>NC_140989.1:97088174-98417037 GCF_052327205.1 Somniosus microcephalus
CTGGGTGAGAGAGAGAGAGACTGGGGGGGAGAGAGAGAGAGAGACTGGGGGAGAGAGACGGGAGAGAGAGAGAGAGAGAGACTGGGAGAGAGAGAGAGAGACTGGGGGAGAGAGAGAGAGAGACTGGGGGAGAGAGAGAGAGACTGGGGGGGAGAGAGAGAGATAGACTGGGGGAGAGAGAGAGACTGGGGGAGAGAGACGAGAGAGAGAGAGAGACTGGGAGACAGAGAGAGAGCGACTGGGGGGGGAAGAGAGAGCGACGGGGGGAAGAGAGAGCGACTGGGGGGGAAAGAGAGAGCGACTCGGGGGGAAGAGAGAGCGACTGGGGGAGGGAAGAGAGAGCAACTGGGGGAGGGAAGAGAGAGCGACTGGGGGAGGGAAGAGAGAGCGACTGGGGGGGGAAGAGAGAGCGACGGGGGGGAAGAGAGAGCGACTGGGGGGGAAGAGAGAACGACTGGGGGGGAAGAGAGAGCGACTGGGGGGGAGAGAGAGCGACTGGGGGGAGAGAGAGCGACTGGGGGGGAGAGAGAGCGACTGGGGGGAGAGAGAGCGACTGTGGGGGGAAGAGAGAGCGACTGGGGGGGAGAGAGAGCGACTGGGGGGGAGAGAGAGCGACTGTGGGGGGGAGAGAGAGCGACTGGGGGGGGAAGAGAACTCCCTCCCCCCTCTCCCTCACACTCCCCCCCCCTCTCCCTCACACTCCCCCCCCTCCCTCACACTCCCCCCCCCTCTCCCTCACACTCCCCCCCCCTCTCCCTCATACTCCCCGGGAGTGGGGGGGAAGAGAGAGAGCGAGTGGGGGGGAGAGAGAGATCGAGTGGGGGGGGGAAGAGAGAGAGCGACTGGGGGGAAGAGAGAGAGCGACTGGGGGGTAGAGGGGGGAAGACGGGGGGAAGAAGGGGGGAGGGGGAGGGGGAAGGGGAGGGGGGAAGAGGGGGGAGAGGGGGGGGAGAGGGGGGAGGGGGGAAGAGGGGGGGAGGGGGAAGGGGGGAAGAGGAGGTGGAGGGGGGAGGGGGAAGGGGGGGAGGGAGAAGGGGAGGAAGGGGAGGGGGGAGGGAAGGGGGAGTGTCCCCGAGCCCCGCCCCCCCAATCACCCGAGCCCCCCCGATCTCCCGAGCCCCGCCCCCCCCGATCTCCCGAGGCACGGCCCCCCCCGATCTCCCGAGCCCCGCCCCCCCGGAGACCCGATCTCCCGAGCTTCGCCCCCCCCCATATCCCGAGCCCCGCCCCCCCCGATCTCCGGAGTCCCGACCCCCGACCCCCCCGATCTCCGGAGCCCCGCCCCCCCGATCTCTGGAGCCCCCCCCCCGGAGGGTGGCCCCCCCGATCTCCCGAGCCCCGCCCCCCCGATCTGTAGTCCGGGCCTGCGATCTCCCGATGTCCCGCCCCGCGATCTCCCGATGTCCCGCCCCGCGATCTCCCGATGTCCCGCCCCCGATCTCCCGCCCCCCCGATCTCCCGATGTCCCGCCTCCCGCCCCCCCGATGTCCCAAGCCCCGCCCCCCGCCCTCCCGAGCAGCGGCGTCCCACTCTCCGGAGCCCCACCCTCCAGATCGCTGATTGCAGCTGAGAGACCCACCCCCCGCTCGAGCCGAGCGCGGAACAGAGAGACGCCGCGTCTCAGCTGCTCCTGCTGTGCGCGCACCCTGACCCTCGTGGCTGACGCCGTTGCCCCGGGTAACGTGATGGGGGGGGGGTGTGGGGAGCTTAGCAGAAGCCCTAGCTCGGGCCTGGCTGGGCAAGAAATGCCCAGGCTTTCAGGCCTAACAAAAAAACGGGAAAAGGTAGGAAAAAGAATGTTCAGGTTAGAAAAAATATTTACAAATGAATAAAGTTTTTTTTAAAACAATTTAATAAATTCAATTTTATTTTGTTGGAAATGTATATTTGAAAAGAAAGACACAGAAAGCAGGAAAAAGAATGGAAGCAAGATGGCGGCCACTCACCTCGGTTCAGAACGATAAGGCCCGCCCACACACGCACCGATTGGTCGACCGTCAGGTCACCGAAGTGTAGGATTGGTCAATCGTCAAGTCACTCAACACTCAACTGTAGGATGGCACGCGCCAGGAACCCGCCGTACGATTGGTCGACCTCGATGTCACACGGTCGCTAATGAGCTGCTAATGAGCGGAATGTTGAACGTTTTTTGGATACCGAGGGCGCGATCTTTGTCCGGCCGAAACGCAAATACGCCTATGGCCGGTCCGGAATCGCAAGCTTTCTTTTGACGTGACGCGCGCGTAGGTACGCTCTATAACTTTCAAACATATAGAGAACGGACGGACAGACAGACAGAAGAGCCGCTTTATATATATAGATTTACTTAGTGTATGCATTTTTCTTCAGTTTCAATTTTACCCTTATCTCTTTTATTCATCCATGCTGTTTCATTATTGGCTAGTTTGTTCTTGTTTTGTTTTTTAGCGGAATATATTTCGCCTGAACTCTCTTGATCACTGGTTTAAATATTTCTTACTGCTCTTCTATCTCTGTCAAATTTTTTTGAGTTTATTTTCCCTAGTTCCATTCTCATCCGTTCTAAAATTATCTCATTCCAATCTATTACTTTGGTCTTTATCTAACTTATGCATTTCTCAATCATTATTTTAAATCTTATTGACCCGGATTTTGCAGTGGGTAATGACAGTGAACTGTCAGCATTCGCTGTTATTACCCCTCTGAAACTGACCGCAACTTCAGGATTTAGCACATGTGGATATAAAGGTGGAAATCCTGGAGTTGCAGTCAGTCATTCACTGCCCTGACACTGGCTGTGCTGTGGAACCCAACCCCCACCACCTCAGAGCTGGCAATCAGTGTAATCCGTGGAACAGACGAAAACTTGGCATTTTCCGCACTAATATCATTGTTAAATACCCCACTAAATGTTGAGCCTTGTTGGATTAGGTGTAACTGGGATTTTAACAGCTGCTAAACAAATGTTCTGGCCCCGCAAAACTATTTTTTATATTTGTGGTGTCTCAAATTTCTCAATTATGATAAAAAAAAATTAAAACTTGACTTAAAAAAAATTTGTTCATGATATTTCAGCTTCTAACTTATCCCCATGTGAAAGTCCCAAACTTTATTTTGCTCTCTAACATTTTTAAAAAGTGCAGATAAAAGCTGCTTTTTATTTCCTGGTTTGCTGTCTGTGAGAATTCTTCAATGTGATTGGCTGCTGAGACAGCTTGTTGACGTCCCTGTAGCATTTTGCTAGCGATTTCCATTACACTGCGCTACAATCAATTGCACATTGAGAAAGGCAAACTTCTCACCACAGAGTTCACAAGATCTCTGTGGGAAGTTTTCTTTGGGGCCAACAGTGAGTGACTTTGCTTCGCCGCTGACCGCAAATTACAGGTCATTATGTTATGATCGCTATTGCCTAGATGTTTCCCTATGTTTGCTTCTCTTATCTGTTCTGGTTCATTTCTGATTACTAGATCCAGCAGTGATTTCCCTCTTGGGCTTCTTATGTAATGGGTAATAAAGGGGTCCTGAACACACTGTAAAAATGCTATTCTCTTTTCTCCTTTCCATACCTCTTTGCCAGTTTATTTGGAGGTAGTTGAAATCTCCCATGATTATTATTTGATGTTTTTTACTAATTTTATAGATTTGCCTGCATATTTCTTCCTCCACTTCCCTTCCACTATTAGATGGTCTATAGAATACACCTATTAATGTGATTGATCCCTTATACTTTGTTTCAATCCATATGGATTCTGTTTCTATGTTAATGTTAGTTATGTCTTTTTTTCCTACTGTCATTATGTTGTTTCTAATTAGTACAGCTACCTGACACCATCCTTATTCCTTTCCTATCCTTTTCTAAATACATTATATCCTGCAATATTTTAACTACCAGTCTTGTTATTTATAGAGCCTTGTTTCAGTTATCCCTACTACACCTGGTTACTCACTCCGAATTATTGCCTCCAGTTGCCCTGTTTTGGTATGGATGCTGTGCACATTGCTGTACAGGCAATTTAATGTGTTTTTATTCATTGTTCCCCTCTCTATTTTTTACCATCACTTCATACTTGTGTTCTATAGCTGTATTTGTTCCCTGACAATTTATGTTATCCTTACCTTGGTCTGACCTTTACTTTCATCTCCTCCTAGTTTCAGGCTTATGTTATTTCCGCTAGATATCTCCACACCTCCCCACCACCCACCAACCGCATCTTACTAATCCTATCCACAGCCTTATTTATCCTTTCCGCTAGGACACTGGTCCCATTCTGGTTCAGGTGAAGCCTGTCCCAGCAGTACAGCCCCTTCCTGTCCCAATACTGGTGCCAGTGTCCCAAGAAATGGAATCGTTCCTTCCCACACCAGTCTTTCAGCCACACATACACCTTCATGATTTGTCAATCCCTATGCCAATTAGCATTTGTCTCAGATAGTAACCCCAAGATTACCATCCGTGAGTTCCTGTTTTTTTAATTTAGTTCCTAACTTCTGATGGTCCCTTAGCATGACCTCCTCCCTTTTCTTCCCTATGTCATTGGTCCCAACATGAACCATGACAACTGGGACTTCCCCCTCCCTTTCCAAATTCCTCTCCAGTTGCTCCAAGATATCCTTTTACCTTTGCACCAGGTAGGCAACGTACCCTTCTGGGCTCTCGGTCACAATTGCAGAGGACGCTATCTATCCCCCTAATTATTGAATCCCCTTTGACATACAACCTTTTTATTCTGCTCCTTGCCACTCCTCCCAGCCTGCCTCCTGCTCCACAGTGCCATGGTTGGCCTTCATCCTCATCCTCACTCTCACAAGTAACAAATACATTGTACCGATTTGAAAAGACCAATGTCTGCGGGACCTCCTTCTCTGCCTCCCCTAAGTGTCCCTTACCCTGCTGACTGACGGTCACACTCTTCCCCTTCCTGCACCTGTGAGGTGTGACTGTATTTTGGAGTAAACTATCCAGAAATCTCTCCCACTCCTTATGCACAGTGTCTGTAACTCGCAGTCCAGCTCAAGGATTCGGAGCTGGAGTGCCTCAAGGCAGAGACATTTCTTGGAGATGTGAGAGTTTGGGACTGTCTCGCTGTCCACAAATTCCCACATGTCACAGTCCCAACACAGCCTGCACTGACATTTCTAGTTTTTATTTATTAATGTGAAACCGTTACCACAGGAAGTGGTTGAGGAAAACAGCTTAATGCTTTCAAAAAGGAACTAGATGAGTACATGAAAGGAAAGGAAAGGCTGAGATGAGGTTGATGGAATGCGAGGAAACTCGTGTGGAGGATAAACACTAGCACACACTAGTTAGACCAAATGGCCTATTTCTGTGCTGTATATTCCATGTAATTTATTTGTTAGTACAGGTAGACTATCCTTTTTCCGCACTACCGAAAACCTCTAAAAACCAAAAGTTTTTTCGTGGAGCGCAAGTCGTGCGCACGACATGACCCGAGTGGCGCAAAACATGACAGGAGTGGTCCGGGAGTTCTGCCTTTCCCTGTGAGCAGGGCAGAGGGTCACAGAGTTCCCTCCTGGGTAGGAGATTACAGGCCGAGCCGGGCAGTGTGAAGGAGGTACCGGGAGAGTGAACCCAACAATACAGCGGCCCGTCCGATAGCTGCAGCGGCCCGTCAGATAGTCTTTTCTTTCCCCCCCCCCCCGCCCCGACCTGATTTGCGGGCCAGCTTAGTGTAGGAGTCAGCCGATATCCGGCTTTCCCACAACTGGCGGTGGCAGTCAAGCCCCAGACCCCCGCTAAGTAAAGGAATTTGTTGCTAAGCAACAGTTGTTTGTTGTCAGATACGGAGATGAAAACCTTCTGAAATCCGAAAAATTTCGAAAACCGAAACACAGCTGGTCCCAAGGTTTTCGGATAAAGGATAGTCTACCTGTAATTTAATTCTAGAACTAATAGAAACACTTGCGGTCCAGATTATATTTAGTAAATGGATTTTAGATTGATTTAAAATTAGTTATTAATTATTCTGAATATTCATTTATTTATTTAACTGCTTATTTATGTGTGTGTAGTAAATTAAATATTCAGCTTAATTTCCTCGGGATCCACCACTTCTCTCTCTCTCTGCTGACTATGACGTCACTTTGAGATTTTTCTCTGGGTTTGTTTAACTGCCGCTGGTCTCTCTTTAAACCTCACGAGTTTTCTGCTCTTTTTAACCGCTGGGCTGCCGCTGGGCTATTTATTTCTTTGTATTATGAAGAAACAGTGTTTGTTGATTGACTTTGGGCATGTTCAGAAGTGTTTGATTCCAGATGGACTGCTCCTCAGACTTGTGTATTATGTAAATTCATTATTAGAATTGACACTTCTGAAGTTCTTTGGAATTCTTCAGAAGGTTAAAATAAAGTGAAATGAGTTCTTCAGAGCTACACGCAGAGGAGTAGGCTATTCGGATGTGTGTTTGAGAGGGATGTCTCTAATCATTGTTAACAGAATCCTGAAATAAGAAGTATTTCCCCATAGCACTATTAATCATTGTTTGATTATATTGTATACCACCACAATCTGTAACCTCATGGCCTGGCATATCCCCCACTCTACAATTACCATCAAGTCAGGGGACCAACCCTGGTTCAATAAGGAGTGTAGAAGACCAGGCCAGGAGCAGCACCAGGCGTACCTAAAAATTAGGTGCCAACCTGGGGAAGCTGCAACACAGGACTACATGCATGCTAAAAAACAGATGCAGCATGCTATAGACAGGGCTAAGTGATTCCCATAATCAAAAGATCAGATTAAAGCTCTGCAGTCATGAATGGTGGTGGACCATTAAGCAACTAACAGGAGGAGGAGGCTCCATGAGTATCCCCATCCTCATGGTGGAGCCCAACACGTGAAAAGACAAGGCTGAAGCGTTTGCAACCATCTTCAGCCAGAAGTGCCATATTGGCCTCCTCCTGAGGTCCCCATCATCACAGAAATCAGTCTTCAGCCAATTCGATTCACTCCACATGATATCAAGAAACGGCTGAGCACACTGGTTAGAGCAAAGACTATGGGCCCCGACTGTTATATCCATGTATCTTAATGTTGTGTCCTTCAATAATCAGACAACAGACTGCAGGGAACGATCAACAGGTGTTTACTGAATGAGGGTTCAAACTGCAACTGACTGTACAGATCACTACTCAGGGTTTATATACAGGTGTGGTCACTGACGGTACTACAGGATACAGGAGCTGTAAAAAGTAGTTCTCCCCCTTAAAGGTACATACATTACAATTCCTCCCCTTTTAGATTAACAGTACCATAACACTCATTTAACAATTAAATATCAAACTAATTACAATTAACACTTTTAACATGCAACATTAACTGAAAATAGTCTATTTATAAATTCAGTCTTTGGGGAGGCTTCCTGATTCTTTCTGGATAACGCCTTTCCCGAGTGTCTCGCTCTTGGTGCGGAGGCGATTCTAACACCCTGTCATCAGTTGATTCATCAGCTTCCAATGCTATTGTTTCTGAGGTAGATACGACCTGTACGTCGGGTTCCTCACCAGGTACGTATGGCTGAGACATGGGGTTGACTCGTTCCTGTGACTCTAGGATCTGGTCAGCATGGCGTCTCACAATGTTCTCCCAACATCCACTGTGTACATTAGTGGCCCCTGCCGTGTGCATATCGTTCCTGGTTGCCATTTCTCTGTTCGGTAGTCGCGGGCCAAGACTGGTTGCCCTACATTGAAGCTCCTTGTTGGCTTCTCATTGATGTGCTGGAATTGCTTACTCTCAACATCTCTTCGTACATTTGGTCTGAGCAAATCCAGGCGAGATCTCAACCTTCGGTTAAAGAACATCATGGCCGGGGCCTGGTTGGTGACTGCATGTGTCGCATTTCTGTAGGCTAACAGGAAATTGTCCACCTTATGCTGCAGTGGAATGTCGTCATCGCACATGGCCTTTACTGCTTTTCTAAAGGTTTGTACGAACCTCTCAGCCAATCCATTTGTGGCTGGATGATACGGGGCGGATGTGTAATGCCTTACCCCATCCCTTTTCATAAATCTTCAAAACTCTTCGGACACAAACTGTGGTCCGTTATCAGAGCAAATTTGCTCTGGCAAGCCGTTCCTGGCAAATATGGTCTGTAGGACTGCAATAGTTTTCTCTGTGGTGGTGGAGGACATTTTGATCACCTCAGGCCATTTCGAGTGCGCATCCACGGCTATTAAAAACATTGAGTCCATGAATGGACCAGCAAAATCAATATGTACCCGTTGCCATGGAGATGAGGGCCACTCCCATGGGTGTAGAGGGGCATGTGGTGGTGCATTTTGGAACTTCTGGCATCCTGAGCAGCTCTTTGTCAGGTCCTCGATTTGCTGATCGATCCCCGGCCACCACACATAAGCCCTAGCAAGGCTTTTCATTTTCACCCCTCCCAGATGACCTTCATGAAGCTCATTGAGCACTCTCTCCCTTAACTTGGGTGGAATTACTACTCGGGATCCACACATCAAGGTCCCCTGGCATACTGACAGCTGTTCTCTTCTGGATGAAAATGCTGGCAACAGTGAGTCGCCATGTGCTGGCCATCCCTTCACCGTCAAATCATATACCCGAGACAGTGTCGGGTCATTTCGGGTCTCCTTCTCTATACCAGCGTTAGTTACTGGCAAGCATTCAATTATAGTCGAATGAAATATTTCGACAGGATCCACTGCTGGTGCTTCCTCCGCAGTAGGCAGTGGCAGGCGTGATAGCCCATCAGCGTTTCCATGCTGTTTCGTGCCCTTATACTCGATTTCATATTGGTGCGCCCCTAGAAAAAGGGACCATCTTTGTAGCCGTTGCGCAGTCATCACCGGAACACCCTTCTTTGGATTAAAGATGGAGACAAGTGGTTGGTGGTCAGTCAGCAAGGTGAACTTCTGCCCGTGCAGATAGTGATTGAACTTTTTCACTCCCCACACTAGGCTGAGGGCCTCCCTGTCAATTTGGGCGTAGTTACGCTCGGCTGAGGTTGGTGACTGAGACGCAAAGTCTACTGGCCTCTCCGAGCCGTCCGGGAATTTGTGCGACAGCACCGCTCCAATGCCATAGGGTGATGCATCACACGCCAACCTAATTGGTAGTGCTGGGTTGAAATGAGCCAATACCTCTTTTGATGTGATCAATGCTTTGCTCTTCTGGAAAGCTCGTTTACATTCGTCACTCCACTTCCATGGTACCCCCGTTTGCAGTAGGGTGTTCAGTGGGTGTAGTACGGTAGACAAATTCAGCAAGAACTTATGTTAGTAGTTCACCAGCCTGAGGAACGACCTCAGTTGTGACACATTTTCCGGTGCTGGAGCCTTGACTACTGCCTCAATCATTTCAGGGGACTTCTGTAACCCCTCTTTATCAATAATGTGGCCACAATACGAGATCTGCTTCTGGAAAAACTCGCATTTGTGGCGATTAGCTCGGAGCCCATATTCCTTCAATCTAGTGAGCACCTGCTCCAGGTTGGCGAGGTGATCACTGTCATTTTCGCCCGTGACCAGGATGTCGTCCAAATAACACTAGGTCCCTGGAATCCCTTGCAGGACATGTTCCATTGCCCTTTGCCAAATAGCCGGAGCTGATCTTACCCGAACACCAGCCAGTTGTATTGGTAGAGACCTTTATGAGTGTTGATCATGAGGTACTGTTTCGAGGCTTCTTCTACCTCCATTTGCAGGTACGCCTGGGCCAGATCAATCTTAGTGAAGCGTTTTCCTCCAGATAGCGAGGCGAAAATATCTTCAATCCGCGGAAACGGATATTGTACAGTGTGAAGGACTGGGTTCACTGTCACCTTAAAGTCCCCACAGATGCGAACCTTCTTTGGTTGCCCAGGCGTATTATTCAATGACCTCTTCATTACAGGAACGATGGGTGTAGCCCACTCACTCCAGTCCACTTTGGACAGCACTCCTGAACGTTCCAAACCTTCCAGCTCTGCTTCGATGGCTGGGCGGATCGCATAAGGTACCGGTCTAGCCTTAAAAAACTTTGGGCTTGCATTTTCCTCTATTTTGATCGTCGCTGTTATGCCTTTTAGTGTTCCGAGTCCCTGCTGGAACACTTCTTGTGCGTCAGTTAGCATTTTTGACAGTCGTCCAGGTGTGATGTCGTCATCCTTTTTGGCATCTACAGTCAGTGCTTGTATGGAATGCCAATCTAGCTGTATCTTCCGGATCCATTCACATCCTAGTAGTGGTGGTCCTCCATCTGGCAATACATATAGGGCAATTTTTGGTGTTTCCTTGCCGTTATATATAACGTTCACCCTTATTTTTCCTTTGAGGTAGACTTTTTGCCCCGTGTATGTCTTCAAGACAATCTTTGTATCTCTCAAGGGTATATGTGAGAATAGCCGCTTGTAGTCCCTTCGGTTTATGACTGTTCGGGCTGATCCTGTGTCCAATTCCATTTTCACTTGGACTCCTGCTATCTTGAGCGTGACACAGATAGTTTGGTGATCCTCCGTTTTGATCACATTATGTAGTTTCAGACAACCCAGCTCCTTGCTTCCGGACTCTGTATCACTCTTCTGTTCGTCTGAACTACTCTCCGTCACCTTATGTACCTTCTTGTATTTCTCCTGTGGAGATTTCTTGCTGCTGGTTTTCTTTCCTGACCTGCAGACTCTTGCTTTGTGTCCTACTTTTCCACACTGTCTGCACACTTTGTCCTTGAACCAGCAATCATTATAGTCGAGTGTTGTTCTGCCGCAGCGATAGCACTTCAGTGTTCCGTACGACATTTCATTTGTGCCATATTCTTGAGGTCTCCGTTGTATCTCTGCAGCGACCCGTGCTGCTGCTTCGTGTGACACTGCAATGCTGAAAGCCTTGTCCAGCGTAAGATCCTTTTCTGATAGAAGCCATTTCTGGGTTCCTTCACTTTGAAGCCCACACACAAACTTGTCCCTTAAAGTATCTGCTAGTCCCGTTCCAAACTGGCAGTGTTTCGATAGCTTGCGCAGTTCTGTTAAATACTCAGCATTACTTTCATCTTTATGCTGGTTCCTTTTGTGAAACTTAAATCTTTCTGCTATCAGCAGCGGTGTGGGGTTTAAGTGGTCCTGTAGGATTGACACTATGTTTTCAAAATCCTTTTCTACTGGCTTCTCTGGGGTTACTAGGTTTCGTAGTAAGCCATACGTTTTTGCACCCATTGAATTCAACAATACCAGCGCTTTCTTGTCATCTGGCACTTCATTCGCCTTGCAGTATACTTCTATGCATTTGACATATGTCGTCCAATTTTCAACTTCATTGTCGAACGCTGTGATACTGCCACTCTTCGGCATTTTTGGGCGTGGTTAGACTGGCTTAAAATGGTGTCTCCAGCGCTTTCCTTTCTTCCCCGCTGCGGCTTAAAATGGCATCTCCCGCGCTTTCCTTTCTTCCCTGCTGCGGCTTATAATGGCGTCTCCCGCGCTGCTGCCAACGCCGCTCTCGGCGGTCCTCGTGGCAAATGGCGACGCCCTGTGGGTTTTGTGCACTGCTCCTGTGCTGCTGCCAATGCCGCTCTCTGCGGTCCTCGTGGCAATGGCAGCGCCTCGCGTTTTCCTGCGCGCCTCTCTCCCCCGTTGACGCTGCTCGGCCCTTGAACACCGGCTGTGCTCTGCTCTCTCTCGTCTCTCTCCCCGTTGACGCTGCTCGGTCCTGAACACCAGCTGCACCCTGTGCGCTCTGCCCTCTCTCTCTCTCCCCCGTCGACGCTGCTCGGCCTTTTTCTGTGCCGCTCGGTCGGCTCTAGCCGCCGCTGTCCGGGAAGGGTCTGCGCAGTACCTGTTGCCTACCCGTTTCGCTGGATCACCATGACTGGAAAGCCAAGCCTGGCTCTCGACAGCCTCCCCTGCGATGCTCAAATCTCCGCTGGATGACTGGGCGGTTGCCCGTGGTCGATGCCCATGCTTCTGGACTCCACCTCCTTCCACTGTTCTCCAGGAGCGAATCCCTAGGAGTTGATGCAGAGTTGCAGGTAGGTTCGAATCTGCGTCGTTGCCAATGTTATATCCGTGTATCTTAATGTTGTGTCCTTCAATAATCAGACAACAGACTGCAGGGAACGATCAACATGTGTTTACTGAATGAGGGTTCAAACTGCAACTGACTGTACAGATCACTGCTCAGGGTTTATATACAGGTGTGTTCACTGCCGGTACTACAGGATACAGGAGCTGTAAAAAGTAGTTCTCCCCTTAAAGGTACATACATTACACCGACAACATCCTGGCTGTTGCGCTGAAGACTTGTGCTCCAGAGCTAGTTGTGCCTCTCGCCAAGCTGTTCCAGTACAGCTATCACACTGGCATCTACCCAACAATGTGGAAAACTGCCCAGGTATATCCTGTCCACAAAAAGCAGGACAAATCCAATCCAGTCAATTACCGCCCCATCAGTCTACTCACAATCATCAGCAAAGTGATGGAAGGTGTAATCGACAGTGCTATCAAGCGGCACTTACTCACCAATAACCTGCTCACTGATGCCTAGTTTGGGTTCCGCCAAGACCACATTGCTCCCGCCCTCATTACAGCTTTGGTCCAAACATGGACAGAGGAGCTGAATTCCAGAGGTGAGAGTGACTGCCCTTGATATCAAGGCAGCATTTGACCGAGTGCAGTATCAAGGAGCCCTAGTAAAACTGAAGTCAATGGGAATCGGGGGGGGGGGTGGCACGGAGAAACACTCCACTGGCTGGAGTCATACCTAGCACAAAGGAAGATGGTTGTGGTGATTGAAGGTCAATCATCACAGCCCCAGGACATCACGGCAGGAGTTCCTCAGGGCAGAGGAAAAACTTACCATTGGCTTGAGTCATACCTAGCACAAAGGAAGATGGTTGTGGTTGTTGTTGTTGGATGCCAATCATCTCAGCCCCAGGACATCGCTGCAGGAGTTCCTCAGGGTAATGTCCTAGACCCAACCATCTTCAGCTGCTTTATCAATGACCTTCCCTCCAACATAAGGTCAGAAATGGGGATGTTTGCTGATGACTGCACAGTGTTCAGTGCCATTCACAACGCCTCAGATAATGAAGCAGTCCATGCCCGCATGCAACAAGACCTGGACGACGTTCGGGCTTGGGCTGATAAGTGGCAGGTAACATTGATGCCACACACGTGCCAGGCAATGACCATCTCCAAAAAGCGAGAGTCTAACCACTGCCCCTTGACATTCAACGGCATTACCATCGCTGAATCCCCCACCATCAACATCCCAGGGGTCACCATTGACCAGAAATGTAATTCCATTTGCGGGTCCTGAATTATGAAGAGAAAAAGCAACATAATCCCATTTTTCATCAAGTGGAATTTCACTCCGAGACAATTTAAAAGTACCATATGTTTGAGAGATAGTAAGTGAAGATACAGCATCATACTGTGTACTGGGGCAATCTTCTCAACAAGATGATCATATTACATCTGTTGATTTGTTATCATACATGAGGCCCTATACCCTGTTAGATAAAATTTTTTGACAATCTCAAAACCCTTTACATGTGGTTTTCCACAGTATACACTGTGTGTGACTGTATCACTTTACAATATTTGGAGAAATGGAATTGATGACGTAAGAAAACTACTAGGCACTTGGTCTAAGCGTTAAAACTTTAATCAACTGTTTTACAACATGGAGTCTGGTTGTGTCCTTCACTACTTCTTGTTAAGAATGTCCTGCGCAAGCTGCGCCCATGCCTGAGTATTTATACACTCCCTGGACAGCGCCACCCGCAGGCCGCTCAGTTGATTCATGTAATTCTTCCCGCCTGAAGGATTGGTAGTCCGGCAACTTCCTTCTATCGGATTAATCAGACTATGAATAGCCACAGTCGTTTGGATCTCAGTTTGTGGCTGGAAGGCACGTCTCCTCAGACCGAGTCGCTTGGTTCGTACTGGCGGGCTTGATCGACCTGAGGGGGACTGGGGAGATCGTGACTCCGGGTGCGGGCCCCCACAGGCGCCGAGCTGGCTTCATCCTGCTCAATAGTCGGTGATTGACTGGCATCCTGGCTTCGGGTGGTCATCCCCCAGGGAGTGCTCTGTTCCCCGGGTTGATGCAGTGGAGTAGCTGGCAGATCCCTTGACGTCCCTGGTAGGGCGTCATCCTCGGAGGAGCGCAGAGTATCAGCGTCGTTAATACAGATCCCTCTATCGATTGGGTCCGTGGGACCAGTTGGGCAGGGAGCCAGATCCTGAAGTGAAACTGTGGACTCCCAGCCATCCAGGGTACTGCACGTATACCTTTGTAGGATTGACATCCATTTGTTCTACTTCGTCGATGAGGGGGTCACTCTTGGAAGATCGGACAAATCTTCGGAGTAGCACGGGGCCAGGAGCTGCCAACCAAGATGGTAGGGACGTCCCATGAGTAGAGCGATGCTGGAACCCGAAGAATCGTTCGTGAGGAGTAACATTGGTGGATGTAGAAAGGAGAGACCTGATGGAATGCAACGCCTCAGGGAGCATAGTTTCCCACTGCTGGTGTGATAGGTTGTGCAACCTCAGTGCAAGACGAACAGCGTTCCAAATGATAGCGTCGTATCTCTCAACCTGTCCGTTTCCAATAGGATGATATGGTGTCGTTTTACTTGTGGCGATTCCCCGTTGGGAAAGAAGTTTAACATGAAGGAGGGGCCCCGATCAGAGTGGATGAAATTGGCCATACCGCAAAGGGAAAAGACCTGATCGAGGCATTTGATCACTGTGGAAGTAAGCATGTTGGGACACGGGAAAGCAAAGGGAAAGCGTGAATATTCATCCACCATAGTAAGCAAGCAGGTGTTTAACATTGAAGAAGGCAGTGGCCCTTTAAAGTCAATGCTGAGTCGTTGCATAGGCTGTGTAGCGTGTATGAGCGAGCCATCCGACGGATGGAAGAATTGCGGTTTTAATTCCGCGCAAATTCTACAAGTGGAGCATGTTCTTTTCGCGTCTTCCGTAGAAAATGGGAGATTTTTAGATCTCACAAAGTGTAACATACGGGTAACGCCAGGATGGCATAAGTCAGTATGAAGATTTGCAAGAGTTGAAGTTGACATGGAAGAGCAGAATACACGTGTGAGGGTATCCGGGGCCACATTATCTTTGCCGGGTCGATAATGTATGGTGTAGCCAAAGGCGGCCAATTCCATTCTCCAGAGCTGTAACTTGTTATTCTTGACCTTAGTGCGTTTCCGGTTCTCCAGCATAAAGACCACGGAGCGCTGATCGGTTATAAGCGTGAAATGGCGACGAGTGAGAAAATGACTCCATTTGCATACTGCTTCGATGACGGCCGTAGCCTCCTTCTCAACAGGAGGATAATGGAGCTCGCTACCCTGCAAAGTTCTGGACCGAAATGCAACGGGTTGACCACCTTGATTCAAGGTAGCCGAGATCGCCACCTCTGATGCATCGCACTCTACCACGAAAGGGAGATTTTCATCAATGGAACGAAGCGTGGCTTTTTCCAGTTGTTGCTTGAGCAGGTCAAAAGCTGAAATAGCCATTGCCTCCAACGGAAATGACTTCGCGTGAAGCAGGGGCTGGATCTTGTCGGAAAAGTGGAGTATCCACTTCGCATAATAGGCGAACATGCCGAGGGCCCGGTGAAGAGAGCTGAGATTCATAGGAGGAGGGAGCTCCTGAAGCGGACGAAGTCATTCCAGATCTGGTTTGATGACACCATTGCCCACCCAGTAGCCAAGGATGTTGACTGATGGTACTGATTTCATTTGGACTCATTTAAGGTTAAGTTGCGACGACAGAGAACGTCAAGAAATTTCTGGAGGTTGGCATCGTACTCCTTCTGGTCATGACCAGCAATGGTGATATTATCCAGATATGGAAAAGCGTCCGTTAAGTTCTCCTGTTTGACTAGGCTGTCCATTGCCCATTGAAAGACGGCCACCCCATTGGTGACCCCAAATGGAAGGTGACAAAACTGGTAAAGCCTACCGTTGGCCTCAAAGGCCGTATACTTCTTGTCAGAGTCCTTTAACGGTACTTGATGATATGCGCTCTTTAAGTCAAAAGTTGAAAATACCCTGTAGTTGGTAAGGTTATTGACCATATCATCGATGCGTAGTAGTGGGTAGGCATCCAGGTTGGTATACTGGTTAATAATTTGCGAGTAATCGATGCAAAGACATTTCTTGTGTTGCTTCAGAGGATTTTTAACAACGACGACTTGAGCCTGCCAGGAAGATGAACATGGCTCAATGATACCGTCCGCTAGAAGGCGAGAAATTTCTGCCTCGATAAAGGATCGATCATCTTGGCTGAAATGTCATGATTTAGTGTCTATGGGCTTACATCGGGGGGTAAAGATTGGCAAACAAGGAGGGCTTGTTGAGCGAAGCTGCCGAAAGCGCACAAAACGGTACTTTGGAAATAGTAAGCCCCGGCTTTGACCCTCCAAACTCGAAAGTGAGTCTTTTGTGTTGCTTCTGGAAATCCTGTCCCAGGAGCACATCACTTTTTGAGCACCCCAAGCCGGGTGGAAACATAAGTGCGGCCATTGAGAATAAGGTCGGTAAGACAAAAGCTGGAAGAGTTGGTGGTCAGTGTCGTCAGAGCCATTGCAATTTCCCTGTCCGAGGGTTAAATACACAGTTATAACTTACTGATAGCCTGCTCATTGATGAAGCTGTCAGAGCTACATGAGTCAATTAGTGCACTTAAAGTGTGTCCATTTACCGAAAGCTTCGTGGTTGCATGGGACAGGCTTTGGGGAAAAACCGCTGTAATGGGAGGAGGGGCAGTTTTACCCTTGACAGCTGTAATATTAGTAGTGGCTCTTGGGGGAGGAGCAGTTTTATGGATAGCAGCTGTAACCCTAGGAGAGGATCTTGATGACATACTTTAGAAAAGTGACCTTTCTTACTGCAATGATTGCAGGTTGCATTATGAGCAGGACAAAATTTCCTATAGTGAAATGCACCTCCACAGAAGAAACACTTCTTTTTAGATTGCCAAGATGCCGCTAGGGTAGGGTCGTCATCAGCTAGGATAGAGTCGTCATCAGTGAGGGCTTCCGCCTGAGGCTTATCGGAGGAGTCACTAAAAGTGATAGCAGCATTCCGTGCACATGGTAAAAGTTAGGCAACTGCATTTTTTTTGCTAAGTCCAGAGAATATGCCTGGTCATAGGCAGCTTGTAACTCGAGGGTTTTATTCTCCAACAGACGCTGGCGAATGAAGGGAGACACAATTCCATTAATAAAAGAATCACAAATTAATTCCTCCTGGTACTGCTCAGCTGAGACAGCTTTGAGATTACAGTCTTTGCTGAGCCTCTGAAGCTTTTTAAGGAATTCATCAAGTGATACCCCGGGTTGTTGTCGAGTTGTGGCCAGTAAGTGCCGAGCAAAAATTTCATTTGGGGCCTTAACATACAGTTGCTGCAGTATTTGGATAGCAGAGTCATAGTCTACACAGTCTTCGATATAATCAAACACATGAGGAGATACATAATTGGCAAGCATTTGTAACTCATCAGGAACATTCTCAGCACAAGCCCCGAGGAAGTTGCTGAAGGTACGATACCAGTGTTTCCATACCTTAGCAGTTGTAGCTGAATTTGTGTCCAGGTCAAGACGGGTGGGTCTGAGTAGTTTCTCCATGATGGATTGATTACTACGTCTGGTTCCCTTCTACACATTAGAGTCGTAGCCGTCTGTTCCCAAAATCACTTAGAGCATGGAGCAAGTTCCAGTTGATTGACGTAAGAAAACTACTAGGCACTTGGTCTAAGCGTTAAACAAGGCTTTAATCAACTGTTTTACAACATGGAGGTCTAGTTGTGTCCTTCACTAGTTCCTGTTAAGAATGTCCTGCGCAAGCTGGGTCCGTGCCCGAGTATTTATACTCTCCCTGGACAGCGTCACCCACAGGCCGCTCAGTTGATTCATGTCAATTGGTATACAGTCAAATGCATCATTATGTTGTAGAATGTATTTGATTTTTTGACACCATCATAAAAATAGTTAACGTAGTTTAATTCCACTGTGCTACAAAGAACATAACAATGGTATAAAAATGGATAATTTTTTTGTGGGATTGCAGCAGGATATTTTGGGTAAACAAAAGTTGGACCTTTTTGAAATATAGAAATTTTTAACTTGAGGGAGATTGTGGACAAATCACAAATTTTGCGCACTTGAACAATGCCCAGTTCTCTCAACACTAGATATAAAATCCAACAAATTCTAACCTGAATTTCTGCAGATTTTGTGGAAAAAATGCACAAAAATCTGCCCAAATATTTCACAGCTCTTTGTGGATTTTGGCTTTATATAATTCCCTGTAATGTGGACATTTGACTCAGATGATAGATTCTAATTGTTTAATTATTGTTCACCTGTTCAGTTCATTTGATGAGTATCAGTGCCCAGCAGAAGCTGTGTCTGAAGAACATATATTTAGCACAGAAATGTTTTAAGACACATTGGACTACAAATTGTTTGGGCGCTATGGGTGCCATTTTGGGTAGAAAATGGCGTTGGAGCAGTGCGCTCACACTTCTGGTGCGGTCTGCACTGGTTGCCATTTTGGTGAGGGCATTGGCGTTGGCGCTGGGAGCATGCGCCAGAAGTATGCAGAGTACGCAAAGCGTGACAATCAGTATGTAGCGTTGATTTGACGCGAATGCTGTTATTTTTGACCTCGATGCTGGAGCTAACGCCCCTTCTTAACATCCCACAGTGGAAGGACCCCCACCAGCACTATTTAAAGGGATCATCATTTATTACAGGTTAGTTGATGATTGATTTCTACCAGCTGTTGCTGAGTTTGTAGAAGTGTTTGGTGCTTTCTCGACTTCTTTAAAGTTGCTTTAAACCTACAAGGAGTGGTATGGCATGTGTTCAAGGACTTGGTACTGACTTGCAAAGGGTCTGTTCAGACCAGTTGCTCCCAGACATGGGTGCAGTAGTTTGTATTCCCCTTGGCCTGCAGCATGAGAGGGAGAATGAGCAGCGGCAACACAGAGAGGAGGACAAGCTGCTAGAAGAAGCAGGACGAGGAGGGGGCGAAGGGCTCTCAGCAGGTGGCCATATCCACCCAGTGTCTTCAGGGAGCAATTGCCCTACCTCAACTTCAATGACAAACAGTGCATGCGACGATTCCGTTTTACTAAGGAGGTGCTTGCTGAAATCTGCCACCTGCTGCAGGCAGAACTGCAGCCTCAGTCCAGGGCGAGGACGGCATTGCCAGAGGCTGTAAAGGTGACCGTGGCCTTGAACTCTTTGCATCCGGCTCCTTCTAGGCTGGAGCAGGCGACATCTGTAACATCTCCCAGTTTGCTGTCCACTCCTGTATAAGGGAGGTGAGTGAGGATCTGTATACAAGGAGAGCTGAATACGTTTCATTCTCTGTTGCCAGAGAGAAGCACACTGCTTCGCCAGAATAGCAGGCTTCCCCATGGTGCAAGGGGCCATTGACTGCACACACGTTGCTTTGTGAGAGCCGCATCTTAATTTGGAGATGCACTGCAACCGGAAGGGATTCCACTCCCTCAATGTTCAGCTGCTGGGTGACCATACTCAATGCATCATGCAGGTCCATACTCAGTATCCTGGCAGCAGTCATTCTGCTCCAGTCCGCTGTACTGTTAGATCCGTGATTCGGAGAGTATGATGTTTTCAATAACCACACGGATGCTGTAACTGAACAATCAACAGGTATTTATTGGAGTAGGGTAGTCTCAAGACTGGGGGTACAGAGGCATGCTCAAGGCTTATATACAGGTGTGGTCACTGCCGGTACTACAGTATACAGGAGCTGTAAAAGTAGTTCCCTCTTAAAGGTACATACACTACAATTCCTCCCCTTTTAGATTAGCAGTACCCATAATATTCAAATAACAATTAACACTTTAACATGTACATTAAACAACAGTAGTCCATTTATAGATTCAGTCTTTGCGGCGGCTTCCTGATCCTTTCGGGATAGCGCCTTTCCTGAGGTTCTTGTTCTTGGTGCGGAGGCGATTCTGGCCCCTTTTCGTCGGTTAGTTCATCGGTTTCCGCTGCTACTGGTTCGGAGGTAGATGCTACCGGTATGTCGGGTTTATCCCCAGGTACGCGAAACATGGGGTTGACTCGTTCCTGTGACGCTAAGATCTGATCGACGTGGCATCTCACAATGTTCTCCCCGACATCCACTGTGTACATTAATGGCCCCTGCCTTGTGCATATCGTTCCGGGTTGCCATTTCTCTGTTCGGTAGTCATGGGCCAAGACTGGTTGTGCTACGTTGAAGCTCCTTGTCGGCTTCTCATTGATGTGCTGGAATTGTCTATCCTCAACATTTCTTCGCACATTTGGTCTGAGCAAGTCCAGACGAGATCTCAACCTTCGGTTAAAGAACATCATGGCCGGGGTCTGGTTGGTAACTGCATGTGTCGCGTTTCGGTAGGCTAATAAGAAATTGTCCACCTTATGCTGCAGTGGAATTTCATCATCGCACATGGCCTTTATCGCCTTCTTAAAGGTTTGTACGAACCTCTCAGCCAATCCATTTGTGGCTGGATGATACGGGGCTGATGTGTAATGCCTTACCCCATTCCTTCTCATAAATTTTCAAAACTCTTCGGACACAAACTGTGGTCCATTATCAGAGCAAATCTGCTCTGGCAAGCCGTTCCTGGCAAATATGGTCCGCAGGACTGCAATCGTTTTCTCTGTAGTGGTTGAGGACATTTTTATCACCTCAGGCCATTTCGAATGAGCATCCACTGCTATTAAGAACATTGAGTCCATGAATAGACCAGCAAAACCAATATGCACCCGTTGCCATGGAGAGGAGGGCCACTCCCATGGGTGTAGAGGGGCATGTGGTGGTGCATTTTGGACCTTCTGGCATCCTGAGCAGCTCTTGGTTAGGTCTTCGATTTGTTGATCGATTCCCGGCCACCACACATAAGCCCTAGCAAGGCTTTTCATTTTCACTCCCCCCAGATGACCTTCATGAAGCTCATTTAGCACTCTCTCACTTAACTTGGGTGGAATCACCACCTGGATCCACACATCACTGTCCCCTGGCATACTGACAGCTGTTCTCTTCTGGATGAGAATGCTGGCAACAGTGAGTCGCTATGTGTTGGTCATCCCCTCACCGTCAAATCATATACCCGAGACAGCGTCGGATCATTGCGGGTCTCCTTCTCTATATCCGCGTTCGTTACTGGCAATCGTTCAATTATTGACGAATAAAATATCTCGATAGGGTCCACTGCTGGTGCTTCCTCCACAATAGGCAGTGGCAGGCGCGATAGCCCATCAGCGTTTCCATTTTGTTTTGTGCCTTTATATTCTATTTCATATTGATTCACCCCTAGAAACAGGGACCATCTTTGTAACTGTTGTGCAGTCATCACTGGAACGCCCTTCTTAGGATTAAAGATGGAGACAAGTGGTTGGTGGTCAGTCAGCAAGGTGAACTTCTGCCCATGCAGATAGTGGTTGAATTTTTTTACTCCCCATACTAGGCTGAGGGCCTCCCTGTCAATCTGGGCGTAGTTGCGCTCGGCTGAGGTTAGTGACCGAGACGCAAAGGCTATTGGCCTCTCCAACCCATCTGGGAATTTGTGCGACAGCACCGCTCCAATACCATAGGGTGATGCATTACATGCCAAACGAATTGGTAGTGCTGGGTTGAAATGGGCCAACACCTCTTTTGATGTGAACAATTCTTTACACTTCTGGAAAGCTCGTCTACGTTCGTCATTCCACTTCCATGGTACCCCTGTTTGCAGTAGGGTGTTCAGTGGGTGTAATACCGTGGACAAATTTGGTAAGAACTTATGGTAGTAGTTTACCAGCCCGAGGAACGACCTCAGTTGTGACACATTTTCCGGTGCTGGAGCCTTGACTACTGCCTCAATCTTTTCAGGGGACTTATGTAACCCCTCTTCATCGATGACGTGGCCACAATACGAGACCTGCTTCTGGAAAAACTTGCACTTGTGGCGATTAGCTCGTAGCCCATATTCCTTTAATCTGGTGAGCACCTTCTCCAAGTTGGTGAGGTGATCACTGTCATTTTCGCCCGTGACCAGGATGTCGTCCAAATAACACTGGGTCCCTGGAATCCCTTGCAGGACTTGATCCATCGCCCTTTGCCAAATAGCCGGAGCCGATGCTACCCCGAACACCAGCCGGTTGTATTGATAGAGACCTTTGAGTGTTGATCGTAAGGTATTGTTTCGAGGCTTCTTCTACCTCCATTTGCAAGTACGCCTGGGCTAGATCAATTTTGGTGAAGCATTTACCTCCAGATAGCAAGGCGAAAATATCCTCAATTCGTGGAAGCGGATATTGTACCGTGTGAAGGACTGGGTTCACTGTCACCTTAAAATCCCCACAGATGCGGACCTTCTTTGGTTCCCCAGGCGTATTACTCAACGACCTCTTCATTACAGGAACGATGGGTGTAACCCACTCGCTCCAGTCTACTTTGGACAGTACTCCTGAATGTTCCAACCCTTCCAGCTCTGCTTCGACAGCTGGTCTGATCGCATAAGGCACTGGTCTGGCCTTAAGAAACTTTGGGCTTGCATTTTCCTCTATTTTAATCATTGCTGTTATTCCTTTTAGTGTTCCGAGTCCCTCCTGGAACACTTCTTTTGCGTCAGTTAGCATTTTTGACAGTCGTCCAGGTGTGACGTCGTCATCCTTTTTGGCCTCAACCTTCAGTGCCTGTATGGAATGCCAGTCTAATTGTATCTTCCGGATCCATTCACGTCCTAGCAGTGGTGGTCCTCCATCTGGCAATACATATATATCCATTTTAGGTATTTCCTGGCCTTTATATATCACTTTCACCCTTATTTTTCCTTTGGGGTAGACTTTTTGCCCCGTGTACGTCTTCAAGACAATCTCTGTAGCTTTCAATGGTATATGTGAAAATAGTCACTTGTAGTCCCTTTGGTTTATGACTGTTAGGGCTGATCCTGTGTCCAATTCCATTTTCACTTGGACTCCGTCTATTTTGAGTGTAACCCAGATAGTCTGGTGATCCTCCATTTTGGTTAACTTATGTAGTTTCAGACAACCCAGCTCCTTTCTTCCGGAGTCTGTGTCACTTTTCTGTTCGTCTGAACTACTGTCCATCACCTTGTGTACCTTTTTGTACTTCTCCTGTGGAGATTTCTTGCTGTTGGTTTTCTTCCCAGACCTGCAGACTCTTGCTATGTGTCCTGCTTTTCCACACTGTCTGCACACTTGGTCCTTGAACCAACAATCCTTCTGGTCATGTGTTGTTCTGCCGCAGCGATAACACTTCCCTCTTCCATAGAACATTTCGTTGGTGCCATATTCTTGCGGTCTCCAGTGTATCTCTGCAGCGCCCCTTGCGGCTGCTTCGTGTGATACTGCCATACTGAAAGCCTTGTCCAGCGTAAGATCCTTTTCTGATAGAAGCCGTTTCTGGGTTCCTTCACTTTGCAGCCCACACACAAACTTGTCCCTTAACGTATCTGCTAGTCCCACTCCAAACTGGCAGTGTTTCGATAGCTTGCGCAGTTCCGTTAAGTACTCAGCATTGCTTTCGTCTTTGTGTTGGTTCCTTTTATGGAACTTAAATCATTCTGCTATCAGCAGCGGTGTGGGGTTTAAGTGGTCCTGTAGGATTTCCACTGTGCTTTCGAAATTCTTGTTCACAGGCTTCTCTGGGGTTATTAGGTTTCGCAGTAACCCATAAGTTTTTGCACCCATGGAATTTAACAAAACCAGTGCTTTCCTAGCATCTGGCACTTCATTCGCCCTGCAGTACACCTCAATACGTTCCACATATGTCGCCCAATCTTCGACTTCATTGTCGAACGTAGAGATACTGCCACTCTTCGGCATCCCTGGGTGTGATTTAACTGTCAAAAATGGCATCTCCCGCGCTTTCCCTTCTTCTCCGCTGGCACAAAATGGCGTCTCCCGCGCTTTCCTTTCTTCCCGTGCTCGTCCTTCTTCTCCGCTGCGGCTTCTAAAAATGGCGCCTCCCGCGCTCTTCCTTCTCCGCGGCTCAATGGCGTCTCCCGCGCTCTCCCTTCTTCTCCCCGTGGACACTGTTCAGCCCTTGAGCCCTGGCTGTGCTCTGCGCACTTTTTTTTTTCTGTGCGCCTTCCCCGTTTCCGCCGCTTGGTCCTGAACCCAGCTGCTGCTTTACCCTCTCTCCGTTTTGTTTTTCCTCGACGCCGCTCGGTTTTCAACCCCCGGCTGCGCTCTGTGCGCTTCACCCTCTATCTTACCCCGTCGACGCTGCTCGGCTTTTTCTCCGCCATTGGTCGGCTCCAGCCACCGCTGTCCGGGAAGGGTCTGTGCTGTACCTGTTGTCAGTCTGTTGCTGATCGTCGTGGCTGGGGAACCAAGCCCGGCTCTCCACAGCCTCCCCTGCGATGTTCACTCTCTGTCGGACGACTGGGTAGTTGCTCGTGGTCGACGCCCTTGCTTCTGGCCTCGACTGTCTTCCACCGCCCTCCCGGTGCGAATCCTCGAAGGAAATGCAGAGTTGCAGGTAGATTCGAATCGACACTCGTCACCACTGTTAGATCCGTGATTCGGAGAGTATGATGTTTTTTAATAACCACACGGATGCTGTAACTTAACAATCAACAGTTATTTACTGGAGTAGGGTAGTCTCAAGACTGGGGGTACAGAGGCATGCTCAAGGCTTATATACAGGTGTGGTCACTGCCGGTACTACAGTATACAGGAGCTGTAAAAGTAGTTCCCTCTTAAAGGTACATACACTACATGTACCGTATGTACCATCAGCATTTGAGCCACCATGACAAACTAGAGGGTGGCTACTGGGCGACAAGGGCCTTCCAGTGACCACCTGGCTCATGACTCCACTGCGCAATGCACACACACACATGGGCAGCATGCATAGAATGAAAGCTGTGCTGCCACACGGAATCTGTTACGGCAGACCATTGGGGCCCTTAAAAAACGCTTCCGCTGCCTGAGCCGCTCTGGAGGAGCCCTGCAGTAATCGCCAGAGTGTGTCTCAGATTCATCGTGGTCTGCTGCATCCTCCACAGCCTCGCCATGTGGGCACTGTCCTTGCCACCAGGCATACAGCGACCAGTGGAAGAGGAGGAAGATGGGAGGCAACCCAGACAGCCCCCTTCTGCCTGCGCTGTCTGTGATCGACTCATCCGACCGCGTGACCAGTGAATGCAACCCCGATTCCCCTTTCACCAATAGTCCCACACTTTACCTTCCCTCTGTTACTGACCATCACAGCATCTTCGTGGCACAAAACAAACAATCAAACCAATTTTATGAATCAAACCATTACAATATTTCATTCAAAAGTCAAATAATCACCCTTGTGCATTTCCTTGGTGCCTGTATTCTGTGTGCCTTTGCCTGTCCTGGTGCTCCTATGTAGGCTCCAGTGGCTGCAGCATGGCTGATGGAAGGCTGCTGACTTTCAGTGGGGAAGAGTGCAGATGGCCTTGCAGGACGACCGCAAGCAGCTCTGGGCCCGGCTGGCTGACTGGCAACAGCAAGGGTACATGTGGAGTGGCAGTGGTAAGTTGATGAATGCTGTCATCCTGAGGAAGGACAGCAGGTTTGTCCTCCTGGAGCGACTGCCACTCCCCCGGGGCGATGCCTCAGCAATCCTAGTAATCTGCTGGAGGACAGATTGCTGGACTGCTGTGAGACCCTGCAAGCCCCTTTCAACATTGTTAACTGCAGCTATGACAGCTGCAGTCTTTGCTTGCGTGGCACCAAGCTGAGCTTGCATAACTTCAGTCTGCGCTTCCACTGCAGCACTCAGACGTTGGGTGGCTGCTGCTTGTGCTGCAATGGAAGCTGAGACATCAGCCATCAGATGCTGCATCATGGTTGGGTCCACAAGTGCGCTAATGGATCTGCCCACCCCTTCCATGCTGGAAAGGATGGGCTCCAAGCTTTGCGCAAAGCCCTGTGCAAAGTTGGAGCTGGACTTTTCCATACTCCTTGACATTGCATTCAGGCTTTGTGGCAGGCCTGCCAATGCACCAAGCGTTTCATTGTGCAAGCGTTTCATTGTGCATACCCATCAGCTTTTTTCTGTAGGCCGGCCCATCGACGTCCACATTTGAGTCATCTTCAGCAGAACCCGTGTGCGACCTCGCCCTCCGGGGAGCTGGCACCTGTGATACCCTTTCCCCCTGCCCTGGCTGCAGCCCATTCGTCCACGGTGACTCACCACGTGCAGATCCGGCCTCTAATCTACACTCAAGTCTGCGCAGTGCCAGTATCTGAAATGGTGGCTGTGCGTGTCAGACCAAGTTTGCCTGCTGCCTGCATTACTTTGAATCGCGATCTCTGAACCCTTTTTCGGGGGCTATCGAATTTTTAGCCCACTAATGCTCAGGCTAGGTTTCTTGGGAAGATTTGTAGGAATCCTGTCACTGGTGGGCTTCCACGAAAAAAGAAAGACTTGCATTTAGATAGCGCCTTTCATGACTTCAGTACATCTCAAATGCCTTACAGCCAATGAAGTACTTTTGAAGTATAGTCACTGTTGTAATGTAGGAAATGTGGCAGCCAATTTGCACACAGCAAGCTCCCACAAACAGCAATGTGATGATGACCAGATAATGGCCCAGAAATTCGGGTCGGGGGCTTCCCGCGGGTGCAAGCCCCCAACCTGCACTTACCTACCGCACCAGCTGTTGAGCTGTGGGCCCGCGTGGGATTCCGATCTGGGGCCTCCTCCAACTGCCGGCGTGCAGTGCTTGCGTATCCCAGGGGTGCAGTTAGTTCGAAGCGTCCCCTGGGATCACGTGGGCCATGGAGAGCCAATGGTAGCAGGAAATGCTTCATTTTGACAGGAAGACCTGCCAAACCTATAAATACTATAAGCCCCAAAACATCACTAAATCTTCAAATAAATATTAAAATAAAAATCACATTTTTAAAATAAACTATAAATTACATGAAATAACTATTAAACAATAATTTAAATTTTTGAAAAAATTAATTACATTTTCTAACAGGGCTAAAAATAAACTTCCCTTTCTTTAAAGTATTTAAAAATAATAAATCTGTGGAAAAAATGTTTTAATTTTAATGAATTCACCATTTACCTTGTAAAAAGCAGGCCTTGCGACTGGTTTTTACATGTCTAACTTCTGGAGACTTTTTTTTGCAGGTTTTCTCCGGAGGGTAAGTTAGCTGTGCATGTGCTGCCTCTCCTGCACATGCGTTTGACTTCTGAACCCCTTCTTTCAGGGGAACAGAAGTGCCGGTTTCCCGCGCATGCACGAAACCGGCACTTCCATTGGGCTTACAGGTGAGTACCCCATGCGTACTCACCCGTGGAGACCCGAATTTCTGGGCCAATCTGTTTTTAGTGATGTTGATTGAGGGAGAAATATTGGCCAGGTTTTTGTCAGATGGAAAATCATTAAGAGTTTGCTCCCATTTTCCCGATTTGCACTGTCAGCAGGCTAGCTGCTCCACCACACCGGGATTTCATAAAATTACTTCTTATTAGAACATTTGAGCAGAAAAAGCTAGAAATTATTAAATGCACCAATCTTTGAAGGTGGCAGGACAGGTCAACAAAGCAGTTAATAAAGCATATGGGCTTTATAAATCGAGGCATAGACTACAAAAGCCAGGACGTTATGCTAAACTTATATCAAACACTAGTTCGGTCCCAGCTGGAGTATTGTGCCCAGTTCTAGGCACCACACTTTAGGAAGGACGTGAAGGCTTTGGAGAGAACATAAGAATTAGGAGCAGGAGTAGGCCATATGGCCCTTTTTTGAATGTGCTCTGCAATTCAATAAGATCATGGCTGATCATCGACCTCAACTCCACCTTCCCGCCCGATCTCCATATCCCTTGATTCCCTTAGTGTCCAAAAATCAATCTATCTCAGCCTTGAATAAGACTCTGCATTCACAGCCGTCTGTGGCAGAGAATTCCAAAGATTCACAACCCTCTGAGTGAAGAAAATCCTCCTCATCTCAGTCTTAAATGGCCTGCCTCTTATCCTGAGATATGCTCCCTAGTTCTAGACCCTCCAGCCAGGGGAAACAACCTCTCAGCATCTACTGTCAATCCCCCTCAGAATCTTGTATGTTTCAATAAGATCACCTCTCATTCTTCTAAACTCCAGAGAGTATAGGCTCATTCTACATAATCTCTCATCATAGGACAGCCCTCTCGTCCCAGGGATCAATCTAGTGAACCTTCGTTGCACCGCCTCTAAGGAAAGTATGTCCTTCCTCAGATAAGGAGACCAAAACTGTGCACACTACTCCAGGTGTGGGCTCACCAAAGCCCTGTACAATTGTAGTAAAACTTCATTACTCTTGTATTCCAACCCCCCTTGCAATAAAGGCCAACATGCCATTTACCTTCCTAATTGCTTGCAGTACCTGCATGCTAACTTTCAGTGTTTCCTGTACGAGGACACCCAAACCTGAACACCAACATTTAATAGTTTCCCACCATTTAAAACATTTTCTGTTTTTCTATTCTTCCTACCAATGTGAATAACCTCACATTTCCTTACATTATGCTCTGTCTGCCACCTTCTTGCCCATTCACTTAACCTGTCTATATCCTTTTGCAGGCTCTTTGTGTCCTCCTCACAGCTTACTTTCCCACCTAGCTTTGTATCATCAGCAAACTTGGATACATTGCACTTGGTCCCTTCACCTAAGTCATTTGTATAGATTGTAAATAGCTGAGGCCCAAGCACTGATCCTTGCAGCACCTCACTAGTTACAGCCTGCCAATCTGAAAATGACCCATTTATCCCTACGCTGTATTCTGTCAATTAACCAATCCTCTACCCATGTTAATATATTACCCCCAACTCCATGAGCCCTCATCTTACATAGCAACTTATGTGGCACCTTATCTAATGCCTTTTGGAAATCCAAATATGCTACATCCACTGATTCCCTTTTATATAGCCTGCTAGTTACATCCTCAAAAAAAACCTCTCATTTATTAAACACTATTTCCCTTTCATAAAACCATGCTGACTCTGCCTAATCATATTATGATTTTCTAAGTGCCCTAATACCACTTCCTTGATAATGGATTCCAGCATTTTCCCGATGATTGATGTTAGGTTAACTGGCCTGCAGTTCCCTATTTTCTCTCTCCCTCCTTTCTTGAATAGCGGGGTTACTTTTGCTACCTTCCAATCCGCTGGGACCGTTCTAGGATCTAGGGAATTTTGGAAGATCAAAACCAATGCATCCACTATCGCTGCAGCCACCTCTTGTAGAACCCGAGGATATAGGCCATCAGGTCCAGGGATTTGTCGGCTTTTAGTCAATATTTTGGTCATCCTTTGCTGGTTTCTAAAACTCCCCCAATCCTCAGGCTTACTACTATTCTTCGCAACATTACAAGCCTCTTTTAATCTAATACTATCCTTAACTTCTTTAGTTAGCCACGTATGGATTACTTTTCCTAAGCTGTTTTTATTTCTCAATGGAATGTATATTCGTTGAAAATTTAGAATATTTCTTTAAATATCTGCCGCTGCTTATCTACTGTCATACCTTTTAATCTAATTTCCCAATCTGCCTTGGCCAACTCACCCCTTGTATCTATGTAATTGGCTTCATTTAAGTTTAAGATTCTCATTTCAGATTTAAGTATTTCAATCCAAACAGAAGAGATTTACTAGAATGGTTTCAGTAATGAGGGATTACAGTTACGTGAATAGACTGGAGAAGCTGGGGTTGTTCTCCTTAGAGCAGAGAAGGCTAAGAGGAGATTTGATAGAGATGTTTAAAATCGTAAAGGGTTTAGATAGAGTAAATAAAGAGAAGCTGTTTCCAATGGCTGAAGGGTTGATAATGACAGTGCACAAATTTAAGGTGATTGGCAAAAGAACCAGAGGCAGAATGAGGG
The DNA here is from genome assembly GCF_052327205.1 of Somniosus microcephalus. NCBI lineage: Eukaryota > Metazoa > Chordata > Chondrichthyes > Squaliformes > Somniosidae > Somniosus > Somniosus microcephalus. The sequence continues at coordinate 97,118,025 of NC_140989.1, forward strand.
AAAACTTTTTTACACGAGTGGTTAGGATTTGGAATGCACTGCCTGAGAGTGTGGTGGATATGAAGAGATAATTACTAGTCCTAGCCCCTTTAGGGCTACCCCGGATCAGGCGTATTCCTCAGACGTTCACTTTCAACTAAAGTTTGAGGTAGCCGAATCCTAAAGATGCTTAATTGGATCTAAAAGTCCGGACTATCTCTCCCTAAAGGAAAGAAACAACCTGAAAATGTTACCGTCCTCCAGATAGCACTTTTAATAAGTTTAGCAAGACTGTAACATTACGGATATTATGAGGGTCCAGAAAACTCCCCCAGAATTCTGTAACTCCTCACCAAAGTGTATACAGAAATTGAGTTCACGAGTTTTTGATACAGAAGTCTTGAGACAATTCTAAAAATATATAGATTTATTAAAGAACCGACATGTAGTTTACAGTTGGTGAGTCCATCACAACATTAACAGTTCCAAAAAGAGAAAGCTTGCAATCATATTGTCAGGGAACCTTACTCTCAAATCTTAACTTCGCTACAGTTTTATAGTTCTTAAAGTTCTATTCAGGATATCCACCAAAATCAAATACCTTTGATCCCTGAGGTTCAAAGAGTTGGAGACTTACAGAGCCGCCTCTAAAGCCGAGAATCGCTTTGCCTGTTTAAAGCGAGTCTACTGTCCCATTTGAGAGTTCAATATTTATACCCTTTTCCAGTGGTATTTCCTTTTAAGGTTTTCTGCTGATGTAAGCTAATTATCTCCAGTCATTTTTCTGCTGACGTCTGCAATTCTTACTGCCATATCAGCTGGTAGCATTACAGAATCATGTCTCCTCTCTAGGTATTCTAAGTTTACCATAAAAAATGGTGTAATGGCAGGTGTGTTTTAATTGATGTCATTTTTACAAAGGCAAATGTTCCTTTTATGTGCTTCTTTACGAAGTGTAAATTAGAACATCTTATCCAGGGTGAACCATTGTTTCATTCTGAAAGGTTCAGCCTGCCGGAGCCTTTAACCTTCTGTTTCAATAAGGTTATTAATTCAGTGTCACCAACTATCTGATCTCAATAGCCAGAATGCTTTCACAACTTTTTCATAGTTAGGTTTCTAGATTTCCAAACCCAGTTTGTCATGTTTTAATAAGGCCAAAATTCTTTCATAGAATGGTATATTTTTCTGAATAGATTCAATAGTAGCTTTCAAAATTGAATTCAATAAATACCTGAAGGAGAAAAAAGTGCAGGGATATGGGAAAAGAGCGGGGCAATGGGACTAGCTGGATTGCTCTTCAAAAGAGCCGGCACAGACTCAAAGGGCCAAATGGCCTCCTCCTGTTCTGTACTATCCTATGATTGTAGGAAATACACAGCACGTCTACCAACATCTGTAAAGAGAAAGGACAGGTTGATATTTCAGTCACGGACCTTTCATCAGAAATTTGACCTGGCTTTTATCGTTCTAGCTGTTGACTGAACTGCTGGGTTTTTCCAGCATTTTCTGTTTTTAGTTCAGGTTTCCAGCATTTTCCTTTTAACTGATTGGAACATGACTCTTCAGATTAAAACCACAACTGCCCCCCACGCCCCAGAAATCATTGCATAATTCCAGAACTTTGCGCTATGGTATGAGAAACAACTGATATAACTCTGGAGGGGGATGGAAAAAGCTCAGAATAGGGTTTATTTTGTTTTACATAGAAACATAGAAGATAGGAGCAGGAGTAGGCCATTCGGCCCCTCGAGCCTACTCCGCCATTCAATGAGATCATGGCTGATCATCCAAATTCAGTACCCTGTCCCTGCCTTCTCCCCATATCCTTTGATCCCTTTAGCCTTAAGAAATATATCCAACTCCTTCTTGAATATATTTAATGAACTGGCCTCCTCTGCCCTCTGTGTCAGAGAATTCCATAGGTTCACCACTCTCTGGGTGAAGAAATTCCTCCTCATCTCTGTCCTAAATGGCTTACCCCTTATCCTTAGACTATGACCCCTGGTTCTGGACTCCCCGGCCATCGGAAACATCCTTCCTGCATCTAGTCTGTCCTGGCCTGACAGAATTTTATAAGTTTCGATGAGATCCCCTCTCAATCTTCTAAACTCCAGTGAGTTTAAGCCCAATCGACACAATCTCTCCTCATACGTCATTCCTGCCATCCCAGGTATCAGCCTGGTGAATCTTCGCTGCACTCCCTCCATGGCAAGAACGTCCTTCCTCAGATAAGGCAGCCAAAACTGCACACAATACTCAAGGTGTGGTCTCACCAAGGCCCTGTACAACTGCAGCAAGACATCCTTGTTCCTGTACTCGAACCCTCTTGCTACAAAGGCCAACATACCATTTGCCGCCTTAACCGCCTGCTGCACCTGCATGCTTACCTTCAGCGACTGGTGCACAAGAACACCCAGGTCTCTTTGCACTTCCCCTTCTCCCAATCTATTGCCATTCAAATAATAGTCTGCCTTCCTGTTTTTGCCACCAAAGTGGATAACCTCTCGTTATCCACATTATAGTGCATTTGCCATGTTTATGCCCAATCACCCAACCTGTCCAAGTCATACTGGAGTTTCACGACATCCTCCTCACAGCATACCCTCCCACCCAGCTTTGTGTCGTCTGCAAATTTGGCGATATTACATCCAATTCCCTCGTCCAGATCATTAATATATATTGTGAACAGCTGGGGTGCTAGGACCGATCCTTGCGGTACCCCACTAGTCACTGCCAGCCACTTGGAAAACGACTCATTTATTCCAACTCTTTGCTTTCTATCCACCAACCAGTTCTCTATCCAAGTTAATAGCTTGCCCCCAATCCCATGTGCCTTTATTTTGCACGCTAATCTCTTATGCAGGACCTTATCGAAAGCCTTCTGAAAGTCCAAATATACCACATCCACTGGTTCTCCCTTATCTATTTTACGAGTTACATCCTCAAAAAATTCCAGTAGGTTAGTCAAGCACGATTTACCTTTTGTAAATCCATGTTGACTTTGTCCGATGCCGTCACTGCTTTCCAAGTGCTCTGCTATTACATTTTTATAATGGACTCTAGCATTTTCCCCACTACCAATGTCAGGCTTACTGGTCTATAATTACCTGCTTTTTCTCTACCACCTTTTTTGAATAGTGGGGTAACATTAGCTACCCTCCAATCCATTGGTACTGTTCCAGAGTCTATCGAGTTCTGGAAGATGACCAGCAATGCATCTACTATTTCTAGGGCCACTTCCTTAAGGACCCTAGGATGTAGATAATCAGACCCTGGGGATTTATCGGCCTTCAGTCCCATCAATTTTCCTAACGCCATTTCCCTACAAATACTGATTTCTTTCAGTTCCACCCTTTCATCAGACCCTATGTTCCCCGACATCTCTGGGAGGTTATTTGTGTCCTCCTTTGTGAAGACAGAACCAAAATATGTATTTAGTTGGACTGCCATTTCTTTGTTCCCCATTATAAATTCCCCTGATTCTGACTGCAAGGGACCTACGCTTGACTTCACCAATCTTTTTCTCTTCACATCTATAAAAGCTTTTACAGTCAGTTTTTATGTTCCCTGGAAGCTTACTCTCATATTCTATTTTCCCCTTCTTAATTAATCCCTTTGTCCTCCTTTGTTGAATCCTAAACTGTTCCCAATCCTCAGGATTATTGCTTTTTCTGGCCAATTTATATGTCCTCTCCTTGGATCTTATGCTATCCCTAATGTCCCTTGTTAGCCATGGTTGAGTCACCTTTTTTGTTTTATTTTTATGCCAAACTGGGATGAACAAATTCTGTAGTTCATCCATGGGGTCTTTGAATGTTTGCCATTGCCTATCCACCGTCAACCCTTTGAGTGACATTCCCCAATCAATCCTACCCAACTCGCTCCTCAGACCATCGTAGTTTCCTTTATTTAAATTTAGGACCCTAGTCTCTGAGTCAACTACTTCATTCTCCATCTTAATTAAGAATTCGATCATATTATGATCGCTCCAACCCAAGGGGCCTCGTACAACAAGATTGCTAATTAATCCTTTCTCGTTACATAATACCCAGTCTAAGATGGCCTGTGGGGAAATTAAAAACCAGAGCGTGTCAGGAAGGGGCAGAAGGTATGGAGTAAAAGGTAAAGTAATAAAAAGGGCAAAAGCAGGAACTAAGTGTCACAAAACATATTTGAAAGTTCTCTATCTGAATGCACGTAGCATTCGTAACAAAATAGACGAGTTAATGGCACAAATAACTACATATGGGTATGATCTTGTGGCCATTACAGAAGCATGGCTGCAGGGTGACAATGCCTGGGAATTAAACATACCAGGTTATTTAACGATCAGGAAGGACAGGCAGGAAGGAAGGGGAGGTGGGGTGGCTATGTTAATAAAGGAAGGAATCACTGTAATACAGAGAAATGATATTGGGTCAAAAGATCAGGATAATGAAACAGTTTGGGTGGAGGTAAGGAATAATGTAGTGTATGTACCTTTAAGAGGAACTATGTTTTTGAAGCCCCTGTATACTGTAGTACCAGTAGTGACCATTCGGGTATATAAGCCTGTGTAGCGTCTTGCGTAGTTCGTTCACCTCCAGACTTTGTTCAGTAAACACTTGTTAAATCAACTCCTGCATTCCATGTCTCCATTAACACACGGATCTAACAGTGGCGACGAGTTAGAAACGAACTTACCTGCAATTCGACAGCACCTCAAGGGGATCGATTCCTCAGGCGAAGGTCGAAGCCAGAAGCAAGAAAAAAAAACTGTGGTTTCACCAGCTAAACGGGCTGGTGGCAGGTATTGGACTGATCCTTCCTGTGCTGCGGCGGGTTAGAGCTCGATTGGGTGGCTCTGCAACGGGGCCGGGTAGCGAGTCGGGAAGCAGAAGCAAAGAGAGAGAGAGGGTGGAGCACTCAGTGCGCGGCCGGTGCTGCAAAGCAGGTCAGCGTTTGGACCGAGCAGAGGGAGGGGAAAGTCCCAGAGGGTCCGCTCCACGACGGGAACGGTTCTCCAAGTAACGGAGAAACTATTGAAGCGATATATAAAAAATAAAAAAAATAGAAATACCGCGAAAAGCTGCAGGTCGCAACGGGAACCGCGGAGAACAGCGTTGGCAGCAGCGGCAGCGGCGGGAAAGCGCGGGAGGCGCCATCTTAACTCGGCGGGGAAGAAAGAAAAGCGCGGGAGGCGCCATTTTGATCCATCGGGGAGGAAGGAAAAACGCGGGAAGCGACATTTTAGATTTTCAAGATGCCGAAGACTGGCAATATTACTGCTTTTGATAGTGATATAGAAGATTGGACCACATATGTGGAAAGAGTGGAGGTATATTGCAAGGCGAATGAAGTAGCGGATGATAAAAAGGCATCAGTACTTCTAAATCTGATGGGTGCAAGGACATACGGGCTGTTACGAAACTTGATCACTCCAGCCAAACCGATGGACAAGAATTTTAAGGAGATTGTTGATACCTTACAGGAGCACTTAAACCCAACACCGCTGCTGATAGCGGAACGATTCAAATTCTTCAGGAGGAATCAGCACAAGAATGAAAGTAACGCTGATTACCTCACCGAATTACGAAAGCTGTCAAAGCACTGCCAATTCGGGGCAGGACTGGCAGATTCTCTACGAGACAAATTCGTCTGCGGTCTCCTAAGCGAAGGAACACAGAAAAGACTACTTTCTGAGAAAGATTTGACACTGTACAAGGCTTTCAGTGTGGCTGTATCATACGAAGCAGCAGCAAGAGGAGCTGCAGAGATACAGCAAAAGCCACAGGACTTCAGCACCCATGAAATGACACGGGGTTTCGAGAGATGTTATCGCTGCGGCAGATCCACCCATGACCAGAAGGACTGCTTTTTCAAGGACAAAGCATGCAGGCAATGCGGAAAGATGGGACACATTGCACGTGTATGCAGACCTGGGAAAAAATCCGCTGACAGTAAAAAGGTCAATAAGGAAAAGTACAGAAAGGTACAAATGATGACAGACAGTAGCTCCGAAGACCAGAAGAGCGATAGCGACTCCGGAAGCTGTCTCAAATTACATAATGTAATTGCCAAAGAAGATTACCAGACCATTTGGGTTACCCTCACGATAGCGGGGTCCCCAGTCAAAATGGAGCTAGATACAGGATCAGCTCTGACCATCATGAGTCGACGGGATTACGAGCGGCTATTTCCGCATATACCTTTGAAAGATACATCCATTATCTTGAAGACATATACGGGGCAGAAAGTATACCCCAGAGGGAAAATAAAGGTGCCTGTTGTATACAATGGCAAGGAAATACAGAAGTTGTATTTATACGTTCTGCAAGATGGTGGTCCACCGTTGTTGGGACATGAATGGATCAGAAAGATACGTTTAGACTGGCACTGCATTCAGGCACTGACGGTGACCAGTAAGAAAAAAAACGATGATGACGTCATACCTGGACGATTAAAAGAAATCTTGGCTAACGCCAAAGAAGTGTTTCAACAGGAACTAGGAAACCTGAAAAGCGCCACCGCCTCAATAAAAGTGGAAGATGCGGCAATTCCCAAGTTTTTTAAGGCAAGGCCGGTGCCATACGCAATTCGTCCAGCCGCCGAGGCAGAGCTGGAGAATTTGGAAAAAGCAGGCGTGTTATCCAAGGTAGATTGGAGTGAGTGGGCAACACCCATCGTCCCGGTCATGAAGAAAACGTTGAATAATGATAAATCTGAAGAACCGAGAAAAGTTTGCATCTGTGGGGACTTCAAGGTGACTGTAAACCCGGTTCTTCACACGGTACAGTATCCTCTTCGAGGATAGAAGATATTTTCGCCTCACTATCCGGAGGGAAACGTTTCACCAAAATTGACTTAGCACAGGCATATCTACAGATGGAGGTTGAGGAGGCCTCTAAAAAGTATCTCACGATAAACACACACAAAGGCCTGTACCAGTACAATCGACTGGTTTTCGGAGTGGCATCGGCTCCGGCTAACTGGCAAAGAGCTATGGAGCAAGTCCTGCAAGGGATTCCGGGGACTCAATGCTACCTAGACGACATCCTTGTAACAGGAGAAAACGACAACGAGCACCTTGCCAACTTGGAGCAGGTGCTCACGAGGCTGAGAGAACGGGGCCTACGAGCAAATCACCCCAAGTGCGAATTTTTCCAGAAACAAATATCATATTGTGGCCATGTCATTAACGAAGAAGGGTTGCATAAGTCACCTGAAAAAATTGAAGTGGTCGTAAAGGCCCCAGCGCCTGAAAATGTCTCACAATTAAGGTCGTTCCTGGGATTAGTAAATTACTATCATAAATTTTTACCAAACTTGTCGACGGTTCTGCACCCTCTTAACGCACTGCTACAAACGGGAGTAGTTTGGCAATGGAGCGAAGACTGTAAACGTGCCTTCCATAAATGCAAAGGCTTGATCACGTCCAGGGAAGTGTTGGCTCATTACAACCCATCACTGCCAATCAGACTGGCGTGCGATGCATCCCCTTACGGCGTGGGAGCGGTATTATCGCATAGATTCCCTGAAGGCTCGGAGCGGCCGATAGCATTTGCGTCACGCTCATTGAACTCAGCTGAGCGTAACTATGCCCAGATCGACAGGGAGGCACTCAGCCTGGTGTGGGGGGTGAAGAAATTCAACCATTGCCTACACGGACAAAGATTTACCTTGTTGACTGACCATCAACCCCTCGTCTCCATATTCAACCCTAAAAAGGGCGTTCCCATTATGACAGCGCAAAGGCTACAGAGGTGGTCCCTTATCCTAGGGGCACACCAATATGACATAGAATACAAAGGAACAAAACAGCATGGGAATGCTGACGGGTTATCGCGCCTACCGTTGCCAACGGTGGAAGAGGCGCCTACAGTGGACCCAGTGGAGATGTTCCACTCGACCATAGTGGAATGTCTACCGGTGACAAATTCTACCATTGAAAAGGAAACGCGAAATGACCCGACTCTCTCACGAGTCTACGATTTAACGGTGAAGGGATGGCCAGCACATGGCGAACCACTGTTGCCAGCATTCTCGCAAAGAAGAGAACAGCTGTCAGTGTGCCGAGGAACCTTGATGTGTGGATCCAGAGTGGTGATTCCACCCAAACTCAAGGATAGAGTGCTAAAGGAGCTTCACGAGGGGCATCTGGGTGAAGTGAAAATGATGAACTTAGGCAGAGCGTTTGTGTGGTGACCAGGTATCGATGGAGACATCGAAGAAATGACCAAGAGCTGTCTAGGATGCCAGAAGGTCCAAAACGCCCCACCACAAGCCCCTCTACATCCATGGGAGTGGCCCTCATCTCCATGGCAAAGGGTACATATCGACTTTGCTGGTCCATTTATGGACTCAATGTTCTTAATCACGGTTGATGCACACTCCAAGTGGCCGGAGGTAATAAAGATGTCCTCCACCACCACGGACAAAACCATCACAGTATTAAGGACCATATTCGCCAGGAATGGGCTGCCTGAACAGATCTGTTCTGATAATGGACCGCAATTTGTATCCGAAGAATTCAGGAAGTTCTTAAAAAACAATGGGGTTAAGCACTACACGTCCGCCCCATACCGTCCCGCCACCAATGGATTGGCTGAAAGGTTTGTCCAGACCTTCAAGAAGGCCATAAAGGCCATGGGTAATGAAGACATAAATCTACAACATAAGGTAGATAACTTCTTGTTTGCGTACAGGAATGCAACACATGTGGTTACAAACCAAACCCCCGCCATGATGTTTTTCAATAGAAGCCTAAGATGCCGGCCGGATTTGGTCAAGCCAAATGTCAGAAGGGACGGAGAGAACCGGCAATTTCAAAGCATGACTGAAAGGCCAACTAGAACCTTCCAGATAGGTCAACCAATTTTGGCCCGGGACTACCGTACCGAGAAATGGCAGCCTGGAACTATTTGCACACGACTAGGACCGCTGATGTATACCGTGGACATTGGAGAAAGCATAATAAGGCGCCATGCTGACCAGATCATAGAGTCATCTGAAAAAGGACAACCTACACCACAACTCTATACGCCTAGTGATGAAGCAGAGATACCCATAGTATCTACCTCCGATCCGGTGATACTGGAACCAGATGAACCCGACACTGGCATTGGAGCCGAATCGACCTTGCCAAAAGAACCTACTACACCACCGAGGCGTTATCCGGACCGAGTCAGGAAGCCTCCAGAGAGACTGAATTTGCAATTGATTAACTTCAGCAAATGTGTATATTATTGTTCTTGTAAAACTGTTATTTAATGATTACTTAAAATGTTATGTACTATTTATCTAAAAGGGGAGGAGTTGTAGTGTATGTACCTTTAAGAGGAACTATGTTTTTGAAGCCCCTGTATACTGTAGTACCAGTAGTGACCACTCGGGTATATAAGCCTGTGTAGCGTCTTGTGTAGTTAGTTCACCTCCAGACTTTGTTCAGTAAACACTTGTTAAATCAACTCCTGCATTCCGTGTCTCCATTAACACACGGATCTAACAAATAATAAGGGGAAAAAAACACTAGTGGGCGTAGTCTATAGGCCTCCGAACAGTTGCAACTATGTTGGACGGAGTATCAATCAGGAAATAGTTGAGGCTTGTAATAAGGGAGCATCTATAATTATGGGGGATTTTAACTATCATATTAATTGGACAAATCAAATTGGGCAGGGCTGCTTTGAGGATGAGTTCATTGAGTGTATTAGGGATGGGTTTCTTGAGCAGTATGTAACTGAACCGACCAGGGGGCAAGCAACTTTAGATCTGGTCCTGTGTAACGAGACAGGATTAATTAAAAATGTCCTAGTAAAGGATCCCCTTGGAATGAGTGACCATAACATGGTTGAATTCCATATTCAATTAGAGGGTGAGAAGGTTGGATCTCAAACAAGCATGCTAAGCTTGAATAAAGGAGACTATGAAGGTATGAGAGCGGAATTGAGTAGAGTGGATTGGGAAAATAGATTAAAGGGTAAGACGATACATGATCAGTGGTGTACATTTAAGGAGTTATTTTACAACTTCCAAAAAATATATATTCCACTGAGAAGAAAAGGGTGTAAAAGAAAAGACAGCCATCCGTGGCTAAGTAAAGAAATTAAGGATAGTGTTCGACTAAAAACACGGGCATATAAGGTAGCCAAATCTAGTGGGAGGATAGAGGATTGGGAAAACTTTAAAAGACAACAAAAAATAACAAAAAGATTGATTAAGAAAGGGAAGATAGATTATGAAAGTAAATTAGCAAAAAATATAAAAACAGATAGTATTTTTATAGTTATATAAAAAGAAAAAGAGTGGCTAAAGTAAATGTTGGTCCCTTAGAGGATGAGACCGGGAAATTAATGGTGGGAAATATGGAGATGGCAAAAACACTGAATGAATATTTTGTATCAGTCTTTACAGTAGAAGACACTAAGAATATCCCAACACTGGACAAACAGCGGGCTATGGGGCAGGGGGGGAGCTTAACATGATCAAAATCACTAAGGAAGTGGTACTCGGTAAAATAATGGGACTCAAGGCGGATAAATCACCTGTACCTGATGGCTTACATCCTAGGGTCTTGAGGGAAGTGACGGTAGGGATTGTGGATGCATTGGTAATAATTTTCCAAAACTCCCTGGACTCAGCAAAGGTCCCGGCAGACTGGAAAACTGCTAATGTAACACCCTTATGTAAAACGGGCAGTGGACAGAAGGCTGGAAACTATAGACCAGTTAGCCTAACATCTGTGGTAGGTAATATTTTGGAGTCCATTATTAAGGAGACAGTAACAGGACATTTGGATAATCATCATTTAATAGGACAAAGTCAGCATGGTTTTATGAAGGGGAAGTCATGTTTGACAAATTTGCTGGAGTTCTTTGAGGAAGTAACATATAGGGTGGATAAAGGGGAACCAGTGGACGTAGTGTATTTAGACTTCCAAAAGGCATTTGACAAGGTGCCACACAAAAGATTATTGCTTAAGATAAAAAATCACGGGATTGGGGATAATATTCTGGCATGGATAGAGGATTGGCTATCTAACAGAAGGCAGAGAGTTGGGATAAATGGTTCATTCTCAGAATGGCAATCAGTAACTAGTGGTGTTCCGCAGGGGTCGGTGCTGGGTCCCCAACTCTTTACAATCTATATTAACGATTTGGAGGAGGGGACCGAGTGTAACATATCAAAGTTTGCAGATGATACTAAGATGGGAGGGAAAGTAGTGAGTGAGGAGGACATAAAAAACCTGCAAGGGGACATAGACAGGCTAAGTAAGTGGGCAGAGATTTGGCAGATGGAATACAATACTGGAAAGTGTGAGGTTATGCACTTTGGCAGGAAAAATCGTAGAGCAAGCTATTATCTTAATGGCAAGAAACTGGAAAGTACTGAAGTACAAAGGGATCTGGGGGTCCTGGTGCACGAAACTCAAAAGGTTAGTATGCAGGTGCAGCAAGTGATTAAGAAGGCCAATGGAATGTTGGCTTTCATTGCTAGGGGGATAGAATATAAAAATAGGGATGTATTGCTTCAGTTGTACAAGGTATTGGTGAGACCGCACCTGGAATACTGCATACAGTTTTGGTGTCCATACTTAAGAAAAGACATACTTGCTCTCGAATCAGTACAAAGAAGGTTCACTCGGTTAATCCCGGGGATGAGGGGATGGACATATGAGGAGAGGTTGAGTAGATTGGGACTCTACTCATTGGAGTTCAGAAGAATGAGAGGCGATCTTATTGAAACATATAAGATTGTGAAGGGGTTGGATCGGGTGGATGCGGGGAGGATGTTCCCGATGATGGGTGAAACTAGAACTAGGGGGCATAGTCTTAGAATAAGGGGCTGCTCTTTCAAAACTGAGATGAGGAGGAACTACTTCACTCAGAGGGTGGTAGGTCCATGGAATATGCTGCCCCAAAAAGCTGTAGAAGCTACATCATGACATAAATTTAAAACAGAAATAGACAGTTTCCTAGAAGTAAAGGGAATTAAGGGTTACCAGGAGCGGGCAGGAAATTGGACATGAGTCTAGGTTCGGATCGGACATGGCCCTGTGGGTAGCGGAGCGGGCCCAGGGGCCGTGTAGCCCGATCCTGCTCCTATTTCGCGTGTCTAATTCTGTTAGATTCAGAAGATGGTTCTGTGATAGTCGATTGGCGGTTAGGATCAGATCAGCCATGATCTTATTAAATGGCGGAGCAGGCTCGAGGGGCCGATTGGCCTACTCCTGCTCCTATTTCTTATGTTCTTATCTCTGGTTGGTTCCTCGACATATTGGTCCAGGAAACCATCCCGTAAACACTCCAGGAATTCCTCCTCCGCAGTATTGTTACTAATTTGGTTAGCCCAATCTATATGTAGATTAAAGTCACCCATGATGACTGCTGTGCCCTTATTGCACGCTTCTTTAATTTCCCTTTTAATGCCATCCCCAACCTCCGCCTTACTGTTTGGAGGTCTATATACCACTCCCACTAACGTTTTCTGCCCCTTAGTATTTCTCAATTCTATCCATACAGATTGCACATCATCAGAGCTAATATCCTTCCTTACAATTGTGTTAATCCCTTCTTTAACCAGTAATGCTACCCCACCTCCCTTTCCTTTTTGCCTATCTTTCCTGAATATCGAATACCCCTGGATGTTGAGTTCCCAGCCTTGGCCATCCTTGAGCCACGTTTCCGTAATCCCAACCAAATCATATTCGTTTACCTCTATTTGCGCAGCCAATTCATCCACCTTATTACGAATGCTCCTTGCATTAAGACACAAAGCCTTCAGGTTTGTTTTTTTAATGCTCTTAGACCTATTAGAATTATTATTTAATGTGGCCACGTTTGATTTAAACCGTTGATTTCTCTGACTGCCACTTTTTTTTCTCGTTCCTATCTTTTGCTTTTATCCTTGTTTCCCTTTCCTCTGTCTCCCTGCTTAGGTTCCCAACCCCCTGCCATTTTAGTTTTAACCCTCCCCCAGAGCACTAGCAAACACTCCCCCTAGGACATCTGTCCCGGCCCTGCCCAGGTGCAAACCGTCCGGTTTGAACTGGTCCCACCTCACCCAGAACCGGTTCCAATGTCCCAGGAACTTGAATCCCTCCCCGTTGCACCATTCCTCTAGCCACATATTCATCTGAAATATCCTTCTATTTCTACTCTGACTAGCACGTGGCACTGGTAGCAATCCTGAGATTACTACCTTTGTGGTCCTACTTTTTAATTTACCTCCCAACTCCCTATATTCCGCTTTTAGGACCTCATCCCTATCCCTAAGCAGACTATGCACTAAATAAGTTTGTTTTTTTCTCCCACTTTTTGAACACACTTGAGATTACAGATTTTCTCTTAATGCATTCTTGGAGTTTGGGTGCATTAAGATGTATTCCAACTAAAGGTGCGCTCAACAACCTGGCATGATTAGAAGAATATGAGGAAGGGCATGATAAGCTATGAGGATCACTATTACCTTTGCTATGTTGGTATGACGGTCACTTACATTGCTATAATATGTCAGAGTGCCAATTATAGCACGTTGGTAGAAATGCCTGTCCAAGCAGATTGCAGGAGTTGAACACGTTTGCTTGAATAATTTCACATGTTGGTATTGTTAATAGAAATTTAACCTGAACCTTTCAGTAAGTTGAGCACAATAGAGAAGTATGTAATGTATTCATAGAGAAGTAATGTGTATAATTCTGAACTATTATAACAGATTAGTAAAGGTACAAAGCTTGCTCACCGAATTATTCATATGCACCTACAGAACTGACCAGACTAAAGTAATCACTCTGCTAAATTCAGCTAAAAAAGTATTTGACATTTCATTCTATGAATTGGCAATGTATACACTGCTGGGCAGCCTTGGCTCTTCTTTGAAAACTTCCATCTCAAGCAATACATACTGTTCTTTGTAGAAGAACACGGGCTTCAACTGGCAGCTTTGTACCAGGATTGGGGGTGGCATATGACAGATAAAACACTTCATCCACTCTGAGCATACCATTATGGATGTCATAAAGTGAGAGGCCGTACTGTGGCTGGGGAATGCTGAAGTCTGTGGGGACAATGGTGCTCTTTGCATTGTAATAATTGCATACACATCCTGTGGCACTGATTTGCACTTGCATCAAATTCAAAATAGCGTTTATGAAGCATAATTGCAAACTGGTTGTTATGGGAGTTAATATCAAAGTGGCACTGCTGGGTTCCACCTCCTCACCATCTTCCCACTGCTTGTTGAATAGGTGGCTGAGGCACCTGTCTGACTCGGTGGGACCACATGAATACATTACATAGAATTACATAGAATATGCAGCACAGAAAAGGGCCATTCTGCTGAACTAGTCTGTGCTGGTGTTTACACTCCACACGAGTCTCCTCCCATTCCATCTACCTCCTCTCAGCCTTTCAGCATATTTTTCCATTCCCTTTTCTCTCATGTAAACATAGAAACATAGAGATAGGAACAGGAGTAGGCCATTCGGCCCTTCGAGCCTGCTCCGCCATTCAATGAGATCATGGCTGATCTTCGTCTGAGATCATAGCTGATCTTACCAGTTCAGTACCCCGTCCCCGCCTTTTCTCCGTAACCCTTAATCCCCTTAGCCTTCAGAAATATATCCAATTCTCTCTTGAAAATATTTATTGAATTAGCCTTCACAGCCCTCTGTGGCAGGGAATTCCACAGGCTCACCACTCTTTGAGTGAAGAAATTCTTCCTCATCTCTGTTTTAAATTATTTGCCCGCTATTTTTAGACTGTGGCCCCTGGTTCTGTGCTCCCCTGCCATTGGAAACATTCTCTCTGAATTCAGCCTGTCCAGGCCTGCCATAATTTTATATGTTTCGATGAGATCCCCTCTCAATCTTCTAAACTCCAGTGAGTACAAGCCCAAACTATTCAATCTCTCCTCGTAGGTCATTCCCGCCATTCCAGGTATCAGCCTGGTGAATCGCCGCTGCACTCTTTCCATGGCAAGAACATCCTTCCGCAGATGGGGCGACCAAAACTGTACACAATACTCCAGATGCGGTCTCACCAGCACCTTGTACAGCTGTAGTAAGGTATCCCTATTCCTATACTCGAACCCCCTTGATATGAAGGCCAACATACCATTTGCCTTCTTAATCGCCTGTTGCACCTGCATGCTCTCCTTCAGTGACTGGTGCACAAGAACACCCAGGTCCCTCTGCACTTCCCCATCTCCCAATCTATTGCCATTTAGATAATAATCCACCCTCCTGTTTTTACCCCCAAAGTGGATAACCTCGCATTTATCCACATTATAGTGCATCTGCCACGTATCCGCCCATTCCCCCAACCTGTCCAAATCGCACTGTAGCCTCCTGACATCCTCATCAGAGCCCACCCCTCCTCCTAGTTTAGTGTCGTCAGCGAATTTGGAAATATTGCATCCAATTCCCTGATCCAGATCATTTATATATATTGTGAACAGCTGGGGTCCCAGGACAGATCCTTGCGGCACCCCGCTGGTCACTGCCTGCCACTCCGAAAACGAGCCGTTTATTCCAACTCTCTGTTTTCTATCCGCCAGCCAGTTCTCTATCCACGTTAATACTTTGCCCCCAATCCCATGAGCCTTAATTTTGCATGATAATCTTTTGTGTGGAACCTTATCGAAGGCTTTCTGGAAGTCAAGGTACACCACATCCACTGGCTCTCCCCCATCTATTTTACCAGTTACTTCCTCAAAAAATTCCAGCAGATTAGTCAAACACGATTTACCCTTTGTAAATCCATGTTGACTCTGTCCGATCCTTTCCCCATTTGTCAAATGATCCGCTATTTTATCCTTAATAATGGACTCTAGCATTTTGCCCACAACCGATGTAAGGCTTACTGGTCTATAATTCCCTGCTTTCTCTCTACCCCCCTTTTTAAATATTGGGGTAACATTAGCCACCCTCCAATCCACGGGTACTGTTCCCGAGTCAATGGAGTTCCGGAAGATGATCCTTAGAGCATCTGCTATCTCCAGGGCCACCTCCTTAAGTACCCTAGGATGTAGTTTATCAGGCCCCGGGGATTTGTCGGCCTTCAGTCCCCTCAACTTACCCAACACCATATCCCTAGAGATACTAATTTCTGTCAGCTCCTCCCTCTCATTAGTCCCTATGTTTGTCGATATTCCTGGGAGGTTATTTGTGTCCTCCTTTGTGAATACAGAACCAAAGTATGAGTTTAATTGGTCTGCCATTTCCTTATTCTCCATTATATATTCTCCCGAATCGGACTGCAAGGGACCGACTTGGGATTTTACCAGTCTTTTCCTCCTGATATACCGATAAAAGCTTTTGCAGTCTGTCTTTATGTTTGCTGCAAGTTTACTTTCGTATTCTATTTTCCCCTTCCTGATTAATCCCTTTGTCCTCTTTTGCTGTATCCTGTACTGCCCCCAATCTTCCGGTCTGGTGCTTTTTTTTGCCAGTTGATATGCCCTTTTTTTTGATTTTATGTACTTGTCTAGTTTCCTTTTGAAAGCACCTAAGCTATTTCACTCAACCACCTCTGTGTGGTAGAGTTCCCCATTCTAAACACTCTGAGTAAAGAAATTGCTCCTTATTTTCCTATTGGATTTATTAGTAATTATCTTGTATTTATGGCCCCTGGTTTTAGTTACTTCCACGAGTGGAAACATTCTCTCCATATCTACCCTGTCCATTCCATTCATAATTTTAAAGGCCTCTATCAGGTCACCTCTAAGAAGCCCCAACCTGTTCAATCTGTCCCGATAGCTGTAATCTCTCAGTTCTGGTACCATCCTTGTAAATCTTTTTTGCACTTTCTCCAGTGCTTCTATGTCCTTTTTTATAGTATGGAGATCAGAACTGTGCATAGTACTCTAAGTGCGACCTGACCAGGGTCCTGTACAAGTTTAACATAACTTCACTGCTTTTGAATTCTGTACCTCCAAGAAATAAATCCCAGTGCTTTGTTAGCATTATTAATTGCTTTGCTGACCTGCGATGTGGCTCTTAATGATTTGTTCACCTGTATCCCTAGAGCCCTTTGCTCTTCTACCCCGTTCAGTTTCTTATTTTCTAAGGTGTAGGTGATGTTTCTATCTTTCCTACCAAAGTGTGAAGGGATAATTACTAGTCCTAGCCCCTTTAGGGCTACCCTGGATCAGGCATATTCCTCAAATGTTCACTTTCAACTAAAGTTTGAGGTAGCCGAATCCTAAAGACACTTAATTGGGTCTAAAACGATCTCTCCCTAAAGGAAAGGAACAACCTGAAAATGTTACCGTCCTCCAGATAGCACTTTAAATAAGTTTAGCTAGACTGTAACGTTCCGGCTATTATGAAGGTCTGGAAAACTCCCCCAGAATTATGCAACTCCTCACCAAGCGTGTACAGAGATTGAGTTCGCGAGTTTTTGATACAGAAGTATTATGTGAGACAATTCTAAAAATATATAGATTTATTATAGAACTGACATAATTTACAGTTGGTGAGTCAATCGCAACATTAACAGTTTCAAAAAGAGAGAGCTTGCAATCTTATAATCAGAGAACCTTACTCTCTCATCTTAACTTCGCTACAGTTTTACAGTTCTTAAAGTTCTATTCAGGATATCCACCAAAATCAAATACCTTTGATCCCTGAGGTACAAAGAGTTGGAGACTTACAGATTACAGTGAGTCTACTATCCCATTTGAGAGTTCAATATTTATACCCTTTTCCAGTGGTATTTCCTTTTAAGGTTTTCTGCTGATGTAAGCTAATTATCTCTAGTAATTTTTCTGCTGACCCCTGCAATTCTTCGTCACCTCAGCTAGTAGCATTACAGAATTATGTCTCCTCTCCAGGTGCTCTAAGTTTACCATAAAAAACGGTGTTACGGCAGATGTGTTTTTTACTTGATGTCATTTTTACGAAGGCAGGTGTTTCTTACTTTTATGTGTTTCTTTACGAAGTGTGATTTAGAACACTTTATCCAGGGTGAACCATTGTTTCATTCTGAAAGGTTCAGCCTGCCAGAGCCTTTAACCTTCTGTTTCAATAAGGTTATTGATTCAGTGTCAACAACTATCTTATCTCAATAGCCAGAATGCTTTCACAGCTTTTTCATCGTTAGGTTTCCAGATTTCCAAACCCAGTTTGTCATGCTTTAATAAGGCCAGAATTCTTTCAAAAGATAGTGTCTTTTCCTGAATAGGTTATACGGCTTATTCCTTCACAAGTGCATCACCTCACATTTATCTTATGTTAAAGTTCATTTGCTACTTAACTGCCCAGTCGAAGTGCTCAGGAGGCAGGAGCAACTAATGCAGGACTCGCACGCTCCCTCCAGCACTCCACATCACTCGCTTCACTTGAAGCTACAGCCAGCGCGCACACACTTCTATGGGTATTTGTGAATTTTATGTTAATTTCCTGCCCGCCAGCAGCAGCAGAGGTCTATGGTGATTTTAACCACTGGACTTATTTAAATGCCGCCAGTTCACTTTCTACCCATAACAGATGTCGAGGATATAGAACATCTGCTGACAGGCACGGATTGGGCAGCCAAGGGCCACATGCCACTTTCAGGTAGGTGGTGGGAGGGGGTTTCGGGAGGTCACGTGGGAGGGACCGGGGGTGAAAGAGTCCAGAGCAGGGGAGATTGCGATAGGACCTCTGCTTCTCCTGGCCCTACAATGGAATGCGTTAAACTTGCCTGAAGGGCCCCTGATGAAATAAATGTTACTTCACAAGCATGAACTGATGAACAAAATCACTTGTTTCACCGCATGCTGATCTCATCAGAATTGTGGATTCTACCACTCAGTAGAATGAAATGCGACAATGGGACTCTGCTCTGCAGATTATAACTGAGTAGCATACGACAGCAACAAGTATTTATATAGCACCTTTAACATCGTAAAATGTCCCAAGGCGCTTCACAAGAGTGTTATCGAACAAAATTTGACATCGAGCCACATAAGGAGATATGAGGGCAGATAACCAAAAGCTTGGTCAAAGAGTGAGGTTTTAAGGAGCGTCTTAAAGGAAAGGTAGAGGAGGGGAGAGGTTTAGGGAGAAAATTCCAGAGCTTAGGGCCTAGTCAGCTGAAGGCACGGCTACCAATGGTGGAGCGATTAAAATCGCGGATCCACAAGAGGCCAGAATTGGAGGAGCGCAGATATCTCAGAGGATTGTAGGGCTGGAGGAGATTACAGAGATAGGGTGGGGCGAGGCCATGGAGGGATTTGAAAACAAGGATGAGAATTTTTAAATCGAGGTGTTGCTTAATTGGGAGCCAATGTAGGTCGACGAGCACAGGGGTGAAGGGTGCGAGTTAAGACACGGGCAGCAGAGTTTTGGATGATCTCAAGTTTACGGAAGGTGGAAGATGGGAGGCCGGCCAGGAGTGCATTGGAATAGTCAAGTCTAGAGGTAACAAAGGCATTGATGAGATTAAACCAGACGTTCAAGGACTCTTCCGTACAACATTAATGACTTATAATGGAGGCCTCAGCTGCACAGTTGCAGCATCTATCAAGAACACTTCCACTAATTAATGAGGGGAACAGTACTATAGTGGTAATGTCACTGGGCTAGTAATCCAGTGGCCTGGACTAATGATCCAGAGACGTGAGTCCAAATCCTACCACGGCAGCTGGGGAATTTAAATTCAGCTAATTAAATAAATCTGGAATAAAAAGCTAGTATCAGTAATAGTAACCATGAAACTATTGGATTGTCGTAAAAACCCATCTGGTTCACTAATGTCCTTTAGGGAAGGAAATCTGCCGTCCTTACCTGGTCTGGCCTATATGGGACTCCTGACCCACAGCAATGTGGTTGACTCTTAACTGCCCTCTGAAATGGCCTAGCAAGCCACTCAGTTGTAACAAACCGCAACGAAACAAAATAATAAGAATGAAACTGGACGGACTACCCACCATTGATCTCTGCACCCGCTAAGGACACGGCAACAGCACACACAGCCCAGTCAACCCTGCAAAGTCTTCCTCACCAACATCTGGGGACTTGTGCCAAAATTGGGAGAGTTGTCCTACAGACAAGTCAAGCAACAGCCTGACAGAATCATACCTTTCAGCCAATGTCCCAAACTCCACCATCACCATCCCTGGGTTTGTCTTGTCCCACCGACAGGACAGATCCACCAGGGATGGCGGCACAGTGGTATACAGCCAGGAATGAGTGGCCTTGGGAGTCCTCAACATTGAGTCCAGACCCCATGATGTCTCATGACTTCAGGTCAAGCATGGGCAAGAAAACCTCCTGCTGATTACCACCTACTGCCCTCCCTCAGCTGATGAATCAGTACTCCTCCATGTTGAACACCACTTGGAAGAAGCACTGAGAGTAGCAAGGGCACAGAATACTCTGGGTGGGGGACTTCAATATCCATCACCAAGAGTGGCTCGGTAGCACCACTACTGACCGAGCTGGCCGAGTCCTGAAGGACATAACTGCCAGTCTGGGCCTGTGACAGGTGGTGAGAGAACCAACACGAGGAAAAAACCTACTTGACCTCGTCTCGCCAATCTACCTGTCCCAGATGCATCTGCCCATGACAGTATTGGTAGCAGTGACCACCGCACAGTCATTCTGGAGTGGAAGTCCTGTCTTCACACTGAGGACACCCTCCATTGTGTTGTGTGGCACTACCACCATGCTAAATGGGATAGATTCAGAACAGATCTAGCAGCTCAAAACTGGGCATCCATGAGGTGCTTGTGAGCCATCAGCTGTTCTATCCGTGTGTTAATGGAGACACGGAATGCAGGAGTTGGTTTAACAGGTGTTTACTGAACAAAGTCTGGAGGTGAACTAAAAGGTACAAGACGCTATACAGGCTTATATACCTGAGTGGTCACTACCGGTATTACAGTACACAGGGGCTCTTAAAGGTACATAAACTACAATTCCTCCCCTTTTAGATCATTAGTACATAACATTTTAAGTAATCATTAATTAACATGTTTACAAGAACAATAATCTACACATTTGCTGCAGTTAATCAATTATAAGTCAGTCTCTCTGGAGGCTTCCTGACTCGGTCCGGATAACGCCTCGGTGGTGTAGTAGTTTTCGGTGGTGTAGTAGGTTCTTTTGGCAAGGTCGATTCGGCTTGAATGCCAGTGTCGGGTTCATCTGGTTCCAGTATCACCGGATCGGAGGTAGATACTATGGGTATCTCTGCTTCATCATTAGGCGTATAGAGTTGTGGTGTAGGTTGTCCCTTTTCGGATGACTCTATGATCTGGTCAGCATGGCGCCTTATTATGCTTTCTCCAATGTCCACGGTATACATCAGCGGTCCTAGTCGTGTGCAAATAGTTCCAGGCTGCCATTTCTCGGTACGGTAGTCCCGGGCCAAAACTTGTTGACCTATCTGGAAGGTTCTAATTGGCCTTTCATTCATGCCTTGAAATTGCCGGTTCTCTACGTCCCTTCTGATGTTTGGCTTGATCAAATCCAGCCGGCATCTTAGTCTTCTATTGAAAAACATCATGGCGGGAGTTTGGTTTGTAACCACATGTGTTGCATTCCTGTACGCAAACAAGAAGTTATCTACCTTATGTTGTAGATTTATGTCTTCATTACCCATGGCCTTTATGGCCTTCTTGAAGGTCTGGACAAACCTTTCAGCTAATCCATTGGTGGCGGGATGGTATGGGGCAGACGTGTAGTGCTTAACCCCATTGTTTTTTAAGAACTTCCTGAATTCTTCGGACACAAATTGCAGTCCATTATCAGAACAGATCTGTTCCGGCAGCCCATTCCTGGCAAATATGGTCCTTAATACTGTGATGGTTTTTTCCGTGGTGGTGGAGGACATCTTTATTACCTCCGGCCACTTGGAGTGTGCACCCACCGCGATTAAGAACATTGAGTCCATAAATGGACCAGCAAAGTCGATATGTACCCTTTGCCATGGAGATGAGGGCCACTCCCATGGATGTAGAGGGGCTTGTGGTGGGGCGTTTTGGACCTTTGGCATCCTAGACAGCTCTTGGTCATTTCTTCGATGTCTCCATCGATACCTGGCCACCACACAAACGCTCTGGCTAGGTTCTTCATTTTCTCTCCACCCAGATGCCCCTCGTGAAGCTCCTTTAGCACTTTATCCTGGAGTTTGGGTGGAATCACCACTCTGGATCCACACATCAAGGTTCCTCGGCACACTGACAGCTGTTCTCTTCTTTGCGAGAATGCTGGCAACAGTGGTTTGCCATGTGCTGGCCATCCCTTCACCATTAAATCGTAGACTCGTGAGAGAGTCGGGTCATTTCTCGTTTCCTTTTCAATGGTAGAATTTGTTACTGGTAGACATTCCACTATGGTTGAGTGGAACATCTCCACTGGGTCCACTGTAGGTGCCTCTTCCACCGTTGGCAACGGTAGGCGCGATAAACCGTCAGCATTCCCATGCTGTTTTGATCCTTTGTATTCTATGTCATATTGGTGTGCCCCTAGGAAAAGGGACCACCTCTGTAGCCTTTGCGCTGTCATAATGGGAACGCCCTTTTTAGGGTTGAATATGGAGATGAGGGGTTGATGGTCAGTCAACAAGGTAAATTTTTGTCCGTGTAGGTAATGGTTGAATTTCTTCACTCCCCACACCAGGCTGAGTGCTTCATTGTCGATCTGGGCATAGTTACGCTCAGCTGAGTTCAATGAGCATGACGCAAAAGCTATCGGCCGCTCCGAGCCATCAGGGAATCTATGCGATAATACCGCTCCTACGCCGTAAGGGGATGCATCGCACGCCAGTCTGATTGGCAGTGATGGGTTGTAATGAGCCAACACTTCCTTGGACGTGATCAAGCCTTTGCAGTTATGGAAGGCACGTTTACAGTCTTCGCTCCATTTCCAAATTACTCCCATTTGTAGCAGTGCGTTAAGAGGGTGCAGAACAGTTGACAAGTTCGGTAAAAATTTATGATAGTAATTTATCAATCCCAGGAACGACCTTAATTGTGAGACATTTTCAGGTGCTGGGGCTTTTATGACCGCTTCAATTTTTTCAGGTGACTTATGCAACCCTTCTTCGTTAATGACATGGCCACAATATGATATTTGTTTCTGGAAGAATTCGCACTTGGGGCGATTTGCTCGTAGACCCCATTCTCTCAGCCGAGTGAGCACCTGCTCCAAATTGGCAAGGTGCTCGTTGTCGTTTTCTCCTGTTACAAGGATGTCGTCTAGGTAGCATTGAGTCCCCGGAATCCCTTGCAGGACTTGCTCCATAGCTCTTTGCCAGATAGCTGGAGCTGATGCTACTCCGAAAACCAGTCGATTGTACTGGTACAGGCCTTTGTGTGTGTTTATCGTGAGATACTTTTTAGAGGCCTCCTCAACCTCCATCTGTAGATATGCCTGTGCCAAGTCAATTTTGGTGAAACGTTTCCCTCCGGCTAGTGAGGCGAAAATATCTTCTATCCTCGGAAGAGGATACTGTACCGTGTGAAGGACCGGGTTTACAGTCACCTTGAAGTCCCCACAGATGCAAACTTTTCTCTGTTCTTCAGCTTTATCATTATTCAACGTTTTCTTCATGACCGGGATGATGGGTGTTGCCCACTCGCTCCAATCTACCTTGGATAACACGCCTGCCTTTTCCAAATTCTCCTGCTCTGCCTCGACTGCTGGACGAATTGCATATGGCACCGGCCTTGCCTTAAAAAACTTGGGAATTGCCGCATCTTCCACTTTTATTGAGGCGGTGACACCTTTCAAGGTTCCTAGTTCCTGTTGAAACACTTCTTTGACGTTGGCCAAGATGTCTTTTAATCGTTCAGGCATGACGTCATCATCATTTTTTTTCTTACTGGTCACCGTCAGTGTCTTAATGGAGTGCCAGTCTAAACGTATCTTCCTGATCCATTCACGTCCCAACAGCGGTGGACCACCATCTTGCAGAACGTATAAATACAACTTCTGTATTTCCTTGCCGTTGTATACAACAGGCACCCTTATTTTCCCTCTGGGATATACTTTCTGCCCCGTATATGTCTTCAAGATAATGGATGTGTCTTTCAAAGGTATATGCGGAAATAGCCGCTCGTAATCCCGTCGATTTATGATGGTCAGAGCTGATCCTGTATCTAGCTCCATTTTAACTGGGGACCCCGCTATCGTGAGGGTAACCCAAATGGTCTGGTAATCTTCTTTGGCAATTACATTATGTAATTTGAGACAGCTTAGTCTATTGTTTCCGGAGTTGCTATCGCTCTTCTGGTCTTCGGAGCTACTGTCCGTCATCATTTGTACCTTTCTGTACTTTTCCTTATTGATTTTTTTTCTGTCAGTGGATTTTTTGTTTCCAGATCGGCATACACGTGCAATGTGTCCCATCTTTCCGCATTGCCTGCATGCTTTGTCCTTGAACCAGCAGTCCCTCTGGTCATGGGTGGATCTGCCACAGCGATAACATCTCTCGAAACCCCGTGTCATTTCATGGGTGCCGAAGTCCTGTGGCTTTTGCTGTATCTCTGCAGCTCCTCTTGCTGCTGCTTCGTATGATACAGCCACACTGAAAGCCTTGTCCAGTGTCAAATCTTTCTCAGAAAGTAGTCTTTTCTGTGTTCCTTCGCTTCGGAGACCGCAGACGAATTTGTCTCGTAGAGAATCTGCCAGTCCTGCCCCGAATTGGCAGTGCTTTGACAGCTTTCTTAATTCGGTGAGGTAATCAGCGTTACTTTCATTCTTGTGCTGATTCCTCCTGAAGAATTTGAATCGTTCCGCTATCAGCAGCGGTGTTGGGTTTAAGTGCTCCTGTAGGGTATCAACAATCTCCTTAAAATTCTTGTCCATCGGTTTGGCTGGAGTGATTAAGTTTCGTAACAGCCTGTATGTCCTTGCGCCCATCAGATTTAGAAGTACTGATGCCTTTTTATCATCCTTTACTTCATTCGCTGTGCAATATACCTCCACTCTTTCCACATATGTGGTCCAATCCTCTATATTACTATCGAAAGCAGTAATATTGCCCATCTTAGGCATCCTGAAAATCAAAAATGGCGCCACCCGCGCTTTCCTTTCTTCCCTGCCGAGAAAAAATGGCGCCTCCCGCCGCTGCCGCTGCTGACAACGCTGTTCTCCGCGGTTTTTATTTACACAGATATTTTTAATAGTTGGAGACTCGTTCCCGCCGGACTCTCTGGGACTTTTCCCTCCCTCTGCTTGGTCTGAACGCCGACCTGCTTTGCAGCACCCGCCGTCTCCCGAGTGCTCCACCCTCCGTCTCTGTTTGCCTCCGCCTTCCGACTCGCTGCTCGGCCCCGCTGCAGAGCCACCCGATGGAGCCCCAGCCCGCCGCCCAGGAAGGATTAGTGCAGTACCTGCCACCAGCCCGGCTAGCTGGTGAACTCACAGTTTTTTTTTGGTTTTTTTTCTTCGACCTTCGTCTGAGGAATCGATCTCCTTGAGGTGCTGCCGAATTGCAGGTAAGTCCGTTTCCAATTCGTCGCCACTGTTGTATCCGTGTGTTAATGGAGACACGGAATGCAGGAGTTGGTTTAACAGGTGTTTACTGAACAAAGTCTGGAGGTGAACTAAAAGATACAAGGCGCTATACAGGCTTATATACCTGAGTGGTCACTACCGGTATTACAGTACACGGGCTCTTAAAGGTACATACACTACATCAGCAGCAGCCGAATTGTATTCCACCACAATCTATAACCTCATGGCCTGGCATATCCCTCACTCTACCATTACCATCAAGCCAGGGAACCAACCCTGATTCAATAAGGAGTGTAGAAGAGCATGCCAGGAGCAGCACTAGGCATACCTAAACATGAGGTGCCAACCTGGGGAAGCTGCAACACAGGCATGCTAAAAAGCAGATGCAGCATGCTATAGACAGGGCTAAGCGATCCCACAATCAACGGATCAGATCAAAGCTCTGCAGTCCTGCCATATCCAGTTGTGAATGGTGGTGGACCATTAAACAACTAACGGGAGGAGGCGGCTCCATGAATATCCCCATCCTCAAAGATGGTGGAGCCCAGCACATAAGTGCAAAAGACAAGGCTGAAGCTTTTGCAACCATCTTCAGCTAGAAGTGCCAAGTGGATGATTCATATTGGCCTCCTGCTGAGGTCGCCACCATCACAGAAACCAGTCTTCAGCCAATTCAATTCACTCCATGTGATATCAAGAAATGGCTGAGCACACTGGATACAGCAAAGGCTATGGGCCCTGACAACATCACAGCTGTCGTGCTGAAGACTTCTGCTCCCGAAGTAGCCACAACTCTAGCCAAGCTGTTCCAGTACAGCTACAACACTGGCATCTACCCAGCAATGTGGTAAAACTGTCCAGGTATGTCCTGTCCACAAAAAGCAGGACAAATCCAATCCAGCTAATTACCGCCCCACCAGTCTGCTCTCAATCATCAGCAAAGTGATGGAAGGCGTCATCGATCGTGCTATCAAGCGGCACTTATTCACTAATAACCTGCTCACTGATGCCCAGTTTGGGTTCTGCCACTTGGCTCCGGACCTCATTACAGCCTTTGTCCAAACATGGACAAAGGATCTGAATTCCAGAGGTGAGGTGAGAATGACTGCCCTTGACATCAAGGCAGCATTTGACTGAGTGTGGCAGGAAGGAGCCCGAGTAAAACTGAAGTCAATGGGAATCGGAGGGAAAACGCTCCACTGGCTGGAGTCATACCTAGCACAAAGGAAGATGGTTGTGGTGATTGAAGGTCAATCATCACAGCCCCAGGGCATCACTGCAGGAGTTCCTCAGGGCAGTGTCCTAGGCCCAAGCTGCTTCATCAATGACCTTCCTTCCAACGTAAGATCAGAAATGGGATGTTCGCTGATGATTGTGCAGTGTTCAGTGCCATTCACAACTCCACAGATAATGAAGCAGTCCATGCCCTCATGCAACAAGACCTGGACGACGTTTAGGCTTCGGCTGATGTGTGGCAGGTAACATTCATGCCACAGAAGTGCCAGGCAATGACTATCTCCAACAAGTGAGATTCTAACCACCACCCCTTGACATTCAATGGCATTACCATCGCTGAATCCCCCACCATCAACATCCTGGGGGGTCACCATTGACCAGAAACTTAACAGGACCAGCCACTTATATACTATGGCAACAAGAGCAGGTCAGAGGCTAGGTATTCTGCGGCGAGTGTCTCACCTCCTGACTCCCCAAAGCCTTTCCATCATCTACAAGGCACAAGTAAGGAGTGTGATGGAATACTCTCCACTTGCCTGGATGAGTGCAGCTCCAGCAACACTCAAGAAGCTCGACACCTTCCAGGACAAAGCAGCCCTCTATATTGGCACACCATCTACCACCTTAAACATTCACTCCCTCTACCACCAGCGTACCGTGGCTGCAATGTTTACCATTTACAAGATGCACTGCAGCAACTCGCCAAGGCTCCTTCGGCAGCACCTCCTAAACCATTGACCTCTTGCACCTAGAAGGACAAGGGCAGCAGACGCATGGGAATGCCACCACACGCAAGTTCCCCTCCAAGTCACCCACCATCCTGAATTAGAAGTATATTGCCGATCCTTCATCGTCGCTGGGTCAAAATCCTCGAACTCCCTATCTAATAGCATTGTGGGTGTACATTCACCACAATGACTGCAGCGGTTCAAGAAAGCGGCTCACCACCACCTTCTCAAGGGCAATTAGGGATGGGCAATAAATGCTGGCCTTGCCAGCGATGCCCACATCCCATAAACAAATAAAAAAAAATAGAGGTATTGAGTTCCACAGACCAAAATGTGATGACGGCCATTCTTGACATGCTTGAAAACACACTAGCTGATAAATTCGGCTCCATAGTGCCCGTTATTTGGGGGCTATGGCTGGTGTTTTGGTTCCAAAATGGCGTCTGCGGCACACGCTCACAATTCTGGTACGGGCCGCATCAATCGACATCTTGGGTCTGACGTTAGCGCAGGCGCAGGGAGCATGTGGCGGAAGTATGTAAAGTAGACATATCATGAAGGCAATCAGCGTGCAACCCTGATTTGACGGCAGCCCTGCCATTTTGGAGCTCAACGCTCCAGCTAACATAGAAACATAGAAGATAGGAGCAGGAGTAGGCCATTCGGCCTCTCGAACCTGCTCCGCCATTCAATGAGATCATGGCTGATCATCCAAACTCAGTACCCTGTCCCTGCCTTCTCCCCATATCCCTTTAGCCTTAAGAAATATATCTAACTCCTTCTTGAAAATATTTAATGAATTGGCCTCAACTGCCTTCTGTGGTAGAGAATTCCACAGGTTCTCCACTCTCTGGGTGAAGAAATTCCTCCTCATCTCTGTCTTAAATGGCTTACCCCTTATCTTTAGACTGTGACCCCTGGTTCTGGACTCCCCCGCAATCAGGAACATCCTTCCTGCATCTAGTCTGTCTAGTCCTGTTAGAATTTTATAAGTTTCAATGAGATCCTCTCTCATTCTTTTAAACTCCAGCGAGTATAAGCCCAATCGACCTAATCTCTCCTCATACGTCATTCCTGCCATCCCAGGTATCAGTCTGGTGAATCTTCGTTGCACTCCCTCCATGGCAAGAACATCCTTCCTCAGATAAGGTGATTAAACTGCACACAATACTCGATGTGGTCTCACTAAGGCCCTGTACAACTGCAGCAAGACATCCTTGTTCCTGTACTTGAACCCACTCGCTACGAAGGCCAACATACCATTTGCCTTCTTAACCGCCTGCTGCACCTGCATGCTTACCTTCAGCGACTGGTGCACAAGGACTCCCAGGTCTCGTTGCACATCCCCTTCTCCCAATCTATTCCCGTTCAGATAATAATCTGCCTTCGTGTTTTTGCCACCAAAGTGGATAACCTCGCATTTATCCACATTATACTGCATCTGCCATGCTTCTGCCCAATCACCCAACCTGTCCAAATCATACTGGAGTTTCTCGGCATCCTCCTCACAGCACACACGCCCATCCAGCTTTGTGTCGTCTGCAAACTTGGAGATATTACATCTAGTTCCCTCGTCTAGATCATTAATATATATTGGGAATAGCTGGGGTCTTAGGACTGATCTCTGCGGTACCCCACTAGTCACTGCCTGCCACTCGGAAAAAGACCCGTTTATTCCAACTCTTTGCTTCCTGTCTGCCAACCAGTTCTCTATCCATGTCAGTACCTTGCCCCCAATCCCATGTGCCTTAACTTTACATGCTAATCTCTTATGTGGGACCTTATCAAAAGCCTTCTGAAAGTCCAAATACACCACATCCACTGGTTCTCCCTTATCTATTCTACCAGTTACATCCTCAAAAAATTCCAGTAGATTAGTCAACCACGATTTACCTTTTGTAAATCCATGTTGACTTTGTCCAATCCTGTCACTGTTTTCCAAGTGCTCTGCTATTACATCTTTTATAATGGACTCTAGCATTTTCCCCACTACCGATGTCAGGCTTACCGTTCTATAATTCCCCGTTTTCTCTCTACCACCTTTTTTGAACATTAGCTACCCTCCAATCCATGGGAACTGTTCCCGAGTCTAAATAAATTTTGGAAGATGATCAGCAATTCATCTACTATTTCTAGGGCCACTTCCTTAAGTACCCTAGGATGTAGATTATCAGGCCCTGGGGATTTATCGGCCTTCAATCCTGTCAAATTCCCTAACACCATTTCCCTACATATACTGATTTCATTCAGTTCCTCCCTCTCATTAGACCCTATGTTCCCCGACATCTCTCCGAGGTTATTTGTGTCCTCCTTTGTAAAGACCAGAACCAAAGTATGTATTTAATTGGTCTGCCATTTCTTTGTTCCCCATTATAAATTCCCCTGATTCTGACTGCAAGGGACCTATGCTTGACTTCACCAATCTTTTTCTCTTCACATATCTATAAAAGCTTTTACAGTCCGTTTTTATGTTCCTTGCAAGCTTACTCTCAAACTCCATTTTCCCCCTTTTAATTAATCCCTTTGTCCTCCTTTGCTGAATCCTAAACTGCTCCCAATCCTCAGGTTTACTACTTTTTCTGGCCAATTTATATGTCCTCTCCTTGGATCTTATGCTATCCCTAGTTTCCCTTGTTAGCCACGGTTGAGTCACCTTTTTTGTTTTATTTTTATGCCAAACAGGGATGAACAAATTCTGTCGTTCATCCATGCGATCTTTGAATGTTTGCCATTGCCTATTCACCCTCAACCCTTTGAGTAACATTCCCCAATCAATCGTACCCAACTCGCACCTCATACCATCGTAGTTTCCTTTATTTAACTTCAGGACCCTGGTCTCTGAGTCAACTACTTCACTCTCCATCTTAATGAAGAATTCGATCATATTATGATCGCTCCGCCCCAAGGGGCCTCGCACAACAAGATTGCTAATTAATTCTTTCTCATTACATAATACCCAGTCTAACACCCGCTCTTCGGCTCACACAGCTGAACACGTGTTCAGCAGCAGGAAGGATCCCCTCCCCCCACTCCCCACCAGCACTATTTAAGAGATCATCAACTACTAGCAGTTAGTTGCTGATTTGTTTCTACTGGCTGTTGTTGAGTTTGTAGAAGTGTTTGGTGGTTTGTACAGTTATTTAAAGTTTCTAAATTCTACAGGGAGTGATGTGGCAGGTGCTGAAAGACTTTGTCCTGATTTCAAGGATTCCGCAAAAACCACTTGCTCCAAGACATGGGTGCAGTAGTAGGCATTCTGCTTGGCCTACAGCATGACTGGGAGAATGAGCACAGGTGACACAGAGCAGGACAAGCTGCTGGCAGTGGGAGGAGGAGGAGGGGGAGAAGGGCTCTCAGCTGGAGGCCATATCAGTCAGGGTGTTCAGGAAGCAAATCCCCTCTCTGAACCTCAGTGACGAGCAATGCGTGAGATGTCTGCACTTCAGTAAAGACTTCCTCACTGAAATCTGCCACCTGCTGCAGCCACAACTGCAACCCCCAAGCAGGTCGAGGCCCGCACTGCCAGTGGCTGTGAAGGTCACGTTGGCCATGAACTTTTATGCGTTGGTTCTTTCCAGGCTGGAGCAGGAGATATTTGCAACATCTCTGTTTGCTGTGCACTGTTGCGTAAGGGAGGTCACTGAGGCTCTGTATTCCAAGAGAACTGAACAGTTCCTCCTTTGTGGCCAGAGAACAGCAGGCGGAGTGAGCATGCAGCTTCGCGAGGATTGCAGGCTTCCCCATGGTACAGGGTGCCATTGGCAGCACGCATGTCGCTTTGCGGGCACTGCATGCCAACTGAGATGTACCGAAACTGAAAGGGATTCGACTCCCTCAATGTCCAGCTCGTGTGCAACCATACTCAGTGAATCATGCAGGTGACTGCCCGGTATGCTGGCAGCAGTCATGATGCCTTCATTCTGTGGCAGTCTGCTGTGTCATCTGCATTTGAGCCACCATGACAAACCAGAGAGTGGCTACTGGGAGACAAGGGCTATCCATTAACAACATGGCTCATGAATCCAGTGCACCATTCACACACACACATGGGCAGCAGTCATACAATGAAAGCCATGCTGCCACATGAAATATCATAGAGCAGACCATTGGCACGCTGAAGCAATGCTTCCGCTGCCTGGACCTCTTTGGAGCAGCTCTGCAGTACTTGGCAGAGCGGGTGTCGAATATTGTGGTGGTCCGCTGCATGTGACACAACCTCGCCATCATGAGGGCACAGCCCTTGCCACCAGCCATGCAGTGACCAGCTGAGGATGAGGAGCAGGAGGAAGGCAAACCAGACAGCCTTTTTCTGGCTGGGCTGTCCTCATCCGGCTGCCGTACCAGTAAACGCAACCCAAATTGCACATTCACCAACAGTTCCACACATTACCTTCCCTCTGTCACTGACCATCACAGCATCCACTTGGTCACAGTGCTACAATAAAAGCCAACACAAAATCAACATTACAAACCAAATTTATAAATCAAACCATGCCATACTGCATACAAACTTAAACAAATCACCCTTGTGCATTCCCTTGGTGCCTCTCTTCCGTGTGCCTTTGCCTGTCCTAGTGTTCCTACACAGTGCTACCCCCGTGGCTGCAGCATGGCTGGTGGAAGGCTGCTGACTTTCAGTGGAGGGGACTGCAGATGGCCTTGCGGGACGATCTTGAACTCTGGGCGTAGAAAGCCGGGTTGCGGGCTGCACCATCTCAGCGTGGGCGGCAGCAGTTTGGACTGGCTGACTGACAGGCAACAGCAAGGGCAGTGGCAGAGTGGCCGGGGTGGGAGGGCGAATGCTGTCCTCCTGAGAAAGGACAGCAGGCTCAAGCTCCACTGAGCCACTGCCAGTCCCTTGGGGCAGCGCCTCAACAATCCTAGTAATCTTTTGGAGGACAGATTGCTGGACTACTTTGACACCCTGCAAGCTCTGTTGAACACTGGAATCCAGAGCCATGATGGCAGCAGTCTGAGCTTGCATGACAGACGTCTGAGCTTCCACTGTAGCACCCAGACATTGGGTGGTTTCAGCTTGTGCTGCAATGGAAGCTAAGACATCGGCCAATAGACGCTGCATCCTGGTTGGGTCTACAAGTGCACTAATGGAGTTGGCCATCACTTCCATGCTGGAAAGGACGGGCTCCAACCTCTGCGCAAAGCCCTGTGCCAAGTTGGTGCTGGACTCCTCCATGTTCCTTGACATTGCACTCAGGCTTTTTGGCAGGCTTGCCAATGCACCAAGCATTTCATTGTGCGTACCCATCAGCCTTCTTCTGCAGCCTGCCCCATCAAAGTGCTCATCTGAGTCCTCTGCAGCAGAACTTGTGTGCAACCTCGCCCTCCAGGGAGCTGGCACCTGCGCTACCCTTTTCCTCCTGCTCTGGCTATAGGCCGCTTGTGCCCGGTGTCTCACCATGTGCAGATCGTGCGTCTGCTCTATCCTGTAAAGTACACAGTGTGTTAGTATCTGAGCTGCCTTCTTTCTCTTCCAGTTTGTGCTCCTCCACCACTGCCTGGCCAGCTTACAGTTCTTGGGTATCTGAAAGGTGAAAGGGTCAAGTGTAGGGTTATGATGTGGGAAATGGGGGTAAAACAAGAAGTGCATGCTTACACCATCTGCAGCTTGTAAAAGAGATTGTGAGATGAAGGGGAATTGGGATGTCAGAAGAAGGATTAGGTGGGTTTCCTCCGGGTGCTCCGGTTTCCTCCCACAGTCCAAAAGATGTGCGGGTTAGGCTGATTGGCTATGATAAATTGACCCGTAGTGTTAGGGGGATTAAATACGTGGGGTTACGGGGATAGGGTGGGATATGTGTTGGTGTAGGGGTTACGGGGATCGGGTGGGATATGTGTCGGTGCAGGCTCGATGGGCCGAAATGGCCTCTATCTGCACTGTGGGGTTTCTGTGATTTCTGTATGAGGATATCATCCCAGCCCCACCACTGGCCAAGGACTCTTTGATGGCTGCTCCAATGATGACGACCATCGTCTCCTCCATTGGGGTAAGGACATGCAACTGTGCCTGTCCCCCACTGGTTAGCTCCTGCCACCTACAGTTATGCACCAACTTGTCCTGCAAGAGAGGGGGAAGCATGTCAGGGAGTATGGTGCAATGTGTTTGGGCGAGGTGCCTGTCATGGTTGAATAACTGACAGTGTGTGCAAGCTGTGAGATGTGGATGTGAGGCTTGCAGCAGTAGTAATTGTGTTGGGGTGTGTTTTAATTATGAATGTGAGGTATGAGTCCCATTTGATAGACATTGTTGGTGGATGACTGATTGGGGGTGTGGTGCTTTGAGCAATGTGTGAGGCTAGTGGTGCAGTTGATGGGATATGGCATTTGAAGATGCATTCACTGACTTTGACCACTCGTGTGAGGTCATTGAACTTCTTTCGGCATCGCATCCAGGTCCTTGGGTTAACACTGCTGGCATTGACCGCCATGACTACCTGCTCCCACTGCCTTCACCAAGCTTGTCTGGAGGACCTCCTGGCCCCTTATGGATAGAAGACATCTCTCCTTCTGTCCACATCCTCCACTAAGATCTCCTGTGCAGCATCTGAGAACTTTGGAGCCTGCTCTCTCCCCTGTTGCACCATTAGTCACTGTTCTTGCAGGTCAGATTCTCTTCCCCAGTCACTTACAGCACCTGCTCCAGCCAGAATGCACCTCCCCTTTAAGAGGTGCAGGCTAGCTGTAAGTGATGCTAGCCTCGCATGAACCTGGGCCCCCTACTGAGGTGTGCAGCCACTCAACAGCGCATTTAGCGCTGCCTCAATGTGGCAGTCATTTAAATTAGCAGGCAGCACGAAGTTTGCATGCTGCTTGCAGTGGAAGCCACAGGCGCGGGTTAATCGCGCATTGCGATCCCTGCCCCTGTTTTCGGGGGCTATCGAATTTAGCCCCCACTAGGCAGAGCCATGAAGTAGGGATTCAGAGATGTTGCAACAATTTCTGCATGTATGGATCATTGGTTGCAGTCAGGACTCAGCCTCCAGAATCCTAACCAAACTAGTCAGGATTTTATGTCAATAAATTAGGCTAAATTTCAGTTTGATAATTTTGTTGCAAAATATGTTTGTGTTAAAGGTTAGCTTTCACAGTTTCATCATCTTATAGGAAGGCTTCCCTTCCCTTCTTTCAGATTGAAAACTTCACTTTTTGTAAGATTTCTCCAGGTGTTGTCTTTTTTAGATAAAAATTTAAACCAAAGCCCCATCTGCCTCTTCAGGTTGACATAAAAGATTCCATGGCACTATTCAAAGAGCAGTTCTTCCAGTGTCATCTCTCAGCTGCCAACACCATCAAAACAGAGTAACTAGCCATTCATCTTATTACTACTGTTTGTGGGACCTTGCCATGTGCAATTTGGCTGCTGTGCTTGCTTCCAAAAAAAACCAAGTGACTACACTTCAAAAAGTAATGAATTGGCCGTGAGGTACTTTGGGGCATCCCGAGGACGTGAAAGGTGCTCTATAAATGCAAGTCTTTTTATTATGAATTTTATAATGGGCATCGGCTGCAATGAAACTCTTACTAGTTTTGGATCTGCCTTAGATATTCTCTTGGGTACAATGGTGCTGGTAACTCCTGTAGCTGGTCAGAATGTCTTGGATTTAGGAGTGTGCCCATGCTGTCCAAATCAAGTTGTATGAAAGCATAAGTCAAGTGTAACAATAGAGCCCATTGTGATCTGAACTACGTATTATGTCTTTTGTACATGCCCTGAGGTGCTTCTCCAATCTTTCCAAAAGCAGAATTAAACACTTTTAATGAGAGGAGGCCAGATATAAATCATTAAGCTGCTTTATTCTACAGACAGGAAGTGAATGTATAGAATAACGGATGTAATCAGATCTCGTATTGATTCAACTAACTACAAAATCCTTCTCAGAACAAGAAAAACAAGAAAAATTAGCCACACTATCGCTATTATAGATTCACTCAGCTCTTTGTGGTCAGCTTTCTGATTTGAACCATCTCTGCACTTGAAATGAGCAAGTTTCCCTTTGGTAAATGCCATTAATGGGTTGAAATGCTTCTGAGTCTTTCCAAAGGTTTTCAAAATTTTTGTTCCCCTATTTTAAGGGTTAGATTTCCCCCACCCTCACCAATTTTTTGGGAGGATCTGGGGGGGTGAGCATGAGCAGAAACGTGCTCAGAGACACATTGCGCTGTGTCCCCTACACCCCTCCCAATCCCACTTCCATTTCTCGGTGGGTAGGCCCGGCAGCATAGAATATGGTATCCATATGTAATGGATGTTTAAAATGGGAAAATGCGGCCTCTCCCACATTTGCCCTGTTTGAATATTAGATGCAAGAGCTGCCTGTTCGATACAGGCATTCTGTGTTCATTGGCTGGTGAAGTGAAGGGGAAAACAAGTTTATTGCTGGTGGAGCCTATACAAGTGCTCAGAATGCTTAATAGCAGTCCCAAGATCAAAATGGGTGCTAATGAACTTGGGACCAGAACTATATTCAGGGTCAAGTGGGCATCTCCATGGAATCGGAAGGGGACTGGAAAATCACAGTCTGATTGTCCCTTTCAAACTTCACTTAGATACAATATTCCACTCCTACCACTAACGTGCTCCCTGCACCCATACAAACAACAGCTGAAGTTATGTAAATGAGTTGACCTTGGAAGTGCATTGGGTGCAAACAGAACACTTCTGTTTGAATCTGTTTAAAAGCTACCAACAATATTTCCAGTCTAAACTAGACCAATTTTGGAAAGTCTACACTTGCATGTTAATCAAAGTAAAATACTTGGGGAGTAAATGATACTTCAACATAAGCCATATTTGTGGTGTTGAGAGCTGTAGCTTAATATCGAAACTACTGTTCCTTTAAGTGACAAAGATCCTTACAATCAGAGTCAGTGTAGACCTCATCGGCTAACACAAATATTTTAAATTTGACGTCTTTCATCCTTTTTATTTTCCCTATTTCCTTTCAATCTTGGCTATATTTTGTCACTTTGATTTTCAATCAGTAATTTTATGTTTTCCTTTACATTTCTGCATATATTTTTGTTTCTTTCTGTTTCTCCTTTCAGTTTCTATGCTTATTACTTCCTCATGCATAGAAACTGTTTCCACAGGCTCCTATCTACTTTGTTTCACTTGTCTGATTACAGAATAGCAACAAGAGCTCGGGGTCTTGTTCTTTCTAATCCTCCACTGATATCTTTTGCTGCCGATCCCATGAAGCATACTGTTGTACTATAATTTCCTTAGGCTGTGTTATCCTGCTGAATAAGTCACCTGAAATGCTTGGGGTGGGGATAATACTCAATACATGGCTGAACACCACAACAAAAG
Organism: Somniosus microcephalus; assembly: GCF_052327205.1. Taxonomy (NCBI): domain Eukaryota; kingdom Metazoa; phylum Chordata; class Chondrichthyes; order Squaliformes; family Somniosidae; genus Somniosus; species Somniosus microcephalus. The sequence continues at coordinate 97,154,725 of NC_140989.1, forward strand.
TATGAGCATCTTTTTAGGTTGTATAAAATCGAGCTCTTGTTGCGGTAAAAAACTTTAATTATTTTTTCAAAAAATTGTAACTTCAACTAATTTTAAAAAGATGATGGTTTTTTAAAAATTTATTTAAAGTTTTGCTATGTTTTTAGGGCGACCCCCATTCATATATTTGACAGGTCTCTGTCAAGTGTATGAAAGGAGATTCCCTTCTTTGATTGGCTTCCCATGGCCCACGTGATCCCAGGGACACTTGCGAACTACATGCGCCCCTGGGATATGGAGGCCATGCGCCCTTGGAGTTGGAGAGGCCCAGCATCGGAACTATACGCACCTCGGGAGCCCTCAGGTAAGTGCGTAGATTTTTTTCCTTAGGGCGCTAACTGGAGGCGCAAAGCAACCGAATTTTTCCCCCATTGTCATTTAAAGACATTGCAGTTTAGGTTCGAATCGACTGACTCTATCCCCCTCCCTGACCACTGTCTGAGGCTGAACCAGACTGTTCGCAACCTTCGCGTCCCATTTGACCCTGAGCTGAGCTTCCGACCCCATATCCTCTTTATCACCAAGACCGCCTACTTCCACCTCCATAACATCACCTATCTTCGCCCCACCTCCGCTCATCTGCTGCTGAAACCCTCATCCATGCCTTTGTTACCACTAGGTTCGACTATTCCAATGCTCCCCTCGCTGGCCTCCCACCTTGCACCCTCTGTAAACTTGAGATCATCCAAAACCCTTTTGCCCGTATCCTAACTCGCACCAAGTCCTGTTCACCCATCACACCTGTGCTCTCTTACCTACATTAGCTCCCAGTCTGGCAACGCCTCGATTTTTAAAACTCTCATCTTTGTTTTCAAATCCCTCCATGGCCTCGCCCCTCGCTATCTCTGTAACCTCCTCCAACCCTATAACCCTCTTGAGATCCCTGCGCTCCTCCAATTCTGGCCTCTCGCACAACCCAATTTTCTTCACTACACCATTGGCAGTCGTGCCTTCAGCTGCCTAGTCCCTAAGCTCTGGAATTCCTTCCCTAAACCTCTCTGCTTTTCTACCTAAATCTCCTTCTTTAAGATGCTTCTTAAAACCTACTTCTTTGACCAAGCTTTTGGTCACCTGTCCTAATATCTCCTTATGTGGCTCGGTGTCAAATTTTGTTTGATAATGCTCCTGTGAAGCACCTTGGGACATTTTACTGTGTTAAAGGCGCTATACAAATGCAAGTTGTTGTTGTAGTCACCAAAATGGATATGACTACCAGTAGAAGCAATAGTAAAAACAATCCTGTAATTTTTTACTTTGTTCTTGGGACATGATACTGGCATTTATTGCTCAGTTGCCCCGAAGGTGATGGTGGGGCTTTTAGCATTGTTTGTATAACTTCAAAGGGAATGATGGGTAAACTATGTAGTGTGGACTGGAGCCCTGTGTAGGCCAGACTCCTTCCTGCCGCTCATTAGTGAACCAGTTGGGTTTTTACAGCAGTTTGCAGAATTCTTGTTGATAGTTCCACGGGGGTTCTTCCGCGCGTCCACCATAACTTCAGTGGAACAGCCAGGGAAATCCTAGAAACAACAGAGTAAATGTGGTGATTCCACTGTTCTTCCCATGTAATTACAACGGATGAGTGGGACAATCCTGGGTGAATTCACTGTTTTTAGAGATCTCAGACAGTTGCAAACCTGTGCTACCAGACCTGGGATGCCCCTCTCTAAGTGCTGTGATGTCCATTCCCTCGCCCACCCGTCACCGCTGTCAGACCCAGTAGTTCACCAGTAAGGCAAACTCCACATTCCACCCTGAAGCTCTACCGAGCACCAGGTACCCTCCTCCATTATGATGCTGTAACAAAGCATTGCTCCCATTCTGGAAAGCCCCAGTAGCCCACTGTAGTGCTGGCAAACTCTGGGACTCCTGCCTCAGGTCTGCCAAAGCGCAAGGCCATCTCCCAGAGCACCCCGAGTACCATGAAATCCCACTCCCATTGCCCAGTACTGCTAAATACCAGATATCTAACTCCAACGGGTACATCTTGGATACTATTTTGTTCTATATTCTCAGTTTTAAAATTGATATGTGACTAAAAGCCAATAAATAGAAATTCGGGTCTCCACGGGGGAGTACGCATGGGGTACTCACGTGTGGGACCTCTGAACGAAGGGGTTCAGAGGTCGAACACGTGCACGGGGAGTCTGCGCGTGCGCTTTGAACTTACGTTTTTTTTTACAGGTTTCTCTGGGAGGGTAAGTTTTTAGAATTTAGAAATGTAAGGCCTGCTTTTTTCAAGGTAAGTGGTCAATTAATTAAAATTAAAACATTTTTTTCACAGGTTTATTATTTTTAAATACTTTAAAGCAAGGTAAGTTTAGTTTTAGCCCTGTTAGAATATAAAATTATTTTTTTCAAAAATTTAAATTATTGTTTAAAATAGTTATTTAATGTAATTTATAGTTTATTTAAAAAGTGTGATTTAAAAAAAAAAATTATTTGAAGGTTTACTGCTATTTTGGGGCCGTAGTATTTATACGTCTTCCTGTCAAGACTTATGAATGGGCTTTTCCCTCCTCCGATTGGCTGCCCATGGCCCACGTGATCCCAGGGGATGCATCGAACTAACTGCGCCCCTGGGACACGCAAGCACAGCGCACGGGCAGCTGGGCCAGGCCCCAGATCGGAATTCCACGGGGCCCTACAGCTCAACTGCCGGCGCGCAAGGTAAGTGCAGGTCGGGGGCTTGCACCCGCGGGAAGCCCCCAACCTGAATTTCTGGGCCAATATATATTGTTTGCATGCACTTCCAGTGGTAACTTTTCCACTTAAAATTCCTATGTCCACATAATGGAAATGGCCTATGTAAACTTATGCTGTAATTACACCCTCCCAAAAGTAGTAGCACTGTTATAACTCAATTTAGTATCTCCCAGATCCTCTGCCTGTACTGCAGAGAATCTCTGATGCTGTGTTCAACTTGATTTCACAAAGTTCATGTTAATTTTAGAAGCAATGATATTAAAATAATACATGGGCCCAAAATTCAGTTTTTTTTGTTGCAGAAGTGGTATAGTTCTGGCGGAGGGGACAAAATATTTTGGACATACGTAAGGGTTATACCTGTTCTAAAATAAACACTAAATTCGTTGCTGGCAGAAGATGGGTCCTCTCCCAAAGTGTAAATGTGCACATTTATATAGCGCCTTTATTGTCAAAAAATATCCCAAAGTACTTCACAGAAACATAATCAAAAACTTTAAATAATGCCCACTGAGCCAAAGAAGGATATATGAGGAGGATTGACCCAAAACTTGGTCAAAAAGGCAGGTTTCAAGGAGGGCCTTAAAGGCAGAGAGCGAGCTGTAGAAGCAGAAGAGCTCCAAGAGGGACTGAGCAAAAGCTGCCTTCAGAAATCTTGCCATTTACATCAGATTTGTATGTGACTTGTTAAGCTTGTAGAGAAGAGGGGTATATTACCTGTCAAACCAGGAAGTGGTTCACAGGCTTTGAATGACCACAAACTTTGTCTGAAATATTAGCTTTGACTGAAGCAATTAGAAAAATCTTTTATCTTGATGTGCAACTAAGAGAAAACTCTGCAAGCTGCCTTTCAGCAGTTTCAGACAGGGAAATATGTTGCTTCCCACCATTCTGTCATGGAGCCGTTACTATGGAGTTCACTATGGGCATTCCTATGTTCGTCCTTTATGATGGAGACAAAACAGGAGCAGGGGGAAGAAGAACCGAGAGCGACTCACTGGATTTGGCTACATCAAAGGAGAAGAAGCTACCCTTCCACCACAGTCTACATATCACATCATTCCCTTGATGATGTTTCAGAAGAGGCCACTTTAATGGTTTATTAAGGAGACATAGAAGGAACTCTGTCTTCTGTTGCAAACTGACCTCCAAACATCCATCAAACAGGAAAAAAACAAAGAATAGACTTAATTCAGAACACTGGACTTAATAACACAAAGGCCCGTAATTTCCGATCCCTATGGGTGTGTACGAGCTGTGTACACACCCATAGGGACCTCGCAAGTGCCGGTTTCAGGCATGCGAAGTGCTGAAAACCGGCATTTCCGATCTGTCAAGAATCCTCTTTATAGATTGCACGCCTGCCCTGGAGAAGGGCCTCTGGGTGGAGAGTTCCGCTTTCTGCAGAACCTCCGCCTGCTGAAAACCCTTAAGGCCTGCTTTTACCAGGATAAGAGTTTACAAAAAGTTAAAAAAAAAAAATTTCACTCATTTATAATTTAAAAATACTTTTAAAAAAGGTAAGTTTATTTTTAGCCCTGTAAAAAACTTCAATTATTTTTTTCAAAAAATTAAATTTTTGTTTAAAATATTTAATTTAATGTAATTGTAACTCATTTTAAAAACGATGGTTTTTAAAAAATGTATTTTGTGGCGGAGCCACTAAAGGACTCAGATTGTTTGTATATAATTCCCTTTAACAACATGTTAGCTACAGCCTGAGTCTGTATCTTTATTTATACTGTTTACTTGTGCAGAGCGTGATTAATTTAACAGCGCGGGTAAACGCGATGACGTCACGCCGTTCATCACGTGATCCCCCACTGGTGGGAAAAACGTGATGACGTCATGACATCAACCACGGGACCGCCCTAGCAGTCCTCGTGGAGCCTCCGAACTGAACAGACCTACACTCGATGTTCTCCTGCAGTTACTTGTTTAAACCTGTTTGTTTCCATTAAACTTCATTTTGTTTGATCGCCTGAGTGGACCTCAGTCTTTGGATAGGAACTAGACATTCCTACATTGGTGACCCCGGCTTTTGCGAATGGTTTTCACAGAAGATACTCAACATGGAAGCGAACGCTGTTACCTTGAAGCTACCGCAGTTCTGGGAGCAACAACCAGCCGCGTGGTTCATCCAGGCAGAAGCCCAGTTCGCCATCAGGGACATCGTTGCGGATCAGACCCATTATTATTACGTGGTCTCCGCCCTCGACAATGCCACAGCCTCGCGGATCGTCAGCCTACTCGGTAGTCCGCCTACTGATCGCAAGTGTGACATGTTAAAAGCGCGGTTGCTGCAGGTTTTCGGGCTCACGAAGTCGGAGCGTACCCACCGGCTGCTCGCTATGCCCGGCCTTGGGGACTCCAAGCCGTCCGAGCTCATGAGCCAGATGGTCACGCTCCTCGGTTCCGAACCAGAATGCTTCCTCTTCAGGGAGCTATTCCTCAGCCTACTCCCGGAGCAAGTTCAGGCTGCCCTAGCCAGGACCGAAGTCACAGACTGCGCGGAGCTTGCTGCCGAAGCAGACAAGATTTTCGTGGTGACACAGCAGTACTGCGCTGCCACAAGGCGCCCATCCCCCACAGACGCTGCTGCAGCTCCTCAATCAGTAGGGTTGTGCTTCTACCACGCCCGTTTTGGCACGAAAGCAAGATGCTGCCGCCCTCTCTGCAGTTCTTCACTCAAAAAAAAACATCTACAGCCACCCTGGCGAAAGAGGACCGGGTCTAACGAGCGCCCCACAGCTGCGATGGTCATCAGAATTTCGGGGAAGCTTCTCTTCATCACCGACTCCCTATCTGGTCGACATTTCCATTGCGACACCGGGGCGCAGTGTAGCATCCTACCTGCGTCAAATCTCGATATACCAGCTGGGGGCCACGGCCCCGCCCTCACGGCGGCTAATGGCACGGCCATTCGGACCTTCGGAAGGCGGCGGGTCCAGGTGTGTTTCGGCGACCAGCACTTCCACTGGGAATTCATCATGGCCAAAGTCACGTAGGCCATCCTTGGGGCGGATTTTTTATGCGCCAATGGCCTCCTGGTCGATGTCAGGCACTGCCGGTTGATCAACGTGGCCACGTTAAACTCCATCCCGTGCCACCGCGGTAACGCCGTGCCGCGCACTGTCTCCTGTGCGTTCCCACCTCCAGACAACTTCACTCGCCTCCTCGGAGAGTTCCCGGACCTGACCAGGCCCACCTTCTCCTCCTCAGCCACTAAACATGGTGTAGAACATCACATCACCACTACCGGCCCCCGGTTTACGCACAGGCCCGACGACTCGAACCCGGCAAGCTCGCGGCTGCGAAAGCTGAGTTCGACACGATGGAGCGGCTGGGGATTATTCGCCGGTCGAATAGTCCCTGGTCTTTGCCCCTCCACATTGTTCCGAAACCTGATGGCGGCCATGCGGCGACTACCGGCGCCTGAATGACGCCACTACTCCTGATCGGTACCCGATCCCGCATATTCAAGATTTCTCGGCCCATTTGGCGGGAAATACTTTTTTTTCAAAAGTCGACCTTGTCCGTGGTTACCACCAGGTCCCCGTGCACCCGCAAGACATCCCGAAAACCACAGTCATCACCCCATTCGGCCTGTTTGACTTTCTGTGGATGCCGTTTGGCTTGAACGCTGCACAGGCTTTCCAGCGCTTGATGGACTCCGTGCTTCGGGACCTAAAATTCCTTTTCGTCTACCTCGACGACATCCTCATCGCCAGCCCTAGCAAAGAGGCGCACTTCTGCCATTTACGCACCCTCTTCACACGCCTCAGTCAACACAGTTTGATTATCAACCCGGCCAAGTGCCAGTTCAGCCTGCAGCGGATTGATTTCTTGGGCCACCGCATCACATCAGATGGCGCAATTCCCTTACAGACGAACGTCGAGGCGGCTACATCTTTCCCGCGCCCGCAGACCGTCAAGGCCCTACAAGAGTTCCTCGGGACGGTCAATTTTTATCACCGGTTCGTCCCTAAGGCGGCTCTGCTTATGCAGCCCTTGTACGAGGCCCTCAAGGCCAAGTCCGGTAAGGATCCGATCAGCTGGATGGCCGAGATGGACTGGGCGTTCGTTGACACCAAAGGCGCCTTGGCCAATGCAACCATGCTGGCGCACCCGCTTCCAGGTGCCACCATTGCCCTTACCACCGACGCGTCGGACTACGCAATTGGCGCAGTGCAGGAACAGTGGGTGAATGGGACGTGGCAACTGCTGGCGTTTTTCAGCCGTCAACTACGGTGAAATGAAAGAAAGTACAGCACTTTCGACCGGGAGTTGCTGGCCCTTTTTCTAGCCATCCGCCATTTCCGGTTCTTACTAGAGGGACGTCCGTTCACTGCTTTTGTAGACCACAAGCCACTAATGTACGCTATGGCCAAGACCGCCGAACCGTGGTCAGCTCGGCAACAATGTCACCTGATGTTCATTTCAGAATTCACCACGGACATTCAGCATTTGTCCGGCAAAGACAACCTGGTGGCGGATTGCCTCTCCCGCGTGACTGTTCACGCAGTCCAACTCGGAATCGACTATGCCCTCATAGCTGCGGATCAAGCCTCGGACCCAGAGGTCCAAGCATACAGGACCAGCCCCTCTAGCTTCCAAGCGGCTGATGTCAAATTCCATGCCGCAGGCACCACGCTACTTTACGACGTCTCCATGGGAGCTCCCCGCCCTATCATACCAGTCGCCTGGCGCCGTAAAGTTTTCGACGCCATACACGGGTTGTCACACCCTGGCATGAAGGCCTCGCAAAGGCTGATGTCGTCAAAATTCGTCTGGAGGGGTATGCACATGGATGTCCGCGACTGGGCCAACACCTGCGTGGTCTGCCAAAAGGCCAAGGTACAGCGTCATGTAAAAGCTCCATTGGCCACCTTCGCTGTTCCGGAGCGTCGATTCGACCACGCGAATGTGGACCTCTTGGGGCCGCTTCCACCTTCTCAAGGTTTTACACACATCCTCACAATGGTAGACCGCACCACTAGATGGCCAGAGGCAGTTCCTTTGGTTTCCACCACTTCGGCAGACGTAGCCAGAGCTTTCATCTCCTCTTGGGTTGCTCGTTTCGGGGTACCGGCGGACATCTCTTCCGATCATGGACCGCAGTTTTCCTCTGAGCTCTGGAACGCTGTGGCTCAGGGGCTCAGCACCAAACTGCATCGCACCACTGCCTATCATCCACAGGCGAACGGCCTGTGCGAGCGATTCCACAGGTCGCTCAAAGGCGCTCTGCGGGCCAGTCTTCAAGGCGCGGGATGGGTGGACAGACTTCTCTGGGTCCTTTTGGGTCTTCGTACGGCACCCAAGGAAGATTTGCAATTGTCCTCGGCGGAACTCGTATATGGCCAGCCACTACGAGTACCAGGGGATTTCCTCCCGTCGCCAACAGAGCCATGGTCCGCATCCCAGCAACTCGTCAGCCACCAGGAAGCGGCCAGATGTTTCGCTCCAGTGCCTACGTCGCATCACGGCTTACAGCGCTCCCATGTCCCAACTGAGCTGAAAAGCACCGAGTACGTGTCTATCCGCCACGACGCTCACCGGGATCCGCTCAAGCCTCCTTACACTGGTCCCTTCCACGTCATAGAGCCAGGAGAGAAAACCTTTTCGGTCGATATCTGAGGTAAACCGGACCACATTTCGGTTGACCGGTTGAAGCCGGCTCACTTTGACCTGGACCGCCCAGTCGAAATCGCTCAACTGCCAAAACGTGGCCGACTGCCACAGTCGCCGTGCCAGATCCACCACAACCACCCGCCAGCTCGACCACCGTCCATCAGCTTCCACTTCAGGGTTACAGAAGTCGCTCGGACAGGCTTGTCAGGCCTCCTCGCCGTCTCACTTTTGCTGTTAAAGACAATTCTGGGGGGGCGCATGTGGCGGAGCCACTAAAGGACTCAGATTGTTTGTATATAATTCCCTTTAACAACATGTTAGCTACAGCCTGAGTCTGTATCTTTATTTATACTGTTTACTTGTGCAGTGCGTGATTACTTTCACAGCGCGGGTAAACGCAATGACATCACGCCGTTCATCACGTGATCCCCCACTGGCGGGAAGAACGTGATGACGCCATGACGTCAACCACGGGACCGCCCTAGCAGTCCTCGTGGAGCCTCCGAACTGAACAGACCTACACTCGATGTTCTCCTGCAGTTACTTGTTTGAACCTGTTTGTTTCCATTAAACTTCGTTTTGTTTGATCGCCTGAGTGGACCTCAGTCTTTGGATAGGAACTAGACATTCCTACATTTTAATGTTTTGATGTCTTTTTTCAGTGATCCCCTTTCATATATTTGACAGGTCTATCTGTCAAAAGTATGAAGGGGGATTCCCTTCTCCCATTGACTCGTCTGGCCCACGTGACCCCAGGGACGCTTGCGAACCACCTGTGCCCCTGGGATACCTGGGCCTCTGTGCGCACACACCAGGAGAGGTCCAGGATCGAAGTGTCCGGACCTCAGGAGCCCTCCGGTTAGGGCGTAGATTTTTTTCCCGACAGGAGGCATCCACGTGCAGGAAGCCTCCTATTGGAAATTACGGGCCAAAGTAGTTTTACTGTGCACATATATATTTACAGTAAATTGTTCTCATTACTACTGAGTTTACCTCTGTGCTAGTCTTAAATCTACTCTGTCCCATCCCTTCAATTTTTTAAACACTTTGATCAAATCACCCCTTAATCTCCTCTGTTGTAACTAAAACATTCCCAGTTTTTCAAATCTTTCTTTCATATTTGTATGTCCTCATTCTAGGCAACATCCTAGTGCAACTGTGCTGTTCTCTCTCTCTCTCTTCAGCACCCTTCCTATAGCGTGGAAGCCCAAAACTGCTCACAGTACTCCAATTATGGTGTTACCAAGATATTATATAGATGCACCATTACATCTTATTTTTAATATTATATACTTCTTGCTATAAAACCCAGTTGTCCATTAGCTTTTTAAAGGCCTTGAACTCTTGAGTTGCTGCTTTGAATGCCTTGTAAACCTGAACCCCCAAATCTCTCTCCTTTTCCATCATTTAATCTTTCCCCATTCAAGGTATAATTATCACTTTGCTTTTTACCACGTCACATTTACTGAGATTGTGCACATAACAGGCTGGTTCTTGAGCAGAACTGGCACAGGTCTTAGTGTCGGCCTTTAGCATGATCTCTTGCATAAAGGCTTCGTGGGGCGGATTGGGGAAGGATTTCAGGACAGGAAGAGAAAATAACATGCATACAAAGTAAAGCATAACACATTGAAAAAATTATTGATATTCTCCCCATGGCCTATCTTGTAGCAAAATGCATGGGCTTTTGACTAACACTATACATCATCAATGTGGCAAAGCTTTCTGCCTTTTAACTCATTGATAATGAAGAAGAAACCTGCAGACTGCAGGAAGATATCAATGAACTGGTCAGGTGGGCAGAACAGTGGCAAATGGAATTCAATCTGGAGAAATGTGAGGTAATGCATTTGGGGAGGGCTACCAAGGCAAGGGAATACACAATAAATGGTAGGACAGTGAGAAATGTAGAGGAAAAAAGGGACCTTGGAGTGCAGGTCCACAGATCCCTGACGGTAGCAGGACAGGTAGATAAGGTGGTTAAGAAGGCATACGGAATACTTGCCTTTCTTAGCCGAGGCATAGAATACAAGAGCAGGGAAGTTATGCTTGAACTGTATAAAACACTCGTTAGGCCGCAGCTAGAATACTGCGTGCAGTTCTGGTCACCACATTACAGGAAGGATGTGATTGCACTAGAGAGGGTACAGAGGAGATTTACAAGGATGTTGCCTGGTCTGGAGAATTTTAGCTACGAGGAAAGATTGGAGAGGCTGGGTTTGTTTTCTTTGGAACAGAGGAGGCTGAGGGGAGACTGAATTGAGGTGTATAAAATTATGAGGGGCCTAGATAGAGTGGATAGGAAGGACCTATTGTTAAGTCTGTGTGTTGTATTGAGAATTACTACACAGACCACAAGAGTAAACTTTAACAGGTCTTTACTAGTTGAAGGTCAGGGCGGAACTGCCCAATAAATCATTACACAGCACTTATATACCGGTGTGGTCACCACCGGTATTACAGTATACCGCAGCCAAGATAAAGTAGTGCAACCCTTAAAATAGTTCTCTTAAAGGTGGAACGGTTACATACACTACAATCCTCCCTTTTTAGGTTAACAGTATGATATGCCTATCAATTAGTCCAATAAAAGGCGACGAGTTAAGAACGTAACTGAAGGTTTTTATTGGCTAAATAACAGAGCCCACCCTCGTGGGTGATCCGATCCAACAGGGAGGAATACTAGCCAGTCAGCTACCTTTATACCTGGGCAGGTAATGGGCGGAGTCGGAGGTGGTCAGCCCAGGTATAACAGTGCGACAAGAGGCGACCTCGTGTAGTGATGTGACAGTGAGAACAGTGAGAACAATATACAGTGATAACTATAACAGTGGTTTACCACATTCACCCCTTGTTTAGATTAGAGTCCGGCGGGGTGAAGTGTATTACCAGCTCTGGTATGTCAGTCTGTCCGGAGGCTTCGTTAGCCTCTCCGATCGTCGCAGCGGCGGTGTTACATTATCCGGTGTTAAAGCTGGTGTCTGCGTAGTCGGCAAAGGCTCGTGGGGTTCCGGCATGCCGTCTACCTCGGCTGGACTCGGGGGGGTTGGGAGGGGGGGGTGAGGGTGCGAGGTCTCGTAAGGAGACAGTGTCCTCCCGTCCGTCTGGGTAAGCCACATAGGCGTACTGGGGGTTGGCGTGCAGGAGGTTCACCTTCTCGACCAGGGGGTCCGTTTTATGGGCCCTCACGTGCTTTCGCAGCAAGACGGGTCCCGGAGAGGTCAGCCAGGTTGGTAGGGTGGTTCCCGTAGTCGACTTCCTGGGGAAGACAAACATTCGGGCATGGGGGGTGGTGTTAATGGCAGTGCAAAGTAGTGACCGGATGGAGTGCAGCGCAATCGGGAGGACCTCTTGCCAGCGGGAGGTTGGGAGGCCCTTAGACTTTAAGGCTAAGAGGGTGGCCTTCCATACCGTCGCGTTCTCTCTTTCCACCTGGCCGTTCCCTCGGGGGTTGTAGCTGGTGGTCCTGCTTGCTGCAATACCCCTCTCCAATAGGAACTGACGGAGTTCCTCGCTCATGAAGGAGGCGCCCCGGTCACTATGTATATAGTTCGGGAACCCGAACAAGGCGAAGAGTTTGTTCAGGCATTTAATGACCGTGTTACTGGTCATGTCTGGGCAGGGGAAGGCAAAGGGGAAACGGGAGTACTCATCAACGATGTTGAGGAAGTACACATTACGGTCGGATGACGGTAGGGGCCCCTTGAAGTCGATGCTCAGACGCTCGAAGTGGCGGGTGGCCTTGATCAGGCTTGCTCTGTCCGGCTTATAGAAGTGCGGTTTGCACTCAGCACAGATCTGGCAGTTCCTGGTCATGGTCCTGACCTCCTCGATGGAGTATGGCAGGTTGCGGGCCTTAATGAAATGGTAGAGTCTGGTGACTCCGGGGTGGCAGAGGTCATTGTGGAGGGTCTGAAGTCTATCACTTTGCGCGCTGGCGCATGTAATGCGTGAAAGAGCATCAGGGGGGTCGTTCAGTTTACCGGGCCGGTACAAGATCTCATAATCATAGGTGGAAAGCTCGATTCTCCACCTCAAGATTTTGTCGTTCTTGATCTTGCCCCTCAGCTTGTTATTAAACATGAAGGCAACCGAGCGTTGGTCGGTGAGGAGGGTAAATCGTTTGCCTGCCAAGTAGTGCCTCCAGCGCCGTACTGCCTCCACAATTGCCTGGGCTTCCTTCTCGACTGACGAGTGTCGGGTCTCGGGGCCCTGTAGGGTCCTTGAGAAGAAGGCTACCGGCCTACCCTCCTGGTTAAGGGTAGCGGCTAGGGCGAAGTCGGATGCATCGCTCTCCACTTGGAAGGGGATTGACTCATCCACTGCGTGCATTGTGGCCTTGGCTATGTCTCCCTTAATGAGGGAGAAGGCCGCGCACGCCTCTTCCGTGAGGGGGAAGGATGTGGTTTTCAGGAGGGGTCTGGCTTTGTCCGCATAATTGGGTACCCATTGGGCATAGTAGGCGAAAAGCCCCAGGGTTCTCCTAAGTGCTTTTGGACAGTGGGGGAGGGGTAGCTCCATGAGGGGGCGCATTCTTTCGGGGTCGGGGCCGATGACTCCGTTCTCTACTACACAGCCAAGGATGGCAAGGCGCGCTGTGTTAAACACGCATTTCTCCTTATTGTAGGTGAGGTTCAGCCGTTGGGCCGTACGGAGGAATTTCTCCAGATTCACGTCATGGTCCTGCCGGTTGCGGCCGCAGATGGTGACGTTATCGAGATAGGGGAAAGTGGCCTGTAGTCCGTTCTGGTCAACCATCCGGTCCATCTCCCGTTGGAAAACCGAGACCCCGTTGGTGACACCAAAGGGGACCCTAAGGAATTGGTAGAGGCGGCCATTCGCCTCGAAGGCGGTGTACTGGCTGTCCTCCGGGCTGATGGGGAGTTGGTGGTAGGCCGACTTGAGGTCGATGGTCGAGAATACGCGGTATTGTGCAATCTCATTGACCATGTCCGATATGCGGGGGAGGGGGTATGCGTCCAGCTGGGTGTATCTGTTTATGGTCTGGCTGTAGTCGATAACCAGGCGATTTTTGTCGCCGGTCTTGACTACCACCACCTGGGCACGCCAGGGGCTGCTGCTCCCCTCAATAATGCCCTCTTTCAGGAGTCGCTGCACCTCAGAGCTAATGAAGGCTCTGTCCCCAGCGCTGTACCGCCTGCTCTTAGTAGCGACAGGTTTGCAGTCGGGGGTGAGGTTAGCGAACAGGGAAGGTGGCGGTACCTTGAGGGTGGATAGGCTGCAGGTGTTACGCGGTGGGCGGTTTAACTTTCGCTGGTTGTCGACTGTGAGTGGGGGGAGGGGTCCACCGTATGCTAGGGTTACACTTTGGAGGTGGGATTGGAAGTCCAGCCCTAGTATGACGGCAGCGCACAGCTGGGGGAGTACGAGGAGTTTAAAATTTTTATACTCTGTCCCTTTAACCGACAATGTCACGACACAGTAGCCGCTGATGTCTGTGGCGTGCGACCTCGATGCCATCGAGATGCGGCTGCGCGTTGGCAGGACGGGGAGGGAGTAGTGGCTCACCGTGTCTGGGTGGATGAAGCTCTCCGTGCTTCCGCTGTCGAACAGGCAGGTCGTGGCGTGGCCGTTGACTTTGATGTCCATCATTGAGCTGGCCAGGTGGTGCGGGCGGGCTTGATCCAGGGTCACGGAAGCTAGGGTGTAGATGAGCGCGTCGTTGTCATGACAAGATGGCGGCGAAGATGGCGGCCCCCGTAGTTCACATGAGGCTCTGTTTAAATCGTTTGCCCCGCACAAAGATGGCCGCCCCTGCTGTTCCCATGAGGCTCTGCAGGCTTCGGCTGCCCCGCACAAAGATGGCCGCCCCTGGTTTTCCCATGAGGCTCTGCAGGCTTCGGCTGCCCCGCACAAAGATGGCCGCCCCTGGTTTTCCCATGAGGCTCTGCAGGCTTCGGCTGCCCCGCACAAAGATGGCCGCCCCCAGGGTTCGCATGAGGCACTGCTGGCTTCTGAGGATTTGCTTCTGCAGGCCTTGGAGAAGTGGCCTTTCTTGAGGCAGGTTTTGCAGGTCGAGTTTTTGGCTGGGCAGCGCGACCTCGGATGCTTCTCCTGGCCGCAAAAGAAGCAGCCAGCGGCCCGATCGGGGTTGCCTGATGTCGGGGCCTGTACCGGGGCTAGCGGGCCCGGTCAGATCCGTGATGCAGACGCTGAGGTAGGTCCCGGGGGCAGCGCTGTGAAGGGTGGTGGGGTGGGGGTCGGGCCCGAGTCCCAGGGTCGCGAATAGTACCTGGCAAACGCTTCCTGGTCTTGCTGGGTGGCCTCTAGGGTGAGGGTGAGGGCGAGGGCTTCGGCCTTGTCCAGGTCTATGTCCTTAGCTTCAAGCAGTCTTTGCCGTGTGTAGTCGGAACGTAGGCCTCTCACCAAGGCGTCGCGGACATTGTCTTCCATGTTCGCAGTAGCCGTCACCGCTTTAAAGTCACAGTTCCTGCCGAGTTGTCTCAGCGCTCGTGAAAATTCAGCTATCGATTCTCCTGGCTGTTGCTGGCGAGATCTTAAGAGATGCCTAGTGTACATGTAGTTTACCGGGCTCCGGTACTGCTGTTTCAGTAGGTTGATGGCGTCGTCGTACGTAGTCATGTCCTGGATGAGTGTATATACTCTCGGGCTCGCTTGGGCTTTCAGGACTCTTAGTTTGGATCTCTGAGGGACGACGGCTTCCTCCAGGTACGATTCGAAGCAGTCCAGCCAGTGTTTGAAGTCGTTGGCTGAGTTTGGTGCCTGTGGGTTTAGATCCAGGTATGGTGGTTTCAAGGCTTGCAGCCAAGCCGGCTGGTGTGGCCCGTTGTCTGGAGGCTGCTGTTGCTGTGCTGCTGGGTGAGCTCCTTGCTGTTGCTGTTCATTATCAGACATCTTTAAAATTTAGTCAATAAAATTGATATGCCTATCAATTAGTCCAATAAAAGGCGACGAGTTAAGAACGTAACTGAAGGTTTTTATTGGCTAAATAACAGAGCCCACCCTCGTGGGTGATCCGATCCAACAGGGAGGAATACTAGCCAGTCAGCTACCTTTATACCTGGGCAGGTAATGGGCGGAGTCGGAGGTGGTCAGCCCAGGTATAACAGTGCGACAAGAGGCGACCTCGTGTAGTGATGTGACAGTGAGAACAGTGAGAACAATATACAGTGATAACTATAACAGTGGTTTACCACACAGTATATCTTCCCATTAAACATAACATCATAACATATATACACAACTTAATGTAAAAACAGTTCACAGATTCAGTCTCTCTGGAGGCTTCCTGACTCGGTCCGGATAACGCCTCGGTGGTGTAGTAGTTTTCGGTGGTGTAGTAGGTTCTTTTGGCAAGGTCGATTCGGCTTGAATATCAGTGTCGAGTTCATCTGGTTCCAGTATCACCGGATCGGAGGTAGATACTATGGGTATCTCTGCTTCATCATTAGGCATATAGAGTTGTGGTGTAGGTTGTCCCTTTTCGGATGACACTATGATCTGGTCAGCATGGCGCCTTATTATGCTTTCACCAATGTCCACGGTATACATCAGCGGTCCTAGACGTGTGCAAATAGTTCCAGGCTGCCATTTCTCGGTACGGTAGTCCCGGGCCAAAACTTGTTGACCTATCTGGAAGGTTCTAGTTGGCCTTTCATTCATGCCTTGAAATTGCCGGTTCTCTACGTCCCTTCTGATGTTTGGCTTGATCAAATCCAGCCGGCATCTTAGTCTTCTATTGAAAAACATCATGGCGGGAGTTTGGTTTGTGACCGCATGTGTTGCATTCCTGTACGCCAACAAGAAGTTATCTACCTTATGTTGTAGATTTATGTCTTCATTACCCATGGCCTTTATGGCCTTCTTGAAGGTCTGGACAAACCTTTCAGCTAATCCATTGGTGGCGGGATGGTATGGGGCGGACGTGTAGTGCTTAACCCCATTGTTTTTTAAGAACTTCCTGAATTCTTCGGACACAAATTGCGGTCCATTATCAGAACAGATCTGTTCCGGCAGCCCATTCCTGGCAAATATGGTCCTTAATACTGTGATGGTTTTTTCCGTGGTGGTGGAGGACATCTTTATTACCTCCGGCCACTTGGAGTGTGCATCCACCGCGATTAAGAACATTGAGTCCATAAATGGACCAGCAAAGTCGATATGTACCCTTTGCCATGGAGATGAGGGCCACTCCCATGGATGCAGAGGAGCTTGTGGTGGGGCGTTTTGGACCTTCTGGCATCCTAAACTGCTCTTGGTCATTTCTTCGATGTCTCCATCGATACCTGGCCACCACACAAACGCTCTGGCTAGGTTCTTCATTTTCACTCCACCCAGATGCCCCTCGTGAAGCTCCTTTAGCACTTTTTTCTGGCGTTTGGGTGGAATCACCACTCTGGATCCACACATCAAAGTTCCTCGGCACACTGACAGCTGTTCTCTTCTTTGCGAAAATGCTGGCAACAGTGGTTCGCCATGTGCTGGCCATCCCTTCACCGTTAAATCGTAGACTCGTGAGAGAGTCGGGTCATTTCTTGTTTCCTTTTCGATCGTAGTATTTGTTACTGGTAGACATTCCACTATGGTTGAGTGGAACATCTCCACTGGGTCCACTGTAGGCGCCTCTTCTACCGTTGGCAACGGTAGGCGTGATAAACCGTCAGCATTCCCATGCTGTTTTGATCCTTTGTATTCTATGTCATATTGGTGTGCCCCTAGGAAAAGGGACCACCTCTGTAGCCTTTGCGCTGTCATAATGGAAACGCCCTTTTTAGGGTTGAATATGGATACCAACGGCTGATGGTCTGTCAGCAGTGTAAACTTCTGGCCCTGCAGGTAATGATGAAACTTCTTTACTCCCCACACCAGGCTGAGAGCCTCCCTATCTATCTGAGCATAGTTGCGCTCAGCGGAGGTCAATGATCTGGATGCAAATGCGACTGGCCTTTCCGAGCCATTTGGCAACTTGTGTGAGAGTACTGCTCCAATACCATAAGGAGAAGCATCACAAGCTAAACGAATAGGTAGCGTTGGGTTGAAGTGAGCCAACACTTCCTCTGAGGTGATCAATGTCTTGCTTTTGCGAAAGGCCTTCTTACAGTCCTCGCTCCACTTCCATGGCACTTCTTTCTGCAAAAGAGCATTCAGCGGGTGCAGCACCGTGGATAGATTTGGCAGAAACTTATGGTAATAGTTAATCAACCCTAGGAACGATCTTAACTGGGATATATTTTCCGGAGCGGGAGCCTTCACGACAGCTTCGACCTTGTCAGGTGACTTGTGCAGCCCCTCCTGGTCAATGACATGACCACAGTACGAGATCCGTTCCTGAAAGAACTCACATTTCTGGCGATTAACCCGAAGGCCATATTCCTTCAACCTGGTGAGCACCAGTTTCAAATTTGCAAGGTGTTCCTCATCGTCATCTCCTGTAATCAGGATATCGTCCAAGTAACATTGAGTGCTTGGAATTCCCTGTAATACCTGCTCCATGGCCCTCTGCCAAATTGCCGGAGCCGAAGCCACTCCAAAAACCAGTCTATTATATCGATACAAGCCTCTGTGCGTGCTGATTGTGAGATACTGGCGCGACTCTTCCTCAACTTCCATCTGTAAGTACGCTTGCGCCAGGTCTATCTTGGTGAAGCGTTTCCCGCCAGACAATGAAGCAAAGATATCCTCAATCCGCGGAAGCGGATATTGCACCGTGTGAAGCATCGGATTAACTGTGATCTTGAAGTTTCCACAGATGCGGACCTTCCCCGGTTCCCCTGGCTTGTTACTCAATGAACGCTTCATGACGGGAACAATGGGCGTGGCCCACTCACTCCAGTCCACCTTAGACAGTATTCCTGAATGTTCCAGCCCTTCCAGCTGAGCTTCCACAGCAGGTCGTATCGCATACGGTACCGGTCTGGCTTTGAAAGATTTTGGGTTTGCATGTTCTGCAATCTTGATTTTTGCCTTAATTCCTCTCAGTGTTCCCAGTCCCTGTTGGAACACCTCTTTAGCCTCATCCAATATTCTGGACAATCGTTCAGGTTTGACATCTTTTTTTCCGGAATCTACCGTTATTGCGTTTAGGGAGTGCCAGTCCATATTTATTTTCCTGATCCACTCCCGTCCCAGAAGTGGTGGACCTCCCTCAGGTAGTACATATAAGTCCATTTCTTGGTGTTCTTTGCCCTTGTGTATCACCTTGACTTTTATCTTTCCGATGGGGTATACTTTTTGCCCCGTGTATGTCTGCAATACTATCTCCGTATCCCGTAGGGGAATATGTTTGAATAACTTTTTGTAATCTTGCTTATTCATGACCGTCAACGCCGATCCGGTGTCCAATTCCATCTTCACTTGGACTCCTGCTATCTGCAGTGTGACCCAGATAGTTTGTCGGTCAGCTTCCTTACTCACGTTGTGAATTCTCAGACTACCCAGTTCCTTGCTGTTTGAGTCTGAATCCGAATCCCGTTCATCCGAACTCTTCTCAGCCACCTTATGTACCTTTCTGCACTTTTCCTGTGGTGACTTTTTGTTGCTGATCTTCTTTCCTGACCGGCATACTTTAGCTATGTGACCAAGCTTGCCACATTTTCTACATTCCTGGTTTTTAAACCAGCATTGGTTCTGATCGTGTTTTGTCTTCCCACAACGATAACATTTCGTTGTACCCGAAGCCATTTGATCTACGCTGAGTACCGCTGCCTTCAGCTGCATTTCCGCGGTGCCTCTCGCTGCGGCTTCGTGCAATGCTGCAATAGTGACAGCCTTCTCAAGTGTAAGATCATTCTCTTCAAGCAACCGCTTTTGTGTTCCTTCTTTCGACAATCCACACACGAATTTGTCTCTCAGTGCCTCTGTCAGGCTTTCCCCAAACTGACAGTATTTCGCTAGCTTGCGCAGTTCAATTAAATACTTCGCGTTGCTTTCCTCTTTCAGTTGCGTTCTCGCATAAAATTTAAATCGTTCCGCTAACATCAGCGGTGTGGGGTTCAAATGATTCTTCAGGACAGCAACAATATTAGCGAAAGTCTGATCCGCCGGTTTAGCTGGTGATAGAAGATGCTTCAATAGCCCGTATGTCTTCGCACCCATTGAGTTTAGTAAGGTTAGTGCTTTATCTTCATCTGATATTTTATTTGCCTTACAATATATCTCTATGCGTTCTACATACGTGGCCCAATCTTCAACATCGGGATCGAAATCGTTGATGTTACCACGCTTAGGCATCCTCGCGATCTTCTTGAGAAACAAAAGAATAATTTTATTTATTTATTTTTTCTTTTACAAAATGGCGGTTTCCCGCGCTTGTCTTCTTCCCCCGCCTCCGAAAATGGCGGCTTCCCGCATTTGCCTTTCTCCCCCGCTGGCTGTAATGGCGATTGCCGATTTGCTGCGTTCGCCCTCCCCCAGCGGTTTTCCAATCGTGCCTCCCAGCCCCTCTTGCAGTCCGGTCCTTTCCCCCCCGGCTGCGGCTGAGTTTTCCGCGGTTTTTTTATTTCCTCCCGCGCCTTGCGCTGACCCGGTCGCTGCGCCTCGCGGCCTTGGTAGCTGCCCGGCCTTTTTCCCCAGTCGTGGTTGAGCTCTCTCTCGACGCTGTTGCGTCTCCCAGCCCGCTTGCAGCCCGGTCTTTCGCACCGGCTGCGTTTGCAGTCACCGCAGCTTCCGTGCCTTACGCTGCCCCAGTCTCAGCGCCTCTGGCCCCGACTTCTGTCCGGCTCTTTTCCCCGGCCGTGGTCGAGTTCTCCGCCCTTATATCCTCCATTTTTTTGTTTGTTATTTTCTCCCCTACTCACAGTCAACGTGGCCGACTTGCTGCTCGTCGCTGATCGGCTTACCCACCACCGTGATAGAAGGGATGATCACTGCCTGTTGCTGATGGAAGGCTTCGTGTCAGAATTCTTCCGTTGCTCTGCAGACCCGAGTCTTCTCTCAGCAGAATGATGAGGGCGGATGCCTCCTCTCGACGCCCGTTAAACTGCCTTGGATGTATCTCTGCCGCAGGGTAAGATCGAACTCGTCGCCACTGTTAAGTCTGTGTGTTGTATTGAGAATTACTACACAGACCACAAGAGTAAACTTTAACAGGTCTTTACTAGTTGAAGGTCAGGGCGGAACTGCCCAATAAATCATTACACAGCACTTATATACCGGTGTGGTCACCACCGGTATTACAGTATACCGCAGCCAAGATAAAGTAGTGCAACCCTTAAAATAGTTCTCTTAAAGGTGGAACGGTTACATACACTACACCTATTACCCTTCGCAGAGGGTGCAACAACCAGGGGGCAAAGGTTTAAAGTAATTGGTAAGAGGTTTAGAGGGGATTTGAGGGGAAATTTCTTCACTCAGGGTGCTGGGGGTCTGGAACTCACTGCCTGAAAGGGTGGTAGAGGCAGAAACCCTCACCACATTTAAAAAGTGCTTGGATGTGCACTTGAAGTGCCGTAACCTACAGGGCTACGGACCAAGAGCTGGAAAGTGGGATTAGGCTGGATAGCTCTTTGTCGGCCGGCGCGGACACGATGGGCCAAAATAGCCTCTTTCCGTGCAAAATATAGAACTTTAGAGTCTTGTGATTAAGGAAAATATAATTAACTAAAAGGTCTACATATTGAAGGATTTTATAAACAATCTGGTTTGCTACTAGCACAGAAAATGGTAAAGATGATGCATTAATATAATTGTGAAACTTTTATTTGCTTGTGAAGTTGACATACATAATTAATTAAATATAATTTTCTGCTGAATGCCATTCAGATTCCCAGGCTGACTGAAGATTCATTTATTTTACAAGCTTTCAGGTACATTACATTACTGCTAACCTATAATGCCATCAAGCATCACATTATAATAAAAGTTATCCAATAATGTTCACCTCCCATACAATCACATTTTACAGAAATTATAAATGGCATTATGTGTAAATGATACAAAGGGAGCATCATAAGCTCGGTATTTTATTGTACCTTTCCAGTGCTGAAGGAGCTTTTATAAACCCTAACGAGGTTTGTATCTGTCACTCTGAAGATATACAAATAAATAATTTCACTGATTGTTTTTCCAGTGATAATTTAATGCTCTTTAATTTGAAAGTTATGGGATGTAAAATATGAAGAAGCAAAATGTCTGTCAACACTCATAATGCCAGCAGTATTTCACATGGGATACGGTAGCGTAGTGGTTATGTTACTGGATGAGTAATCCAGAGGCCTGTACTAATAACCCGGAGACAAGAGTTCAAATCCCACGACAGCTGGGGAATTTAAATTCAGTTAATTAAATAAATCTGGAATAAAAAGCTAGTGTCAGTAATGGTGACCATGAAACTATCGGATTGTCGTAAAAACCCATCTGGTTCACTAATGTCCTTTAGGGAAGGAAATCTGCCGTCCTTACCTGGTCTGGCCTATATGTGACTCCAGACCCACAGCAACAGTTGACTCTTAATGCCCTCTGAAATGGCCTAGCAAGCCAACGAAAAACAATAAGAATAAAACCAGACGGACCACCCGGCATTGACCATGGCACCGGCCACACCCAGCCCAGTCGACCCTGCAAAGTCCTCCACAGACAGCAGCAGCCTGACATAGTCATACTCACAGAATCATACCTTTCAGCCAATGTCCCGAATGCCTCCATCACCATCCCTGGGTATGTCCTGTTCCACTGGTGTATAGACTCCCCCTGGGAGTCCTCAACATTGACTCTGGACCCCATGAAGTCTCATGGCTTCAGGTCAAGCAAACCTTCTGCTGATGAATCAGTACTCCTCCATGTTGAACACCACTTGGAAGAAGCACTGAGAGTAGCAAGGGCACAGAATTTACTCTGGGTGGGGAACTTCAACGTCCATCACCAAGAGTGGCTCGGTAGCACTACTACTGACATAGCTGCCAGTCTGGGTCTGCAACAGGTAGTGAGAGAACCTACTCCCCAATCTACCTGTCGTCATTGTGGAGGCGAAGTCTTGTCTTCACACTGAGGACACCCTTTATCATGTTGTGTGGCACTACCACCGTGTTAAATGGGATAGAATCCGATCTAGCAGCTCAAAGCTGGGCATCCATGAGGTGCTGTGAGCCATCAGCAGCAGCAGAATTGTATTTCACCACAATCTGTAACCTCATGGCCTGGCATATCCCTCACTCTACCATTACCATCAAGCCAGGGGACCAACCGTGGTTCAATAAGGAGTGTAGAAGAGCATGCCAGGAGCAGCACCAGGCGTACCTAAAAATGCGGTGCCAACCTGGGGAAGCTGCAAGACAGGACCACATGCATGCTAAAAAGCAGAAGCAGCATGCTATAGACAGAGCTAAGCAATCCCACAATCAACGGATCCAATCAAAGCGCTGCAGTCCTGCCACATTCAGTCGTGAATGGCGATGGACCGTTAAACAACTAACGGGAGAAGCAGGCTCCACGAATATCCCCACCTTCATTGATGGTTTGCAACCATCTTCAGTTAGAAGTGCCGAGTGGATGATCCATATCGGCCGCCTCCTGAGGTCCCCACCACCACAGAAGCCAGTCTTCAGCCAATTCGATTCACTCCACGTGATATCAAGAAACGGCTGAGTGCACTGGATACATCCTGGCTGTTATGCTGAAGACTTGTGCTCCAGAACTAGCCGCACCTCTAACCAAGCTGTTCCAGTACAGCTACAACACTGGCATCTATCCGACAATGTGGAAAACTACCGTGGCTGCAGTGTGTACCATCTACAAGATGCACTGCAGCAACTCGCCAAGGCTTCTTCGGCAGCACCTCCCAAACTCACGACCTCTTCCACCTAGAAAGACAAGAGCAGCAGGCAAATGGGAACACCGCCACCTCCAAGTCACACACCATCCTGACTTAGAAGTATATCACTGTTCCTTCATTGTTGCTGGGTCAAAATCCTGGAACCCCCTCCCTATCAGCACTGTGGGAGTACCATGACCACATGGACTGCAGCGGTTCAAGAAGGTGGCTCACTACCACCTTCTCGAGGGCAACTAACGATGGTCAATAAATACTGGCCTTGCCAGCGACGCCCAGAACCCATAAACAAAAATTAAAAAAAATCCTGTTGGGACTCGAAACAAGATGTCAGAATTACTGCCTCTTGCAAGTGCAGCATTCTGTATGATCTTGGTACTCTGTGACTTGCTTTTCTAATGATTCTGTTGATTATAAGCCAACTCAGACGATCAAATAAATATTTAAAGGATGCACAAACTGAAAGCTTTCACTGGATACCAGGAGTTTTGCAATCTGATTATTTTCACTGACTTTCCAGTTGCTGTGAATTACACTTCTCTGTAAATGGTAAAAGTTTCTACTATCTAGAAGTTTACACTATCTAGAGAGGCAATTGATGTATTTCACCACTTGACTGATTTTTGTTTTAGTTCCTTCCCTTGTTTTATCCCTTTTTAAATTGGAACTTTTCATTCCAGAGAACTGACCAGTATACTTCACCTTGTCTTCATTTAGTTTAGTACTTCCTGTAGGACTGGATGTGCCTGCTACCCATATCGTAACTCGCACCAAATTCCGTTCACCGGTCACCCCTGTGCTCGCTGGCCTACATTGGCTCCCGGTCCAGCAATGTCTCGATTTAAAAAATCTCAACCTTGTTTTCAAATCCCTTCATGGCCTTGCCCTTATCTCTGTAACATTCTATAGCCCTATAACTGTCCACGATCTCTGCGCTCCTCCAATTCTGGCTTCTTGAGGATCCCCTATTTCAATTGCTCCGCTGTAAGGGGTTTTCTCTTGCTAGGTCTCTCTCTCTGGTGAGACCTCTCTCTTGCACAGTAATTTACCGAGTGGTTCGACCCACTCACCCCTTAGGTTCTGTACACTAGACTTTGAGGCAGGAACTACAATGCAGAGAATACTCTGTAGACCAAGTTTAATGAAACGAAGTGAAATTTTATTGCATAAAGGAAAAATTGAATGTAAGCCAAAATAAGGTTCATGGGAGGGAAAAACAAATCATAATACAGTACTAACCAATATATCCGCAGGCATATTATACTTTACAAGGTTCATCATGAAATAGGGAAACACATGGAACATCGAGGGACAACAACTCATTGTTAATTATCCCCTAAAATGACCACCCCCTAAACCTAGCTAGATTAGATTATGAGGGGCCAGTCCCAGTTAGAAAATAGAGGTTTTGAAGTCTGCGTTTTGGTCCTCTCAGGCGTTCTGTCTCCACGTGGTCAGTGGAACACAGCGGGCTGCGACACACTTTCCTCCCTCGAGGTAATGGACTCAGACAGGCTGGATGTTAGCAGGCCTGGACGTCGGCGTGGAGAGAGACCAACTGTTTGACCATGTTCATATAGGTTTCTTCTTGGAGGGTCGCCGTCTTTTCGTCTCGTCAAAAATGGCCCGGGGTTTGTCGATGATCTCCCGCTAGCTACCCCGGGTCTTCTGGGCGCTGACTCGATCTTCCCTCTCGAACTTCTCTCCGAACTCGAAACTCGATCCTCGATCGTCGATCCCGATCCTCAACTCAATCGTCTCAACTCGAACTTCCTTGATAGCTACCCCGGGTCTCCAATTATACTTCTCATTGAGGCCCTTATCTCCCGCCATATCAAGGTTAGTCTTTGTTTAACTTTTGGCGGGCTTGTAGCACAGAGGGGTAGTCATTGTGTTTAAAGTACTTTCGGGATGGCCGGTAACTGCCATCTCTGGTCTGGAATGACCTTGTATTGTCTTTAATGGGTCTTGATGTTCCCCTATGAATTTGAAGCTGTGAAGCTGTTTCCCTTTGTCTGGGTAAACATTTTGATGGCCTTTATCTACAGGCCGGTCTGATTGGATCTGCATCCAATCCATATGTATGAGGTTCTGTCTGGTTTCGCATTCTCCGAAATTGCATTCCAGAACTTACTGTGGGCTGAATCCACAAAAGCTGTCTGTGGACTGCAGGAACCATTTTAAAATGTCCCAAAAGGCTGGTCACGGGGTCTGGTGGCCATTTTGTGTGCCCCTTTTTCTGGGCTTCTTTTAAAACAGTCTTTAAAATTAAGGCCTTTTCTGCCAATAGACCCTTATAGGACAATGTTCAATTTTGCGAATCCTACACCGCCATTGGCGGCCGTGCCGTCAGCTGCCTTGCCCCATAGCTCTGAAATTCCTTCCCTAAACCTCTCCACATTGTTGCTGCCCTGAGATGGATAAACCTGATGTTACTGCTTGGTGCTTTAAAAATTACTCCAATAACTGAGGTTCAAGTCCCAGCCACGCCCGGGATCTAAACTTACAACCATCTGATTGGAGTTCAATGCTCAACCATCAGAACTATGAGACTCCGTGACTAACGTTTCTATTAGTTTTGTTGCTTGCTTGCTTCAGGTTCATTTAGATTCAATGTTTATCTTATTCATCATCTTTGATGGAATTTTAGCAGACAAAATATGGCAGATGAAACCTTGAAGACAATGGAGTTTCAAACAAGTGAGGATTTTTTTTACTGGTCTGTCATAGTTGTATTTGTATAGCTACTTATCCTTCTATCCATAGGGCACGGCTGTTCTGTAGTAGTTATCGGCCCTTTTTTGACAGTGTCTATCCACTTGAATGACAAGCGCGGGGACAAGAAAATCCAAAATAATGAAATGTGGGAAGAACCCTCAAAGTAACTTTAAAAAAATGATGGTGTGCATAACTAGTATCGCGTTTCTGCAGTGATGCTACTAAATCAACATATACATGAAACTTATGCATAAAACACTATCCTGATGGGTTCAGAAGGAGGGTTTAGAATACTCTGTGTCATGCTTGCATTAAATGTTTTAAAAATATTGGCTAAGAAAGAGCTGCCTCTTAAGTCCCAGTGTTGTTTACAGGTATTTTTCCTGGTGCTGCAATATTGGCAACACCACAAGCTCCGTAATAACTTTGAAATGAACTGTTAGATATTCATTAAACAATACTAATCTCTGCATCGCATTAGTCATGGTTTTTTATATCGGGTAGGGCTTAGCTTTAGAGTCAGTGTAAGCTGTGCAAACAAAGTGTAGCCTAATGTGAGGAAATGCTGCCTGTCGTCACCTAGGCTTGAAATGGTCTCTTGCCTCTTTTTTGTACCCCGAGGTAAAAAGAAAACTGCAAATGCTGAAAATCTGACACAACAGAAAATGCTAGAATTACACGGCAGTTCTGTCCGCATCTGTAAAGAGAACAGATGGGTTATCCTTTTAGTTGTACATGTAACATTTGCATATTGAACTATCATTGGCCCGCGGGCATCTGTGGGGAATACCTATTGTGTTCATGTGATCACATGCTGAGTTGTCATTGGCCTGCAGGCATCTGTAAGGACTACTATTGTTTGGAAGACCCAGGCTAGGGGTCCTAATGCCATGTTTTATCCACGGGTGCTGCCATGAGTAAGATCATCAGACCTAATGCTTAGTAAAAGAGTTAAACTGTAATACTCCGTTGTCCTGCAATTTATTATTTTTGTACAAAGTGCGCAAAACAAGACATGGTGTCAGAACAGGGATTTGAAATGGACATCGTTGGAGCTCCCTTCCCTCGAATGGATTGGGGATCTTTCAACTTACATAGAGAATGGCGCAAGTTCAAGCAACACGTGGAGTTGATGTTCTCGGGTCCGCTGAAAAGCAAAGGGGAGGAAGAAAGATACAGCTACCTACTCCTGTGGATTGGAGAAAAAGGGAGACACATTTTTAACACATGGTCTCTCACCGCGGATGAAGCAAAGGTACTGAAAAGTTATTTTGACCGTTTTGAATCATATGTGATGCCCAAGACAAATACGATATTCACTAGGTACAAGTTTCAGGGGAAAGTACAAGGAGCTAGTGAGTTGTTTGAACAGTTCGTGACTGAGTTAAAACTGCTGGTAAAAGACTGAATATGCAGATAAAGAGATGGTCAGAGACCGCATCGTGTTTGGAATACATTCAGCTAAAGTGAGAGAGAAACTTTTGAATGTTGGGTCCAGGCTAACGCTGGACAAAGCTATGGACATAGCTAGATCGCACGAGATAGCCCAAGCACAATTGAAAACCATAACCGACATCATGAGCAGCTCGCATGAACAGACAGTGCACGCAGTTAATAGACACACACCAAAGAACACCGCCCAGAGAGCGTGTTTCAGAACAGAAAGAACAGAGAGAGTTCTAAAAATGAGCGACACAGACATAAAACGCTTCAAAAACTGTGGATATTGTGGAAACAAGATGCATGGAGAAAAGGAGCACTGCCCCGCCAAAGGAAGGCAATGTGCTAAATGTGGTAAACGGAACCACTTTGCTAAAGTTTGCAGGACTGTTTTTTGAAAAGCAGTACACACAGTGAATGACAGCCAAATGCCAGGTAGAGAGCCAAATGCAGAGGAACTGTTTATTGATTCTGTGTCACAGAAAAAACAGATTTCAGAGACTGAGCAAGCCGTTGCAGATATTCAGATAGGAAAACAGGGCAAAGAGCTTAAGTTTAAACTAGACACTGGACCTCTGAGTGAGTATCACAGCTTGAAGGATGAGTGTGAGCTACAGCCCACCTCATGCAGACTGACTAGCTATGGGGGTGAGCAGCTCATTGTAAAAGGCACATGCGTGATGAGATGCAAGTACAAAGAAAGCGACATAATGTTGGACCTTTACATTGTTGACATTCAAGCACCTCCAGTGCTAGGTCTAAAGGCATGTTTAGACATGGACCTCATCAAGCTAGTGCTATCATTGACAGCACCAGTTGAGAAGCAGACAGTCATGGAGGAGTTTGCTGACGTTTTCAAAGGAATCGGACTATTCCCAGGTGAATGCACTATTCACCTTGACCCAGCAGCAACCCCTGTGGTTTGCCCACCGAGAAGGATACCCCTTGCTCTACATAGTTGCCTGAAGGAGGAGCTGCAGAGCATGGAGAATACAGAAATCATCGTCCAGGAAACAGAACCGACAGAGTGGGTCAGTGCATTAGTAGTGGTTGAGAAACTACGTACAGGCAAGCTCAGAGTCTGTCTCGACCCCAGAGATTTGAACAAGGCTATCAAATGCCCTCACTACCCTCTACCAATACTAGATGACATCACACCCAAGCTAGTGGGAGCACGTTACTTCAGTGTAATGGATGCACGATTAGGATACTGGACTATCAAGCTCACGGAAGAGTCATCTAAGCTAACAACGTTCAACACACCATTTGGATGCTACCGATTTCTGTGTTTACCATTTGGTCTTATCTCAGCTCAGGATGAATTCCAGCGGAAGATTGACGAAACCTATGAAGGCCTCAACGGAGTAGTCGCAATCGTAGACGACATCCTCATCTATGGCAGGAATAGAGAGAAACATGACAGGAACCTCCGTGCGATGCTACAAAGATCACGGGAGAAAGGTATCTGGCTCAACCCCGAGAAAAGCATAATCGGATCCACTGAGATCAGTTATTTCGGGCATCGCCTCTCAACTGATGGCATTTAGCTGGATCCAGAGAAAATCTCCGCCATCAAGAAGATGGAGCCGCTGAAGAACCGCGCAGAGCTAGAGACAGTACTAGGCATGGTTAACTACTTAGCCAAGTTTGCCCCGAGCCTCTCCGAAATCAACGCACCCATGCGTCAGTTGCTCAAACAATCCAATGAGTTCCTGTGGGACAAACAACATGACACAGCATTTCAGAAAATGAAAGACCTAATCACCAGAGAACCAGGACCAGTTCTTGCTTACTTCGACCCCAACAAAGAGCTCAGACTACAAGTGGATGCGTCAAAGTACGGACCAGGTGCAGTATTACTGCAAGAAGGAAAGCCCATCAGCTACACTTCCAGATCTCTCCCAGACAGTGAAATCAACTATGCTCAAATCGAGAAAGAGCTATATGCAATTCTGTTTGGATGTAAGTGTTTCCACCAGTACGTCTATGGCCGACAAGTCATTGTGGAATCCGACCACAAGCCCCTCGAGTCAATCATGAGGAAACCACTAGCCGCAGCCCCACCAAGGCTACAGAGAATGATCTTTCAGCTACAGAAGTATGACTTCACAATCATTCACCGTCCAGGCAAAGACATTCCTGTCGCAGACAAGCTCTCCAGAAAGTCTCTTAGCTACCAGGACAGCAGCCTCAGTGAAGGCATGGATGTGCAGGTGCACATGGTGTACAACAGCTTACCTGTGAGTGACTCAAAACTGAAGGAGATCCGAGCAGGAACAGAGAAAGATGCACAACTCACACTGCTGAGCAAAGTCATACATGAAGGATGGCCTGAGGAAAGGAGGAAATGCCCTCAGAGCATATCTGAATTCTGGAACCACAGAGACGAACTGTCACAAATCAACGGAATCGTCTTCAAAGGGGAGAAAATCATCATTCCTACCAGTCTCAGAGAAGAGATGTTGACAAAAATTCATGCTGGACATATGGGCATGGAAAAATGCAAACAAAGAGCACGTGACATTATGTTTTGGCCCGGAATGTGCAAACACATTGAGGACATTGTCGGAAAATGTTCCATTTGTCTAGAACGCCGCCCATCAAATGTCAAAGAGCCCATGATACCTCACCGTATCCCAGACAGGCCCTGGCAGGTCGCGGCAACGGATCTGTTCACATGGAACAACGAGGACTACATAGTGACTGTTGATTACTACAGCAGATTTTTTGAATTGGACGAGCTTCACAGCACCACATCTGCAGCTGTGACCCACAAGCTAAAGGCAGCCTTTACCAGGCATGGCATTGTAGAGACCTTAGTCTCAGACAATGGGCCCCAATACAAGTCAAAAGAGTTTGAGTCGTTTGCCAAGACATGGGATTTCACACATGTCACATCAAGCCCACATTACCCTCAAAGTAATGGTCTTGCTGAAAAAACTGTCCAGATTGCAAAAACGCTCATGGACAAAGCCAAAGCGGACAAAAGAGACCCCTACATCAGTCTCCTTGAGTACCGCAACACTCCGGTTGACAACTTCAAGTCACCAGCACAGCTGTTGATGAGCCGCAGACTTCGCTCAGTCCTTCCAAGCACCAACCAGCAGCTGCAGCCAGACGTTGTCGGCTGCAAGCAAGTGCATGCAAAACGTGTACAGAGACAGCAACACCAAAAGAGATACTATGACAGGTCAGCTAGACTACTGCCGCCGCTGCACAATGGAGAATCCGTCAGAATCCAGGAGCATGACTACTGGAAGCCAGCAGTCATCATCCAGCCAGCTGACACTGAGCGATCGTATCACGTCTGCACCCCAGAAGGACAGGTGCACCGCCGCAATCGCAGGCACCTCCTGAACACCAAGGAACAACGCCGTCATTCCGACGAGAGGATCAGTTCAACAGAGTGTGATGAACAGAGCAATACACAAAACACATCATACTTACCTGAACCTAAACCTGAAACTGATTTGTTGACCGATTCAGGAGCATGCTCAGTTCCATACCACACAAGGTCGGGACGAGAGGTCAAGCCTAGAGTTATCCTTGACTTGTGAACTGTCAAAGGGTGTAGGTGGATCGCTGCCCTAAAAAAAAACTGTACATCGTTATTGAAACATTGAGATGTTTTCAGTGCTAGTTAAATGCTGAGTTTACTTATATGTTTATGCTACCGAGAACATAATGTAGAAGAAAGGTTTAAAAGTAATGCATAACATTTTTCTTTTAAAAGAAAGGGGATGTAACATTTGCATATTGAACTATCATTGGCCCACGGGCATCTGTGGGGAATACCTATTGTGTTCACATGTGATCACATGCTGAGTTGTCATTGGCCTGCAGGCATCTGTAAGGACTACTATTGTTTGGAAGACCCAGGCTAGGGGTCCTAATGCCATGTTTTATCCACGGGTGCTGCCATGAGTAAGATCATCAGACCTAATGCTTAGTAAAAGAGTTAACGTGTAATACTCCGTTGTCCTGCAATTTTATTATTTTTGTACAAAGTGTGCAAAACAAGACAGTACATCCATTTTCTTTGTGTGGTAATCTAGCTGCCTGAGGAGTAATTGAACGCGCAATCAATATTCAAAGATTGCTGGGGTGCTGGCCATCAATTGTGAATCTGAATCCACCATCCAGGTGACAAACAAAATTGCATTGCCTGGCATCATTGCGCCACCTTTAAATTTTAACCTAAAATCTTGTTTACATTAGGCATTGTGGCCAAAGCTCAGCTTCAGGGGCCCTGATTTTAACTCCAGGTGGGTTTTGTACAGGTGGGTAGTAAAGTGAGTTGGAAGCTCAGCTGCTTCTTCAGAAATTAGGCCAGACAATTTTAATTCCGGGGCCTCACTTAAATTCCATCGGGAACAGGTGGGAAGTTCACTGGAAGCGGCGGAACATAGTACGGCGCGGAGGCTGCCCGCCAACGGCAGTTAGGCAGCGGGATCATCTTTCAGGGCTGTCTCGTGGGAGTCTCGCATATGGGAATGGGGGATGGCGGGATTCTGCGGCAGCACAAAGCTGCTCCTTTTGACTCCACAAGGAAAGTACTTGAGCAAGGGTCAGCAGAGGCCCAAACAGTTCTCTCCCTGCTATTTTCACCTGCCGAGAAAGCTGCAGCAGTTTCTGCACTCAGGCCACTGGTTAAAATTGCAGTCAGGTCCCCATGATGTCATCGGGAGCCAACATATATATGTAAAACAAGGACCCCGCCAGCTTTGGGCGGGTGTCCTTGGCGCTTGCTCAGTAGAACAGATTAAAATTTATAACAATGGTATCCTGGCAGCTTTCCAGCGGGTAAATAACCTGAGTGATTTTAACTGCCCACCTGCCTGGTTTCTGCTGGGCGGGTAGGGTTAAAATGGGCCCCATGGTCCTTAAACTCACATTATATCTGGTGTGTTCTTAGCTGAATTTTCTTGTTTGCTTGAAGATATGTTGTTTTCTTATTTCTTTAAAAAAAAATATAATGAATTTCCCTTTCGTTCCAGCTGATGAGTGATGGCCAAGAGAATTTTTTTCAGTCTTTGTAAAAATGATTTACTGTATTAATCTTCAAATCTTGCAATCAAATGGATTTTTGTTCCTATTTAGTGTAGAAGTAGAAAATTAACTATTAATACACCAACCTTTTCCTGTTATGCTGTCTTGGAGAATTACATAGAATACTTGATATATTCAGGGCTGTTTGATTTTTGCACTCCTCCTGGTGAAGAATGTCCATGCAGGAGAATAGAACACCTTCCATTTGAGGTACCCAACATTGGCAGAGGGCACTCCCAGGTCAGACGTACATTATTGTCAACACTTGCAAATCGTGCAATTTAATTTTTTTTTAAATGTTCCCATGTGGGAAATGTTTCTACGTGTTGTTTGAACTGGAAATATTATAATGGTTTTCAAACTTTGTTGGAGTATCGACCGCACCTGTCGACACAATCTTGGAGCCACCTGTCCTAATTTTCAAAGACCTTATCTGAGGAAGGATGTTCTTGCCATGGAGGGAGTGCAGTGAAGATTCACCAGGCTGATACCTGGGATGGCAGGAATGACGTATGAGGAGAGATTGGGTCGATTGGGCTTGTACTCGCTGGAGTTTAGAAGAATGAGAGGGGATCTCATCGAAACATATAAAATTCTAACAGGACTAGACAGACTAGATGCTGGAAGGATGTTCCCGATGGTCGGGGAGTCCAGAACCAGGGGTCACAGTCTAAGGATAAGGGGTAAGCCATTTAGGACAGAGATGAGGAGGAATTTCTTCACCCAGAGAGTGGTGAACCTGTGGAATTCTCTGGCAAAGAAGGCAGTAGAGGCCAATTTATTAAATATATTCAAGAAGGAGTTGGATATATTTCTTAAGGCTAAAGGGATCAAGGGATATGGAGAGAAGGCAGGAACAGGGTACTGAGTTTGGATGATCAGCCATGATCTCATTGAATGGCGGAGCAGGCTCGAGGGGCCGAATGGCCTACTCCTGCTCCTAACTTCTATGTTTCTATATCAGCTAACCAAAGGAAAACCATGCTATCATTACAGAAAACTTTCTATGATGCATACACAACCAAAATAACATGTTAAGTCAACAAATACAGGAAAAATATTGAATACAAAACTCTG
Source organism: Somniosus microcephalus (assembly GCF_052327205.1). Taxonomy (NCBI): domain Eukaryota; kingdom Metazoa; phylum Chordata; class Chondrichthyes; order Squaliformes; family Somniosidae; genus Somniosus; species Somniosus microcephalus. The sequence continues at coordinate 97,188,131 of NC_140989.1, forward strand.
GAGACACTCTACTCAAGATGCGTGGTGTACCTGTCTCCAGAGCATTGCATCACCATTTTGGATCCCAGATTGAAAACCTAAGGTACAGAGTTTAGCTCCCTCTACTCTGTTCAGCAATGTGTCTTAGCACCCAGGTTCACAAGAGCACCCATTACTGCTCCAGTCTGATATTTCTCCTTTTATGCATGAGCCATTTTGTGATCTTTCTAAATGAGATTGCTGTATAAAACTGATTAAGGGTCAATATTGCAGCACAGGCTTATGTTACTTGGGCACCAGATTGAGACTGCCCAAACTTCACACAGGACTCTTGCAGTCAGTAGACAAAGTCTGTCATCTCATCACCTTGTATCCATTTGGATCCATGTATCAGAAATGAAAGGGAGTATCTGATCCATAGCACTGTCCAATAGTCAAGGGCGTACCAAGGAGAAGCTTCTCTACTGTTTCTGTACTCCAGGGGCAGGCAGGAATGCTAGATTTATAGCAAAAGCAATCCAAGGGTGAGGGGACGACTGAAAGAAAGAGAACAAACTTAAATTTTTATGGTCCCTTATCCTGTCTCAAAAGTCTCAAGTGGTTCATATACAATAAATTACTTTGAAGTGGGATTATTGTTGTATGAATTTCCTTTATAACTCACAACACAGTGATAGTTTTGTAAGCTGAAAATTTGAAATGTCACACTTTAAAAAAAAAACCTTTCATTAGTACTGCACTCTGAGGATACTTTAACAAGTCATGCTCCCTACAGTGAGAATTGCACTATGAAGCTGCTTTTATATTGGCATTGTTTAATTGAGATTCCAGGAGACCAGCATCTCTGCGCCAGCTCCTGCCGTTTGCAGTGCTAGAATTGTGCTCTTATCCCAGTGGCAGACCTGTGGACCCAGTTTCTCGTGTGTCGATATGTCTGCTGCTGGCATAAGGGAGCCGGGTTTAGCGGTGTGTACAGCAGCGCACAGATGCCAGTCTGCTGGAATCTGAATTAAAAGCAGCTGTAGCAGACAGGGGGCAGTTCATAGTGCAGAGTGACAGCTGAGTGCTTTAAATAGCCTAAGGTTCTCTATACCAGAATAGAAGGTGGAGGAGATTGGACTCCATAGCCATCAGTCGATAATGGGCATGCAGCACTGTTGTTTTCAGAGTCAAATGGCATTTCTTATCGAGGATTAGTGTCTATAGCCAGTCAATCAGATAACCATGTATAATCTATTCACCAGTAAAAAATGAAGAGAACTAACTTTACCAATAATTAAAATTCCTGATTTTAGGGTAATAACAATAACACCCCTGACGGCAACATTTTGAAGTTGGTACTTCTGTTTAAAACAATGAAAATTATGGAAAAACAAAATAAGGCCAGGAGTGAGATTTAAAAGATTCTGGTTATATGATATCGCAGAGAAACTGAGGACCAAGAGGCTCAACATATTCACATTTTCTTTTCCAGATTAATCATGTGCTCCATTTTTACCAGATTTGACACACATTTTGACGACTTAAACTTAAAAAATAATACACTGAAAAATCTCTGGTAATAAATTCTCAAATCCCCAAAATATAAATATTAAGAAGCAGAAATTATGTGTAATGAGTCAGAAGGTTGTGGGTTCAAGTCCCACTCCAGAGACTTGAGCACAAAAATCTAGGTTGTCCCTCCAGTGCAGTAATGAGGGAGTGCCGTCTTTCGGATGAGACGTTAAAACCGAGGCCCCGTCTGCTCTCTCTCAGGTGGACGTAATATATCCCACGGCACTATTTCTAGGAAGAGCAGGGGAGTTATCCCTGGTGTCCTGGTCAATACTTATCCCTCAATCAGCATAACAAAAACAGATTATCTGGTCATTACCACGTTGCTGTTTGTGGGAGCTTGCTGTGCGCAAATTGGCTGCCATGTTTCCCACATTACAACAGTGACTGCACTTCAAAATAACTTCATTGGCTGTAAAGCGCTTTGGGACGTCCGGTGGTCATGAAAGGCGCTATATAAATGCAAGTCTTTCATAGAAACATAGAAGATTGGAGCAGAAGTAGGCCATTCGGAACCTTGAGCCTGCTCCGCCATTCAATGAGATCATGGCTGATCATCCAAATTCAGTACCCTGTCCCTGCCTTCTCCCCATATCCCTTGATCCCTTTAGCCTTAAGAAATATATCTAACTCCTTCTTGAATATATTTAATGAATTGGCCTCCACTGCCTTCTGTGGTAGAGAATTCCACAGGTTCACCACTCTATGGGTGAAGAAATTCCAACTCATCTCAGTCCTAAATGGCTTAACCCTTATCCTTAGACTGTGACCCCTGGTTCTGGAGTCCCCGGCCATCGGGGACATCCTTCCTGCATCTAGTCTGTCTAATCCTGTTAGAATTTTATAAGTTTCAATGAGATCCCCTCTCATTCTTCTAAACTCCAGTGAGTACAAGCCCAATCAACCCAATCTCTACTCATACGTCATTCCTGCCATCCCAGGTATCAGTCTGGTGAATCTCCGCTGCACTCCCTCCATGACAAGAACATCCTTCCTCAGATAAGGTGACCAAAACTGCACACAATACTCAAGGTGTGGTCTCACCAAGGCCCTGTACAACTGCAGCAAGACATCCTTGTTCCTGTACTCGAACCCTCTTGCTACGAAGGCCAACATACCATTTGCCTTCTTAACCGCCTGCTGCACCTGCATGCTTACCTTCAGCGACTGGTGCACAAGGACACCCAGGTCTCTTTGCACTTCCCCTTCTCCCAATCTATTGCCGTTCAGATGATAATCTGCCTTCCTGTTTTTACCACCAAAGTGGAATACCTCGCATTTATCCACATTGGGCAGATGCATGGCAGATGCAGTATAATCACCCAACCTGTCCAAATCATACTGGAATTTCTCGGCATCCTCCTCACAGCACACACGCCCACCCAGCTTTGTGTCATCTGCAAACTTGGAGATATTACATCTAGTTCCCTCATCTAGATCATCATTAATATATATTGTGAATAGGTGGGGTCCTAGGACCGATCCCTGCGGTACCCCACTAGTCACTGCCTGCCACTTGGAAAAAGACCCGTTTATTCCAACTCTTTGCTTCCTGTCTGCCAGCCAGTTCTCTATCCAAGTCAATACCTTGCCCCCAATCCCATGTGCTTTAACTTTACACGCTAATCTCTTATGCGGGACCTTATCGAAAGCCTTCTGAAAGTCCAAATGCACCACATCCACTGGTTCTCCCTTACCAGTTACATCCTCAAAAAATTCCAGTAGATTAGTCAAGCACGATTTACCTTTTGTAAATCCATGTTGACTTTGTCCGATCCTGTCACTGTTTTCCAAGTGCTCTGCTATTACATCTTTTATAATGGACTCTAGCATTTTCCCCACTACTGATGTCAGGCTTACCGGTCTATAATTCCCTGTTTTCACTCTACCACCCTTTTTGAATAGTGGGGTAACATTAGCTACCCTCCAATCCATGGGAACTGTTCCAGAGTCTCTAGAATTTTGGAAGATGACCAGCAATGCATTTACTATTTCTAGGGCCACTTCCTTAAGTACCCTAGGATGTAGATTATCAGGCCCTGTGGATTTATCGGCCTTCAATCCCATCAATATCCCTAACACCATTTCCCTACAAATATTGATTTCTCTCAGTTCCTCCCTCTCATTAGACCCTATGTTCCCCGACATCTCTGGGAGGTTATTTGTGTCCTCCTTTGTGAAGACAGAACCAAAGTATGTATTTAATTGGTCAGCCATCTCTTTGTTCCCCATTATAAATTCCCCTGAATCTGACTGCAAGAGACCTACGCTTGACTTCACCAACTTTTTCTCTTCACATATCTATAAAAGCTTTTACAGTCAGTTTTTATGTTTCTTTCTTGTAAAGTATACGTTTCAATCATGGAAGCTGGCAGTAAACAAAAAAGGATGCAAAGGATCAAGTTTAGAATGACTAATCTACAAATTCTCCAATGGGGGAACTGTGGTGCCGTTCCAATCAGTGGGGAGAGCACAATTTGGAGTGGAACCTGGATCATCCAGGTTTCTGTCCCATGGAACTTGCCTCAAGAAACTGGGCTCCATGAGAGGGGTGGCGCCTCTTGGGCCTGCACCCCCCTCATATTATTGAGGAGCAACTTTGACTGGGGGTGTTGTTCCCAGTCTAATGTAGGAATTTCACCCACTTCACTTCTGATAGGCCCAGTGGGACCTACATGTGCTGTGAGCAGGCGTAGATCCTATTGTGGATCTACTGAATGCCCCATCACAGCAGTAAACTAACCTGTTCCTTTGAGCCCTGAGGAGAATTTTAGGTGTTTTTCTGCAGGATGGGCCTCTGCTGCACTGTTGCAGCCATGAGTGCCTGTCCCAAATATTTAAATTACCCCTTCCTGCACGACGGGGTCATTGGCAGGGCAAAGTGGTGGGGAGAAGTCCTGCTTTCACATTTCTGCCCTGTCCAAATACAACATGGGATTTTAGGCTACTACCTTACTTTGCATAGCTGCATGAAAATATAGAAATAACCTAATTTTCATTTTTTATATTACAGCATTAATTCTATGCATGAATAAATTTCATGCGTTTTCCACTAATCCAAATTAAATTGAGAGTTTTGGAAAGTCTGGCCGTGGCTTAAATTTTTCCTTTCGTTTCTCAGTCAGATGAATCAACATCTTATTGGGGCCAATTTTGACAGACTCCGCCGGGCGGGAACAGGGCGCTTTTGGGTCAAAATGGCAGTGCAGCACTTACCGCCCCCGTGCTTGCTCCTGATATGGCCTCTGCCATTTTGTTTGGGGCCTTCATCAGGGTGGTCCAGGTGCCCGCCTGTTTCACCGCATACACTCCACCCGTTGGTACCATGCATTGGATGACCTCGCCAGTGGTCGTTAAGGGGTCAACTGTAGGCCACTCAGGAAAAGGTAAGTTTTTGTTATTTCGTGGACTTTTTTTTTGGGACCAGGAGGAGCATGACCAGTGAGCTGTGAGCACCTGAACAGCACTTGCAGCTCACCGGGATTATGGAAATGAGGCCCTGTCCTCAAAATGGCGAGTGCCTCTCTGCAGGGACTTCGGGTGGCTCTTCCCACTGTCCATTTGAAGGCTGCCCAAAGTTCAAATCTACCCCATTGTATTTTGCTGTTACATTTAAATCTTGCACTATGTACCATCGAAATACAATAAATAGCCCCTCTGATGGACTGAGTGGGAAAAATAGAAATTAAGCATTTATGTGTTTCTTTATCCCTCAATATCTCTGACTCCAAAATTAAATCTCAGGACCAACAGTTTTGGTTTAGAGAGCATTTTAAAGTCCAGAGTTTCATTCTAAAGTTGGGACAGGATTGAAATTCACCTGGAAAATTAGGAAGTTTTGATTTAAAACAGGTCAGTTGAGAGGCCTGGAATGTTCTGTGGTGTTGGTATGACTTTTTTTTGAATAACTTTTATCGGTGACATTTCAAATGCTTCATCAGAGCAGAAAAGAGCCAGTTTGTATGTTTCATGATGGGGGCCAGGCTATTAACTAGATCTGTTTTCTTTTACTGCCATGAGTAAGCGGTGGTGTGAATATAAAGTCTGACAGTTCTGCTTATGGTGCACAAGGCAAAGGCCAGGGGCAGCATATTTATTAGAATATTAAGTACAAAAATCTGAGGGGTTAGTATGTGACACCCAATCTCCCCACATTCTTCATGGTTAAGGAAACAGGCCATGGCCCCACTAATATGGAGCAGATGTGTTAAATGAAGCACCAAGTGCATTTTGAGATTGCCTGGAAGATCATTATCAACACATGACCAGGATGATTTCTGTGATCTGTAACTTTTTATAGGAGTAACTCTATTTATTGCAACTAAACCATTTTATTTTAAGTGTAATCAATGGGGCCACAAGTACTTCTATTGAATCCAAATGGCTTCATAGATTTATTTAGTGAGGGATGGTATTTGTGCTTTAGCTGGGATTGTGCAAAAGAACCAATTCAGTGATGGTTGTAGCAAAACGAATTACATGTTAACCGACTGAGTAAAACTAACCGATTTGGGGGCGAAAAAACCTTTCTTTGCGAGTACAGGGGTGAAATTCTGCAGTTTGAGAATTTTTTCCAACAGTGGAAGGGTATCATGAGTTTGTCAGTTGGGGACGGAGGTTACTAGTTTCTTCTGCCTATTGCCAACATTTGAAATGGGCTGCCAAATTAAGCCTATTAATTGGAGTTGAACTAATTAAGCAGGTCGCATTGCAGTTTCTGCATATTTAATAAGCCTACAAAACTGTCACCTTAAGTCTTGTTCACTCCTAAGAGGGCAAAGCCTTTGTCAAATTAAGCAGCATTTGGTCACCTATCATGGTTGCCATCACCAGTTTAGATAAGGAGTGGTGTCAATGGCAGGATTGTAGTTATATCCCATTTCAATAAGATAGTCTTCCATTTCAAGCCAATTTAAAGTCAAGTACTGGCCTGGCTGGTAATAGGTCACCCATATTCTCCCATCAAAACAATGTAGTACCCATAGGAATACATTGAATACATTACAGTAACCGGTCACCATAGGATCAACTGATTGTCTTATTGAAAAACAGGTGTAATGCAAAGGAAAAATGGGCAATAATCCTTTACTCCCATTCTGCTGTTAAATAGCACTGTATCCTAACTTCCTCTCTGGCTTTTCTGGTGTCTGCACCTGACTGCGTCTGAATAAGGTGCGGATTTGTAAATTTCATGCAAATGAATATCCGAGTGATTGCGGACAATTTTTCTATAATAATACCGGATGCAGATCAGGAGTGGAGAGCTTCTACATTCAAAGATTCAAAGACCATGTGGATGAACTACAGAATTTGTTCATCCCAGTTTGGCATAAAAATAAAACAAAAAAGGTGACTCAACCATGGCTAACCAGGGAAATTAGGGATAGCATAAGATCCAAGGAGAGGACATATAAATAGGCCAGAAAAAGCAGTAAACCTGAGGATTGGGAGCAGTTCAGGATTCAACAAAGGAAGACAAAGGGATGAATTAAGAAGGGGAAAATTGAATATGAGAGTAAGCTTTCAGGGAACATAAAAACTGACTGTAAAAGCTTTGATAGATATGTGAAGAGAAAAAGATTGGTGAAGTCAAGCGTAGGTCCCTTGCAGTCAGAATCAGGGGGATTTATAATGGGGAACAAAGAAATGGCTGACCAATTAAATACATATTTTGGTTCTGTCTTCACAAAGGAGGACACAAATAACCTCCCAGAGATGTCGGTGAACTTAGGGTCTGATGAAAGGGAGGAACTGAAAGAAATCAGTATTTGTAGGGAAATGGTGTTAGGGAAATTGATGGGATTGATAGCGGATAATTCCCCAGGGCCTGATAATCTACATCCTAGGGTACTTAAGGAAGTGGCCCTAGAAATAGTAGATGCGTTGCTGGTCATCTTCCAACATTCGGTGGAATCTGGAACAGTACCCATGGATTGGAGGGTAGCTAATGTTACCCCACTATTCAAAAAAGGTGGTAGAGAGAAAACGGGGAATTACAGACCGGTAAGCCTGACATCGGTAGTGGGGAAAATGCTAGAGTCCATTATAAAAGATGTAATAGCAGAGCACTTGGAAAACAGTGACAGGATCGGACAAAGTCAACATGGATTTACAAAAGGTAAATCGTGCTTGACTAATCTACTGGAATTTTTTGAGGATGTAACTGGTAAAATAGATAAGAGAGAACCAGTGGATGTGGTGTATTTGGACTTTCAGAAGGCTTTTGATAAGGTCCTGCATAAGAGATTAGCATGTAAAGTTAAGGCACATGGGATTGGGGCAAGGAATTGACTTGGATAGAGAACTGGTTGGCAGACAGAAAGCAAAGAGTCGGAATAAACTGGTCTTTTTCCAGCCACATAACGATAATTTAGGGCAGATGACCAAAAGCTTGGTCAAAGAGGTAGGTTTTAAGGAATGTCTTAAAAAGGAAAGAGAGGTGGAGAGGTTTATGGAGTCAAGTCTAGAGGTAACAAATGTAAGAAGTCACACAACACCAGGTTATAGTCCAACAGCTTTATTTGAAATCACAAGCTTTCGGAGCGCTGCACCTTCGTCAGGTGAAGTGGAGAGATGCATATAGACACAGCTTATATTGTCAGAGAATAATGCCAGATGATTACAGGTAACCTTTCTAACTGCCATTTATCACCCCGCGGCAGAGAGATAATCAAAGGTGTGAATGGTGTCCAAACAGGTCAGTCAGGAAAACATTACATCAAAGAACAATGAGGTGGGGTCACGAGGGGTCAAATGTTGCAGATGCTGGGGTCTGTATGAAAAACAAAACAGACAAAAAAATTTTTTTTGCTGGATATCACAGCAGGTCCAGCCGCATCTGTATAGAGAGAACGACTCAAGTCGTCGTCAGAATATAAAATTAATTTTTTCAAAAATTTAAATTATTGTTTAAAATAGTTATTTAATGTAATTTATAGTTTATTTAAAAAATGTGATTTTTAAAAAATTTATTTGAGGGTTTACTGCTATTTTGGGGCCGTAGTATTTATAAGTCTTGACAGCTCTTCCTGTCAAGACTTATGAATGGAGCATTCCCTGCTCCAATTGGCTGCCCATGGCCCACGTGATCCCAGGGGACGCATCGAACTAACTGCGCCCCTGGGACACGCAAGCACTGCGCGCTGGCAGCTGGGCCAGGCCCCGGATCGGAATTCCACGGGGCCCTACAGCTCAACTGTCGGCGCGCAAGGTAAGTGCAGGTCGGGGGCTTGCACCCGTGGGAAGCCCCCGACCTGAATTTCTGGGCCCTTAACCCAAGGCCCATTTGCTTTCTCAGGTGAACGTAAAAGATCACATGACGTTATTTCAAAGAAGAGCAGGGGAGTTATCTCTGGTGTCCTGGGCAATATCTGTTCCTCAATCAACATCACTAAAAACAGATTATTTGGTCATTATCACATTGCTGTTTGTGGGACCTTGTATGCAAATTGGCTGCTGTGTTTCCTACATGCAACAGTGACTACACTTCAAAAGTACTTCATTGGCTATAAAGCACTTTGGGACATCAGAGGTTGTGAAAGGCGCTATATAAATGCAAGTCTTTCTTTTCTTTTGAAGTTCAATTTCCCAGCATCAACATCTCTCACACTGAACACAAAAATTTACCCTTTAAAAACAAAAAATCCATGTAAGGATGTTTCAGTACGTTTAAAAGCTGAATAAAATTTGACCAACCTAACCAGGGAGACAGCAGACAACACCAAGCACCAGGCTGAAGATGCAAATTTTAAAAAGATGAAGCTCACTAATTTGAGCACTGAAGAGCCATTAATCCTGAATGAGAGTAAGAAATCACACAACACCAGGTTATAGTCCAACAGCTTTATTTGACCAGGAAGATTCTCCGGGTATCTCTCTTCAACAAAACCTCTGTGATAGAGACTGCAAAATAATAACCATTTTAAAATATGTAGACACTTTCAACTAAAGCTACAACACATAGAAATTGAAAAGAAGTGAATAATCCTGAAATGTTAAACCCTGACATTTACATTGATGTTTTTGCCGGTCTCCTGTTATAACTCCAGTGAGACATGGCTTGAAGAATCAGGAAAATGGTGGAGGTCCAGCTTCACAGAGTCTCTCTCTGCCATTTCTGGGAGTTTCCTCACTGCCTTGAAAGGCGAATGATGAACAGAGGGTTGAGCCGGGGGTGGGACTCCTTAAGCCGGGATTTCCCACTGTTGATACTGAATTTGGAATCTGCCACTTGTGTGGCAGCCAGTACACCTGAGTGAATGGAGGCGTATTGGCCTCCCTAAGGGCATATGTCAATTCCACTGGTGGGGCCCAGGCTAGGAAAGCAGCTTGGATCCTGAAGAATCTGATTTAAAAAAAACAAATAAATAATGATTTAGCCAAATCAGCCCTCTTGCTCATGAGGCTGATGAGAACACTGGTGGGCTGGGGGGGAGAGGACAGCGGTGCCTGAGTTTCTGACTGGGCGGGCAGGTGCCAGTGATTGAGTTCTTTGATGAGGTAACAGAGCGGGTTGATGAGGGTAATGCAGTTGACGTAGTTTACATGGACTTCCAAAAGGCATTCGACAAAGCGCCACATAATAGGCTTGCCAGCAAAGTTGAAGCCCATGGAATAAAAGGGACAGTGGCAGCATGGATTCGAAATTGGATAAGTGATCGGAAACATAGAGTAGTGGTGAACGGTTGTTTTTCGGACTGGAGGACGGCACACAGTGATCGGTTCCAGGACCACTGCTTTTCTTGATATATATTAATAACTTGGATGTTTTTTGTACAGGGCACAATTTCAAAACTTGCAGATGGCACAAAACTTGGAAGTATAGTGAACAGTGAGGCGGATAATGACAGTCTTCAGGCAGACATAGACAGGCTGGTGAAATGGGTGGACACATGGCAGATGAAATTTAACGCAGAAAAGTGCAAAGTGATACATTTTGATAGAAAGAATGAGGAGAGGACATATAACCTAAATGGTACAATCCTGAAGGGGGTGCACGAACAGAGACCTGGGGGTATATGTGCACATATCATTGAAGGTGGCAGGGCAGGTTGAGAAAGCAGTTAAAAAGGCTTACGGGATCCTGGGCTTCATGAATAGAAGTATAGAGTACAAAAGTGTGGAAATTATGATGAACCTGTGTAAAACACTGGTTCGGCCCCAACTGGAGTACTGTATCCAATTCTGGGCACCACATTTTAGGAAGGATGCATAGGCTTTAGAGAAGGTGCAGAAAAGATTTACGAGAATGATTCCAGGAATGAGGGACTTCAGTTATGTTGATAGACTGGAGAAGCTGGGGTTGTTCTCTTTGGAGCAGAGAAGATTTAGAGGTGTTCAAAATCATGAGGGGCCTGGACAGAGTAAATAGAGGGAAAATGTTCCCATTGGCAGAAGGGTCGAGAACCAGAGGATACAGATTTAAGGTGATTGGCAAAAGAACCAAAGGCAACGGAAGAAACATAGAAACATAGAAAAATAGAAGCAGGAGTAGGCCATTCGGCCCTTCGAGCCTGCTCCGCCATTCAATATGATCATGGCTGATTCTCTATCTCAATACCATATTCCTACTCTCTCCACATACCCCTTGATGCCTTTTGAGCCTAGAAATCTATCTCCTTCTTAAATATATTCAGTGACTTGGCCTCCACAGCCTTCAGTGGTAGAGAATTCCACAGGTTCACCACCCTCTGAGTGAAGAAATTTCTCCTCATCTCAGACCTAAATGTCCTACCCCATATCCTGAGACTGTGACCCCTATTATGTCCGTGTATAATTGAGACACGGACTGCAGGAGTTGATTATAACAAGTCTTTACTGAATGGAGACAACCTGGAAACTGAAATTACAGAAGCCTGCTAGGGCCTTTTATACAGGGGTGGTCACTGCCGGTACTGCAGTCTGAGACCAGTTATTCCCTTAAAGGTACATACACAACAATTCCTCCCCTTTTAGATAAACAGTACATAACATTCATTTAACAACTAAATAATAACTAATTACAATTACGGTTGCTAGATACATTGGTTGAAGTTAAGCAATTATAAGTTCAGTCTTTGAGGAGGCTTCCTGATTCTGTCTGGATAACGCCTCTTTGGGATATCAGGTTCTTCTGGCAAGGTTGAGTCGCGATCAATGTCGTTGTTTGGTTCGTCTGCTTCCAATATCACCGATTCTGTGGTAGATGCAATTGGTACTTCGGTTTCATCGCCAGGTGTATCAGATCGTGGTGTGGAGTTGACGTTTTCCAGTGACTCTAGAATCTGGTCAGCATGGCGTCTTACAATGCTCTCTCCAATGCCCACGGTATACATTAGAGGTCCTTGCTGTGTACAGATCATTCCTGGCTGCCATTTCTCTGTGCGGTAGTCCCGGGCCAAAACTGGTTGACCTATCTTAAAACTCCTGGTCGGCCTTTCATTCATAGTCTGAAACTGCCTGTTCTCCACATCTCTTCTGACGTTTGGCTTAACCAAATCCAAGCGGCATCGTAGTCTTCGATTGAAGAACATCATGGCTGGAGTTTGGTTGGTAACCGCATGTGTCGCATTCCGGTAGGCAAACAAGAAGTTATCCACCTTGTGTTGTAGGGGTATATCTTCATTACACATTGCCTTGATAGCCTTCTTGAATGTTTGAACAAACCTCTTGGCCAATCCATTAGTGGCTGGATGATATGGGGCGGATGTGTAATGCTTAACACCATTGTTCTTTAAGAACCTCCGGAACTCTTCAGACACAAACTGTGGTCCATTGTCAGAGCAAATCTGTTCAGGCAGCCCATTCCTGGCGAATATGGTTCGTAAGACTGTGATAGTTTTTTCTGTGGTGGTTGAGGACATTTTTATTACCTCTAGCCACTTTGTGCATCCACCGCAATTAAAAACATCGAGTCCATAAAGGGACCAGCAAAATCAATGTGCACCCTTTGCCATGGAGATGAGGGCCACTCCCATGGATGTAGAGGGGCTTGTGGTGGGGCGTTTTGGACCTTCTGGCATCCTGTACAGCTCTTGGTCATCTCTTCAATTTCTCTATCGATTCCCGGCCACCACAGAAACACTCTGGCTAAGTTTTTCATTTTTACCCCTCCCAGATGACCCTCATGAAGCTCATTGAGCACTCTATCCTTCAATTTGGGTGGAATTACTACTCTGGATCCACACATCAAGGTTCCTCTGCACACTGACAGCTGTTCTCTTCTCGGCGAGAATGCTGGCAGCAGTGGTTCGCCATGTGCTGGCCATCCCTTCACCGTTAAATCATAGACTCAGGAGAGTGTCGGGTCATTTCGTGTTTCCTTTTCTATGTTTGCATTCGTCACAGGGAGACATTCGACTATAGTCGAGTGGAATAACTCCACTGGATCCACTGCCAGTTCTTCTTCCACCGTCGGCAACGGTAGGCGCGACAATCCATCAGCATTCCCATGCTGTTTAGTTCCTTTGTACTCGATGTCATATTGGTGTGCCCCTAGGAAAAGGGACCACCTCTGTAGCCGTTGTGCCGTCATTATCGGTACGCCCTTCTGAGGGTTGAAAATGGAGACGAGAGGTTGATGATCAGTTAGTAGAGTAAATTTCTGACCGTGCAGGTAGTGATTGAACCTCTTCACCCCCCACACCAGGCTGAGGGCCTCTCTGTCAATCTGGACGTAGTTACGCTCGGCTGAAGTTAACGAGCGTGACGCAAAAGCTATCGGCCTCTCTGAACCATCAAGGAATTTATGTGACAGTACTGCCCCAACACCGTAGGGAGACGCATCACACGCCAGTCTTATTGGTAGTGATGGGTTGTAGTGAGCCAATACTTCTCTTGAAGTGATTAGGTCCTTACTCTTCTGAAAGGCCCACTTACATTCATCGCTCCATTTCCATGCTACTCCCGTTCGTAGTAGGGCGTTCAGTGGATGCAGAATTGTGGACAAATTCGGCAAAAACTTATGGTAGTAACTCACCAATCCGAGGAATGACCTCAGTTGCGACACATTTTCAGGCGCTGGAGCCTTAACTACCGCTTCAATTTTGTCAGGGGACTTATGCAACCCCTCTTCATCAATCACGTGGCCACAATACGATATCTGTTTCTTAAAAAACTCGCACTTAGGGCGATTGGCTCGTAGCCCATGTAGTTCACGTAGTCTAGTGAGCACCTGCTCTTGGTTGACAAGGTGTTCACTGTCATCTTCACCTGTCACTAGGATGTCGTCCAAGTAACACTGAGTCCCCGGAATCCCTTGCAGGACTTGTTCCATCGCTCTTTGCCATATCGCCAGAGCTGATGCTACTCCGAATACCAGTCGATTATACTGGTAAAGACCTTTGTGAGTGTTTATCGTGAGATACTTCCTAGAGGATTCTTCAACCTCCACCTGCAAATATGCTTGTGCTAGGTCAATTTTTGTAAAACGCTTCCCTCCAGATAGTGAGGCGAAGATATCTTCTATCCTTGGAAGAGGATATTGTACTGTGTGAAGGACTGGGTTCACCGTCACCTTGAAGTCCCCACAGATGCAAACCTTCCTTGGCTCCTCAGACTTATTGTTTAACGTTTTCTTCATGACAGGAATGATGGGTGTCGCCCACTCGCTCCAGTCTACCTTAGATAACACGCCTGCATTCTCCAGATTCTCCAGCTCTGCCTCGACGGCTGGGCGAATTGCATAAGGTACCGGTCTTGCTTTGAAAAACTTGGGAATTGCATTCTCCTCTATTTTTATCGAGGCGGTTACACCTTTAAGAGTGCCCAGTTCTTGTTGAAATACCTCTTTGACGTCAGCTAAGATTGTTGACAATCGGCCAGGAGTGACGTCGTCATCCTTTTTACCAGCCACTGTCAGTGCCTGAATGGAGTGCCAGTCTAAACTTATCTTTCTGATCCATTCACGTCCCAATAACGGTGGTCCACCATCTTGCAGAATGTAGAGATACAATTTCCATATTTTCTTGCCGTTGTATTCGACAGGCACCCTTATTTTTCCTCTGGGGTATACTTTTTGCCCCGTATACGTCCTCAAGACAATGGATGTCTCTCTCAAGGGTATGTGTGAGAATAGCCACTCGTAGTCTCGTCGATTCATGACGGTTAGAGCTGATCCTGTATCCAATTCCATTTTGACTTGGGACCCTGCTATCGTGAGGGTGACCCAAATGATTTGGTGATCCTCTTTTGTGATTACGTTGTGAAGTTTGAGACAGCTTAGTCTCTTGTTCCCGGATTCACTATCGCTCATCTGGTCTTCGAAACTACTGTCCGTCATCTTTTGTATTTTCCTGTTGGTTCCTTAGTAGCCTTTTTGTTGTCGTTGGTCTTCTTCCCAGACCTGCAAACTCGTGCAATGTGTCCCATCTTTCCACATTGCCTGCATATTTTGTCCTTGGACCAGCAGTCCTTCTGGTCATGGTTTGTTCTGCCGCAGTGACAACATTTTGCAAATCCCCGTGTCATTTCATGGGTGCCGTATTCCTGTGGCTTTAGTTGTATTTCCGCAGCTCCCCTTGCTGCTGCTTCGTATGATACTGCCACGCTGAAAGCCTTATCTAGCGTCAGCTCTTTCTCTGAGAGTAACCTCTTCTGGGTTCCTTCACTCAGGAGTCCACAGACAAATTTGTCCCATAAGGTATCTGCCAGTCCTGCTCCGAACTGGCAGTGCTTTGATAGCTTGCGTAGTTCCGTAAGGTAATCAGCATTGCTCTCATTTTTATGCTGATTTCTCCTGTGGAATTTAAATCTTTCTGCTATCAGCAGCGGTGTAGGATTTAGGTGTTCCTGTAGGAAAGCAACAATTTCGTTAAAACTCTTTGCCTTCGGTTTGGCTGGAGTAATCAGGTCCCGCAATAGGCCGTACGTTCTTGCGCCCATTAAATTTAGCAATACCGATGCCTTTTTCTCATCGGCTATTTCGTTTGCCTCGCAATATACCTCGACTCTTTCCACATACGTGGTCCAGTCTTCTATTGCATTATCGAAGGCAGTGATATCGCCAGTCTTTGGCATCTTGAAAATCTAAGATGGCGCCTCCCGCGCTTTGCCTTTGTCCCCGATGGATCAAAATGGCGCCTCCCGTGCTTTTCCTTCTTCCCCGCCGAGTTAAGATGGCGCCTCCCGCGCTTTCCCGCCGCTGCTGCCAACGCTGTTGCTGGCGATTATATTTATTTTACTATCCTGTAATGGCGACGCCCTATGGTCTTCGTGCCTCCCCGATCGCTGCTGCCAACGCCGCTCTCCGCGGTATTTTTATTTTTCTATCACGCTTCAATATTTGCTCTGTTAATTGAAGAACCGTTCCCGTCATGGAGCGGACCCTCTGGGACACTTCCCTCCCTCTTCTTAGGTCCGAACGCTGCCCGGCTGCGAAGCACCGGCCGCGTCCTGTGTGCTCCACCCTCTCTCTCTCTCTTTGCTTCCCGACTCGCTGCCCGGCCCCATTACAGAGCCACCTGATCGAGCTCTAGCCCACCGCAGCCCAGGAAGGATCAGTGCTCTACCTGCCACCAGCCCGATTAGCTGGGAAACCACAGACTGGAGACCAAGCCTGGCTCTCGACAGTCTCTCCTGCACTTTTCAATTCGATGATTTGGAGGGCGGTTGCCCACGGTCGACGCCCGTTTCTAGAGTTTCTTTGGATTATTTTTTTTTTCTTTCTTCTGGCTTCGACCTTCAATAACATTGTCTGAGGTGCTGCCGAGTTGCAGGTAAGTTCGTTTCTTACTCGTCGCCAGTATTATGTCCGTGTATAATTGAGACACGGACTGCAGGAGTTGATTATAACAAGTCTTTACTGAATGGAGACAACCTGGAAACTGAAACTACAGAAGCCTGCTAGGGCCTTTTATACAGGGGTGGTCACTGCCGGTACTGCAGTCTAAGACCAGTTATTCCCTTAAAGGTACATACACAACAACCCCCTCATTCTAGACCCCCCCAGCCAGGGGAAACATCCTCCCTGTATCCAGTCTGTCTAGACCTGTCAGAATTTTATATGTTTCAATGAGATCCCCTCTCATTCTTCTGAACTCTAGTGAATATAGGCTAGTCGACCCAATCTCTCCTCACACGACCGTCCTGCCATCCCAGGAATCAGTCTGGTGAACCTTCGCTGCACTCCCTCTATGGCAAGTATATCTTTTCTTAGGTACGGAGCCCAAAACTGCACACTGTACTCCAGATGTGGTCTCACCAAGGCCCTGTAGTAAGACATCCTTGTTCCTGTACTCAAATCCTCTTGCAATGAAGGCCAACATACCATTTGACTTCGTAACTGCTTGCTGCACTTGCATGTTTGTTTTCAGTGACTGGTGTACAAGGGCTCACAGGTCCCTTTGTACATCAACATTTCCCAATCTATCACTATTTAAATAATACTCTGCCTTTCAGCTTTTCCTACCGAAGTGGTAACTTCACATTTTTCCACGTTATACTGCATCTGCCATGTATTTGCCCACTCACTTAACTTGTCTAAATCGCCTTGAAGCCTCTTTGCATCCTTCTCACAACTCGCAATCCCACCTAGTTTTGTGTTGTCAGCAAACTTGGAAATATTA
Source organism: Somniosus microcephalus (assembly GCF_052327205.1). Classification (NCBI taxonomy): domain Eukaryota; kingdom Metazoa; phylum Chordata; class Chondrichthyes; order Squaliformes; family Somniosidae; genus Somniosus; species Somniosus microcephalus. The sequence goes on from NC_140989.1 coordinate 97,205,206, forward strand.
CATTTGGTTCCCTCATCCAAATCATTGACGTATATTGTGAATAGCTGAGGCCCAAGCACTGATCCCTGCGGTACCCCACTAGTCACCGCCTGCCACCCTGAAAAAGACCCATTTATTCCTACTCTCTGCTTCCTGTCTGTTAACCAATTTTCAATCCATGCCAGTATATTACCCCCAATCCCATGTGCTTTAATTTTGCACACTAACCTCTTATGTGGGACTTTATCAAAGGCCTTCTGAAAATCCAAATACACCACATCCACTGGTTCTCCCTTATCTATTCTACCAGTTACCTCCTCAAAAAACTCAGGTTTGTCAAACACGATGTCCTTTTCATAAATCCATGTTGACTTTGTCTAATCCTGTTGATATTTTCTAAGTGTCCTGTTATCACATCCTTTATAATAGGCTCTAGCATTTTCCCTACTACTCATGTTAGGCTAACTGGCCTGTAGTTCCCTGTTTTCTCTCTTCCCTCCTTTTTTAAATAGTAGGGTTAAAATTGCCACCCTCCAATCTGCAGGAATTATCTATAGAATTTTGGAAGATGACAACCAATGCATCCATTAATTCCATGGCTACCTCTTTTAGTACTCTGGGATGCAGATTATCAGGCCCTGGGGATTTATCGGCTTTCAGTCCCATTAATTTCTCCAGCACTTTTTTTTACTACTACTAATTTCCTTTAATTCCTCCTTCTCACTAGACCCTTGGTTCCATAGCATTTCTGGGAAGTTATTTGTGTCCTCTTCCGTGAAGACAGAACCAAAGTACTTGTTTAATTGCTCTGCTTTTTCCTTGTTCCCCATTATAAATTCTTCTTTTTCTGACTGTAAGGGACCTACATTTATCTTCACCAATCTTCTTTTTACACACTTGTAAAAGCTTTTATAGTCCTTGCAAGTTTGCTTTCATACTCTATTTTTCCCCTCTTAATCAATCTCTTGGTCCTTTTTTGCTGAACTCTAAACTGCTCCCAATCCTCAGACTTGCTACTTTTTCTGGCAACTTTATATACCTCCTCTTTGGATCTAATACTATCCTTAATTTCTTTTGTTAGCCATGGTTGGGCCGCTTTTCCTTTTGTGCTGTTTGCGCCAGAAAGGAATGTATAACTGTTGCAATTCATGCATTCGTTCCGTAAATGTTACCCATTGCCTATCCACCGTCATGCCTTTTAATGAAGCTCCCCAATCTATCATAGCCAACTCACTCCTCATACCTTCGTAGTTTCATTTGTTTAGATTTAGGACCCTAGTTTTGGATTGAACATCTTCACTTTCCATCTTAATGAAGAATTTTATCATGTTATGATCACTCTTCCCTAAAAGACCCTGCACAACAAGGTTATTAATTAACTCCTTCTCATTGCACAATACCCAATCTAGAATAGCCTGTTCCCTAGTTGGCTCTTTAACATACTGGTCTAAAAAACCATCTCGTACACACTCCAGGAATTAATCCTCCACAGTATTATTGCTAATTTGGTTCGGCCAGTCTATATGTAGATTAAAGTCACCCATGATTACTGTACTATCCTTGTTACATGCATCTCTAGCGTACAGAGCTTCTGTGACCTCCTGGATGCAGTGATGGACAGCAACCTGCGAGATGTTTGCTGTGACGCCTGTTCCAGCCAGGAAAGGTCCACTGGTGAAAATATTCAGGGTCACAGTCACACGAGGGCCACTGGCAGCATCGAGGTCACCCTGCTCTGAGGCTGTAGGTCTGTTTCCAAGAGGTGGCAGAGTTCTGTGACCACCTCCTTGGTGAATGGAGTCGCCGAACACACTTCTCCTGGCTTAGATGCAGGTAAGAGACCCGGGTTCGAATCCGGCCTCGGGCGACTGTCTGTGTGGAGTTTGCACATTCTCCCCGTGTTTGCGTGGGTTTTCTCCGGGTGCTCCGGTTTCCTCCCACAGTCCAAAGATGTGCGGGTTAGGTTGATTGGCTATGATAAATTGACCCTTAGTGTTAGGGGGATTAAATAGGTGGGGTTACAGGGATAGGGTGGGATATGTGTTGGGGTTATGGGGATCGGGTGGGATATGTGTCGGTGCAGGCTCGATGGGCCGAAATGGCCTCTATCTGCACTGTGGGGTTTCTGTGATTCTGTGAAGAGAAGTACTCCCTGAAGACCCTAGCTGGGTAAGGCATCCTGCTGAGAGCCCTCCTCACCTCCCTCTGTGAGCAGCTTGTCTTCTTTGCTGACTTTGTTCCATCTCCCTATCATGCTGCAGTGCAAGGAGGACTGCAGCTAGAGTCCCCATGACTGGGAGCAAGTGATGCACTCAGAGGCCTCCCAGTAGCAGCCAATGCCTTCCCAACATCCAGCAGCACTCCCTGCACACTTCAACAAATTTTTAAATCTCTTGCAGAGTTTGTAGGAGCACTGGGTTGCTGTAAGAGCCAATACAAAGGCAATAAGCAGCTTACCTGCAAGTTGGATGTATCCCTTTAAGTAGTGTTGGTTGGGGGTGTCCCTTGTGCAGCTGAACGGATGTTCAGCTGTGTGTGGTTTGGAGGAGAGAGCATTGAATGGAGTGGTGAAGTTGAAAATGGCAAGTTGTGCGTCAAATCAGCGTTACACATTACAATCTGCCTACTCTACACGCCGCTGCAGTCCATGTGGTGAAGGTACTCCCACAGTAGGGAGTGCCAGGATTTTGACCCAGCGATGATGAAGGATATGCGATATATTTCCAAGTCAGGATGGTGTGTGACTTTGAGGTGGTGGTGTTCCCATGTGCCTGATGTCCTTGTCCTTCTAGGTGGAAGAGGTCACGGATTTGGGAGGTGCTGCCGAAGAAGACTTGGCGAGTTGCTGCAGTGCATCTTGTAGATGGTACACACTGCAGCCACGGTACGCAAGTGGTGGAGGGAGTGAATGTTTAAGGTGATGGATATGAACATAAGAACAGGAGTAGGCCATTTGGCCCTTCGAGCCTGCTTTGCCATTCAATGAGATCATGGCTGATCTTCTGCCTCAACTCCATTCACCGGCCCTATCGCCATATCCCTTGATGCCCTTACTAGTCAGAAATCTATCGAATTCTGTTTTGAATATACCCAATGATGAGCCTCCGCAGCCCTCTGGGGTAGAAAAATTCCAAAGATTCACCTCCCTCAGCCCTGAATGGCCTACCCTTTATCCTACGGCTGTGGCCCCTGGTTCTAGACTCCCCAGCCAAGGGAAACATTCTCCCAGCATCCACCCTATCAAGCCCTGTAATAATTTTGTATGCTTCAATGAGATCCCCTCATTCTTCTGAATTCAAGAGAATACAAGCCTATATGCAATCTCTTCTCATACGACAGTCCTGCCATCCCAGGAATCAATCTCGTGAACCTTCGTTGCACTCCTCTGTGGCAAGTATATCCTTCCTTAGGTAAGGAGAATAAAATTGTACACAGTACTCCAGGTGTGGTCTCACCAAGGCCCTATATAATTGGAGTAAGACTTCTTTACTCCTGCACTCAAATCCTCTTGTAATGAGGGCCAGCATACCATTTGCCTTCCTAATGGCTTTCTGCACCTGCACATTCACTTTCAGTGACTCATGTACAAGGACACCCAGGTCCCTTTGAGCATCTGCATTCCCCAATCTTTCACCATTTAGGAAATACTCTGCCTTTTTTTTTTCTACCAAAGATAACTTCACATTTATCCACATTATATTCCATCTGCCATGTTCTCGCCCACTCACTGAGCCTGTCGAGATCCCCTTGAAGCCTCTTCACATCCTCTTCACAACTGACACTGCCACCTAGCTTTGTATCATCAGCAAATTTGAAATTTTACATTTAGTCCCCTCATCCAAATCATTGATATAGATTATGAATAGCTGGGGCCCAAGCACTGATCCTTGCAGTACCCCACTAGTCACAGCCTGCCATCCTGAAAAAGACTCGTTTATCCCTACTCTTTGTTTTCTGTCTGTTAACCAATTCTCAATCCATATTACCCCCAATTTCATGTGCCCTAATTTTGTTCACCAACCTCTTGTGTGGGACCAAATCCAAGGCCTTCTGAAAATCCAAATACACCACATCTACCGGTTCCCCTTTGTCTACTCCACTAGTTACATCCTCAAAGAACTCCAATAGGTTTGTTAAACAGGATTTCCCTTTCACAAATCCATGTGGACTCTGCCCAATCTTACTATTAGTTTCTAAGTGCCCAGTTATTGCATCCTTTATAATAGATTCTAGCATTTTCCCAACGACTGATATGAGGCTAACAGGTCTGTAGTTCCCCGTTTTCTCTCTCCCTCTTTTCTGAAATAGCGGGGTTACATTTGCAGGAACTGTTCCAGAATCTATAGAATTTTTGGAAGATGACAATCAAGGCGTCCACTATCCCAGCGTCCACTATCCCAATGGCCACCTCTTTCAAAACCCTAGGATGTAGGTCATCCGGTCCTTGGGATTTATCGACTTTTAGTCCCATTAATTTTGCTAGTACTGTTTTTTTACTAATCATTTCTTTAAGTTCCTCATTCTCGCCACACCCTTGGTTTTCCCGTATTTCTGGGAGGTTTTTTGTGTCTTCCTCCGTGAAGACAGAAACAAAGTATTTATTTAATTTCTCTGCCATTTCCTCATCCCCCGTTATACATTATCTCATCTCTGACTGTAAAGGACCTACATTTACCTTCACCAGTCTTTTCCTTTTCACATACCTATAGAAGCTTTTACAATCCATTTTTATATTTTTCGCTAGTTTGTGCTCATATTCCATTTTCCCTTTCTTTATCAATTTCTTGGTCCCCCTTTGCTGATTTCTAAAAAGATCACAACCCTCAGGCTGACTCCTTTTTCTGGCAACTTTATAAGGTTCCTTCTTTGACTTAATACTAGCTTTAATTTCTTTTGTTAGCCATGGTTGATCACTTTTCTTTTGGGGTTTTTATGCCCTAGAGGAATATATGTTTGTTGCAAATTATGCATTATTTCCTTGAATGTTAGCCATTGTATGTCCACCTTCATACCTTTTAGTGTAGTCTCCCAATCTACCATGGCCAACTTGCCCTCATACCCTTGTAGTTTCTTTTGTTTAGATTGAAGACCTTAGTTTCAGATTGGACTACATCACTCTCAAACTTAATGTAAAATTCAATCATATTAAGGTCACTTGTTCCTAAAAGCCCCTTTACCACAAGATTATTGATTAGCCCTTTCTCATTACACAGTACCAGATCCAGAATAGCCTGTTCCCTGGTTGGTTCCTCCACATACTGATCCAGGAAACCATCTCGCATGCATTCCAAGAATTCGTCCTCCACACCATTAATGGTAATTTGATTTGCGGTGCCAATCAAGCGGGCTTCTTACTTGTGCCTTGTAAATGGTGGAAAGGCTTTGGGGTGTCAGGAGGTGAGAAACTCTCCGCAGAATACCTAGCCTCTGACTTGCTCTGGTTGCCACATTATTTATGTGGCTGGTCCAGTTAAGTTTCTGGTCAATGGTAACCCCCAGGATGTTGATGGTGGGGGATTCGGCAATGGTAATGCCGTTGAATGTCAAGAGGCGATGGTTAGACTCTCGCTCGTTGGCGATAGTTATTGCCTGGCACTTCTGTGGCACGAATGTTACCTGCCACTTATCAGCCCAAGCCTGAATGTTGTCCAGGTCTTGTTGCATGCAGGCATGGACTGCTTCATTATCTGAGGAGTTGTGAATGTCGCTGAACACTGTGCAGTCATCAGTGAACATCCCCATTTCTGACATTTTGGAGGGAAGATCATTGATGAAGCAGCTGAAGATGTTTGGGCATAGGACACTGCCCTGAGGAACTCCTGCAGCGGTGTCTTGTGGCTGTGATGATTGACCTTCAACCACCACAATCCTCTTCCTTTGAGCTAGGTATGAGTCCAGCCAGTAGAGAGTTTTCCACCCAATTCCTATTCACTTCAGTTTTACTCTGGCTCCTTGATGCCACACTCGGTCAAATGCTGCCTTGATATCAAGGGCAGTCACTCTCAGCTCACCTCTGGAATTCAGCTCCTTTGTCCATGTTTGGACCAAGGCTGTAATGAGGTCCGGAGCTGAGTGGTCTTGGCAGAACCTAAACTGGGCATCAGTGAGCAGGTTATTGGTGAGTAAGTGCCGTTTGATAGCACTGTTGATGACGCCTTCCATCACTTTGCTGATGATTGAGCATAGACTGATGGGGCGGTAATTGGTCAGATTTTGACCCAGCGACGATGAAGGAACGGTGATATATTTCCAAGTTAGGATGGTGTGTAACTTGGGAGGGGAACTTGGAGGTGGTGGTGTTCCCATATGCTAGCTTCCCTTGTCCTTCTAGGTGGTGGAGGTCGCGGATTTGGGAGGTGCTGTTGAAGAAGCCTTGGCGAGTTGCTGCAGTGCATCTTGCAGATGGTACACACTGCAGCCACGGTACACCGGTGGTAGAGGGAGTGAATGTTTAAGGTGGTAGATGGGGTCCCAATCAAGCGGGCTGCTTTGTCTTGGATGGTGTCGAGCTTCTTGAGTGTTGGAGCTGCACCCATCCAGGCAAGTGGAGAGTATTCCATCACACTCTTGAGTTGTGCCTTGTAGATGGTGGAACGACTTTGGGGAGTCAGGAGGTGAGACACTCGCTGCAGAATACCCAGCCTCTGACCTGCTCTTGTAGCCACAGTATTAATGTGGCTGCTCCAGTTAAGTTTCTGGTCAATGGTGTAGGAATTAACTGCGGGGTTGGGGTTATTGTCTCTGGCCAGTCAGAAGCCTCTGAGCTGCTCCAGGGACCCCTGTGCGGTTTCGAATCGCTCCCCTATTCCTGGTTCTGACCGCCGGACTTATTCGGTAGCGATGCAGACAGAAAAACGTGACTCGTGGTTGGGTGCAAAACGGACCAGCATTTATTGAAACAAAAAGAAGGAAACAAATTGAAAATAAACGATACAGCACACTTATGTTGAAATACAGCACTTCACTTAACACAGTACACTTCTTGTCCACTAAAGCACTCGTTTACTTAATAGAACACTGTTGCTTAAATGCAGCACTTTAATACAGCTACTTAGTGTCCACTGAAGCACCTTTTCTGCTTAGTGCAACACCCTTTTAATAGCACTTTCAATACAGAACTCTTAGTGTTCACTACAGCACTTTTCTGCTAGTGCAACACTGTTACTTAAATAGGGGAGGTGAAAAACAGACGCAACGAGGGAAAATTTGACTAAAATTACAGTTCTAACAAAATTCCCCTTAATTCCCACCCCTATACCTATTCTAAGTTGCCTTGTAATGTGCCAGAAAAGGTATGCTCACCAATGAAAATGCCTGCTCCGTGCCCCCTGTGGTCTATGATCTTCACTGCCCCGAAGTAGAGAACACCCCAGTATTTAAAAGTAAACTGCTGGTATTCCACTCCTTTAGGCAGGCTTCTGAGCTGTTCTTCTGTAGGCAGAGCATGGAGGCGAGGCAGCAGAGAGAGAGATCACTTCCTGAGAAGCTATCTTATACCCCATTTGGGGCCGAAACCTTCCCGCCCAAATCCGGGTGCATCTGGGCTAAACAAAAGGGATCCGATGTCCCCATTAACTGAGATGGGTTTTGGATGAATTACCCATTTATCGTGATGGGTTTGTGAATGTATTCCCATTCATCATACTGGGTTTGAATAGAGCTGTCTTGGTTTGAAAAATAAACATGTCTTTCTTTGATTGCTGAGTAAACAGCCTTGGAAGTTAGTGTAAACAAAAGTCATTGTCCTGTGGTCAAACTGAAACCGCAGTCTCCAGTGGTTAATCCTTTGTGTAAACATTGTAGCAGTTTCTGTAAACAAACATCGATTGTCCTGCAGGGAGGGAAACTCCCTGAACTGCCTTTGATTGGCAGTTTAACTGCTCCATTGCTTCAGAGCAAGGGTTTTTCTAAATCCTTTGTCAGCCATCTTTGATTCTCCTTTTTCATATGTCCACAGCCTGTGTACTGCCACGAGGTCGGGCAGCCATCTTTGATTACCCCTTTTTCACAGACACAACAGGCTGCCTTTCAAGTCCTTTTTGTCTTCTGCCACGAGGTCTGACGGCCATTTTGATCCCTGGATTTTAAAGGTATATTACCCAGGTATTCTTTAATCAAAAATCAATCTTTTGAGCTGTAGGAAATTTCAAAATTATTGCAAAATCCTTACAGTCCCCCATCGGATACTAAAACTTGCTTGTAGTACCCTGGCCAAAGGTGAGCAATAGTTTCTGACCCCCCCACAAACAACCTTCCCTTATTCTTATCTAATCTATCTTTGATCCCCCGACACCTCCATCTCCCCTGCCCAGAGAGAATCTCAGTACGGTAGGCATCTATCGACAGAAAACCAAGATTAATTAACTAATCAATACACGGAGGGGGACCAATGCCCCCGCACCACTCGTATTTACAATAATTCAAGCATGGAGGGGGTCCGACACCCCTGCACCACCTGTATTCACAATAATTCAAGCATGGAGGGGGTCCGACGCGTCGGCACCACTTGTAACATAATTTTAACATGATACAACATCTTTAATGGGATTGTCACCCAGCCAACATATCTGCTAAAAATACACATGGAAGACAACGAGCTTCCCCTTTTTTTTATTACAATGCAATTGCCTGGCACTTTATTAAATGGCACTATTCTTCAGCCATAAATGTATTTTAAATTTTCACCATCTGCAAGCACAACAATTCCTAGGCATATGCAATTTGTTCCCTTAACTCCAAACAAGCAGTAAAATAAGTAACAAGACACTTGTAAATTCTTAATCTTAAATTGAATTTCCAGTAACGGTTTAAATGTTGTGGGCATCCGCCTCCTGCAGACCCCTTCCTTTGCGGGCTGGGAGTGCTCCTTCCTTGAGCACTCATCGACACGCTGGTCCTCTGTGCCTTCCGAAACTCTGAAAAAGACTAAAAAAACATCTCGCCAGGTCCCCTGGCTCGGGGGAGTGTAATCAGGACTCATGACCTCGATTCACAATACAATTCTTGAACGGTACCACACTTAAAACTTATACACTAATAATTGCTACAATACAAAAAATTTTAATTAACACATTCTGCCTTAATCCATTATACACACTACTTGGACAAAACTATATACAATCGCCGCCCGTCTCCGGGCGAATAGCCTAATCCCTGTTTGGGCTGCCACAGGCTGCTCCCTGTGACGTGGTTGGACTGATTCCAGCTCTAAGTCCCTCGCAGCTTATGGCTGCTGGTTGGGGACCTCTGCCTTTTGGCTTCTCCCTGACTCGGGAGTCCGCCCTACTCCACTGGAAAGTGGGTGTCCATACTTTCTTGGGCTGGGGTACCCGAAGAGACCTCCTAGGGAGTGTCACTGGTGGGGCTACCCCAGCAAGCCGACCCTTAGCTCGGGTCACACTCCCTGCTGGCTGGGGACCTCCTCCTTTGGCTCCCTCCCTTCCCAAACCTGGGCTGGGGACAGGCAATCCCTTGCCACCGGCTGCCGGTGGCTGAGAGCCTTCCCCTTCAGGTCTAAAACCTGGTTCAGGCTCCCCCCCGGAGTCCCACAAGAGAGGGGTAATCGCTCGGGCCAAGTGCCGGGGGACTTCTCTCATACACGCGACTGCGCCTGCACGTGCAGTCTGTGTGTGCATACGCGCTGCAGGCTGGGGATTTCTAATCTCAGGAGAATCCCAGCTGCCTGTTTCCCCGCCCCTGGCTCAAACAACCTGCATTGTTTGATATAACTGGCTGCCTGCCAGTAATCCTGTTCAAAATCCTTTTCCCTCACCAGGGCGGCTTTAAAGGTGGAGTTTTCAAGGGGCTGGACCTGCTTTTGGACCGGGGCCAAAGCTATCCTCTGTGTGCCCCCCTTCTCCTGGATTGTTGCTACCGGACCTGCTCTACAGGGGTCCCAAACTCTCCTTTTCTGTTCCCCTGCTTAAACAGCTCGCACTGGTCATGAATGGCTCCTCCCCTAACACAAGCCACGGTGCCTGCCTGTGCAGCCTGTGAGCTCGTACCTGCTGCGGGCTGGGAAATTCTGTCCTCAGGTTCACTCCCAGCTGCCTGTGTCCCTGTGGGTCCCATTAAGCTAAATGGGACCTTGTTAGACCAGGGTGAATTGGTCAGGTCTTCCGAGTGGACCACTGTGCTGGAGGCTCCAGTGTCCACCGAATATCTCCCCTGCACCATCTCAACACAGGGCCTGCTCCCCTCAGCATTTTCGCGGGGACACAGGTCAACAGGCTGCGCTGGCTCTAGCCACTGCTGGGAGTGGGAAGGGGCAGACGGGGTCAAAGCACCGGTGGTGGCTGCTACTCTCCCCTGGCCAGTCAGAAGAGACCGCACTGCCTCCAATAGTGACTCGACCCGGGGGGGGGGAAATTTCTGTCTCTACCACCTCATCCTCCATCCCCCTTTGCTGCCAGAGCTCCTGAAAGCTCGGACCTGCCTTCGGGCTGATCAGACATATCATCCCCTTTGTCCTCCTTAAAGCCATATTCAAGCTTTCTATCTCTGCCCTACAGGGGCCATGATCTGCTTCCTCAAACCCTTGCTTGCAGGCCAGCTTATATGCTGCCTTTACCTCCCTAACCTTTTCCTCCTGCACTTTTATTTCTTGTATGAGGTGAGCGTTCTCTTCCCGCACCCTCATCTCATTACTCTTGGCCTCTGCAAGTAGGCACTTCAGGTACTCTGACTCGTGCCTCGTGTGGCTTTTGCCCTCACTAAACTGAACCACCAGGCGCTCTATCTTGGCCTGGTATTCTTCAACCTCCCTTTCCCTATACCAACTCTCTGCTCTGGCTTCCCTAAGCCTGCGGGTAACTTCACCAAGCCTGCGGGCACCTAACCACAAACAGACCAGTGGGATAAAAAGAAACCCAATAACTGCTGCTCTTTCCAGACCCAAACCACTGTCTGCCACATCGCACACCATTGCCGACGCCCCTGCCGTGGTCGCCATGTTGTAGGAATTAACTGCAGGGTTGGGGTTATTGTCTCTGGCCAGTCAGAAGCCTCTGAGCTGCTCCAGGGACCCCCGTGCGGTTTCGAAGCGCTCCCCTATTCCTGGTTCTGACCGCCGGACTTATTCGGTAGCGATGCAGACAGAAAAACGTGACTCGTGGTTGGGTGCAAAACAGACCAGCATTTATTGAAACAAAAAGAAGGAAACAAATTGAAAATAAATGATACAGCACACTTATGCTGAAATACAGCACTTCACTTAACACAGTACACTTCTTGTCCACTAAAGCACTCGTTACTTAATAGAACAATGTTGCTTAAATGCAGCACTTTAATACAGCTACTTAGTGTCCACTGAAGTACCTTTTCTGCTTAGTGCAACACCCTTTTAATAGCACTTTCAATACAGAACTCTTCGTGTTCACTACAGCACTTTTCTGCTAGTGCAACACTGTCTAACTTAAATAACACTTTTAATACAGAACTCTTAGTGTTCACTACAGCACTTCACTGCTTAGTGCAACACCCTTTTAATAGCACTTTCAATACAGAACTCTTAGTGTTCACTACAGCACTTTTCTGCTAGTGCAACACTGTTACTTAAATAGGGGACGAGAAAAACGGACACAACGAGGGAAAATTTGACTAAAATTACAGTTCTAACAAAATTCCCCTTAATTCCCACCCCTATACCTATTCTAAGTTGCCTTGTAATGTGCCAGAAAAGGTATGCTCACCAATGAAAATGCCTGCTCCGTGCCCCCTGTGGTCTATGATCTTCACTGCCCGGAAGTAGAGAACACCCCAGTATTTAAAAGTAAACTGCTGGTATTCCACTCCTTTAGGCAGGCTTCTGAGCTGTTCTTCTGTAGGCAGAGCATGGAGGCGAGGCAGCAGAGAGAGAGATCACTTCCTGAGAAGCTATCTTATACCCCATTTGGGGCCGAAACCTTCCCGCCCAAATCCGGGTGCATCTGGGCTAAACAAAAGGGATCCGATGTCCCCATTAACTGAGATGGGTTTTGGATGAATTATCGTGATGGGTTTGTGAATGTATTCCCATTCATCATACTGGGTTTGAATAGAGCTGTCTTGGTTTGAAAAAAAAACATGTCTTTCTTTGATTGCTGAGTAAACAGCCTTGGAAGTTAGTGTAAACAAAAGTCATTGGCCTAGAAATTGAGTGCCCTTAGCGCCGATTTTGCGGCGCTAGAGGGCCTAGTGCTGCAATTGGCGCTGGCGCCAAAATTGCCTGGGGCCCTTCCGCCGCGGTAGACCGGTAGCGCTGCGCCGGCACCGATGACGTCATCGGTGTGCGCAGCGTCCCGGTTGCCATGCCGACGGGCCCCAGCGCCGAAATTCAGTTGCGGCCGCCTCGCCCGTGGCAGCCGCAACTAAGACTCTGGCAACAGAGTCTTACAAGTCTTTGCGCCGGCGCATTAAAGGCCCCACGGCGGCCGGCCGCTTTCCCGCCGGCCGCCTGGCCGCAGCTCCCTCCCCGGACTTCCCCCCCCCCCCCCCCGGAACAGAAGCAAGCCCGGCACTTGTCCGAGGTGCCGGGCTCATTTTTTAAAAGATTTTCGCGGGCCGCGGCAGGGTGCAGGCAGCTCCTCCTTAAGGGAAGGAGGAGGCCTGCACTTCCCGAGCCTGCCGCACCGCATCGGGTGCCGCAGCGCCGGAATTGTGGCGCGAAACGGCAGTTAGCGCCGATTTACCGCCGCAAAGACCCTTCAGTAGCGCCGGCAGCCGTTTGGGCGCGGCCCTGCTGAATTTTTGGCGCGCGCAGGGGGACTTAGCGCCGGCACTAACTTCCGGCGCTAAAGCCCTGGCTAAGCCAAAACTCAATTTCTAGGCCATTGTCCTGTGGTCAAACTGAAACCGCAGTCTCGAGTGGTTAATCCTTTGTGTAAACATTGTAGCAGTTTCTGTAAGCAAACATCGATTGTCCTGCAGGGAGGGAAACTGCCTGAACTGCCTTTGATTGGCAGTTTAACTGCTGCATTGCTTCAGAGCAAGGGTTTTTCTAAATCCTTTGTCAGCCATCTTTGATTCTCCTTTTTCATATGTCCACAGCCTGTGTACTGCCACGAGGTCGGGCAGCCATCTTTGATTACCCCTTTTTTACAGACACAACAGGCTGCCTTTCAAGTCCTTTTTGTCTTCTGCCACGAGGTCTGACGGCCATTTTGATCCCTGGATTTTAAAGGTATATTACCCAGGTATTCTTTAATCAAAAATCAATCTTCAGAACAGTAGGAAATTTCAAAATTATTGCAAAATCCTTACAATGGTGACCACCAGGACATTGATGGCGGGGGATTCGGCGATGGTAAATCTGTTGAACGTCAAGGGGCGGTGGTTAGACTCTCTTGTTGAGATGGCCATTGCCTGGCAACTTGTGTGACACGAATGTTACTTGCCACTTCTCTGTCAAAACCTGAATGTTGTCCAGGTCTTGTTGCATGCAGGCATGGACTGCTTCATTATCTGAGGAGTAGCGAATGGAACGGAACAATTTTAAATTATCAGCAAACATCCCCACTTCTGACCTTATGATGGAGGGAAGGTCATTGATGAAGCAGCTGAAGATGGTTGGGTCTAGGACATTACCCTGAGGAACTCCTGCAGCGATGTCCTGGGGCTGAGATGATTGGCATCCAACAACCACAACCATCTACCTTTGTGCTAGGTATGACTCAAGCCAGTGGTAAGTTTTTCCCCTGTTTCCCATCGACTTCAATTTTACTAGGGCACCTTGATGCCACACTTGGTCAAATGCTGCCTTGATGTCAAGGACAGTCAGTCTCACCTCACCTCTGGAATTCAGCTCATTTGTCTAGGTTTGGACCAAGGCTGCAATGAGGTCTGGAGCCGAATGGTCCTGGCGGAACCCAAACTGAGCATCAGTGAGCAGGTTATTAGTGAGTCAGTGCTGCCTGATAGCACTGTCAACAACCCCTTCCCCAGCTGCCATGTGGGATTTGAACTCCCGTCTCTGGATCATTAGTCCAGGCCTCTCGATTACTAGCCCAGTTACATAACCACTATGCTCTAGACTCTGGAAGAGTTCCCATGGATTGGAGGGTAGCTAATGTAACCCCACTATTGAAAAAAGGTGGTAGAGAGAAAATGGGGAATTATAGACCGGTAAGCCTGACATCGGTAGTAGGGAAAATGCTAGAGTCCATTATAAAAGATGTAATAGCAGAGCACTTGGAAAACAGTGACAGGATCGGACAAAGTCAACATGGATTTACAAAAGGTAAATCGTGCTTGACTAATCTACTGGAATTTTTTGAGGATGTAACTGGTAGCATAGATAAGGGAGAACCAGTGGATGTGGTGTATTTGGACTTTCAGAAGGCTTTCGATAAGATCCCGCATAAGAGATTAGCGTGTAACGTTAAAGCACAAGGGATTGGGGGTAAGGTACTGACTTGGACAGAGAACTGGTTGGCAGACAGGAAGCAAAGAGTTGGAATAAATGGGTCTTTTTCCGAGTGGCAGGCAGCGACAAGTGGGGTACCGCAGGGATCGGTGCTAGGACCCCAGCTATTCACAATATATATTAATGATCTAGACGAGGGAACTAGATGTAATATCTCAAGTTTGCAGATGACACAAAGCTGTGTGGGCATGTGTGCTGTGAGGAGGATGCCAAGAAAATCCAGTATGATTTGGACAGGTTGGGTGATTGGGCAGATGCATGGCAGTATAATGTGGATAAATGCGAGGCTATCCACTTTGGTGTCAAAAACATGAAGGCAGATTATTATCTGAAAAGCAATAGATTGGGAGAAGGGGAAGTGCAACGAGACCTGGGTGTCTTTGTGCAGCAGTTGCTGAAGGTAAGCATACAGGTGCAGCAGGCGGTTAAGGAGGCAAATGGTATGTTGGCCTTCATAGCGAGACGATTCAAGTACAGGAGCAAGGATGTCTTGCTGCAGTTGTACAGGGCCTTGGTGAGACCACACCTTGGGCCAGAAATTCGCGGCCAGAAGCGTGAGTACGGTCGGGGTACTCACGCATCTGGCCGTTGGAAATGCCGGCGTTCAGCAGGAACAGCGCATGCGGGGAACGCCGGCATTTCCAGACCCGAGGTCTATTCACAGCGCGTGCGACTGCACAGGCAGCGCTTGCGCAGTGAACTTTGTGGATTTCAATGATGGATTCAGTGAGGGTAAGTCCTTAGAAGTTACACTTGAAAAAAGCAAGTGTAAAGTTGTTCATTGGCTGCGGAGGAAGATATATTTTATCGTGGAGCTTCTGAAATGCAATATTTTTGTTTGGGAAAGGGAGGGAAGTTATTTTAAGAAATTTTAAGTAAGTTTTAAAGTTAAAATTTTTTTTTTTTTAAAGGGTTTTCAGAACGGTAGGTAGAAGGAGCAATTGTGGCTGTGTGAATGGAATGTGACAATGAGTTATGTATGTATGTCCACATATATTCCTTTACGTATATGTATGTATGTTTTATATTCCTTTACTAATGTGTATGAATGTATGTTTTTAATTATGATTTTCCAATAAGTTACTTTCTCTGAAAGTCATAATTAAATAATACATTCATACACATAAGTAAAGGAATATATACATAACACGCAAAGGAATATATACAGACATACATACTTTTAGAAGCTCCACGATAATAAATATCTTCCTCCGCAGCCTCTGGAGCAACTGTACCCATGCTTTTTTCATGTGTAAGTTGTAATGACTTGACCTCACTGAAAGCATTAATGAAAGCGGCGAATTATACTGCGCATGCGCTGCCTGTGCAGTCGCACGCGTTCTGCCTCTGAACCCCTTCGTTCAGAGGACAGGAAATGCCGGTTTTCCCCACATGCACTGTGCATGCTGAAAACCGGCATTTCATCCAGCCAGATGCGTAAGTACCCCGACCGTACTCGCGCATTTGGAAGGGAATTACTGGGCCAACATTTTACATGTCAATAAAATGAAAAATTTAACAATTGCACGACTTGCCCCCTCGCATCTGCGACTGAGGGTCCAAGGAGGTGCATTACGCAAGAGGTCATCATCGTATGTATCCTCACACTGTTCCCTTTCGGGAACTGTATGAAGTGGTGGAAGGATTTATGGCCGTGATTAACGCTCATTCCGTGACCGTAACCATCTTTGAACCAGCCATTAGGGTGGTTAGTCCTATGGCAGGAGGGTTTTACGGGCTCCCACAACCCATCTGAGGGGGGGGGGCCACCAACACCCACGGACGCAAGTATCCCGCTGGATGTCCACCCAGAATTTAAAGTTGGAGCTCCGACTTCACTTGCCGGGACTGTCTGGAGTGGGGTTCAAAACCCTACTCCTTCTGGCCCAGCGGCGGGGATGCTTACTGCTACGCAAAAGGCCCACTCCGCACAAAAGGTGACACCCATACGTTTCCTGCGCCTTTTCCCTCCCCGTGACTGGAGCCCTATGCTGCCATTTCACGTTGCTAATCGGATTGGGCCTTTGTCATAGCGGTAGGATCCCCGCCGCTGGGCCAGATTAGGGTAGGGTTTCGAACCCCGCTCCAGACAGTCCCGGCAAGTGGAGTCGTAGCTCCGGCTCTAAATTCTGGGTTGACATCCAGTGGGATATTTGCATCCGTGGGTGTGGGTGGCCCCCCCTCCTTGTATAGCTTGTGGGAGCCCGTAAAACCCTCCCGCCATAGGACTAACCGCCCTAATGGCTGGTTCAAAGATGGTTACGGTCACGGAATGAGCGTTAATCATGGCCATAAATCCTTCCACCACTTCATACAGTTCCCCAAAGGGAACAGTGTGAAGACACGTATGACGACGACATTGCTAAATAAATTAATGGAATTAAAAAAATTCTTTTAGGGCTTTTAAAAGTCTTTAAATTGCTTTAATTCTCTTTAAAACTACTTCAGATTACTCAAAATAATGTAAACATTTTAAAAAGTTTATAAAAGTTACCAAAATCTTCAAAAAACTTCCAAAAACCTATTTAAACTGCTGCTTTGCATGTAAAAATGCTTAGCAGCTTGACAGAAACATTGGGGGCGTGTCCAGTGAAACTGAGACCTCAAGGGGCGTGTCTCACTTGCACTGCACGCTCCTGGCTTCGCGCTGGCTGCACTCCTGGGCGGCGTGACATCATACGCTGCCCGGGATTCTTCTTTCTGTTTCAGCAAGTGCAGGTGTCCCTGGAGCTGATCGGCAGGAGCGCGGGGTAAGTGCAAAAACGGGGCTGCAAGCCCCGTTCAGCAATTTCTGGCCCCTTGAGTATTGTGTGCAGTTTTGGTCGCCTTATCTGAGGAAGGATGTTCTTGCCATGGAGGGAGTGCAGCGAAGATTCACCAGACTGATACCTGGGATGGCAGGAATGATGTAGGAGGAGAGATTAGGTCGATTGGGCTTATATTCACTGGAGTTTAGAAGAATGAGAGGGGATCTCATTGAAACTCATAAAATTCTAACAGGATTAGACAGACTAGATGCAGTAAGGATGTTCCCGATGGCGGTGGAGTCCAGAACCAGGGGTCACAGTCTAAAGATAAGGGGTAAGCCATTTAGGACAGAGATGAGGAGGAATTTCTTCACCCAGTGAGTGGTGAACCTGTGGAATTCTCTACCACAGAAGGCAGTTGATTCCAATTCATTAAATATATTCCAGAAGAAGTTAGATATATTTCTTAAGGCTAAAGGGATCAAGGGAAATGGGGAGAAAGCAGGGACAGGGTACTGAATTTGGATGATCAGCCATGATCTCATTAAATGGCGGAGCAGGCTCGAGGGGCCAAATGGCCTACTCCTGCTCCTATCTTCTATGTTTCTATGCTACTGTTCCGTATATCCCTTTTTCATGCCTTTGTCTCCTGCAGACTCGACTGTTCCAATGCTCTCAACGCTCGCCTCCCATCCTGCACCTTCTGTAGACTTGAGCTCATTTAAACCTCTGCTGCTTGCATCCTATCCCACACCAATCAACCTTTGTCCTTGCTGATGTCATTGGTTCCCAGTTCCCTAACACCTCACATTTAAAACATTTTTTTTACATTAAATGTGGTATATAAGTGCAAGTTTTTGTTGTTGTATACCTATTTATTTGTAGGCTATATCTCAGGAATACATTAAAATCCATCGACTCCAAGATTTATTATACACACAGTTTCAACTTTGCAGTAGTGAAATTCAGGTGTAAAATCACCAAAATCGAGCTTAGGCAAATAGTGTGAGCCCCTCATCTCTTCAAGGTGATTGATGCGGCTGGACCTGCTGTGATTTCCAGCAAAAAAAATGTTTTTTGTCTTTTTTTGTTTTTCACACAGACCCCAGCATCTGCAACATTTGACCCCTTGTGACCCCACCTCATTGTTCTTTGATGTAATGTTTTCCTGACTGACCTGTTTGGACACCATTCATACCTTTGATTGCTGTGATTATCTCTGCCGAGGTGTGATAAATGGCAGTTAGAACGATTACCTGTGAACATCTGACATTATTCTCTGACTATATAAGCTGTATCTTTATGCATCTCTCCACTTCACCTGACGAAGGAGCAGCGCTCCGAAAGCTTGTGACTTCAAATAAAGCTGTTGGACTATAACCTGGTGTTGTGCGACTTCTTACATTCAAGGAGATTGACATTGAATTTGATATCCCACCATCTCAGATTCATTTACACACCCATGATGCTAGTCAGCAGCAGATTGAAAAGACGGGTAAACAGCACTATGTGCTTCAATTTTTCTGTCATTTCATTCAATTTGTTAATCATCATATTGATTTAATACACTTGTCTAACAAATTGTATGATGTTTTCTATTGCTGATATTGATGCAGGTTAACTGCAACTGATGCAAAGTGAAGCATAATTTTTGACCATCAGAGAACATTTTAAATAATCATAGTATTAACAAAGAGACAGCTATTGTGTTGACTGTTCACAACTATTAAAATTATTTGTTAGTTGGATGCCTTTTATTTAAACTTCTTATCATCTCATCCATGTACATTCAAGTTGGGTGAGGTTCACTCCCACTGACACAATCAACAGTTTGCTTTTGGTTTTTTGGGATTGAATGAACTGCAACAGCAGCATAAAGTCTGAGGAGTTACAGGGCCATTGTTGATGAACGTGGACTTACTAGCATTCCATACACTGAGGAATTGTAGCTCCTGTCTTTTTATTTCATGTGTGTTATTCAATTATTGACAGTCATATGCTGAACAGTGAGAACCTGGATTTTGCTATGGCTGGTGGTCGTGGCTTACCATTAGCAGTAAATCCTTTAACAGTTTCATTATTTTTCATTCTGGTGATGACCAGTATATTTCATTGTCTCCCTGAACAATTTTTACAGGTGAAACCATGATGCAGTAAGTGGTGGGCCTGCTTGCAGCATTAAAAATATATTTATATACCTCCACCCTGAATTGCAGTTATGCAGACTGTTGGGAAGCTGCCCCAAGTGGAGAGGATTTTAACATCCCCATTATAAATTACCACTGATGCTGACAGTAATCCAGAATTTGGCATTTGCACTATCCTAGAAATCGGTGAACAAGAAGAATGGCAGTGTGCTGCCAGGAAAAGTAAACAACCCCCTGCACTGCCATTGCCCACTCTTCTTCCTCTGAGTGGGTTACCTCAATGGACGTTACCGAGATATCAGGAACGGCCTATGATTGGAAAACGGAAGTTACTATTCTTGCACGTGTCCAGTTATTTCTCTGTTGCAACTGGAAACCACTCCACAATGTAAATGGAGCAGATTCCACAGCACCAGGAGCTTCAGCGTATTGAAGTAAAAGCAGTAGAGCAAAAAAAAATTAACGCAGAATAACAGCAGCACAGAAATAAGGCCAACCATACCCCATTTTATCACCTCCTACAATAGAAAACTAAAAAATTGGGTGGCGGGTAGATAGTTCCAATACAAGTGTAAGAGCCATAAAAGCTTAAGAAAATACTTTAAAATAGTGGCTAAATGGCATAATACAGTTAATTTACCTGAACGACTTATTGTATTACGAAACCCCCTATTCTCTTGCTCCAGTAGTATAGTCCGACACCCCCTTCATTCTTGCCACAATGGAACAGTCCCTAAGCCACACATGGGTGCAGCCATCTTACAGTTTTAAACTCATCCATTAGAGAAGCTACACAACCATCTCAGTGGAGGTATGTAAACACCTCATTAAACCCAGCAGATCAAGCCTCACGGGGATTGAAGGCTGAAAACTTCATGAGGAGTGAAACTTGGATACAAGGCCCAAGTTATCTGCTGGAAACAGAGAGATCATGGCCAGAAAGACCAGATATGCCAAGTCAGATTACTGAAGACGACGTCGAAGTCAAGAGATCAGTCACAGTAAATTTCATAACTACGAAAGAGAACTTTGACACAGTGAACAAGCTTGTTAACCATTTCTCAGGATGGCACCAGTTGAGGAAAGCAGTTGCATGGTTTCTAAGGTTGAAAGAGTTGCTGCTACACCTGAGCGGTAAGAGAAAAGAGTACCGAGCCACTATCAGTCAGTCTGAAAGTAACCCTGATAAGCAGAGAATGCTTCTACAGCAGTATATGCATCAGCACAAGACCACATTGAGCAAGAATTCATTGACCGTGGAGGATTTGGCCAAGGCTGAGAAGGAGATAGTTTGCTTCAGTCAAAGACAAAGATACCCAGAAGAAACCGAAGCTCTACAGCAAAATACTCCAATCAAGAAAGGTAGTCATATCTACAAGCTGGACCCTACACTGCAAGATGGAGTACTGAGGGTGGGAGGGAGACTAAACAAATCTGCTATGCCAGAGGAGGCCAAGCATCCTGCTATCCTTTCTAAGGACCTCCGGGTTGCTACTCTCATTCTTCAGCATATACACC
The DNA here is from genome assembly GCF_052327205.1 of Somniosus microcephalus. Lineage (NCBI taxonomy): Eukaryota > Metazoa > Chordata > Chondrichthyes > Squaliformes > Somniosidae > Somniosus > Somniosus microcephalus. Next base: position 97,225,998 of record NC_140989.1, read on the forward strand.
AGAGTATTGGACACAGTGGGAGGAATCACGTGCTTGTGGAGCTAAGACAAAGATACTGGATTCCAGGAGCTAATTCCGTAATAAGAAAAATACTCTCTGAATGCATTGTTTGCAGACGGTTACACGCTAGAGCTGGGGAGCAGAAAATGGCAGACCTGCCTGAAGACCGTTTGTTACCAGACAAGCCCCCATTTACAAACGTAGGGGTGGACTATTTCGGGCCTTTCGAGGTAAAGCGAGGACGGAGCCTTGTCAAGAGATATGGTGTGCTTTTCACTTGTTTGACCATCAGAGCAGTTCATATTGAGGTGGCACACACGCTTGACACTGATTCCTGTATTAACGCCTTGCGGCGCTTTGTCTGTAGAAGAGGACAGGTGTCTATTATGCGTTCTGATAATGGCACTAATTTCGTCGGAGCGGAGAGAGAACTACGGGAAGCTATTGAAGGTTGGAATCAGCTTAAAATACAGGAAGCCATGATGCAAACAGGAATTAAGTGGATCTTCAATCCTCCGGCTGCATCCCACCAAGGAGGTGTCTGGGAAAGACAGATACGCACCGTAAGAAAACTACTCAGTTCTGTACTGAAGCAGCAAGCGCTGGACGACGAGGGACTCCAAACTGTTCTGTGCGAGGTCGAAGCCATCATTAATGACCGACCGATAACTAAGACATCAGATGATCCCAATGACCTTGAAGCCCTGACTCCGAACCACCTGTTGTTGTTGAAAACACAGCCAGCCATGCCCCCGGGAGTCTTCAAAAAGGAAGATCTGTATGCCCGTCGGAAGTGGAGGCAAGTTCAGTATATGTCAGACCTCTTCTGGACCAGATGGACAAGAGAATACTTACCTCTGCTACAGGAGCGTCAAAAATGGTCCAAAATAAAGAGGAACTTCATCGTCGGAGACATTGTCTTAATTGTGGATGATTCAGCCCCTAGAAATTCTTGGTTGATGGGAAAAATAATTAAGACCATGCCAGACTCCAGAGGCGTCGTTCGTCGCGTCTGTTTGCAAACCAAGACCAGTACCCTGGAGAGACCGATCACAAAGCTCTGCCTGCTACAAGAAGCAGCGTGAAAAGCTCCTGAACAAAAGAAAAAAGTGGACACTTGTATTGTAAATATGTTGAACTCATTAGTTTATGACTCTTAATGTTTGAGTAATTGATATGCTTCATGTGCCTAGTCAATTAGGGGCCGGAATGTAAGAGCCATAAAAGCTTAAGAAAATACTTTAAAATAGTGGCTAAATGGCATAATACAGTTAATTTACCTGAACGACTTATTGTATTAAGAAACCCCCTATTCTCTTGCTCCAGTAGTATAGTCCGACACCCCCTTCATTCTTGCCACAATGGAACAGTCCCTAAGCCACACATGGGTGCAGCCATCTTACAGTTTTAAACTGCACGTGGTGAAAGAGGCAGAAGCTGTGAGGTTTGGAGCAGTACAGTTTTTGACCGTGTTCGTTTATACGTGTTTGCTTTGTAATTCTGTTTGTTAAGTGTTATAGTAAACCATTTAAAAGACAAAGCTACGTTTGGGAACGTTTTATTTTGACACGCGTCTACTCGATGTTAAAAGCCCCACAGCCCAGTGGCCTGCCTGTTTGGAAACTAAGAAGCGCCACTACATTAGTCAAAAACTAGCTCCCTAAGAAGGAAGGGACGGAATCGTCGGCGAACGTATACATGAATGGTCACGGAGCCAGACGACAATTTAAGAAAGCGAAGGTACAGTGACTGTTACTTGCTTTGTTCATTCTGTTGAGAAGCTAAATAAGAGCTGCGGGTAAAATGGCCGAGGCCTTAAGGAGCCAGGAGCTTCCCCCAGCCAGAAGGATTGCTGGCCAAAAGAGGGAAATAAAGCTCACCCCAAAGGCAAGGGAAGAGAAGTTACATAGAAGCATAGGTGCAAGGAAGGCTAAATTAGTTCAGATAACTGGAAAAATGAAGATAATTGATCGTCTCATGGAAGATAATGCTAATATTAAGAAAGCTGAAGACATGATGTATTACGATTTCTCCAAGCTGCATGAAGAATTTAATATTCTCAATGAAGATGTATTAGCATTTCTGTCTGAAGAAGAGGGAAACACTGATCAGCACGACTGGTTTGATCTTAAATCAACCAGCATTAAGGACTATATCAAGGCCACGGAGCAGTGGATGTTAAAAATTCGTCAAGATGCTGATACAGCAGAGAAAGATAAGGTTGACGATGAAGTCGGACCAGACGATAGCATTTCAGAGACTTCCGCCAGACCGAGCAAAAATCGAAAAGAAGGTAGCTCTGTTTCTGGACGCAGGTCAGTCGCTTCTACCACAAGCTCGGCGCGACGCATGAGAGCGGAGGCTGAACGGGCGGCGTTGATGGCGCGCGCAGCATCTTTAGATGAGAAGCAAGCTCTTGAACGGGAAGAGGCCCAACTGCAGGTCCAAGAGGCCCAACAACAGGCCCAACTGCAGGCCCAAGTGCAGGCCCAACAGGCCCAAGTGCAGGCCCAGCGGGCCCAGGTGCAGGCAAAGAAAGAACGGCTGGAGATGAAAACAGCTATCGAGGTCTCAGATGCCAGGTTGAGTGCGTACGAAGATTATGAAGGCTCACGGGACGGCGGGAGCCACTGCCAGTCAACGTTGCCACATAGAGTTGGATCCAGGGCACCTTCAAGAGTTACAACAGAGCCCGAAAGCAATTCCCCGGCATTACAGCGTGGAAGAGTGGCCTCTCCACTAACAGGAGCACGTGATGCTACCCCAGACGTCAGACGGTCTAGACTAGACCCTGCTGATGACCACCAGAGGCCTGAAGACACAGGGAGAAGCCTATACTGAGTGATGCAACGTCAGAACGAAATTACAGAGATGCTTGTAAAACAACAGAATCTGTTTCGACTCCCTCAAAGAGACATACCAGTGTTCCAAGGTGACCCACTCAAGTATAAGCCCTTCATCAGATCCTTTGAGCAAGCCATTGACTCCAAGACAGAGAGCAGCAGTGATAAGTTGTACTACCTGGGACAGTACACCAGTGGTAAACCACAAGACCTGGTCAGAAGCTGTGAACACATGGGACCGGACCGGGGATACATAGAAGCCAGGAAGTTGCTGCAGGAGCACTATGGTAATGAGCTGAAGATAGCCACTGCATATATCGAAAAGGCTACCAAGTGGCCACAGATCAGATCGGAAGACGGAGAGGCATTGAACGCATATGTTCTCTTCCTCATAGGATGTCGCAACACCATGGAGGATGTTGAATTCATGGAAGAGATGGACAATCCTACGACTATGAGAATCGTCATCTCTAAGCTTCCTTACAGGATGAGAGAACAATGGAGAAGAACAGCCTTTGGGATAATGGAGAGACGGAAAAGTAGAGCCAGGTTTGCAGACTTAGTGAATTTCATAGACAAACAGGCTAAAATTGCTAGGGACCCATTGTTTGGAAACATCCAGGATGTCAGCCCGACCACCGATGGAAGAGTGAAAGCCAAGCCTGCTGAATCAAAGACTCTCAGGAAAGGTGGTTCCAGGGGAAGCAGCTTTGCAACTATCGTCACTCAGGCTGAGGAAGAAAGGCCCCAGAACTCATCTCCCAAAAAGAGCAGCACAGTGACGCCTGCTAATGCCTTTCAGAAGCCATGCTTATTCTGCCAGAAGAATCATACATTGGATTTCTGCAGCGACATCAAAGCACAGCCACATAAGGACAGAATCGAATTCCTGAAGTACAACGGCCTATGTTTTGGATGTCTCTCTCAGGGGCACCTGAGTAGAAACTGTAAGCAAAGAACAACATGCAGAGAGTGCACTCGGAAACATCCCAGTCTGCTGCATATCCATAAAGAAGAACAAGTCTCTAAGAAGAGTGAAGAAAACAATACCGACGAGAAGGTTGTTTCAAGTGCTCTGGTGTCGCTAGAACCAGAGACTTGTGGACTCACTGGGGCCGGTGACAGTGACTGTATTCTTGCCATCGTACCAGTAAGGATCAAGTCTAAGAGGAGTGAGAAGGTTGTGGAGACTTACGCCTTCATGGATCCAGGTAGTTCAGCAACGTTCTGCACAGAATCACTCATGAGACAGCTGAACGTTAGAGGCAGAAGAACAGAAATCCTATTACGCACCATGGGTCATGAGAAGTCAATGCAAAGCTATATCCTGTCAGACCTAGAAGTGTGTGGACTTGAAGAGAAGGACTTCATAGACCTGCCTAATGTTTTCACACAGAGGGAGATTCCTGTTAGAATAGGGAACCTAGCCCTGCAGAAGGATGTGGATAGATGGCCCTACCTAGAAAAGGTGCGTCTCCCATACATTGAAGCAGAAATTGGCCTATTAATTGAAACCAATGCCTACAAAACTATGGAGCCATGGCAGGTGATAAACAGCAAGGATGACGGACCCTACACCGTCAGGACAGCCCTTGGATGGGTAATCAATGGACCGGTAAGGAGAGATGATGGCCACAAGTCGAACAAGGAGGAACGACAAAACGTCACAGTTAATCGCATCTCTATCGCAAGCATTGAAGAGCTGTTGATACAGCAGTTCAACGCAGACTTCTCAGAACGCAGCTGTGAGGAAAAGACAGAGATGTCACAAGAAGACCATCAGTTCATGGGTTTGATGACAAGGTCTACACAGTTCATTGATGGCCACTATCACATTGGTTTGCCACTGAGAAGACAGACCGCGAAGATGCCGAACAATCGCTGCATAGCAGAGCAATGCGCCATCAGTCTAAAGAGAAAGCTGAACAAGAACCCCGACTTTCACGAAGACTACAAAGACTTCATGAGAAACATCATAGCGAAAGGCTATGCTGTAAAAGTGCCCGAAGAACAGTTGAACAGAGACGATGGAAGGGTCTGGTACATTCCTCATCACGGGGTGTATCACCCAAAGAAGAAAAAGATCCGTGTAGTGTTTGACTGCGCCGCCTCATTCAGAGGAACTTCATTGAATGACCAGCTGCTTCAAGGTCCTGATCTTACTAATACCCTCATTGGCGTCTTGACTAGGTTTAGACAAGAGCTCGTTGCCATGATGGCAGACATAGAATCAATGTTCTACCAAGTCAGAATCCCTGACGAAGATGCTGATCTTCTGCGTTTCCTTTGGTGGCCAGATGGCGACGTTAGTGAAGCGATGGTGGAATGTAGAATGGCCGTACACCTGTTTGGAGCCACATCATCTCCCAGCTGTGCAAGCTACGCTCTCAGAAAAACTGCAGAAGATGGCAAGGGCAAAGCACCATCCGAGGCTGTGGAGACAATCTTCAGAAACTTTTATGTCCATGACTGTCTGAAGTCCATGTCAACAGAAGACGATGCCATTGCACTCTCAAGAGACCTTAGAACTCTGTGTTCGAATGGAGGATTCCATCTGACTAAGTGGATAAGCAACAGCAGAGCAGTTCTAGCTTCTATCCCAGAAAAGGAAAGAGCCACTGAAGTCAAAGATCTGGACCTGAGCCACGATGTCCTTCCTATCGAGAGAGCTCTTGGTGTACAATGGTGCATTGAGTCAGACACGTTCAACTTCAGGATAATGGTGAACGAAAGACCATCCACAAGACGAGGGATTCTCTCCGTGGTCAGTTCCATCTACGACCCTCTCGGATTCCTGGCACCACTCATTCTGCCGGTGAAGCTGATGCTACGAGAGCTGTGAAGAGACAAGAGAGGATGGGATGAAGATATCCCAGAAGGTCAAGCTCAGAGATGGCACAGATGGCTGACAGATTTGCAACAACTTTCTAGCTTCAACGTCAGTAGATGCATCAAGCCCGCGAGTTTTGGAGTTACAAAGACGGCTCAACTACATCATTTCTCGGACGCCAGTGAGGACGGCTATGGCACGGCTACCTACCTCTTGCTGACAAATCAACAGGGCCAGAAACATTGTGCCTTCCTCATGGGAAAATCCAGGGTGGCTCCGCTGAAGGAGGTCACCATCCCGAGACTGGAATTGACGGCAGCGGTTGTTGCAGTTAAAGTTGACCAGGTGATGCGGAAAGAGTTACAGCTCCCATTAGAAGAATCTGTCTTCTGGACGGATAGCACGATGGTGCTGAAGTATATAGAGAATGAGAAGATACGCTTCAAGACCTTCGTAGCAAACAGAATCTCATCCATTAGAGAAGCTACACAACCATCTCAGTGGAGGTATGTAAACACCTCATTAAACCCAGCAGATCAAGCCTCACGGGGATTGAAGGCTGAAAACTTCATGAGGAGTGAAACTTGGATACAAGGCCCAAGTTATCTGCTGGAAACAGAGAGATCATGGCCAGAAAGACCAGATATGCCAAGTCAGATTACTGAAGACGACGTCGAAGTCAAGAGATCAGTCACAGTAAATTTCATAACTACGAAAGAGAACTTTGACACAGTGAACAAGCTTGTTAACCATTTCTCAGGATGGCACCAGTTGAGGAAAGCAGTTGCATGGTTTCTAAGGTTGAAAGAGTTGCTGCTACACCTGAGCGGTAAGAGAAAAGAGTACCGAGCCACTATCAGTCAGTCTGAAAGTAACCCTGATAAGCAGAGAATGCTTCTACAGCAGTATATGCATCAGCACAAGACCACATTGAGCAAGAATTCATTGACCGTGGAGGATTTGGCCAAGGCTGAGAAGGAGATAGTTTGCTTCAGTCAAAGACAAAGATACCCAGAAGAAACCGAAGCTCTACAGCAAAATACTCCAATCAAGAAAGGTAGTCATATCTACAAGCTGGACCCTACACTGCAAGATGGAGTACTGAGGGTGGGAGGGAGACTAAACAAATCTGCTATGCCAGAGGAGGCCAAGCATCCTGCTATCCTTTCTAAGGACCTCCGGGTTGCTACTCTCATTCTTCAGCATATACACCAGAGTATTGGACACAGTGGGAGGAATCACGTGCTTGTGGAGCTAAGACAAAGATACTGGATTCCAGGAGCTAATTCCGTAATAAGAAAAATACTCTCTGAATGCATTGTTTGCAGACGGTTACACGCTAGAGCTGGGGAGCAGAAAATGGCAGACCTGCCTGAAGACCGTTTGTTACCAGACAAGCCCCCATTTACAAACGTAGGGGTGGACTATTTCGGGCCTTTCGAGGTAAAGCGAGGACGGAGCCTTGTCAAGAGATATGGTGTGCTTTTCACTTGTTTGACCATCAGAGCAGTTCATATTGAGGTGGCACACACGCTTGACACTGATTCCTGTATTAACGCCTTGCGGCGCTTTGTCTGTAGAAGAGGACAGGTGTCCATTATGCGTTCTGATAATGGCACTAATTTCGTCGGAGCGGAGAGAGAACTACGGGAAGCTATTGAAGGTTGGAATCAGCTTAAAATACAGGAAGCCATGATGCAAACAGGAATTAAGTGGATCTTCAATCCTCCGGCTGCATCCCACCAAGGAGGTGTCTGGGAAAGACAGATACGCACCGTAAGAAAACTACTCAGTTCTGTACTGAAGCAGCAAGCGCTGGACGACGAGGGACTCCAAACTGTTCTGTGCGAGGTCGAAGCCATCATTAATGACCGACCGATAACTAAGACATCAGATGATCCCAATGACCTTGAAGCCCTGACTCCGAACCACCTGTTGTTGTTGAAAACACAGCCAGCCATGCCCCCGGGAGTCTTCAAAAAGGAAGATCTGTATGCCCGTCGGAAGTGGAGGCAAGTTCAGTATATGTCAGACCTCTTCTGGACCAGATGGACAAGAGAATACTTACCTCTGCTACAGGAGCGTCAAAAATGGTCCAAAATAAAGAGGAACTTCATCGTCGGAGACATTGTCTTAATTGTGGATGATTCAGCCCCTAGAAATTCTTGGTTGATGGGAAAAATAATTAAGACCATGCCAGACTCCAGAGGCGTCGTTCGTCGCGTCTGTTTGCAAACCAAGACCAGTACCCTGGAGAGACCGATCACAAAGCTCTGCCTGCTACAAGAAGCAGCGTGAAAAGCTCCTGAACAAAAGAAAAAAGTGGACACTTGTATTGTAAATATGTTGAACTCATTAGTTTATGACTCTTAATGTTTGAGTAATTGATATGCTTCATGTGCCTAGTCAATTAGGGGCCGGAATGTAAGAGCCATAAAAGCTTAAGAAAATACTTTAAAATAGTGGCTAAATGGCATAATACAGTTAATTTACCTGAACGACTTATTGTATTAAGAAACCCCCTATTCTCTTGCTCCAGTAGTATAGTCCGACACCCCCTTCATTCTTGCCACAATGGAACAGTCCCTAAGCCACACATGGGTGCAGCCATCTTACAGTTTTAAACTGCACGTGGTGAAAGAGGCAGAAGCTGTGAGGTTTGGAGCAGTACAGTTTTTGACCGTGTTCGTTTATACGTGTTTGCTTTGTAATTCTGTTTGTTAAGTGTTATAGTAAACCATTTAAAAGACAAAGCTACGTTTGGGAACGTTTTATTTCGACACGCGTCTACTCGATGTTAAAAGCCCCACAGCCCAGTGGCCTGCCTGTTTGGAAACTAAGAAGCGCCACTACAACAAGTGACCAACTTTATGTATTCCTCTCAACAAGTGAAAACATGCATTGAGGCCTTTTAATCCAAATGTGTGTACAATAATACTGTATTGGTTATCATTTTTTAACAAAGTGGTGTTAATTAGAAAATAATTGATCAGATCCTGTATTAAGCTGAAAGCAGTTTCCATCAATTGTATTCCCCTCTTGTCACAGAGAAACAACAGTTGTCGGAATTTGCTGCTTGACAAGATTCAATTTTTTAATACATTGGAAATCCTATCCACATTCACTTCAAAACCAGAAGCTAATTCAATCGAACGATCTGTGACAAATTAGGGTTGCTTTGTAAGAAACGCAAATTAAATTTTTAATTGTTTAAGAAAAGCTATTGAATTTTTGTGCGCTTTGTAAATGAGTTTCATATTTCAACATTCATGGTATAGACTTACTTGTATCCCAGAGACATTCAGCAAGTATCATTGACTGATGTATCTGATCATTTTGCCTCAAAAAGATAATGGCATTAACAAAATGAATGAGGAATACAAAAACTAACAAACAGTAATGCTGATATTGATGCAAACTAGTCTCCCGGGCAGCAATGTGCTTGGGTGCAGATGTCCTGTGCAGCATCAGGTGGTTGCGGAGAAGGTTGGTGCTGCTGGTGTTGGGGCTGATCGTGGTCAGATTCTGAGGACCAAGGTGAAACAGTATAAACGGTACCCAAGCTGATGGAATAGATGGTAGGTGAAGTTCAGATGACAGAAGCAATCTGTCAATGGTGAGAGAGGTTGTTCCAATGAGGTGATATTGGATAATAATAATAATTCAACTTTATTGTCATTGCACAAGTACATGAACAACGAAATGTGATCTTGCAAGCTCCCATGACTGGGAGAAGCAAAGCCGCTGCGTCAGTGTGTGCCGCCATTCCATTTCCACCATTCCGACAATCTTCAGCCCAACGCCCACTCACCAGCTGCTCCTCCTTCCGTGACCTTCTCACCAACCGCCCCTCCTCGGGGCTCTTTCCATGACCTTCTGCACCTGGTCTTCCCTGATGGTCACCCCTCCAGGTACTAACCAGGCCTGGCTCTGCTTAGCTTCCAAGCCTTGCCAGTGACCCTGTCCCTAGTCCCAAATACTTGCAGCCTGCATAAAGCTCAATCTATCTTCTAAATGCAGTAAGCAACAGCTTCTGAGCTTGGAAAGTGAACAGCTGTGAGGTGGGGAGCTTTTATAGCACATTTCAAGCTATCAACTATTCAGCTGATTCAATGGCCATTCAACTTCCACCTCAGGTTAACAGATGTGGTCCACGAGCAGTGGAACCTGTGGGTGAGCAGTTAAAGTTATAAGGTAAGGTTTAAACCATTATTAAGTGTCTGTCAACAAGCCAATAATTACTTTAATTGGGTCGCCTGCCTCTGCGGGTTGGGTCCAATCCAAGGTCACGGGTGCACCATTGGGAAAGGTGCATTGCGGTGGGATGACAGTGGGCTCCTGACCTGGTGTCAAAAAAATCAAATTTCCCACCTGACCTGCTGCCGATCCCGGCCACTGACCCCCCCCAGAAAATTCTGGCCTGAGTGTGCAAAAATTGAGTGTTCTTGTAGCTTTTGTTCAGTGTTCTATAAATTTAGAAAGTGTATTAATCTGAAGGAAAGAGAGACTGAGATCAGAGAGAGATTTCGACATTAGTTCAATTTTTAAAAAAGAGCACTACTTGAATTTTGGAGACTCTAAAATCTGACTAATATAAATATGACATGTGCAAGCTCATGGTGACTGTAATGAATGACATGCTATTGGAACACTATGGGACAAAAGTTAACTGTAGGACGGCGAACAGGCGGTGTATGCTAGCCAAGGCCTGATAGTGCTGGCAGGAAGCGTGGTCCATTTCGAGGGCCAGGCCTCATTAACATGTACATGGTGAGCTGGCTGCCCAAAATGGGCATCCCACTGCAGCTCGCCGACGCTATTTGCCTTTGCCAGGAAAAAGATAGGTTGTGGGGATTGGAATCGTGGAGAGCAGTAGCCTGGGGCAGAAGCTGCCCACATTATTCAGGTGGAGCCTGGAGAAGCACTCCAATTCTCTTGTCCACATAAAAATAATTTTAGCACTCTCCTTTTTTGGGCCTCTTCTGCTGTTCCACCAGGTTTTACTGGGAATGTGTCCATGGTGATCACACCACTCAATAGGCAGTTAAAATGGCATTGTGGCCTTATGTACATCATAGGACCCGGATTGGGGCATCCATCTGATTTAGGCAGGAATCTTGGCCACGCAGCAAAAAGAAAAAAGAAAGACTAGCATTTATATAGCACCTTTCACAACCTCAGGACGTCCCAAAGTGCTTTACAGCCAATTAAGTACTTTTGAAGTGTAGTCACTATCGAAACGTGACTGCCAATTTGCGCACAGCAAGGTCCCACAAACAGCAATGTGATAATGACCAGGTAATCTGTTTCCTTTAGTGATATTGATTAAGGGATAAATATTGGCCAGGACACCGGGATAACTCCCCTGTTCTTCAAAATAGTGCCATGGGATCTTCTACATCCACCTGAGAAAGCAGATGCAGCCTCAGTTTAACGTCTCATCCGAAAGACGGCACCTTCTACAGTGCAGTGCTCCCTCAGTACTGCACTGGCGTGTCAGCGTAGATTTTGGTGCTCAAGTCTCCGGAGTGGGATTTGAACCCACAACCTTCTGACTCAGAGGTAAGAGTGCTACCAACTGAGCCACAGAGCCAGCAGATGGCAGCAGAGTGGGAACGGGGCAGCAAGCCCACCACCGCCATTTTAACTCTTGTTATAAACCCCCCGTTTCTGCTGATTAATGGGAGTTAAAAATCTTCCCCTCTCAGTTACAGCTGCCATCTGGTGCTTAATTTGGATTCAGAACAGACGATTTAGCTGGTAATATTTCCAATCTATTTAGAATTAAAGGGGGGAAAATTCAGTATCGCCCCATTTGGGGCGCCATTATCGGCCGTGCACAAAGTTTAGCGCCTGGCACTAATTATCGCTTCCGACAGCAAACTTGGCTTTTATCGCCCCTGGAGGTGATTGGAGCGCTAAATCATAATAATCATAATCAACTTTATTGTCATTGTTAGTGCACAAGTGCAGTACAACGAAATGTAGGCTTGCGGCTCCCGAGAGTGTACATTTAGATTAAGACATTTAAACATTCAACATTCATTTGGCTTGTAATACATTAACATAAACATAATAAAGTGCATTGGCAGATGTGCAGGCTTTAGAGTTTATTTGTGGAGTTCAGTAGGATGACAGCCCTGGGAAAGAAACTGTTCCTAAATCTGGTCGTTCGGGTGCGAATGCATCTGTAGCGTCTCCCAGATGGCAGGGGGGCGAACAGACTGTGGCTGGGGTGGGTAGGGTCTTTGATGATGGTCAGTGACCTCCGTGAACAGCGTTTCTGGTAGATGTTCTCTATGGTCGGTAGCCGGGTGCCGGTAATGCGTTGGGCAGTTTTGACTACCCGCTGCAGGGCTTTCTGGTCATAGGAGCTACAGCTGCCATACCATACTGTGATACAGTTCATCAGGATGCTCTCTATTGTGCAGCGGTAAAAGTTAGAGAGGATCAGGGGTGACAGGTTACATCCCTTCAGCCTCCTTAGGAAATATAGGCGCTGCTGGGCGTTCTTCACCAAAGTGGAGGTATTGAGGGACCAGGAGAGGTCTTCCGTGATGTGGACTCCGAGGAACTTAAAGCTGTCCACCCTTTCCACCACAGCCCCATGGATGTGGATGGGGTGTGACTTACGCCTTTAGACTTCCTGAAGTCCACAGTGATTTCCTTGGTTTTCTTGATGTTAAGGGCCAGGTTGTTATCGGCGCACCACTTCACGAGATGCTGGGCCTCCTCCCTGTAGGTTGACTCATCGTTGTTGGTGATCTGGCCTACCACCGTAGTATCATCCGCAAACTTGATGATGGTGTTGGAACCATGAACAGCCACACAGTCGTGGATGAAGAGGGAGTAGAGGAGGGGGCTCAGCACACATCCTTGTGGGGCCCCCGTGTTCAGGGTCGGGGGGGGGGAGGTGTGGTTACCTAATTTGACAGACTGGGGTCTGTTTGTTAGGAAGTCCAGGGTCTAGTTGCAGAGGGAAGTGTTCAGGCCAAGAGTGTGGAGTTTGGTGGCCAGCTTGTTGGGGACGATAGTGTTGAATGCTGAGCTGTAGTCTATGAACAGCATTCTGATGTAGGTCTCTTTACCGTCTAAGTGATTCAATGCAGAGTAGAGCAGTTGTGATTGCATCCTCCGTTGATCTGTTTGCATGATAGGCAAACTGGTGTTGGTCAAGAGAGGCGGGAACACTGGCTTTGATGTGAGCCAGGACCAGTCTCTCGAAACACTTCATTATGATGGGTGTGAGTGCTTCACACCTGTCTTAAGGCGCAAAGGCCGAGGAGTGAGGCGCTACCTCAGAGTGCTGGCGAAGCAAGGAAGGGCAAATCAAAATAAACCTGCAAAGTGCTGCTCAGTACTCAATACTCCTTCACACAGCGTTGAATCTCTCCAAAAGTCTCTCTCTCTCTCGCTCTCAGAATGCGTGGTGCAAAAATGTCACAGACAAAAAAAGGCAGGAAGCAGTCGCCTTTAAATAGCGCTCCCCTAGTCCCTTTCTGACAGCATAACGCTCCCCTCAACCTGTCATTGCTAGCGGCAGGGGGCGCCACTCAATATCCGGTCCGGGGCGCTAACGGGGCGTTGTGCACTCGGCTGACGTCACAATCTGCTGGCGCAGGAGATCGTAGCGGTAGTGTTTAGCGCTGCCACAAAATGTCTAGTTAATTTCACGAGTGTCGCAAACATCGCCGCACCTGGGTGCTAGTTGCTTTGCGCCCCATTAGCGTCCTCTTAAGGTGCTAACGGGAGGTGCAAAGAACTGAATTTTCCCCCAAAATCTGTTAGTCCCTGCTCTGGGTATTATCAACTTTTCCAGATTTTTTTTTAGAACAGGAGGGAGAAGAGGAGAAGTGAAGTAGAGGATCCTGACCTTATTGCATAGTTGACCTGTTTTGTTGTCTCTGATGAGCTATTTGAGGTTGTGATAAATTTATGTTCATTTCCTCATCACAACAGCAGTCCCTAAGGTAAATGTGATTGGCTCACTCAGCTCCTTAACTCTATCATTGATCTGATTGTTGTCATGTCAAGTGATATCTTTTGCGGTGATGATGATGCTACCCTCTACTGAACAGCGTTCCCCCCCCCCCCTTCCAACTACCATTTAAAGAAAAATAGTTATGGTAAACGGTACAAAGGAACTTCCGTAAAAAGAGGTAAAGACCAGCTAGTCCATTGCGCCTGTCCCATTTTGACAACGGTATAACTTCTGCACACCATCTCCCCCATCTATTCCCCACCCCACACTCATGCAATCCCCTGGGAGAGGCAAAAAATAAAGAAAAATGCTGGAAAGTTCCTCTGTGTTCAAGCATACTCCAGGAGACCACGGCGACTGGAAAAGATAGATCCAGAAAATTATTTCTGACTAAACCATGAGAGTAGGATAAGGAGACTAGAGTTAAAATTAGTAAAATAAAAAGGTAGGACTGGTATTAAAAGTTCTCCATATAAACAGTGGAATGGGTTTCCAGTTAGAGTAACGAAAACCCTGGAAACATTTACAGAACAGTTGAATGCTGTGATCAGGGGAACTGTAGGGTCTTTCTGAAAGAATGAGCTAAGATGGGCTGAACAGCTTATCTTGTCCATATTTATCTTGTGAACTGTCACATTCACATCCTGTTTTTCTGAGCTGTCAGCAATCATGTTAAATATTGTAAAACATCTGGCCTCGTTACAGTTGCAACATTATGGGGTAGACTTTTGTCTTTACTGCCTGGGTGTTGAGCATTGCTCCGGGTGTAGAACAGTGAGGAAAATCTGGCGGGGAGAATCGCATGCAGGTAAAACAATTTACCAGATTTTCTTTCCATTGATTTAAATGGAAGGACAATCATTCGGGCTCTGTAAGGGACATGCAATCCTCCCTGCAAGAGTTTCCTCTCCTCCACCAGCGCAATGCCCCACAAGTCTAATGCAAGCAAAATCTGCTCAAGAATAAATTGACATTAGTTTTTATTTCTGGTAATCCATGTGGCACTACATTCTGGATATGTGTAAATTCTTCTATTTATAGTAAGGCTTACTTTGACTTCCTTGCCCGTCCCCATCTCTGTAACCTAGGTAATGGCAGTCTTTAGCTCATTAGCCTGCCCTTAATCAATGAATAATGGCCCGTGGTCACATAAAAAGTTGCAGACATGGAAAATGATAAAAGATGAGGATAAAGTGAAGTGACATTTTGCTTCAGTTGCACATATGGTTAGCCTCTGGCTATAGGATTTTGCTAATTTGATGTCTGACTGTTGGCCACCTAATAAAGCCTTTTTAAGGGGAAATTTCTGTGTTTTACAGTGTAAATTACTCCGATTCATAATATATGGCTGAAGACTCATTTTTATCTTTGTTCTCAGATTTAGATAAATTAGTGCATTTCTGATCAGACTAATTTTAAATTAAAACATTTTTGAATGCGCCAAACTTTGTTTACATTTAAGCATACGGGAGCAAATCTTACCAGCAACATATAAAAGTGTCTGTTGTGCCCATATGTTAATTTATGTTTTCAGCAATGGCTTTCTGAAACAAACCATGTGTAAGTTGTTTAGCGACTGCATTAAATCCTCTCAACACAGTCTTTGGATAATGTAGCACTGCCTTACAATTGCTTCTAAAACCTCTGCAGAGAGAGTTTTTCCAAAATGCATCCCATTTATAGTGCCACTGTCTAACTTAAAGTCAGCATTGTAAATAAGCCAATGCTCAAGGCCACTGATTTATGGTTAACATGGGAAAAATGGATGAATTACAAAGCTTCATCCCCAAAACACGGGTAAAAATTTAGGAATCCCACATAATAAAAGCAGAAATTGACTTATTCAGTCATTATAAACTAATGGATTTAATTATTAATGCATGGAATTGTAAAAATAAATTTTGGACCCCCATGTAATAAAAATGGAAAATGATTTAGTCATTGTAAATCATTGAACTGTTCTTGTCCTTTGAACCATCTCATGGACAGTGAAAATTATACAGCTGAAGAAAGACCAGTGGATCTGTTTTTTTTTAGTGATATTGGTTGAAGGAACGATGTTAACCAGCAGGAGTACTCCTGGCTTCTCTTTAAATAGTGCCCTGGGATCCTTAACATCTAAACACACAGGCATGGTTGAACATCTTCTTTGATGAATGGCAACTCTGACAATGACGCCTTCCCCAGTACTGCACTGGTGTGCCAGCCTAGATTGTGTTCTCAGGTGCTGCAGCTGGAAGCTATAGCCTTCTGACTCCGACACAAGTCAATTTGACACTAATGCAAATAAGGTGGCAGTTGAAGAAGTTGAAACTCCAGGCGTGATGGTTGGTGTTCCTAGATTTTTAACTACAGAGATATACCCTGCTAATTAATTAAATCTGGAATAAAAAGCTAGTATCAGTAATGGTGACTCGTAAAAGCTCATCTGGTTCACTACTGTCCTATAGGGAAGGAAACCTACATCCTTACCAGGTCTGGCCTACATGTGACTCCAGGCCACAGCAATGTGGTTGACTCTTAACTGCCCTCTGTAATGGCCTAGCAACTGCCCTCTGAAATGGCCTAGCAATCCAATCAGTTGTATCAAACTGCTATGAAAAACAATAAGAATGGACCACCCGGCATCAACCTAGGCACCGAATTCAGAGACGACAGAGGCACACCCAGCCTAGTCGTCCCTGCAAAGTCCTCCTCACTAATATCTGGGGACTTGTGCCAAAATTGGGAGATTAGTCCCACAGTTTAGTAAAGCAGCAGCCTGACATAGTCATACTCGCAGAATGTCCAAGACTCCTCCATCACCATCCCTGGTTATGTCCTGTCCCACCGGCAGGACAGACCCACCAGAGGTGGTGGCAGTGGTATACAGTTGGGAGGGAGTGGCCCTGGGAGTCCTCAACATTGACTCGGGACACTATAACTATCATGGCTTTAGGTCAAGCATGGGCAAGGAACCTCCTGCCGATTGCCACCTACCACCCTCCCATAGCTGATGAATCAGTACTCCTCCATGTTGAACACCACTTGGAAGAAGCACTGAGAGTAGCAAGGGCACAGAATGTACTCTGGGTGGGGGGCTTCAATGTCCATCACCAAGAGTGGCTCGGTAGCACCAATACTGACCGAGTTGGCAGAGTCCCGAAGGAAATAGCTGCCAGACTGAACTGGCGGCAGGTGGTGAGAGAACCATCACAAGGGAAAAACCTATTTGACCTCGTCCTTAACAACCTACCTGTTGCAGATGTATCTGTCCATGACAGTATTGGTAGCAGTGACCACCCACCGCACAGTCCCTGTCCTCACACTGAGGACACCCTCCATCGTGCTAAATGGGGTAGATTCAGAACAGATCTAGCAGCTCAAAACTGGGCATCTATGAGGCACTGTGGTCCATCTGCAACAGCAGAATTGTATTCCACCACAATCTGTAACCTCATGGCCCAGCATATCCCTCACTCTACCATTGCCATCAAGCCAGGAGACCATCCCTGGCTCAATGAGGAGTGTAGAAGAGCATGCCAGGAGCAACACCAGGCGTACCTAAAAAAGAGGTGCCAACCTGGGGAAGCTACAACACAAGACTACATGTACGCTAAAGAGTGGAAGCAGCATGCTATAGACAGAGCTAAGTGATCCCACAACCAATTGATCAGATCAAAGCTCTGCAGTCCTGCCACATCCCATTGTGAATGGTGGTGGACAATTAAACTACTAATGGAAGGAGGAGGCTCCATGAACATCCTCATCCTCAATGATGGCAGGAAGTGAGTGCAAAAGATTAGGCTGAAGCTTTTGCAACCATCTTCAGCCAGAACTACCATGACCAATTTCAGCCTCTTCCTGAGATCTCCACCATTACAGAAGCCAGTCTTCAGCCAATTCAATTCACTTCATGTGATATCAAGAAACAGCTAAGCACACTGGATACAGCAAAGGCTATAGGTCCCAAAAACATTCTGGCTGCAGTACTGAAGACTAGCCGCGCATCTAGCCAAGCTGTTCCAGTACAGCTACCTGACAAAGAAAATTGTCCAGGTATGTCCTGTACACACAGCTGGACAAAGCCAATCTGGCCAATTGCTGCCCCATCACTCTACTCTCAATCATCAATAAAGTGAGGGAAGGTGTCATCGACAGTGCTATCAAGCGGCACTTACTCACCAGTAATCTGCTCACCAATGGTTAGTTTGGGTTCTGCCAGGACCCAGATGCTGAGAGGTTGTTGTTTCCCCTGGCTGGAGAGTATAGAACTAGGGGGCATAGTCTCAGGATAAGGGGTCAGCCATTTAAGGCTGAGATGAGGAGGAATTTCTTCACTCAGAGGGTTGTGAATCTTTGGAATTCTCTACCCCAAAGAGCTGTGGATGTTGAATCGTTGAATATATTCGAGGCTGAGACGGATTGATTTTTGGACTCATGGGAAGTCAAGGCATATAAGGAGCAGGTGGAAAAGTGGAGTTGAGGTAGAAGATCAACCATGATCTTATTGAATGGCGGAGCATGCTAGAAGGGCCAGATGGCCTGTTCCTGCTCCTAATTCTTATGTTCTTATGACCTCCAGACCTCATTACAGCCTTGGTCCAAACATTGACAAAAGAGCTGAACTCCAGAGGTGAGGTGAGAGAGACTGCTCTTGACATCAAGGCAGCATTTGACTGAGTGTGGCATCACGGAGCACTAGTAAAATTGAACTCCATGGTAATCCGAGGGAAAACTCTCCACTGGAGGGATTCATACCTAGCACAAAGGAAAATGGTTGTGGTTGTTAGACACCAATTATCTCAGCCCCAGGACATCACTGCAGGAGTTTCTCAGGACAGTGTCCTACGCCCAACCATCTTCAGCTGCTTCATCAATGACCTTCCCTCCATCATAAGGTCAGAAGTGGGGATGTTCGCTGATGATTGCACAGTGTTCAGTTCCATTCGCAACTCCTCAGATAATGAAGCAGTCCATGCCCGCACACAGCAAGACCTGGACGACATTCAGGCTTGGGCTAATAAGTAGCAAGTAACATTCTCACAACATAAGTGCCAGGCAATGACCATCTTCAACAAGCGAAAGCCTAATTACCTCCCCTTGACATTCAATGGCTTTACCATCGCCGAATCCCCCACCATCAACATCCTGGTGGTCACCATTGACCAGAAACTTAACTGGAGAAGCCATATAAATACTGTGGCTACAAAAGCAGGTCAGAGGCTGGGTATTCTGTGGCAAGTGACTCACCACCTGACTCCCCAAAGTCTTTCCACTATCTACAAGGCGCACGTTAGGAGTGATGGAATACTCTCCACTTGCCTGGATGAATGCAGCTCCAACAACACTCAAGAAGCTCAACAGCATCCAGGACAGAGCAACCCGCTTGATTGGCACCCCATCCACCACCTTAAACATTCACCCCCTCCACGACTGGCGCACCGTGGCTGCAGTGTGTACCATGTACAAGATGCACTGCAGCAACTTGCCAAGGTTTCTTCGACAGCACCTCCAAAACCCACGACCAAGGGCTGCAGACACATGGCAACATTACCACCTGCAAATCACACACCATCCTGACTTGGAAATATATCGGCATTCCTTCACCGTCGCTGGGTCAAAATCCTGGAACTTCCTACTTAGCAACAGTTTGGGTGTTCCTTCATCTCGAGGACTGCAACGGTTCAAGAAGACGGCTCACCACTACCTTCTCAAGGGCAATTAGGGATGCGTAATAAATGCTGGCTTTCCCAGCAACACCCACATTCCGTGAATGAATAAAAATAAGTACATAAATGAATAGGCTATGCCCAATTGCAGCATAGAGCAACACCTTAACAAATCCTGAGTTCAGAAAGTTTTGCCTGGGTGCCTTAGAATTCGGTCACAATGTGAGATCATTTTAATCATCACAGAGTGCAATGGCATATCTTTTCAATGACTGTTTGTCAATAGACAATGCAAAATGGCCTTTGACTGAAGATAAATCCTCCAAATAAACATCCTCTTCTGGTCCAAGACTAAGGATCCCATTTCTCTATTTTGCTATACTCTCTCTTTTCTTGACATTCATCCTGATCTTGAAGATATTGAAGAACAAAGGAATTCAAACTCTCTTCTTACCAAACAGGAAAAGAACTCATTTTAAAACAAGGACATTTTGGCATCCATCCCAGTCAGCTTATGGCTGACAGTCTGCTGACTGAGAGAAGGAGCGGAATCAATTGATCATGAGACTCCAGTTTACATGGGCTGGAAATTGTGTATCTTCATAAACTACAGCAAAAGGAACATGAAGACGGTGCCAGCAACAATAAGTTTAACATCTCATTGCTGGTGTTCTTACAGTGCATTTTCTGTAGGCATGAATAATGTTTTAGCTGAGAACCCAAAGTTAATAACATTAATTTTGTTTTTACGTACATATATTATATGTGGGCATGATTGGACATCACGGCCCTGAATTTACGGTCGGTATGATGGCGAACTGTCAGTGTACGCCGTTATACTGCCTTTGAAACTGACCGCAAGTTTGGGATTTCTGCATGCGCTAAATCCCGAACTTGCGACCTGTTACGTTACGACTACACAGAGGCTTCACTGTGTCTTTCACCTCCTGATAAGAATGAATGTGCTGGTAAAAAGTTGTGCTAATTGCCCAGCTACTCTGAACTAATTACACTGAAAATGTTAAGGCCTAGAAATTCAGCTGGGCGCGCCAGCCGTTAGCGCCTTAGGAGGAGTAGATCTCGAGCGCCAGGCGCTTATCGCCCGGGCGCAGCGCGATCTGCGCCTCTCCCCAACTTCAGGACACATTTAGCGCCGGCGCAAAGTCTTAGCGCGCGCCCTGCTGTGCGCGCAGATCATGACGTCATTTAATAGTGCAACGCCCTTTGTGCGCCCCAAACCGGAACTTCACTCGCGCCGGCCCATTGTGCGCCGGGCGGCCCGAGCGACTGTGAAGTGGAACGGTACACAGGCCAGCCGGGCTGCGGGGAGCGCAAATTAAAGGGCACTTACCCAGCAGTGTAAAGGCCAGCCATTTTGCAGCATTCACTCTTGTGCAACGGTTTTTTGGACAGAGACCAAAGATGAGAGTTTACTGGTTTGGACCAACACTTGGACAGGTATTTTTGGCTCAGGCCAGAGCTTACCAATTATCTTTGCCTTCATTCAGAGCTCAGTGTTTGCCAGCATATAATGGGGGCTGCATTGGGTGGCAACGCTGAATTTCAGCCTTGTGCCAGAAGGGCTTACAGACGCCGTGAGAGAGTGGCAGCCCTGGCTAGACGCAGAGGGGGCAACAGGCGTCGCCAACTGAGGCCTTATCCACGCAGGGTATACCGCCAGCAGACCTCCTATCTGACCATGTCTGCCGCGATGTGTGTTAGGAGGCTGCGATTCCGAAGGGAGGTGGTTGCAGACATCTGCCGGCTGCTTCAGACAGATCTGCAGCCACAGCCGATGCGCAGGACGTCTCTGTCGGTGGCAGTGAAGGTGACGGTGGCTCTCAACTTCTATGCCTCCGGCTCCTTCCAATCTGCTACTGGGGACATCGCTAACATCTCCCAGTTCGCCGTGCATTGCTGCATCCGCCAGGTGACCGAAGCCCTTTTCAGAAGGAGACATCAATTCATCTCCTTCCCCATGACCCTGGACAAGCAGCAGCAGCGTGCAGTGGGGTTTGCAAGAATAGCGGGCTTCCCCATGGTGCAGGGCGCCATTGACTGCACGCATGTGGCTTTGCGGGCACCTCTTGAGCATGCCGAGGAGTACCGCAACCGGAAGGGCTACCATTCCCTCAATGTACAGCTGGTGTGTGACCACAGGCAGCGCATCCTAGCTGTCAATGCCCGCTTTCCAGGCAGCAGCCACGATGCCTTTATCCTGCGACAGACAACTGTGGCTGACATGTTCCAGGCACAGCCTCCCCCAAGAGGATGGCTTATCGGGGACAAAGGCTACCCTTTGTGTACCTGGCTCATGACCCCGCTCCGCGCGCCCACGACCCCTGCTGAAGAGGCATACAACGAGAGCCATCAAGCAACGAGGAACCTCATAGAACAAACAATCGGCGTGCTCAAGCAATGGTTCCGCTGTCTCGATCGCTCCGGGGGAGCCCTCCAGTATTCGCAGGATCGAGTCTCCCAATTCGTCGTCGTTTGCTGCATGCTGCACAACCTGGCTATCCGCAGGACTCAGGCACTGCCACCTCACGTTGGACCACCACCTCAGGAGGAGGAGCAGGAGGAGCATGAGGATGACGAGGACGAGGAGTACCAGCCCAGGAGGGACGCACAAGGTCCAAGGGCCGCCCGTCGGCGGCTTATTGAACGTCACTTCTAGGCCCCCTGTCAGGGAATGGCTTGTGCCAATGATAGAACATGATTGCAGCCGCTCCGCAAGCCCTCAGCCGGTTAAGGCAACAAACACTTCAAAGATCAAACATGGACAATGTGAATAAATAAAATGCTTTATTGTACAAACTCTGGGCCCTTCCCACATGAAAACCAAAAACAGACGAAACCCCCAAAAAACACTCAAACACATTACTCGCTCCCACAACCTGGAGAGGATTAACAAAATAGGGCAACTAAAATGGCCGTCATTCTCGGCCTTCGTCAAAAACAAACATCACATCATCGGCCTTCAAAAAACAAACATCCAATTCTCGGCCTCAAGAAACAAACACAAATGGCCACACATTCGACTATTTGGCCCGCTAGGGCGATGCCTTGGCCATCTTTGGGTGGCCCCTGCCCGCCCTGCTGCTCCGCCTCAAAGTAAGGCCATTGGCTGCTGCAAGGCTGGGGGCAGGCTCCTGAGGGGCACATGTCGTGACGGCAGATGCCCTTGGGGGTCGGCCTAGTCGAGGTCTGGCTGTCGAGCGGGCGGCTGTTGATTGCTGCAGCTGTGGCTGGCCAGCATCAGTCGCTGCAGCAGCTCCTGGCAGCTCCACTGGGGGAGTGGCAGTGGCGGCTGGAGGAATGGCGGCAAGCTGGCGGATGGCAGGCGCTCGCTGGTCGCCTGAGACACTGGCACTCGCCCGGGCCAGCACTGCAGCATGCGCACCAATCTGCCGAGGGACAGACCGCTGTGCTGCTGCAGCGCGCCGGGTGCCCTGGCGATGCCTGGCTGACACAGCGAATGTGGCAGCAGTGAGTGCCCGTGTTGACCTGTTCACTGACCGCAGCAGAGCAGCCAGTGACTGGACGGCACCACTGATCACCTGGCCAGTCGCTGACAGATCTGCCTGGTATTCCGCCCGACTGGTGGCCTCTAAGGGCCCGAACTCGGCCACACTCCGAGAGAGGGAATCGATGGACTCAGGCAACCGTGCCACTGCCGCCATGAGCTCCGTGTGCCGGCGCTCCGAGTCCGCGGACAAGTCTTCGAGGCGTTCCATCTCCTCGGCGAAGAGCATCTCCTGACTGGAGGCCGGACTCTCCCTCTGGGGAGAAGGCCGCCGAGCTTCCACCCCCCTCCCGCCTTTCTGCAGCACGCAGGTCCCAGGAGCTCCCCTCCCCTTCGACACTTCCGCCACGCTGCCCTCCAGGGAAGACGTGTCCCCTACATTGGCCTGGGTGGCCGCGGCTGAGGGTTCCCCTGATGGGCCGCCTTCCTCTTGCTCCTCCTCCTGCTCCTCCTCGGAGGGTCTGTCACTGGCAAGTTGAGGGACCTCCTCTTGACCATCTGAAAGCAGGAAGGCACAAGAGTAGCTTTAGAGTGAGGAGAGGGCGTCAGTGCGGGATGCATGAGTGGTGGCATTCAGCGCATTGGTCGGACAGTGGCAAAGGATGTAGATCTGATGCGCAAGTGGGACGAGAGAGGTGCAAAAGGTGATGTCCTTATCATTGCTGCCCAGAACAGGGTCGGCATCTCCACATGCAACGGGCCCAATCACCCGGCCGCCCATGAGGCGCTCCACGTGATGTTGCAGGTAGGTGAGTGGCTGGATATGGGGTCGGCCTCCCCCGGTCGCAGTCCGGCTCTTGCGATTATTCGCCAGCTTGGCCTGCAAGAGAAAGGACGGGCTCTAAGTACAGTGTGTCGCCGTGATCTTGTGTGCACTGCCTCCCATGGTGGAATAGCCTGGCCAGTGTGTCGCCATGATCTGGTGTGCACTGCCTCCCATGGTGGAATAGCCTGGCCAGTGTGTCGCCATGATCTGGTGTGCACTGCCTCCCATGGTGGAATAGCCTGGCCTGTGTCGCCATGATCTGGTGTGCAATGCCTCCCATGGTGGAATAGCTTGGCCAGTGTGTTAAGTGCAGAATGTGCAATTGATGCTCATGCCTGTCCCATAGCTGCTGGATGAAGGCTGGCCATTAGAGCTTTCAGGTCCCTTTGCCCATAATGTGAGGTGCACATGCAAGGATGAGGAGGTCATTGGAAAGGGTACTCACCCTGACAATGCGTGTGAGGTCATTTAACTTTTTGCGGCACTGGGCACCGGTCCTGGGGACGTCGCTGTTGGCTGACAGCTTGCTGGCGACATGCCTCCAGGCTCTCCTGTAGACGCGGACCGTCGCCTTCTTGCCATTGTCCGGGTACAAAACATGGCGCCTCTTCTCCACAGCAGCAAGCAGCACACTCAGATCACGCTCTGAGAAGCGCTGCGCACGTTCATGGGCCTTCTCCATGTCTTCAGGCGCTATTTGGGTCCAGCAGCAGTGTTCAGGCCTAGCTGGAGGGCTCCACTATCCAGGGCGTGGCAGCAGACACAGTCGACCCTTCCCCCTTAAGAGCTGGCCGGCGCCAGGGTGTCTGCTGTCAATCACGAGATGGCCGCACCTGCGCTGCGCCCGGCCTCGGCGCTATCGATCACCACCTCCGGCTTAGCGCCCAAAAAGAGGCGTCCAGCAGCAGTTTTAGCGCTCGCCCGAACTAGTAGGGCGAAGCTAATGAATATCGGAGAAGTGGCATAGATTTGGCAGCGGCCGCAAACTTTAGCGGACGCCCCACTTTAGCGCCCCAAAAGTGGCGTCAATGAATTTCTAGGCCTAAGTCTCGAGCAAACAGGCACAGGAAGCCTGTTGCACAGTATATGGGGACCAGAACAGACTTTTTTTTAGAACAGTGCTGGAAATCTTGCATTTGAAAAGAACAGAAAATATTGCAAATGCACAGCAGGATATGCTCCATTTAATTTTAATTTGTAAAATGCCAAAAGAATTATCAACAGTAATCTGAAAGGACTTGGCCATTTTCCTCGGCTCAATCATGCAAATAACGGGCCAGCTTTTAAAGATCTGGGCTCAAATAGTTTCAAAACTGTCTTAAATATGAGTGGAATTAAATGCAATTCCGATGCGAAAATTTAAAACTCTTGAAATTAGGATGGAATTTAAAGTATTCGTTTTGTCTTTAGTTACTGTTATTCTATAAAGCAAGGATTTACGTGCAAAAAATGGAAGAGAAAGAAAAGGAAGCTGCCTTCAATATTAATAATCTTCCAGTTATCTTGTGGTTTCATTTCCATTCTTATCCTATATGAGTGAATCCCTCCTATTGTCACTTCGCACTTAAGGGCTCAGCTGTAACTCATAGACTAAGAATCGGGAAGTAAAAGGAGCACCAGGTTCGCATACGGTACGGTCCTGGGCTCCGTGAGGAAGTATGCTGCACAGAACTCTGCAGCGTTTGAAAGGAAGTTCTCACAGGGAGGATCGCACGAGGCAGGTGCGGATTGCCTTGTGATGTCAACGGTACTCCTTAGCTACGCCACCGACCGCAAATTCAGGCCCATCATGTTTAAGTTTTCAAGGAAAGGATGCTTGAGTAGTGTATTGTGTGACATGCTGCTATTAACTTGGTGCTGATGTGTGTCAATAGTTTCTCAGATAAATGGAGTTTTGTGACCAGCAATGTTCAATATCCAGTCAAATAGTTCATTATAATATTGTACATGTTGATCAGACCCAAATTCTTACCAATTTATTAATGCGTGCTATGGAACCATTTTATTTTGACACTTAACTATCCAACTAAAGAAAATTTAGAGTTGTGACCTTTATATGTCAGTGCTCAAATAACAGTAAGTAGGTGATATTTAGGAACACTGATATAATGATTGAGAGCTATCATTCAGATAAAGAGTGAGTGATGGAAATACTGGGATGCAATAAAAATACCTGATCCCTCTCAGGTTGCATTTTGTATTTCATGTAATACATCGGTATTGTGCAGGTTCGGAGCAAAAATAAAAACATGTGGTATGTTTGGACGAGAATGGATAGATTGCTTACACTTTTCACCACCTAAATTGAGCTTTACTTTCCAGCTGTTGAAAAGAGATATAATTTGATTTAAACTCTTCCATTATGCATCCCAATAAATCTTGTATTATTCTCTCCCTTCTCAGACTGCTAAATGTCTCACTCATATCTACGTTGAAATGTAATTAAGTGGGAATCAAGCAGCCTTGCAATTAAAGCTAACCTTTACTTAGTCTAAGTAACTCACACCTTTCAAATATGACCAGTATGTATCGTCTGATGATTTGAAGAGCTTTCCGTTTCCAATTTATTTGTAAATGTGTAGTAGTATAATGATCTCTAATCTTGTTTATCACTTTGCTTTTTGCAATATAACATCATATTATTTAATTTAAAAATAATTATTTTCCTGATCTGGGAATGCTTGATGCTGATACTGGATGCCCTAAATGAAAAAGTGATCCATTTCCCACTACTAACATCCCTCAATTTAAGCACAAAATACACTAAAAGAAAGATAATTTCTTTATTTCAGATTGGTAGAATGGCAGTTTTAAATAGATGGACAGAGTGCTTGTTTTAATTTAAGGACATTTTTCAATTTGCTTTGGTAGATTGATTCATGGATTAATACTTGAGGCTGCATCGCAAAATTATTTTCAATGAGCAGTACTCTGATTGTAGAGCGTCGCAGTGTAGAATTGTGAGCCACTGTTAAAACATACCATTAACTTTAAATGAGAAACGTGACTATTTTCACAAAGTGCTAGTCAGAGCAAATTGAGAACGTTTTAGTCCTGTCAAGTTCTTGGACCAGTCACCTTTGTGTTGTGTTCACAAGAATTTTAAAATTGGAAATTAGGCTGTTTTCAAAATTAGTGCTTGTGGCCAAATGCTGTTATTTTTGCATCTCTTAATCTTACTTGGAGCTATAAATAAATGGTATTAAAATTTCAATGTGAATTTTTGATTTATTCAATGTTGGTTTTATTCTTCTGGGAAACCCTGTTGTCACATGACCAGATGATTATATTGAAGAAATCTAACCTGGGGCCAAATAGAAAGCCCTTTTGCTTCTACCATCCCCATCTATATATAAAAAAAGAGGGCTGTAACTTTACACTGGCCTGAGAGCCCCTCCAGAGCTGTGGGACCTTGGAAAACCATGCTGTCAGTGACAAATCTGGATTTCCAATCTAACATTAATTTCCAAGCTTCCCATGGCTCTCGAGCAGCTTTTGGGCTGCTCTGAAGTTGCACCCTTGGAGTTTCTTAGAGCTCCTTCAGGACACATGGTTATATAAATCAGACTGAAGTGATCCTGTTGCTGTTATCTTATACATAAATCTCTCTGTACCAACATGGAATACAAAAACATACTTTCTCAATTTACCAAGACAATAGATGGATGTTCCAGCACTAGTTTAGCATGGACCATACTCTCCTCCCGCCAGAACCCGGGGATTGGAAAATAGCTCCTAGCACTAGCGTTGTAGTTTTATCTATAACGGAAAGAATTTGCTGATGTTTGCTATGCTGCTTCAGTGCTAGGAATTTGCACATGAAAGCAACATCACTGTCAGTTCATATTGCAATAAGAGACTTAACAGGAATCATAATTGGTGTAAATTAGTAGTCGTGAGGCTTGATTGTGATCAGATCTTGAACCGTACCATAACAACAACAACTTGCATTTATATAGCACCTTTAACATAGGAAAACATCCCAAGGTGATTCACTGGAGCGTAATCAGGCAAAAGTTGACACCAAGCCAAAGGTGGAGATATTTGGTGACTAGAAGCTTGATCAAAGAGGTAGTCTTTAAAGAGGGTCATAAAGGAGGAAAGCGAGGCAGAGAGGTTTAGGGAGGGAATTCCAGAGCTCCGGGCTTAGGTGGCTGAAGGCATAGCCGCCTATGATAGGGCAAAGGGTGTGAGGATGCACAAGAGTCCAGACTTGAAGGAATGTAGAGTTTTTGGAGGGTTGTGGGGCCAGAGGAGGTTACAGAAATCAGATGTGGTGATGCCATGATGGGGGGCTTTGGTGGACTGGGAGCCAATGTAGCTCGGCAAGCACAGGGTTGATGGATGATCGGGACTTGGTGTGGGTTAGAATATGAGTAGCAGAGTTTTGGATGAGCGCAAGTTTATGGAGATTGAAAGATAAGATGGCAGCTATTGGAATAGTCGAGTCTGGAGGTAACAAAAGCGTGGAAGAGGGTTTCAGCAGCAGATGGGCTGAGTTGGGGACTGAGCCAGATGAGGTTATGGAGGTGGAAGTAAAATTCACACAGAACGTCCAGTGTCCAAAGGTAAAGTAGTGATTTCACTGATTTCACTGCTGGCTATGAGGTCGGGGGGCGGGGCCTCAGCACAGCTAGTTTCTGAGCAATGAATGACTGACCGCAACTTCAGATGTGCATGCGTGTGCTACATCCTGAAGTTGCAGTCAGTTTCAAAGGGGTAATAACCACGAACGCTGTTAGTTTACCGTTATTACCCACCACAAATTCCATCCCATTGTACCTTACACAGTGCTGTTTGGAATATCAAGTTAAGATTTTTGTTACATTACTTTGGTAATTGTCATGCTTCCTTATTAAAATGTCAGGATTCAAATATTGACTGCTCTGAAGGGCAACAGTGCAAAAACATTGCACTAGGGTTTATTCTCAACGTATGTGGAAGTTTATTTTTGTAACTGGTGACAAATAACAATGTTGTATATTATGATAAAATTGCATTGGCAATCTGTTTTATTATTCCCTCAGGCTATAGTTTCATTACCAGATATGTACATGTAGAACAATCTTTTTCACCAGCTGTGCTTAATCATGCTGTCAAGCTACAGAGTTAGCTCTGTTAAAATGTGACTACAGCCCTTCATTGTATTGCTGTACAATGGCCCCCCTACCTATTTCTCATCTACATGTTGCCCCTTTGTGACATCATCCGAAGACATGAGTCAGATTCCACTTTTATGCTGATGACACCCAGCTCTACCTCACCACCACCCCTCTCAACCCCTCCAATGTCTCTGTGATGTCAAGTTGCTTGTCCGACATCCAGTCCTGGATGAAATGCAATTTTCTCCAAATAAACATCAGGAAGACCAAAGCCATTGTCTCGGCCCCCACCATAAACACCATTCCCTACCCACCAATTCTATTCCCCACCCAGCCCGTTGTCTCAGGCTGAACCAGACATAGAAACATAGAAGATAGGAGCAGGAGTAGGCCATTCAGCCCCTTGAGCCTGTTCCACCATTTAATGAGATCATGGCTGATCATCCAAATTCAGTACCCTGTCCCTGCTTTCTCCCCATATCCCTTGATCCCTTTAGCCTTAAGAAATATATCTAACTCCTTCTTGAATATATTTAATGAATTGGCCTCAACTGCCTTTTGTGGTAGAGAATTCCACAGGTTCACCACTCTCTGGGTGAAGAAATTCCTCCTCATCTCAGTCCTAAATGGCTTATCCCTTATCCTTAGACTGTGACCCCTGGATCTGGACTCCCCCGCCATCGGGAACATCCTGCATCTAGTCTGTCTAGTCCTGTTAGAATTTTATAAGTTTCAATGAGATCCCCTCTCATTCTTCTAAACTCTAGTGAATACAAGCCTAATCGACCCAATCTCTCCTCATACGTCATTCCTGCTATCCCAGGTATCAGTCTGGTGAATCTTCTCTGCACTCTCTCCATGGCAAGAACATCCTTCCTCAGATAAGGTGACCAAAACTGCACACAATACTCAAGGTGTGGTCTCACCAAGGCCCTGTACAACTGCAGCAAAACATCCTTGCCCCTGTACTCGAATCCTCTCACTATGAAGGCCAACATACCATTTGCCTTCTTAACCGTCTGCTGCACCTGCATGCTTACCTTCAGCGAATGGTGCACAAGGACACCCAGGTCTCGTTGCACTTCCCCTTTTCCCAATCTATTGCCGTTCTGTCTTCCTGTTTTTGCCACCGAAGTAGAACCTCATTTATTTGATCTACGATTTAGAAATTTCTACTTGTTATTCTACAAAAACAGGACAGCTAAATTTCAAAACTCTCATGCCAATAAAATTAAAGGTGATGACATAAGGGGGAGAATAAATAAACAAACATCTTGTTGTTAGCAAAATACTGCAGATGTTGGAAATCCGAAATAACAACAGAAAATGCTGGAAAAACTCAGCAGGTCAGGCAACATCCGTGGAGAGAAATTTGAGTTGACGTTTCGGGTTGGACCCTTCTTCAAAACTGGAAAGAAAAGAAACTAGATCGGAGGCAGGGCTGCCTCCGATCTAGTTTCTTTTCTTTCCAGTTTTGAAGAAGGGTCCAACCCGAAACGTCAACTCAAATTTCTCTCCACGGATGTTGCCTGACCTGCTGAGTTTTTCCAGCATTTTCTGTTGTTATCTTGTTGTTACTACTCTGTGCACTAGATCACTCAGATTTCTGATGCATGTGAAATAACAGCTATTGATGAAAAACAATGCTATTTCTTTATAGCTGGTCTAAATTTCAGCTGTGAATTGATTAAATTCTGTAAGCTGTGAGTTTGTCAGACATTCATAAGCTGCTAATATCTCAAGAAAGGGATGGAGACAGGCTGCTGTTTATACAGTCGTGGATGGCTGTAAACTGACATGGAATGAAGCATTTCCAGCAGGGATCCAAAGGGACTTCCTCGCATGTCCTTCAGGATTATCTTGCTTCCCGTGACCATCTCACTCATTCTGTCAGTATACTACTGAGTGTTCATGTCACAGGCTCACAGCTATTGCCATTTCCACCTGCTGTGTGACATCTTCAGAGAATTTATTTACCTCAAAGTTACCTTCTGTAATCCTTGTAGATCATCAGAGAACCGTTCTGCTGTTATATGTAGCATGCCTTCAACTTATCCGGGCAAACTGACGTGCCCTTTTTTTCAGTAAATCAGTACAACGAGAATATAACATGCTTTTATGAATTTAGGCTAACCAAATCCTGTTTAATGTCACTAAAGAGCATTAGAATTAATGCTGATGGTTATTTAAGTTACCAATTCCAGATATTGGGATTGAAATCAAGGTATTAAGCCACATTAAAACTGCATTATTGATCAGAATGTACAGAATATTGGTATTAAATATTAAAAAAGAGGGTTATCAAATGATTGAGGAATGGGAAGCCAAGACTCCTATTCTTCTTTTTCAGCTCTGTTTTTTGTCAAATGTAAGTATTCATGAAAACAAAACTCCTAGAGTTGTCAATTTGTCTAAACACCCAGTCCTGCTTCGTACCACTGAAGAATAATAATGAGACTATTTGCAACCTCAGCATCCTATTTGACCCTGAGCCGAGCTTCTGGCCACATATCTTCTACATCACGACCACCTACTTCCACCTCCGTAACATCGCTTGTCCCCATCCCTGCCACAGTTTATAAGAACATAAGAAATAAGAACAGGAGTAGGCCATATGGCCCCTCGAACCTACTCCGCCATTCTATAAGATCATGGCTGATCATCGACCTCAACTCCACTTTTCCGCCCAATCTCCATATCTCTTGATTCCCCCCGAGTCCAAAAATCTATCTACCTCAGCCTTGAATAAGACTCAGCATTCACAGCCCTCTGGGGCAGAGAATTACAAAGATTCACAATCCTCTGAGTGAAGAAATTTCTCCTCATCTCGGTCTTAAATGACCCACCCCTTATTCTGAGATTATGCCCCCTAGTTCTAGACACTCCAGCTAGGGGAAACAACCTCTCAGCATTTATCCTGTCAATCCCCTTAAGAATCTTTTATGTTTCAATGAGATCACCTCTTATTCTTCTAAACTCCAGAGAGTATAGGCCCATTCTACACAATCTCTCATCATAGGACAGCCATCTCATCCCAGGAATCAATCTAGTGAACCTTTGTTGCACCGCCTCCAAGGCAAATATATCCTTCCTTAGATAAGGAGACCAAAACTGTGCGCAGTACTCCACGTGTGGTCTCACCAAGGCCCTGAACAATTGTAGCAAGACTGCCTTACACTTGTACTCCAATCCCCTTGCAATAAAGGCCAACATGCCATTTGCCTTCCTTATTACTTGCTGTACCTGCATACCAGCTTCCTGTGTTTCTTGCACGAGGACACCCAAATCTCTCTGAACATTTGAAAGTTTCTCACCATTTAAAAAATATCCTGTTTTTCTATTCTTCCTACCAAAGTGAATAACCTCACATTATACTCCATCTGCCACCTTGCTGCCCACTCACTTAGTCTATCTATATCGCTTTGCAGACTCTTTGGGGGAAAAATTCAGTTTGTTGCGCCTTAAGAGGGTGCTAAGTGGGGCGCAAACCAACTAGCGCCCGGGCGTGGCACTGCCCACGCCTCCCGCAAAATTCAGCGGGAGGTTAGTGGTGGCGCTAACTGTTAGCGCTGCGCCGCTGGTGATGACGTCATTGGTGTGCGCAGCACCCCGCTCACACCCCGGCCGTGATCTTCGGGAGTGCCCCCTGATTTACCACTGGACGCTATGTCCGACAGGGTCAGGGTGGCGTACCTGCGGCCGGGGAGGCACAAATTAAAGGCAGGGCGGATATTTTTGTTATTGGCTGCCTGCCAGCACCTGCCTGCGCTCCCGTCCCTGGCTTCCAGAACCGCCCCCCCCCCCCGCCCCAGCGGAGTGCCGGCTGTGCTCCAAGAGCCTGGCACTTCTCTTGGGTGCTGGGCTCTTTTGCCTGCACTCCCGTGTGGCGCTGCGGCACATAGTGCCACGATAATCACTCGCAGCGCCCCAAGAGGGAGGCGGGGCACCTCCAGTAGCGCCCCGCTCCCCTTTGGGGTGCAACCAAGCAATTCCCGGCGCGGGGGCGCTAATTTTTCTGGGGCACTACTTTTAACGCCCCGGCAAAGTTAGCGCCCCAAATGGGGCTATACTGAATTTCTCCCGCTTTGTGTTCTCCTCACAGCTTACTGTCCCACCTAGCTTTGTATCATCAGCAAACTTGGATACATTACACTCGGTACATTACAGGCGGAGGTTGGGGATGGCATGAAAAGGGAAATTAAAGAAGCGTGCAATAAGGGCACAGCAGTCATCATGGGTGACTTTAATCTACATATAGATTGGGACAACCAAATTAGTAACAATACTGTGGAGGAGGAATTCCTGGAGTATTTACGGGATGGTTTTCTGGACCAATATGTCGAGGAACCAACCAGAGATCAGGCCATCTTAGGCTGGGTATTATGTAACGAGAAAGGATTAATTAGCTATCTTGTTGTACAAGGCCCCTTTGATCGGAGCGATCATAATATGATCGAATTCTTCATTAAGATGGAGAATGAAGTAGTTGACTCAGAGACTAGGGTCCTCAATTTAAATAAAGGAAACTATGATGGTCTGAGGAGCGAGTTGGGTAGGATTGATTGGGGAATGTCACTCAAAGGGTTGACGGTGGATAGGCAATGGCAAACATTCAAAGACCGAATGGATGAGCTACAGAATTTGTTCATCCCAGTTTGGCATAAAAATAAAACAAAAAAGGTGACTCAACCGTGGCTAACAAGGGAAATTAGGGATAGCATAAGATCCAAGGAGACGACATATAAATTGGCCAGAAAAAGCAATAATCCTGAGGATTGGGAGCAGTTTAGGATTCAACAAAGGAGGACAAAGGGATTAATTAAGAAAGGGAAAATAGAATATGAGAATAAGCTTGTAGGGAACATAAAAACTGACTGTAAAAGCTTTTATAGATATGTGAAGAGAATAAGATTGGTGAAGTCAAGCGTAGGTCCCTTGCAGTCAGAACCAGGGGAATTTATAATGGGAAACAAAGAAATGGCAGACCAACTAAATTCATACTTTGGTTCTGTCTTCACAAAGGAGGACACAAATAACCTCCCAGAGATGCCGGGGAACATAGGGTCTGATGAAAGGGTGGAACTGAAAGAAATCAGTATTTGTAGGGAAATGGTGTTAGGAAAATTGATGGGACTGAAGGCTGATAAATTCCCAGGGCCTGATAATCTACATCCCAGGGTACTTAAGGAAGTGGCCCTAGAAATAGTAGATGCATTGCTGGTCATCTTCCAGAACTCGATAGACTCTGGAACAGTACCCATGGATTGGAGGGTAGCTAATGTTACCCCACTATTCAAAAAAGGTGGTAAAGAAAAAGCAGGGAATTATAGACCGGTAAGCCTGACATCGGTAGTGGGGAAAATGCTAGAGTCTATTATAAAAGATGTAATAGCAGAGCACTTGGAAAGCAGTGACAGGATCGGACAAAGTCAACATGGATTTACAAAAGGTAAATCATGCTTGACTAATCCACTGGAATTTTTTGAGGATGTAACTGGTAAAATAGATAAGGGAGAACCAGCGGATGTGGTGTATTTGGACTTTCAGAAGGCTTTCGATAAGGTCCCACATAAGAGATTAGCGTGCAAAATTAAGGCACATGGGATTCGGGGCAAGGTATTGACTAGGATAGAGAACTGGTTGGCGGACAGAAAGCAAAGAGTTGGAATAAACGGGTTGTTTTCCGAGTGGCAGGCAGTGACTAGTGGGGTACCGCAAGGATCGGTCTTAGGACCCCAGCTGTTCACAATATACATTAATGATCTGGACGAGGGAACTAGATGTAATATCTCCAAATTTGCAGACGACACAAAGCTGGGTGGGAGGGTAAGCTGTGAGGAGGATGTCGTGAAACTCCAGTACGATTTGGACAGGTTGGGTGATTGGGCAGAAACATGGCAAATGCACTATAATGTGGATAAATGTGAGGTTATCCACTTTGGTGGCAAAAACAGGAAGGGAGATTATTATTTGAATGGCAATAGATTGGGAGAAGGGGAAGTGCAAAGAGATCTGGGTGTTCTTGTGCACCAGTCGCTGAAGGTAAGCATGCAGGTGCAGCAGGCGGTTAAGAAGGCAAATGGTATGTTGGCCTTCGTAGCAAGAGGGTTCGAGTACAGGAACAAGGATGTCTTGCTACAGTTGTACAGGGCCTTGGTGAGACCGCACCTTGAGTATTGTGTGCAGTTTTGGTCGCCTTACCTGAGGAAGGACGTTCTTGCCATGGAAGCAGTGCAGCGAAGTTTCACCAGGCTGATACCTGGGATGGCAGGAATGACGTATGAGGAGAGATTGTGTCGATTGGGCTTATACTCACTGGAGTTTAGAAGATTGAGAGGGGATCTCATCGAAACCTATAAAATTCTGTCAGGCCTGGACAGACTAGATGCAGGAAGGATGTTGATGATGGCCGTGGAGTCCAGAACCAGGGGTCATAGTCTAAGGATAAGGGGTAAGCCATTTAGGACTGAAATGAGGAATTTCTTCACCCAGAGAGTGGTGAACCTGTGGAATTCTCTGTCACAGAGGGCGGTGGAGGCCAGTTCATTAAATATATTCACGAAAGAGTTGGATATATTTCTTAAGGCTAAAGGGATCAAGGGATATGGGGAGAAGGCAGGGACAGGGTACTGAATTTGGATGATCAGCCATGATCTCATTGAATGGCGGAGCAGGCTCGAAGGGCCGAATGGCCTACTCCTGCTCCTATCTTCTGTGTTTCTATGTTTCATCTAGGTCATTAATATAGATTATAAATAGCTGAGGCCCCAACACTGATCCTTGCGGCACCCCACTAGTTACAGCCTGCCAACCTGAAAAAGATCTGTTTACCCCTACTCTCTGTATTCTGTCTGTTAACCAATCCACTATCTATGCTACTATATTATCCCAACCCCATGCCTAATATTGTGTAATAACCATTTATGTGGCACCATATCGAATGCCTTTTGGAAATCCAAATATACGCCTTCCACTGGTTCCCCTTTATCTACCCTGCTAGTTACATCCTCAAAAACCTCTAATAAATTTGTCAAACATGATTTCCCTTTCATAAAACCATGTTGACTCTGCCTAAGCATGTTATGATTTTCTAAGTGCCCTGATACCACTTCTTTAACAATGGATTCCAGCATTTTCCCGACGGCTGATGTCAGGCTAACTGGCCTGTAGTTCCCTGTTCTTTCTCTCTCTGCTTTCTTAAATTACGGTGTTACATTTATGGCCTTCCAATCCGGTGGGACCATTCTAGGATCTAGGGAATTTTGGAAGATCAAAACCCATGCATCCACTATCTCTTCAGCCACCTCTTTTAGAACCCTAGTTTCTGGGGATTTGTCGGCTTTTAGTTTCTCTCGTATTTTCTTTACTTTTATTAATTATGTTAAGTTCCTTACCATTTTTGGTATGCTTTTTGTGTCTTTTACCATGAAGACAGATACAAAATATTTGTTTAATGTTTCTGCCATTTCCTTATTCCCCATAATAATTTCTCCTGTCTCAGCCTCTAAGGGACAAACGTTTACTTTTGCTACTCTCTTCCTTTTTACATACTTGTAGAAGCTCTTACAATCTGCTTTTATATTTCTTGCTAGTTTTCTCTCATTCTATTTTTTCCCTTTTTATCAATTTTTTGGTCATCCTTTGCAGGTTTCTGAAACTCTCCCAATCCTCAGGCTTACTACTATTCTTCACAACATTATAAGCTTCTTCTTTCAATCTAATGCTATCCTTAACTTTTTTCATTAGTCACGGTTGGATTACCTTTCCCATGGTGGTTTTGTTTCTCAATGGAATGTATTTTTGTTGAGAATTATGAAATACTTCTTTAAATGCTAGCCACTGCTTATCTACTGCCATACCTTTTAACCTATTTTTCCAATCTACCTTAGCCAACTCGCTCCTCCTACCTATATAATTGGCTTTATTTAAGTTTAAGACTTTAGTTTTGGACTTAGTCAAGTCACTCTCAAAATTAACGTGAAATTCTATCATATTATGATCACTCTGTCCCAGAGGATCCTTTACTATGAGATTGCTAATTAACCCTGTCTCATTACACAATACAAGATCTAAAATAGCCTGTTCCCTGGTTGGTTCCATGACGTATTGTTCTAGGAAACTGTTCCAAATGCATTCCATGAACTCATCCTCCAGACTACCTTTGCCAATTTGATTTGTCCAGTCTGTATGAAGATTAAAGTCTCCCATGATTATTGCATTACCTTTGTTGCAAGCTCTTTCTATTTCTTGATTAATATTCTGTCCAACAGTATAGCTATTGTTAGGGGGCCTATATATTATTCCTACCAGTGTTTTCTGTCTCTTGTTATTCCTTATCACCACCCAAACTAATTCTACTTCCTCATCTTCCAAGCAGAGATCCTTTCTCTCTACTGTCCTTATGTCATCCTTTATTATCAGGGCTACTCCCCCTCCTTTTCCATTCTGTCTATCTTTTCAAAATGTCAAGTACCCTGGAACATTTAATTCCCAACCTTGGCCACCTTGCAACCATGTCTCTGTAATGGCTATTAGATCGAACCCATTATCTCTATTTGTGCCATTAGTTCATCTATCTTGTTACGAATGCTTTGTGCATTCAGATAAGGAGCTTTTAATTTACATGTTTTACCATTATTCCCTGCTTTGACATTATTCCCTGTTGCACTGCTACCATTAAACTCTCTGTCCCTGTCACACTCTGCTTATTTTTACCCAAATCGCTACACTGCTCTATTGCCTTGACCTTTCTCTTTAGATTTCTAAAGTTCCCCTCCCCTGACCCCTCTTCCCCCCCCCACCTGATTTTTTAGTTTAAAGCCCTATTTACAGCCCTCATTATTCAATTTGCCAGGACGCTGGTCCCAGCCTGGTTTAAGTGAAGCCCATCCTGATGGAACAGCTTCCTCTTTCCCCAGTACTGGTGCCAGTGCCCCATGAATTGAAACATAGAAACATAGACATAGAAACATAGAAGATAGGAGCAGGAGTAGGCTATTCAGCCCCTCGAGCCTGCTCCGCCATTCGATGAGATCATGGCTGATCATCCAAACTCAGTACCCCGTACCTGCCTTCTCCCCATATCCCTTGATACCTTTAGCTCTAAGAAATATATCTAACTCCTTCTTGAATATATTTAAAGACTTGGCCTCAACCACCTTCTGTGGTAGAGAATTCCACAGGTTCACCACTCTCTGGGTGAAGAAATTCTTCCTCATCTCTGTCCTAAATGGCTTACCCCTTATCCTTAGACTATGACCCCTGGTTCTGGACTCTCCGACCATCGGGAACATTCTACCTGCATCTAGTTTGTCCAGACCTGTCAGAGTTTTATAAGTTTCGATGAGATCCCCTCTCATTCTTCTAAACTCCAGCGAGTATAAGCCCAATCGACCCAATCTCTCCTCATACGTCATTCCTGCCATCCCAGGGATCAGCCTTGTGAATCTTCGCTGAACTCCTTCCATGGCAAGAACATCCTTCCTCAGATAGGTGACCAAAACTGCACACAGTACTCAAGGTGTGGTCTCACCAAGGCGCTGTACAACTGCAGCAGGACATCCTTGCTCCTGTACTCAAACCCTTTTGCTATGAAGGCCAACATACCATTTGCCTTCTTCACCGCCTGCTGCACCTGCATGCTTACCTTCAGCGACTGGTGCACAAGGACACCCAGGTCTCGTTGCACTTCCCCTTCTCCCAATCTATTGCCATTCAGATAATAGTCTGCCTGTCTGTTTTTGACACCAAAGTGGATAACCTCGCATTTATCCACGTTATATTGCATCTGCCACGCTTCTGCCCAATCACCCAACCTGTCCAAATCATCCTGGAGTTTCTCGGTATCCTCCTCGCAGCACACATGCCCACCCAGCTTTGTGTCGTCTGCAAACTTGGAGATATTACACCTAGTTCCCTTATCTAGATCATTAATGTATATTGTGAATAGCTGGGGTCCAAGGACCAATCCCTGCGGTACCCCACTAGTCACTGCCTGCCACTCGGAAAAAGACCCGTTAATTCCTACTCTCTGCTTTCTGTCCGCCAACCAGTTCTCTATCCAAGTCAATACCTTGCCCCCAATCCCATGTGCCTTAACTTTACACACTAATCTCTTATGCGGGACCTTATCGAAAGCCTTTTGAAAGTCCAAATACACCACATCTACTGGTTCTCCCTTATCTATTTTCCCAGTTACATCCTCAAAAAATTCCAGTAGATTAATCAAGCACGATTTACCTTTTGTAAATCCATGTTGACTTTGTCCGATCCTGTCACTGTTTTCCAAGTGCTCAGCTATTACATCCTTTATAATGGACTCTAGCATTTTCCCCACTACCGAAGTCAGGCTTACCGGTCTGTAATTCCCCGCTTTCTCTCTACCACCCTTTTTGAATAGTGGGGTAACATTAGCTACCCATTGATGGGCTTTCAATAACCACAAAACTAGAAGTTATAGACTTAAACAAGTTGGCTTTTAATCACTAAGATCAGAGGTAACATCTCAACACGCCGACTGGTTCACAGGAATGAGTCATACAGATCCTGGGATCTTTATGTAAGAGAAGTCAGGGGCGGAGCCAAGAGCCAAGACCTGGAACCTCCCAGGTTAGTCGGGAAAGAGGAAGTGAAACTATACACAGTGGGGGAGGGTAATATACATGAGTGCAAAACAAGTACAGGATCAAGACAAACAGATTTCATTACATTCACCCCTTCTATAGATTTAGTCCATCGGGGTGATGTTTCTTAAAAGTTGGTATAAGTGAGTCTGTCAGGAGGTTTTACAGTTCTCAGTGATCAGCGCAAAGCCGGTTGGGGTGCCTCTAGGGGAGTGGATTCTGGTCCCTCCGCTGTCCGGGCCTCCGCAGTGTCTTCCAGGTTATCTGCAGTGTCCTCCAGGTTAAAGTTGGGTATTGATACCTTTGGGCATCCTGTCTCTTTGTAGTGTAGGTCTTCATCGGGTAGTCTCCCATCGTTCTCTCCGCTCCCCGAGGGAGCGAGGTCTTTTATGGAAACAGTGTCCTCTCGCCCGTCAGAGTATTCGATATAGGCGTACTGAGGGTTTGCATGGAGGAGCTGTACCTTTTCCACAAGGGGGTCCGTTTTATGGCCTCTCACGTGCTTCCGCAATAGTACTGCCCCCGGAGACGTCAGCCACGCGGGTAGAGATATGCCCGAGGTGGATTTCCGGGGGAAAACGAACATCTTTTCGTGAGGGGTAGCGTTAGTGGCAGTACATAACAGAGACCTTATGGAGTGGAGCACGTCTAGGAGGACTTCCTGCCAGTGGGAGGTCGGAAGACCTTTTGACTTTAAGGCTAACGTGACAGCCTTCCAAACAGTAGCATTCTCCCTTTCCACTTGCCCATTACCCCGGGGGTTGTAGCTAGTGGTTCTGCTAGTGGCTATCCCCTTCGAGAGCAGGAACTGGCACAGCTCGTCACTCATGAATGACGTCCCCCTATCGCTGTGTATGTAGTTCGGCATGCCAAACATGCAGAATAGATTACAGAGACACTTGATGACCGTGGCACTGGTCATGTCTGGGCAGGGAATGGCGAAGGGGAAGCGGGAATATTCATCAATGATATTGAGGAAGTATACGTTATGGTCGGCAGAGGGAAGGGGTCCCTTGAAGTCCAGACTTAGGCGCTCGAATGGCCGTGTGGCTTTGATAAGGTGTGCACGGTCAGGCCTGTAGAAACGAGGCTTGCATTCCGCACAGATGCGGCAGGCTCTGGTCATTGCCCTGACTTCCTCGATGGAGTGGGGCAGATTGCGGGACTTTATAAAATGGTATAGTCAGGTGACCCCTGGGTGACAGAGGTCGTTGTGGAGACCCTGTAATTTGTCCGTATGAATGCTGGCACACATTCCCCGCGATAGGGCGTCTGGGGGTTTATTAAGGGCTCCCGGCCTGTACATAATATCATAGTCGAACGTGGATAGTTCGATCCTCCACCTGAGTATTTTGTCATTCTTGATTTTCCCCCTTTGTTTGTTATTAAACATGAAAGCCACCGACCGCTGGTCGGTAAGCAGGGTGAAACGTTTGCCGGCTAGGTAGTGTCTCCAGTGCCGCACTGCCTCCACTATAGCCTGTGCCTCCTTCTTGACAGAAGAGTGCCTGATTTCAGGCCCCTGAAGGGTTCGGGAGAAGAAGGCCACAGGTCTCCCAGCCTGATTGAGGGCCGCAGCTAAGGCAAAGTCTGATGCATCGCTTTCGACTTGAAAGGGAATGCATTCGTCCACTGCACACACTGCAGCTCTTTCAATGTCCTGTTTAATACTGGTGAAAGCCTCCCGAGCTTCAGCTGATAGTGGGAAGGACGTCGATTTAATGAGGGGTCGGGCCTTATCAGAGTAATTGGGCACCCATTGGGCATAATACGAAAAAAATCCCAGGCACCTTTTTAAAGCTTTGGGATTGTGTGGCAGGGGCAGTTCCTTTAGGGGGTGTAATCGGTCAGGGTCCGGTCCAAATACCCCATCTTCCACCACACAGCCGAGGATACAGAGACGGGTTGTGTTGAAGACACATTTGTCTTCGTTGTAGGTTAGATTCAGCTTTAGGGCAGTTTTTAAAAATCTCGCAAGATTTAGATCGTGGTCTTGCTGGTTGTGCCCGCAGATAGTGACATTGTCCAGATAGGGGTAGGTAGCTTGTAGTTTATTCTCGTCAACCATGCGGTCCATCTCACGTTGGAAGGCCGAGACCCCATTTGTTACCCCGAAGGGCACTCTGAGAAAATGGTAGAGGCGCCCGTTCGCCTCGAAGGCGGTGTATGGGCAGTCCTCCGTTCTAATGGGGAGCTGGTGATACGCGGATTTAAGGTCGATAGTCAAGAAGACTCGGTATTGCGCAATCTGGTTGACCATTTCTGATATGCGGGGTAAAGGGTAGGCGTCCAACTGGGTATAAATATTAACAGTGTGGCTGTAGTCAATTACCATCCGTTTCTTTTCGCTATTTTTAACTATGACTACTTGGGCATGCCACGGGCTGGTACTGCATTCAATAATGCCTTCCCGCAGGAGTCTGTCCACTTCCGCCTTGATAAAGTGTCTGTCTTCCAGACTGTACCGTCTACTTTTGGTCGCTATGGGCCTACAGTTCGGAGCGAGATTAGCGAATAAAGAGGGCGGGCTGATTTTTAAGGTTGATAGGCCACAGACTGTGAGTGACGGCTGGGCCCGCCATATGCTAGCGTGACACTTTCGTGGTGGCACTGGAAGTCCAGGTTCAAGATTACATTAACACAGAGTTCTGGCATCACGAGGAGTTTAAAATCCTTGTAGTCCATGCCTTTTACAGTCAGTGTTACCACACAGTAGCCCAAAATGTCCGAAGTGTGGGGCTTAGCAGCCATAGCAATTCTGCTCCGTGTAGGGGTTACCGTTAATGAGTGCCACCGTACCAGGCTAGGGTGGATAAAACTCTCGGTACTCCCACAGTCAATTAAACATTTCGTTAAATTCCCGTTTACCTGTATGTCCATCATGGATTTTGTCAACGGGTGTGGCCTGGATTGATCCACCGTGATCGAAGCCACTGTTGGGCCCTGGGCGGCCGTTGAGTCGGGAAAAGATGGCGGATCCCAAGATGGTGGCCTGCACAGCACGCACGAGGCGGTGACGGAGTTGGAAATCGGATTCCCCCTGCAGACTTTGCTAAAATGCCCCTTTTTCTTACATTTGAAGCATGTAGCGTCCTTCGCTGGGCATCGTTGTCTGGGGTGCTTGGCCTGGCCGCAGAAGTAGCATTTCGGGCCTCGAGACATTGCCGCTGTAGTAGGACTCCTGGGTGAACTTCTGTGTGGGGACTCCGGCGGCATAGAGCTGGTCTGAGACCTGGATGGGGAAGATGGCTGATTCCAAGGTGGCGGCCCCCTCGGCACGCACGAGGTGGTGAGGGCCGCATGGCCGGAAGAATAAGAGTCAGAGTTTCTCTGGGCCACGTCCAGCGATCGCGCAGTGGCCACTGCCTTTTTTAAGTCCAGGACCTCCTTCTCCAGCAGTCTCTGCCGGATATAATTCGACTTGAGGCCCGTGATGAAGGAATCGCGGACCAATTCGTCAGAGTACGCGTTGGCCGTTACGGCCTTGCAGTTACAGTCCCGGACCAGGTCCTTTAGGCCCTGTAAGAAATCGTCCATTGATTCCTCTGGTCGCTGCCTGCGTGTAGCCAGCAGATGTCTGGCGTACACTTCATTTACCGGCCTCTGGTATTGGGCCTTCAGGATAGTGATGGCTTCCGTGTAAGAGGTGGCGTCCCGGATGAACGAATAAATCCGATGACTTACGCGAGTAGTCAGTAGACTCAGTTTATCTACCTCGATAGCGGATGAGGCTCCCGCGAAGAGTTCGAAGCATTTGAGCCAGTGTCCAAATTGATTTGATGCTTCAGCAGAATGTGGATCCAAGTCCAGACGCTCTGGTTTTAGGAGTCGATCCATCCTAGTATTCTTTAGTGATTAAAATTGATGGGCCTTCAATAACCACAAAACTAGAAGTTATAGACTTAAACAAGTTGGCTTTTAATCACTAAGATCAGAGCTAACATCTCAACATGCCGACTGGTTCACAGGAATGAGTCATACAGATCCTGGGATCTTTATGTAAGAGAAGTCAGGGGCGGAGCCAAGAGCCAAGACCTGGAACCTCCCAGGTTAGTCGGGAAAGAGGAAGTGAAACTATACACAGTGGGGGAGGGTAATATACATGAGTGCAAAACGAATACAGGATCAAGACAAACAGATTTCATTACACCCTCCAATCCATGGGTACAGTTCCAGATTCCAGCGAATTTTGGAATAAACCCCTTCTTCCCACACCACTCTTTGAACCACGCATTTAATTCCCTGATCTGCTTGACCCTATGCCAATTTGCGCGTGGCTCAGGTAGTAATCCAGAGATTATTACCCTTGAGGTTCTGCTTATTAATTTAGACTCTAGCTCCTCAAACTCATTCAGCAGAACCTCATTCTTATCTGCTGCTGAAACCCTCATCCACACCTTTGTTATTTCCAGACTTGGCTATCCCAATGCTCTCCTGGCCAGCCTCCCATTTTCAGCCCTCTATAAACTTGAGCTCAACCAAGCCTCTGCTGCCTGTATCCTAACCCACACCAGGTCCCACTCACTCATCGTCCTTGTGCTTGCTGACCTACATTGGCTCCCAGTCCAGCAATGCCTTAATTTTAAAATTCTCAATCCTCATATTAAATCCTTCCATGGCCTCATCCCTCCCTACCTCTGT
The DNA here is from genome assembly GCF_052327205.1 of Somniosus microcephalus. Classification (NCBI taxonomy): domain Eukaryota; kingdom Metazoa; phylum Chordata; class Chondrichthyes; order Squaliformes; family Somniosidae; genus Somniosus; species Somniosus microcephalus. The sequence goes on from NC_140989.1 coordinate 97,269,960, forward strand.
AACCTTGTCAAGAACTCCAACTCTGGCCTCTTGTGCATCGCCCACTCCCTTTGCCCCACCATTGGCAGCCGTGTCTTCAGGCATCTCGGCCCCAAGCTCTGGAATTCCCTCCCTAAATCATGCTGCCTCACAGTCTCTCTCTCCTTTTAAGGTGCTCCATTAAACCTACCTCTTTGACCAAGCTTTTAGTTACACATCCTAATATCTCCTTCTTTGGCTCTGTGTTAATTTTAGTCTGATTCTACTCCTGTGAAGTGCCTTGGGACATTAAAGATGCTATATAAATACAACTTGTTGCTGTACAAAAGACCTTTCGTCTGGTAGACCAGGAGTTATCTGGAGGCCAATAGTAAAAGGGCTTTTAATAATTACTCCCGATGAATTGGATTTTGATGCCTTTTAGGAAATAAGTTGTACTTTTTAAATTTGTATTTAATTCTAAAAAATGATTAAGAATTATTTCAGTATAGTGCAGTACCTTTCATTGCTCAAAAGGGACTACAGAGTGCCCAGCTACAGGCTCCACTATTTGGGCTGCTACAAGGGCAGCTTGGCTCTGCATGCCTTCAGATACCTGTAGTTGCATGGGTGGCAGAGGGGGGGACGTGTGCTGTCATCAAGAGAAGCAGTGACATATTCCTGATGCTGGGTATTGTCTCAACATGTCAACTTCTCTGCAATATAACAGACTCGATGACAACATTGAGAGTACTGAAGTCCCTATTAATGGCTGTCTTAATGTGATCTGCCAGCCTATTGAAGAGGGAGGAGATGGCACAGGCCAAGCACTGTATGGCAACAGTTTGAGCATTCATGAGAGATGATATGACTGGTCTTTAGATTTCTTGCATGGAGAAGCCTTGTAGATGGCCCTGGAGTTAACACTCACTCATTATGGAGTGCAAATTTATGTCCCTTGCATAAGACTAACCCACATGGTCCCAAACACCCCTTCCTGTAGTATGGCTAGAGAAAGAGAAGAGAAATAAGGGTTATGATGCTGCCTTCATGACAGTTTGGTCACTTGATGCTTCTCACTGAATGACCTACAGGGAATTATTATTTACTGTCTGCTTGTGAGTGAATGAATACGCAAAGAAAGAACAAGCAAGAATGTTTTTCACAATGTAGAATTGAAATCAGGCCTCCTGTTTCTCCATCTCCTGGTTCCTCCATATTTTCCATGCCCTGGATTCTTGGATTGTCTCTTCAAAGTGTAAGAAGACAAAGTTTTGGGGGTGTGGGGGAGTGGACCTCTCCTTGTGTGGGTTTTCCCTCATTATACTCCCTCTTCTCCTGAAAAAACTAGGTTGGATAACTGAATTGCAAGGAATATGTACAGAGATACCCATGCATTAGTCTTTTGCCTATATTGGATCCGATTACAGATGCAAATATTAAACAAATTCATAGAATGAGGGCTTTTTCGGAGAACAGCACGTGTGACCAAGTCTTCCCTGGTACATAATGGGCAAGTATAGGAATATTTAAAGTAGTGCAAGACTGTGTGGGAGACTACTTGGCATGTCATTCATATTTGATGCAGTGTTATAAAGTCTGTTTTGGATGGAGGTTCCTATGTTGGCACTGCTGGTCTTCACACCCACTAATGAATGAGTCACCAATTGTACGTGCGACTCATGCCTGGTGGTTCACCCATAATAGTGAACATAGGAAGAAGAGTAGGCCATTCAGCCCCTCGAGCCTGTTCCGCCATTCAATGAGATCATGGCTGATCTACGACCTAACTCCATATACCCGCCTTTGGCCCATATCCCTTAATAACTTTGGTTAACTAAAAGCTATCAATCTCTGACTTAAAATTAACAATTGATCTAGCATCAATTGCCATTTGCAGAAGAGAGTTCCAAACTTCTACCACCCTTTTTATGTAGAAGTGTTTCCTAACTTCACTCCTGAAAGGTCTGGCTCTAATTTTTAGATTATGCCCCCTAGTCCTAGAATCCTCAATCAGCAGAAATAGTTTCTCTCTATCAACCCTATCTGTTCACCTTAATGTCTTGAAAACTTCAAAATTCTAGGGAATGCAACCCTAATTTGTGTAATCTCTCCTCGTAACTTAACCCTTGAAGTCCAGGTACCATTCTGGTGAACCGATGCCGCACTCCCTCCAAGGCCAGTATATCCTTCCTAAGGTGTGGCGCCCAGAACTGCTCACAGTACTCCAGGCGTGATCTAACCAGGGTTTTGTATAGCTGCAGCATACCTTCTACCCCCTTGTATTCTAGTCCTCTAGATATAAAGGCCAGCATTCCATTAACCTTTTTGATTATTTTCTGTACCTGTCCATGACATTTTTAATAATCTATGTACTTGGACCCCCAAGTCTCTTTGGACCTCCACTGCTTTTAGCTCTTCACCATTTAGAAAGTACCCTTTCCTACCCTTTTTAGGTCCAAAGAGATGACCTCACATTTGCTTACATTGAAATCCATTTGCCACAGTTTTGCCCATTCACTTAATCTATCAATATCCCTTGTAATATCCCTTGTAGCTTTCATCTACACTGCCTACAATGCCGCCTTTCTTCGTGTCATCAGCAAATTTGAATATATGACTTTCTATGCCATCGTAAAGTCATTAATAAATACTGTGAAAATTTGAGGTCCCAACACAGATCCCTGTGGGACACCATTAGTCACATCCTGCCAATTTGAGTACCTACCCATTCTCCCAACTGCTTGTCTCCTGCCGCTCAGCCAATTTCCTAACCAGGTCAATAATTTGTAATTCAAAAGGAGTTGGAGTGCCCGGAAACTTAGGCGGATTCAGCATTTAATGGACCTGGACGACTGCTAAACCCACTGTGCCCACCTCTAGCTTCCCGCCGCAGACAAAAAGTAGGCCTGTTGTATTTGAATTTAATACAACTGGAGTAATATCAGAAAAAATGGCAATCCATTGTTGATCAATTGAATAAATTAAACCAAAAGGATTGTACTGTTTCCCAGACATCAAGGGTTAAGTTATGAGGAGAGATTACACAATTTAGGGTTGTATTCCCTAGAATTTAGAAGGTTAAGGGGTGATCTGATCAAAGTTTTCAGGATATTAAGGGGAACAGATAGGGTAGATAGAGAGAAACTATTTCTGCTGGTTGGGGGAGTCTAGGACTAGGGGCCACAGTCTAAAAATTAGAGCCAGACCTTTCCGGAGTGAAATTAGGAAACACTTCTACGCACAAAGAGTGGTAGAAGTTTGGAACTCTCTTCCGCAAATGGCAATTGATGCTAGATCAATTGTTAATTTTAGATTGGAGATTGATAGCTTTTTGTTACCCAAAGCTATTAAGGGATATGGGCCAAAGGCAGGTATATGGAGTTAGGTCACAGATCAGCGATGATATTGAATTGTGGAACAGGCTCGAGGGGCTGAATGGCCTACTCTTGTTCCTATGTTCCTGATTATGTGTACACTCAGCATCCTGTAAAGTTGCGTGTTTGACGTTACACTCCAACTCCTTTTGAATTACATTTTTCTCCTAGATGTTGATATCACCTAAAATTGAAAACTAAGATGACAAAGCAGGATATGAACAATTAGACTTGATGGCCTAGAAATTTGTTGATGCTTTCAGATGAGACGTTAAACTGAGGACCCATCTGCCCTCTCAGGTGGACGTAAAAGATCCTATGGCACTATATCGAAGAAGAGCAGGTGCGTTATCCCCAGTGCCCTGGCCAATATTTATCCCTCAATCATCATCACTAAAACAGATTATCTGGTCATTACCACATTGCTGTTTGTGTGAGCTTGCTGTGTGCAAATAGGCGGCCACGTTTCCTATATTAGAACAGCGACTACACTTCAAAAAGTACTTCATTGGCTGTAAAGCACTTTGGGATGTCCAGTGATTGTGAAAGGTGCTATATAAATACAAGTCTTTCTATTTGTTTGTTTTACAGGTGCAAAATGGGTGCCACTGTCCATTATGTCAGGTGGCATGTACTCGCAAATTCTGCACTGGAAGTACACCACCACCATATTGGTATAGACATCCAGTGTCCGCGACTGAAACAGACATTAGTCCCTTTGACAATGCAGATAGGATGCCTGTTTAAAGCCCCCTTCCTGAGTCTACATGTGGCCTAACTGGTGGTACCTAACAGGACCACTGGAGGCCACCAGCAAAAAAATAAGTTTAAAAAAAAAATACTTAGCTGAATGTGGAGCAGGATCAGGTGTGCCACACCCGACTTAGCTGAATGTGAGTAACAGCTGTCTCGAAGACCATTACCAGCCTCCAGTCAGCCCCCTCCCCCCTTCTGATTGCCCCCTATCCCAGGACCAACCAGAGGACCGCTCCCGAGGAGGCAGCCGGCCCAACTTCGTCCTCGGCGAGTTGCCTCTGGACACTTGCTTGGTAACCGCAGCTTTCTAGCAAGATACTGATGAGGCCCGAGGCCCAGGTTTATGTGAGCCTCAGGCCTCTGATTTCTAGCACTTAATCCCAGTGCGGTGCTTATTTCAGGCCCGTAATCAAGCTGAAATGTATTTCTACCCCGATATGTGTAAAGTGTTGAACTGAGCAAATATCTGCCAGTATAATGAGAAGAGAAAATGTAAGTGACTTTTTTTTATTCGTGGGCGTCGCTGACAAGGCCAGCATTTATTGCCCATTCCTAGTTGCCCTTGAGAAGGTGGTGGTGAGCCGCCTTCTTGAACCGCTGCAGACCGTGTGGTGAAGGTACTCCCACAGTGCTGTTAGGGAGGGAGTGCCAGGATTTTGACCCAGCGACGATGAAGGGTCGGCGATATATTTCCAAGTCAGGATGGTGTGTGACTTGGAGGGGAACTTGGAGGTGGTGGTGTTCCCATGCGCCTCCTGCCCTTGTCGTTCTAGGTGGTAGAGGTCGTGTGTTTGGGAGGTGTTGCCGAAGAAGCCTTGGCGAGTTGCTGCAGTGCATCTTATAGATGGTACACACTGCAGCCACTGTACGCCGGTGGTGGAGGGAATGAATGTTTAAGTTACTGAATCAGATGCCAATCAAGCAGGCTGCTTTGTCCTGGATGGTGTCGAGCTTCTTGAGTGTTGTTGGAGCTGCATTCATCCAGGGAAGTGGAGAGTATTCCATCACACTCCTGATGTGCCTTGCAGGTGATGGAAAGAGTTTTGGGAGTCAGGAGGGGAGTCAGGAAGTGAGACACTCACCGCAGAATACCCAGCCTCTGACCTGCTTTTTAGCCAAAGTATTTATGTGGCTGGTCCAGTTAAGTTTCTGGTCAATGGTGACCTCCAGGCTGTTGATGGTGGGGGATTCGGCAAAAGTAATGCTGTTTGAATGTCAAGGGGCAGTGGTTAGACTCTCTCTTGTTGGAGATAGTCATTGCCTGGCACTTCTGTGGTGCGAATGTTACCTGCCACTTATCAGCCCAAGCCTGAACGTCGTCCAGGTCTTGTTGCATGCGGGCATGGACTGCTTCATTATCTGAGGAGTTGCAAATGGAACTGAACACTGTGCAATCATCAGCAAACATCCCCACTTCTGACCCTATGATGGAGGAAAGGTCATTGATGAAGCAGCTGAAGATGGTTGGGCGTAGGACACTGTCCTGAGGAACTCCTGCAGTGATGTCCTGGGGCTGAGATGATTGGCCTCCAACAACCACAACCATCTTCCTTTGTGCTAGGTATGACTCCAGCCAGTGGAGAGTTTTCCACCCCAATTCCCATTCACTTCAATTTAACTTGGGCTCCTTGATGCCACACTCGGTCAAATTCTGCCTTGATGTCAAGGGCAGTCACTCTCGCCTCACCTCTGGAATTCAGCTCTTTTGCCCATGTTTGAACCAAGGCTGGAATGATGTCTGGAACTGAGTGGTCCTGGCTGAACCGAAAGTGAGCATCAGTGAGCAGGTTATTGTTGATTTAAGTGCCGCCTGATAGCACTGTCAACGACACGCTCCATCACTTTGCTGATGATTGAGAGTAGACTGATGGGTCAGTAATTGGCCGAATTGGATTTGACCTGCTTTTTGTGGACAGGGCATACCTGAGCAATTTTCCACTTGTTGGGTAGATGCCAGTGTTGTAGCTGTACTGGAACAGCTTGGTTCGAGGCACAGCTAGTTCTGGAGCACAAGTCTTCAGCACGTAATATTCTATTGCTAGAAATATATGTGGGTGGAAGGTCTTTATTACTGATTTTTCCATCTACTCTTGATCCAGCTCTATAATTTATACTTGCAAAACTCAAGCCTCTGAAAATGAAATATAGAGAGGCAAAGGTCTATAGAAGTTTATAGGAACTGGGTTCTGCAAGAGGTAATAAATTCCTCCTTTCACCCCTAAGATCTGAGTTTGAATATAATCCTATATCATGGGTATGATGAGAGTTGATTGGATTTTTTTTTACAATCGGTGAGTTTAAATCTAGTTCCTTTGAACACAAGCCCAGATTATTCACAATAAACAAATCAAGAAAGCATAATTGAACTGAATTAATATTAAAAATCCTGCTAATGGGGGAAAAAATTATTCATTTGATTCCTAGATTGAACGTGAAAGTGTTATAGCAGAGTTCCTGAGTCAGACCCAACTTGAGAACTACCCAATATAACACTTCCACCACTATTTTAATAATTCTACATTCGCTGTGTCTTAATTCATAAAATAATAATTGTATTTATTGGGGCAGAAATTTGATTGCACTTTACTCAGTTTTCGGCCACTAAGTTGGCGTTCCACATACCAGGTACCGCACTGGAAGTGCACAAGAAATGCGGCTGCCGCTATTAGGCATCCCTAGCAGTTGCCTGAAATTAATTCCGGGCCTATTAAAATATGTAAATAGAACTGACGCAAGAAAACTACTAGGCACTTGGTCTAAGTGTTAAACAAAGCTTTAATCAACTGTTTTACAACATGGAGGTCTAGTTGTGTCCTTCACTAGTTCCTGTTAAGAATGTCCTGCGCAAGCTGGGCCCGTGCCCGAGTATTTATACTCTCCCTGGACAGCGCCACCCGCAGGCCACTCAGTATTATTTTATAAGTCTTTCTTTCATGAATGACTGATTCATGTCAAGAATGGTGTGAGTGCTGGGGCTTTAGGTAGCGCAGGACTATGCAGCGAGTAATGCGAGATTAGGAGTTAGGTGTCTTACCTTAGCCACCTTGGTCAGGTCATACATTGCAGCCAGACCCATTGGGTGATGCTCATGCACTGACTCGCTCTGCCACTTGTGCCCATTGCTGCCCGGTAATTGGTCGGGCTAATTTTCTGCCCCTTGGTGGGATGAGGACATCCATTTTGACCTCCGCAACCAAGACCTCTAATGCTGCATCCAGGAAACGGACCCTTGAAGCTTCTTCTTAGTCTGTCATGCTGAGAAGTTGCTTGCAGGCAAAGGCTGCCTTTAAATTCATGCCCTCAATTAGACAATCTGCCAGTGAACAGCATGACCAGCGCTGGCAGCCTGCCTATTCCATGATAATGAGAGCCCCTGACCAATTTTATCCACTAGTTGCACCCATGTGATTGGGCTTGTGCTGTCTGTGCAGCAGCAATTTGGGCCCAAAATGGGTTGAGACAAATTTCTACCCGATAGATTCCCTTATGTCTAAACATCTCCAAGGACTTAACATAATAAATTGCCTTTATGAAATACAAGGTCTTATATAGGCAAGCATATTTTTAGTAAACCTATAATAGTGAAGTTCAAAGGTGCATTCCAGATTTTACATAAAACCTGCTGAACGATGTGCTGAGAAAATATTCGTTTTGATGGATTTGTTACGTGTCCAGCACAGAAAGCATGTCAATCCCCATGTTCAAATATTAGACCTGGTTCCAATTTGCGATCCTTTACTGATGAGCACGTCTTTGTGGTAAGTTCTCTTCGCTTCCTCCTCCTTTCTCTCAATAAATCTGTGGACTGAAGCAAGAAGCTTTGATTCTGCATTCAGCTCAGATGATTAAAGTATGACAAATATCAGAGAGGTTTCATACTCGTGCTGACTCCGTGATGGTCATTTCCTTTGCATCAGTCAGGCATGTCAGAGGAGTGAATGTACTTCACTCCTGTGATTCATAATCCACACTTACTGTGATATCTTTAGCAAGCGTGGAAGTCTAACTGGAAACTGAGTTTCTGAAATAAAAGAATATCTCTGTGACAGAAATGACTCTATTATGTAGGCAAATTCAGTTCAGGTGTGACTTTAGGGAAACGCTGTGTTCATGTGTGTGTGAAGAGTGTTAGAATTTGAATCAGCAGGAACAGTTTACAACATCTTCATGTGACTAGCTCTGAATATTATTACAATTCAAATCCTGTGAATTGAACTGTTTATTTGGATTTGTTTAATTAATTTACCAGTAATAAGCTGAATAACAGAAAAGAGGCCCATGGCTAAAGGTTCAAAATATGACCATAAAAACAATGAAAAAACAATTAATTTTAAAGATAATTGATCCAGAATCCCATTTACTATTGGATTTTAAGATGAGAAATGTGCAGAGGGAACACAAACAAATTGACACCAATGCGCATTATATCTTTACAGCTAAAGATCCCATTTAAAAAGGCCTCAACTTATTAATCAATACCATACTTAATTGGACTTGATTGCATCTTTCAGTATATCCTAAAGGAAAACAATAGATTTAATTAAGAAAGCTCTGTGATTTTAAAGATACACTGTAATTATGTTGGATGATTTTCCGGTTGCCTGGAACAGACTGCTCTGAAATATTGCTGAAATGCTTCCGTAGCCTGTGATGCAATGGAAACGTAAAACAAACCGTTGCAGTTTTTTTACTCATGCTGTAATAAAATAAAATAATTTATAGTGACCATCGTGGCTAATGTTACAACAATGTGATTGGTTGTGACTTTTTAATTTCTCTGTATACAAGCTTAGGTTAACATTTTACATGGGCGTAAGACCATAGATGTCACTTTTTGCAATGTTCCTAAGCTTTCTTTTGGAGGGGTGGGGGCAGTGGGTGTTGCCATGTTCACTTTTTTTTTGAAGTTTTAATAAACAATCTGTTCTGTTCAATAGATTATTATAATAACAACTATAATTGGCTCTGTTTTTACCCCTATTTTGGAAAATATTTTAAGTTGTCCCAGTTTGTGTGCAAGGTCTGCTGTCTGTAACAGACATCCCTAAAAGCATCAAACCTTTAACATCATGTAGGATTCTGGACAATGGCCCGGAATGACTCGCAGATGGAATTTAATACAGAGAGGTGTGAGGGGATGCATTTTGGCAGAAGGAACAGGGAGAGGCAATATACACTTAATGGTACAGTTGTAAAGAGTGTGCAGGGACAGAGGGACCTGGGAATTAATGGGCATAGGTCCCTGAAGATGGCAGGACATATTGAGAGAGTGGTTAACGAAGCATATGGGATCTTGGGTTTCATAAATAGAGGCATTGAGTACAAAAGTAGAGAAGTTATGCTGAATCTTTATAAAGCACTGGTTAGGCCACAACTGGAGTATTGCATACAGTTCTGGTTGCCACACTTTAGGAAGGATGTGAAGGCCCTTGAGAGGGTGCAGAGGAGATTTACCAGAATGGTTCCGGGGATGGGGGATCTTAGCTATAAGGACAGGTTGGAGAAGCTGGATTTGTTTTCATTAGAGCAAAGGAGGTTGAGGGGTGATTTGATAGAGGTGTACAAGATTATGACGGGTTTGGATAGGCTAGACGGGGAAAGGCTGTTCTCACTAATTGATGGTACAAGGACTAGGGGACACAGATTTAAGGTTTTGGGCAAGAGATACAGGGGGGACGTGAGGGAAAACTTATTTACGCAGCGAGTGATGAGGACCTGGAACTCGCTGCCAACGGAAGTGGTGGAAGCGGAGACACTCAATGTTTTCAAGGGGAGACTGGATAGGAACTTGAGGGAAATAAACTTGCAGGGCTACAGGGATAGAGCGGGGGAATGGGACTGACTGGATTGCTCCACAGAGAGCTGGGGTGGACTCAATGGGCTGAATGACCTCCTTCTGTGCCGTTATGACCCTATGAATGTATGGTCGGGATGATCTCAAACTGGTGGCGTTCGCCGTCATTCCACCTTTGAAACTGACCGCAACTTCGGGATTTGGTGTAGTCACATGATGCTGCGGTGAGTCATTGACAGCTCCGAAACAGGCTGGGCTGTGCACCCCCCCCACACCCACAACAGAGCTGGCAATCTGCCAAATCAGGGAAACTGACCAAAAATTCGGCCCTTCTGAAGTAAGTATGCTGTTAAATTTCCCACTAAAAGTTAGACCCAAAGGGATTAGGTGTAACTGGGGAATAACAACAGAAAATGCTGGAAAAACTCAGCAGGCCAGGCAACATCCGTGGAGAGAAAATAGTCAACGTTTCGGGCCAAACCCCTTTGTCAAGACTGAAAAAGCACAGGAAATGAAATAGATTAAAAGGCCAGGTTGGGGGCTGGGAGAGAACAAAAGAGAAGTGAAGAGACATTAAGAGGTATTCAAAATGAGACGAGATGGTGATAGGACTAGTGGAGACAAAAGACGGCTCTAGATTAGGTGTGAAATGCGCTGGCAGAATGAGAGACAGCTGCCATGTGGGAGAGAAAAAAAGGTGGGGGGAGGAGGGCCAAAACAAAGGTGTGGATAAAAAATATAAGTGAAAATGTAATGGGGGCCGAGGTTATGATCTGAAATTGTTGAACTCGATATTGAGTCCGGAAGGCTGTAAAGTGCCTAATCGGAAGATGAGGTGCTGTTCCTCGAGTTTATGCTGAGCTTCCATGGAACAATGCAAGAGCCCGAGTACAGTGAAGTCTGAGTGGGAATGGGACGGTGAATTAAAGTGACAGGCGAGCGGAAGCTCGGGGTCATCCTTACGGACTGAACGGAGGTGCTCCGCAAAGCGGTCACCCAATCTGCGTTTGGTCTCCCCAATGTAGAGGAGACCACATCGTGAGCAGCGAATACAGTATACTGGATTACAGGAAGTACAAGTAAATTGCTGTTTCACCTGGAAGGGGTGTTTGGGGCCCTGGACAGTGGGAAGGGGGGAGGTATAAGGGTAGGTGTTGCATCTCCTGTGCTTGCATGTAACTGGGGTTTTGACAGCATTATTACTGCTAAACAAATGTCAAGGGCCTGGAAAGCTAATTTTAATTTTCTACAGTGTGAAATTTGTCCATTTTAATAAAAAAATTAATTTAATAAACTTTTTTAAAAAATGTTAAAAAATTTTTTTTTAAGTTTATCCATCTTTATTTCAGGTTTGCCTTTTCCCCATGTGAGAGCCCCAATCTTTGTTTTGCTCTCTCTAACTATTTTAAAAAGTTTGAATTTTAAGAGCTTACTCACTTCCTTGTTCGCGGTCTGTGAGAATTCTGCCTTTTGATTGGCTGCTTAGACAGCCTGTTGACGTCACAGCACTTCGCACAAGGGGATCCCCACTACAGCTCGTTGATTTGAAATGAAGGTCGGAAAAACTGGAGTTCACAACACAGGGATTGTAAGATCCTTGTGCGAAGCGTATGTCAGAGCCAGCAGTCACGCCTTCACGTCACTGCTGACTGGAAATTCCGGGCTATTGTCTTTTAGTATCATTCCTTGGAACGGACCACACAGTCAGATAATACTCCGCTAAAGTTGTAACTCATTCCCAAAGAATTAAATTAAAGCTGCACTTTACAGTAGGATAGTTGAGCAAACAATTAATTGCATGTCCTGATATTGCAGAGATGGCAGTTGTTTGAACACCGAGCACTAAACTAAATCCCCTTTTTTACCAATGTATCTTCTTTAGAGAACTGGGGACTTTCAGACCAACTGTACTCTGCGGATATATTTCCTTCTGCATTTGCTCTCTCGTATATCATCAGCTATAATCTGAAGTCCTTGTAATTCACCAGTAATGGTTTGAAGATGTCTATCATATCTATTCTTCAACTGATATTTTTTCTTACACCTGTGCCATCTCCAGCTCTCTCCTCTCATCAGAAGGTTTAGGTGATCTCTGTCACCACTCCTTCACAATGATGCTTTAGGGCAGCCAGTGTCCTACTGTAGTGGAGCACCCATTGGAGAGATTTGCTGGGGTTTGCAAACCAATGGACTCAGCTTTCTGCAAACCATAGCATAATATTAGGAGGCCCATTTCCCAGAGTTCACAGGAACGTTGACAACTGTAATTCAGCATTCTCACTCCCTAGATGATGTATTATGATATAAAATAAGTGCACATTAATCTCTCATCACAGTGATGATTTTTCCAGATCAAGTGGATCACTTGTGTAATTTTCTCATTTCCAGGAAGTTAAGGATGATTCTAGGCCATAATGGGCCCACTATATGTAAATAAATTCCTCAAAAAGGAATTGTTCAAAACATTCACTCTCTAGTGACAGCATTGATCACATTCTTTGTGAAATCCCCCAAAACCTCTCTCCTATTTAGAGTTTGTTAGCTTGGGTGTCTTGTCTGGTTTTTTTGAAATGAACCAGCCGTAGTTGCATTGCCCTTGCATACCAAACTGCTGACCCAAGTCTCTGACTTCTGGCTTTTGTTACCTATAGAAAAAATTCAGTGAATTCAATGCCTGGCCATATATCACCACCTGCATGATGCGGGATCAAGCCAGATCAGTATTTATATCTCATTCTATGACCCTGACAAAATAGAGTCTAAATTTCATTTAGTTTGAGATTATCATTCCATCTTTCTACTTGGCTGCACACAGGCACAGGTCTCTAGCAGGAAAACATTGCTACAGGCATTTCAGACACAAAAAAGTCTAATGTATAGATAAATGCAATTATTTTCTTGTAAACAGCATACTTTTTTAATATCTTTATTATAATACAAAGCTTATTTTCAATAGGAAGTGAAGAATCCAAGATGACAGCCATAAGGAGTTTCAAAAATGACTTTGAGCAGTTTGATATTTGCAGCTGCTGTTGACTATCAGTTTTAATTTGTAATTATTGTTTATGCTTGGTTTTCATTCCTGCTGCAGTTTGCTGATTGGTACATTCCCTATCTAGTTGTGAATTGCTTTTTTTATGGATATGAAATTTGAAGCAAGCGGTTGCAATTGTGACACTAGAATGTGACAGTAGATGAATTGTATAGCTTAAGACAATTCTTTGCTCCTGCTACAGTCAGATTACTTAAGTAATATTTTTCTTTTGTGGGGACACGTAAAATTCAATTTACTGGCTGCAAGCTGCTGAACATAACATTTAGCTCCTTCAACTGAGTCTTCCACTTAAGTATTTTCTTCCTTTAATGCATTATGAAATTAATTAAAATAAATCTCCGACTGGCTTCTCAGACTGAAAAAGTGTAGCATCTGTTTTGAGCTGGCTATTATATCTGCAATAAAGTTTGTGAGCTGTTGGAACAGGGAATGAATGACTGACTGTCAGCGTGGCAGCGGTGTGTCTCCTACAAGTCTAAAATGAGAGTATTTTGAATAAGCAGTGGTTAGAATTTCTTAACTTCGTGCAGTTTTGCACGATTGCAGTCATGTCCCATCACATTTCATGTCGCAGATACAAATGTGTGATGCTCAGACAATGCATCCTATTCTCCCTGTTCCCCATTCATAGTGGTGGCTGGTGTGTGTGGCTTTCTGCTACTGAAAAAGCAGTTTTCTTACTGCAGCTGAGCAGCTCCAATTGAAATTATAATACATTTTAAGGGGCTGTGATGCACGTGACACCAACTCTGAGTGCCCCACAACTGTACCTTACCATACCGTTTTTTCCCTCACAATGAATAACATTTATCATGCAATCTTACTCCTTAATGGATCAGGAGTTGACTATGTCCATAGTGCAAAGTCTAGATTTTGTATAGACCATAAAGGTTTTTGACCAATTTCAGAAAGAGGACCTAAATAAGGTGTTCGACACCTTGAATATGTTAATAAGGGGGCTAACACCTGTTTTAGGCTGACACCTGGGACGCCTCTAAAATGTCAAACCAGTATAGCATTGGATGTGTTTCCGAAGCTGTTTGTTCATGGGAGGTTGGCCCCCTAAATTGGATCTCTGTGCTCCTATTTTCCACCCAGAAAACGGGTGCAACAAGATTAAATTCCACCCCCACAGGAATCTACGTGTGACCAACATTCTGCCAAACCTCAATATTCCTCCTCCCGTAGTTCTGTCAAATCCTAAGATTCCCTCTCCCCATTGTTGCTAGAGCACATCTCCCCTAATGCTGCAGAATCCCAGTAGCCCACTGCAGTGCTGCCAAGTTCTGGGACCATCCTCCAGTTCTACCAAAAAAACAGTAGCACCCAGTGCAGCTAAACCCCAATCAAACTTGCATACCATTTTGCTGTGTATTTTCATCTTTCAAACTGGTAAGGGATAAAATTAATATACAAGTAATGGAATAGATAGACATAAAGGCCACTCATTTACAGTTTTCACAGAACAATGGATAGAGTTGTGGAATTCAGTCCCTAAACCACCAATAAAAGTCCCGGCAATACCATTTAATAATAAATGGACTTTGATTTATTCAGCCACTGTAAATCAGGCTCTGGTATTATTCCGAACATGACATTGAAGGGATAATTACTAGTCCTAGCCCCTTTAGGGCTACCCCAGATCAGGCGTATTTCTCAAGACGTTCATTTTCAACTAAAGTTTGAGGTAGCTGAATCCTAAAGATGCTTAATTAGGTCTAAAGGTCCGGACTATCTCTCCCTAAAGGAAAGGAACAACCTGAAAATGTTACCATCCTCCAGATAGCACTTTTAATAAGTTTAGCTAGACTGTAACGTTCCGGATATTATGTGGGTCCGGAAAACTCCCTCAGAATTCTGCAACTCCTCACCAAAGAGTGTACAGAAATTGAGTTGCGAGTTTTTCATACAGAAGTCTTATGTGAGACTATTCTAAAAATATTTAGATTTATTAAAGAACCGACATGTTATTTACAATTGGTGAGTCAATCGCAACATTAACAGTTCCAAAAAGAGAAAGCTTACAATCTTATTATCGAAGAACCTTACTTTTAAATCTTAACTTCGCTACAGTTTTACAGTTCTTAAAGTCTACAGGATATCCACCAAAATCAAATACCTTTGATCCCCGAGGTACAAAGAGTGGTAGACTACAGAGCTGCCTCTGAAGCTGAGAATCGATTTGCCTGATTTAAAGCGAGCCTACTATCCCATTTGAGAGTTCAATATTTATCCCCTTTTCCAGTGGTATTTCCTTTAAGGTTTTCTGCTGACGTAAGCTAATTATCGCCAGTCATTTTTCTGCTGACCTCTGCAATTCTTACTGCCAGCTCAGCCAGACTCATGTCTCATCTCGAGGTGTTCTAAGTTTACCATATTAAAAAACAGTGTGACAGCAGGTGTTCCTTGCTTGACGTCATCTTTACAAGGGCAGATATTCCTTACTTTATGTGCTCCTTTACAAAGTGTAAATTAGAAAACCTTATCCAGGGCGAACCATTGTTTCATTCCAAAAAGTTCAGCCTGTCGGAGCCCTTAACCTTCTGTTTCAATAAGGTTATTTATTCAGGGTCAATAACTATCTTATCTCAATAGCCAGAATGCTTTCACAGTTATTCCATAGTTCGGTTTCTAGATTTCCAAACCCAGTTTGTCATGTTTTAATAAGACCAGAATTCTTTCATAAGATGGTGTCTTTTCCTGAATAGGTTATACGGCTTATTCCTTCACAACATAAACACCCCTATATTGTTATAAAACAGTGTGTCCTCTGACTCATCAGCAATACCATGGCACATCTGCTGGTTGCACAATAAAAATGTAAAATTGTTCAAGAATTCGCAATCAAGTGATTACATTTATTTGGTGACATCGATTGGCCCTATGCAACACTGAATAAAATAACTTCATCAAGCACTGAGTGAAAACTTGGACAATATGTTGTGTTTCCACAGCTGCAATAAAAGAATATTATGTTCCAGCCCTTTGTTGTTTAAACTGGTTCTCTATTGTACCACTGACGACCTGTTGGAAATCAATGACTGCTATTGGGACTGACCGTTTTGAAGTCCCCTTAACAATGGAGCAGTGCAGTTCTTGTTGGCTACATTGTGGCAGCATTTTCACTCACAATAGCCCTTCTAGTACGATGAGCAGTCTTGTCCAAATATTTTCATCAGAAACAGGTTTATGTAAGAGAGGTAGAATTAAACAGAAATGCACACATGTATCTGGAACAGGCCCGAGAAGATAATTATCTCTTATGCTCTACTTGTCTAAGGTAGAAATTATTGACCCTCAAATCACAGAGAACAATTTCATAACAGGCAGAATTGATCTGTTCTACAGTAATTATTGTGTTTCTTGTGGTGTAGTCTGAAACTTAATTTGTACGGCAATCTGTATTATTCAGCTTATGTTCCTGCGATTGTTAAATAAATATAGACATGTTGAAACATATTTAATCATTCTGGACAACTCACTACCAAATGTATTTTTTTTCATTTTAATTGCAACTTGGAATTCAATTGCTGTTTGTAATCTAAAACAGTTGCTGCATAATTCATGGGCCCAACACATTGTTTAAAATTGGTAGGTGCAGGTTATGCTCCCGCCTTAAATATATTCACTTTGTTGGAGAAAGCTGAAGAATAATTGCATTACTTAATGGTTGGCATTCCTCACTTCCTATCTGAAGGTACCCGTATAAAGTGAGTCACTTATCTCATGGCTCTATTGTTTAGGGAATGGTAGCATGAGTGGTAATGTTACTAGGCTAATAATACAGAGGTCTGGACTAATGATCCAGAGCCGTGAGTTCAAATCCCACCACGGCAGCTGGGGAATTTAAATTCAGTTAATTAAATAAATCTGGAATAAAAAGCTAGTATCAGTAATGGTAACCATGAAACTATTGGACTGTCATAAAAACCCATCTGGTTCACTAATCCTCACCAATCTACCTGTCACAGATGCATCTGTCCATGACAGTATTGGTAGCAGTGACCACCGCACAGTCATTGTGGAGACGAAGGCCCATCTTCAGACTGAGGACACCCTCCAATGTGTTGTGTGGCACTACCACCGTGCTAAATGGGATAGATTCAGAACAGATCTAGCAGCTCAAAACTGTGCATCCATGAGGCACGGTGGGCCATCAGCAGCAGCAGAATTGTATTCCACCACAATCTGTAACCTCATGGCCCGGCATATCCCTCACTCTACCATTACCATCAAGCCAAGGGACCAACCGTGGCTCAATAAAGAGTGTAGAAGAGCATGCCAGGAGCAGCACCAGGTGTACCTAAAAATGAGGTGCCAACCTGGGGAAGGTGCAACACAGGACTACATGCATGCTAAAAAGCAGAAGCAGCATGCTATACACAGGGCTAAGAGATCCCACAATCAACGGATCAGATCAAAGCTCTGCAGTCCTGCCACATCCAGTCATGAATGGTGGTGGACCATTAAACAACTAACAGGAAGAGGAGGCTCCATGAATATCCCCATCTTCAATGATGGTGGAGCCCAGCACATGAGTACAAAAGACAAGGCTGAAGCATTTGCAATTATCTTCAGCCAGAAGTGCCAAGTGGATGATCCATATCGGCCTCCTCCTGAGGTCCCCACCATCACAGAAGCCAGTCTTCAGCCAATTCGATTCATTCCATTTGATATCAAGAAACAGCTGCGCGCACTGGATATAGAAAAGGCTATGGGCCCCGACAACATCCCGGCTGTTGTGCTGAAGACTTGTGCTCCAGAACTAGTCGCGCCTCTAGCCAAGCTGTTCCAGTATAGCTACAACACTAGCATCTATCCGACAATGTGGAAAACTGCCCAGGTATGTCTTGTCCACAAAAAGCAAGACAAATCCAATCTGGCCAATTACCGCCCCATCAGTCTACTCTCAATCATCAGCAAAGTGATGGAATGTGTCATCGACAATGCTATCAAGCGGCACTTACTCACCAATAACTGATGCCCAGTTTGGGTTCCGCCAAGACCACTTGACTCTCGACCTCATTACAGTCTTGGTCCAAACATGGACAAAGGAGCTGAATTCCAGAGGTGAGGTGAGAGTGACTGCCCTTGACATCAAGGCAGCATTTGACCAAGTGTGGCATCAAGGAACCCTAGTGAAACGAAGTCAATGGGAATCGGGGGGAAAACGCTCCACTGGCTGGAGTCATACCTAGCACAAAGGAAGATGGTTGTGGTGGTTGGAGGTCAATCATCATAGCCCAAGGACATCACTGCAGGAGTTCCACAGGGCAGTGTCCTAGGCCCCACCATCTTCAGCTGCTTCATCAATAACCTTCCCTCCAACATGAGGTCAGAAATGGGAATGTTCGCTGATGACTGCACAGTGTTCAGTGCCATTCACAATTCCTCAGATAATGAAGCAGTCCATGCCCACATGCAACAAGACCTGGACGACATTCAGGCTTGGGCTGATAAGTGGCAGGTAACATTCGAGCCACACAAGTGCCAGGTAATGACCATCTCCAACAAGCGAGAATCTAACCACCGCCCCTTGGCATTCAACGGCATTACCATCGCCGAATCCCCCACCATCAACATCCTGGGGGTCACTATTGACCAGAAACATAACTGGACCAGCCACATAGATACTGTGGCAACAAGAGCAGGTCAGAGGCTAGGTATTCTGCGGTGAGTGTCTCACCTCCTGACTCCCCAAAGCCTTTCCACCATCTACAAGGCACAAGTAAGGAGTGTGATGGAATACTCTCCACTTGCCTGGATAAATACAGCTCCAACAACACTCAAGAAGCTCGACACCATCCAGGACAAAGCAGCCCGCTTGATTGGCACCCCATCTACCACCTTAAACATTCACTCCCTCCACCACTGGCGTACCGTGACTGCAGTGTGTACCATCTACAAGATGCACTGCAGCAACTCGCCAAGGCTTCTTTGGCAGCACCTCCCAAACCCGCAACCTCTACCACCTAGAAGGACAAGGGCAGCATGCGCATGCAAACACCACTGCCTCTAAGTTCCCCTCCAAGTCACACACCATCCTGACTTGGAATTATATCGCTGATCCTTTTATCGTCCCTGGGTCAAAATCCTGGCACTCCCTCTCTAACAGCACTGTGGGAGTAACTTCACCACAAGGACTGCAGCGGTTCAAGAAGGTGGCTCACCACCACCATCTCGAGGGCAATTAGGGATAGGCAATAAATGCTGGCCTTGCCAGCGATGCCCACATCCCATGAACAAATTTTTAAAAGTTCCAATGCAGCCTGGGCCTCTCTCATATGCAATCTTGTTAGTAGCACATTGAAGGGCTGCCTGTCTAGGATCTGAATGTTCTGGGGTGACATCAGAATCAGCTACAGAGAGATATCCAACTCTAGGTCAGGGGCGACATGAGTCCTTTACCTGGTCCCCAGAGCTGCACCTCTTAAACCATCCTTTCTGTTCTCAGCACAGAGCTACCAGTAACTGAGGTGAGTGCTAATAATGAAATACTTGGACTTTGAAAAACCCACTGTCAGAAACAAATGATCTGTGACTTGCAAATGACACAGTGGAAGTATAGCAGTCTGCTATAACAACTGCTCTGAGCAGTTGTCTGCCTCCAGTTAGGACCTGCCTTAGCATGCACAGAACAGTGGCTACACTTCAAAAATAATTTTTTGGCTGTGAAGTGTTTTGGGCTGTCCTGGGAATATGAAAGATGCTCTCTAAATGCAAGTTTGTTCGTTCTTACTAATTAGCGTTTGCACACTTAAGGTCTGAGGATGTAAGGTCACTTTGGCGTCATGTAAGTAGGTGTTGTATCCGAGTAGTAAGGTCCAATTAATTGATATAAGTGAGACTTCAGGAACTCAAAACTTTACTTTTAATTTACACAGAATAAGGAGAGAACAGAGCTCTTACAAGCTACAGGCATGCACTTGTAATTCTTACTGCACGAGCAAACCAACATGGAGGATGCTATGATGTCATACCCACAAGGCCACATTACCTAAAAACACTGGTAAATGAACCCTTAACATTTGTCTCCCTCTGGTGGATAACTTAAGCATTACATCCGAGATTACTATATCCCCCCCCTCTTAAGTTACAACAATTCTTAGCAACATTCTTAAAAAATCCATAAGGAAACTCCTTTAACAATAGTCCATCCTGAACAATCTAGCAGGTCATTATCAATCGCTCTGGCGGCTTGTGAGACCTTGTTGAACGTCTTACAGTCAAGTCCCTGCTTGGTTGTGGTAAAGCCACCTGCTGCCCCTGAGCAGTACTCAGAGTATCTGACTCTGCTACGATGGTTTCCTCTTGATTAAGGGGTCCAGGTATAACTGTCTCTGTTTGTGGTGCTGGTACCACCAAGGCATTTGGATAACTGGGGACCAACTTGTCCTCCAACATTTCCTCTGGAACTTCCAGTTCGATTTCCCTTTGTCTGGTCAGTATCTGATCCACATGTCTGCATACTACCTGACCAGTTCCCAACATCAAAACTCTGTCCTCTGGAGCTGCACGGATAGGTGTACCTGGTAGTGGGAAACGGCTCAAGGCATCTGCGTTCCCATGGTACTTGCCCGCTTTGTAAACGATGACATACTCATATGCTCTCAACATCACTGCCCATCTCTGGATTTGGGGTGACACCATCTGTGGTATTGCTTTCATCTCATTAAAAAGAGATAGAAGAGGTTTGTGATCGGTGCATATGGTGAATTTCCTGCCATATATGTACTTGTGAAACCTCTGTAACCCAAACATTACTGCTAATCCCTCTTTATCGAACTGGGAATAGTTTTTTTCCGCTGGGGTCAGAGTTCGAGACATAAACCCGATCGGTCTTTCTGTTCCATCTTCCATACAGTGTGAAAGAACTGCCCCCACCCCGTAAGGTGAAGCGTCACAAGAGAGAATGATGTCTTTCTCTGCATTGTAGTGAACCAGCACATCCGAGGACAGCATCAGTTTCTTGGACTGTTCAAATGAAACCCTCTGTTCCTCTTCCCACTGCCAATGTGTCTCCTTGCGCAGTAGTTTGTGAAGAGGTGCTAACACTGTTGACAAGTTTGGCAAAAACCTGTTACAATAGTTTAGCAGTCCCAGGTAAGCTTTTAACTCAGTCACATTTGTAGGATCTGGGGCCTCCTGCAGTGCTTTTACCTTCTCCTTGATTGGATGGAGCCCAGTGGCGTCCACTCTGTGTCCCAGGAACACGGCCTCATTCCCCATGAAAGTACACTTACTCCTCTTGAGCCGTAACCCAGCCTTATCCAATCTTAGTAGTACCTCTCTGAGTGCTCAGATGCTCCTGGTCGGTTCTTCCCGTCACCAGAATGTCATCCAGATAAATTGAAACATGTGGAATCCCTTGCAGTACACCCTCGATAGTTCTCTGGAAGATAGCTGGACTAGATGAGACACCAAATGGCAAGCGGTTATAGGTAAACAAACCCTTGTGTGTGTTTATGGTTACATACTTCTTGGATTCCTCATCCAGCGTAATCTGCAAGTATGCATGACTCATATCCAGCTTCGTGAATTTCTTCCCTCCAGCCAGGTTTGCAAAAAGATCCTCAGTTTTAGGAATAGGATACTGTTCTAGTTTAGACACCCTATTTACAGTCAATTTATAATCTCCACAGATTCTTACCGAATTGTCCGGTTTTAAAACAGGTACAATTGGAGCTGCCCATTCTGAACATTTCACGGGTTCCAGAATGTTCTCCCGCAAAAGACGATCAAGCTCAGCCTCTACCTTCGGTTTCATGGCACAAGGCACAGGTCGTTGTTTAAAAAATCTTGGCAGTGCCTCCTTGTCAACATAAATCTTAGCTGGGGGGCCATTAAATGTTCCAAGTTCTTCCTTGAACACGCTCTCATGTTCAATCAACACGTCTTGCAAAGACAACTGTTTGCCTCTCTCTAGTTGATTTATTGCTCCCCAATCTAATTTAAGTTCTTATATCCAGCCCCGACCTAACAAATTTGGTCCAGAACCCGATACTACAACTACAGGTAGCTGTTCCACGGTGTCCTTGTGTTTCACAGTTACAATAGCTGTACCCAATGTTGCCACTCGTTCACCGGTATAGGTTTTAAGCTTCATAGAGCAAGACTTTAACTCTGGAACTTTTGCACGGTTCCACAATTTTGAATACTCTTCCCTGTTCATTATGGTAACACCACATCCAGTATCCACCTCAAAGTTGACCTTAGTGTCATTTACTATCAGTTGTAATGTGATAGGATCCACTTTTGGAATGTCCTCTACTATACTATGCAATATGAACATGTCGTCTTCTTTCTCAGCTTCTCCACTGATGTGATGTGCTCCCTGTTTTTTCACTTCTCTTACCAGGTTTTGCTTTTCTCCCCCTTTAGGTTTGTATACCTCCACGGTAGCTTTAGCTCTGCATGCACGTTTTATATGTCCTTTTTTCCCCCACTTGTGGCACTTTTCCTCCAGAAACCTGCATTGCCTTGCCAGGTGATCTCCATTGTATCTATAACATGCTTTTACATGCTCACGATGTGGTGTACGACTCATATTTAACTTGTGCACAACCATCTGACCTGCAACTTGCTTCACAGTAGACCAGTCTGAACCTTGTATTTCTTGTACATCACGGTTAGCTGACTCTATGGCTTGAGCAAGTTCCAACGCTTTTTCATATGTAAGCCCAGTCTCGGACAATAATCTCCTCTGCATTCAAGCATCCATTATTCCGCAAACCAGCCTATCTCTCAGCATGTCTTTCAAGCTGTTCCCGTAATTACAATCATGTGCCAGTTTTCTCAACACCGCTACATAATCCAACACAGACTCTCCCGGCATCCTGTTCCATGAATTAAATTTGAAACGCTGTACAATCTCACTCGGTCTGGGATTGAAATGTTCCTTTAGCAAGTCCATTAATTCAGTAAATGATTTATCTCCAGGCTTTGCAGGACTGCATAAGTTTCTCAATAAACTATACGTAGACTTCCCACCGAAGTTAGCAAAATAGCTCTCCTTTTTCCAACATCGACAATATCATTTGCCACAAAGAAATGCTCTAATAACTCACAGTACTCGGTCCAAGTTTGTTTTTGAACATCAAAAGCAGAAATCTCTCCAACTCGAGTAGCCATGATTCAGATGCAGTTTTCTTGTATTTTCCCTTCTTCAAGTTGAAACAGTTAATCCTCATCACCAAATGTTGTATCCGAGTAGTAAGGTCCAATTAATTGATATAAGTGAGACTTCAGGAACTCAAAACTTTACTTTTAATTTACACAGAATAAGGAGAGAACAGAGCTCTTACAAGCTACAGGCATGCACTTGTAATTCTTACTGCATGAGCAAACCAAAATGGAGGATGCTATGATGTCATACCCACAAGGCCACATTACCTAAAAACACTGGTAAATGAACCCTTAACATTTGTCTCCCTCTGGTGGATAACTTAAGCATTACATCCGAGATTACTATAGTAGGGTAATAGAACACAATGGTATAGATCGAACCTGGATTCAGTGCCTCCAATTCGAATATTTTCTTGTGTGGCAAACCATGTCATTCCACCCCCCTCCCCTCCTTTCCTCTGCAACCATGATGAGGGGCCACTTACAGATGGAATTGATTTCATACTTTTCCAGTTTAATGAGATGGATGCTTTAACTACTGAACGGAGAAATAATGTTACTAATCTAGCACTACAGTCCTGGTGGCAGGAAAGCATGGCAGGAACATATTTAAATGAGATTTAAATATTTATTTGGTCACATAATTACGTGTCACAACCTTATTAGAATGATTATTTTATGCCAGAACACACATGACTTGTCAACAGCAGTAACCCTACCATTCATAGTAGCAGTGAAATTCTGCCCATAATATGAAGAGAAATTACTATTGTTTTGTGGACTAGAAATTCTTAAATATTGTCCCTAAAATATTAAGCCTGTTGAATAGTATTATTTATATAATAAAGCTGTTGGTTTGTCTGTCTGTCTGTCTGTCTGTCTGTGTGCATGTCCTATGTCCGCTATACACTCAAAAGTTATAGAGCGTACCTACGCATATATTATATCAAAAGAAAGCTGATGATTAGGGGAGTGTAATAGGCATATTTACTTTTTGGTCAGACAAAAACTGTTCGGACAGTATACAAAAATCGTTCAAAAATCCACTCATTAGTGGTTGACCAATCCTACCGCTCATTAGCATTGAGTGACGTGATGGTTGTCCAATTGGGGGGTGTTTCATGGCATTTGTGGGTGGGGCCTAATCCTTCAAACTGCCGAGTGGGAGCTGAGCTGAGGTGAGTGGCGGCCATTAAAGACCAGCCGGGCCTGGAGCGCTGGCAGCTGCCCTTCTTCACCCGCAAAATCTCCCTCCGGCTCTCACCTTTTAGCGGGTGAGAGGCTGCTTTAAATTAGATCGTTCACTCAGTTGCGTCTCTCTTCGTCTCTTTTGTTTTTCTTCTCTCTGGCCGGCTGCACGGGAAAACAGAGAACCACGCGGCCCGAGAGACCGCGAGCAGGGGAGCAGTGGCGAGGGCTCCGGCTCAGCGGATCGGGCGCTCATCAGGGGTCGGCCCACAACACATCGACCGGAGGAGCGGCGGCTCTCTCTCTCCTTCCCCCCCCTCTCTCTCTCTCCTTCCCCCGCCTCTCTCTCTCTCTCTCTCTCCTGCCGATCTCACAAAATGGCGGCCGCCCTTCTTCACCCGCCGGGCTCTCGGACACGGGAGTCCGGAGCGAAAGGCCTTCGACTGCCGCCCCACCAACCGGGTCCAAAGGCCCGCCTGGTTAAACATGAGGAACCCCGGGCTCGCTTCTGAGCGATGGGCACCCGGCCTCCCGGTGTTGGACTGACTCCGTTCTGGTACCGAGGTGAGTCGGAGGGAGAGGGAGGGAGAGAGAGAGAGAGCAGGGAGGGAGGGAGAGAGAGGGGCGGGGAGAGAGAGGGGCAGGGAGAGAGAGGTTAGAGAGCGGGGAGAGAGAGCGGCAGGGAGAGAGAGGGGGAGGGAGAGAGAGAGGGGCAGGGCGAGAGAGAGGGGCAGGGAGAGAGAGGGGGCAGGGAGAGAGAGGGGCAGGGAGAGAGGGGGGGGAGAGAGAGAGGGGAGAGAGAGAGTGGCAGGGAGAGAGAGGGGGAGGGAGAGAGACAGGGTGAGGGAGGGAAAATGTGAAGGGGTGGGAGAAAGAGGGAGACCTCGCCTTCTTCCTTCCTTCAGCCGCCGCAATTCAAACTTCCCGCCGACCTCACAAAATGGTGGCTGCCCTTCTTCACCCGCCGGGCTCTGAGTCCAGCCCCTTCCCAGGGGTGTCTTCCTTTCTTCTCTATCTCCTTCCCTCACTCTCTCCTTCTCTCTCTCTCTCTCTCTCTCTCTCTCTCTCCTTCCCTCTCGCTCTCTCTCCTTCCCTCTCTCTCTCTCCTTCCCTCTCTCTCTCTCTCATTCCCTCTCTCTCTCTCTCTCTCCTTCCCTCTCTCCCTCTCTCTCTCTCCTTCCCTCTCTCTGTCTCTCTCTCTCTCCTTCCCTCTCTCTCTCTCTCTCCTTCCCTCTCTCTCTCCTTCCCTCTCTCTCTCTGTCTCCTTCCCTCTGTCTCCTTCCCTCTCTCTCCTTCCCTCTCTCTCCTTCCCTCTCTCTCTCCTTCCCTCTCTCTCTCTCTCCTTCCCTCTCTCGCTCTCTCCTTCCCTCTCTGTCTCTCTCTCCTTCCCTCTCTCTCTGTCTCCTTCTCTCTCTCTCTCCTTCCCTCTCTGTCTCTCTCTCCTTCCCTCTCTCTCTGTCTCCTTCTCTCTCTCTCTCCTTCCCTCTCTCCTTCCCTCTCTCTCTCTCTCTCCTTCTCTCTCTCGCTCTCTCCTTCCCTCTCTGTCTCTCTCTCCTTCCCTCTCTCTCTCTGTCTCCTTCCCTCTCTCTCTCCTTCCCTCTCTCCTTCCCTCTCTCTCTCTCCTTCCCTCTCTCTCTCTGTCTCCTTCCCTCTCTCTCCCCTTCCTTCTCTCTCTCTCTCCTTCCCTCTCTCTCTCTCTCTCCTTCCCTCTCTCTCTCTGTCTCCTTCCCTCTCTCTCTCTCCTTCCCTCTCTCTCCTTCCTTCTCTCTCTCCTTCCCTCTCTCTCTCTCTCCTTCCCTCTCTCTCTCCTCTTCCCTCTCTCTCTCTCTCTTTCCCTCTCTCTCTCTCTCTCCTTCCCACACAGACAGACAGATAGACAAATTCATTTATATGCCCTCAAAAAACCCTCGGCACCGCCGGGCACTCCAGCTAGTTTTATAATATAGCATGACGTGTAACTTATTTGTTAAGTGCTCGTGAGAATAGGTTTAATTGTATTTTGGTCTTCATATCCCATAAGATAATGTCTGTACTCTGGGTATAGTGTTGCTGTTATACACAGACAATCTGAGACAATATAGGAGACGCACAATTCCTCTGAATCATTGATAGGGTTTATTTGCTATTTTCCTGCAAATCAGGTCATATTTATGAGGTGATAAAAGAAAGAAAGGTACAAAGTGACTAAAAACAAAAACAGATGAACAGTGGAAAAGATATAGAAATGATAAGAAACAGAAGGCAAAGTACCAAGTGTGATGGAACAAAGATAATACGATGGATAAATGATGTGTGGAGAAATCCATACAGCAAAAAAGTAAAATCACATGGATTATGACGAGTAAACAAGTACCTTCTGGTATTATGTCTTTTGTCTCTCCTTCATATTCAATTTGCAGTAAAAAAATAAAAATTCTTAGCTACCTAGTACCACTTCTTCATTTTAAGCTTAATAATAACATTTTGCCAATAAAGGAGTTAAGATTTTAGAAATTATATATAATTTTCTTTGCGTTTTTAAATACCATTGCCCGTGTATGTGTCTGGGAAGTAATGTCATTGCTGTTGATTAGAATTTTATGCAAGAATGTAAGGAAGTATGAAAAAGGGACCATCAAACTCAGTCCTTCCAAAGATCATGTGCAACATACTTCATCACAGATTCTACCCTACCCATTTAATCACCTGAGAGAAATTCTGCATAACTATTATTTGATCTCCAAGGTTATTAAGCACAACTCCACAATATTAATCAATCCACACATCTAAACTATTTCACTTTGGCCTCCATAGACAAAACTCCCACCCTCAGGAACACGGGTCACATTAGCTTAGATCTTCTGATCAGGATTGCCCAATTTGCAGACACAAAGGAAGAAAAGTGATTTGAGACCCATAACGCCAGATCTCCACCCCCTTTATGTAAAGCACAGTTTTGGAGGGCACAGAACACCAGTGTTTGAAGCCCCTGCCCCAAAACAAGTGGGAGCTTCATTTAAATATTAATTTAGCAGGGGGATATCTGTGGCCTCCTAATGGTACCTGCACACCAGTATTAGCAGACAGAGGTAAACATACGTCACTTTGACAGACAATAGTGCAGGTGGACCACCCTATCCCCACTGATAGCAGGCCATTTGGCACCATTTAACATGAGCAGATCCTGGCTAACTATAATGTTGGATGCTACCTCAGAAGCATCCCAATCACAGTATGGCAACCATTCAGTATCCCTACTTGACCAAGGGTTTCTCCTTTGGTTGAACTCAACAAGATGCCACCCGCCATATCAGCAGGCCCTTGCATACCTACTTGGCAGTGACTGTGCATAATCATCAGAAAGATGGATACAGAGCTGTGCCAACTGCTGTAAGAATACCCGTGACTACCAAGCAGCATGGAACTGGTACATGAAGTTGAGGCCTAATGCTTGCACCTCTTCACAGACATGCTACAGTGTTAACCCATGGGGTTGTTGCTGTGGAGTAGCATAGAGAGCAGCCCTCATTCCAACTACCTCATACAGCACCACTTGAACAGCCATCAAACAGATCACTTGTCTGCAGACTCATGTCTGCATCTTGGGTTTCTTGCCCTTCATTTTTAGCTGCCACTTCTTCGTCTCCTCCCTCATCAGCTTTGGAAAAGGCTGCTAATAATAGTTTTAAAAGGTTGCTAATAATGATTTAAAATTACTTTTGAACCTTTCCAAAGATTTTCATTTTTTACTTTAATTGTCTCCATCCCTTTAAATTTCAACTAATTCACAATTTTTAATTCTCACCACCAATGTGTTCTCTGTACACATCTAAATCTGTACTTGGAGTTATAGATCATTAGGATAATGATCATGGAAAATTGAATGCCAATAGCACATCTCCATAGGTGTCAGTGCAAAATCTGTTTCTAACCATTTGAGAATGTGCTACGCCCATTATAGGAAAATACCCTATTATGTCTCATGGAGTATTCAATCATCTCAACTATAATGATCCTCTAACCTCTGATGCTGTTCCCAACAAACTATTAATCCATCTCTTGTTCTTAAAATAATTAATTAACCAGCATCAACTGCTTTTATCTGGAATATCTTTCACATATTCACTGTTTTGTTGGAGAAGGGGATTTAGTTGCTAGTCTCTCTTGGGACTTGTTAATGGGTTTAAATTAACAGTCAAAGTGAAGCAGTCTGATTTGATCTACATCAACTGAGTCTCAGCATTTTAATTGTTTAATTTCTAGTTTAAGTAACAAGTAGCTCCTATGACCTAGAGCCCCAAGTCTCCAAATCCACTTGCCAATGTGTCCTTATCCTTTTGAAGGTGGAGCTGTCCAAAATTGCATATAATATTCCAACCATAGTCTCATTTTCTGATCTGTGCAAAGATAGGGTAGACAAATGCCCTCAAGCTGTATCAATATTTTATTAGTATTATTGATAACCACTTTAATTTAACTGGAAACTTTCAGTGAATGGTCAATAATTGCAATTGTTTATCACGTCCAAAACTGAATAGTGGGTAGGGCTCAGGAAAGGGACTAGGATTAAGATGATTAGTCATAGAGTCATAGAGTTATACAGCACAGAAAGATGCCCTTCAGCCCATCGTGTCTGTGCCGGCCATCAAGCCCTATCTATTCTAATCCCATTTTCCAGCACTTGGGCCGTAGCCTTGTATGCTATGGCGTTTCAAGTGATCATCTAAATGCTTCTTGAATGTTGTGAGGGTTTCTGCCTCTACCACCTTTTCAGGCAGTGAGTTCCAGATTCCAACCACCCTCTGGGTGAAAAAGTTTTTTCTCAAATTCCCTCTAAACCTCCTGCCCCTTACCTTGAAACTATGCCCCCTGGTTATTGACCCCTCTACTAAGGGGAAAAGTTCCTTTCTATCTACCCTATCTATGCCCCTCATAATTTTGTACACCTCAATCAGGTCCCCCCTCAGCCTTCTCTGCTCTAAGGAAAACAGGATTGACAGGAACATTGATGTGAGAAAATAGCGATTAATGCATGTATATGTTTTCCATTGGAAATATAAAAAGATCCAACTTCTCAGGTTGTTCCTATTAGCAGAAGCCCATCAATAAAGAAAGGATTGGATAGCTGAAAAAATGTCCCCGGAAAGGAATGACCATTTCTCCAGTAACCGGTTGGAAACCATTATAACCGAGAAGCTCATTTGGATCATTGGGCAGTTACATTTTACAAGTAAACCACTAAACGCTGGGGCTTAATTCACCCTATTGTAGATATTTCTGAGGCGCAGGCTTTTAGCCTGTGGATTGTGGGTAAACTGCATACGCACACTGGAAATCAGCATTCTTGGAGTTCCTGCCTTTCCTGGTAGATGCACTTCACAGTTACTGCATTGGTTTTAGAAAAAAAAATTGCATATCTTCTGCACTCATGTACATTCTGGCTGCTTCTGTCACATGGCTCCTCATTGGTTGATGAGACACAAACTAACTCACCACATTAAGACACTGTGACCTGGAAAATTAGATACAAACTGGACTATAGGCATAAAAAAGGGATTTCAAAAGAATAATGTCCCCAGGATGACCCAAAGTGCCTTAAAACTAATGGATTGCTTCTGAAGTGTTGTTATGAAGACAAATGCAGCAGCCAACTTATACATAGCAAGGTTTCACAAACTGCAAATGGGATAAAATACTCATTAATTTTGTTTTGAGTATGGAACGTTGGCGAGAACACCTGCCCTTCTTCCAACAGTGCCATGTGTTTATGTCCATACGAACAAGCAAATGTGGCCTCTGTCTAACAGCTCCTCTGCAGCAGTCCCTCAATACTGCATTGAAGTGTCAGCCTAGAAGTGCGCAAGTCCATAGTGGGGATTGAACGCACAACCTGCAATGTAAAAGGATCATGGCAGCTGCCAGGAAAGCAGGCAAAGACCTGCATGATGCGCTACTGATTATCACACACCAGTTGCACATTAATAGAGTGGAAGTCTATGATTCATGAAGGCACTTTGGCCATGTGATGGACAACATGGGTGTAGTCAATGATGCACTAGACTTGGAGGAATCCTGCAATCTGTATGAACCTTAGAGCCCTATCCTGCTATTTCTGCATGTCCTTGGGGAAAATGATGAAGGTATTTGCTTGAGCAAACAAGGCATCAGGCACCTGTTTAAATGAAAGCATGGATGGCAGACTAACTGCTGCTGATATTCCCTGTGACAGCTTAGAGGAAAAGAAGTTGGGGGTTACAGTGACCTTGACTGCAACAGGCATTGCCCCATGAAAATTGACCCCATTTGTGTTGTTAGTTAGTCTGGTTTTATACACAATTGACCATTGCTGTGATGAAATGATTAGTGGCAGATTGGTTTGATCAGTTTGTGGTATGGTTTACTCAAGCTGGAGGGTCTCATCATGTTATAGCAGGGCAGTAGGACTCTTTCTTAACTACTTTTTTTGTTTCCCACATTTATTGTGACTAATTAGTTATATGTAAATGAACTAACAACTACACAGGAGCTTATGTGAACACTAACTGATGCATGAAAAATAGCACACTGAATAAAGTAAGCCTAAGGTCAGACAAGGCAGGTCAAATGGATACTGTTGTGTATTGATTGCGAGTTTGACACGAGTCAATACGGTAATGTAATGTGCGAGTTTAACACCAGTTAATATGGTAATGTAATGTGCATTGCATTATGGGAATTACCCGGGAAAAACGGCAGTCAGCCATTTTACACAATAAAGTGAAGATCACAGTTATAAGCCTGTCTGCTTGATTCTATGCTTTAATGCGTTCATACAACATTGACGACGAGGATAACGAATGGAATCATTTTAAATAGGTAGTTGCCCAAGTTTTAGTTAGCTAGGATGGAGAAGACCGGCATTCAAAATTTTGCATGCTTCGCCAAGCCAGCCACGTTGGGTCCAAGATGGACGAGGTGGTTAACGTCTTTTGAGCTTTATGCCGACGGCAAAGGACTCATTATCGACGATACCTCTACAGCTGCCACAAAGCAGAGGAGAAGAGCTCTACTTCTACACCTAGCATGAGCATATGTCAAGGATATCTTTTCGACTCTACCGGACACAGGAGAGCCAGCAGACTACACGGCGGCGGTTAGTGTTTTGAATCACTACTTCGTGCCCCAGGTCAATGCAGCATTTGCTAGACAGACTTTTCATAAGTTGTCCCAGAAGACAGGTGAGACTGTGCAACAATTTGCTACTCACTTGTGGCAGGCTGCTAAAGACTGTGCTTTTGGGGGAGATGTGGATAATCAAATAAGAGACACTATCCTGAGTAGGTGCACATCAGCCTATGTGCAGAGGAAATTGCTAGAGGAAGGGCATGGTTTGACGCTCGCCCACATGTTACAATTGGCCTCACAATGTGAAAACGTCGAGGAGCAGATGTCAGCCATGTCATGTACAGAGAAGGCGGAGACAGATACTGTTCATTGTGTTACACAGAAAAGAGGGTATTATGCAAAAAGCTCGACAGAGAAATCAAAGGGAAATGGTGATAGGAACGAAAGGAAATGTTACAGATGTGGACACACAGACCACATGGGCAGAGACCTGAAATGCCCAGCACATGGACAAACGTGTCATAAGTGCAAGGGAAAGGATAATTTCTCCAAAGTATGCCGCACAAAGGGTACAAAGAAACACAGTGTGAACAATGTAGAGGAACAAAATGACTTTGCATTTGCTGTTACTGGAAGTAACATGACAGAGAGACTTACCTTTTGTGTGGGGGGAGTAAACCTGAGAATGTTAATTGATTCGGGTGCAACTAGTAATGTGATAGATGAGAATACATGGGAAGGATTAAAGTCAGAACACATTAAGTGTCAGTCACATGTCCCTAAGACAGAGAGAAAGTTATTCTCTTATGCTTCTAGCCGACCACTGTCAGTTAAAGGTGTATTCACATGTGGGATTACAATAGGTAAGAGAACTGAGCAGGCGGA
Source organism: Somniosus microcephalus (assembly GCF_052327205.1). Classification (NCBI taxonomy): domain Eukaryota; kingdom Metazoa; phylum Chordata; class Chondrichthyes; order Squaliformes; family Somniosidae; genus Somniosus; species Somniosus microcephalus. The sequence continues at coordinate 97,302,181 of NC_140989.1, forward strand.
GTTCATTGTGGTTAAAGGCCATGGAGAGCCGTTGCTAGGAAGGGAGACAGCCATGAAACTGGGAGTTTTAAAAATAGGCGCAGATGTCTCAGCTGTGGTAGATGTAAGACAGCTACTAGAACAGCGGTATCCAAAGGTGTTCCAGGGAGTAGGAAGGCTGAACACAAAACAGATCAGTTTGTATATCGACCCACAAGTGATGCCTGTGGCCCAGCCACTCAGGCATATACCATTCAACTTAAGGGGGGCAGTAGAGGCCAAAATAAAACAATTGAGGGACATGGACATTATCGAACCCGTAACTGGTCCCACCCCATGGGTAAATCCTGTGGTTATTGTACCAAAAGCGGATAAGGATGTAAGGTTATGCCTAGACATGAGATGAGCAAACCAGGCAATAGTGAGGGAACAATACCCAATCCCCACCATTGATGAGATACTCCAAGGTATGAACGGCTCGACGGTGTTTAGTAAACTAGACCTGAAATGGGGTCATCACCAGCTAGAACTGACCCCTGAGTCATGAGAAATCACAACGTTTGCAGTACATAACGGAGTATACAGGTACAAGAGGCTGATATTCAGTGCATCTTCAGCTAGTGAGCAGTATCAGCACGAGATAGCTAATGCCTTAGCTGGAATAGAGGGTGTTGAAAACATCTCAGACGACATTGTCGTGCATGCACACAACCAGGAAACGCACGACAGACGCCTGCACGCTGTCATGAACAGACTAATGGAAAGTGGACTGACACTAAACTCAGAGAAGTGCCAATTCAACATGGACCGATTGATTTTCATGGGAATCCTGTTGTCTGAAAAGGGCATCGGACCAACAGCAGAGAGAGTGCGAGCGGTGGCAGAAGCTCGGGAACCAGAGAATGCTACTGAGGTGAGGAGTTTCTTGGGACTCGTTGGGTACATTAGCAGATTCATCCCGCAGTTTGCAACGCTATCAGAGCCACTGCGACACCTGACGAGAAAAGACACACCATTTAAATTTGGACCACAACAGAGACAGTCATTCAGTGCACTCAAGGAAGAGTTGGCCAGAGCCGGCACTTTAGCATATTTTGATAAGGACGCACCAACCAAGGTGATAGCAGATGCCAGTCCTGTAGGTTTAGGCGCAGTACTAGTTCAGGACCAACAGGGACAAGAGGTGCCAATATGCTATGTAAGTCATAGTTTAACAGACTGTGAGAGGAAATACACTCAAACAGAGAGAGAGGCCTTAGCTCTTGTATGGGCTTGTGAGAGGCTGCATCCATATGTGTATGGCCGAAAATTTAACTTGGTAACTGACCATAAGCCATTACAAGTGATATACGGCCCACACCCTAATCCCTGTGCCCGTATAGAGAGATGGGTACTTAGATTACAGCCGTACGATTTTAAGGTGATACACATTCCAGGCAGGCAAAACATTGCAGACCCACTGTCACGATTGCTGGGGGAGACAGCAAAACAGGAGAGACATTCTCATGGCTCAGATGAATACGTGAGATTTGTAGCTGTGAGTGCGACACCAAAAGCACTCACTACTAGAGAGGTGGAGGAAGCCTCTGCTACCGACCCAGAGCTGATTGAGGTATGGAAGGCAATCACAAACGGACATTTTGAGAACTGTAAAGCTTATGCAGCAATTGCAAACGAGCTGTGCATAGTGGGGTACCTAGTTCTTCGGGGAACACGCATCGTGCTACCCACAGTGTTACACACACGAGCCCTGGTGTTAGCAAATGAAGGACACTTGGGAATAGTTGGAACAAAGCAACATCTCAGAACCAAGGTTTGGTGGCCTGGCATGGACAAGGCAGCTGAAAAACACTGTAAAGCATACCACGGCTGTCAGATAGTAGCCAGACCCGACCCACCTGAACCGTTGAGACCAACACCATTACCAGAGGGCCCCTGGCAGGATGTAGCTATAGACTTATTGGGACCCTTGCCATCCAACCACTCCATTCTTGTAGTTGATTATTATAGTCGCTACTATGAATACAACATCATGACCTCCACAACAACAGAGAAGGTTATTGATAGTTTAGAGTCAATCTTCAGCCGTCATGGTTTGCCAATCACCTGCAAATCTGATAATGGTCCCCAATTCAGATCTGAATTATTCAAAGAATACTGTGAAAACAACGGGATCAAATACCTGAAAACGACAGCAAAATGGGCTCAGGCTAACGGAGAGGTCGAGCGCCAGAATGCATCGCTGATGAAGAGAATCAGAATTGCTCAGTCAGAAGGACTAGATTGGAAACGTGAACTTAGAAAATATGTGACTGTGTACAGGAGCATTGACCATGCCACGACAGGAAAGAGCCCGGCAGAGCTGCTCTTTAAACGGAAAATGAGAGGAAAGCTGCCAGACATCACAGAGTCGCGCGCAGACATGGAAGTACGTGACCGGGACGCAGAACAAAAAGGCAAGTCCAAACTGTACGCAGATGAACAGCGGAGAACACAATACTCAGAGGTGGAAGTTGGCGACACGGTGCTGGTACGGCAGGACAAAGTGGACAAGTTCACCACTTCTTTTAATGCCACACCCCACAAAGTTTTGAGTAAAACAGGGAGTCAAGTGAGCTCCGACAGCCTATTGTGGAAGTGATCGGGGAGTAAAAACATTCCATTGTAGTAATACATATGGCAAATAAAATAAAATTTGATTTGATTTAGTAGAATCTCCAGATGGAGCACACTACTCGAGAAACACTACGTTTGTGAAGAAATACAGAACCAATGGACCAAAGGAGACACTCCATGAGCAGGAGGAAACACAAGGGACTGAGGACAGTATAGTAGACCCTGACACACATACCACTGTGACACAGGCAATACCCACTGACACTAACATGTCAGACATACCCAATACAGCCAGACCTCAAAGGGTTAAAAGAAAACCCCAAAGACTGTCTGATTATGTCACAACATAAACTGTGCGAGAACTGCATGGGTGATGTTAAATGTTTAAACCTGGGAATTATTTAGTTGTGTTTACAAACACAAGTTTGTAAAAAGTTTATAAACCAAATAAGTTATGTAATGTTATTGTAAGCAACTGTTTGTAAACTGCAAGTATTTTTCCAAGGAAAAGGGGGATGTTGTGTATTGATTGCGAGTTTGACACCAGTCAATACGGTAATGTAATGTGCGAGTTTAACACGAGTTAATACGGTAATGTAATGTGCATTGCATTATGGGAATTACCCGGGGAAAACGGCAGTCAGCCATTTTACACAATAAAGTGAAGATCACAGTTATAAGCCTGTCTGCCTGATTCTATGCTTTAATGCATTCATACAACAGATACAAAAGACTTTGAAGGTGGTAACAGTTGTCAACTGTAGGAATTGAGGCCCACTATACTAGCATGTGATCATCTTGATAGCTGCCTTGAGAAAGAGGAGTCATTGGTGAAAGTACCAGCCAGTGAAGAAGCAAAAATCCACCAGGGACATTTACCATTATCATTTTCCCCAAACGTCAGTTATTGTGAGAAGCCTTTAAGACTGTGCAGGAACCTGGCCATAGCAGTTGCTGAAAGTTAGAGCAAGGAGCTGTTAGATCCGTGATTCTGAGAGTATGATGTTTTTCAATAACCACACGGATGCTGTAACTTAACAATAAACAGGTATTTCCTGGAGGAGGGTAGTCTCAAGATTGGGGGAACAGAGGCATGCGCAAGGCTTATATACAGGTGTGGTCACTGCCGGTACTACAGTATACAGGAGCTGTAAAAGTAGTTCTGTCTTAAGGGTACATACACTACAATTCCTCCCCTTTTAGATTAGTAGTACCCCTAATATTCAAATAACAATTAACACTTTAACATGTACATTAGACAACAATAGTCCATTTATAGATTCAGTCTTTGGGGTGGCTTCCTGACCCTTTCGGGATAGCGCCTTTCCTGAGGTTCTCGTTCTTGGTGCAGAGGCGATTCTGTCCCCTTTTCATCGGGTAGTTCATCGGTTTCCACTGCTACTGGTTCTGAGGTAGATGCTACCGGTATGTTGGGTTCATCCCCGGGTACTCGAGACATGGGTTTGACTCGTTCCTGTGACGCTAAGATCTGATCAACGTGGCATCTCACAATGTTCTCCCCGACATCCACTGTGTACATTAATGGCCCCTGCCGTGTGCATATTGTTCCGGGTTGCCATTTCTCTGTTCGGTAGTCCCGGGCCAAGTCTGGTTGTCCTACATTGAAGCACCTTGTCGGCTTCTTACTGATGTGCTGGAAATGTTTGTTCTCAACATTTCTTCGCACATTTGGTCTGAGCAAGTCCAGACGAGATCTCAGCCATTGGTTAAAGAACATCATGGCCGGGGTCTGGTTGGTAACCGCATGTGTCGCGTTTCGGTAGGCTAATAAGAAATTGTCCACCTTATGCTGTAGTGGAATTTCATCGTCGCACATGGCCTTTATTGCATTCTTAAAGGTTTGTACGAACCTCTCAGCCAATCCATTTGTGGCTGGAAGATACGGGGCGGATGTGTAATACCTTACCCCATTCCTTCTCATAAATTTTCGAAACTCTTCGGACACAAACTGTGGTCCATTATCAGAGCAAATCTGCTCTGGCAACCCGTTTCTGGCAAATATGGTCCGTAGGACTGCAATCGTTTTCTCTGTAGTGGTCGAGAACATTTTTATCACCTCAGGCCACTTCGAATGAGCATCCACTGCTATTAAGAACATTGAGTCCATGAATGGACCAGCGAAATCAATATGCACCCATTGCCATGGAGAGGAGGGCCACTCCCATGGGAGTAGAGGGGCATGTGGTGGTGCATTTTGGACCTTCTGGCATCCTGAGCAGCTCTTAGTTAGGTCTTTGATTTGTTGATCGATTCCCGGCCACCACACATAAGCCCTAGCAAGGCTTTTCATTTTCACTCCCCCCAGATGACCTTCATGTAGCTCATTTAGCACTCTCTCCCTTAACTTGGGTGGAATCACCACTCTGGATCCACACATCACTGTCCCCTGGCATACTGACAGCTGTTCTCTTCTGGATGAGAATGCTGGCAACAGTGAGTCGCCATGTGTTGGCCATCCCCTCACCGTCAAATCATATACCCGAGACAGCGTCGGATCATTGCGGGTCTCCTTCTCTATATCCGCGTTCGTTACTGGCAATCATTCAATTATTGACGAAATAAATATCTCGATAGGGTCCACTGCTGGTACTTCCTCCACAGTAGGCAGTGGCAGGTGCGCTAGCCCATCAGCGTTCCCATGCTGTTTCGTACCTTTATATTCTATTTCATATTGATTCACCCCTAGAAACAGGGACCATCTTTGTAACCGTTGTGCAATCATCACTGGAATGCCCTTCTTAGGATTAAAGATGGAGACAAGTGGTTGGTGGTCAGTCAGCAAGGTGAACTTCTGCCCATGCAGATAGTGGTTGAATTTTTTTACTCCCCATACTAGGCTGAGGGCCTCCCTGTCAATCTGGGTGTAGTTGCGCTCGGCTGAGGTTAGTGACCGAGACGCAAAGGCTATTGGCCTCTCCAACCAATCTGGGAATTTGTGCGACAGCACCGCTCCAATACCATAGGGTGATGCATCACATGCCAAACGAATTGGTAGTGCTGGGTTGAAATGGGCCAACACCTCTTTTGATGTGATCAATTCTTTACACTTCTGGAAAGCTCGTCTACGTTCGTCATTCCACTTCCATGGTACCCCAGTTTGCAGTAGGGTGTTCAGTGGGTGTAATACCGTGGACAAATTTGGTAAGAACTTATGGTAGTAGTTCACCAGCCCGAGGAACGACCTCAGTTGTGACACATTTTCCGGTGCTGGAGCCTTGACTACTGCCTCAATCTTTTCAGGGGACTTATGTAACCCCTCTTCATCAATAATGTGGCCACAATACGAGATCTGCTTCTGGAAAAACTCGCACTTCTGGCGATTAGCTCGTAGCCCATACTCCTTTAATCTGGTGAGCACCTTCTCCAAGTTGGCGAGGTGATCACTGTCATTTTCGCCCGTGACCAGGTGTCGTCCAAATAACACTGGGTCCCTGGAATCCCTTGCAGGACTTGATCCATTGCCCTTTGCCAGATAGCCGGAGCCGAGGCTACCCCGAATACCAGCCGGTTGTATTGATAGAGACCTTTTATGAGTGTTAATCGTAAGGTATTGTTTCGAAGCTTCTTCTACCTCCATTTGCAAGTACGCCTGGGCTAGATCAATTTTGGTGAAGCGTTTACCTCCAGATAGCGAGGCGAAAATATCCTCAATTCGTGGAAGCAGATATTGTACCATGTGAAGGACTGGGTTCACTGTCACCTTAAAATCCCCACAGATGCGGACCTTCTTTGGTTCCCCAGGCATATTACTCAATGACCTCTTCATTACAGGAACAATGGGTGTAGCCCACTCGCTCCAGTCTACTTTGGACAGTACTCCTGAATGTTCCAACCCTTCCAACTCTGCTTCAACAGCTGGTCTGATCGCATAAGGCACTGGTCTGGCCTTAAGAAACTTTGGGCTTGCATTTTCCTCTATTTTAATCATTGCTGTTATGCCTTTTAGTGTTCCGAGTCCCTCCTGGAACACTTCTTTTGCGTCAGTTAGCATTTTTGACAGTTGTCCAGGTGTGACGTCGTCATCCTTTTTGGCCTCAACCTTCAGTGCCTGTATGGAATGCCAATCTAATTGTATCTTCCGGATCCATTCACGTCCTAGCAGTGGTGGTCCTCCATCTGGCAATACATATATATCCATTTTAGGTATTTCCTGGCCTTTATATATCACTTTCACCCTTATTTTTCCTTTGGGGTAGACTTTTTGCCCCGTATATGTCTTCAAGACAACCTCTGTAGCTTTCAAGGGTATATGTGAAAATAGCCGCTTGTAGTCCCTTTGGTTTATGACTGTTAGGGCTGATCCTATGTCCAATTCCATTTTCACTTGGACTCCGTCTATCTTGAGTGTAACCCAGATAGTCTGGTGATCCTCCATTTTGGTTACCTTATGTAGTTTCAGACAACCCAGCTCCTTGCTTCCGGAGTCTGTGTCACTTTTCTGTTCGTCTGAACCACTGTCCATCACCTGGTGTACCTTTTTGTACTTCTCCTGTGGAGATTTCTTACTGTTGGTTTTCTTCCCAAACCTGCAGACTCTTGCTATGTGTCCTGCTTTTCCACACTGTCTGCACACTTGGTCCTTGAACCAACAATCCTTCTGGTCATGTGTTGTTCTGCCGCAGCGATAACCCTTCCCTGTTCCATAGGACATTTCATTGGTGCCATATTCTTGCGGTCTCCGTTGTATCTCTGCAGCGCCCCTTGCGGCTGCTTCGTGTGATACTGCCATACTGAAAGCCTTGCCCAGCGTAAGATCCTTTTCTGATAGAAGCCGCTTCTGGGTTCCTTCACTTTGTAGCCCACACACAAACTTGTCCCTTAAACTATCTGCTAGTCCTGCTCCAAACTGGCAGTGTTTCAATAGTTTGCGCAATTCCGTTAGGTACTCAGCATTGCTTTCGTCTTTGTGTTGGTTCCTTTTATGGAACTTAAATCATTCTGCTATCAGCAGCGGTGTGGGGTTTAAGTGGTCCTGTAGGATTCCTACTATGCTTTCGAAATTCTTGTTCACCGGCTTCTCTGGGGTTATTAGATTTCGCAGTAACCCATAAGTTTTTGCACCCATGGAATTGAACAAAACCAGTGCTTTCCTAGCATCTGGCACTTCATTCGCCCTGCAGTACACCTCGATACATTCCACATATGTCGCCCAATCTTCGACTTCATTGTCGAACGTAGAGATACTGCCACTCTTCGGCATCCCTGGGTGTGATTTAACTGTCAAAAATTGCATCTCCCGCGCTTCCCCTTCTTCTCCGCTGGCACAAAATGGCGTCCCCCGCGCTTTCCTTCCTTCCTGCGCTCGCCCTTCTTCTCCGCTGCGGCTTCTAAAAATGGCGTCTCCCACGCTCTTCCTTCTTCTCCGTGGCTCAATGGCATCTCCGACGCTCTCCCTTCTTCTCCCCACGGACACTGTTCAGCCCTTGAGCCCTGGCTGTGCTCTGCGTGTTCTTTTTTTTTTTCCTCGATGCCGCTCAGTCCTGAGCCCGGCTGTTGCTTTACCCTCTCTCGCTCCGGTTTTTTTTTTTTTTTCTCGACGCCGCTCGGTTTTCAACCCCCGGCTGCGCCCTGTGCGCTTCACCCTCTGTCTTACCCCGTCGACGCTGCTCGGCTTTGTCTCCGCCGTCGGTCAGCTCCAGCCGCCGCTGTCCGGGAAGGGTCTGCGCTGGACCTGTCGTCAGTCTCTTGCTGATCGTCGTGGCTGGGGAACCAAGCCCGGCTCTCCACAGCCTCCCCTGCGATGTTCACTCTCTGCCGGACGACTGGGCGGTTGCTCGTGGTCGACGCCCGTGTTTCTGGCCTCGACTTTCTTACACCGCCCTCCCGGAGCGAACCCTCGAAGGGAAATGCAGAGTTGCAGGTAGATTCGAATCGACACTCGCCGCCACTGTTAGACCCGTGATTCTGAGAGTATGATGTTTTTCAATAACCACACGGATGCTGTAACTTAACAATAAACAGGTATTTACTGGAGGAGGGTAGTCTCAAGACTGGGGGTACAGAGGCATGCGCAAGGCTTATATACAGGTGTGGTCACTGCCGGTACTACAGTATACAGGAGCTGTAAAAGTAGTTCTGTCTTAAAGGTACATACACTACAGGAGCGATATGAAAACTGAAACTGAAAGCAAAAGAAGGATCATGCAAGTGCTGTAAAGCAAGCACAATACAGACTGAAGAGTTTTGGTGCATGCAAGCACCATAAGTTTTGTGTCAGTATGAAGCCGAACCCACTTTGCATCAGCGTTAAACTTGGAGTGCAAATTGAGTGTTAAAGCCCAAATTGACTCTGAAGCGAAACAAAGTAAGACTTCCCCAGAGAGTATCACTCTATTTTGTCCCAGTGATTCAGGTTATATTTACACTACAGCTGCAACCTCGATGCAAAGCAAAACTGCTGCACACTATTGATACATTTGTTGTATAAATGCACCCTTGGAGAAAGTAGGCAGTGAAAAAGTTGAGTGGGTGTCTCTTGGGCTTAGGCAGGCCCTGTACATTCTTGTGCTGGGATATAAATTGGCTCTGCAACTGGTGCCACAATGTTCAATGCTGCGTTGACAGACTGTCATGCCCGCTGTAATGTATTATCACATGGTTTGTCACATGGTTTAGTATGAGCATGCTCAGTTCGCTCTGGCCAGGTAAACAAGCACCTTGACGAGCAACTCATCGTGTCACTATCCTTCATTTGTTCTACCCACATATATTACATTTTTGGTGACGAGAATGGGATCCCAAAGTCATTTTTAGGGATCATGGAAGGACACAGTATTCAACATTCGAGTGGAAAAGTTTAAGGTGAATTTGTAACATCTAAACTGATTTTTTTGCGATGTTTTACAGTTAATGCTGATGCAGAATTGTCTGTGTTTCGCCTCCGTGTGTGTGTATACACAGCAACAGCGGTGTTGATTCTCACATGTACACAGGTAGCGTGCTGAGTCACTGTTCAACAGGATCGGGACAATCATGGCCACACCTACGGGATTCATTGGAAGCCTCGGCATATATGACCGAGCTTACGAACCATTCAGTTCTTACATTGAGCGGATGGAGACTTTTTTAAGGCCGATAACATTATTGAGACCGAAGGTGCAGATGAGAATGTTCAAGCTCAAAATAAAGTGATCACAGAAATCACAGAAACCACACAGTGCAGATAGAGGCCATTTCGGCCCATCGAGCCTGCACCGACACATATCCCACCCGATCCCCGTAACCCCTACACCAACACATATCCCACCCTATCCCCGTAACCCCACGCATTTAATCCCCCTAACACTAAGGGTCAATTTATCATAGCCAATCAACCTAACCCGCACATCTTTGGACTGTGGGAGGAAACCGGAGCACCCGGAGTAAACCCACGCAAACATGGGGAGAATGTGCAAACTCCACACAGACAGTCGCCTGAGGCCGGATTCGAACCCGGGTCCCTGGCGCTGTGAGGCAACAGTGCTAACCACTATGCCACCGTGCTGCCCATATTTGTAAACATACAAAAGCAATTTTTCTAACGAAGATTGGGCCACATGTCTACAGAACATTGACAAACCATGTGATAATACATTGCACCTGCCTTCTTGCAAATCTTTTCTTAGTCGAGGTAGGGAGGCTGTTAAAGGTGGACAAGAGAGCTGGTTGTAAACTGAAGCCCAAGGCCTTTTTTGTAGCAGTCTGAGTATTCACACTTTGCTTTGTGTTTCAACTGCTGCATCCTCTTCAAACTGACTATCCAAACTCTCCCAGGTGGATATACCTATTGTAAAGTCCATGCCTCAATAATACATGGACTTCGGAAGAACAGTTTAACAGGTACTTTACTGAACAGGAGGGCACTCTTTTAGTTTGGACCCAAAAAAAAAAACCAAATTGGACTGTAAATGAACAAAAGTTCAACTAAAACTTAACAAATCAAATTAAAATTTGGCTTTCCGGGTTGATGATGCACTCCAATCCCCGCGGCGCCCACCGGTCGTGGAAATACTCAAGCGCACCGGCGGACACCGCGTGCTCCATCTCCAGGGCCACCCGGGCGCGAACATGGCCGCGGAAGAGAGGCAGGCAATCTGGCTGGACGACCCCATCGACCGCCCGCTGCCTGGTCCAATTGATGGCTCTCTTGGCCAGGCCCAGGAGCAGTCCCACGAGGAGGTCCTCCAACCTGCCCACTCCCCTCCGCACCGGGTGACCGTAGATCAATAGCATGGGACTGAAGTGCAGCCAAAAATCGAGGAGCAGCCCCTTCAAGTAGTGAAAGAGGGGCTGCAACCTCTCACACTCGACATAAACGTGAAACACGGACTCCTCCAGGCCGCAAAAAATGCAAGCGGCCTGGGAGTCCGTGAACCTACTTAAAACCATATTGCACGGGACCGCTCCGTGCAACACCCTCCAGGCCAAGAGCCCTCCATTGGGGACCTTTGCCTCCGCCGGTCGGCAAGACGCCACGCCAAGGCGTGTCCGGATGGCAGACGAAGATGGCAAAGTGGAGAGTGTGTAGGAGCAGCCCGTACAGGAAACACCTCCGCGCGGAATGAAAAGGCATGGAGGGTATTTCCTCGAGACGGCTCAAGTTGTGAGGCGCCGGTTCCCGAGGGGAGTTTCGGGGCCGGGCTCGACCCCTGTAGGACAACACTCGGAGCAGTCCTGTCCAGCGTCCTAGGCGAGCGGTGACTTTGGCCTCGAGCTCTTGCCAGTTCGCCGGCCAGGCGTCCTCGGCAGGGCTAAGATAAACTCCCAAATAGAGGAGGTGCATGGTGCTCCAGGCGAAAGGCCTGAACTCCTCCGGCAGGGAGTCCACCCGCCACTGACCCACCAGGAGTCCGGAACATTTCCCCCAGTTGATCTTGGCGGAGGATGCGTCTGAGTAAATCTGCTGGCATTCCCGCACCCTCCGCAAAGCGGGATCCATGACCGTGAGGAGCACGTCATCGGCGTAAGCCGAGAGGACCACCTCCACGCCAAGCCCTTGCAGAGCCAGTCCCGTCAACCTCTTCCGCAAGAGGCGCAGGAAAGGATCCACGCAAACGGCATATAACTGACCAGACATGGGGCATCCCTGACGCACCCCCCTCCCGAAGCGAAGGGGCGCCGTCAAGGACCCGTTAACTTTAATCAGACACTCCGCGGCGGCGTACAGAAGTCGGATCCGGGCGACAAAATGCGTCCCGAACCTGAATACGCGCAGAGTCCCGAAGAGATACTCGTGATCCACCCTGTCGAACACCTTCTCCTGATCCAGGGAAAGGAAGGTGACCGACAGACCAGCCCTCTGGGAGTGGTGGACCAGGTCCCGGACCAGATGGATGTTATCGTGGATGGTCTGGCCCGGGACCGTGTAGGACTGGTCGGGGTGGATCATGTGGGCCAGCACGGTGCCAAGGCGAGCAGACATGGCCCTGGCAAAGATTTTATAGACTGTGCTGAGGAGGGAGACCGGGCGCCAGTTCTTAAGGAGGTGGAGATCGCCCTTCTTAGGCAGCAGGACAATGACCGCCCTGCACCAAGAGAGGGGCATCTCCCCGGTCGCCAAACTTTCCCCCAGGACCTGCGCGTAGTCGTCCCCCAAGACGTCCCAGAACGCCTTGTGGAACTCCACGGTCAGCCCGTCCAGCCCTGGGGACTTTCCCCTGGAGAGCTGGCGGAGGGCGCCGGTCAGCTCCGCCAGGCTTAGCGGAGCGTCCAATTTTTTGGCGCCCTCTGGGCTGACCTTCAGCAGGTCCTCCCACAAAACTCTGCGTGCATCCTTGCTGGACGGATCCGGGGAGAACAGAGCCCCGTAATAGGCGCGGGTCTCCGCGCTGATTCCCTCCGGATCCGAGACCAGAGATCCGTCGTCGGCCAGCAGCCCCAAGAGCTGCTTACGGACCCTCCGTCTTTTTTCCAGCGAGTAGAAGAAGGGGGAGCCGTGGTCCAGGTCCCGCAGGAGCTGGATCCGCGACCTCACGTACGCGCCTCGGGACCCGATTAGCTGCAGGTCCTTCAGCGCGCCCTTCTTCTCTTCGTACACCTTCCGCAGGGCCGGGTCCTCGACGACCTGACCGAGACGGGACTCCAGGTCGAGCACCTCCTTCTCCAACCGCCCGACCCGGGCTTCCCGCCTCTTGGTCAACCCCTTCGCGTACTCCTGACAGAAGAGACGGACGTGAGCCTTACCCACGTCCCACCATAGCCTCAAGGAGGGGAAGCCCCCCTGCTTCCTTCTCCAGTCGGCCCAGAACCGACAAAATGAATCCCGGAACCGCGCGTCCTCCAGCAGCAGGTTGTTATAATGCCAGTACGCGGATCCCCCCCGCGCGCGCAGCGGAGCGAGCTCCGCCCACACCAGGTTGTGGTCCGTGCATGGCACTGGCCGCATGGAAGCCGCCGGAACGCAGGAGATGTACACCCGGGAAATGTAGAGGCGGTCGATTCTGGACCTTCCTCCCCCAGACCTCACGCTAGTGAAGGCGCTGGAGTCAGGGTGGAGATTTCGCCAGACGTCCACCAAGTCGAAGGACCCAACCAGGTCCCTCAACTTCTCCATCGCCGCCGGGCTTCGCGGGGGACCCGAACGGTCCCTTGCCTCGAGGGTGCAGTTAAAATCATCCCCGAGGATGACGCACTCGCCCACGTCGACGGAGCCCAAAAGAGCGGACACTTCTTCGAAGAAGCGCACTTGCTGCGCACCGGTCTGAGGGGCGTACACATTCACTAGATGGAATGGCACGCCCCCCAGGCGAACAGTGACGTGGAGCAAGCGGCCCGGCACGTGCTCCTTGACCCTCAAGATCTCCGGCTGAAAATGCGGGGCCAGCAAGATAGCCACCCCGCTGGAATTGTTGGAGAGGTGACTCATGCTGACCCCTCCTTGCCACTCCAGGAGCCACGTGGCTTCGTCTCCCGGAACGGTGTGGGTTTCTTGCAGGAAGCACACCGCATACTTCCCGTCCCGAAGGACCGAGAAATTATTGAATCTGCGGCGCGCCTCCCTGCTGCCATTGATGTTGAGGCTGGCTATGGTTATCTTCATGTCAGAAGCATAGTGCAACCTCTACCTACACCTAACGGGGGGAGGGAGCGCAGCCGCTGGTCAGCCGCCACTTCCTCAGCAGCCCAGTGAGGAACATTCTGAGCCGACGCAGCTCGAGCGGGTTCATGCCCTCGACCGCGCCCATGATTTTAATGGTGGCGCGGACGGACACGATGAGCAGCGCCAGCTCCGACCACCTGTCAAGGGCCAGCCGGATCTTATTGTGCCGACCCAGACATGTGGCCATAAAGTCCCGGAGTTCCCTTATGGGAATGAGGGGAGACTCGGCGAGGGGCACGAGGTCATCCAGCGCCTCGTCGATGCTGGAGTCCAAATCGTCCTCCGTGCCCATCACCGAGTCCCCATCCTCCTCCAGGGGGTCGTCACCAGCGGCCGACCCGTCCGTCGCACAGTGCGCAGCGAACGGCTCGGCCGCACCAGCCGGCCCCGCCTCCGCCCGGATCCCACCCCCAGGATCGGCGGCAGAGGATTCCTCCCTGGGCTCCTCTAGGGGCGCCGGGCCAGAAGACGGCGGCGGTTTGGAGTCCCCCTCCGCCTCAAATGCCAGAACGACTGGAGAAACCGGGGAGAGAACAATTCCCAGCTCCTCCAGTACGTCTGGCACCAGAGACACAGCCAGGGGGCCATCATCCTCCCCGCCACCAACCTCCGACCCAGCGGATGGGGTGTTTTGAATTAAAACCTCTACCAGGACGAGCAGCCCCTGGGAGATGTCCGGGTCGCATTGGGCGAGCTCATTTTCCTCGAGCTCGCCCGACCCAGACCCCAGGCCGCCCGACCCGGTGAGGGGTAACGGCACCGATAAAATGTCAATCTCCGCCGCGGGTTGTCCCGCGCCCACCCCCACTGGCAGGGTCTCGTCCCCATCCCCGGGAGGCACGTGCCTGACAGACACATCTGCCTCAGCCTCCCGAGGGACAGGCGACCCCTGCCGATCGCCGGTGGTGATGACAGCGGGGGGGGGTGGGGGGGGCGCAGTACCCATGGCGGGCGACGACTCCCCCTGCTCGGAGGGACCTTCCTCCTCCCGGTCCTCCTCCTCTTCCAGGGGGTCGCGCCTTCTTTTTAGCACGGAGGGAGTGAGGGAGACCTCCATGTCTGCAGAGGCCTCCTCCTCTGCTCCCTCTCGCGGAGCAGGTTTGTCGGGTTCCTCAGGCCCGAGCCCGGCCGCAGGTATTGGCGTTTCCGCTACGGCGGTTGCGGCCACAGGCTCGGGCACGAGGCCCCTCCCACTCGCATCTGCCCCGATTAACTCCGCGAGGAGCGCAGGTATAAGGGGCTTAACGGGCAAGGGCTGGCCAGCCACGGGGGGACCCGCCCTAAGGTGTTTTGATTTTTGCCGCGCCTTCCTTCCGGCTGGACGCGCTCCCTCCCTCCTCCCGGAGGCCTTGGTGGCATCGGCCTCTGACGTTGACCGCGCATCAGCAGTTCCCGACGCGCGGGCAGATCCAGGGGGAGAAGCGACGGCGGCGCCAGCCTCGGCCGCACTAGATGATCTGGCAGCCTTGGAGGCAGGGCAGTTTTTCCGAATGCACCCCATCTCCTTGCAGGCGTGGCACCGCACACCGTCCGATGTCCAGAAGACACGATAGGCGGTCCCCTCGTGGTGGACGACGAACGCCCCGTTGGTGTCCTCCTCCCGCGCCAGCTGGATAAACAGCTGGCGCCGGGAGGAGAAGACATAGCGAAGGCTGGCTTCCCGGAAGCCGAGCGGGATGGACGTGATCCCTGACCTCACCTCCCCAAGTTGGCATAAATGGGGGAGGAGGAGCTCACCAGGAACATAGGGCGGGACGTTCGAGATGACGATCCTCTGCGTGGTGGCCTCGAGAGGATCCACCGGCAGGAAGGTCCCGCCCACGGTGAGCCCCTTGGCGACGGCCAGGGACACCGCCCGCTCCGACCCCAGGAAGAACATAGCCTTCCCATACATTTTTGAGGCCGCGACGATGGCTGAGGGGCCGACAACCCCAGCCATGGCTTTAACGCAGGCCTCAATGGTCATAGTGGGGTGAGTGTAGCTCTTCACCCCAAGCTTTTTTGTCATGAGTTTAAAAGGTGACGGGGCAGCAGAAGCAGCGGAAGCAGCTGTGGCTGCCACTCCCGCATAAGTCCTGGCTGGCCCCGCCACCAGCGAAGATGCAGTCGCCATTATGGGGTGTTTTTATAAGAGCTACACTCACCCCAAGTCACAGGCCTGAAGGTGTTAATGGCCTCAGGTATTTTTTGGTCCTCTATTGAGCAGAGGGAGCTGTTTAAAATGAAGGCACACCTCTCCCCTTATTGATTGAAATTGGGAGAGGGGCCTTCTCCCCTCTGCTCAATAGGCAATTAATAAATAGAGATGAAATTGAGGTGCCGCAGAGAGAGAGAGAGAGAGAGAGGGGGGGTGAGAAGGAGGGAGGCCGCAAGGGCAGGGTTGCCACTCAGGATGGTGGGTGGGTGGGTGTTGGCAGGGGTGCACTCTCCGATGGAAATTTAAAGTCTTTGATGGTGGTGGTCTTCTGGCAGGGGGAGAAGATGTCTTCACCTGGGAAAGCTGGAGATGCCCCAGGCTCAGTCCCACACCAGGTCTTAACGATGTAATAAATGAAATTGGACTTCACCTAGGCAGCTCCAGCTGTCCCAGGTCAGGCAATAGAAGGGATGCTTATTAGTGGTGTATGTGGCCTAGTTTTTAACAAGAGCCACACACACACACAGACACCCCTTGATGATCCGGGCTTATTTCTTCTTTTCTCCCTCCACCTAAAATACAAAGTCTTTGGGAGAGTGCCCCAAATAACACCCACCTGTAGATGTTCTGAAAGATGTTATTCCTCCCTCCTTCCGAACTGTTGGTGTTGGTTGATGGTGGTTTCTCTCCCCTCTCTCCCTCTCCTGAAGTGGAGGCCAATTTGGGGAGGCAGTAATGGGAAAGGCCTCTCCCCTGGTTGATGTTGTTGCAGGCCACCTTTCTCCTTCTCCTCCTCTGTCTTCTCTCTCCAGGCACCTCTGTTGTTGTGATGATGATGGTGGAGGTGGTGGTGGTGACCTATCATTGTCCTCCTCTTCCTGGTCAGGAGACCACCACTTTCCACTCTCCATCCTCCTGGTTTGGCTGCTCCTTCTCCTCCTGCTGACTGAGGCAGCTGCACAGCCAGCAATGCTGAGAATGAGGTCTGAACAGGAGGGCAACGTCAGACTGAAATAGAGAAGCCTGCTAGGGCCTTTTATACAGGGGTGGTCACTGCCGGTACTGCAGTCTAAAACCAGTTCTTCCCTTAAAGGTACATACACAACAATTCCTCCCCTTTTAGATAAACAGTACATAACATTCATTTAACAACTAAATAATAACTAATTACAACTTTCTGGATATTATATACATCAACTGAAATAATCATTTATAAGTTCAGTCTTTGAGGAGGCTTCCTGATCCTGACTGGATAGCGCCTTTCTCGAGTATCCTGTTCTTGCGGCGAAGCTGATTCTGGTTCATGGTCACTGGTTGGTTCGTCAGCTTCCAATACCACTGCTTCTGAGGTAGACGCAATCTGTACTTCAGGTTGATTACCAGGTGCACCTTCTCGTGGCACGGGTTTGGCTTGTTCCTGTGACTCTAGAATCTAGTCAGCATGGCGCCTCACAATGCTCTCTCCAACGTCCACTGTGTACATTAGTGGTCCCTGCTGTGTGCATATCGTTCCTGGCTGCCATTTTTCTGTTCGGTAGTCGCGGGCCAAGACTGGTTGCCCTACCTTGAAGCTCCGGGTTGGCTTCTCATTTATGTGCTGGAATTGCTTATCCTCAACATCTCGTCTTATGTTTGGTTTGAGCAAATCCAGGCGACATCTTAGCCTTCGGTTGAAGAACAGTACGGCTGGCGCTTGGTTGGTTACTGCATGTGTCGCATTCCGGTAAGCAAACAAGAAACTATCCACCTTGTGTTGTAGTGGTATGTCGTCATTATACATTGCCTTTATGGCCTTTTTAAAGGTCTGAACAAACCTCTCAGCCAATCCATTTGTGGCTGGATGATATGGGGCAGATGTGTAATGTTTCACCCCATTATTCTTCAGGAACCTCCGGAAATCCTCAGACACAAACTGTGGCCCATTGTCGGAGCAAATCTGTTCTGGCAACCCATTCCTGGCAAAGATGGTCCTTAGGATTGCAATAGTTTTCTCCGTGGTGGTGGAGGACATTTTAATGACCTCTGGCCATTTCGAATGGGCGTCCACAGCAATTAGAAACATTGAGTCCATAAATGGACCAGCAAAATCAATGTGTACCCGTTGCCATGGAGATGAGGGCCACTCCCATGGATGTAGCGGGGCCTGTGGTGGAGCGTTTTGGACCTTCTGGCATCCTGTGCATCTCTTGGTCATATCCTCGATTTCTTTATCGATTCCCGGCCACCACACAAATGCCCTGGCTAGGCTCTTCATTTTTACCCCTCCCAGATGACCCTCATGAAGCTCATTGAGCACTCTATCTCTCAACTTGGGTGGAATTACCACTCGGGATCCACACATCAAGGTTCCCCGGCACACTGACAGCTGTTCTCTCCTTGGCGAGAATGCTGGCAACAGTGAGTCGCCATATGCTGGCCATCCCTTCACCGTCAAATCGTAGACCCGAGAGAGTGTCGGGTCATTTCGGGTTTCCTTCTCTATACTCGAGTTTGTAACAGGCAAACATTCGACTATGGTCGCATGGAATATCTCAACAGGGTCCACTGCCGGTGTTTCTTCTACCGTAGGCAACGGTAGGCGCGACAGCCCATCAGCGTTTCCATGCTGTTTCGTACCCTTGTACTCTATGTCGTACTGATGTGCCCCTAGAAAAAGTGACCATCTTTGCAGCCATTGCGCCGTCATCACCGGAACGCCCTTCTTTGGGTTAAAAATGGAGACCAGGGGTTGATGATCAGTCAGTAGGGTGAATTTCTGCCCGTGCAGATAGTGATTGAACTTCTTCACCCCCCACACCAGGCTGAGGGCCTCCCTGTCAATCTGGGCATAGTTACGCTCGGCTGAGGTTAGCGAGCGCGACGCAAAGGCTATTGGCCTCTCTGAACCGTCACGGAATTTGTGTGACAGTACCGCTCCAATGCCGTAGGGTGACGCATCACATGCCAACCGAATCGGTAGTGTTGGGTTGTAGTGGGCCAATACTTCTTTTGAAGTGATTAGGCATTTACATTCCTGAAAGGCACACTTACACTCATCACTCCATTTCCATGTCAGTCCAGTTTGCAGCAAGGCATTCAGTGGGTGCAGAATTGTAGATAAATTCGGCAAGAACTTATGGTAGTAGTTCACCAGCCCGAGGAACGACCTCAGTTGCGACACATTTTCCGGTGCTGGAGCCTTGACTACAGCCTCAATCTTGTCCGGCGACTTATGCAACCCTTCCTCATCAATCATGTGGCCACAATACGAGATTTGTCTCCTGAAGAACTCGCATTTGGGGCAGTTGGCTTGTAGCCCATATTCCTGTAATCTCGTGAGCACCTGCTCCAGGTTGGCAAGGTGTTCATGGTCATTTTTGCCCGTAACCAGGATGTCGTCCAAATAACACTGGGTCCCCGGGATCCCTTGCAGGACTTGTTCCATTGCCCTCTGCCAAATAGCCGGGGCCGATGCTACCCTGAATACCAGTCGATTGTACTGGTAAAGGCCTTTGTGAGTGTTTATCGTGAGGTATTTTCTAGATGCTTCTTCCACCTCCATTTGTAGATACGCTTGGGCCAGATCAATCTTTGTAAAATGTTTCCCTCCAGATAGTGAGGCGAAAATATCTGCTATCCGCGGAAGTGGATACTGTACTGTGTGCAGGACTAGGTTCACAGTCACCTTGAAGTCCCCACAGATGCAAACCTTCTTTGGCTCCCCAGGCATGCTGCTCAATGCTTTCTTCATTACAGGAATGATGGGTGTGGCCCACTCACTCCAGTCCACCTTAGACAGCACACCTGAACGCTCCAGACTCTCCAGTTCAGCTTCAACGGCTGGGCGGATCGCGTATGGCACCGCTCTGGCCTTGAAAAATTTTGGGTTTGCGTTATCCTCAATCTTTATGGTTGCCTTTACTCCTTTTAGAGTCCCAAGTCCTTGTTGGAACACCTCTTCCACGTCAGATAGAATTTGTGACAGACGTCCAGGTGCGACGTCATCATCCTTTTTGTCAGTCACAGTTAGCGCCAGAATGGAATGCCAATCCAATTGTATTTTTCGGATCCATTCACGTCCCAATAATGGTGGTCCTCCATCTCATAGTAT
The DNA here is from genome assembly GCF_052327205.1 of Somniosus microcephalus. Classification (NCBI taxonomy): domain Eukaryota; kingdom Metazoa; phylum Chordata; class Chondrichthyes; order Squaliformes; family Somniosidae; genus Somniosus; species Somniosus microcephalus. Next base: position 97,322,101 of record NC_140989.1, read on the forward strand.
ATACATATATAGTTTCTGTGTTTCCTTGGCGTTATATTTAACTGGCACCCTTATTTATCCTCTGGGGTAGACCTTTTGCCCCATGTATGTCTTCAATACAATGGACGTGTCCTTTAAGGGTATGTGTGAGAATAGCCGCACATAGTCTCGTCGATTCATGACAGTTAGGGCTGATCCTGTGTCCAATTCCATCTTTACTGGGGACCCTGCTATCGTGAGGGTGACCCAAATGGTTTGGTGATCTTCCTTTGTGATCACGTTGTGTAACTTTAGACAACTTAGTCTCCTGCTCCCGGAGTCCTTATCACTCTCCTGATCTTCCGAACTACTGTCTGTCAGTTTCTTTACTTTCCTGTACTGTTCCTTAGTAGTTTTTGTCGTGTTGGTTTTCTTTCCCGACCTGCAGACTCTTGCTATATGTCCCATTTTTCCGCATTGCCTGCATACTTTGTCCTTAAACCAGCAGTCCTTCTGCTCATGGGTTGTTCTGCCGCAGCGATAGCACTTTTCTGCTCCATACGCCATTTCGTTAGTGCTGTATTCTTGTGGTTTCTGTTGTATTTCCGCAGCTCCCTGTGCTGCTGCTTCGTAGGATACTGCCACGCTGAAAGCCTGTTCCAGCGTCAGGTCCTTTTTTGAAAGTAGTTGTTTCTGGGTTCCTTCACTCTGGAGCCCGCAGACAAACTTATCCCGTAAGGTGTCTGCCAGTCCTGCTCCGAACTGGCAGTGCTTCGATAACTTGCGTAGTTCCGTAAGATAGTCAGCATTGCTCTCATCTTTGTGCTGGTTTCTTTTATGGAACTTGAATCTTTCTGCTATCAGCAGCGGTGTAGGGTTTAGGTGTTCCTGTAAGATATTAGCAATCTCCTCAAAACTTTTCTCCATTGGTTTAGCTGGGGTAATTAAGTTCCGCAATAGGCCGTACGTACTCGCGCCCATCAAATTCAATAATACCGACGCCCTCTTTCCATCGGCCACCTCATTTGCCTTGCAGTACACTTCAATTCTTTCCACATACGTGGTCCAGTCTTCTACCTCGTTGTCGAAAGCAGTGATACTGCCACTTTTCGGCATCTTGGGTGATTTAAAATGGCGCCTCCCGCGCTTTTCCTTCTTCCCCTTGCTGCTGCGCTGCTCCTAGCATTCTACGGGGTAATGGCGGCGACCCGCGGCTTCGGCGCGTCTCGCTTTCCTTCCCCCCCGTTTATTTTCTCTCCGCTGCCCGGTTCTTGAGCACCGACCGTGCCCTGTGCGCTCCACCCTCTCTCTCTCTTGTTTTCTTTTCCCGGCGACGCTGCGCGGCCCGTTTTGTAGAGCCGCTCGATCGAGCTTGAGCCCACCACAGTCCGGAAGGGTCAGCGCACTACCTGCTACCAGCACGATTTGCTGGAACACCTTAACTGGGGAGCCAAGCACAGCTCTCCACAGTCTCTCCCGCAATTCTCCGAACACAGATGAATTCTTTGGGCGGTTGCCTGCAGTCGACACCCGTTGCTCAGACTACGACCTCCAAGAAACCTCCTCTCAGGGTGAGATCCCCGTGAGATGATGCCACACTGCAGGTGAGTTCGAACTTACTCGTCGCCACTGTAAAGTCCGCGCCTCAATAATACACGGACTTCGGGAGAACAGTTTAACAGGTACTTTACTGAACAGGAGGGCAACGTCAGACTGAAATACAGAAGCCTGCTAGGGCCTTTTATACAGGGGTGGTCACTGCCGGTACTGCAGTCTAAAACCAGTTCTTCCCTTAAAGGCACATACACAACACCTATGTTGATGTTTGCAATGGAAGGAGTAAGTAATACTGTTTACTGTGAGGTGCCAACTGCTTGGATGCCAGCGGGTCCTGTAGCTTGTTCACCAGAAAAGGAATATTAGAATGCTGGCTGCAGCACAGCCCTTCAAACAGTTACATAGCTAAATAATATGTCACAGTGTAATGGGATGTATGTGATTAAGTGAGAGGGGGAGGGGATGGTACAGGTTTGGTGTCAGAGAGGTTTCCAATTGTACTCTGACCCACTCCCTTTATGCTTGCATGCCCCAGAATGTTGAGTATAGCATGTTCACTCGACTCAGCGGCCTAAAATTAGGGGCTCATCCTTCCACTGAGGGTCCCCTCCTGTTTGGACCTCCAAGCAGAGAGGATGCTGGGACAATTGGAGCTTTCATGACTGAGATTGATAGATTTCTGTTATATAAGGGTATCAAAGGATATGGAGCTAAGGCGAGTAAATGGGGTTAAGATACAGGTCAGCCGTGCTCTAATTTAATGGCGGAGCAGGCTCGAGGGGCTGAATGGCCTACTCCTGCTCCTCAGTTCCTATGTTCCTAAGTAACTCTGAGATTTGGAAAGTTTGAAGAGCACATAGTGAGACCCACATGCCCAGGCTGCATCTCAGCTTGTGTGGAATAATTGAACATGCATGTTCTGCTGTAATGTTTCTTTCTGGGCTCACCTTTCCAATGGTAACATGACAACAGTTCCAGTTTTAAGTCCCAATAATAGCACACCCTGCTGTAGTATGGGCATGTGGTGTTTTGAAAGAACTGTTCTCTGAGGATTTTGCATGTAGCCTAAGTCATGGTAAAACAGGGTGAGAGGAGATTTTTTGTGGAATGCATAATTTGCCCATTGACTTTGTCTATTGAAATACTGATTAGCTTTACCTTTTCTCCTGAAACTATTTTTTCCCCCCTCATTTGCAACCATATCCTTCGGCTGTTTGACACAGCGCTTACTGTGCCTGTGCCATCCTTGGGCCATGCAGAATGTGGTGTTCTCTGTTGGGGAGGCGGCGGGGGCCTGGGGATCCTGCACAGGGCAACCCTCCTTTGCTTTTGTAGAAGTACTTCCAAACCACTTTGTGAAATGGAGGTACTCTGTGTCATTGATCAGTATTTCCAGGTTTCTGCCAGCAACAATGAAGCAGCCCTTGCTGACAATGAGCTCCCATGGGCAGGTCCAATCCAGCCTGGGAGCTCTCTATGCCTACATAATGAGGCTGACTTTTGGAATCCAACTAGGTTAGCAAGGTGTGATGTTGCTTTAGCACCAAGACTGGAAAATTGTCCTTTATTATTTTTTGCTGTAGTTAATTTGACAAGGTGAGGTCTAGTTCTCTACATTCTTGAGAGTATCTGCACTGGCTTTGGTAGCAAGTTATGATTCTGGTAGCAGGCTCAGGATAACAAACAGAACAGCATGAGCTACTGGATCTACCCTGTGCTTCACCGGACATCTCTCATCTTCAAAAAGTGGTAGAACATCACAAGAGACCTTGCTTCAGACTTTTAACTATTGAACAGATGAACATGCAATATAATAATAAAGTAAATATATTTGCAATAGATATTATACTAATCAGTTCCTCAAATAAAACCAATAAATTGTTATAATCTATATAGCCTTTATATACACAGGCCTAGAAATTGGCCCAGTTACCTCCACGAGTTTTCACCGCGATCCAGTCTAAAAATGGTGGCTGGCACTCCAGCGTTCTTCTGTGGTATGGGACTCGGCAGCCACCATTTTGTTGAGCAGCGCTAGCCCAGGAAATGTAAATTAAGAGAGGGTGACATCAGCTGGCGTGCAACGCCGACTTAGCAACACCTCAGCGAACTTTGACCTTAGCGCTGGGTTCAGCGTTGGGTCCTAAGCTCACCATGAAAACCCAGCACCTCTTAAAGGGGCACACAATTTTCAGGTAAGTTTGTATTTAAGCTTTTGGACTGTTACTGACCATCACAGCATCCTCTTCGCCACGATGCTGAAATAAAAGCCACAACAAAGCAATATTTTCAATCCAACTTTATATATCTATCCATCCAATATGACATCAAGAAATCAACTCATCACCCTTATGCATTCCCTTAGTGACTGTCTTGTGTGTGCCTTTGCCTATCCTACTGTGTCAGCTGTGGCTCAGTGAGTAGCACACTCATCTCGGAGTCAGAAGGTTGTGGGTTTAAGTCCCACTCCAGGGACTTGAGCACATAAAGCTAGGCTGACACGCCAGTGCAGTGCTGAGGGAGTGCTGCACTGTTGGAGGTGCGGTCTTTCGGATGAGACATTAAACCGAGGCTGCTTTCTCATGTGGACATAAAAGATCCCATGGTACTACTTCGAAGAAGAGTAGGGGAGTTATCCCTGCTATTCTGGCCAATATTTCTCCCTCAACCAACATAGCAAAAAAACAGATTATCTGGTCATTATCACATTGATGTTTGTGGGACCTTGCTATGTGCAGATTGGCTGCCGTGTTTCCTACATTACAACAGTGACTCCACTTCAAAAGTACTTCACTGACTGTAAAGCGCTTTGAGACATCCGGTGGTCTTTTCTCTCTACTGATGTCACACCGTATTACCCCAGTGGCTGCAGCATGATTGGTTGGAAGGCTGCTGACTTTCAGTGGGGGACATGGCAGATGGCCTTGGAGGACAACCTTGAGGAGCTGGTGGCTGGGAGTGTGAAATTGAGTGACTGTGTTTCTTCTTCTTCACTCTCCTCTCCCTCTTCTTCCCAACCACTGGGTGGGCAGGCTGGATTTCTTGGGTGTGTGAAATGAGGAAGGCACAAGGGTGCAGTTGTGGTGAGGGGAGGGTTGGAAATGCAAAAAGGAGGAATAACATATGAGGATGTCAGCATGCTGTACCCTTTCAGCCCTGCTGCTGGCCAAGGGCTCAGCCATGCTCCTGCCAAGCTATGAATTGGAGGTTTTCCTTGTGATTGGTACAGATTGTTGGTAGGTGAGTGATTGGCGGGGCGAGTTGTGGGGTGGGGCGGGAGGAGGAGAAAGAGTTCTGCATTGAGAAGTGTGAGAGTCTAGTGGTGCAGTTGGTAGGAGAAGGCTTATGAAGATGCATTCACTGACCTTGACCACTGGTGTGAGTTCATGAAGCTTCTTTGGGCACTGGAGCCAGGTCGTGGGGGCATCACTGATGGTAGTGATGGCCACGGTAATGTGGTCCAACATCATTCTTTCTGGAGGGTCTCCTGGCCCCTGTGGGTAGAGGATCTCTCTTGTGGTGTTGACCCCCTGCACAAAGCTGGAGTGCTGCGTGCGAGACCCTGGGTGCCCCTTCCCTGGCTTGCTAAGCCATTTGTGTAAGTGCTGAAGCACGTTACCCATGTTTTTATGTGTGGAAAGCAATTCAGCTTTAAGAGCTGGAGACTCCCATTTGGGAATTCCTTTTAATATTAATTTTTTTCCTCAGAAGGCAGTTGAGCTGTAAGGGCAAAAAGCTGCATATTTGTACATTTTTATTTTTTATCATTTCAGAAGGCATTGCCCTTTTAAGATTCCACAATGCTTTGCGAAATCACAGCTTCATTTTCAGAGGCTGTTGAAGCAGTAATGCCGCTTGGGCACGCCACATTGGGGCCTGATGCCAGGACCAACGGCAGCAGGAGGGCGTTACACGGTATGTTTAGCACTGGGCTAATGATCATTAGTCCCCAGCGCCAATTTTTCAATCCTGCCAGCGCCACCACTTTCGGCGAGCGTTAATCCCCAGCCGCGGTGGCACCGGCAACTTTCACGGCAGCCTTGAATTTCTAGGCCACAGTCTACTTTTCTTGAAGGCTTTCTAACTGCGGGAGCTAAACTTTCCCAACCTATTTCTCTGAAGGTTACAACCAACTTGACTCAACTCAACTTGTTAAACAGCTTCAGCTCATTGAATACCCTCAAACAATCGCCAGGATTTCCGTATTTGAATAATTAGCCACTACATTCAAAAGTATCTGCCGGTCATGCACATTAAGTAATCAAATCACACTTGTGTATGTGTTCATTTATATGTAATTTGGCTCATCCCTCAAGCTTTGAAAACAGCTGACAAATATTCACATTACAGGTAGACTCCTTTATCCGAAAACCTCGGGACCAGCCGTGTTTCGGTTTTAGGAAAATTTCGGATTTCGGAAGGTATTTTATAAGACTGGGAAATTTGTCGGGGGTGGGTCGGCGGGGGTCAGGGTCGGCGGGGGGGGTCCGCGGGGGTCCGCGGGGAGGTCGTCGGGGGGTCGGGGGTGGGGGTCGTCGGGGTCGGCGGTGGGGGTCGGCGGGGGGGTCGGCGGGGGTCGGGGTCGGCGGGGGGGTCGGGGGGGTCGGCGGGGGGGGTTGGCGGGGGGTCCGCGGGAGTCGGGGTCGGCGGGGGTCGGCGGGGGTCGGGGTCGGCGGGGGGGTCGGCGGGGGTCCGCGGGGGGTCGTCGGCGGGGGTCGGGGTCGTGCACCACTCTGGTCATGTCGTGTGCACGACTTACGCTGAACGAAAAAACCTTCGGTTTTTAGAGGGTTTCGGTTTTCGGAAGTTCAGATAAAAGGTAGTCTACCTGTACTATTGAGTGAGATTGACAACATAATTCTGACTGCAGCTGATTTTTCAACTCCTTAGGGGAGATGTTCCTCTGTTCTGTGCCTGGGGAATGCCCACCTCAGGGAGGTCCTACATTATTGGCCCTGTTGCTGTGGCTCCAACAATGGTCAGAATAAACTCCCACAGAAGGCTGGGACCCAGCAGATCTAGATCTTGGACTAAATCTGGCCCTTCCAGCGCACTCCAGCTAGAGTTTCGGTAGGTGTGCACTGGAGGAGCCATGGATTTTGGCTCCCACTATGTATCACCATTGAGCAGTTCCTGGTCATATATAGACGCAGACGCAGAGTAAAGTTTCTTTTATTCTGCCAACAACATGCTCTCAGAAGAGCACATGCTGCTGAACTAATGTGATACTTGCCATTTCATGTGAAATGACTTACAATCTCGTGCCCTAACTCAGTTTACAATTGACAGAGGATCCATCTGAGCTGCATTAAAACTTGTCATTAGTGTTGAATAGCCAGAGTCTAACCCACTGTACAGGACAAAAACCCCACCCACACGTCCAGGAGTTTTATAATACAGTGATAGCCAATTACAGTGCTGATCATTCCATCATAATTGTGTGTACATCACTGTTTTATTAGTAAGGGTTTTAAGCAAAAACCTGGAGGCATGTACCTGTCTTCATAGCACTCATTTGGTGAATGAGTACTCCTCTATGTTGAACACCACTTGGAAGAAGCACTGAGGGTAGCAAGGGCATAGAATATACTTTGGGTGGGGGGTGGGGGTGCTTCAATGTTCATCACCAAGAGTGGCTCGGTAGCACCAATACTGACCAAGCCGCCTGAGTCCTGAAGGACCTAGCTGCCAGACTGGGCCTGCAGCAGGTGGCGAGAGAACTAACATGAGGGAAAAACCTACTTGACCTCGTCCTCACCAATCTACATGTCGCAAATGCATCTGCCCATGACAGTATTGATAGCAGTGACCACCGCACAGTCCTTGGGGAGATGAAGTCCCGTTTTCACACTGAGGACACCCTCCATCGTGTTGTGTGGCACTACCACCATGCTAAATGGGATAGATTCAGAACAGATCTAGCAACTCAAAACTGGGCATCCATGAGGCGTGGTGGGCCATCAGCAGCAGCAGAATTGTATTCCACCACAATCTGTAACCTCATGGCCCGGCATATTCCTCACTCTACCATTACCACCAAGCCAGGGGACCAACCCTGGCTCAATGAGGAGTGTAGAAGAGCATGCCAGGAGCAGCACCAGGTGCCAACCTGGTGAAACTACAACAGAGGACTACATGCATGCTAAACAGCAGAAGCAGCATGCTATAGACACAGCTAAGCGATTCCACAACCAAAGGATCAGATCAGAGCTCTGCAGTCCTGCCACATCCAGTCGTAAATGGTGGTGGAGGACAATTAAACAACTAACGGGAGGAGGAGGCTCCATGAACATTCCCATTCTCAATGATGGCTGAGCCCAGCAAATGAGTGCAAAAGACAAGGCTGAAGTGTTTGCAACCATCCAGCCAGTAGTGCTGAGTGGATGATCCATCTCGGTTTCCTCCTGAGGTCCCCACCACCACAGAAGCCAGTCTTCAGCCAATTTGATTCACTCTACATGATATCAAGAAACAGCTGAGTGCACTGGATACAGAAAAGGCTGTGGGTCCCGACAACATCCCGGCTGTAGTGCTGCAGACTTGTGCTTCAGAACTAGCCGCACCTCTAGCCAAGCTGTCCCAGTACAGCTACAACACTGGCATCTACCCGACAAAGTGGAAAATTGCCCAGGTGTGTCCTCTGTACAAAAAGCAGGACAAATCCAATCCGGCCAATTAACCCCACTTCAGTCTACTCTCAATCATCAGCAAAGTGATGGAAGGTATCATCGATAGCACTTACTCACCAATAATCTGCTCATCGATGCTCAGTTTGGGTTCTGCCAGGACCACTCTGCTCCAGACCTCATTACAGCCTTGGTCCAAACATGGACAAAAGAGCTAAATTCCAGAGGTGAGGCGAGAGTGACTGCCCTTGACAACAAAGAAGCATTTGACCAAATGTGGCATCAGGAGCCCTAGTAAAGTTGAAGTCAATGGGAATCAGGGGGAAATCTCACCACTAGCTGGAGTCATACCTATCACAAAGGAAGATGGTTGTGGTTTTTGGGGCCAATTATCTAAGCCCCAGGACATCGCTGCAGGAGCTACTCGGGGCAGTGTCCTAGGCCCAACCATCTTCAGCTGTGTTGTGTCTGTGTATAATAAGACACAGACTGCAGGAGAAACGGTACAACAGGTGTTTACTGAATGAGGGTTACTCTAGAACTAATTGTACAGATCACTACTCAGGGTTTATATACAGGTGTGGTCACTGCCGGTACTACAGTATACAGGAGCTGTAAAAAGTAGTTCTCTCCCTTAAAGGTACATACATTACAATTCCTCCCCTTTTAGATTAACAGTACCATAACACTCATTTAACAATTAAATATCAAACTAATTGCAATTAACACTTTTAACATGCAACATTAGCTGAAAATAGTCTATTTATAAATTCAGTCTTTGGGGAGACTTCCTGATTCTTTCTGGATAATGCCTTTCCCGAGTGTCTCGCTCTTGGTGCGGAGGCAATTCTAGCACCCTGTCGTCAGTTGATTCATCAGCTTCCAATGCTATTGTTTCTGAGGTAGATGCGACCTGTATGTCGGGTTCCTCACCAGGTACGTATGGCCGAGACATGAGGTTGACTTGTTCCTGTGACTCTAGGATCTGGTCAGCATGGCGTCTCACAATGTTCTCCCCAACATCCACTGTGTACATTAGTGGCCCCTGCCGTGTGCATATCGTTCCTGGTTGCCATTTCTCTGTTCGGTAGTCGCGCGCCAAGACTGGTTCCCCTACATTGAAGCTCCTTGTCGGCTTCTCATTGATGTGCTGGAATTGCTTACTCTCAACATCTCTTCGTACATTTGGTCTGAGCAAACCCAGACGAGATCTCAACCTTCGGTTAAAAAACATCATGGCCGGGGCCTGGTTGGTGACTGCATGTGTCGCATTCCGGTAGGCAAACAGGAAATTGTCCACCTTATGCTGCAGTGGAATGTCGTCATCGCACATGGCCTTTACTGCTTTTTTAAAGGTTTGTACGAACCTCTCAGCCAATCCATTTGTGGCTGGATGATACGGGGCGGATGTGTAATGCCTTACCCCATTCCTTTTCATAAATCTTCGAAACTCTTCGGACACAAACTGTGGTCCATTATCAGAGCAAATCTGCTCTGGCAAGCCGTTCCTGGCAAAAATGGTCCGTAGGACAGCAATAGTTTTCTCCGTGGTGGTGGAGGACATTTTGATCACCTCAGGCCATTTCGAGTGCGCATCCACGGCTATTAAAAACATTGAGTCCATGAATGGACCAGCAAAATCAATATGCACCCGTTGCCATGGAGATGAGGGCCACTCCCATGGGTGTAGAGGGGCAGGTAGTGGTGCATTTTGGACCTTCTTGCATCCTGAGCAGCTCTTTGTCAGGTCCTCGATTTGCTGATCGATCCCCGGCCGCCACACATAAGCCGGCTTTTCATTTTCACCCCTCCCAGATGGCCTTCGTGAAGCTCATTGAGCACTCTCTCCCTTAACTTGGGTGGAATTACCACTCGGGATCCACACATCAAGGTCCCCTGGCATACTGACAGCTGTTCTCTTCTGGATGAGAATGCTGGCAACAGTGAGTCGCCGTGTGCTGGCCATCCATTCACCGTCAAATCATATACCCGAGACAGTGTCGGGTCATTTCGGGTCTCCTTCACTATACCAGCGTTAGTTACTGGGAAGCATTCAATTATAGTCGAATGAAATATTTTGACAGGATCCACTGCTGGTGCTTCCTCCGCAGTAGGCAGTGGCAGGCGTGATAGCCCATCAGCGTTTCCATGCTGTTTTGTGCCTTTATACTCGATTTCATATTGGTGCGCCCCTAGAAAAAGGGACCATCTTTGTAGCCGTTGCGCAGTCATCACCGGAACGCCCTTCTTTGGATTAAAGATGGATACAAGTGGTTGGTGGTCAGTCAGCAAGGTGAACTTCTGCCCGTGCAGATAGTGATTGAACTTTTTCACTCCCCACATTAGGCTGAGGGCCTCCCTGTCAATCTGGGCGTAGTTACGCTCGGCTGAGGTTAGTGACCGAGACGCAAAGGCTACTGGCCTCTCCGAGCCGTCCGGGAATTTGTGCGACAGCACCGCTCCAATGCCATAGGGTGATGCATCACACGCCAACCGAATGGGTAGTGCTGGGTTGAAATGAGCCAACACCTCTTTTGATGTGATCAGTGCTTTGCTCTTCTGGAAAGCTCGTTTACATTCGTCACTCCACTTCCATGGTACCCCCGTTTGCAGTAGGGTGTTCAGTGGGTGTAGTACTGCAGACAAATTCGGCAAGAACTTATGGTAGTAGTTCACCAGCCCGAGGAACAACCTCAGTTGTGACACATTTTCCGGTGCTGGAGCCTTGACTACTGCCTCAATCTTTTCAGGGGATTTATGTAACCCCTCTTTATCAATAACGTGGCCACAGTACGAGATCTGCTTCTGGAAAGACTCGCATTTGTGGCAATTAACTCAGAGCCCATATTCCTTCAATCTAGTGAGCACCTTCTCCAGGTTGGCGAGGTGATCACTGTCATTTTTGCACGTGACCAGGATGTCGTCCAAATAACACTGCGTCCCTGGAATCCCTTGCAGGACTTGTTCCATTGCCCTTTGCCAAATAGCCGGAGCTGATGCTACCCTGAACACCAGCCGGTTGTATTGGTAGAGACCTTTATGAGTGTTGATCGTGAGGTATTGTTTCGAGGCTTCTTCTACCTCCATTTGCAGGTACGCCTGGGCCAGATCAATCTTAGTGAAGCGTTTCCCTCCAGATAGCGAGGCGAAAATATCTTCAATCCACGGAAGCGGATATTGTACAGAGTGAAGGACTGGGTTCACTGTCACCTTAAAGTCCCCACAGATGTGAACCTTCTTTGGTTCCCCAGGCGTATTACTCAACGACCTCTTCATTACAGGAACGATAGGTGTAGCCCACTCGCTCCAGTCCACTTTGGAGAGTTCCAAACCTTCCAGCACTGCTTCTATTTTGATCGTCGCTGTTATGCCTTTTAGTGTTCCGAGTCCCTGCTGGAACACTTCTTGTGCGTCAGTTAGCATTTTTGACAGTCGTCCAGGTGTGACGTCGTCATCCTTTTTGGCATCTACAGTCAGTGCTTGTATGGAATGCCAATCTAGCTGTATCTTCCGGATCCATTCACGTCCTAGTAGTGGTGGTCCTCCATCTGGCAATACATATAGGTCCAATTTTGGTGTTTCCTTGCCGTTACATATAACGTTCACCCTTATTTTTCCTTTGGGGTAGACTTTTTGCCCCGTGTACGTCTTCAAGACAATCTTTGTATCTCTCAAGGGTATATGTGAGAATAGCCGCTTGTAGTCCCTTCGGTTTATGACTGTTAGGGCTGATCCTGTGTCCAATTCCATTTTCACTTGGACTCCTGCTATCTAGAGCATGACCCAGATAGTTTGGTGATCCTCCGTTTTGATCACATTATATAGTTTCAGGCAACCCAGCTCCTTGCTTCCGGAGTCTGTTTCACTTTTCTGTTCGTCTGAAGTACTCTCCGTCACCTTATGTACCTTCTTGTACTTCTCCTGTGGAGATTTCTTGCTGCTGGTTTTCTTTCCCGACGTGCAGACTCTTGCTATGTGTCCTACTTTTCCACACTGTCTGCACACTTTGTCCTTGAACCAGCAATCATTATGGTCGTGTGTTGTTCTGCCGCAGCGATAGCACTTCACTGTTCCGTATGACATTTCATTTGTGCCATATTCTTGCGGTCTCCATTGTATCTCTGCAGCGCCCCATGCTGCTGCTTCGTGTGATACTGCAATGCTGAAAGCCTTGTCCAGCGTAAGATCCTTTTCTGATAGAAGCCGTTGCTGGGTTCCTTCACTTTGAAGCTCACACACAAACTTGTCCCTTAAAGTATCTGCTAGTCCCATTGCAAACTGGCAGTGTTTCGATAGCTTGCGCAGTTCCGTTAAATACTCAGCATTACTTTCATCTTTATGCTGGTTCCTTTTGTGAAACTTAAATCTTTCTGCTATCAGCAGCGGTGTGGGATTTAAGTGGTCCTGTAGGATTGACACTATGTTTTCAAAATCCTTTTCTACTGGCTTCTCTGGGGTTACTTGGTTTCGTAGTAAGCCATACGTTTTTGCACCCATTGAATTCAACAATACCAGCGCTTTCTTGTCATCTGGCACTTCATTCGCCTTGCAGTATACTTCTATGCGTTCGACATATGTTGTCCAATCTTCGACTTCATTGTCGAACGCTGTGATACTGCCACTCTTCGGCATTTTTGGGTGTGGTTAGACTGGCTTAAAATGGCGTCTCCCGCACTGCTGCCAACGCCGCTCTCGGCGGTCCTCGTGGCAAATGGCGACGCCCTGTGGGTTTCGTGCGCTGCTCCTGCGCTGCTGCCAATGCCGCTCTCTGTGGTCCTCATGGCAATGGCAGCGCCTCGCGTTTTCCTGCACGCCTATCTCCCCCGTTGACGCTGCTCGGCCCTTGAACACCGGCTGTGCTCTGCTCTCTCCCGTCTCTCTCCCCCGTTGACGCTGCTCGGCCCTTGAACACCGGCTGCGCTCTGCTCTCTCTCGTCTCTCTCCCTGTTGACGCTGCTCGGTCCTGAACACCGGCTGCGCCCTGTGCGCTCTGCCCTCTCTCTCTCCCCCATCGACGCTGCTCAGCCTTTTTCTGTGCCGCTCGGTCGGCTCTAGCCGCCGCTGTCCGGGAAGGGTCTGTGCAGTACCTGTTGCCAGCCCGTTTCGCTGGACCACCGTGACTGGAAAGCCAAGCATGGCTCAAATCTCCGCTGGATGACTGGGAGGTTGCCCGTGGTCGACGCCCGTGCTTCTGGACTCGACCTCCTTCCACTGTTCTCCAGGAGCGAATCCCTGGGAGGTGATGCAGAGTTCGAATCTGCTCGTCGCCAATGTTGTGTCTGTGTATAATAAGACACAGACTGCAGGAGAAACGGTACAACAGGTGTTTACTGAAGGAGGGTTACTCTAGAACTAACTGTACAGATCACTACTCAGGGTTTATATACAGGTGTGGTCACTGCCGGTACTACAGTATACAGGAGCTGTAAAAAGTAGTTCTCTCCCTTAAAGGTACATACATTACAAGCTGCTTCATCAATGACCTTCCCTCCATCATAAGGTCAGAAGTGGGGATGTTCGCTGATGTTTGTGAGAAGGTGGTGATGAGCCGCCTTCTTGAAATGCTGCAGTCTGTGTGGAGAAGCAATTAGGGATGGACAATAAATGCTGGCCTTGCCAGCGACGCCCACATCCTGTGAATGAATAATAAAAAAATTACTTCATATTTTTGTTTAAGCCAAAACGTTTAGAATGTTTGTATCCATACAAAATTAGTTATTGATGCATGCAAAATGACAAAGGAACAAAGGGAATGAAATCTGACTGCTTATGCCGGTGGGGAGATGTAAACGCTGTAAATTATCTGTGCTGAATGCTGGTTCAGTTGACTGCAAGCATTTCTTTGTAGATCAAAATATCCTATTCTTTATTTTCATTAAGTATATCTTGTTGACTCACCAGTATCCAAGGTCTATTAGTGTAATGAGCTGAGATGTTAGTATGCAACTGCAGGGGAGGTTTCAAACAGGAAACCCATAGCCTTGAGCAACACCAGGAGCATTTGTTCCAAGAATTTTGTTCTCTGGGTTTGTGTAAAAAAATTCAATTTGTTGGTGGCCTGACATATTCCTGATAAATACTGTCAGTCACAGAGCATTGGTGTGATTTTAAATCGATTCTCAATTACAAAAGAAATAGGTTTGGTCTGATGTTGGCCACTGAGAATGTGGTAAAATAATTCATAATAAAAGGCATTTTTGTACAAGTCAATTACTGTACTGACAAGTGATACTAGAAGCAGCCATAAGTTTTCATGCAGTCTTACCTTCCCCTTTACAGTCTAGCATCTGAAGCGATTAGCAACAGAAAATGCTGGAAATATACAAGCAGGTCCATCAGGAATAGTAAATAAAACAGACAGGTTAGCATTTTGGGTGTAGATAGTGAAAGTTAAACTGTCTTTTCCCTTGATAATTGTTGATGGGCCTGTTGTGTATTAGTAATATTATCTGTTTTCAGTTTAGATTAACAACATTTGCAGTTTTTTTATTCTCTTGATCTGGGGGATTAAATAGCTTGCAGACCAGGAATACTTCCCCCCAACCCCAGAACAACTTTTTGGTACTTTGTTTAAAATATATCTTGTCTTCAGGGTGAAAAAATATTATTTATATAGAAAACCTGCTTGAATGTGGATAAGTGAACTTGATGAAGCAATCGCCTAGACATGATTTTATCTGCAGAAATATCAGCTTAACTTGACACTCACTTCCCATTGAATTATATTAGTAATATCTATCTGACATACACGTGTATGTGAATGCACAGGCACACAAATATGTTTAATGAGTCAGGTTTATGCTTTGTTCCTTCAGTTTTGAATGGAAAGTAGTTTGTCAGGATGTTTAGATGCCCTCCTTAGAATGCTTGGCATTCTGCTGGGTTTAAATAGATTAAAAAATGAGAGGTTTTGGTGCAGTTGATTTGTATGCACCCCTTTCACAGCTGGAGCTTAGCTTTGAATCTAGCCAGAATTTATGGGTGAAATTCTCCTTCCTCTGCTGAATCTGAAGGGTGCGCATGAAATAAATTGAGGCCGTTTCAACCCAGTTCCTATTGACTATTGATCCACTAACTGATGTGGGAAATGGCAAACATTTCTCTGTTTCAGTAGAGTGTGTTCTTGGGAGGTTGGGGTTAAGGCGCACTTTATTTGAGCAGAGTAGAGGAATCTGTCCAAGGAGTGTTTAATGCTATCGCTGAATGCCAGCATTGGAAGAATTCTGTTCCCCAGCACGGCCATCTCTCACTTTAATGAGCAAAAAGGATTTACATTATATAGTTCGATTTATCTCATTTAGGCATAATTAGACAGGCAGTGTCATGAATGATGTGACTTATTCTGTAGTTGCTCGTCTCTATTTGGCACAACAAAATCAAACTGAGCATTTACCTCACTGTTTATGACACAAATGGTGCAAACTTCAGATTTATAGGCCTAGATTTTCTTTTGGAAAAACTGCAGTTTTGAAGTGTGACATTATGTAAAATGTAGAGGTGTGGTTTCCCACCACAAGCCTGCCTCAAAAAAATGGTCACCAACATTTTCCACCAACAAGATCACCAGTCGGTATTGCTCTGCAGCTGGTGCCTGAGGCGCTGCATGTAAATAGCACCACCCAAAGCCGGCGGGGTCCGAATTCACATTTGCTAATCAGGGTCCAATGATCATCATCGGGTCCCAACAGTCTCTTTAACTTTGGCCTGATTGGGAAAGCTGCAGCCTAATTTTCTGGAGGCTGATGGCACGTTAATAAGGCCCAAAGGTGGCCTCATACTGCCACGGGTAGGCGGGAAACTAACTAATCAGCGGTTTCCCGCCAGACACTCACTGGCAGTCAAACTATGCCCACCACCCAACCCCCCCTTTCTTAACTTAGTGCGATTAATTAGCTATGCTTCTATACAAATATATGCAAATTGGTTAATAAATCTTATAAAGGAAATGGAAGAATAATATGTAGTCTTTATTTCTTAACAGAGCTTGGCTAATGCAAGTGACAAAGCAGAAATATTTCAACATCTCACTTTAAAGCCTTGAAAACTTTGAGGTAAATACTCTAACTGGAAGGTAAATGGATGGGGTAATGTGAGTCTTTGTATGGATCATTTCTGTTTCATTATCAAACACACCAACCGTGAGCAAGTGTCTTTTTTATGAACTTTTTTTATTCGTTCATGGGATGTGGGCATCACTGGCAAGGCCAGCATTTATTGTCCATCTCTAATTGCCCTTGAGGAGGTGGTGGTGAGCCGTCGCCTTGAATCGCTGCAGTCCGTGTGGAGGTACTCCCACAGTGCTGTTAGGGAGGGAGTTCCAGGATTTTGACCCAGTGACGATGAAGGAGTGGCAATATATTTCCAAGTCATGATGGTGTGTGACTTGGAGGGGAACTTGAAGGTGATGGTGTTCCCATGCGCCTGCTGCCCTTTTCCTTCGAGATGGTAGAGGATGCGGGTTTAGGAGGTGCTGTCGAAGAAGCCTTGGTGAGTTGCTGCAGTGCATCTTGTCGATGGTACACACTGCAGGTATGGTGCGCCGGTGGTGGAGGAGAGAGTGAATATTTAAGGTGGTGAATGGGGTGCCAATCAAGCAGGCTGCTTTGTCCTGGGTGGTGTCGAGCTTCTTGAGTGCTGTTGGAGCTGTGCTCATCCTGGCAAGTGGAGAGTATTCCATCACACTCTTGACTTGTGCCTTGTAGATGGTAGAAAGGCTTTGGGGAATCAGGAGGTGAGACACTTGCTGCAGAATACCCAACCTCTGAATCATGCTGTGGTATGGTGCTAAGCAGGCAACCTTCTAGTATCTTAGCTAAGTGGTGGCTGGTCCAGTTAAGTTTCTGGTCAATGGTGACCCCGAGTATGTTGACAGTGGGAAATTCGGTGATGGTAATGCTGCTAAATGTCAAGGGGCGGTGGTTAGACTCTCTCTTGTTGGAGATGGTTATTGCCTAGCACTTGTGTGGTGCGAATGTTACTTGCCTCTTATCAGCACAAGCCTGAATGTCATCCAAGTCTTGCTGCATGCAATCACATACTGCTTCATTATCTGAGGAGTTGCGAATGGAACTGAACACTGTGCAATCATCAGCGAACCTCCCCACTTCTGACCTCATGGAGGGAAAGTCATTGATGAAGCAGCTGAAGATGGTTGAGCCTAGGACACTGCCCTGAGGATCTCCTGCAGCGATGTCCTGGGGCTGTGATGATTGACCACCAACCACCACAACCATCTTCCTTTGTGCTAGGTATGACTCCAGCCAGTGGAGAGCTTTCCCCTTGATTCCCATTGTGTTCAATTTTACTAGGGCTCCTTGATGCCACACTCTTGTCAAATGCTGCCTTGATGTTGAACAGTCACTCTCCCCTCACCTTTGGAGTTCAGCTCTTTTGTCCATGTTTAGACCAAGGCTGTAATGAGGTCGGGAGCTGAGTGGTCCGGGCAGAACCCAAACTGAGCATTGGTGAGCTGGTTATTGGTGAGTAAGTAACTTGAGATGTGAAGAAGATAGATTTCCACTGTTATACAGCACTGGAATTCAAGCCATTGAGTACTTTATAGATTTATGGCTTTTCAGATAAACTAAGAATGAAAACACTGTAGTTGATCCCCACTTAATACAGCCACTATTTCAAATACAGAAACGTAGCACTTTCACGTCTAAGATATTCCCTCTTCCGTTGCCTGCCTTGACTGTACTTTAAACCTGCGGTCAGTATCTCCCTCTCATTAATAACATTCAGTATATACTGCATACTACCATTTAGAAGCAAAGTCATAATTTTATATTTTTAGTAAGACCCTGGCACAAATCATATTGCTAAGAACCTTGCACCCCCAAATTGATGTATTTTCTATGTGCTGGGAACATTTAACTGAACTGTGGTACAATTGAGTCGATGTGTTGGCACAAGAACCTCAGAAATCTTCTTTATCAGTCATTTCTCTTTTTCTCCTGAAAGTGTTGACTCATTAGAACATAAGGAACATGAACAAAAGATGAGAAAAGGCCTCGGAGCCTATTGAAGTTTGTCCTTGCCCCAAGTCGCCCAGTAACACATCCAGCCTCATTTTAAAAGCCATTTTAGCGCCCCGACAAAGTTAGCGTCCCCGCGGCTGATTTTCCCAGGTAGCGCCCCGAGAGGGAGGAGGGGCGCTACTGGAAGCGCCCCACATCCCTCTTGGGGAGCTGCGAACCAATATCGCGGCACTATGTGGCGCTGTGGCATGTTGCGCTGCGGTACTGCAGGCCTTCCTCCCCTTATTAAAGGGGAGGGGCCTGGTGTAGTGCGTCCTGGCACCCAGCTGGGCCACCAGGGATCGGGAGTGCTGGCAAATGAGCCCGGCACTCGAGAGGAGTGCCAGGCTCACGGAGAGCAGCCGGCACCCCGCGGTGGGGGTGGCTGGGGGGGGAGGCTTCACGGGGGCCGGGGACAGCAACGGGGGCAGGTGCTGGCAGGTTACCAGCAACAAAAATGGCCACCCGCCACCTCCCCTTTAACCAGCGCCGCCCTGGCCGCAGGGAGGCCCCCTGATCCTGCAGACATAGCGTCTGGCGGTAAGTCGGGGGGCGCCACTCTATATTACAGCCAGGGTGTTGCACACGGCGATGACGTCATCGCTGGCAGCGCAGCGCCGCCGCTAACCTCCCGCTGAATTTCACGGGAGGTGTTAGCGGCGCCGCGCCCAGACGCTAGTTGATTTGCACCCCAGTAGCGCCCTCTTAGGGCGCTAACGGGAGGCGCAAATCAACCAAATTTAGCCCCCATCATGTTTTTGCCCCTACAATTCCTCTTAGCAGAATCAACCTAATACCTATCTTAAAACTTAATCTCACTAATTTATATTTCTGCTGTTTTTCTGGGGTTTCCACAGCTCTTTCTCGAAGTTACAGGGGATGAGTGGAAAAAAATGCATGGAAATTTATCCACTTAATCAACTACTTTCTCGTGTCACCTTTGTGTCCTGCATCAGTTTACAGAAACTCTTGATGCCTATTTTTGACCCAGCGCAAGTTGGCTACCGGTTTTGCTGTATACTTTGGTAGTCCATCAGTTTAAGAACACGTACCAGAGTAGAGAGAGAGGGAAACACAGCAAAGGAGAGTGCTGCACAAGGAACGAGAAATGAATAAGGAAACTTAAATCCGTGAATCTTGATGTATGGTGTCTTTCAATAAATAGACAGAGACTGCAGAGGAACAATCAACAGGTGTTTACTGGATGAGGGTTACTCTAAAACTAACAGTACAGATCCCTACTCAGGGTTTATATACAGGTGTGGTCACTGCCGGTACTACAGTATACAGGAGCTGTAAAAAGTAGTTCTCCCCTTAAAGGTACATACACTACAATTCCTCCCCTTTTAGATTAACAGTACCATTACATTCATTTAACAATTAACACTTTTAACATGTAACATTAACTGAAAATAGTCCATTTATAAATTCAGTCTTTGCGGCGGCTTCATGATCCTTTCTGGATAGCGCCTTTCCTGAGTGCCTTGCTCTTGGTGCGGAGGTGATTCTGGCCCCCTGTCGTCGGTTGGTTCATCAGCTTCCGATGCTACTGTTTCTGGGGTAGATGCTACCTGTATGTCAGGTTCATCACCAGGTACGCGAGACATGGGGTTGACTCGTTCCTGTGACTCTAGTATCTAGTCGACATGGCGTCTCACAATGTTCTCCCCAACATCCACTGTGTACATTAGTGGCCCCTGCCGTGTGCATATCGTTCCTGGTTGCCATTTCTCTGTTCGGTAGTCGCGGGCCAAGACTGGTTGCCCTACATTGAAGCTCCTTGTCGGCTTCTCATTGATGTGCTGGAATTGCTTATTCTCAACATCTCTTCGTACATTTGGTCTGAGCAAATCCAGACGAGATCTCAACCTTCGGTTAAAGAACATCATGGCCGGGGTCTGGTTGGTGACTGCATGTGTCGCATTTCTGTAGGCTAACAGGAAATTGTCCACCTTATGCTGCAGTGGAATATCGTCATCGCACATGGCCCTTACTGCCTTTTTAAAGGTTTGTACGAACCTCTCAGCCAATCCATTTGTAGCTGGATGATACGGGGCGGATGTGTAATGCCTTACCCCATTCCTTTTCATAAATTTCCGAAACTCTTCGGACACAAACTGTGGTCCGTTATCAGAGCAAATCTGCTCTGGCAAGCCGTTCCTGGCAAATATGGTCCGTAGGACTGCAATCGTTTTCTCCGTGGTGGTGGAGGACATTTTGATCACCTCAGGCCATTTCAAGTGCGCATCCACGGCTATTAAAAACATTGAGTCCATGAATGGACCAGCAAAATCAATATGCACCCGTTGCCATGGAGAGGAGGGCCACTCCCATGGGTGTAGAGGGGCATGTGGTGGTGCATTTTGGACTTTCTGGCATCCTGAGCAGCTCTTTGTCCGGTCCTCGATTTGCTGATCGATCCCCGGCCACCACACATAAGCCCTAGCAAGGCTTTTCATTTTCATCCCTCCCAGATGGCCTTCGTGAAGCTCATTGAGCACTCTCTCCCTTAACTTGGGTGGAATTACCACTCGGGATCCACACATCAAGGTCCCCTGGCATACTGACAGCTGTTCTCTTCTGGATGAGAATGCTGGCAACAGTGAGTCGCCATGTGTTGGCCATCCCTTCACCGTCAAGTCATATACCCGAGACAGTGTCGGGTCATTTCGGGTCTCCTTCTCTATATCCGCGTTAGTTACTGGCAAGCGTTCAATTATAGTCGAATAAAATATTTCGACAGGGTCCACTGCTGGTGCTTCCTCCGCAGTAGGCAGTGGCAGGCGTGATAGCCCATCAGCGTTTCCATGCTGTTTCGTGCCCTTATACTCTATTTCATATTGGTTCGCCCCTAGAAAAAGGGACCATCTTTGTAGCCGTTGCGCAGTCATCACCGGAACGCCCTTCTTTGGATTAAAGATGGAGACAAGTGGTTGGTGGTCAGTCAGCAAGGTGAACTTCTGCCCGTGCAGATAGTGGTTGAACTTCTTCACTCCCCACACTAGGCTGAGGGCCCCCCTGTCAATCTGGGCGTAGTTACGCTCGGCTGAGGTTAGTGACCAAAACGCAAAGGCTACTGGCCTCTCCGAGCCGTCCGGGAATTTGTGCGACAGTACCGCTCCAATACCATAGGGTGATGCATCACACGCCAACCGAATTGGTAGTGCTGGGTTGAAATGAGCCAACGCCTCTTTTGATGTGATCAATTCTTTGCACTTCTGGAAAGCTTGTTTGCATTCGTCATTCCACTTCCATGGTACCCCCGTTTGCAGTAGGGTGTTCAGTGGGTGTAGTACTGTAGACAAATTCGGCAAGAACTTATGGTAGTAGTTCACCAGCCCGAGGAACGACCTCAGTTGTGACACATTTTCCGGTGCTGGAGCCTTGACTACGGCCTCAATCTTTTCAGGGGACTTATGTAACCCCTCTTCATCAATAACGTGGCCACAATACGAGATCTGCTTCTGGAAAAACTCGCATTTGTGGCGATTAGCTCAGAGCCCATATTCCTTCAATCTAGTGAGCACCTGCTCCAGGTTGCCGAGGTGATCACTGTCATTTTCACCCGTGACCAGGATGTCGTCCAAATAACACTGGGTCCCTGGAATCCCTTGCAGGACTTGTTCCATTGCCCTTTGCCAAATAGCCGGAGCTGATGCTACCCCGAACACCAGCCGGTTGTATTGGTAGAGACCTTTATGAGTGTTGATCGTGAGGTATTGTTTCGAGGCTTCTTCTACCTCCATTTGCAGGTACGCCTGGGCCAGATCAATCTTAGTGAAGCGTTTTCCTCCAGATAGCGAGGCGAAAATATCTTCAATCCGCGGAAGCGGATATTGTACCGTGTGAAGGACTGGGTTCACTGTCACCTTAAAGTCCCCACAGATGCGAACCTTCTTTGGTTCCCCAGGCGTATTACTCAACGACCTCTTCATTACAGGAACGATGGGTGTAGCCTGTTGAGTCTATGTTTTCAATTGCAGTTATACTGAATAACAGGACACAGACTACAGAAGTAAGTAAACAGGTCTTTAGTGATTGAGGGTCAGGGCTGAACTGGGATACACTTTGCTCCGCAGGGTTTATATACCGGTGTGGTCACCACCGGTACTACAATGTACAGGAGCCATCAAAAAGTAGTCCATCACCTTAAAGTATCCTCTTAAGGTGGTACAGGTTACATACACTACAATTCCTCCCCTTTTAGCTTAACAGTGTACACCCCAAATTAAACATTGCATGGATAACATATATACAATTTACACACAAAACTGTTCAAAGATTCAGTCTCTGAGGAGGCCTCCTGATCCGGGCCGGATAACGCCTTTCAGGGGTCTCTGGTTCTCGTTGCTGGGGCGACTCATCCACTTGATCTCCTATGGATTGAACATCATCAGGTACGTTCGAGTCTGAGGTAGATGCTGCAGGCTCAATAAGTTCTTCAACTGGTGTCTCTGCCGTAGACATGGGGTTGACCCTTGTTCTCGATTCCACAAGTTGGTCAGCATGACGTCGTATTACGTTCTATCCAACGTCTACCGTGTACATCAAGGGTCCTTTTCGTGCACGAATTGTTCCAGGTTGCCATTTATCATCCCTATAGTCCCTGGCCAACACTGGTTGTCCTATTTCGAAACTACGAGTGGCCTTGTTATTTACATGCTGGAATTGCTTGTGTTCGACTTCCCTTCGCACATTGGGTTTTAACAAATCCAACCGGGACCGCAACCTTCTGTTATAGAACATCATGGCAGGGCTTTGATTTGTCACTGAATGCGTGGCGTTTCGATACGTCATCAGGAAATTGTCCACCTTGTGTTGTAGTGGAATATGGTCTTCACTCATGGCCTTTATCACCTTTTTGAACGTTTGTACAAATCTCTCGGCCAACCCATTTGTAGCCGAATGATATGGGGCAGATGTATAGTGTTTCACCCCATTCTTTTTCATGAATTTCTGGAATACTTCTGACACGAACTGTGGTCCGTTGTCTGAACATATTTGCTCCGGCAACCCATTCCTTGCAAATATGGTTCTTAGAACTGCGATCGTCTTCTCAGAGGTAGTGGTCGACATCTTAATCACTTCTGGCCATTTAGAATGTGCGTCTACTGCTATCAAAAACATGGAATCCATGAATGGACCTGCAAAGTCGATATGCACACGTTGCCATGGGGCTGAAGGCCATTCCCACGGATGCAGCGGTGCAATTGGAGGTGCGTTCTGAACTTCTTGGCACCCTGAGCAGCTTTTAGTCAGATCCTCTATTTGTTTGTCGATACCTGGCCACCACACATAAGCCCTAGCAAGGCTTTTCATCTTGACACCCCCCAGATGACCTTCGTGCAATTCTTTCAGAACTCTCTCTCTTAATTTCGGAGGAATAATCACCCTTGTTCCATACATCAATGTTCCTTGACATATGGACAGCTGTTCTCGTCTGGCTGAGAATGCTGGTAACAGTGGTTCGCCATGTGCTGGCCATCCCTTCACTGTCAAGTCGTAGACCTGAGACAGTGTCGGGTCATTTCGGGTCTCTCTCTCAATACCCGCATTGGTGACTGGTAAGCATTCGATGATGGTCGAGTGAAATATCTCTACAGGGTCAACTGCCGGTGCCACTTCCGCTGTAGATAGTGGCAGGCGCGACAGCCCATCAGCATTACCATGTTGCTTTGTACCTTTGAATTCAATATCATATTGATGTGCCCCTAGGAAAAGGGACCATCTCTGAAGCCTCTGCGCCGTCATTACCAGAACACCCTTCTTAGGGTTGAAAATGGAAACTAACGGCTGGTGATCTGTCAGCAGCGTAAACTTTTGGCCTTGCAGGTAATGGTTAAATTTCTTCACTCCCCACACGAGGCTGAGAGCCTCCCTATCTATCTGAGCATAGTTGCGCTCAGCAGAGGTCAATGATCTGGATGCGAAAGCGACTGGCCTTTCCGAGCCATCTGGAAACTTATGTGAGAGTACTGCCCCGATACCATATGGAGAAGCATCACAAGCTAAGCGAATAGGCAGCGTTGGGTTAAAGTGAGCCAACACTTCCTTAGAGGTGATCAGTGCTTTGCTCTTTTGAAAAGCCCGCTTACAATCATCGCTCCACTTCCATGGTATTCCCATTTGCAAAAGAGTGTTTAGCGGGTGTAACACCGTGGATAAATTTGGAAGAAACTTATGGTAATAGTTAACCAACCCGAGGAACGACCTCAACTGGGATACATTTTCCGGTGCAGGAGCTTTTACAACAGCTTTGATCTTGTCAGGTGACTTATGGAGCCCCTCCCGGTCAATGACGTGGCCGCAGTACGAGATTCGCTTTTGAAAGAACTCGCATTTTTGGCAATTAACTCTGAGCCCATATTCTTTCAATCTGATGAGCACCTGCTCCAAATTTGCGAGGTGTTCGTTATCGTTATCTCCTGTAATCAGGATATCATCCAGGTAGCATTGTGTGCCTGGAATTCCCTGCAATACCTGCTCCATGGCCCTTTGCCAAATCGCTGGAGCCGATGCCACTCCAAAAACCAGTCTATTATACCGATATAAGCCCTTATGCGTGTTGATCGTGAGATACTGATGTGACGCTTCATCAACTTCCATCTGTAGGTACGCCTGCGCCAGGTCTATCTTAGTGAAGTGTTTCCCGCCAGACAGCGAAGCGAAGATATCTTCAATCCGCGGAAGCGGATATTGCACCATGTGAAGAACCGGATTAACAGTGATCTTGAAATCGCCACAGATGCGAACCATCCCAGGTTCCCCCGGCTTGTTACTCAATGAACGCTTCATGACAGGAACAATGGGTGTAGCCCATTCGCTCCAGTCCACCTTGGACAGTACCCCTGAACGTTCTAGCCCTTCCAGCTCTGCTTCCACAGCAGGTCGTATCGCATAAGTGATCGTCTGGCTTTGAAAAATTTTGGGTTTGCATGTTCTTCAACCTTGATGGTTGCCGTAATTCCTTTCAGTGTTCCAAGTCCCTGTTGGAACACCTCCTTAGCATCGTCTAAGATTTTGGACAGTCGTTTAGGTTTGACATCGTCCTCCTTACAGGCATCTACAGTCAGTGCTTGCATGGAATGCCAGTCCACATTTATTCTCCGGATCCATTCCCGTCCCAGTAGTGGCGGACCTCCATCAGGTAACACATACAAGTCCATTTTCTGACTTTCTTTACCATTGTAGACCACGTTTACTTTTATCTTTCCTTTGGGGTATACTATTTGCCCCGTGTATGTTTTCAATACAATCTCCATATCCCTCAGGGGAATGTGTGAGAATAACCTTTTGTAATCTTGCTTATTCATGACCGTTAATGCTGACCCAGTGTCCAATTCCATCTTCACTTGGACTCCTGCTATCCAAAGCGTGACCCAGATAGTTTGGTGGTCTAATAATAATAATAATAATAATAATAATTCAACTTTATTGTCATTGTACAATGCACAAGTATATGAACAACGAAATGTGATCTTGCAAGCTCCCATGAGTCCAGTACAAATGACATTAACATTAAACGTAAATAGCACCGTCCTGGGAGAAGCAAAGCCGCTGCGTCTGTGCGCGCCGCCATTCCATTTCCACCATTCCTCCTGTCCGACAATCTTCAGCCCAACGCCCGGGCCTGCTCACCAGCCGCCCCTCCCGGGGCTCCTTCCGTGACCTTCTCACCAACCGCCCCTCCTCGGGGCTCCTTCCGTGACCTTCTGCACCTGGTCTTCCCTGATGTGTTACCCACATTATCTATTTTCAGACAACCCAGTTGCTTACTGCTGGAGGCTGAATCCGTCTTCTGTTCATCCGAACTGTTCTCTGTCACCTTGTGTACTTTTTTGTACTTCTCCTGCGGTGACTTTTTGCTGCTGGTCTTCTTTCCTGACCGGCATACTCTCACTATGTGATCAAGTTTGCCACATTGCCTGCATTCTTTATCTTTGAACCAGCACTGGTTCTGGTCATGCGTTGTCCTTCCACAACGATAGCACTTTACTGTGCCCAATGCCATTTCATTGGTGCTGAATTCCAATGGCCTTTGCTGTATCTCTGCAGTGCCTCGTGCTGCTGCCTCGTGGGATGCTGCAATGCTGAAAGCTTTGTCCAGCGTAAGGTCCTTTTCCTCTAGCAGTTGCTTCTGGGTTCCTTCCCTTAGGAGCCCACACACAAATTTATCTCTCAGTGCGTCTGCTAGTCCTGTTCCGAACTGGCAGTACTTTGATAACTTGTGCAGTTCTGTTAGGAATTCAGCGTTGCTTTCTTCTTTAAGTTGAATTCTTTTGTAGAATTTAAATCGTTCCACTATCAGCAGCGGTATGGGGTTTAAATGCTCCTGCAGGATAGTAACAATATCCGCGAAACTCTTCCCTACCGGTTTGTCTGGTGTTACAAGGTTCCTTAATAACCCATACATCTTCGCACCCATTGAGGTTAATAGGGTTAGTGCTTTCTTATCATCCGGTACCTCATTCGTTGTACAGTAAACTTCGATGCGTTCCACATCATTATCAAAAGCAGTGATGTTACCCGTTTTTGGAATCCTTGCTGAGTTTCTCCTTCCCCTTTGGATATTATTATTATTTTTTTTTATTTTTATTTTTTTAAATGGTGGCTTTTCCCGCGCTTGTCTTCTTCCCCCGCCGACTCAAAATGGCGATTCCTGCGCTGTTGCCATCCACGCCTCCCAGCGGTCCTTTATTTTCCCCTGCGTTGCTGCTCTTGTTCCCCCGCTGCTCCCGCGGTCCTTGTGGCCATAAACACTTTTCTGGCTGCTGCGCGTCTCTGCCCGATTGCAGTCCGGCCCCTGACACCGGCTGCGGTCGTGTTCTCCGCCCTTTTCGTCGCTTTCCCTCCCCTTCTCCCACTGACAACTCGGCCGACTTTCCCCCCCGTGCCGCTCGATCGGGCTTACCCGCCGCTGTCGTAGAAGGGATGCTCACTGATGCTTGACTTCGTGGTCAGCAAACCAACCCGGGTTTCCGATGGCCTCCTGTGCGATGCAGGATGTTGAGGGCGGATGCCCTTTTTCGACGTCCGTGTCTGAGGACGAAGCTTCCTTTGATGCAAAACTGCCGCAAGGTAAGATCAGACTCGTCGCCACTGTTGAGTCTGTGTTTTCAATTGCAGTTATACTGAATAACAGGACACAGACTACAGAAGTAAGTAAACAGGTCTTTAGTGATTGAGGGTCAGGGCTGAACTGGGATACACTTTGCTCCACAGGGTTTATATACTGGTGTGGTCACCACCGGTACTACAATATACAGGAGCCATCAAAAAGTAGTCCATCACCTTAAGGTGTCCTCTTAAGGTGGTACAGGTTACATACACTACATAGCCCACTCGCTCCAGTCCACTTTGGACAGTACTCCTGAACGTTCCAAACCTTCCAGCTCTGCTTCGACGGCTGGGCAGATCGCATAAGGCACCGGTCTGGCCTTAAAAACTTTGGGCTTGCATTTTCCTCTATTTTGATTATCGCTGTTATGCCTTTTAGTGTTCCGAGTCCCTCCTGGAACACTTCTTGTGCGTCAGTTAGCATTTTTGACAGTCGTCCAGGTGTGACATCGTCATCCTTTTTGGCATCTACAGTCAGTGCTTGTATGCAATGCCACTCTAGCTGTATCTTCCGGATCCATTCATGTCCTAGTAGTGGTGGTCCTCCATCTGGCAATACATATAGGTCCATTTTTGGTGTTTCCTTGCCGTTATATATAACGTTCACCCTTATTTTTCCTTTGGGGTAGACCTTTTGCCCCGTGTACGTCTTCAAGACAATCTCTGTATCTCTCAAGGGTATATGTGAGAATAGCCGCTTGTAGTCCCTTCGGTTTATGACTGTTAGGGCTGATCCTGTGTCCGATTCCATTTTCACTTGGACTCCGTCTATCTTGAGCGTGACCCAGATAGTTTGGTGATCCTCCATTTTGATTACATTATGTAGCTTCAGACAGCCCAGCTCCTTGCTTCCGGAGTCTGTATCACCTTTCTGTTCATCTGAACTACTCTCCGTCACCTTATGTACCTTTTTATACTTCTCCTGTGGAGATTTCTTGCTGCTGGTTTTCTTTCCCGACCTGCAGACTCTTGCTATGTGTCCTACTTTTCCACACTGTCTGCACACTTTGTCCTTGAACCAACAATCCTTATGGTCGTGTGTTGTTCTGCCGCAGCGATAACACTTCACTGCTCCATATGACATTTCATTTGTGCCATATTCTTGCGGTCTCCGTTGTATCTCTGCAGTGCCCCGTGCGGCTGCTTCGTGTGATACTGCCATGCTGAAAGCCTTGTCCAGCGTAAGATCCTTTTCTGATAGAAGCCGTTTCTGGGTTCCTTCACTTTGAAGCCCACACACAAACTTGTCCCTTAAAGTATCTGCTAGTCCCGTTCCAAACTGGCAGTGTTTCAATAGCTTGCGCAGTTCCATTAAATACTCAGCATTACTTTCGTCTTTATGCTGGTTCCTTTTGTGAAACTTAAATCTTTCTGCTATCAGCAGCGGTGTGGGGTTTAAGTGGTCCTGTAGGATTGCCACTATGCTTTCAAATTCCTTTTCCACTGGCTTCTCTGGGTTTACTAGGTTTCGCAGTAAGCCATACGTTTTTGCACCCATGGAATTCAACAGTACCAGTGCTTTCCTGGCATCTGGCACTTCATTCACCTTGCAGTACACTTCTATGCGTTCTACATATGTCGCCCAATCTTCGACTTCATTGTCGAACACTGTGACACTGCCACTCTTCGGCATCCCTGGGTGTGGTTAGACTGGCTAAAAATGGCGTCTCCCGCACTCTCCCTTCTTCTCTGCTGGCTCAAAATGGCGTCTCCCGCGCTTTCCTTTCTTCTCCGCTGCGGCTCAAAAATGGCGTCTCCCGCGCTCTCCCTTCTTCTCCGCTGCGGCTCACATGGCGTCTCCCGCGCTTTCCTTTCTTCCCCCGCGGATGCTGCTCAGCCCTTGAACACCGGCCGCGCTCTGCGCCTTTTCATGCGCGCCTCTCTCGCTGACGCCGCTCGGTCCTGAACCCTGGCTGCGCCCTGTGCGCTTTACCCTCTCTCTTACCCCGTCGACGCTGCTCGGCCTTCCCCTGTGCCGTCGGTCGGCTCCAGCCGCCGCCATCCGGGAAGGGTCTGCGCCGTACCTGCTGCCAGCCCGTCTCGCTGGAGTCTCCGCCGGATGGTCGACGCCCGTGCCCCTGGAATCGGCCTTCTTCTGCAGAGTTGCAGGTAGGTTCGAATCGACTCGTCACCAATGTTAAATCCGTGAATCTTGATGTATGGTGTCCTTCAATAAATAGACAGAGACTGCAGAGGAACAATCAACAGGTGTTTACTGGATGAGGGTTACTCTAAAACTAACAGTACAGATCCCTACTCAGGGTTTATATACAGGTGTGGTCACTGCCGGTACTACAGTATACAGGAGCTGTAAAAAGTAGTTCTCCCCTTAAAGGTACATACACTACAGAAACAGAGTTGGAAACAAATCGAGATGTGAACATCACAATGAGAAAAGTGTTTGACAGCCACTGAGATTGACCAGAAAAAGTGGAAGACAAACAGAAGAACATACAATGATACAGAAAGTATTGGATAGTAGTAAGAAGGTGATAATTGCAAGAAAATGAAAGACTTAAAAAAAAAGTTCCATGGGAGATTATTATTTTTATACCATTTACTATTTTGTATTCCGAACTAAACATTTTTGGCAGACAGCTATTCCATGGACACCAGCTGATCTCTAGTATCTAATTCTTTATGGGTGAGCTAAGGCAATGAATGTCAGCGAGTTATCCAACTTTTGGGAGGTATCACACCGCAGAGTGAGGTCATATCATCGCCTTATATTCAAACAGGCACACACTGCAGGAGGGTCACTGGATAGTAATCAGGACTGAGAACCGTGGCTGATTATTTCCTTCCCTAGCCCAAAGGAGCTCAGATCAATAGTTGCATCCAGTTCAGGTCAGCTAGCTCAGAACAGTTTTGGATTAGAAGGGGAGAAGCTGCGGACACTCGCCTTAGTAGAATGCCCACTTAGCCAAGATACTAGAAGGTTGCCTGCTTAGCACCATACCACAGCATGAGTCAACACATTCAGGGGAGAAAGGGGGATAAGTTTAGATTAGAAAACACTGAAATAAGTAGGTGGAGAGGGGGTTGGTACATATACCTTTTCACAGTTAAAGGTCTGAAATTTCCATTATGATTAAATTAAGGAAAAGAGAAGCCTGAGGACAATGAGGCCAGTTGCAAGCCTCCTTCATCACCCAATAAATCAGCACAGGCCAGGGATTCATTTGGCCTGAGACTTTCCTGATCCGCATAACTCAGTACCACACTAGGCAGTTGTATTTGCCCACTGAGCCATCAGTAGGCCTATACCTGTTGTTATAAAAACTAATTACATTATTCCCCCAATTTTAAAATTCACTCGAAAGATTTGACTTTAACTTCAGGGTGGAATGGGGAGTGTAAGTATTGTGACACACATTGTGATGGATGGGACAGGCTGGATGGTCTGGCAGGTCCTTTCCTGTCTGCCATTTTTCTTATGTTCGTTTGTTACCTGCATTTTTTACAACTGAGCTATTCATCACTTAGGGGCTTAGTTTCCGGGTGAGTTCTCCCGCTCATCCACCATAACCTCAGCACAAGAGCCGTGTCAACCAACGATGCTTACATAGTTTGTCCAGGGTTTCCACGGCTCTTCCACCAAAGTTACAGTGGATAATTGGGAAAAACCCCTGCAGAAATTCACCTCCTTAATTAATCAATTCAGTCTAAGTTAGAAAAAGACAAAGAGATGCATTAAAATATTATTCTTCAGTGGTACGAAGCAGGACTGCGTGTTGGGACAAATTGACAACTCTAGGGGGGAGAAATTCGATTGGTAGCGCCAACGATTAGCGCCTAAAGAGGCCGAGAAGTGGGACATTAGCCAATTTTCGGCCGGGCACAGTGAACCCAGCGCCTCTTGCCATATGGAGTGGCTTTTAGCGCCAGCGCTAAATCTTAGCGGCCGCTAGTGGGCGCAGGCAGATCATGACGTCATTTCAGTGTGCAACGCCTTTTTAGCGCCCCGGACTGGAAATTCAGTGGTGCGCCCCTTCGTTCCGCCTGGCGCTAATAAGGACAGCTTACTGGAACATTCCCCAGTCACTCTCGGGCTTAGGGGGGCGCTCTTTAAAGGGGACTGCACTGGTATAAAAGCGGCAGCCATTTTGGGAGCACAACTTCTTTGGGATTTTCACAGAGTTGCAGAGTTGCACTCTGAGAGCCATATCACTAGTGACCCAGCGCTGCCAGAGGGCCTTCAGACCATCACCCTGCTGCTGGTGAGCCTTTACACCCTGTATAATTTCTTGTTACCTATTATTATGGGGGCTGCTTTGGAGGGGAACGTCCTGATGCTCAACCATCTGGAAAGGGCACAGAGACGGAGGGAGAGAGGGCCAGGAATGGCCAGATGGAGGAGGGCCAACAGACGTCGCCACACCAGACCTTACGCTGCCAGGGTATTCAGGCATCAGTTCTCTTACCTCAACATGTCAGAGGAGCAGTGTCTTAGGAGGCTGAGCTGTGCCACCTGCTTCAGGCAGATCTTCAGCCGCAGATAAGGTGCAGGACCTCTCTGTCGGTGGCTGTCAAGATTACAGTAGCGCTGAATTTCTATGCAACCGGCTCCTTCCAGGCAGCAACTGGGGACATTGCCAACATCTCCCAGTTTGCGGTGCATAGCTGCATCCAGCAAGTAACAGATGCCCTGTTTAAAAGGCGGCGGCAGTACATCTCCTTCACTGTGACACCGGAGAAGCAACAGGAGTGCGCAGAGGGCTTCGCGGCAATAGCGGACTTCCCCATGGTGCAGGGCGCCATTGACTGCACGCACGTGGCTTTGCGGGCGCCTGTTTTGAATCCGGAGGACTTCCGCAACCGCAAGGGGTTCCACTCCTTGAATGTGCAGCTGGTCTGTGACCACCGGCAGCTGATCCTCGTGGCCAATGCTCAGTTCCCAGGCAGCAGCCACGACGCATTCATCCTGTGCCAGACTTCAGTGGCAGACCTTTTCGAGGCCCCGGCTCACCCAGAAGGCTGGCTTCTCGGTGACAAGGGCTATCCTCTGTGCCCATGGCTGATGATCCCGCTCCGTTTGCCCAGCACCCCTGCAGAAGAGCACTACAACGTCAGCCATCAGGCGACGAGGAACATTGTGGAGCACACAATCGGCGTGCTGAAGCAGCGGTTCCGCTGTTTGGACCATTCGGGAGGCGCCTTGCAGTACTCACCAGAGCGAGTCTCCCACTTCGTCGTTGTCTGCTGCATGCTCCATAACCTCGCCACCCTGCGCACCCAGCCAATGCCAGCAGACATTGAAGGACCAGCAGAGGAGGAGGAGGAGGAGCAGGAGGAGGAGCAGCAGGAGGAGGAGGAGGAGGAGGAGAAGGAGGAGGAGGAGGAGGACCAAGATGGGCGGGTCCCAGAAACTGGAAGGGCCATCCGTCAGAGGCTGATAAGGAGTCAGTTCTAGGCCCCTCTGACGGAATGCTTGGTGCCAATCGAACACCAGGAATGGAACCATTCGGATAACCCAAAGCCTATGAAGGCCAGTATGAATGTAAAGAGCAGACATGTTAATAAAATAATTTGTTTATTTTGAAAAATGTGCTTCCTTCCAACACGACAAAGCAATGGCACCAGAAAGCTTAACTAACAAACTAACACATAAGTGACTCGCACACCCGGGAGACTATCCAAAACATTACTAACATTCAGACCAAGTGACTCGCACACCCGGGAGACTATCCAAAACATTACTAACATTCAGACCAAGTGACTCGCACACCCGGGAGACTATCCAAAACATTACTAACATTCAGACCAGCATCCACGGCCTTGATTTCTAGACGTCTCAGCAGCACCTTCTACTCTTTCCCCTTTGATGGTGATCTACTTCTCTTGCGAGAACCGCCACTTCCCTCCCTGCAGCTCCTCCGTAATGGGACCCCAGTGGCTGCATGAAGGCTGGGGGATGCCTGCTGACTGTCCGAAAGCGCAGATGCCCCTGAGGGACGGCCTGGATGGACTCTGGGCTTGGAGGACCCAGATGCTGACTGCTCCAACTGGGCATGGGTGGAAGCAGTCGGTCCTGCAGGTGATGGCAGCTGCAGTGGAAACGTGCCAGCGGTGGCATCAGAAATGCTGACATCCTGAGAGCGGACACCTGCTCCGTGGTCGGCCGACACACTGGCACTCTGACGGGGCAGCACCGCAGCATGCGAACCAATCGGCTGGTCCACAGATTGCTGGCCTGCTGTGGTGCTGCAAGGGCCCCGGGTAATCCTGCCTGATCCATCGAGGGTGGCAGCAGTCAATGCTTGCGTGGCCTCAATCTGCCTCTGCATGAGGCCAGCGAGTGACTGCGTGGCAGCACTCAGCACTTGCATGGCAGGTGCCAGTGCTTCGATGAAGCCCTGGACAGTCCTTTCCAGTGCTTCAGTCAAGCCCTGGACAGTCCTTTCCAGTGATGCACCGAAGCCCTGGACAGTCCTTTCCAGTGATGTACCGAAGCCCTGGGCACTCCTTTCCTGTGCTGCCCCGAAGCCCTGGGCAGTCTTTTCCAGGGCTGCCCCGAAGCCCTGGGCACTCCTTTCCTGTGCTGCCCCGAAGTCTTGTACACTCCTCGCCTGTGCTGCCCCGAAGTCTTGCACACTCCTTGCCAGTGTGTCGATGGATTCAGGCATCCTTGCCACTGCAGCCATCAGCTCAGTGTGCCTGAGCCGAGCCTGGGCGCTCATTTCTGCGAGGGAACGCACCTCTTCTGCGCTCTGTGCTGCAGTCATCATGGCCTGACTCACTATCCAGGGAGACGGCTCCCGAGCTTTCCTACCCCCCTTGTGTTGCTGGAGCCCGCTGGTTCCTGCAACTGGTTCCTCCTCAGAGCCATCCCCCCCGCTCCCCTCCAGGGAAGCACTATCCCCAGTCTGCAGATGGGCTGGCTCGCCTGAGGGTGTTACGGATGGTCCGGCTTCCTCCAGCTCATCGCCTCCGGAGTCAGTGTCCCTGGCAGCTTGATGGCCCAGCTCCCGAGCTGGTGATGCAGCATCTGAAAGCAGGGAGGTTGAAGAGTGGCTTTAGCGAAAGGACAGGGTGGCAGCAAGGGATGCAAGAGTGTTGCAATGCTCTGACATGGGTCCAGAGTGAAAAAGCATGCTGGTGGGGGGAACAAGTGGAAGAAGGCAGTTCAAAAAGGTGGTGACCTTACCATCGCTGTGCACAATGGGGTCGGCAGCTCCAGTGGTGACAGGACCACTCATCTGGCCTCCAACAATCTGGTGGACTCTTTCCTCCAGGTCTGTCAGTGTCTGCAGCTGAAGAGGGCCTCCTCCGGTACGAATCTGTTCCCTCCGGTTCCTGGCCATCTTGGGCTGCAGGAGAAAGGACGGGAAGTGATGATGCATGCTGCCCTGAGTTGTCATCTCATGCCCCCATGGTAGAACAGCCCTTACAGTATGCCCTGAGTGGTCATCTCATGCCCCCCATGGTGGAACAGCCCTTACAGTATGCCCTGAGTGGTCATCTCATGCCCCCCATGGTGGAACAGCCCTTACAGTATGCCCTGAGTGGAATGTGCCTGTGTGTTCCCAGAAAGGGACATGGGTGCTGGCTGACAGATGGCCATTGGGGTATCGCGCACCCTCTGGCCATAAAGTCAGGTGCAGATGGAGGGATGAAGAAGATTGCCAAAAAGCCATTCACCCTAATGACCCGAGTGAGATCGTTGAACTTCTTCCTGCATTGCACAGGAGTCCTGGCCGCAACACTGCTGGATTTGACTATTTGCGAAACTTCCCTCCAAGCTCTGCGGTACTCGTTCTGATGAGGCCTCCTGCCATTGTCGGGGTACAGCACTGCTCGCCGGCGCTCCACTGCGCCAACCAAAGCATCCAATGCCCCATTGGTAAAGCGCTCCGCTCTCTGCCTCGCCCTCTCCATCTGGTCAAAGTTTGTAATGCCACAGAATGAACAGCGCCGATTTTGAGGCCTATAGGGCGATGAGTGTGGCTGCTGATCCTAAATGACCCGCCCCTTTAAGAGCTGGCCGGTGCCAGCATGTCTCGTGGTCATCAATTATTGACAGCACCTGCGCTGCGCCCGGCCGCCCAGATATTGAGTAGCGCCGCCAGGTTAGCACCTTAGGAGTCCCGTGCAGCGCCTGATTTTACGCCGCAATCACCTTTAGGGGCGATGCAACCCAATACCGCTCGAGGTGGCAATGAGTTGCGCCTGGCGATAGATTTTGCGCACCGCCAATTCTAGCGCCCCAAGCGGGGCTATACCCAATTTCACCCCCTAGGAGTTTTGTTTTCATGAATACTTACATTTGACAAAAAACAGAGCTGAAAAAGAAGAATAGGAGTCTTGGCTTCCCATTCCTCAATCATTTGATAACCCTCTTTTTTTAATATTTAATACCAATATTCTGTAGTTTCTGATCAGTAATGCAGTTTTAATGTGGCTTGATACCTTGATTTCAATCCCAATATCTGGAATTGGTAACTTAAATAACCATCAGCATTAATCTCTTTCGTGACAGTTAAGCAGGAGTTGGTTAGCCTAAGTTAATAAAAGCATGTTATATTCTCGTTGTACTGATTTACTGAAAAAAAGGGCACATCAGTTTGCCCGGATAAGTTGAAGGCATGCTACATATAACAGCAGAATGGTTCTCTGATGATCTACAAGGATTACAGAAGGTAACTTTGAGGTAAATAATTTCTCTGAAGATGTCACACAGCAGGTGGAAATGGCAATAGCTGTGAGCCTGTGACATGAACACTCAGTAGTATACTGACAGAATGAGTGAGATGATCACGGGAAGCAAGATAATCCTGAAGGACATGCGAGGAAGTCCCTTTGGATCCCTGCTGGAAATGCTTCATTCCATGTCAGTTTACAGCCATCCACGACTGTATAAACAGCAGCCCGTCTCCATCCCTTTCTTGCGATATTAGCAGCTTATGAATGTCTGACAAACTCACAGCTTACAGAATTTAATCAATTCACAGCTGAAATTTAGACCAGCTATAAAGGAATAGCATTGTTTTTCATCAATAGCTGTTATTTCACATGCATCAGAAATCTGAGTGATCTAGTGCACAGAGTAGTAACAACAAGATGTTTGTTTATTTATTCTCCCCCTTATTCTCCCCCTTATGTCATCACCTTTAATTTTATCAGCATGAGAGTTTTGAATTTTAGCTGTCCTGTTTTTGTAGAATATCTTAAGTAGAAATTCCTAAATCGTAGATCAAATAAGTGAGATTCTACTTCGGTGGCAAAAACAGGAAGACAGATTATTATCTGAATGGCAATAGATTGGGAGAAGGTGAAGTGCAACGAGAGCTGGGCGTCCTTGTGCACCAGTCGCTGAAGGTAAGCATGCAGGTGTAGCAGGCGGTTAAGAAGGCAAATGTTATGTTGGCCTTCATAGCGAGAGGATTCGAGTATAGGAGCAAGGATGTCTTGCTGCAGTTGTACAGGGCCTTGGTGAGACCACACCCTGAGTATTGTGTGCAGTTTTGGTCGCCTTATCTGAGGAAGGATGTTCTTGCCATGGAGGGAGTGCAGCGAAGATTCACCAGACTGATACCTGGGATGACAGGAATGACGTATGAGGAGAGATTGGGTCGATTAGGCTTATATTCGCTAGAGTTTAGAAGAATGAGAGGGGATCTCATTGAAACTTATAAAATTCTAACAGGACTAGACAGACTAGATGCAGGAAGGATGTTCCCGATGGCGGGGGAGTCCAGAACCAGGGGTCACAGTCTATGGATAAGGGGTAAGCCATTTAGGACTGAGATGAGGAGGAATTTCTTCACCCAGAGAGTGGTGAACCTGTGGAATTCTCTACCACACAAGGCAGTTGAGGCCAATTCATTAAATATATTCAAAAAGGAGTTAGATATATTTCTTAAGGCTAAAGGGATCAAGGGATATGGGGAGAAAGCAGGGACAGGGTACTGAAGTTGGATGATCAGCCATGATCTCATTAAATGGCGGAACAGGCTTGAGGGGCCGAATGGCCTACTCCTGCTCCTATCTTCTATGTCTATGTTTTCTATTTGGAGGCTTTATTATGAATGATTATTCAAACCTGTTTTTTTTAATATAAATGACAAATTTGTAAATTCAAAATCAGTGAACTTGAGATCGCTATATTACCAGGCTGATCAAAAGCAGGCTTTTCTGTAAATGAATTGTGTCAGAAAAGCTCTATAGTCTACTTTGCTCCACTGTACCCATGTGGGATCAGCTCCCTCAGCACAAGCCACAGATTAAACCTAGGGCTTTCCTGATCTGTTAAGGTTTTGCTAATTGTCTTTAGGATCAAGGAAAGATTTCAGAATGTTATATTTTGGAAGGTTTTAGCTGTGGTTATTTACTTCACTCAGGAAGTTAAATAAATTTGGTGAAAACTTGTGGCAATACAGATTTATATGAAAGGAACAGGCTTGAAGGTCAAATTGCCTTTCTCTTATTTTCTTTTAGGTACTGTTTCTATATATCTCCATTTGTAGCCTTAATCCTTAGCCAACCCATCCACTGATATGCTTTAGCAATGCATGGAGTCCCTCCCCTGCTGATTTTCTATACCTGGCCTGACACTGCCAAACGCAAACCCAAGAGAAGCCTAATTGTGGATTAAACTGGAGCCTGCTTATTCAGACGCCAATTGCATGGTATTTTAACTATTGTATTGCCCCCCAAATTTATTTTTAAACCAACCAATTTTACCAGCGATGCAATTCTGTTGATTTACAACAACATTTCATGATTGAAGAATTACATGAGAGATAGGAGCCTCTTATCTTAGCCAGTCCTCTTTTTGTTCCTGTTGTGTTAGTGCAGTTGAATGCACTAAAAGTGCAAGCCCTGTTCATGCTGGTTTTTTAAAGCCATAGGTTCTGACAGATAAGATCTAGTCATTGGTCATCTGCACAGATCCATTAGATGCCTCATTATTCACTACTAAAATAGACTCTAACCAATGTAACTACTTGTCCAAATTTTGCTTTTGTTTATAATTTAAAATAAGCATTAATCCACCAAAGAATCAATCTCCATCTATCGTATAGTTAGGGGGATAGACCCTGTTCTTTGCAGCCAGGAGCGTGAGTCCCGAAGGTTATATTGCCTACCTGGTGCCAGGGTAAAGGACATCTCCTCCGGGCTGGAGAAGAACTTGGAGTGGGAGGGGGAGGATCCAGTTGCCGTGGTCCATGTAGGTACCAACGACATAGGTAGGACTAAGAAATAGGTTCTGCTGGGAGAGTTTGAGCAGCTAGGGACTAAATTAAAAAGCAGAACCACAAAGGTCATCATCTCTGGATTATTACCTGAGCCACGAACAAATTGGCATAGGGTCAATAGGATCATTACTGGGGAAAGAGAGAGCTGTTCCGTTGGGACGGACTACACCTGAGCCATGCTGGAACCAGAGTTCTAGCGAATCGAATAACTAGGGAGGTAGATAGGGCTTTAAACTAAATAAGGGGGAGGAGGGTCCCGGTGGAGAGAAATCTAGAATGCTAAAGAGAAAAGACAAGGAAGCAGTGCAGGAAAGTGATTGGGGTAAGGATAACCAGATTGTGTCAGGAAGGGGCAGAGCGTACTAACAAAAGGAGTGCACTAACAAATAGGGTCCGGGTAAGAAAAATGGTAATAAGACAAATAGGGCCATAGTACAAAAAAATGTTAAGATGTCTAAACATGTTAAAAAGACAAATCTAAAGGCACTGTATCTGAATGCATGAAGCATTCGTAATAAGTTAGACAAATTAACAGTGCAAATAGATGAAAACGGATACAATATAATTGTGATTCTGGAGACATGGCTGCAGGGTGACCAAGGCTGGGGGCTGAATACCCAAGGATATTCGATATTTAGGAAGGACAGGAAAAAAGGAAAAGGAGGTGGGGTGGCGTTGTTAGTAAAGGATGAAATCAGAGCAATAGTGAGAAAGGATATTGGCTCAGAAAATCAAGATGTAGAATCAGTCTGGGTGGAGCTAAGAAGCACCAAGGGGCAGAAAGCATTGGTGGGAGTTGTATATAGGCCTCCAAACAGTAGTGGTAATGTAGGGGATGACATCAAACAGGAAATTAGAGATGCATGTAACAAGGGTACTACAGTAATCATGGGTGACTTTAATCTACATATAGACTGGCCAAACCAAATTAGCAATAATACTGTGGAGGATTAATTCCTGGAGTGTGTACGAGATGTTTTTTAGACCAGTACGCTGAAGAGCCAACTAGGGAACAGGTTATCCTAGATTGGGTATTGTGCAATGAGAAGGGGTTAATTAATAATCTTGTTGTGCGGGATCCTTTAGGGAAGAGTGACCATAACATGATAGAATTCTTCATTAAGATGGAAAGTGAAGTAGTCCAATCCAAAACTAGGGTCCTAAATCTAAGCAAAGGGAACTACAAGGGTATGAGGAGGGAGTTGGCTATGATAGATTGGGGAGCTTCATTAAAAGGCATGATGGTGGATAGGCAATG
The DNA here is from genome assembly GCF_052327205.1 of Somniosus microcephalus. Classification (NCBI taxonomy): domain Eukaryota; kingdom Metazoa; phylum Chordata; class Chondrichthyes; order Squaliformes; family Somniosidae; genus Somniosus; species Somniosus microcephalus. The sequence continues at coordinate 97,361,834 of NC_140989.1, forward strand.
GCTAACATTTAAGGAACGAAAGCATGAATTGCAACAGTTATACATTCCTTTCTGGCGCAAAAACACAAAAGGAAAAGTGGCCCAACCATGGCTAACAAAAGAAATTAAGGATTGTATTAGATCCAAAGAGGAGACATATAAAGTTGCCAGAAAAAGTAGCAAGCCTGAGGATTGGGAGCAGTTCAGAATTCAGCAAAAAAGGACCAAGAGATTGATTAAGAGGGGAAAAATCGAGTTTGAGAGTAAACTTGCAAGGAACATAAAAACGGACTGTAAAAGCTTCTACAAGTATGTAAAAGAAAAAGATTAGTGAAGACAAATGCAGGTCCCTTACAATCAGAAACAGGAGAATTTATAATGGGGAACAAGGAAATGGCGGAGCAATTAAACAAATACTTTGGCCTCGATTTTCATTGAGCCGTGGAGTCGGGCTTGGAGGCGTGCGGGAGGTTAAAATTGCAAAAACTGGCGGGCGGGAGCCCCCCCACCCCCGGCTTGGTTCCCGACTCCAAGCAATTTTAACTCAGTCGTGTCTGATAGTCCCGACTTCGTCCCGCATCCAACAGGTGGGACTGGTCGTTAAGGCCCTTAACAACCACTAAATGACCTCTATAATCCTATTTTGAAAGGCCCTTGCGAATTTAACCCTTTTCCCAAATGAAACAGGCCTGGTGGGAAACACAAATGTGAAACCTGGCGGGAGCACTATTGGATTGCTGACTATCAACTGCAGGTCAACCATTAAAGAGGAGATTTGCAGGTTGATGCGCTATCAATTACTCAAAAGACTGAGGTTAAGCGAGTAACTAACAGGCTTTTATTAACAAGAGAATGAAGGTGTGCCTCAAGTGGTCGACCAGTCCAGAATACAGAGGGACTGTGGAGCAGTCACGTTTATACCTGGACTCGTGGGAGGAGTCAGCCGAGGCATGTACAGACATGTACACAGTGGAATACAAACACCCACACAGGCAGGTATAACAGTGGTTTACCACACAGGTGGCAGGACTTAGTGGTCTCAGGTCTGGGGCAACTTTTAGAAAGCTTAACCACACCTGTGGAAGGTTGGAGCCTCACACCCATCTCCAGTGTGACCTCCTGGGAAAGCCCTCTCGCCACCTTCCTCAACGGAGGCATATACCAGAAGCATGAGAGCCATTTATTTCCTTCCCATCTGGGCATTAGAGGAGCTCGAGCAGCAGCCGCGGCAGCAGCAGAACCAGGAACAACAGCAGCACCAGCAACAGCAGCAGCAGCAGGAGCGCCAGGCTGCTGCTCACCCACCTGAAGCTGCACAGGCCAGAAGGAGCCAGCGCCTGGAAGCCCGTCAGCGCAGGAGATACCCCCCAAACAGGGTCTACAGACGCAGGGTCAGCTACCTCAACATGTCTGAGCAGCAGTGCCAAAGGCGGCTCCGACTTTCACGAGACGTAATGACTGACATCTGTGCAATGCTACAGCAAAACCTGCTACCCAGAGGACCAGGTGGACAAGCATTACCAGTGGCCATCAAAGCCACCACCGCACTCAACTTTTTTGCCTCAGGCTCATTCCAGGGATCAGCAGCAGACATCAGTGGCATCTCCCAGGTGGCCGCACACATTTGCATCACGCAGGTAACCGATGCCCTCTGCCTTCGCGCACAATCACATCCATTTCACCAAGGATTAAGCCAGTGTCACGGCGCGAGCGGTTGGATTAGCTCATCTGGCAGGCTTTCCAAGGGTGCAGGGCGTTGTTGACTGCACACATGTGGCCCTTAGGGCACCCCATCACAATCCAGATATTTTTGTCAACCGCAAGGGCTTCCACTCCCTCAATGTTTAGCTGGTGTGTGACCACAAGAAGGAGATTTTGCATGTTTGTGCCATGTACCCTGGCAGTTGCCATGACTCCTTCATACTGTGCCAGTCTAGTGTGCCTCTGCTATTCAGTCTGCCAGACCAACTTAACGGATGGCTACTTGGAGACAAGGGCTATCCCCTGAGGACGTGGCTAATGACGCCATTGAGGAGGCCAGCCAATGAAGCTGAGGAGCTCTACAACTCCAGCCACATTTCCACCAGATCCATTATCGAGCAAACCATCAGTTTGCTGAAGATGCGCTTCAGATGCCTGGATAGATCAGGTGGAGCCCTACAGTACTCAGCAGCCAGGGTCTCCAGAATCGTCGTAGTTTGCTGTGCACTTCACAACATGGCACAGCGTCGTGGCTTGCAGATTCCTGAGGACCAAGTGGCTCCTCACATATCCTCCTCAGATGAGGAGGAGGAGTGTGAAAACGAACATCCTGCAGAGGCCCATCAACCAGCGGCAGCATTACGTGAGAACATTGCTGCCCGGGATGCAAGGAACGCACTCATCCTGGCCAGATTTGCTTAGCCTAGTCAATCAAACACTTTTGGCTCGCTGCTTCTTACCAGAGCTTTGACAATGGCCAAGAACCAGAGGATTCCTAGCACTCTGACCACCATGCTGACAGTTGCAAGTATTCCTAAGTATTCAATGTGGAAGTCCCAATAATAAAATGACAGACGCCACAACTGCAACATTTGACATCAGAATTTTTATGTTCAATAACGACGTTGTCATAAATCGCAACTTCTACAAGAAGTAACTCAGGAAGTACTACTGGACGGCCAGCTGAGGGCGCCGTCTGAAGAGTATAAATACTCGGGCGTGGGCCCAACTTGCCAGAGACAATCTGGAAACAGGAAGCTAGTGACTACTAACCAGACCTCCATGTTTTGTTACAAGTCGATTAAAACCTTGCTTTATGTTCAACCAAGTATTACGTCAGACGTGATGGTATTTTTACAATAAACACAAAATTGCACCCAAGTGACTACCCTTGTGACTATTTGTGCAGAATTTTCCTCTTACGCATGCTCCTACGTGGTGCCTCCCCTGTGGCTTCAGCAGATGTGGAGGCCCCTTGCTCACTTTGCTGCTGTTCCTGTCTTGACACCTTTGGCGGGTGTCCTCTGGGGTTGTGAGCCTGTGAGGGCTCGTTAACAGTCTGCTGCTCCTGTGGCTGTGCAGGGGTTGAGATGTCTATTTCACTTGGGGGTGGACTTCGGTAGGGCTCTGACCGAGGGCTCTGCAGCGGCATGGAAGTGTGAACGCTTGGAGAGGAGCCCCCACTTCCTTGAGGTCTGCCACCAACCTCCCTCTCATGGGTCAGGTCCCCCTCAGTGCCTGCAAGTGGCTGGAGAGCACCTTGGTGCACATCAGGGGGACCATGGGGACCCGTATCTGCAATGCCAGTCCTACTCCGAAGGACTTCCATGAAGGTCTGGTTTCTCTGTTCAATAGATGCCCATCGCTCCTCAAGAGATGTCATTCTATTCTGAACAATGACCATGTTTTCCATACCCTGGCAACTAACCTCCTCCATGGCCATAGCCATCCTCTCCTCTACCGTAGCCATCCTCTCCTCTACGGTAGCCAGCCTTACCATGGAGGTAGCAATCCTTTCCACGGAGGTAGCCATCCTTTCCGTGGTGATGCATTCATGCGCCAATGACTCCACAAAGGCTCTGCTCATGTTCGCTATGGACTCCTCCATTCGCTCCACACTCGCAGCGACACTAGAGACAAAACCTGCCAGAGACTCCTGCATCTGTGCCTGGAGTTCCATCACCTCTGATCTTAATGGATGGACCCAGAGGCAGAGGGTCGACATGCTGCTGAGCCGAGCTGGCAGAGTCCTGCGCCCTCCGACTAGGACTCTCCACTGCTGTCCCTGTCTCCACAATCTGCTAATGCTCACTTGTGAGCTGTGATACACCAGGTGACAACACCACTCTATGTCCCAAAAGTCCCACTGAGGTGTGAATGTCTGCGCTGGTGCTGGGTGTATTTAATTCTGCTGACGCCGCGCCCTCAGAGGTTGCAGCTTCCTCTGAGGAGTCTGGCTGCTCAGCCTCTTCTTCCTGGCTAGGGGGGATGGATGCTTGTGATGGTCCTGTGGGGGAGTCAAGGAAAGAGTCAGAGATGTGATGCAAAGGCTACATGCACAAAACTTTTTGCAGATTCTCATAAGCCAATCTGTTACAGCTTCACAATCATTATCAGTGACTCATGCAGTGTCAAAGAGAGAGATGGGAAACTTTTCTGTCACCAGCTTACTGTGTTACATCTGTCTGTCCGTCCCCCATGCGCGAATCATTCTCTATTCCCATAATTTCCAGGATGGCCTCCTCCCAGGGGGTCAGGTGGGCTATTGAGGCTGTCCCTCCCCCTGTCCTGGCTCGCTCTTTTTTGTTGTGAGCTCTCTTTTCCTGCAATGAGGGAGACAAGTGGAGGTTGAGTGAGAATGAAGGAGTGAGTGTAGAGATTGCATAGCATAGATCCTTAGAAGGAGACAAAGATGGAGTGAGGATGCAAGACCAAGGGCCCTCCCTGTGTGTAGTCAGTTATGTTCAAAGCATCAGAGTGATAGGGAGTGTGAGGGCTGCATGGTCAAATAGTTATGTGAATGTGAGCATAGAGAGAGAAGGAATGGGTAAGGGTGCATGGATGTCAGTGTCAAGTGGGATGTGGAGGAAGAGATTGCTAAAGCTGAGTGCTGGTGAGGAAAGGCAATGGGGATCAGATTGAGGGTGATGGGAAATTCATACTCACTTTTCCAGTGCGCTGAAGGTCATGAAATCTTTCCCTGCAATGTATCCAGGTTCTGCGGGTGACTCCCAAGGAGTTGACCTCCTCAGCCACCTGCATCCACACTGCCTTGATCTGAGTGGGAGGCCTTTTCCTCCCTGATGAAGGGAAGAGCACCTCCCTGTTGGCCCTAGCCCCATCCACTAATGCCTGCAGTGCCACCTCGTCAAAGCGAGGAGCTGATCTGGCCCTTCCGCTTGTCATATTTGCTGCAGCTCCCTCACACTGCACAGTCAAGAAGCTTGGCAGTCTGTAGAAGAAGCAAGGCTTGCTGTAGACCTTAAATGCAGCAACAATGATGACATCATTGGAGAGGACTTTCAGTCATGAAAAACCCATTTGCAAAGGCTTCCAACACGTTGGAAATCAATTGGCCAATTCAGTTAAAATTGCATCAATCTCCCACATCCATTTAGATTCGTGTGGGAAACATGAAATTCGGATAACACAACACCATCCCACATGTAGTGGCGCTTCTTAGTTTCCAAACAGGCAGCCACTGAGCTGTGGGGTTTTTTAACAACGAGTAGACGCGTGTCGAAATAAAACGTTCCCAAACGTAGCTTTGTCTTTTAAACTGTTTACTATAACACTTAACAAACGGAATTACAAAGCAAACACGTATAAACAAACACGGTCAAAAACTGTACTGCTCCAAACCTCACAACTTCTGCCTCCTTCAACCACGTGCAGTTTAAACTTTAAAATGGCTGCACCCATGTGTGGCTTAGGGACTGTTCCATTGTGGCAAGAATGAAGGGGGTGTCTCGGACTATACTACTGGAGCAAGAAAATAGGGGGTTTCTTAATACAATAAGTCGGTCAGGTAAATTAACTGTATTATGCCATTTAACCACTATTTTAAAGTATTTTCTTAAGCTTTTATGGCTCTTACATTCCGGCCCCTAATTGACTAGGCACATGAAGCATATCAATTACTCAAACATTAAGAGTCATAAACTAACGAGTTCAACATATTTACAATATAAGTGTCCACTTTTTTCGTTCGGAAACCTTTCACGCTGCTTCTTGTAGCAGGCAGAGCTTTGCGATCGGTCTTTCCAGGGTACTGGTCTTGGTTTGCAAACAAACGCGACGAACGACGCCTCTGGAGTCTGGCATGGTCTTAATTATTTTTCCCATCAACCAAGAATTTCTAGGGGCTGAATCATCCACAATTAAGACAATGTCTCCGACAATGAAGTTCCTCTTTATTTTGGACCATTTTTGACGCTCCTGTAGCAGAGGTAAGTATTCTCTTGTCCATCTGGTCCAGAAAAGGTCTGACATATACTGAACTTGCCTCCACTTCCGACGGGCATACAGATCTTCCTTTTTGAAGACTCCCGGGGGCATGGCTGGCTGTGTTTTCAACAACAACAGGTGGTTCGGAGTCAGGGCTTCGAGGTCATTGGGATCATCTGATGTCTTAGTTATCGGTCGGTCATTAATGATGGCTTCGACCTCGCACAGAACGGTTTGGAGTCCCTCGTCGTCAAGCACTTGCTGCTTCAGTACAGAACTGAGTAGTTTTCTTACGGTGCGTATCTGTCTTTCCCAGACACCTCCATGGTGGGATGCAGCCGGAGGATTGAAGATCCACTTAATTCCTGTTTGCATCATGGCTTCCTGTATTTTAAGCTGATTCCAACCTTCAATAGCTTCCCGTAGTTCTCTCTCCGCTCCGACGAAATTAGTGCCATTATCAGAACGCATAATGGACACCTGTCCTCTTCTACAGACAAAGCGCTGCAAGGCGTTAATACAGGAATCAGTGTCAAGCGTGTGTGCCACCTCAATATGAACAGCTCTGATGGTCAAACAAGTGAAAAGCACACCATATCTCTTGACAAGGCTTCGTCCTCGCTTTACCTCGAAAGGCCCGAAATAGTCCACCCCTACGTTTGTAAATGGGGGCTTGTCTGGTAACAAACGGTCTTCAGGCAGGTCTGCCATTTTCTGCTCCCCAGCTCTAGCGTGTAACCGTCTGCAAACAATGCATTCAGAGAGTATTTTTCTCATTACGGAATTAGCTCCCGGAATCCAGTATCTTTGTCTTAGCTTCGCAAGCACGTGATTCCTCCCACTGTGTCCAATACTCTGGTGTATATGCTGAAGAATGAGGGTAGCAACCCGGAGGTCCTTAGAAAGGATAGCAGGATGCCTGGCCTCCTCTGGCATAGCAGATTTGTTTAGTCTCCCTCCCACCCTCAGTACTCCATCTTGCAGTGTAGGGTCCAGCTTGTAGATATGACTACCTTTCTTGATTGGAGTATTTCGCTGTAGAGCTTCGATTTCTTCTGGGTATCTTTGTCTTTTACTGAAGCGAACTATCTCCTTCTCAGCCTTGGCCAAATCCTCCACGGTCAATGAATTCTTGCCCAATGTGGTCTTGTGCTGATGCATATACTGCTGTAGAAGCATTCTCTGCTTATCAGGGTTACTTTCAGACTGACTGATAGTGGCTCGGTACTCTTTTCTCTTACCGCTCAGGTGTAGCAGCAACTCTTTCAACCTTAGAAACCATGCAACTGCTTTCCTCAACTGGTGCCATCCTGAGAAATGGTTAACAAGCTTGTTCACTGTGTCAAAGTTCTCTTTCGTATTTATGAGATTTACTGTGACTGATCTCTTGACTTCGACGTCGTCTTCAGCAATCTGACTTGGCATATCTGGTCTTTCTGGCCATGATCTCTCTGTTTCCAGCAGATAACTTGGGCCTTGTATCCAAGTTTCACTCCTCATGAAGTTTTCAGCCTTCAATCCTCGTGAGGCTTGATCTGCTGGGTTTAATGAGGTGTTTACGTACCTCCATTGAGATGGTTGTGTAGCTTCTCTAATGGATGAGATTCTGTTTGCTACGAAGGTCTTGAAGCGTATCTTCTCATTCTCTATATACTTCAGCACCGTCGTGCTATCCGTCCAGAAGACAGATTCTTCTAATGGGAGCTGTAACTCTTTCCGCATCACCTGGTCAACTTTAACTGCAACAACCGCTGCCGTCAATTCCAGTCTCGGGATGGTGACCTGCTTCAGCGGAGCCACCCTGGATTTCCCCATGAGGAAGGCACAATGTTTCTGGCCCTGTTGATTTGTCAGCAAGAGGTAAGTAGCCGTGCCATAGCCGTCCTCACTGGCGTCCGAGAAATGATGTAGTTGAGCCGTCTTTGTAACTCCAAAACTCGCGGGCTTGGTGCATCTACTGACGTTGAAGCTAGAAAGTTGTTGCAAATCTGTCAACCATCTGTGCCATCTCTGAGCTTGACCTTCTGGGATATCTTCATCCCATCCTCTCTTGTCTCTACACAGCTCTCGTAGCATCAGCTTCACCGGCAGAATGAGTGGTGCCAGGAATCCAAGAGGGTCGTAGATGGAACTGACCACGGAGAGAATCCCTCGTCTTGTGGATGGTCTTTCGTTCACCATTATCCTGAAGTTGAACGTGTCTGACTCGATGCGCCATTGTACACCAAGAGCTCTCTCGATAGGAAGGACATCATGGCTCAGGTCCAGATCTTTGACTTCAGTGGCTCTTTCCTTTTCTGGGATAGAAGCTAGAATTGCTCTGCTGTTGCTTATCCACTTAGTCAGATGGAATCCTCCATTCGAACACAGAGTTCTAAGGTCTCTTGACAGTGCGATGGCATCGTCTTCTGTTGACACGGACTTCAGACAGTCGTCGACATAAAAGTTTCTGAAGATTGTCTCCACAGCCTCTGATGGTGCTTTGCCTTTGCCATCTTCTGCAGTTTTTCTGAGAGCGTAGCTTGCACAGCTGGGAGATGATGTGGCTCCGAACAAGTGTACGACCATTCTACATTCCACCATCACTTGACTAACGTCGCCATCTGGCCACCAAAGGAAGCGCAGAAGATCAGCATCTTCATCAGGGATTCTAACTTGGTAGAACATTGATTCTATGTCTGCCATCATGGCAATGAGCTCTTGTCTAAACCTAGTCAAGACGCCAATGAGGGTATTAGTAAGATCAGGACCTTGAAGCAGCTGGTCATTCAGTGAAGTTCCTCTGAATGAGGCGGCGCAGTCAAACACTACACGGATCTTTTTCTTCTTTAGGTGATACACCCCGTGATGAGGAATGTACCAGACCCTTCCATCGTCTCTGTTCAACTGTTCCTCGGGCACCTTTACAGCATAGCCTTTCGCTATGATGTTTCTCATGAAGTCTTTGTAGTCTTCATGAAAGTCGGGGTTCTTGTTCAGCTTTCCCTTTAGACTGATGGCGCGTTGCTCTGCTATGCAGCGATTGTTCGGCATCTTCGCGGTCTGTCTTCTCAGTGGCAAACCAATGTGATAGTGGCCATCAATGAACTGTGTAGACCTTGTCATCAAACCCATGAACTGATGGTCTTCTTGTGACATCTCTGTCTTTTCCTCACAGCTGCGTTCTGAGAAGTCTGCGTTGAACTGCTGTATCAACAGCTCTTCAATGCTTGCGATAGAGATGCGATTAACTGTGATGTTTTGTCGTTCCTCCTTGTTCGACTTGTGGCCATCATCTCTCCTTACCGGTCCATTGACTACCCATCCAAGGGCTGTCCTGACGGTGTAGGGTCCGTCATCCTTGCTGTTTATCACCTGCCATGGCTCCATAGTTTTGTAGGCATTGGTTCCAATTAATAGGCCAATTTCTGCTTCAATGTATGGGAGACGCACCTTTTCTAGGTAAGGCCATCTATCCACGTCCTTCTGCAGGGCTAGGTTCCCTATTCTAACAGGAATCTCCCTCTGTGTGAAAACATTAGGCAGGTCTATGAAGTCCTTCTCTTCAAGTCCACACACTTCTAGGTCTGACAGGATATAACTTTGCATTGACTTCTCATGACCCATGGTGCGTAATAGGATTTCTGTTCTTCTGCCTCTAACGTTCAGCTGTCGCATGAGTGATTCTGTGCAGAACATTGCTGAGCTACCTGGATCCATGAAGGCGTAAGTCTCCACAAGCTTCTTGCTCCTCTTAGACTTGATCTTTACTGGTACGATGGCAAGAATACAGTCACTGTCACCGGCCCCAGTGAGTCCACAAGTCTCTGGTTCTAGCGACACCAGAGCACTTGAAACAACCTTCTCGTCGGTATTGTTTTCTTCACTCTTCTTAGAGACTTGTTCTTCTTTATGGCTATGCAGCAGGCTGGGGTGTTTCCGAGTGCACTCTCTGCATGTTGTTCTTTGCTTACAGTTTCTACTCAGGTGCCCCTGAGAGAGACATCCAAAGCATAGGCCGTTGCACTTCAGGAATTCGACTCTGTCCTTATGTGGCTGTGCTTTGATGTCGCTGCAGAAATCCAATGTATGATTCTTCTGGCAGAATAAGCATGGCTTCTGAAAGGCATTAGCAGACGTCACTGTGCTGCTCTTTTTGGGAGATGAGTTCTGGGGCCTTTCTTCCTCGGCCTGGGTGACGATAGTTGCAAAGCTGCTTCCCCTGGAACCACCTTTCCTGAGAGTCTTTGATTCTACAGGCTTGGCTTTCACTCTTCCATCGGTGGTCGGGCTGACATCTTGGATGTTTCCAAACAATGGGTCCCTAGCAATTTTAGCCTGTTTGTCTATGAAGTTCACTAAGTCTGCAAACCTGGCTCTACTTTTCCGTCTCTCCATTATCTCAAAGGCTGTTCTTCTCCATTGTTCTCTCATCCTGTAAGGAAGCTTAGAGATGATGATTCTCATAGTCGTAGGATTGTCCATCTCTTCCATGAATTCAACATCCTCCATGGTGTTGCGACATCCTATGAGGATAAGAACATATGCGTTCAATGCCTCTCCGTCCTCCGATCTGATCTGTGGCCACTTGGTAGCCTTTTCGATATATGCAGTGGCTATCTTCAGCTCGTTACCATAGTGCTCCTGCAGCAACTTCCTGGCTTCTATGTATCCCCGGTCCGGTCTCATGTGTTCACAGCTTCTGACCAGGTCTTGTGGCTTACCACTGGTGTACTGTCCCAGGTAGTACAACTTATCACTGCTGCTCCCTGTTTTGGAGTCAATGGCTTGTTCAAAGGATCTGATGAAGGGCTTATACTTGAGTGGGTCGCCTTGGAACACTGGTATGTCTCTTTGAGGGAGTCGAAACAGATTCTGTTGTTTTACAAGCATCTCTGTAATTTCGTTCTGACGTTGCATCACTCGGTATAGGCTTCTCCCTGTGTCTTCAGGCCTCTGGTGGTCATCAGCAGGGTCTAGTCTAGACCGTCTGACGTCTGGGGTAGCATCACGTGCTCCTGTTAGTGGAGAGGCCACTCTTCCACGCTGTAATGCCAGGGGATTGCCTTCGGGCTCTGTTGTAACTCTTGAAGGTGCCCTGGATCCAACTCTATGTGACAACGTTGACTGGCAGTGGCTCTCGCCGTCCCGTGAGCCTTCATAATCTTCGTACGCACTCAACCTGGCGTCTGAGACCTCGATAGCTGTTTTTATCTCCAGCTGTTCTTTCTTTGCCTGCACCTGGGCCCGTTGGGCCTGCAGTTGGGCCTCTTGGACCTGCAGTTGGGCCTCTTCCCGTTCAAGAGCTTGCTTCTCCGCTAAAGATGCTGCCCGCGCCATCAACGCTGCCCGTTCAGCCTCCGCTCTCATGCGTCGCGACGAGCTTGTGGTAGAAGCGACTGACCTGCGTCCAGAAACAGAGCTACCTTCTTTTCGATTTTTGCTCGGTCTGGCGGAAGTCTCTGAAATGCTATCGTCTGGTCCGACTTCATCGTCAACTTTATCTTTCTCTGCTGTATCAGCATCTTGACGAATCTTTAACATCCACTGTTCCGTGGCCTTGATATAGTCCTTAATGCTGGTTGATTTAAGATCAAACCAGTTGTGCTGATCAGCGTTTCCCTCTTCTTCAGACAGAAGTGCTAATACATCTTCATTGAGTACATTAAATTCTTCATGCAGCTTGGAGAAATCGTAATACATTATGTCTTCAGCTTTCTTAATATTAGCATTATCTTCCATGAGACGATCAATTATCTTCATTTTTCCAGTTATCTGAGCTAATTTAGCCTTCCTTGCGCCTATGCTTCTATGTAACTTCTCTTCCATTGCCTTTGGGGTGAGCTTTATTTCCCTCTTTTGGCCAGCAATCTTTCTGGCTGATGGAAGCTCCTGGCTCCGTAAGGCCTCGGCCATTTTACCCGCAGCTCTTATTTAGCTTCTCAATAGAATGAACAAAGCAAGTAGCATTCACTGTACCTTTGCTTTCTTATATTGTCGTCTGGCTCCGTGACCATTCGGGTATCCGTTCGCCGACGATTCCGTCCCTTCCTTCTTAGGGAGCAAGTTTTTGACTAATGTAGTGGCGCTTCTTAGTTTCCAAACAGGCAGCCACTGAGCTGTGGGGCTTTTTAACAACGAGTAGACGCGTGTCGAAATAAAACGTTCCCAAACGTAGCTTTGTCTTTTAAACTGTTTACTATAACACTTAACAAACGGAATTACAAAGCAAACACGTATAAACGAACACGGTCAAAAACTGTACTGCTCCAAACCTCACAACTTCTGCCTCCTTCAACCACGTGCAGTTTAAACTGTAAAATGGCTGCACCCATGTGTGGCTTAGGGACTGTTCCATTGTGGCAAGAATGAAGGGGGTGTCTCGGACTATACTACTGGAGCAAGAAAATAGGGGGTTTCTTAATACAATAAGTCGGTCAGGTAAATTAACTGTATTATGCCATTTAACCACTATTTTAAAGTATTTTCTTAAGCTTTTATGGCTCTTACACCACACCTGAGTTAAAATCCCCCCCTTTGGTTCTGTCTTCACAGTAGAGGACACAAATAACTTCCCAGAAATGCTAGGGAACCAAGGGTCTAGTGAGAAGGAGGAATTAAAAGAAATTAGTATTAGTAAAAAAATAGTGCTGAAGAAATTAATGGGACTGAAAGCCAATAAATCCCCAGGGCCTGATAATCCGCATCCCAGAGTACTAAAAGAGGTAGCCATGGAAATAGTGGATGCATTGGTTGTCATCTTCCAAAATTCTATAGATTATGGAACAGTTCCTGCAGATTGGAGGGTGGCAAATGTAACCCCACTATTTAAAAAAGGAGGGAGAGAGAAAACAGGGAACTACAGACCAGTTAGCCTAACATCAGTAGTAGGAAAAATGCTAGAGTCTATCATAAAGGATGTGATAACAGGATACTTAGAAAATATCAATGGGATTAGACAAAATCAACATGGATTTATGAAAGGGAAATTGTGTTTGACAAACCTACTGGAGTTTTTCGAGGATGTAACTGGTAGAATAGATAAGGGGAACCTGTGGATGTGGTGTATTTGGATTTTCAGAAGGCCTTTGATAAAGTCCCACATAAGAGGTTAGTGTGCAAAATTAAAGCACATGGGATTGGGGGTAATATACTGGCAAGGATTGAAAATTGGTTAACAGACAGGAAACAGGGAGTAGGAATAAATGGGTCTTTTTCGGGGTGGCAGGCGGTGACTAGTGGGGTACCGCAAGGATCAGTGCTTGGGCCCCAGCTATTCTTAATATATATCAATGAATTGGATGAGGGAACCAAATGTAATATTTCCAAGTTTGCCGACGACACAAAACTTGTGAGTTGTGAGGAGGATGCAAGAGGCTTCAAGGTGATTTAGACAAGTTGAGTGAGTGGGCAAATACATGGCAGATGCAGTATAACGTGGATAAATGTGAAGTTATTCACTTTGCTAGGAAAAACAGAAAGGCAGAGTATTATTTAAATGGTGATAGATTGGGAAATGTTGATGTGCAAAGGGACCTCGGTGTCCTTGTGCACCAGCCACTGAAAGCAAACATGCAGGTGCAGCAAGCAGTTAGGAAGGCAAATGATATGTTGGCCTTCATTGCAAAAGGATTTGAGTACAGGAGCAAGGATGTCTTACTACAGTTATACAGGGCCTTGGTGAGACCACACCTGGAGTACTGTGCAGTTTTGGTCTCCTTACCTAAGAAAGGATATACTGTACTTGCCAAAGAGGGAGTGCAGCGAAGGTTCACCAGACTGATTCCTGGGATGGCAGGACTGTCTTATGAGGAGAGATTGGGTCGACTAGGCCTGTATTTACTAGAGTTTAGAAGAATGAGAGGGGATCTCATTGAAACATATAAAATTCTGACAGGGCTAGACAGACTGGATGCAGGGAGGATGTTTCCCCTGACTGGGGGGTCTAGAACGAGGGGTCACAGTCTCAGGATATGGGGTAGAATATTTAGGACTGCGATGAGGAGGAATTTCTTCACTCAGAGGGTGGTGAACCAGTGGAATTCTCTACCACAGAAGGCTGTGGAGGCCAAGTCACTGAATATATTTAAGAAGGAGATAGATAGATTTCTAGATGCAATAAGCGTCGAGGGGTATGGGGAGAGTGTGGCAATATGGCATTGAGATAGTCGATCAACCATGATCATATTGAATGGCAGAGCAAGCTCGAAGGGTCGAATTGCCGACTCCTGCTCCTATTTTTCTATGTTCTATCTATGTTTCTATCTATCTCCTGCTCTCCAGCACAACAGTGACTACACTTCAAAAGTACTACATTGGCTATAAAGCACTTTGATGGCCTGAGGTCGTGAAAGAAAGGGTCTTTCTTTTCATCTCTCTATCTACTTCAGCACATACAGATGCCACTCTCCAGAAGTCACACTTTATTAATGCTTGGCACAGCTGGTAGCAGTCACACCTCTAAGCCAGAATTTGTCATTCAATCCCCACTCCTGGACTGTGGCAATAGCTGTGATCCTGTGACATGAACGCTCAGTAGTTTACTGACAGAATGAGCAAGATGCTCACAGGAAGCAAGATAATGCTAGGAAGTCCCTTTGGCTCCCTGCTGGAAATGCTTCATTCCATGTCAGTTTACAGCCATCCACGACTGTATAAACAGCAGCCCGTCTCCATCCCTTTCTTGAGATATTAGCAGCTTATGAATGTCTGGCAAACTCAACTTACAATATATAAAAAATCCTCAGCTGAAATTTAGACTAAGTTGTTTCATTGCAGTTATAAAAGAAAAGGATTGTTTTCATCAATAGCGGTTGTTTCATGTGGAAGAAAACTCTGTATGGCACCCAGTGGACAGAGTAGTAACAAGATGTTTAATATTTTATAAAAATTAATATATTTTGCATAGAGCATGCCTGATCTTCAAATCTGATGCAAAGTAAGTTTGTGAGCACAGGAGCTACTGGAAGCTGAGAAATACTTGCATGCTTTGCCACTTCTTCATTATTTACAGGGCAAAATAATGTTTAGCAATATCACAATTATGTATCTGAAATTATAAAACTGCACTGCTGACTTTCATTACCCTCTGTACAATGGTTTAAAATTTTACACTGCTAACACATTTCTCCTGTTGAGGCACATTTTATGATTTCATCATTCATTTTGAAAAATGAATGACTTATTCAATGAGTCATTGCTGCTGATCAGCTTCATGATTCTTTTTTAATTTGTTCCTGGGACGTGGGCGTCACTGGCAAGGCCAGCATTTATTGCCCATCCCTAATTGCCCTTGATTGGTGAGTAAGTGCTGCGTGATGGTCGATGACGCCTTCCATCACTTTGCTGATAATTGAGAGTAGACTGATGGGGCAGTAATTGGCCGGATTGGATTTGTCCTGCTTTTTTGTGGACAGGACATACCTGGGCAATTTTACCACATTGTTGGGTAGATGCCAGCTTGGCTCGATACATGGCTAGTTCTGGAGCACAAGTCAGAGTAAGACAGCTGGGATATTGTTGGGGCCCATAGCCTTTGCTATATCCAGTGCGCTCAGCCATCTCTTGATATCACGTGGAGTGAATCGAATTGACTGAAGGCTGGCTTCTGTGATGGTGGGGACCTCAGGAGGAGGCTGGGATGGATTATCCACTCGGCACTTCTGGCTGAAGATGGTTGCAAAAGCTTAAGCCTAGTCTTTTGCATTCACATGCTGGGCTCCGCGATCATTGAGGATGGAGTTATTCATGGAGCCTCCTCCTCCCATTAGTTGTTTAATGGTCCACCACCATTCACGACTGGTGTCGCAGGACTGCAGTGCTTTGATCTGATCTGTTGATTGTGGGATCGCTTAGCCATGTCTAAAGCATGCTGCTTTCGTTGAAATGGACAGTAAGGAACACTCCCATCAATAAATACGTTACCAAAAGTTACTGTGTTTTTTGTATATATGCAAAAATCAGAATGGTTGACTTTACATTCATGAACTAATGTGGGTCTTTCTTGGTACATCAGGTCTCTCAATGTTTTCTGAGGCAATCAGAACAAACAATACTGGAGGCATGTGCACTTTACTGAAGAATTGGCTAATATTTGTAGGTTTGAGCTCAGTGAGTGCATGGTTAGCAGCATAACAAGTGGCTCAGCAGGTGCATTCTGATAGGATAAGTTACAAGTAACACTCAACTGAAGAGCCAATCTCTCAGATAACTCATGGCAAAACAGTGCTGCCCTGTGAATGCACTACATAGGGGAGACAATTTGAACTGTCCTTTGATACATTCCCCAGGTGCTGAGAGAATTTTTACCAGCTAGATGTGTGCAAGCAAACTTTTGACAGTTTATGAGCAATTCACTCCTGGTACTAATATTATTTTATTGTCCCTTGGAATCAACTGCAAATTGTTACTTGATAAACCAACATTAATAACATAAGAGTTACCAGATCCTGTGAATATCACACTTGCATTACTATCAGCTGTCAGTTCAATTTAGACTCACTAAAGACAGCAAAAAATAACAAAAAGATTGATTAAGAAAAGGAAGATAGATTATGAAAGTAAATTAGCAAAAAATATAAAAACAGATAGTAAGAGTTTTTATAGTTATATAAAAAGAAAAAGGGTGGGTAAAGTAAATGTTGGTCCCTTAGAGGATGAGACTGGGAAATTAATGGTGGGAAATATGGAGATGGCAAAAACACGGAATGAATATTTTACATCAGTCTTTACAGTAGAAGACACTAAGAATATCCCAACACTGGACAAACAGGGGGCTAAAGGGGGGGAGGAGCTAAACATGGTCAAAATCACTAAGGAAGTGGTACTTGGTAAAATAATGGGAATCAAGGCAGATAAATCACCTGGACCTGATGGCTTACATCCTAGGGTCTTGAGGGAAGTGGCGGTAGGGATTGTGGATGCATTGGTAATAATTTTCCAAAACTCCCTGGACTCGGCAAAGGTCCCGGCAGACTGGAAAACTGCTAATGTAACACCCTTATTTAAAAAGGGCAGTAGACAGAAGGCTGGAAACTATAGACCGGTTAGCCTAACATCTGTGGTAGGTAAAATTTTGGAGTCCATTATTAAGGAGACAGTAACAGGACATTTGGATAATCATAATTTAATAGGACAAAGTCAGCATGTTTTTATGAAGGGGAAGTCATGTTTGACAAATTTGCTGGAGTTCTTTAAGGAAGTAACGTATAGGGTGGATAAAGGGCAACCAGTGGACGTAGTGTATTTAGACTTCCAAAAGGCATTTGACAAGGTGCCACACAAAAGATTATTGCTTAAGATAAAAAATCACGGGATTGGGGGTAATATTCTGGCATGGATAGAGGATTGGCTATCTAACAGAAGGCAGAGAGTTGGGATAAATGGTTCATTCTCAGATTGGCAATCAGTAACTAGTGGTGTTCCGCAGGGGTCAGTGCTGGGTCCCCAACTCTTTACAATCTATATTAACGATTTGGAGGAGGGGACCGAGTGTAACATATCAAAGTTTGCAGATGATACTAAGATGGGAGGGAAAGTAGTGAGTGAGGAGGACATAAAAAACCTGCAAGGGGACATCGACAGGCTAAGTAAGTGGGCAGAGATTTGGCAGATGGAATACAATACTGGAAAGTGTGAGGTTATGCACTTTGGCAGGAAAAATCGTAGAGCAAGTTATTATCTTAATGGCAAGAAACTTGAAAGTACTGAAGTACAAAGGGATCTGGGGGTCCTGGTGCACGAAACTCAAAAGATTAGTATGCAGGTGCAGCAAGTGATTAAGAAGGCCAATGGAATGTTGGCTTTCATTGCTAGGGGGACAGAATATGAAAATAGGGAGGTATTGCTTCAGTTGTACAAGGTATTGGTGAGACCGCACCTGGAATACTGCGTACAGTTTTGGTGTCCATACTTAAGAAAGGCCATACTTGCTCTCGAGTCAGTACAAAGAAGGTTCACTCGGTTAATCCCGGGGATGAGGGGATGGACATATGAGGAGAGGTTGAGTAGATTGGGACTCTACTCATTGGAGTTCAGAAGAATGAGAGGCGATCTTATTGAAACATATAAGATTGTGAAGGGGTCGGATTGGGTGGATGCGGGGAAGATGTTCCCGATGATGGGTGAAACTAGAACTAGGGGGCATAGTCTTAGAATAAGGGGCTGCTCTTTCAAAACTGAGATGAGGAGGAACTACTTCACTCAGAGGGTGGTAGGTCCATGGAATATGCTGCCCCAAAAAGCTGTAGAAGCTACATCATTACATAAATTTAAAACAGAAATAGACAGTTTCCTAGAAGTAAAGGGAATTAAGGGTTACGGGGAGCGGGCAGGAATTTGGACATGAGTCTAGGTTCGGATCAGTCATGGCACTGTGGGTAGCGGAGCGGGCCCAGGGGCCGTGTAGCCTGATCCTGCTCCTATTTCGTGTGTCTAATTCTGTTAGATTCAGGAGATGGTTCTGTGATAGTGGATTGGCGGTTAGGATCAGATCAGCCATGATCTTATTGAATGGCGGAGCAGGCTCGAGGGGCCGATTGGCCTACTCCTGCTCCTATTTCTTATGTTCTTATGTTCTTATGTCTTTTGTCTCCACTAGTCCTATTACCACCTCGTCTGGTTTTGAATACCTCTTAATGTCTCTTTACTTCTTTTGTTCTATCGCAGCCCTGCCTTTCGATCTATTTTATTTCCTTCCAAGTTTTGAAAAAGGGTTAGACCCGAAACGTCGATTCTAATTTCTCTCCATGGATGTTGCCTGGCCTGCTGAGTTTTTCCAGCATTTTCTGTTGTTATTAAGGAAGTAAGTCAGCTCTTTTGTTTCTAACTTTTTAAAAATATTAGATAAAGCAAAACAAAGATTGGGGCTCTTACATGGGGATAAGGCAAACCTGAAATAAAGATGAACAAGCTTTAAAAAAAATTGTTTCTTAAATTTTATTTTTATTAAAATGAATAAATTTGACACTCCACAAAATTAAAATAGTTTTTCAGGGCCGTAACCTTTGTTTAGCAATCAATACACTGTCAAAACCCCAGTTACACCTAATTGAAAAGGGCCTAACTTTTAATGAGGTTATTAACAGCGGTATTCCTGCAGAAGATCCGAAGTTTGCATGAGTTTCCCTGATTTGATAGATTTCACTGATTGCCGGCTCTGTGGGGGGTTGGGGGGGACACAGCGCAGCCTGTGGAGGAGCAGTGAATGACAGACCGCAACTTCAGGATTTCCAACTTAGGCTGCGCCTGCGCTGAATCCTGAAGTTGCGGTCAGATTCAAAGGCGAAATGATGGCAAACGCTACCGCAAATTCCAGGCCAATGTCTTCCATTGTAAAAGTTCTTGGGATCTGGCAGGCAAGGAGTTTGTACTGTAAGAATTAGTGATGGATTTTTTTTCAGTTTGTTGATATTCTGTTTAAAACTGCTCTTTAAGATACTGCTGAGAAGTAGAAGCCATATGCTTCAACTTAAAACAGTATCCATAGGGTAGATGCTGTTTGTAGATAAAATATTTGCTGAATGAGTGAATGTGAATGTTTACGTTGATTTCTAACAACACAAAAAAGATAAAACTGTGCTACTAGCTGACTTTATTGAATATGTTCAGAGGTATATTGGGTCACTTATCCCATTTCATCTCCTTTTAAGTAATATACATTCAAATATTCTGCTTAGTCCAACAGATCTCATAAAGGGTAAGAATGAGTGTACGCTAGCCATAGAGCGAATGACCATATCAAACTGCAGTGGTCCCTGCCTGTGGACCTGAGGTGACTGGACTGAGGGTGAAAACTCTGAAGTCTTGAGTATGTCAAAGACTTGATTTCACTGCATGTTGAGCATCGATAAGTACTTAAAATAGAAGATTAATCAACTGTGAAATGTGGAAAAATGTCAAGCTTATGTATCTGGAGTATTTGCAAAAATAAAAGAGTAGGCACCAGCAAGAAAAGTACAATTCAAATCTAGATGTAACTTGTCAAGAGCAACTCTACTGTTTCTGTTCCAAATGATAGAGCATAATATGATTATTAATATTTCCAGAATTGCTGTTCATATGTATAGTAATCTTTTCTATAATTTATGATGGGAATAAGGTGGAATTCTGTAAGATTCCACAAAATGTGACATAACAATACCATTTCCTAAAAGCATTCACTGTCCTCTAAATATTACAAATAGTCTTTGATGGTTGTCAGTGAATTGAACTAGGTTTTCCCATTTTGTACACGTACAGACTTTCTGCTCACATATAACTAAATCAGACTGTGTAAGTCTGATGTCAGATCCTGAGGATTGTGTCCAGTTGTTGGTCACTCAGACACAAGGGAAATAGTCAAGCTCGAGAGGCTTTGCAGAAAAGATCCAGGAAGTTGGTGTGCTTTCACTCAGCCCCTAGGTCAGAGGATTAAGTTATGAGGAAAGACGAGAGAATCTTAGATTTTTCAACCTTGGAAAGAGATGTCTGAGAGAGAATCTTGTAGACATATAAGGTAACAAATGATTGAAAAGGTGAATCCAGAGCACTATTACAATGTAATCTGTGACAGGAGGACAAAATGTATCGTTTTAAACTGGTGAAAAGCAAATTTAGGATAAGAACATAAGAAATAGGAGCAGGAGTAGGCCATTTGGCCTCTCGAGCCTGCTCCAGCTTCAATAAGATCATGGCTGATCTTCTACCTTAACTCCACTTTTCTGCAATATCCCTTGATTCCCTTAATATCCAAAAATCTATCAATCTCTGTCTTGAATATATAGATGGATAGATGTTGGGGAACTTTTCACATAATGAGTGATCATTTCTTTTAATGAACTTCTAAGGGGCTTGATTTTGCCAGACCCGAGGAGGCAGGAATGGAGGCGTGCGTGGTGTTAAAATTACAAAAAGTGGCAGGCGGGCCCGACCCCGCCTCCAACCCACCTCCAAGCAATTTTCCCAAATGCGTGGTTTCTGATCCCGTCTCCGTCCCGCCTCCAGGAGGCGGGATAGGCCCTTAAGGCCCTTAACAACCACTGAATTGCCTCTATAATCCCATTTTGAGAGGCCTTTCTGATTTTAACACTTTTCCCACGTAATGCACGCCTCCTCTGAAACACGACGGTGAAACCTGGCGGTAGCACAATTCGATTGCTGACTATCAGCTGCAGCTCCACCATTAAATAGGAGATTTGATCAGTCATCATTTGCAGGTGGCAGGACTTTATTGTCTCAGGTCTGGGGGAACTTTTAGCAAGCATAACCATAGCTGTGGAAGTTTGGAGCCTGACACCCATCTCCAGTGTGACCTCCTGAGAAACCCCTCTCATCACCTTGACTGAGCACTTCCTCAACTGAGGTATATACCAGAAGCATGGGAACCATTTATTTCCTTTCCTCCTGGACATTAGATTCGAACGAAGGCCAACTGCGGCAGCAACAGAACCATGAACAACAGCAGCACCAACAGCAGCAGCAACAACAGGAGCGCCAAGCTGCTGCTCACCCACCTGAAGCTGCACAGGTCAGAAGGCACCAGCGCATGGAAGCCCGTCGGCGCAGGAGATACCCCCCAAACAGGGTCTACAGACAGAGGATCAGGTACCTCAACATGACTGAGCAGCAGTGCCAAAGGCGGCTCCAACTTTCGCGAGAGGTAGTGGGTGACATCTGCGCAATGGTGCAGCAAGACCTGGAGCCCAGAGGAGCAGGTGGACAACCCTTACCAGTGGCCGTCAAAGTCGCCACCGCACTCAACTTTTTTGCCTCAGGCTCATTCCAGGGATCAGCAGCAGACATCAGCAGCATCTCCCAGGCGGCCGCACACACTTGCATCACGCAGGTAACCGATGCCCTCTTTGCCATCGCGCACAATCACATCCAGTTCTCCAAGGATCAAGCAAGTTTCACGGCGTGTGTGGTTGGATTAGCTAATCTGGCAGGCTTTCCAAGGGTGCAGGGCATCGTTGACTGCACACATGTGGCCCTTAAGGCACCCCATCGTAATCCAGGTATTTTTGTCAACCGCAAGGGCTTCCACTCCCTCAACGTGCAGCTGGTGTGTGACCACGAAGGAAATTTTGCATGTTTGTGCCAAGTACCCTGGCAGTTGCCATGACTCCTTCATACTGTGCCAGTCTAGTATGCCTCCGCCATTCAGTCTGCCAGACCAACTTAACAGATAGCTACTTGGAGACAAGGGCTATCCCCTGAAGACATGGCTAATGACGCCGTTGAGGAGCCCATCCAACGAAGCTGAGGAGCGCTACAACTACAGCCACATTTCCACCAGATCCATAATCGAGCAAACCATCAGCTTGCTGAAGATGCGCTTCAGATGCCTGGGTAGATCAGGTGGAGCCCTGCAGTACTCAGCAGTCAGAGTCTCCAGAATCGCTGTGTACTTCACAACATGGCACAGCGTCATGGCTTGCAGATTACTGAGGACCAAGTGGCTCCTCACATACCCTCCTCAGATGATGAGGAGGAGGAAGGTGAAAACAAACATCCTGCAGAGGCCCATCAACCAGCGGCAGCAGTACATGAAAACATTGCTGCCTGGAATGCAAGGAACGCACTCATCTTGGCCAGATTTGCTTAGCCTAGTCAATCAAGCACTTTTGCCTCACAGCTTCTTACCAGAGCATCGACAATGGCCAAGAACCAGCGGATTCCTAGCACTCTGACCACCATACTGACAATTGTAAGTAATCCTAAGCCCTCAATGTGGAAGTCCCATTAGCAAAATGACACACGCCACAACTGCAACAGTTGCCATCAGAATTTTTATTTACAATAACCAACTGATGGCTTTTCAACATTAAACATCACATTTCATCCAAGTGACTACCCTTGTGACTATTTGTGCGGTATTTTTCTCTTACGCGTGCTCCTACTTGGTGCTTCCCCTGTGGTTTCAGCAGATGTGGAGGCCCCTTGCTCACTTTGTTGCTGCTCGTGTCTCAACAACTTTGGCGGGTGTCCTCTGGGGTTGCGAACCTGTGAGAGCTCGGCAACAGTCTGCTGCTCCTGCGGCTGTGCAGGGGTTGAGACGCCGATCTCAGCTGGGTGGGGACTCTGGTGGGGCTCTGACTGAGGAGTTGGCAGTGGCATGGAAGTGTGAGTGCTTGGAGAGGAGCCCCCCACTTCCTTGTTCTCTGCCACCAACATCCCTCTCATGGGTCATGTCCACCTCAGCGCTTGCAAGTGGCTTGAGAGCACCTTGCTGCACATCAGGGGGGCCATGGGGACCCGTATCTGCACTAGCAGTCCTACTCAGAAGGACTTCCATGAAGGTCTGGTTTCTCTGTTCAATAGCTGACCATCGCTCCTCCAGAGATGTCAGTCTATTTTGAACACTCACCATGTTTTCTACACTCTGCGACTTAGCTCTTCCATGGCCGTAGCCATCCTCTCATCTACTGTAGCCATCCTTTCGATGGAGGTTGCCATCCTTTTCATGGTGATGCGTTCATGCGCCAATGACTCCACAAAGGCTCTGCTCATGTTCGTGATGGACTCCTCCATTCGCTCCACACTTGCAGCGAGCCTGGAGCCAAAACCTGCCAGAGACTCCTGCACCTGTTCCTGGAGTTCCAGCACCGCTGTTCTTCTGGATGGACCCAGAGGCAGAGGGTCGACATGCAGCTGAGCCGAGCTGGCAGAGTCCTGCGCCCTCCGACTAGGACTCTCCACTGCTGTCCCTGTCTCCACAATCTGCTGATGTTCACTTGTGAGCTGTGATACACCAGGTGACAACACTAATCTATCTTGCGATGGTCCCACCGAGGTGTGAGTGTCTGCGCTGGTGCTGGGTTGGCTGAATTCTGCTGATGCTGCGCCCTCAGAGGTTGCAGCTTCCTCTGAGGAGTCTGGAGGCTCAGGCTGTTCCTCCTGGATAATGGGGACAGGTGCTTGCGATGGTCCTGTGGGGGAGTAATGGAAAGAGTCAGAGATGTGAGGCCAAGGTTACAGGCACATTGCATTTTGCACATGATCATAAGTCCATCTGTTAGAGCTTCAGAATCATTATCAGTGACTCATGCAATGTCAATGAGAGAGATGAAAACTATTCTGTCACCAGCTTTCTCTGATGCACCCGTCTGTCCGTCCCCCACTTGCGCATCGTCCTCCACTCCCACGATCTCCAGGACCGCATCCTCCCAAGGGATGAGTTGGGCTACTGAGGGTGGCCCTCCTCCTGTCCTCGCTCTTTCCCTCTTATTGTGAGCTCTCTTTTCCTGCAATGAGAGAGACAAGTGGAGGTTGAGTGAGAATGAAGGAGTGAGTGTAGAGATTCCATAGCATAGATGCTTAGAAGGAGACAAAGATGGAGTGAGGTGGCAAGACCAAGGGCCCTCCCTGTGTTTTGTAAGTTGTTTTCATAGCATCACAGTGATAGGGAGTGTGAGGGCTGCATAGTCGAATAATTAGGTGAATGTGACCATAGAGAGAGAGGGAATGGGTAAGGGTGCATGGATGTCAGTGTCAAGTGGGATGTGGAGGAAGAGGTTGCTAAAGCTGAGTGCTGGTGAGGAGAGGTGATGGGGATCAGATTGAGGGTGATGGGAAAGTTATACTCACTTTTCCAGTGCACAGAATGTCATGAAACCTCTTCCTGCACTGAAGCCAGGTTCTGCGGATCAGCGACAATGAGTTGACCTCCTGGGCCACCTGGATCTACACAGCCTTCATCTGCTGGGGAGGCCTCTTCCTCCCTGAAGACGGGAAGAGCACCTCTTTATGAGCTCTTGCTCCCTCCACCAAAGCTTGCAGGGCGACGTCATCAAATCTGGGAGCAGACTTAGGTCTCCCGCTGCTCATTTTGCCTTCAGGTCCCCCTCACAGCAAAGGCCAAAAGGTTGGCAGTCTGCAGAAGAAGCAAGGCTTCTTGCTGACCTTAAATGCAGCAGCAGTGATGACGTCATCAGAGGCGAGTTTCAGACTGAAAAAACTAATTGGGCCATGGGTTCCCACACGCTGGAACTCAATTGGCCAATTAGGTGAAAATTGCATCATTCTCCCACATCGATTTGGAATCGGATAACACGAAAAGCGGATGACACGACCCCAGCCCGCCCCAATGACAAAATCGAGCCCCTAATGTCAGAAAAGCTTTGAGTTACTTAAGATACTGTGAGGGGTGTTGTGTCGGTACCTTTCTACCTAGACACAATTTAGGACTCAGAACTCAGAGATTCAAACATGAAGTGCTTTATTGGAAGGAAAGGAAGTTCTGGAAAGTTCCGAACAAAGAGAGCTAAACTTAACAGAGAACATCCAACCATTTATCTCCTGTGACAGCGCCACCACAGGTGGGAGGAGAACACACAATAGAACACACAATACATAACATTTCCTCCCCTCTTAAATGGAAGGTCCACATTATTCCTCAACAGGTAAGTTACTTTCAATGCACTCAACGAACCTAGGGTAGAGGTAGACTGCCTCAACCCCTGACTTTACCCTGGGGTTTATTCTGCCCCAGTCTTGTGGGTAAGTCACTAAGCCTACAGATCCAAGTGACTTGGAGGCCGCCGCTCTCTGACAGGATACCGGCGGTCATCGCTGGCTTCCACAGCAGTAGGCATTGACACAGGCCTGGATGGAGAAGGTGCCTGTGTCAGTCGAAAGTCAGGAGTTTGCACAGGTGGAACAGTCTCTTTGACTTCCTGTGTTGGAGAAGAGCACTGTGGCAAAGGATGCTGGTTTGCGGTATAATCCGGAAACAGTTCAGGCCAACCAGCCGTTGGAGCCTCTGTGGCTGTCTCTGCTCCTAGCAACAGTTGATCTGTGTGTCTTCTCCAGACGACGTCCTCAGCAGTCTCAACCGTGTAAGACACAGGGCCCATCTGCGCGATCACCGTAGCAGGAACCCATTTCGGTCCAGTGTTGTAGTTTCGAGCTAGGACGTGCTCTCCAGGGTGAAACCGTCTCTCCTTGGATCTTTTCTCTCTCTTTTCAACTTGAGCTTGTTGTTGACAATGGACAACCTGTTCTGCCCTTGGAGGTTTGAGTAAGTCAAAACTTGTCCGCAACTGTCTCTTCATCATGAGTGAAGCGGGGGAAGTTTTGGTTGTGGCATGCGGCTCGTTCCTGTAGGACAACAGGAAGCTGTTCAGACGTTGGTGGATTGAGCCCTGACCTTGCGATGCCTTCAAGGCGTGCTTCAAAGTTTGCACAAACCTTTCTGCCTGGCCGTTAGTAGAGGGATGATAGGGCGCAGACCTGATGTGTTGGACACCATTCACATGCAGGAAGGTTGCAAACTCCTGTGATACAAATTGTGGACCGTTGTCACTTACGAGTTGCTCCGGTGAGCCATAACGGCTGAACATCTCACCAAGTTTCTCAATTGTTTTCTCTGCCGTGGTAGACCTCATCACAGCGACCCTACGGCCACTTGCTACGAGTGTCCACAACCACCATAAACATCTTCTCTTCAAAAGGACCGGCGAAGTCCACATGTACTCGCTGCCACACTTCTGCAGGCCAATCCCAGGGGTGTAGGGTTGCCAGTTGTGGAACATTCCGGACCCTTTGACATGGGGAACATGTTTTGGCTTTCTCCTCAATATTCCCATCGAGACCTGGCCACCAGAAGTAGCTTCTTGCCATTTCCTTCATCCGAACCATCCCACTGTGGCCTGTATGAAGTTGTTGCAGTATAGGTTCCCTCAGAGGTGGCGGAATGATGACACGGCGTCCCCAAAGAAGACAACCTGCCTGGACAGAGAGCTCATTTCTTTTTGAAACATAAGGTTTCAAACTAGGAGAATCTCCTATAGCTCTCCCTCGAATGACATCGTCCATTACCTCAGACAGGACTGGATCGTTGCGGGTGTACCTTCGCACCTGAACTGCAGTGACAGGTGCTCCCTCCACTTGTCTAAAGTAGAAGTTGTCTATCTGACGAGGCTCTGGGGGAGTAACAGGCAAGGGTAGCCTCGAGAGACCGTCTGCGTTGCCGTGCAAGTCTGATTTGCGATATTTGATGTCGTATGTGTGTCCTGACAACAGTAAAGCCCACCTTTGCATCCTGCTTGCAGCGAGAGACGGAATTCCGGTGTGGGGCCCGAAGATTGAAGTCAATGGACGGTGGTCTGTCAGGAGTGTGAACCTTCTCCCAATCAGATACTGATGAAATTTTCGAATTCCAAAAACGATTCCCAAGGCCTCGCGCTCGATCTGCGCATTGTTACTCTCGGCCTTGTTCAAGGTGCGTGATGCGAAGGCGATAGGTTTCTCTTCACCCGAAGGCATGATGTGGGATATGACTGCTCCCACACCATATGGTGATGCATCACATGCTAGCTGCACGGGTAGCTTTGGGTCGAAGTGTGTCAGGACCGTCGATTTCAGCAATGCTTTCTTTGCTTGGGCGAAAGCTTCGTTGCACAGTTCAGTCCATTTCCATGTTTTGCCTTGACATAGCAACTGATGTAACGGCTTCAGCAATGTTGCTAAGTCTGGAATAAACTTCCCATAGTAGTTAAGTAGCCTCAGAAATGAACGTAACTGGCTCACATTCTGGGGTGCTGGGGCCTCCACAATCGCCTTGACCTTTGGCGGCACCTTATGCAGGCCAGTAGCGTCAATCACATGCCCCAGGTACTCAACTGAAGACTGAAAGAATTCACATTTGTCTTTACAAACTCTGAGTCCATACTCTTTCAGTCGTTGTAGTGTCGCATCCAAGTTCAGAAGATGATCCTCCTCATTTGTCCCAGTGACAAGGATGTCGTCCAGGTAGCACTGGACTCCTGGCAGTCCACTCAAAATCTGATCCATTGCCCTTTGGAATAGAGCAGGGGCCGACGTAATTCCAAATGGAAGGCGGCAGTACCTGTATAGCCCCTTGTGTGTCACAATTGTCAGCAGCTCCTTTGATTTGTCATCGACATGCATTTGTAGATAAGCCTGGCATAAGTCTATTTTGCTGAACTTTTGCCCTCCGGCCAGGCCCGTAAAAAGATCGGCTTGCTGTCAGGTTTAATGTCCAGTCTCACGCTGATCTTTTTCATGCTCCCAAGTTCCCCATTGAAGAGTTCTGCATGTTTGTTTAACACTGTAGTCAGACCTGACTCCCCTTTTGACATCATGCGGACTGCAGGCCAGTCCAGCGTGATTTTCTCCAGCCACGCACGTCCCAGTAGCGATGGGTAATTTCCCTTTACCACATATAGTGGCAGTTTTGCAGTCTGTCCGTTCAATTTAACTGTCACCTCAATGACGCCTCTCATGGCCGCAGGTTCGCCGGTATACGTCTTTAGCACAATGTTTGTTGGCTGAAGGGTAAGATACTTTAGCATTTTGTTGTAGACAGTGTCTGAAACAAGGGACACAGCCGCGCCTGTGTCCACCTCCATCCGCACTGATTGTCCCTCCACCAGTGGTGACACCCAGTAGCCATTTGAATCACCTGCAACCGTCAGTATGTGCACCTCTTCCTCCTCAGAGGTGTCGCTCCCCTCTGTTTTGCTTGTTCCATCATACTGCACTGAATGAACACTCTTTTTCCTCTCTTGTCCAAATACAGACATTTTGCTTCCATGCTTCCTGTAGTGTATGTAACCGTTCCACCTTTAAGAGAACTATTTTAAGGGTTGCACTACTTTATCTTGGCTGCTGTATACTGTAATACCGGTGGTGACCTCACCGGTATATAAGTGCTGTGTAACGATTTATTGGGCAGTTCCGCCCTGACCTTCGACTAGTAAAGACCTGTTAAAAGTTACTCTTGTGGTCTGTGTAATAATTCTCATTATAACACACAGACTTAACAGTGGCGACGAGTACGATCTTACCCTGCGGCAGAGATACATCTAAGGCAGTTTAACGGGCATCGAGAGGAGGCATCCGCCCTCATCATTCTGCTGAGAGAAGACTCGGGTCTGCAGAGCAAAGGAAGAATTCTGACACGAAGCCTTCCATCAGCAACAGGCAGTGATCATCCCTTCTATCACGGTGGTGGGTAAGCCGACCAGCGACGAGCAGCAAGTCGGCCACGGTGGCTGTGAAGTAGGGGAGGGAAAAACGGAGGAGATAAGGGCGGAGAACTCGACCACGGCCGGGGAAAAGAGCCGGACAGAAGTCGGGGCCAGAGGCACTGAGACTGGGGCAGCGTAAGGCACGGGAGCCGCGGTGAATGCAAACGCAGCCGGTGCGAAAGACCGGGCTGCAAGCGGGCTGGGAGACGCAACAGCGTCGAGGGAGAGCTCGACCGCGACCGGTGAAAAAGGCTGGGCAGCTACCGAGGCCGCGAGGTGCAGCGACCAGGTCAGCGTAAGGCGCGGGAGAAAATTTTAATAAAAACCGCGGAGAACTCAGCCGCAGCCGGGGGAAAGGACTGGACTGCAAGAGGGGCTAGGAGGCACGATTTGAAAACCGCTGGGGAGGGCGAACGCAGCAATTCGGCAATCGCCATTACAGCCAGCGGGGGAGAAAGGCAAAACACGGGAAGCCGCCATTTTCGTAGGCGGGGGAAGAAGACAAGCGCGGGAACCGCCATTTTGAAAAAAATAAAATAAAATAAAATAAAAATTTCTTTTTGTCTCTCAAGAAGGTTGCGAAGATGCCTAAGCGTGGTAACATCAACGATTTCGATCCCGATGTTGAAGATTGGGCCACGTATGTAGAACGCACAGAGATATATTGTAAGGCAAATAAAATATCAGATGAAGATAAAGCACTAACCTTACTAAACTCAATGGGTGCGAAGACATACGGGCTATTGAAGCATCTTCTATCACCAGCTAAACCGGCGGATCAGACTTTCGCTAAAATTGTTGCTGTCCTGAAAAATCATTTGAACCCCACACCGCTGATGTTAGTGGAACGCTTTAAATTTTATGCGAGAACGCAACTGAAAGAGGAAAGCAACGCGGAGTATTTAATTGAACTGCGTAAGCTAGTGAAATACTGCCAGTTTGGGGAAAGCCTGACAGAGGCACTGAGAGACAAATTCGTGTGTGGATTGTCGAAAGAAGGAACACAAAAGCGGCTGCTTGAAGAGAATGATCTTACACTTGATAAGGCTGTCTCTATTGCAGCATCGTACGAAGCCGCAGCGAGAGGCACTGCGGGAATGCAGCTGAAGGCAGCGGTACTCAGCGTAGATCAAATGGCTTCGGGTACAACGAAATGTTATCGTTGTGGGCAGACAACACACGATCAGAACCAATGCTGGTTTAAAAACCAGGAATGTAGAAAATGTGGCAAGCTTGGTCACATAGCTAAAGTATGCCGGTCAGGAAAGAAGACCAGCAACAAAAAGTCACCGCAGGAAAAGTGCAGAAAGGTACATAAGGTGGCTGAGAAGAGTTCGGGTGAACAGAATTCGGATTCAGACTCCAACAGCAAGGAACTGGGTAGTCTGAGAATTCACAATGTGAGTAAGGAAGCTGACCGACAAACTATCTGGGTCACACGGCAGATAGCAGGAGTCCAAATGAAGATGGAATTGGACACTGGATCGGCGTTGATGGTCATGAATAAGCAAGATTACAAAAGGTTATTCAAACATATTCCCCTACGGGATACGAAGATAGTATTGCCGACATACACGGGGAAAGAGTATACCCCATCGGAAAGATAAAAGTCAAGGTGGTACACAAGGGCAAAGAACACCAAGGAATGGACATATATGTACTACCTGAGGGAGGTCCACCACTTCTGGGATGGGAGTGGATCAGAAAAATAAATATGGACTGGCACTCCCTAAACGCAATAATGGTAGATTCCGGAAAAAAAGATGTCAAACCTGAACGATTGTCCAGAATATTGGATGAGGCTAAAGAGGTGTTCCAACAGGGACTGGGAACACTGAGAGGAATTAAGGCAAAAATCAAGATTGCAGAACATGCAAACCCAAAATTTTTCAAAGCCAGACCGGTACCTTATGCGATACGACCTGCTGTGGAAGCTGAGCTGGAAGGGCTAGAACGTTCAGGAGTACTGTCTAAGGTGGACTGGAGTGAGTGGGTCACGCCCATTGTTCCCGTCATGAAGCGTTCATCGAGTAACAAGCCAGGGGAGCCAGGTAAGGTCCGCATCTGTGGAGACTTCAAGATCACAGTTAATCCGGTGCTTCACACGGTGCAATATCCGCTCCCGCGGATTGAGGATATCTTTGCTTCATTGTCTGGCGGGAAACGCTTCACCAAGATAGACCTGGCGCAAGCGTACTTACAGATGGAAGTTGAGGAAGAGTCGCGCCAGTATCTCACAATCAACACGCACAGAGGCTTGTATCGATATAATAGACTGGTTTTTGGAGTGGCTTCGGCTCCAGCAATTTGGCAGAGGGCCATGGAGCAGGTATTACAGGGAATTCCAAGCACTCAATGTTACTTGGACGATATCCTGATTACAGGAGATGACGATGAGGAACACCTTGCAAATTTGAAACTGGTGCTCACCAGGTTGAAGGAATATGGCCTTCGAGTTAATCGCCAGAAATGTGAGTTCTTTCAGAAACGGATCTCGTACTGTGGTCATGTCATTGACCAGGAGGGGCTGCACAAGTCACCTGACAAGATCAAAGCTGTTGTGAAGGCTCCCGCTCCGGAAAATGTATCCCAGTTGAGGTCGTTCCTAGGGTTGATTAACTATTACCATAAGTTTCTGCCAAATCTATCCATGGTGCTGCACCCGCTGAATGCTCTTTTGCAGAAAGAAGTACCATGGAAGTGGAGCGAGGACTGTAAGAAGGCCTTTCGCAAAAGCAAGGCATTGATCACCTCAGAGGAAGTGTTGGCTCACTTCAATCCAACGCTACCTATTCGTTTAGCTTGCGATGCTTCTCCTTATGGTATTGGAGCAGTACTCTCCCACAGGTTGCCAAATGGCTCGGAAAGGCCAGTCGCATTTGCATCCAGATCATTGACCTCCGCTGAGCGCAACTATGCTCAGATAGATAGGGAGGCTCTCAGCCTGGTGTGGGGTGTAAAGAAGTTTAACCATTACCTGCAGGGCCAGAAGTTTACACTGCTGACAGACCACCAGCCGTTGGTATCCATATTCAACCCTAAAAAGGGCGTTTCCATTATGACAGCGCAAAGGCTACAGAGGTGGTCCCTTTTCCTAGGGGCACACCAATACGACATTGAATACAAAGGATCAAAACAGCATGGGAATGCTGACGGTTTATCGCGCCTACCGTTGCCAACGGTAGAAGAGGCGCCTACAGTGGACCCAGTGGAGATGTTCCACTCAACCATAATGGAATGTCTACCAGTAACAAATTCTACCATCGAAAAGGAAACGAGAAATGACCCGACTCTCTCACGAGTCTACGATTTAACGGTGAAGGGATGGCCAGCACATGGCGAACCACTGTTGCCAGCATTCTCGCAAAGAAGAGAGCAGCTGTCAGTATGCCGAGGAACTTTGATGTGTGGATCCAGAGTGGTGATTCCACCCAAACTCCAGCATAAAGTGCTAAAGGAGCTTCACGAGAGGCATCTGGGTGGAGTAAAAATGAAGAACCTAGCCAGAGCGTTTGTGTGGTGGCCAGGTATCGATGGAGACATCGAAGAAATGACCAAGAGCTGTCTAGGATGCCAGAAGGTCCAAAACGCCCCACCACAAGCCCCTCTACATCCATGGGAGTGGCCCTCATCTCCATGGCAAAGGGTACATATCGACTTTGCTGGTCCATTTATGGACTCAATGTTCTTAATCGCGGTGGATGCACACTCCAAGTGGCCGGAGGTAAGAAAGATGTCCTCCACCACCACGGAAAAAACCATCACAGTATTAAGGACCATATTTACCAGGAATGGGCTGCCGGAACAGATCTGTTCTGATAATGGACCGCAATTTGTATCCGAAGAATTCAGGAAGTTCTTAAAAAACAATGGGGTTAAGCACTACACGTCCGCCCCATACCATCCCGCCACCAATGGATTAGCTGAAAGGTTTGTCCAGACCTTCAAGAAGGCCATAAAGGCCATGGGTAATGAAGACATAAATCTACAACATAAGGTAGATAACTTCTTGTTGGCGTACCGGAATGCAACACATGCGGTCACAAACCAAACTCCCGCCATGATGTTTCTCAATAGAAGACTAAGATGCCGGCTGGATTTGATCAAGCCAAACATCAGAAGGGACGTAGAGAACCGGTAATTTCAAGGCATGAATGAAAGGCCAACTAGAACCTTCCAGATAGGTCAACAAGTTTTGGCCCGGGACTACCGTACCGAGAAATGGCAGCCTGGAACTATTTGCACACGACTAGGACCGTTGATGTATACCGTGGACATTGGTGAAAGCATAATAAGGCGTCATGTTGACCAGATCATCGAGTCATCCGAAAAGGGACAACCTACTCCACAACTCTATACGCCTAATGATGAAGCAGAGATACCCATAGTATCTACCTCCGATCCGGTGATACTGGAATCAGATGAACCCGACACTGGCATTCAAGTCGAATCGACCTTGCCAAAAGAACCTACTACACCACCGAAAACTACTACACCACCGAGGCGTTATCCGGACCGAGTCAGGAAGCCTCCAGAGAGACTGAATCTGTGAACTGTTTTTACATGAAGTTGTGTATATGTTATGATGCTATGTTAATGGGGAATATATACTGTTAAGCTAAAAAGGGAGGATTGTAGTGTATGTAACCGTTCCACCTTTAAGAGAACAATTTTAAGGGTTGCACTACTTTATCTTGGCTGCTGTATACTGTAATACCGGTGGTGACCACACCGGTATATAAGTGCTGTGTAACGATTTATTGGGCAGTTCCGCCCTGACCTTCGACTAGTAAAGACCTGTTAAAAGTTACTCTTGTGGTCTGTGTAATAATTCTCATTATAACACACAGACTTAACACTTCCCAGCTCTGCCTGTTCTTTTTTTACCTCTACAGGCACGTTCAATGTGACCCTTTTTGCCACAATTTCGGCAATCCAGCTCCGTACACCAGCAGTCATTAGCGTGATGGCCCATTTTCCCACAACAGTAACATGTGCTGTTCCGCGCACCTTTAGCCTCAGACGACACCTTGTGAACTCTCCCTGTTGAACTCAACTGGTGAGCCTCCTTTTCCGCCATCTCCATGGAGACACTAACTTCAATGGCCTTTTCAAGAGTAAGGTTGTCCTCAGTAAGAAGGCGCTTCTGTGTGGCTGCATTTTGCAGACCACACACAAGTCTGTCTCTAATGGTGTCATTCAGCACCTCCTTGAACTGGCAGTGTTCCGACAACCTTTTTAAAGCAGCAATAAACATCGTCACTGATTCCCCCTCCTCTTGATTCCATTTGTGAAATCTAAATCTCTCAGCAATAACCAGAGGTTTTGGTGAAAAATGTGCTCCAAGAATTTCCACTATTTGCTTATATGTTTTAGTTCCTGGCTTATCTGGCTGCACGAGGCTGCGAAGTAAATTGAATGTCTTCAGCCCGATTACTCTGAAAAAGGTAGGCAAGACCTTTTCATTTGCCACCGCATTCGCCAATAAAAAATAGTCAAAACGTTCTGTATATGCGCTCCATTGCTCCACATTTTCATCAAAATCACCGATGTTTCCTAATATAGTAG
Source organism: Somniosus microcephalus (assembly GCF_052327205.1). Lineage (NCBI taxonomy): Eukaryota > Metazoa > Chordata > Chondrichthyes > Squaliformes > Somniosidae > Somniosus > Somniosus microcephalus. The sequence goes on from NC_140989.1 coordinate 97,396,258, forward strand.
CCATCTCACGTTTCAAATTAAATTTTCTGTTTACTCACTGCACCCGTAACGTACGCAGATTCATCCGCTCCTCGTTGCCACTTGTTGTGTCGGTACCTTTCTACCTAGACACAATTTAGGACTCAGAACTCAGAGATTCAAACATGAAGTGCTTTATTGGAAGGAAAGGAAGTTCTGGAAAGTTCCGAACAAAGAGAGCTAAACTTAACAGAGAACACCCAACCATTTATCTCCTGTGACAGCGCCACCACAGGTGGGAGGAGAACACACAATAGAACACACAATACATAACAAGGGGTGAAGTGAAGCTCCTTTTCTAAATGGATGCGCTAAAATGGCATCTGTGTTTGTCCCAAAAAAATCAATGACTGCGCTCAAGAAAGTAATTTATTGGTTATAAAGTGTTTTGGAATTGTCCCGAGGATGTGAAAGGCACTAAATAAAAAAATTAAAAAAATTTTGGCCAGTGAATCACACACAAAATGGAGAGATCTTAAAGATGAGGAGGGAGGAAAAACAAATGGAGGAAGTAGTAGCAATAGATAAATACTCAAAGTGGTTCGACAAAAGTGCAAACATTGGCCAACAACAATCTAGTTAGCAGCCATAATAAATCTGTCTCTTTACCCGCCCTTGTCAAAACCCTTATTATGAATTATCTATGTTGTCCCCGTAAAATATAAAAGTCTGACATTGCTTGTAGCTACAGGTCTGTTCCTTTCATCAGTACACATATTATTTGAAAAGTTAATTAAAAAGGTGTATGCCTTGAAAAATCAAGTACTAACTGAATGTATTGAAGGTAATTATTTATCTGACTATATGCAGTGCTTTTCTGATCTGACTGTAGTGTGTAGTAAGATTGCATCAGTGACAATAATATCTCCGGGGCTAAAAAAAAGACACCATTAAAACAATAAAATTGAGGGGGATGGGGGAGGAAGGTCAATCTTGAGCCTTGCTCTTGATCCTTACCAAATGGCTCCAGCTGATAAGTGTGTGCAAGAACATTGGCCAAGATTTTCCTTACCTCGGCGGATCCGGTGCGGCCGGGGTCGGTAGTGGGTCACGGCACCGCTGTTGGATCCATCCTGCTCTGAAAAATGATTTTACATTGATTGGGCTTGTTAAGCACCCCTAGCACATTTCCCAGTCCAATTAGAGGAATCGAGTCTGGTGACGTCATTCATGACGCGTCAGCCGATTTCCTTAACGGGACCATGGTCAACTTTATTTTGACAGTTCCGCTGTCAGTGTTCTACAGCATTGAAGTGCTGCAATCACTGACAATGACTGTGCAGACGTGCAGGGCTGCACCCAGGCTCTCCCATGACTCCCTCCATATGCTTATGGAGGGAGTCACAGCATGCAGGGAGGTCCTCTTCCCTTCTGAAGTGCGGAAGACACTTCCCCAGGAGACCAACACAGCCTGGTTGCACATTGCACAGGAGGGCACAAGCAGGGACGTGGTCAGGAGGACCTGGGTGCAGTGGCGCAAACCTTTCAATGATCGCATTAGATCACGAAACGTTAGTACAAAGCCACACTCAAACTTACCCTGCTGTGCCTCTCTGCCTTCCCTACCCTACTCCTGCACATCCTTACTCACACCAACTTATCTTGCACCTCCACCCATCCCTCTCTATCAACATTATCACATCCCCATCTCACTAGCCACCCCTCACACTCGCCCTCATCCTAGTCCAACCATACCAACTAACAACACACAAGGGTAGCCACTTGGGTGTTTTATCCAATGTTCATGTAAAGTTTCTGTTAATGAGCTGTCAAACATTGAAACCTTTACTTTCAACACTATGCGTTCTTGGACTGATTTGTGTGCATCTTTGGAAGTGAATTTGTGAGTTGCAGTGAATGGTGAGATATAACGGTACCCCCCGCAATGGTGATGAGTGTGAAAGGAATGGCTTGGGCATTGTAGGGATGCTTTATGGTGCTGGTGTGGGGTGGTGCCAACCTGGCTCATCAGGTGGCAGCTAGGGTGTACAGCGTCAAGTGAGGTAAATCTGGCCATGGTGAGGCCATCCCTGGCCTCCCGGGCAGCAATGTGGTCGGGTGCCTCCCTGGTGCAAGGGTCAAGGATGTCTCGGAGCGGGTGCAGAGCATTCTGAAGGGGGAGGGGGATCAGCCAGTTGTCGTGGTACATGTAGGTACCAACGATGTAGGTAAAAAGAGGGAGGAGGTCCTACAAGCTGAATTTAGGGAGTTAGGAGCTAAATTGAAAAGTAGGACCTCAAAGGTAGTAATCTCTGGATTGCTACCAGTGCCACGAGCAAATAAGCTTAGAGAGAGTAAGATAGATAAGCTAAATACGTGGCTTGAGCAGTGGTGCAAGGGAGAGGGATTTAATTTCTTGAGGCATTGGAACCAGTTCTTGGGGAGGAGTGACCTGTACCAAGGGGACGGTCTACACCTGAACTGTGAGGGAGCCGATGTCCTCGGGGTAATATTTTCTAGGGCGGTTCGGGAGGATTTAAACTAATTTGGCAGGGGGATGGGAACCTAGGTAGTGGAAAAGAGGGAAGTCATATGAAGTCAGAAATAGATGGTAGAAAGGTGAGAAGCAATAAGCAAAGGAGAGAAACACAAAGGGCCAAACTAATTCATAATGAGAGTGTGAAAAAAGCAAGCCTGAAGGCTTTGTATCTTAATGCTAGAAGCATTAGGAACAAGGTGGATGAATTAGTTGTGGAAATAGAGGTAAACAAGTATGATTTGATTGGGATTACAGAAACGTGGCTGCAGGGTGGGCAAGGCTGGGAACTTAACATCCAGGGATATACAATATTTAGGAAGGATCGGCAAAAAGGTAGGGGAGGTGGGGTAGCATTGCTGGTAAAGGAGGGGATTAATGCAATGGAAAGGAAGGATATTAACTCGGATGAAACGGAATCTGTATGGGTAGAAATGAGAAATAGCAAGGGGAGGAAAACGTTAGTGGGTGTGATATATAGGCCTCCAAATAGTAATATGGAGGTGAGGGAAGGCATAAAAAGGGAAATTAGAGAAGCGTGCGATAAGAGCACAGCTGTCATCATGGGTGACTTTAATTTACATATTGATTGGACTACCCAAATTAGTAAAAATTCTGAGGAGGAGGAATTCCTGGAATGTTTTCGGGACGGTTATCTGGACCAATATGTCGAGGAGCCGACTCGAGATCAGGCCATTTTAGACTGGGTATTGTGCAATGAGAAGGGACTTATCAGCAATCTTCTTGTACGAGGCCCCTTGGGTCAGAGCGATCATAATATGATCGAGCTCTCAGTCGAGATGGAGAGTGAGGAAATTGAATCAGAGACTAAGGTCCAGAACTTAAATAAAGGGAATTACGAGGGTATGAGACGGGAATTGGGTAAGATTGATTGGGTGGTGTTTCTGGGGGGATTGACAGTGGAGAGACAATGGCAAGCATTCAAAGATAGAATGGAAGAATTCCAGAACATGTTTATACCGGTTTGGCATAAAAATAAACCTAAAAAGGTGACTCAACCGTGGATAACGAGGGAAATTAGGGACAGCATAAAATCAAAAAAAAAGGGCATATCAACTGGCAAAAAAAAGCACCAGACCGGAAGATTGGGGGCAGTACAGGATACAGCAAAAGAGGACAAAGGGATTAATCAGGAAGGGGAAAATAGAATACGAAAGTAAACTTGCAGCAAACATAAAGACAGACTGCAAAAGCTTTTATCGGTATATCAGGAGGAAAAGACTGGTAAAATCCCAAGTCGGTCCCTTGCAGTCCGATTCGGGAGAATATATAATGGAGAATAAGGAAATGGCAGACCAATTAAACTCATACTTTGGTTCTGTATTCACAAAGGAGGACACAAATAACCTCCCAGGAATATCGGCAAACATAGGGACTAATGAGAGGGAGGAGCTGACAGAAATTAGTATCTCTAGGGATATGGTGTTGGGTAAGTTGAGGGGACTGAAGGCCGACAAATCCCCGGGGCCTGATAAACTACATCCTAGGGTACTTAAGGAGGTGGCCCTGGAGATAGCAGATGCTCTAAGGATCATCTTCCGGAACTCCATTGACTCGGGAACAGTACCCGTGGATTGGAGGGTAGCTAATGTTACCCCAATATTTAAAAAGGGGGGTAGAGAGAAAGCAGGGAATTATAGACCAGTAAGCCTTACATCGGTTGTGGGCAAAATGCTAGAGTCCATTATTAAGGATAAAATAGCGGAGCACTTGACAAATGGGGAAAGGATCGGACAGAGTCAACATGGATTTACAAAGGGTAAATCGTGTTTGACTAATCTGCTGGAATTTTTTGAGGAAGTAACTGGTAAAGTAGATGGGGGAGAGCCAGTGGATGTGGTGTACCTTGACTTCCAGAAAGCCTTCGATAAGGTTCCACACAAAAGATTATCATGCAAAATTAAGGCTCATGGAATTGGGGGCAAAGTATTAACGTGGATAGAGAACTGGCTGGCGGATAGAAAACAGAGAGTTGGAATAAACGGCTCGTTTTCGGAGTGGCAGGCAGTGACCAGCGGGGTGCCGCAAGGATCTGTCCTGGGACCCCAGCTGTTCACAATATATATAAATGATCTGGATCAGGGAATTGGATGCAATATTTCCAAATTCGCTGACGACACTAAACTAGGAGGAGGGGTGGGCTCTGATGAGGATGTCAGGAGGCTACAGTGCGATTTGGACAGGTTGGGGGAATGGGCGGATACGTGGCAGATGCACTATAATGTGGATAAATGCGAGGTTATCCACTTTGGGGGTAAAAACAGGAGGGTAGATTATTATCTAAATGGCAATAGATTGGGAGATGGGGAAGTGCAGAGGGACCTGGGTGTTCTTGTGCACCAGTCACTGAAGGAGAGCATGCAGGTGCAACAGGCGATTAAGAAGGCAAATGGTATGTTGGCCTTCATATCAAGGGGGTTCGAGTATAGGAATAGGGATACCTTACTACAGCTGTACAAGGTGCTGGTGAGACCGCATCTGGAGTATTGTGTACAGTTTTGGTCGCCCCATCTGCGGAAGGATGTTCTTGCCATGGAAAGAGTGCAACGGCGATTCACCAGGCTGATACCTGGAATGGCGGGAATGACCTACGAAGAGAGATTAAATAGTTTGGGCTTGTACTCATTGGAGTTTAGAAGATTGAGAGGGGATCTCATCGAAACATATAAAATTATGGCAGGCCTGGACAGGCTGAATTCAGAGAGAATGTTTCCAATGGCCGGGGAGCACAGAACCAGGGGCCACAGTCTAAAAATAGCGGGCAAATCATTTAAAACAGAGATGAGGAAGAATTTCTTCACTCAAAGAGTGGTGAGCCTGTGGAATTCCCTGCCACAGAGGGCTGTGAAGGCTAATTCAATAAATATTTTCAAGAGAGAATTGGATATATTTCTGAAGGCTAAGGGGATTAAGGGTTACGGAGAAAAGGCGGGGACGGGGTACTGAACTGGTAAGATCAGCTATGATCTCAGACGAAGATCAGCCATGATCTCATTGAATGGCGGAGCAGGCTCGAAGGGCCGAATGGCCTACTCCTGTTCCTATCTCTATGTTTCTATGTGCTGATGCCCTGTGTTCTGTGCAGCATCAGGTGACTGCGGAGAAGGTTGGTGTTGTTGTTGGTGCTGCTGGTGTGCCTGATGCTGCTGGTGTTGGGGCTGATTGTAGTCGAATTCTGAGGACCAAGGTGAGAGAGTATAAAAAGCACCCATGTTGATGGAATAGATGGCAGGTAAAATAGAAATGACAGAATCAATCCATCAATGGTGAGAGAGTTCTTCCAATGAGGTGAGAGTGGATGGAAAGTGGAAAGCCCGCAGAATCTGTGCTGGAAGTTGACTGAGAAACAGCTTGTGGCTGAGGAAAGTGATGATCTGTCAGGTGGGAGCTTTTACTGTACATTTGAAGCTGTCAACTAATCAGCTGGAGCAATGGCTACTAAACTCCCGCCTCAGGTTGACGGCCGTGGTCCCCGAACAGTGTTGGTTCCTGTGGCCATGAAGTTAAAGTCAAAAGTTAAGTTAAAAAAGCCTGTTAATCATCTGTCAACTAGATGCTACTGAGTTTAATTGGGTCGCCCGCCACTGCCTGTCAGGTCTGCTCAGCGCTGACAGACCTGACATTGGGAAAGGTGCGTTGTGGCGGATTGACAGCGGGGTTCCAACCCGCTGTCAAAAAAATCAAATTTCTCACCCGACCCGCCACCGATCCTGCCTGCTGACCCCCCGGACAATTCCAGTCATTGAGTGAGGACAGGATTAGCCACAGCTGTGATGCTCTTCATGAATAACTGCTGTCCTTCACTTTCTGGCTCACACATGAAGAATGGCCTTTCAGATGAGGTACCAGTGAGGGTTGTTGGTTGTGAAATAGAACCTGCAGCACAGGAAGGAAGAAAGGAGGAGGAACTTGACAACACCACTCCTATTTCATTGCTTGCTAATTATTAGCATCCTATGCTCCTCACTCAAAGATATTGGAGTCATTCTATCAATTTTTCATTGTGGCAGCTTGGTTGCAGTTCATAGCTTTACACTTCAATGTGTTAAAATGTGTTGTAATCCACAGTAAGGAATTGAGGGGAAAATATAACCCTCGATGAGATTCCTCATAACTGATCCATCAAATAGCAGTGACAGCAGAATTAATTGGGGAAGGAGGAGATGAAAATAACATTGATGTGATTAATAAGGTATCTGGAATAGGACCCTTGTGAGGGGCCAAAAATTACCAGCATCTAAAACATTGTGCTCCAATGTTACTATAATGGCAAGAGGTCAGCCTGGAGACAGATGTTAAGTTCAGGAGAATCCCCTGAGTGACCATGAGGGACTGTTACCAGAGGAATAGGCAGAATATTGCACCAATAGGAGCACTGTTAACAAACTGCTTACTGTTTGACAGTTAGCAGAGACTATAGAGAAATGAATAAGGTGCTATACATAAACATCATCGATCCCAAGTAGGCCTGTGTGTGACGAGAAAGATTGTACAATATGCAAAAGAACTGCAGAATAGTTGATAAACATATGCAGCTACTGAAAGGCCTTTGCAATAAATCAATAAATGCTTTGAGATTAGATGGCAAATTGATAGACTGGATTTAAATGAAGATTATTGAACACCAAGAATGCATACTATCAGCAGCACTATTTAATCTTATACTGGTGGCATTCATCCAAATGGGACTTGTGACAGCCAAGAAGGTACGAAATTGAAATTGAATGGCGGTGCAAGGTGGAAATTAACTTACGATTCATATCTGATATGGACGTTGCAAACACACTATTATTTTAAGTTTCTAAAGAATGTGATATTGTTTCGCCAATCTAAAATGTTTCAGTATTCTTTGAGAAGTTATGGGGTTAGGTTTTCATCTGGGCTGGTTTTCAGGCCTAGATACGGCAGCCGCGCCCAAACCAAGAGGCACAACGATGCCATAAATTGGTCCTTGGACCTCAGTGGCATATTCGTAGCGAGCTGCTGGTGGCATCACCATGGGCAGCTTGCCCCTTGAGAGAAATCATTTTTGGTCTACGGCCTGTAGATAAGTTCCAGGGTGGGTGGGCGATCGAGAGAACTGGAGTTGTGGGGCGTGCTCCTGCTCCCTCGACCCTATTCCCACCAAAATGCTGCCCACCCAATTTCCCTTTGTTGTCTCGTTGTGTGATATTGTTAATGGTTCCCTCTCCTCAGGTACTGCCCCCCTCCCCTTCAAATCTGCAGTCATCACCCCAAAAAACCCAGCCGTGACTCCTCCGTCCTTGCAAACTGCCCCATCATCAACCACCCTTTCCTCTCCAAAGTCCTTGAACGTGTTGTTGCCTCCCAAATCCGTGCTCATCTTTCTCATAATTCCATGTTTAAATCACTGCAATCGGGTTTCTGCCCCTGCTACATTGCTGAAACAGCCTTTATCAAAGCCACAAATGACATTCCTTTGTGACTGTGACTATGGTAAACTATCCCTCATCATCCTTCTCGACCTGTCTGCAGCCTTTGACACAGTTGACCACTCCATCCTCCTCCAACGCCTCACCTCCATTGTCCAGCTGGGTGGGACTGCACTCGCTTGGTTCCATTCTTATCTATCTAGTCATAGCCAGAGAATAACCAGCAATGGCTTCTGTTCCCACTCCCACATCGTTACCTCTGGAATCCACCAAGGGTCTATGGTTGCCCCCCCCCCTCATATTTCTCATCTGCATGCTGCCCCTTGGCGACATCATCCTTAAACTCAATGTTAGGTTCCACATGCTACTGACGACACCCAGCTCTATCTCACCCTCACCTCTCTCAGCCCCTCCACTGTCTCTACTTTGTCATGCTGCTTGTCTGCCATCCAGTACTGGATGAGCAGAAATTTCCTTGAACTAAATATCGGGAACACCAAAGCCATTGTCTTTGGTACCCGGCACAAACTCCATTCCCTAGCCACAGACACAATCCCTCTCCCTGGTAATTGTCTGAGGCTGAACCAGACCATTCACAACCACATATCAACTGTATAACCAAGACCGCCTACTTCCATCTCTGTAACATCATCCGACTCCGCTCCGGCCCCGGTCCCGGCCCCGGCCCCAGCTCATTTGCTGCTGAAACCCTCATCCGTGCCTTTTGTAACCTCGAGACATGACTATCCAATGCTCTCCTGGCTGGTCTACCATCTTCCACACTACATAAACTTGAGCTCGTCCAAAACTCTGCTGCCTGTATCCTAACCTGCACCAAGTCCCGTTCACCCATCACCGGCGAGCTCACTGACCGACATTGGTTCCCAGTCTGGCAGTGCCTCAGTTTTAAAATTCTCATTCCTGTTTTCAAATCCCTCCATGGTCTCGCCCCTTCCTATCTCTGTAACCTGCTCCAGCCCTAAAAGCCTTTGAGATACCTGCGCTCCTCTGATTCTGGCCTCTTGGGCATCCCCGATTTTAATCACTCCACCATTGGCAGCCGTGCCTTCAGCTGCCTGGGCCCTAAGCTTTGGAATTTCCACCTCTCTCTTCCCTCCCCTTTACTGTGTTAAAGGTGCTATATAAATGCAAGTTGTTGTTGTAATGTCACTGCAGAAAGTTTTTTTCTTAATTAAAAAGTGAAAATAACTTCCCAGTAGTTGGTGGCCGCCGGGACTGCTGAAGAATCCCGAGTGTAGGCCTGCTGTCTGCATCGCTCATTGGCAATAAATTTCTGCAAGTGGTCCTTCAACAGGTGTTAATCCCCTACTTCACACAGTAAAGGGGCCTAATGCCTATCTTAGGTGGCTGCCTGGGTTGCCTGAAAATTGGCCCCGAAAAATTTGGCAGTTGGTTGAATGCCTGCACAGATAGGGTGCAGGCCATCCCACTGTTAAATTGGTATTCTTTTCCCCAAGTTTTACACCTGACAATGAGCAGAACATATGATTCCTTAAAGTTTAACACCTGCAATCAAGCGAGAAAGAAACTACAACACAAAAGCAAAATACTGTGGATGCTGGAAATCTGAAATAAAAACAGAAAATGCTGGAAATACACAGCAGGGCAGGTAGCATCCATGGAGAGAGAAACAGCATTAACATTTCAGGTCGATGACCTTTTGTCAGAACTGGAAAAAGTTAGAGATGTAACACGTTTTAAGCAAGTGCAGGGGCAGGGAAAGAGGGGAGGGGAGGAAAGAACAAAAGGGAAGGTCTGTGATAGGATGGAAGGCAGAAGTAATTAAATGACAAAAAGGATGATGGTGCAAGGCAAAAGGAGATGGTAATGGGACAAGTTAAGAAAAAAAAGATGACTCTAGATGAGATGTAAATGGGAATGGCAGAATCATCAACAGCTGCCATGTGAAAAAATAGGGGTCGAGGTTATTGTCTAAAATTGTTGAACTCGATATTGAGTCCAGAAGGTTGTAAAGTGCCAAATTGAAAGATGAGGTGCTGTTCCTCGAGCTTACGTTGAGCTTCGTTGGAACAGCATAGGAGGCCGAGGACAGAGAGATCAGAGTGGGAGTGGAGCAGAGAATTAAAGTGACAGGCGACCGGAAGCTCAGGGTCATGCTTACGGACTGAACGGAGATGTTCCGCAAAGCGGTCACCCAATCTGAGTTTAATGTCCCCAATGTAGAGGAGACGCATCGTGAGCAGCGAATACAGTATACTAAGTTGCAAGAAGTACAAGTAAATCACTGTTTCACCTGGAAGGAGTGTTTGGGGCCCTGGACAGTGGGAAGGGAGGAGGTAAAAGGGCAGGTGTTGCATCTCCTGTGTTTGTACGGGAAGGGGAGGGGCTGTTGGGGGTGATTGAGGAGTGGACCAGGGTGTCACCGAGGGCGCGTACCTTCGGAAGGCTGAAAGGGGAGGTGAGGGGAAGATGTGTCTGGTGGTGGGATCGTGTTGGAGGTGGCGGAAATGGTGGAGAATGATATGTTGAATGTGGAGGTTGGTGGGGTGAAAGGTGAGGACAACAGGAACCCTATCGTGGTTCTGGAAGGGAGGGGAAGGGGTGACATCAGAAGTTTGGGAAATAGAACGGACATGGTCGAGGGCCATGTCAACCATGGTAGAGGGGAATCCTTGTTTGAGGAAAAAGGAAGACATATCGGAAGCATTAGTATGGAAGGTGGCATCGTCAGAACAGATGCGGCGGAGACGGAGAAACTGGGAGAATGGAATAGAGTCCTTACAGGAAGCAGGGTGGGAGGAAGTGTAGTCCAGGTAACTGTGGGAATCAGTAGGCTTATCGTGGATGTTTGCCGATAGCCTATCCCTAGAAATGGAGACAGAGAAGTCGAGGAAGGAGAGGGAAGAGCCAGAGATGGACCATGTGAAGGTGAGGGAAGGGTGGAAATTAGAAGCAAAGTGAATTACATTTTCTAGTTCAGGGCGAGAGCAGGAAACAGCACCGATACAGTCATCAATGTACCGAAAAAGAGGTGAGGGTGTCGGAAGAGTCGGTGATGTCGGTGGGAATGGACTGGACAAGGGGAGAAATCAGTTCCATGGGGCAAGAACAGGCTGAAACAATGGGTCTACCAAGGCAGTCCTGTTTGTGGATCTTGGGAAGGAGGTAGAAGCGGGCTGTGTGGGGTTGGGGGATGATGAAGTTAGCAGCCGTGGAGGGAAGATCTCCAGAGCACGTGAGGTCAGTGACAGTCTTGGAAACGATAGCTTGATGTTCAGTAGTGGGGTCATGGTCCAGCGGGAGGTAGGAGGCGGTGTCAGAGAGTTGGCGTTCAGTCTCTGCAAGGTAGAGGTCGGTTCGCCAAACAACAACAGCGCCACCCTTGTCAGCAGGTTTAATGACAATGTTGGAGTGAGTGAGGGAAGCAGAGAAATTGAGACGGCTGATGTCACGCTGGCAATTCGCAATGAAAAGATCTAGTGAGGGGTTAGCTGTATGGGGGCAGACTCCTGGCCAAAGTAGTAGGCACGGAGATGAAGGCGACGGAAAAAGAGCTCGGCACGTTTCAAGCTCAAAATTCATTGCGATGGGGGCGTAAGGGGATGAACATAAGAACATAAGAAATAGGAGCAGGAGTAGGCCAATCGGCCCCTCGAGCCTACTCCGCCATTCAATAAGATCATGGCTGATCTGATCCTAACCGCCAATCTACTATCACAGAACCATCTCCTGAATCTAACAGAATTAGACACACGAAATAGCAGCAGGATCAGGCTACACGGCCCCTGGGCCCGCTCCGCTACCCACAGGGCGATGTCCGATCCGAACCTGGACTCATGTCCAAATTCCTGCCCGCTCCCAGTAACCCTTAATTCCCTTTACTTCTAGGAAACTGTCTATTTCTGTTTTAAATTTATGTAATGATGTAGCTTCTACAGTTTTTTGGGGCAGCATATTCCATGGACCTACCAGCCTCTGAGTGAAGTAGTCCCTCCTCATCTCAGTTTTGAAAGAGCAGCCCCTTATTCTCAGACTATGCCCCCTAGTTCTAGTTTCACCCATCATCGGGAACATCCTCCCCGCATCCACCCAATCCAACCTCAGGCCTTTGCTGAGGACTGATCATTCAGGGTCAGAGAGGGGAAGGTCAGACGGGATAGTAAAAACACGGCAGGCAGTGAGATTGGAAGAAGAAATGGGGTCAGAGGAAAGTGAAGGGAAGAAGGTTCCGGAGGGGTGTTGGTGTCCAATAGTTGTTGAAGTTTACGATCCTTGACACCTGAAAGGAAGAAAAAAAGTTTTTTTGTTAAAGTGCCAGATGTGGCGAAGGAGGAAATGGAACTGCGGACCAAGACAGCTTTGAGATAGAGTGAGTCGGTGCTGCTGAAGAGGGAGGTTGAGAGCGTGCATGTGGCGGCGCATAGCATTCAGCGTGGATCTCAGGATACGGCAAGAGCAGTGGTTCAAGGCACGCTGAATATCTTGGAGATATCTGTAATCACGGGTGGATCCAAAACATGCAGAGCGGAATTTCAGTTGGAATCCACGTGGAGTAAGTCAGAGCCGGAGACAGTTGCTGAGGAAAGATATGTGGCTGTGAAAGCGAGTTTTGGCAGATACCTGATCAAACACGAGAAGGGAAACAGAAAGCAATGAAGATGAACAAGGTAAAAGAGACAAATGGAAAGCCCGTTGGAGAGAAGAGCACAGAAAGAAACTACATTGCACTTTTAATTGTAAAAATGTAGCCAATACAAGACAGCAAAAATCATTCTAAAGATCCTTAGGGTAAAGCATCAGCTTAAAAAGTATCTAATTAACACCACATTCTATAGATTAAAGCAATACTCTGTCAATACTTGAATTATTCTGAGAATTAAACTTCAGGGGATCATTTAAGCTACCAACTATTCTTTGCACCATTTGCAGATAATTTGCGCAATTGTACTTCCATTCTTTGACTAATTAGGCTTATTGACATTATTGAAGATACAGTCGTAAAACTGGCCTACACTACAACTGCTGATGAAGATCAATGATTTGAAGAAGGGGTTTGAGTTAAATATCATTACAAAAAATAAAATCCATTATGTCTTAACACAGAAAGAAAAGAACCAAGAGTATCAGAGATAGAAACAAAACTCAATAGGTTGCTCAGTTCATCTGCTTTAGTGACATAATTGCTGATGTTAAAAGTATAAGCTTGACAGTTGTTCTGCAATCTCAATTAAAAAGTAAATTGAAGCTCAGTGAAAGGTTGATACTATTCAACCAATTATATGGAATTACATGCTGATCTTTTTAAGGAAGGAAAATAAAAGATGGTTGTGAGAAGAATGCTGGGAAGAATATTGAGTATCTAGACTGTAACACAGCATCTTGATTTCAAGTGGAGCAGAATCAAAACCATTTTGTTAATAATCTTACATGAGGTGCCTACTTCCTGTGTGTATTGGGAAAATCCTTCAGCTTTGGTGAGGTGCAATGGATTGTCCACCCATTGAGATCAATGGAAAAGGAACTTGGGCAGTGTGTATAGAGGGTGGCCGATCTGTTACCACCCATTTTACACCCCCGCCAAAGTTTAAACTTTCGCCCATTAACTTTACTTCTCGTGCCACACTATTATAAAGGCAAATATGTATGTCAACATGTCACAATAAAAATGTTATAATCGGAAAATGTTATGTAAACATTTCACTGTTAAAATAATTTTGAAAAAAATAATCTACTGTAGCGGTTCATGTAGATCGCCACTAAATAAGAGAGTTTGACTTCGACGAACTATTAACAAGTTGTTTATTTACAGGAACAGACTAATTACATCAGGTAAGATGGCAGGTAAGATCGCTGACTGTAGGAGCACCGTGGTATAGGTCTTTCCCCAGCAGGGACGCCACGAGGACTAACTAGAAGTTTCCCAGCTCAACTGCCAGCAGGTTCCGAGCTCAACTGCCAGCAGGTTCCAAGCTCTACTGTTGGAAGGTTCCGAGCTCTGACGTCATGACATCATGACACAGAGTACAGGAGAGAAGCCTGAGTATAGTAACAGACACATACAGTAAGGTAAGTTAAAGGGAATTATGTATCTCAATGTAAGGGACAACCAGTGGTACCGCCACATAGGCCCCCCCAGAATTCGCTTTAACGAAAGTCCAAGGATGAGATGGTCTGACGCTGGTGGTCTCGGCGGTCGTGCTGTCTCGGCTTGGCGAGCGAGTTCCGAAGATGCTGCTCGTGAGGGGATCCGTACGCGCGTCGTGGCGAGTAAAACGTATCCGTCAGGCGAAGGACCATGGAGACGTGCGAAACAGCAGGCCTTGTCAGAGTGACGGGCAGGTTGGGCGAATGCGGGCGATGACTCTGTTGACATTGGAGCAAGTTCTTGTTACGACGAACTCTGCAGGAACGCCAAACGAACGTTCCAGAAGGACTTGACAGGCGAGGTGAGTGAACTCGCCGACAGGTGAGCGAAACCTTCAGGAGGCTGGAACACGCAGAACGGTGCGTGCCATAGTGCTACGACGTTAACACAACAGAGGGTGAAGAGTTACTGCGTTAACCTGTGATCGGTGAGGCTAGCAACTTTCACATGGCTGATCGCGGCTGCAGGATGCCCGTTGGACCCATCCTCGATGTGTGCAGCTTCAGTAGACATTTGCATTTGTTAAAGGGAAAACTGGAGAAAGGGCAGCAATGATCCAGGTTGTTGTTGCTTTCAGGAGGGGTTAACTCTGCCTGGAGGGCGGCAACACTTGTAACAGTTGTAGATTTAGGAGAAAACAGCCAGGAGGGCGGCACACCTTTTGTTCACGCTGAATCGTGTAGTAGGTAACACAACCAGCAGGCTGAAGGGCTGGTGCGTCGGCGGTGGAGAAGGAGTCGTAGTTTTTCACGAGGGATGGGTCCTTGTGGTTCGCGAGGGATGGGTCCTCGTGTTTCGCGGGGGTGAGTCCTCGTGGTATCCCCGCAGGGCGCGCTCCGATTTTGTGGGCCCGAACATGCTGTACCCCGCGTTTGGAGAGATTTATACTTGCTGTCGCTGTGGACGTAGAGGCGGACGATCCGTGTGGCAGTAGGAAAGACGAGTACGGGGACCGTGAGCAAGTGTGTGGTCGGCGCCGCATCGATGTTCTCGTCGAACGGGGCTTCTACCGGTATAAAGCACGAGGGAGACTGTGGCTCCCTGGATTGCGGTAGCGACAGCAAAACGGCTGGTGCTTCCATGGCGTGCTTCTTTTGTGAAAATTGCTCACAAAAAAAACCAAAAAACGAGCGGGGTCCGGTTGAGGTTTGTCCGTGTCAAACGGGATCTGCTCCAGGCTGCGCTTACCTTGCGAATACGTTCGCAAAGACGGGGTCGCCTTTGGCGGAGTGAGGCAGTTGCTGTTCCGTGGTTGTTCGTCGGTTGTGCGTTGGTCGTCTTGTTGGAAGACGAGGTTCAGGCACGCGTTGCTACTGTGAAAATCGTTCACGGATACGGGTTCACCAATTGTAGTGTTGGAATTGATGAGCTCCCGTACTCACGTCGTTGGGTCACCAATGTAGCGGTTCATGTTCGTCGGTCACGAGGGTCAGGCTGCGCATTGCTTCCGTGAAAATCGTTCACGGATACGGGATCACCAATTGTAGTGTAGGAATTGATGAGCTCCCGTACTCACGTCGTTGGGTCACCAATGTAGCGGTTCGTGTAGATCGTCACTAAATAAGAGAGTTTGACTTCGACGAACTATTAACAAGTTGTTTATTTACAGGAACAGACTAATTACATCAGGTAAGATGGCAGGTAAGATGGCTGACTGTAGGAGCACCGTGGTATAGGTCTTTCCCCAGCGGGGACGCCACGAGGACTAACTAGAAGTTTCCCAGCTCAACTGCCAGCAGGTTCCGAGCTCAACTGCCAGCAGGTTCCGAGCTCTACTGTTGGAAGGATCCGAGCTCTGACGTCATGACATCATGACGCAGAGTACAGGAGAGAAGCCTGAGTATAGTAACAGACACATACAGTAAGGTAAGTTAAAGGGAATTATGTATATCTCAATGTAAGGGACAACCAGTGGTACCGCCACACTACCATATTTCTCTAACTGAAATTTCTAATGACCAAAATAAGGTTGATACAAAATATATATATTTTTAAATTATATATTTTACAACAATAATTACATTTACCTGTTAAATTGTATTTTATGTCTTCTAATGCTTTCCTTAAAGTTTTATTTCAGGGCCTCAGTCTATCTTAAAAGCTTGGCTTTAACAGAATATTTTTACCTCATAGCAGTTTGACAGAGCTTCCAAAGCAATTTTTTTATCAAGAATAAATTGTTTTTTTTAAGTCATTCCCCTCCATTTTGGTTGAAAACTCAGTTAAAAAAATCTCTCTTCCGAACCATTTTTGAAGCTTAAAGAATTTTATAGATTTTTTTATATATATGCCTTTGTTGCTCTAATTATGTCATAAATGGCAACTCACTTGCTTGGCACCCACCATGATGGTGGAAAACTAATAGTAGGATATGCATATTGATGGCGCCCAATCTTAAAGGGTTATTTTTGTCTCTGTTCAAAGGGGCTGACCAACAGGAACCTGAAAACATCTGAAATGAAAAAAACTTGGATATCCATAAATTAACCAAAGATGGTCCAGTTTTATCATTTTAGTTTGGTGATGAGAAGTTTCCGCTAGTTTGCACGGGTTATTTAAGCGCAATTTGCCCAAAATCGGCCAAACTAACGCAAAAGATCAAGGGATTTCAAGCACAAATTGCGTCCAGTGCAAATTGAGTTTCTGTGATCTTTTGTGATGGTTTAAAAAACATCGTTCTGGATGCCCGCAGATCAAATTAATCATCATTGCAAGTATTCACTAATTGCACCCATTTACGGGTCTTTGCGGAGGCTCTTACAATTGAGCCTCTTTTTTAGGCGCAATGACACTAATAGGTACATTTTAAAAGCTTTTAAATATAAAAAAGTTTATAACTTACTAAGAAACTGATTACTATACACCAATGAAACTAGTAAATGGTTCTGTATAGTTTTTTAAAGTCATTTTCAGTTATTTACAATCGGGTAACTCACAGGTGGTGGACTAGACAAAATGCTTATTTTTTGTGATAAACCCATTTTCAGCTGTATTGATAAAACTACATCAGTTTACCACTCTTAAATATATCAAGAATTATTTTTTAAATCCAATTTTTTTTAAAATTATGTTCTAAAACGCTTCCCGACTGCGCTCGTTCATGGAAGAATTTACATTCGGTGATGTGCAAATGCATTTATGTGGAAATTTGAGAAAAAAAACTTCTGAAAGCTAGCACAATTTTAAGCGCAGATTGTGCTCGGATTGCGTCCAAAGCGGAATCTCTATCCGTATTCTTTAATGGTGAAAACTTGTTTGGAATTACTGGTTTAAAACGAGGGAAACAAAATAGCATTTCTGAGAACTGGACAATATCAATAATAAGCACCTGACTAAACAAGTCAGCATTAAATAAGTGCACCCATTTTTGTATGACTGTAATCTCCAAGAATATTAAAACATCACATAAGTGCACATTCTTTTTTTAATAGAACAAAGTTCAAAGTGAACACACGTTAACCTCCACTTTCCCTGGGTGACTGAATGTACCTTTCTTTCTCCTATTCTAGTGTTTCTCTTAGGTACAACCTGTGGGCCAGTATCATAAGAGGTGGTTGGCTGCTCAAGTTCTATAAAAGAGCCATGGAACTGAGGAGGCCCCCCTCTAATGGCAGCTTGCTCTTGGCAGGGAGCCTCTGCTGGCAGCCTGATATTGCCCTCTACGTTCCTCTGGCCGTGCGCTGCTGTTCTAAGAGACGGCAGACTCTGGCTGGCCGACTTCAGTCATCACCATTTTACTGGGCCCTGCATCTTGTGTCCCTACTGGCCTAATGACACCTATCAGATCCTGAAAGGCCCCAAGAGATGGTAGCATGTATCCCAGCCACCAGAGCCTGGAAGCTGTATGCCAGGTTCTATCTGATCTGCCAACAGGGCAGCAGTCTATGCTTCTGTGAAAGTGGAGGCACCAATTGGTTCCGGGCCTGAGCTGGGGATCTGCTGTCGATTCCAGTGAAGCAACATGCTCCATTGATGGATGCAATAAAGAAAAAATACCCTTGATGTCAGAAATAAGGGCTGTCAGGTGCTACACAGCCTTAACTATCCATCCTGCTACACTTCCAGCAGCAGAACAGAGCCTGGAAATTTTATACCCTTCATGTACAATCATAATCTGTGGATTTTTTGATCCCGCTACAAGTGGCCATTTAAAATTGCCACCTTTTACAGAGCTTCAGACCCGGGTGAACCTTATGAGATTAATTTATTTTGACTTTGTTTTTCCCATCACATATTATGATCGGACTGCCAGCTGTATGTAATTGTCACTATTGCCATATGCAGGAAATAAGTTTACTTCAGTACCCAGGACACTCCATTTACTCAAGCTAAACGCTAGAGTCAAACCATTGTCCTCAAAACAGAACCTCCTCTTCATCTCCACGACCAAAACAAATTATGACTCAATTCAAATTAGTTTATGACTCTTTCAGGAGCCTTAAGCCCCAATCTCATGCATTTTTTTCCAAATTAACTGAGGGGAGCGAGGGATTTGTTCACAAACCTGTAGCAATTTACCATTAAAAAGGCTTTCTCTGTGGGGTATTGTTTCCCAACTGAGGGGAAAAAAGAGTGAAGTGAAAAATTATATCAGCCAGCTAATTTTGAAAATAATTAAACACAAATGCAAACAGGCACAGACCTGATTTGGTTTCTCAGCTGTTGAATAATATACAGTGTGTAGATTTAATTAATCTAGGACATCTGCTGATGCTCAAAACCTCAGTGAACTGCCATGTGATGTTAGCTGCATTACCTCTCGGTTAGGAAATGAAGCTTTTGTAAATATATAATTGTTTCTGAAGCAGCTAGTATGTTGTAATATGGAGCTCCTGGTGCTTCCATCTCTTTTGCAGTTAATTTCTCAGCCTTGATGTTTGCAACTGCATCATCTCTGCCTCTAAAGAGTGGGAGTGTGAGTCAAGCTGTTGAAGATATGACGAACCCTGGGATCCCAGTGCTATTTCCTGGATTGGCTTCTTCCCAGAGTCCTGAATGGGACAGGCCTTGGAGCCGCAGCAGGGGTGATCCTATACTGAAGAGCATAGAATAATTCTGTGTCAGGATCTTCCTCCCTTTCCTACAACAGCCCTGAGATGAAGACCTGACTCTTGCTACTTGCTGCTTTCCACAAAGATTTGTGCTGATTTGTGTGCAGTTTCCTAGAAACTATCTTGAACCCAAAAAGATTCAATATCAGTCGAAGACACAGGGGTCTGATTTTGATGCTTAATTTGGGGTTTAACCCAAGACAGTCTTCGACAGATCTACAAAACTATAGCCAGGCTGAAGCAACGTCAGTATTGGGGTTTAAATGAAGGGCAGCTGCTGGAAGTTTTGATGGATTTGAAGAGAATTATTGCATCTGCTAGCGTGCATTTCTCTGTTGCTTGTGTTCTAAATCACAACTAGCTCTGGAGCAGAAATCACCAGGACAACTCTGAATGACTGCATGTCCATAATCCAAGGTAAAATGGGGCTATATTTGATGCCTGTTCTAGAGCAGAAGAGTGGCAATCCTATTTGCTATGATGTAAGGAGCCAGACATGGGGCCGATTTTAACCCTACTTGCTCAGCAGAAACCTGGCGGGTGGGCAGTTAAGATCGCCCTGGCTCTTACCTGTCCCAAAGCCGCCATGATTGCAACATCTGCAATTTTAATCTGCTCTCCCAAGCAGGCAGCAAGGACACGTGCCGGAGCTAACAGGGTCCTTCTTTACATATGCCTGTTGCGGGCCGATGACACGTTGAGACTTGGTTGTAATTTTATCTGCGGTCTGAGCGGGGAATCCACCTGGAGTTAAAATTGGGGCCAAACAGTCAATTCTGCTCAGTGGTGCATTCAAGGTATTTGACAGCAGGAGATAGTCCATCTCGATTGAAACACCAAGGCACAGAGAGCCATTCAGAGCATAAAATGGATGCTGTAGTGTATGTGCCTTTAAGTCAGAACTACTTTTACAGCTCCTGTATACTGTAGTACCGGCAGTGACCACACCTGTATATAAGCTTTGCGCATGCCTCTGTACCCCCAGTCTTCAGACTACCCTCCTCCAGTAAAGACCTGTTTATTGTTAATGTACAGCATCCATGTGATTATTTAATAACAGCATATCCACTGAACCACGGATCCAACAGTGGCGACGAGTGTCGATTCGAATCTACCTGCAACATAAAAAAAAATAGTCGAGGCCAGGAACACGGGCGTCGACCACGAGCAACCGCCCAGCAGTCAGGCAGAGATTGAACTTCGCAGGGGAGGCTGTGGAGAGCCGGGCTTGGTACCCCAGCCACGACGAGCAGCAAGAGACCGACGACAGGTCCAGCGCAGACCCTTCCCGAGCAGCGGCGGCTGGAGCCGACTGACGGCGGAGAGAAAGCCGAGCAGCATCGACGGGGTAAGACAGAGGGTGAAGCGCGCAGGGCGCAGCCGGGGGTTGAACACCGAGCGGCGTCGAGAAATAGAAAACAATCCGGAGAGAGAGAGGGTAGAGAAAAAGCCGGGTTCTAGACTGAGCGGCGTCGAAAAATATAAAAAGAAGAACGCGCAGAGCACAGCCAGGGCTCACGGGCTGAACAGGGTCCGCTGGGCGAAGAAAGCGGAGCACGGGAGACGCCATTGAGCCGCGGAGAAGAAGAACGAGCATGGGAGACGCCATTTTTAGAAGCCGCAGCGGAGAAGAAGGGCGAGCGCGGGAATGAAGGAAAGCGCGGGAGACGCCATTTTGTGCCAGCGGAGAAGAAGGGGAAGCGCGGGAGGCGCCATTTTTGACAGTTAACTCACACCCAAGGATACCGAAGAGTGGCAGTATCTCTACGTTCGACAATGAAGTCGAAGATTGGGTGACATATGTGGAACGTATTGAGGTGTACTGCAGGGCGAATGAAGTGCCAGATGCTAATAAAGCACTGGTTCTCTTAAATTCCATGGGTGCAAAAACTTATGGGTTACTGCGAAATCTAATAACCCCAGAGAAGCCGGTAAACAAGAATTTTGACAGCATAGTACAAATCCTACAGGACCACTTAAACCCCACACCGCTGCTGATAGCAGAACGATTTAAGTTCCATAAAAGGAACCAACACAAAGACGAAAGCAATGCTGAGTACCTAATGGAACTGCGCAAGCTATCGAAACACTGCCAGTTTGGAGCGGGACTAGCAGATACGTTAAGGGACAAGTTTATGTGTGGGCTACAAAGTGAAGGAACCCAGAAACGGCTTCTATCAGAAAAGGACCTTACGCTGGACAAAGCTTTCAGTATGGCAGTATCACACGAAGCAGACGCAAGGGGCGCTGCAGAGATACAACGGAGACCGCAAGAATATGGCACCAATGAAATGTCCTAGGAAACAGGGAAGTGCTATCGCTGCAGCAGAACAACACATGACCAGAAAGATTGTTGGTTCAAGGACCAAGTGTGCAGACAGTGTGGGAAAGCAGGACACATAGCAAGAGTCTGCAGGTCTGGGAAGAAAACCAACAGTAAGAAATCTCCACAGGAGATGTACAAAAAGGCACACCAGGTGATGGACAGTGGTTCAGACGAACAGAAAAGTGACACAGACTCCGGAATCAAGGAGCTGGGTTGTCTGAAACTACATAAGGCAACAGAAATGGAGGATCACCAGACTATCTGGGTTACACTCAAGATAGACGGAGTCCAAGTGAAAATGGAATTGGACACATGGTCAGCGCTAACAGTCATAAATCAAAGAGACTACAAGCGGCTATTTTCACACATACCCTTGAAAGCTACAGAGATTGTCTTGAAGACGTATACGGGGCAAAAAGTCTACCCCAAAGGAAAAATAAGGGTGAAAGTGACATATAAAGGCCAGGAAATACCTAAAATGGATATATATGTATTGCCAGATGGAGGACCACCACTGCTAGGACGTGAATGGATCCGGAAGATACAATTAGATTGGCATTCCATACAGGCACTGAAGGTTGAGGCCAAAAAGGATGACGACGTCACACCTGGACGACTATCAAAAATGCTAACTGACGCAAAAGAAGTGTTCCAGGAGGGACTAGGAACACTAAAAGGAATAACAGCAACGATTAAAATAGAGGAAAATGCAAGCCCAAAGTTTCTGAAGGCCAGACCAGTGCCTTATGCGATCAGACCAGCTGTTGAAGCAGAGCTGGAAGGGTTGGAACGTTCAGGAGTACTGTCCAAAGTAGACTGGAGCGAGTGGGCTACACCCATCATTCCTGTAATGAAGAGGTCGTTGAGTAATACGCCTGGGGAACCAAAGAAGGTCCGCATCTGTGGGGATTTAAAGGTGACAGTGAACCCAGTCCTTCACACGGTACAATATCCGCTTCCACGAATTGAGGATATTTTCGCCTCGCTATCTGGAGGTAAATGCTTCACCAAAATTGATCTAGCCCAGGTGTACTTGCAAATGGAGGTAGAAGAAGCTTTGAAACAATACCTTACGATCAACACTCATAAAGGTCTCTATCAATACAATCGGCTGGTGTTTGGAGTAGCCTCAGCTCCGGCTATCTGGCAAAGGGCGATGGATCAGGTCCTGCAAGGGATTCCAGGGACCCACTGTTATTTGGACGACATCTTGGTCACGGGCGAAAATTACGGTGATCACCTCGCCAACTTGGAGAAGGTGCTCACCAGATTAAAGGAGTATGGGCTACGAGCTAATCGCCACAAGTGCGAGTTTTTCCAGAAACAGATCTCGTATTGTGGCCAAGTCATCGATGAAGAGGGGTTACATAAGTCCCCTGACAAGATTGAGGCGGTAGTCAAGGCTCCAGCACCGGAAAATGTGTCACAACTGAGGTCGTTCCTCAGGCTGGTAAACTACTACCACAAGTTCTTACCAAATTTGTCTACGGTATTACACCCACTGAACACCCTACTGCAAACAGGGGTACCATGGAAGTGGGATGACGAACGTAGACGAGCTTTTCAGAAGTGTAAAGAATTGATCACATCAAAGGAGGTGTTGGCCCATTTCAACCCAGCACTACCAATTCGTTTGGCATGTGATGCATCACCCTATGGTATTGGAGCGGTGCTGTCGCACAAATTCCCTGACGGGTTGGAGAGGCCAGTAGCCTTTGCGTCTCGGTCACTAACCTCAGCCGAGCGCAACTACGCCCAGATTGACAGGGAGGTCCTCAGCCTAGTATGGGGAGTAAAAAAATTCAACCACTATCTGCATGGGCAGAAGTTTACCTTGCTGACTGACTACCAACCACTTGTCTCCATCTTTAATCCTAAGAAGGGCGTTCCAGTGATGACTGTACAGCGGTTACAAAGATGGTCCCTGTTTTTAGGGGCGAATCAATATGAAATAGAATATAAAGGCACGAAACATCATGGGAACGCTGATAGGCTATCGCGCCTGCCACTGCCTACTGTGGAGGAAGCACCAGCAGTGGACCCTTTCGAGATATTTTATTCGTCAATAATTGAACGATTGCCAGTAACGAACGTGGATATAGAGAAGGAGACCCGCAATGATCCAACGCTGTCTCGGGTATATGAATTGACAGTGAGGGGATGGCCAACTCATGGCGACTCACAGTTGCCAGCATTCTCATCCAGAAGAGAACAGCTGTCAGTATGCCAGGGGACAGTGATGTGTGGATCCAGAGTGGTGATTCCACCCAAGTTAAGGGAGAGAGTGCTAAATGAGCTACATGAAGGTCATCTGGGGGGAGTGAAAATGAAAAGCCTTGCTAGGGCTTATGTGTGGTGGCCGGGAATCGATCAACAAATCGAAGACCTAACTAAGAGCTGCTTAGGATGCCAGAAGGTCCAAAATGCACCACCACATGCCCCTCTACACCCATGGGAGTGGCCCTCCTCTCCATGGCAACGGGTGCATATTGATTTCGCTGGTCCATTCATGGACTCAATGTTCTTAATAGCAGTGGATGCTCATTCAAAGTGGCCTGAGGTGATCAAAATGTCTTCAACCACTACAGAGAAAACGATTGCAGTCCTCCGGACCATATTTGCCAGAAATGGTTTGCCAGAGCAGATTTGCTCTGATAATGGACCACAGTTTGTCTCCGACGAGTTCCAAAAATTTATGAGAAGGAATGTGGTAAGGCATTACACATCCGCCCCGTATCATCCAGCCACAAATGGATTGGCTGAGAGGTTCGTACAAACCTTTAAGAAGGCGATAAAGGCCATGTGCGACGATGAAATTCCACTACAGCATAAGATGGACAATTTCTTATTTGCCTACTGAAACACGACACATGCAGTTACCAACCAGACCCCGGCCATGATGTTCTTTAACCGAAGGTTGAGATCTAGTCTGGACTTGCTCAGACCAAATGTGCGAAGAAATGTTGAGGACAAACAATTCCAGCACATCAATGAGAAGCCGACAAGGAGCTTCAATGTAGAGCAACCAGTCTTGGCCTGTGACTATCGAACAGAGAAATGGCAACCCGGAACGATATGTACAAGGCAGTGGCCATTAATGTACACAGTGGATGTCGGGGAGAACATTGTGAGACGCCACGTCAATCAGATCTTAGCGTCACAGGAACGCGTCAACCCCATGTCTCGAGTACCTGGGGATGAACCCGACATACCGGCAGCATCTACCTCAGACCCAGTAGCAGTGGAACCCGATGAACTACCCGATGAAAAGGGGTCAGAATCGCCTCTGCACCAAGAACAAGAACCTCCGGAAAGGCGCTATCCCGAAAGGGTCAGGAAGCCGCCCCAAAGACTGAATCTATAAATGGACTTTTGTTGTTTAATGTACATGTTGAAATGTTAATTGTTATTTGAATATTAGGGGTACTACTAATCTAAAAGGGGAGGAATTGTAGTGTATGTGCCTTTAAGTCAGAACTACTTTTACAGCTCCTGTATACTTTAGTACCGGCAGTGACCACACCTGTATATAAGCTTTGCGCATGCCTCTGTCCCCCTAGTCTTGAGACTACCCTCCTCCAGTAAAGACCTGTTTATTGTTAATGTACAGCATCCGTGTGATTATTTAATAACAGCATATCCACTGAACCACGGATCCAACAGATGCCCTATGCGTAAAGCAGGAGATACTTCAAACATGGTCTCTATTCTCAAATATTGTGCATGAGTTGCACAAACTAAGTTTTCTTTATATCTCCTGATCTCTTGGATGTCTTTTCTCTGAGTCAGTTGAACTTGATGTTCCCTGTATTAGCCTAATGCAAGGTGACTCATTGGATTTAATTTTATTGTGATGAATTTCATGAATAATCACATGTACCAGCAATATGTCCTTACCTGTTCTGCTAGTGACCTGAAGTTAACAGTCACTGATTGAAGTTCTTGACACAATAGGAGTACTGAGCATCTCAACCTTCCTTTCTCTCCCCTCCCCCTCCCCCTGCCCCTCCCTTTGGCTGCTAGCCTGGAACACTGGTGCCTGACACAGTATGTGAAGTATTGTGAAGAGGTTTGGTTCTGATACTAGTCTCTTTGTTGATACTGGCACTGCCTGTGGGTCATGTTGTGAGTTTTGCACATTGTCACTGTTGATTGTATTGTGAATTTTAATTGTTACCCATAGTAACCTTGAAAATCCATATGTAAACATTGCAAAAAAAATCTAAATGTTTAGGGAAGAAATAGCTGACCTGTGTAGTCTATAGAAGGAATTTTTTTAATTTTTGTGCAAAATTACAGAAGAGGAGGCTTTAGTACTTGTTAATGTTTCTGGTATTTGCCTGTAATTTAAATATAATCTTCCCTATTTCCAACACTGCACTGTGTAACTTAGTCAACAGAAGCACACCACTGAAAAAGTGGAGTCACTGGACTTAGGACGCATTTATTTGAATTAACTTTTCAAGTAAAAATACTGTGGTTTTTGTTATAGATTCACTGAAGGAGATGTGTTCATATTGCCAACCCTTCATGTCACTTTAGAACAGCAATTTACTAGAGCAGACCAGATATAACTGATGTGGTAAATGCATTACTTGTTGCTAGAAAAACCTTCAGATAACATGCTATGGATACAAGAAGCTTAAATTCAAACTGGGTGGGTCAGTTTTGAAATCAGTCAAGTCTGTGCTTGATAAACAATTACATTCTACTGTATTTATGCTCCCGTGTGTGACCTACCAGACTTTGCGTTTTGGTGGTATATGTTACTCTGAAAGAGAAATTAATTAGGACTTTATTTTCTTTCACTTGCAAAGTAGGTCATTGTGAGTGAGTATAAAATGTGTTTTTCCTCTTTGCTGACTCATGCTGACTTGTTCGTTAATGTAGTGTATGTACCTTTAAGGGGAGAACTACTTTTTACAGCTCCTGTATACTGCAGTACCGGCAGTGACCACACCTGTATATAAACCCTAAGTAGGGATCTGTACGTTTAGTTTTTAGAGTAACCCTCATCCAGTAAATACCTGTTGATTGTTCCTGCAGTCTCGTGTCTAGTTATTGAAGGACACACTACATCAAAAATACACGGATCTAACAGTGGCGACGAGGCAGATTCAAACCTATTTGCAACTCTGCATTACCTCCCAGGGATTCGCTCCTGGAGAAAAGTGGAAGAAAGTTGAGGCCAGAAGCACGGGCGTCGACCACGAGCAACCGCCCAGTCATCCAGCAGAGATTGAGCATCGCAGGGGAGGCTGTTGTGAGCTGGGCTTGGTTCTCCAGTCACGGTGGTCCAGCGAAACGGGCTGGCAACAGGTACGGCGCAGACCCTTCCCGGACAGCGGCAGCTAGAGCCGACCGACGGCACAGAAAAGGCCGAGCAGCGTCGACGGGAGAAGAGAGAGGGTAGAGCGCACAGGGTGCAGCCGGTGTTCAGGACCAAGCGGCGTCGACGGGAGAAGAGAGAGGGTAGAGTGCACAGGGTGCAGCCGGTGTTCAGGACCGAACGGCATCGACGGGAGGAGAGAGGGTAGAGCACACAGGGCGCAGCCAGTGTTCAGGACCGAACGGCGTCGATGGGAGAAGAGAGAGTGGCGCAAAAGAAAACGCGCAGAGCGCAGCCGGTGTTCAAGGGACGAGCAGCGCCAGCGGGGAAGAAAGGGAAACGCACAGAGCGCAGCCGGTGTTCAAGGGCCGAGCAGCCGCAGCGGAGAAGAAGGGAGAGCGCGGGAAACGCCATTTTGAGCCGCAGCGGAGAAGAAGGGAGAGCACGGGAAAACGCCATTTTGAGCCGCAGCGGAGAAGAAGGGAAGCACGGAAAAACGCCATTTTGAGCCAGTCTAACCACACCCAGGGATGCCGAAGAGTGGCAGTATCACAGCGTTCGACAATGAAGTCGAAGATTGGGCGACATGTGTCGAACGCATAGAAGTGTACTGCAAGGCGAATGAAGTGCCAGATGAGAGGAAAGCGCTGGTATTGTTGAATTCCATGGGTGCAAAAATGTATGGCTTACTGCGAAACCTAGTAACCCCAGAGAAGCCAGTGGACAAGGATTTTGGAAACATAGTGTCAACCCTACAGAACCACTTAAACCCCACACCGCTGCTGATAGCAGAAAGATTTAAGTTTCACAAAAGGAACCAGCATAAAGATGAAAGTAATGCTGAGTATTTAATGGAACTGCATAAGCTATCGAAACACTGCCAGTTTGGAGTGGGACTGGCAGATACCTTAAGGGACAAGTTTGTGTGTGGGCTTCAA
This sequence comes from Somniosus microcephalus, assembly GCF_052327205.1. Classification (NCBI taxonomy): domain Eukaryota; kingdom Metazoa; phylum Chordata; class Chondrichthyes; order Squaliformes; family Somniosidae; genus Somniosus; species Somniosus microcephalus. The sequence continues at coordinate 97,423,937 of NC_140989.1, forward strand.
AGTGAAGGAACCCAGAAACAGCTTTTATCTGAAAAGGGCCTTACGCTGGAAAAGGCTTTCAGCATGGCAGTATCACACGAAGCAGCCGCAAGGGGTGCTGCAGAGATACAATGGAGACCGCAAGAATATGGTACAAATGAAATGTCATACGGAACAGTGAAGTTTTATCGCTGCGGCAGAACAACACACGACCATAATGATTGTTGGTTTAAGGACAAAGTGTGCAGACAGTGTGGAAAAGTAGGACACATAGCAAGAGTCTGCACGTCGGGAAAGAAAACCAGCAGCAAGAAATCTCCACAGGAGAAGTACAAGAAGGTACATAAGGTGACGGAGAGTAGTTCAGACGAACAGAAAAGTGATACAGACTCCGGAAGCAAGGAGCTGGGTTGTCTGAAACTACATAAGGTGATCCAAACGGAGGATCATCAAACTATCTGGGTCACGCTCAAGATAGCTGGAGTCCAAGTGAAAATGGAATTGGACACAGGATCAGCCCTAACAGTCATAAACCGAAGGGACTACAAGCGGCTATTCTCACATATACCCTTGAGAGATACAGAGATTGTCTTGAAGACGTACATGGGGCAAAAAGTCTACCCCAAAGGAAAAATAAGGGTGAAAGTTGTATATAACGGTAAGGAAACACCAAAAATGGACCTATATGTATTGCCAGATGGAGGACCACCACTACTAGGACGTGAATGGATCCAGAAGGTACAGCTAGATTGGCATTCCATACAAGCACTGACAGTAGATGCCAAAAAGGATGACGACGTCACACCTGGACGACTGTCAAAAATGCTAACTGATGCACAAGAAGTGTTCCAGGAAGGACTTGGAACACTAAAATGCATAACAGCGACGATCAAAATAGAGGAAAATGCAAGCCCGAAGTTTTTTAAGGACAGACCGGTACCTTATGCGATCCGCCCAGCCGTCGAAGCAGAGCTGGAAGGTTTGGAACATTCAGGAGTACTGTCCAAAGTGGACTGGAGCGAGTGGGCCACACCCATCGTTCCTGTAATGAAGAGGTCGTTGAGTAATATGCCTGGGGAACCAAAGAAAGTTCGCATCTGTGGGGACTTTAAGGTGACAGTGAACCCAATCCTTCACACGGTACAATATCCGCTTCCGCGGATTGAAGATATTTTCGCCTCGCTATCTGGAGGGAAACACTTCACTAAGATTGATCTGGCCCAGGCGTACCTGCAAATGGAGGTAGAAGAAGCCTCGAAACAGTACCTCACGATCAACACTCATAAAGGTCTCTACCAATACAATCGGCTGGTGTTCGGGGTAGCATCAGCTCCGGCTATTTGGCAAAGGGCAATGGATCAAGTCCTGCAAGGGTTTCCAGGGACCCAGTGTTATTTGGACGACATCCTGGTCACGGGCGAAAATGACAGTGCTCACCTTGCCAACCTGGAGCAGGTGCTCACTGGATTGAAGGAATATGGGCTCCAAGCAAATCGCCACAAATGCGAGTTTTTCCAGAAGCAGATCTCGTATTGTGGCCACGTTATTGATGAAGAGGGGTTACATAAGTCCCCTGAAAAGATTGAGGCAGTAGTCAAGGCTCCAGCACCGGAAAATGTGTCACAACTGAGGTCGTTCCTCGGGCTGGTGAACTACTAACATAAGTTCTTGCCGAATTTGGCTACAGTACTACACCCACTGAACACCCTACTGCAAACGGGGGTACCATGGAAGTGGAATGATGAATGTAAACGAGCTTTCCAGAAGTGCAAAGAATTGATCACATCAAAAGAGGTGTTGGCTCATGTCAACCCAGCACTACCCATTCGGTTGGCTTGTGATGCATCACCCTATGGCATTGGAGCGGTGCTGTCGCACAAGTTCCCGGACGGCTCGGAGAGGCCGGTAGCCTTTGCGTCTCGGTCACTAACCTCAGCCGAGCGTAACTACGCCCAGATTGACAGGGAGGCCCTCAGCCTAGTGTGGAGAGTGAAAAAGTTCAACCACTATCTGCACGGGCAGAAGTTCACCTTTCCGACGGACCACCAACCACTTGTCTCCATCTTTAATCCAAAGAAGGGCGTGCAGTAATGACTGCGCAACGGCTACAAAGATGGTCGCTTTTTCTAGGGGCGAACCAATATGACATTGAGTATAAGGGCACGAAACAGCATGGAAACGCTGATGGGCTATCACGCCTGCCACTGCCTACTGCGGAGGATGCACCAGCAGTGGACCCTGTCGAAATATTTCATTCGACTATAATTGAATGCTTGCCAGTAACTAACGCTGCTATAGAGAAGGAGACCCGAAATGACCCAACACTGTCTCGGGTATATGACTTGACGGTGAAGAGATGGCCAGCACATGGCGACTCACTGTTGCCAGCATTCTCATCCAGAAGATAACAGCTGTCAGTATGCCAGGGGACCTTGATGTGTGGATCCCGAGTGGTAATTCCACCCAAGTTAAGGGAGAGAATGCTCAATGAGCTTCACGAAGGCCATCTGGGAGGGGTGAAAATGAAAAGCCTTGCTTATGTGTGGTGGCCGGGGATCGATCAGCAAATCGAGGACCTGACAAGGAGCTGCTCAGGATGCCAGAAGGTCCAAAATGCACCACCACATGCCCCTCTACACCCATGGAGTGGCCCTCATCTCCATGGCAACGGGTGCATATTGATTTTGCTGGTGCATTCATGGACTCAATGTTTCTAATAGCCGTGGATGCGCACTCGAAATGGCCTGAGGTGATCAAAATGTCGTCCACCACCACGGAGAAAAGTATTGCAGTCCTACGGACCATATTTGCCAGGAACGGCTTGCCAGAGCAGATTTGCTCTGATAACGGACCACAGTTTGCGTCCGAAGAGTTTCGAAGATTCATGAAAAGGAATGGGGTAAGGCATTACACATCCGCCCCGTATCATCCAGCCACAAATAGATTGGCTGAGAGGTTCGTACAAACCTTTAAGAAAGCAGTAAGGGCCATGTGCGATGGCGACATTCCACCGCAGCATAAGGTGGACAATTTCCTGTTAGCCTACAGAAATGCGACACATGCAGTCACCAACCAGACCCCGGCCATGATGTTCTTTAACCGAAGGTTGAGATCTCGTCTGGATTTGCTCAGACCAAATGTACGAAGAGATGTTGAGAGTAAGCAATTCCAGCATATCAATGAGAAGCCGACAAGGAGCTTCAATGTAGGGCAACCAGTCTTGGCCCGCGACTACCGAACAGAGAAATGGCAACCAGGAATGATATGCACACGGCAGGGGCCACGAATGTACACAGTGGATGTTGGGGAGAACATTGTGAGACGCCATGTCGACCAGATCCTAGAGTCACAGGAACGAGTCAACCCCATGAATCTGGTGATGAATCCGACATACAGGTAGCGTCTACCCCAGAAACAGTAGCATCGGAAGCTGATGAACCAACTGACGACAAGGGGCCTCCGCACCAAGAACAAGACATTCAGGAAAGGCGCTATCCAGAAAGGATCAGGAAACCGCCCCAAAGACTGAATTTATAAATGGACTATATTCAGTTAATGTGCATGTTAAAAGTGTTAATTGTTAAATGAGTATTATGGTACTGTCAATCTAAAAAGGGAGGAATTGTAGCGTATGTACCTTTAAGGGGAGAACTACTTTTTACAGCTCCTGTATACTGTAGTACCGGCAGTGACCACACCTGTATATAAACCCTGAGTAGGGATCTGTACGTTTAGTTTTTAGAGTAACCCTCATCCAGTAAATACCTGTTGATTGTTCCTGCAGTCTCGTGTCTAGTTATTGAAGGACACACTACATCAAAAATACACGGATCTAACAGTTAACATTACCAAATCTGGGAAAATGTATCTAATGGTTTCACATATATTTACACTCTAAATTGTAGGAGCACCTACTTACAATTGCAGTTATTAGTGCTCCACTATTTGCTTACCATTATGTTGCATTGATATACCTATCAATTCATCCAATGAAAAGCGACGAGTTAAGACAGTAACTATAGGTTTTTATTGGCTAAATAACAGAGCCCACCCTCGTGGGTGATCGGATCCAACAAGGAGGAATACCAGCCAGTCGACCACCTTTATACCTGGGCAAGTAGGTGGAGCCATGGGCGGAGTCAGCAGTGGTCAGCCCAGGTATAACAGCGTGACAAGAGGCGACCTCGTGTAGTGATACTACAGTGTAAACAGTGATAACCATAGTGTAACGATATAACAGTGATAACCATAGTGTAACGATAGTGAACGATAAAAGTGGTTTACCACATTCACCCCTTGTTTAGATTTGAGTCCGGCGGGGTGAAGTGTACTACCAGTTCGGGTATGTCAGTCTGTCCGGAGACCTCGTAAGCCTTTCCGATCGTCGCAGCAGCGGCGGGGGTGATGCAGTATCCGACGTTAATGCTGGTGTCTGCGTGGTCGGCGAAGGCTCGTGGGGTTCCGGCATGCCGTCTAGCTGGGCTGGATTTGGGGGGGTGGTGGGGGGTAACGGTGGTGTCTCAGGGATGCCCGAGGGTGCGAGGTCTCGTAAGGAGACTGTGTCCTCCCGCCCGTCTGGGTATGCCACATAGGCGTACTGGGGGTTGGCGTGCAGGAGGTCCACCCTCTCGACCAGGGGGTCCATTTTATGGGCCCTCGCGTGCTTTCGCAGGAAGACGGGCCCCGGAGAGGTCAGCCAAGTTGGTAGCGTGGTTCCCGTAGTCGACTTCCTGGGGAAAACAAACATTCGTTCATGGGGGGTGGCGTTAATGGCAGTGCAAAGCAGTGACTGGATGGAATGCAGCGCTGCCGGGAGGACTTCCTGCCAGCGAGAGGTTGGGAGGCCCTTGGACTTTAAGGCTAAGAGAACGGCCTTCCAGACAGTCGCGTTCTCTCTTTCCACCTGGCCGTTCCCTCGGGGGTTGTAGCTGGTGGTCCTGCTTGCAGCAATACCTCTCGCTAGTAGGAACTGGCGAAGTTCCTCGCTCATGAAGGAGGAGCCCCGGTCGCTATGTATATAGTTCGGGAACCCGAACACGGCGAAGAGGTCGTTCAGGCATTTGATGACCGTGGTACTGGTCATGTCTGGGCAGGGGAAGGCAAAGGGGAAACGGGAGTACTCTTCAATGATGTTGAGGAAGTACACGTTACGGTCAGAGGACGGGAGGGGCCCCTTAAAATCGATGCTCAAGCGCTCGAAGGGGCGGGTGGCCTTGATCAGGCTTGCTCTGTCCGGCCTAAAGAAATGCGGTTTGCATTTGGCACAGGTTTGGCAGTTCCTGGTCATGGTCCTGACCTCCTCGATGGAGTAGGGCAGGTTGCGGGCCTTAATGAAGAGGTAAAGTCTGGTGACTCCGGGGTGGCAGAGATCGTTGTGGAGGGTCTGCAGTCTATCAATTTGCGCGTTGGCGCATGTACTTCGTGATAGAGCATCTGGGGGTTCGTTCAGTTTACCAGGCCGGTACAAGATCTCATAATCATAGGTGGAGAGCTCGATTCTCCACCTCAAGATCTTGTCGTTCTTGATTTTGCCCCTCAGCTTGTTATTAAACATAAAAGCGACCGAACGCTGGTCGGTGAGGAGGGTAAATCGTTTGCCTGCCAGGTAATGCCTCCAGCGTCGTACAGCCTCCACGATCGCCTGGGCCTCCTTCTCGACCGAGGAGTGTCGGGTCTCAGGGCCCTGGAGGGTCCTTGAGAAGAAGGCCACCGGTCTCCCCTCCTGGTTAAGGGTTGCGGCTAGGGCGAAGTCGGATGCATCGCTCTCCACTTGGAAAGGGATAGACTCATCCACCGCGTGCATTGTGGCCTTAGCAATGTCTCCCTTAATGAGGGAGAAGGCTGCGCACGCTTCTGCCATCAGGGGGAAGGAGGCGGACATCATGAGGGGTCTGGCTTTGCCCGCATAATTCGGCACCCATTGGGCATAGTAGGCGAAGAGCCCCAGGGTCCTCTTCAGCGCCTTTGGACAGTGGGGGAGGGGAAGCTCCATGAGGGGGCGCATTCTTTCGGGGTCGGGGCCGATGACTCCGTTCTCTACTACGCAGCCGAGGGTGGCAAGGCGCGAGGTGTTAAAGACACATTTCTCCTTATTGTAGGTGAGGTTCAGCCGTTGGGCCGTACGGAGGAATCTCTCCAGATTAACATCATGGTCCTGCCGGTTGCGGCCGCAGATGGTGACGTTATCTAGATAGGGGAACGTGGCTTGCAGCCCATTCTGGTCAACCATCCGGTCCATCTCCCTTTGGAAGACCAAAACCCCGTTGGTGACGCCGAAGGGAACCCTAAGGAAGTGGTAGAGGCGGCCATTCGCCTCGAAGGCGGTATACTGGCGGTCCTCAGGGCGGATAGGGAGTTGATGGTAGGCCGACTTAAGGTCGATGGTAGAGAATATTCGGTACTGTGCAATCTGATTGACCATATCAGATATGCGGGGAAGGGGGTATGCGTCCAGCTGGGTGTACCGGTTTATGGTTTGGCTGTAGTCGATGACTAGGCGGTTTTTATCGCCGGTCTTAACGACTACGACCTGGGCACGCCAGGGGCTGTTGCTCCTCTCGATGATGCCCTCTTTCAGGAGACGCTGCACCTCAGAGCTAATAAAAGCTCTGTCCCCGGCGCTGTACCACCTGCTCTTGGTAGCGACGGGTTTACAGTCGCGGATGAGGTTGGCGAACAGGGAGGGGGGCAGAACCCTGAGGGTGGATAGGCCGCAGGTGGTACGCGGTGGGCGGTTTAAAGGCTGTTGGTTGTCGACTGTGAGTGGGGGGAGGGGTCCACCGTATGCCAAAGTGACACTTTGAAGGTGGGATTGGAAATCCAGCCCTAGTAGGACGGCAGCGCAGAGTTGGGGCAGGACGAGGAGTTTAAAATTTTTATACTCCGTGCCCCTAACCGACAGGGTCACAACACAGTATCCGCTGATGTCTGTTGAATGGGACCTCGACGCCATCGAGATCCGGTTGCGCGTTGGCTGGACAGTGAGGGAGTAGTGGCTCACCGTGTCTGGATGGATGAAACTCTCCGTGCTTCCGCTGTCGAACAGGCAGGTCGTGGCGCGGCCGTTTACTTTGATGTCCATCATGGACTTGGACAGGTGATGCGGGCGAGCTTGGTCCAGTGTGACGGAGGCTAGTGTATGGCTGAGCGAGCTGCTGTAGTCTGCGGGTGAGGCTGCGGTTGGGTCTGGAGACAAGGTGGCGGTCGAGTGTGGTGAACAAAATGGCGGTGCCCACGACGTTGCATAAAATGGCGGAGAAGATGGCCGCCCCCACAACTCACATGAGGCACTGCCGGTGTCGGTGGCCTTGATCAAAGATGGCCACCCCCACGACGCACACGAGGGGATACTGGCATCTGTGGCCTTGATGAAAGATGGCCGCCCCCATAACTCGCATGAGGCACTGCTGGCGTCTGTGGCTTTCCCCCTGCAGGCCTTCGCGAAGTGGCCTTTCTTGTGGCAGTTGGAGCAGGTCGCGTTTCTTGCAGGGCAGCGCGCCCTCGGGTGTTTCGCCTGGCCACAGAAAAAGCAGCCGGCGGCCCGATCGCGGGGCTCCAATGTCGCAGCCGGTACCAGGGGTGGCGGTCCCGATCGGGTCCGGGACGCCGACGCTGAGGTAGGTCCCAGAGGCGGCGGTGCGAGGGGTATTGCGGTCGGGGTCGGGCCCGAGTCCCAGGGTCGCGCAGCACAGTACCTGGAATACGCCTCGAGGTCCCGATGGGCCACTTCCAGAGAGCGAGCGAGGGCTGCAGCTGTGTTCAGGTCGAGGTCCTTTGATTCCAGCAGTCTTTGCCGTGAGTAGTTGGACCGAAGGCCTTTCACGAAGGCATCGCGGATATTCTCTTCAGTATTTTCTGCAGCCGTTACAGCTTTAAAGTCACAGTCCCTGCCGAGTGTTTGTAGCGCCCGTAAAAATTCATCTACAGACTCTCCTGGCTGTTGCGGGCGGGATCTTAGGAGATGTCTGGCATACATAGAATTTACCGGGCTCCGGTACTGCTCTTTCAGCAGGTTGAGGACGGCCTCGTATGTAGTAAGGTCCTGGATGAGTGCAAATACTTTAGGGCTCACTTGGGCGGTCAGAACTCTTAGTTTGGATCTCTGAGGCACGCCGGATTCTCCCAGGTAGGATTCGAAACAGCTCAGCCAGTGTTTGAAGTCGAGGGCTGAGTTTGCTGCCTGTGGGTTTAGATCCAGGTACGGCGGTCGGAGGGCTCGCAGCCAGGCCGGCTGCTGTGGCTGTTGTAGCTGGGCGTCTGACTGGTCGTTTGGCTGCTCCGTTAAAGACATTTCAAAATTTAGCCAATAAAATTGATATACCTATCAATTCATCCAATGAAAAGTGACGAGTTAAGACAGTAACTATAGGTTTTTATTGGCTAAATAACAGAGCCCACCCTCGTGGGTGATCGGATCCAACAAGGCGGAATACCAGCCAGTCGACCACCTTTATACCTGGGCAAGTAGGTGGAGCCATGGGCGGAGTCAGCAGTGGTCAGCCCAGGTATAACAGCGTGACAAGAGGCGACCTCGTGTAGTGATACAACAGTGTAAACAGTGATAACCATAGTGTAACGATAGTGAACGATAAAAGTGGTTTACCACATGCATCTTCAAATTATTACACAGCTTATTATTGCTTGATTAAAGCCGTTGTATTTCCAATTAGCTGTGTTGGATTTTCGTTTATCATATCGTCATAGAAATTTATGGCACAGAAGGAGGCCATTCGACCCATCGTGTCTGTGCCAGCCGAAAAAGAGCTATCCAGCCTAATCCCACTTTCCAGCTCTTGGTCCGTAGCCTTGTAGTTTACGGCACTTCAAGTACATATCCAAGTCCATTTTAAATGTGGTGAGCATTTCTGCCTCTACCACCCTTTCAGGCAGTGAGCTCCAGACCCCCACTACTCTCTGGGTGAAAACGTTCTCCTCAACTCCCCTCTAATCCTTCTACCAATTATTTTAAATCTATGCCCACTGGGTATTGACCTCTCTGCTAGGGGAAATAGGTCCTTCCTATCCACTCTATCTAGGCCCCTCATAATTTTATACACCTCAATGAAGTCTCCCCTTGGCCTCCTCTGTTCCAAAGAAAACAACAGTGTCCTAGGCCCTACCATCTTCAGCTGCTTCATCAATTACCTTCCCTCCAACATAAGGTCAGAAATGGGAAGTTCACTGATGACTGCACAGTGTTCAGCGCCATTCACAACTCCTCAGATAATGAAGCAGTTCATGCCCACATGCAACAAAACCTGGACGACGTTCAGGTTTGGGCTGATAAGTGGCAGGTAACATTAGCGCCACAGAAGTGCCAGGCAATGACAATCTCCAACAAGCGAGAGTCTAACCACCGCCCCTTGACATTCAACAGCATTAACATCGCCTAATCCCCCACCATCAATATCCTAGGAGTCACCATTGACCAGAAACCTAACTGGACCAGCTACATAAATACTGTGGCAACAAGAGCAGGTCAGAGGTTAGGTATTCTGCGGCGAGTGTCTCACCTCCTGACTCCCCAAAGCCTTTCTACCACCTACAAGGCACAAGTAAGGAGTATGATGGAATACTCTCCACTTGCCTGGATTAGTGCAGCTCCAACAACACTCAAGAAGCTCAACACCATCCAGGACAAAGCAGCCCACTTGATTGGCACCTCATCCACCACCTTAAACATTAAACTCCCTCCACCACCACCGTGACTGCAGTGTGTACCATCTACAAGATGCACTGCAGCAACTCGCCAAGGCTTCTGGCAGCACCTCCCAAACCCGCGACCTCTTCCACCTAGAAGGACAAGGGTAGCAGGCGCATGGGAACACCACCACCTCCAAGTTCCCCTCTAAGTCACACACCATCCTGACTTAGAAGTATATCGCTGATCCTTCATCGTTGCTGGATCTAAATCCTGGAACTCCCTCCCTAACAGCACTGTGGGAGTATCTTCACCACACGGACTGCAGCGTTTCAAGAAGGCGGCTCACCACCACCTTCTCGAGGGCAACTAGTGATGGGCACCCACATCCCATAAACGAGTTTAAAAAAAACCCCAGCCTATCCAATCTTTCCTCAAAGCTAAAATTCTCCAATCCTGACAACATCCTCGTAAATCTCCTCTGGAACCTCTCCAGTGCTTTTTGTTTTTGTTTTCTCCACATGATAGAATGTTCTTTGCTGCTACCAGGAGACTCAACAAGATATTCCATCTCAATGTGATGTCTTGGTAAAATATTTTAAATACATAACACACCTAATTTATGTTCTTTGTGTAAACTCTTAAACCAAGTTATATGTAGTACCTGGTGCTGGATTTGTAATGTTGGAGATTAAATGGATAATGTGCTGCTGTGCTTATGCATCACTGAAAAGGAAGAGGCCTGTGCATTTGTAGCACAGACTGTGCCCTAGTGTTTCTGTCAAATGCAATTCTTAGTGGGGTGTACTTAAAAAAATAATTTTGGTCAGATAATGGAAAAAGTGATGTTTGTAACTTTATTTCACCCATGCAACTTTGGGAGTAAGAGCACTCGCCTTTCAACTAGAATTTGGCAAGTCAGAGCCTTAGGTCTGCCCATCACTCTAGATCACTTGCCAAGGTGAGTTCTCCTCATTCTGGGCCAGACTAACTGGATAAGACAATGGACAGAAGGGAAAGAAAAACTGATACACCAGGTTGAACCTCTGGAATCTTCTTATTTTCTGGCTGATCCTAGAGTGTAGTGATGGCTACAAATGACCAGACTGTCTGTCTCTAGCTGTTTTAGGAGAATGGTTGTTACTTGGGCATTGATTTCCCAGAAACAATAAAGACTGATGGGGACTAATCAAGATTTGTAATTCTGAAGGGTTATGGAAAGGCACAGCAGGTCTGTTAGCAACTAAAGATGGGTTACTGTTTTGGAAGATGAAGGATACAACCCAAAACATGAACCCATTTTTCTGTTTTAGATATTGACTGATCTTAAGTTTCCATAATTTCTGCAATTGCACATTTTATATTGTGCTGCACAGTTTCTGCAGGAACATGCAATCTCTACTATTTTCCTCACTTTTCGCACTTTTTCCATTCTGTGCCAGACCAAACGTTTCAATGACAAGGACATATTTGATACAACTGGAGCTTACGTGCTTTGCTATTGACTGAAGTCAATGTCATAAAGAAAACATTATTGATCAAAAATATTGAAGAAAATTGAAAGAAAATAAATGGCAGCCTCCCAAAAACATCAGTAATAGCCAGAAAACGCTCATCTATTCTGTTTTGGTCTACTAATAGAAACATGTTCACATGATTTGACATTATTCAGAAATTGCATTTAAATTTGCAATCAGAATTTCTGCATGTTTTATGCTTGCTTCAAGTGTAAATAAACAATGTAAGCGCTCAGCTTATGGCTCTTTTACTGTTTCTGAAAATACAGTTATCAGACAGATTTGTACCTGCCATTTTTATTGCTCTTGATTTCTTGATGATGAAACCCAGCAGGTACAAGCTTTTCTTTTTATGGGCAGTGTGAATGTGACTACTGAAAATAAGAACATAAGAACATAAGAACATAAGAAATAGGAGCAGGAGTAGGCCAATCGGCCCCTCGAGCCCGCTCCGCCATTTAATAAGATCATGGCTGATCTGATCCTAACCACCAATCTACTATCACAGAACCATCTCCTGAATCTAACAGAATTAGACACACGAAATAGGAGCAGGATCAGGCTACACGGCCCCTGGGCCCGCTCTGCTACCCACAGGGCCATGTCCGATCCGAACCTAGACTCATGTCCAAATTCCTGCCCGCTCCCCGTAACCCTTAATTCCCTTTACTTCTAGGAAACTGTCTATTTCTGTTTTAAATTTATGTAATGATGTAGCTTCTACAGCTTTTTGGGGCAGCATATTCCATGGACCTACCACCCTCTGAGTGAAGTAGTTCCTCCTCATCTCAGTTTTGAAAGAGCAGCCCCTTATTCTAAGACTATGCCCCCTAGTTCTAGTTTCACCCATCATCGGGAACATCCTCCCCGCATCCACCCGATCCAACCCCTTCACAATCTTATATGTTTCAATAAGATCGCCTCTCATTCTTCTGAACTCCAATGAGCAGAGTCCCAATCTACTCAACCTCCCCTCATATGTCCATCCCCTCATCCCCGGGATTAACCGAGTGAACCTTCTTTGTACTGTCTCGAGAGCAAGTATGTCTTTTCTTAAGTATGGACACCAAAACTGTATGCAGTATTCCAAGTGCGGTCTCACCAATACCTTGTACAACTGAAGCAATACCTCCCTACTTTTATATTCTATCCCCCTAGCAATGAAAGCCAACATTCCATTGGCCTTCTTAATCACTTGCTGCACCTGCGTATTAACCTTTTGAGTTTCGTGCACCAGGACCCCCAGATCCCTTTGTACTTCAGTACTTTCCAGTTTCTTGCCATTAAGATAATAACTTGCTCTACGATTTTTCCTGCCAAAGTGCATAACCTCACACTTTCCAGTATTGTATTCCATCTGCCAAATCTCTGCCCACTTAATTAGCCTGTCTATGTCCCCTTGCAGGTTTTTTATGTCCTCCTCACTCACTACTTTCCCTCCCATCTTAGTATCATCTGCAAACTTTGATATGTTACACTCGGTCCCCTCCTCCAAATCGTTAATATAGATTGTAAAGAGCTGGGGACCCAGCACTGACCCCTGCGGAAAACCACTAGTTACTGATTGCCAGTCTGAGAATGAACCATTTATCCCAACTCTCTGCCTTCTGGTAGATAGTCAATCCTCTATCCACGCCAGAATATTACCCCCAATCCTGTGATTTTTTATCTTAAGCAATAATCTTTTGTGTGGCACCTTGTCAAATGCCTTTTGGAAGTCTAAATACACTACGTCCACTGGTTCCCCTTTATCCACCCTATATGTTACTTCCTCAAAGAACTCCAGCAAAACCATGCTGACTTTGTCCTATTAAATTATGATTATCCAAATGTCCTGTTACTGTCTCCTTAATAATGGACTCCAATATTTTACCTACCACAGATGTTAGGCTAACCGGTCTATAGTTTCCAGCCTTCTGTCTACTGCCCTTTTCAAATAAGGGTGTTACATTAGCAGTTTTCCAGTCTGCCGGGACCTTTGCTGAGTCCAGGGAGTTTTGGAAAATTATTACTAATGCATCCACAATCCCTACCGCCACTTCCCTCAAGACCCTAGGATGTAAGCCATCAGGTCCAGGTGATTTATCCGACTTGAGTCCCGTTATTTTACCGAGTACCACTTCCTTAGTGGTTTTGATCGTGTTTAGCTCCTCCCCCTCTATAGCCCCCTGTTTGTCTAGTGTTGGGATATTCTTAGTGTCTTCTACCGTAAAGACTGATACAAAATATTCATTCAGTGTTTTTGCCATCTCCATATTTCCCACCATTAATTTCCCGGTCTCATCCTCTAAGGGAACAACATTTACTTTAGCCACCCTTTTTCTTTTTATATAACTATAAAAACTCTTACTATCTGTTTTTATATTTTTTGCTAATTTACTTTCATAATCTATCTTCCTTTTCTTAATCAATCTTTTTGTTATTTTTTGCTGTCTTTTAAAGTTTTCCCAATCCTCTATCCTCCCACTAGATTTGGCTACCTTATATGCCCTTGTTTTTAGTCGAATACTATCCTTAATTTCTTTACTTAGCCACAGATGGCTGTCTTTTCTTTTACGCCCTTTTCTTCTCAGTGGAATATATATTTTTGGGAAGTTGTAGAATAACTCCTTAAATGTACACCACTGATCATGTATCGTCTTACCCTTTAATCCATTTTACCAATCCACTCTACTCAATTCCGCTCTCATACCTTCATAGTCTCCTTTATTCAAGCTTAGCACGCTTGTTTGAGATCCAACCTTCTCACCCTCTAATTGAATATGGAATTCAACCATGTTATGGTCACTCATTCCAAGGGGATCCTTTACTAGGACATTTTTAATTAATCCTGTTTCGTTACACAGGACCAGATGTAAGGTTGCTTGCCCCCTGATCGGTTCAGTTACATACTGCTCAAGAAACCCATCCCTAATACACTCAATGAACTCATCCTCAAGGCAGCCCTGCCCAATTTGATTTGTCCAATTAATATGATAGTTAAAATCCCCCATAATTATAGATGTTCCCTTATTACAAGCCTCAACTATTTCCTGATTGATACTCCGTCCAACAGAGTTGCAACTGTTCGGAGGCCTATAGACTACGCCCACTAGTGGTTTTTTCCCCTTATTATTCCTTATCTCCACCCAAACTGTTTCATTATCCTGATCTTTTGACCCAATATCATTTCTCTGTATTACAGTGATTCCTTCCTTTATTAACATAGCCACCCCACCTCCCCTTCCTTCCTGCCTGTCCTTCCTGATCGTTAAATAACCTGGTATGTTTAATTCCCAGGCATTGTCACCCTGCAGCCATGTTTCTGTAATGGCCACAAGATCATACCCATATGTAGTTATTTGTGCCATTAACTCATCTATTTTGTTACGAATGTTACGTGCATTCAGATAGAGAACTTTCAAATATGTTTTGTGACACTTAGTTCCTGCTTTTGCCCTTTTTATTACTTTACCTTTTACTCCATACCTTCTGCCCCTTCCTGACACGCTCTGGTTTTTAATTTCCCCACTGCTACCTAAGTCTATGATCTTCTCTGTTGTCATTTTTATTATTTGCTCTCTAGGAACCTCCCCCCCACTAGTTAGTTTAAAGCCCTCTCTACAGCCCTAGTTATATGATCCGCCAGGACTCTAGTCCCAGCACTGGCCAAGTGAAGCCCGTCCCAACGGAACAGCTCCCTCCTGCCCCAGTACTGGTGCCAGTGTCCCAGGAAGCAAAACCCATTTCTCCCACACCATTCTTTGAGCCACGCATTTAACTCTCTAATTTTATTTGTCCTAGCCAAATTCGCTCGTGGCTCAGGTAATAATCCAAAGATTATTAACCTTGAGGTTCTGTTTTTTAATTTGACCGCTAGCTGCTCATACTTCTTTAACAGAACCGGCTTCCTAGTCCTATCTACGTCGTTTGTACCAACATGGACCACGACAACTGGATCCACCCCCTCCCACTGCAAGTTTCTTTCCAGCCCAGAGGAGATGTCCTTAACCCTGGCACCGGGTAGGCAACACAGCCTTCGGGACTCTCGCTCTTGGCTGCAGAGAACTCTATCTATCCCCCTAATAATACTATCCCCTACCACTACAACAATAACATTCATGTGAGCACAAAGACTGTATCAATTATGAACAAAACTTCTGAAAATCAGTCACTATGTGGTGAATGGATGATGATTTGATATTAAGGCACTTGAGTTGCTGCCTGCACTGGAATGCTCTCGGTTTTGCTCAGGTGGGGCTTGGAAGCGGTTGGAACACCCGGGAGAACGGGTTTCCCACAGGCCCGGCCCAATTTAACGGCAGGTCCCGATTTGCATCGGAAAACTCTTTTTCCCACCCGCAGCCGGCCAGGTTGAGAGGCTGGCTGGCTGCGGGCGGGTAGGCCTGTGGTACTAGGCCGCAGGGAGGAGGGAGGGAAGGATCGCGTGTGGGCCAGGGGGGCGAGTGAGCTTCGGAGGGCTGGAGGAGTGGGAGGGGTGGTGGCGGCAGGTGAGCATCGGAAGGCCTGAGGAGCAGGGGTGGGTGGGGGTAGGGTGGCTGGGTGAGCATTGGAGGGCCAGGAGTGGCTGATCGGGGGCCAGGTGAGCATCGGAGGGCCAGGAGCAGCAGATCAGGGGGCTGGAGGAACATGCGGGAGGTCTTGTTGGGGGATCGGAGGCCTTGTGAGGGGGTCGCCGATCATGGGGATTGGATTAGGCAGGGACGCTGGATCCAGAAGATAGGTGTAAAGGCATTTACATCCTGGATCCACCAGTCCTCGCCTTACTTTAGCTGGCGGGTTTGACGAGGCCTGAAAAACCCAACCAGCTACAGTTAAATTTTAAATGGAGGTTAAATCTGAGGCATGCCAGCCTCATTATAATATTTAAATGGACGACCCATTTCCTGGGAGCAGGTTGGCTGCCTGCCACCCCCCCCATCCCGCCTCCGTTAAAACCGGAACTCGTTGGACGCAGGTTCTGGTGGGATTCAGACTTTTAACACTTAACTTCCCACCCAACCCCAATCCACCCGTTTTCTGGGGTTAAAATTCCTCCCCATGGGGTCAGCTTCCTCATACAAGCTGCTGGTACCCAGCTCTACCTCTCTGCTTTCTCCATTGATCCAAAAGCTGATGTTATACTCTCCATTTTTCTGGAGAAGGCTGTCAGGGGCCAATATTTTTAGCAGCTTAAAATTTAACAAAACCAAAGCCACCCTTCTTGGCTCTTCCATGCATCAAGCCTAGACTCCATCAATCTCCAGCTCAGCTTGATTTAGGAGTTGTGGAACATTGGCATACTTGGGAACACCCTGCCCATTTCCCACTGCCTTGACTTCCTCCCTACTTTCAAAAACCCCATGAAAACCCTTGGCCTCCATCATGCCTTTAGTTCTTCATCCTAAACCTGTGGGGGTAAAAATTGGGTAGCGCCCCCTTTGGGGCGTTAACTTCACCAGGGCACTAAAAAGTTAGTGCCCCCGTGGCTGATTTTCCCAGGTAGTGCCCTGAGAGGGAGGAGGGGCGCTACTGGAAGCGCCCCGCATCCCTCTTGGGCACTGCGAGCCAATGTCATGCCGGGGTACTACAATCCTTCTTCCCCTTATTAAAGGGGAGGGGCCTGGTGCAGTGCGTCCCGGTGTACAGCTGGGCCACCAGGGATCGTGAGTGCCGGCAAATGAGCTCGACACTCGAAAGGAGTGCCGGGCTCACGGAGAGCAGCCAGCACCCTGCGGGGGGACTTCATGGGGGCCGGGGACAGCAACGGGGCAGGTGTTGGCAGGCAGCCAGCAACAAAAATGGCCGCCTGCCGCCTCCCCTTTAACTTGCGCCGCCCCAGCTGCAGGTAGGCCCCTCTGACCCTGGCAGACATAGCGTCCAGCGGTAAGTCGGGGGGCACCACCCAATGTTATAGCCGGGGCGCTGCACACGGCGATGATGTCATGACTGGCGGCGCAAACAGTTAGCGCCGCCGCTAACCTCCTGCTGTATTTTGCAGGAGGCGTTAGCAGCGCTGCGCACAGGCACTAGTTGATTTGCGCCCCGTTAAATGGGAGGCATTAGCAGCGCTGCGCACAGGCGCTAGTTGATTTGTGCCCCGTTAAATGGGAGGCACAAATCAACCAAATTTAGCCTTCCTGTTTTCCCTTATCCTCAGTATGCATGGTTTCATCCTTCTAATTTTAAACATTCTGTGTGGGAGGAGTGCAATTAGTGCGCAAGTTGTTGTTTGTAAGTAAACATTACAAGTCAAGTATGTTATCTGTAGGTTTGGGTAACATTGTACCTTCATGCTAGAGCCAAAAAGTCAAGTGAATAGTATATTAAATGTCTGCATTATAGGAATTAAATTATAGTACTAATTAATATTTAGTTTTAGGTGAACATGAACTGCTGCAGGTTTGCAAAATAATGCTGGTAGATAAATTGTATATTTTTAATTATTTGGATATGGTCTGCAATTAAGGAAAGTTTAAAATGGTTACGAGTGTGAAATAAAGCAAGGATACAAGAAATTATTTTGAAGTATGCAAGTATAAATCTCTCCTCCCTAACCTTTTCCGGTTCTGACGAAGGGTTCGACCCGAAAAGTTGACTCTGTTTCTCTCTCCTCAATGCTGCCTGACCTGCTGAGTGTTTCCAGCACTTTCTGTTGTTATTTCAGTATAAAACACTTGGGCCTAGAAATTCAGTAAGGCGCTGCCAGCTTTGCGCCCAGTTACCGCCTAAAGAGGGCTTCTGCGCCAATACAGGAGTTTGCGCTGATATTCAGCGCAGCGGTAATGGCGGCGGTAGCCGTTAGCGCTGCGCCGGCACCGATGACATCATCGGTGTGCGCAGTGCCCCGGTTCCGCCCCGATACCGGCCCAATCCCCATATTTAGTTGCGGCCGCCTCTTCTGCAGCGGCCGCAAACAGCGACCAGAAAACGGGGCCGTACTGTAGCCTTAGTGGGGTGCTTTAAGGTGGAGGTGCGGCCGGCCGCTTTTTCGGCGGCCGCCTGCCCGCACCTCCTTCCCCGGCCTCCTCCACCCCCCCCCGCGGCATTGCCGGCTGCTTTCCGCGAACCCGGCACTTCTCCGTGGTGCCGGGCTCATTTGCCGGCACTATCCAGCGGCGATCTCCCCGTTGCAGGCACCTCCACCTTAAGAGAAGGAGGAGGCCTGCAGTACCGCAGCCTGCCGCTCCGCAGCGGGTGGCGCAGCGGCGCCTAGAGCGCTGAAATTCAGTTTCAGCGCCCCAAGCGGGGGCGGGCACACCCTGGAATAGCGCCCGGTTCCGACTTGGGGCGCAAAAAGTGAATATCTGACGGTCGCAAATGGCTCCGTGCCCAGCGCTAACTTTTGGGCGCTAGCTAGCTGGCGGGGCCATAGTGAATTTCTAGGCCTTGTTGTTTATAGGATGCTTCTAATTTGTTCACTATCCTGCCCTTTAATGTGCTCCTTTTACAAGGACACCTTTAAAGGCCCTGAATCGGTTTAATACTATGTGCCATTCCTTGCTAATTTTGTACATCTTGAAATAATCATCATGACACGTACTGTACTTTGTGCTTTTCATAACATTGCCAGGGGGGATGAAGGCCCTTGCAGTGATACTGGCACCTTGGCTTCAAGTGACATCAGGTTTCTGTCATGTCACAAGCTGCACCAAGAAAATAAAGAGTCACAAAACCTGCTGAGAGTTGCAGATTAGCAATGTAAATGTTGACCGACATGTAACTAACATTAAAGTTATGGATGTGACCTACACTATATGTAAATATAAAAATAGCAGCTATTGCTACCTGGCTGATTAAAACATGTCCCACATCATTTCAGGTGTTTGCAATACCCTGCTGGAAGGAGCTATTTTAATACTTTATTAAAGACACTTCGAGCATGCCTTTTGTTCTGCGCACCTCATGTTTTAAAAAGCAGAGTAGATCAAATCAATTCAACCATTTGATATGTCAGGGTTAGAACAAGTATTCCAGCAGCTAAGACCTGAATTTCAGCTCAAAAGACAGACGGCACTGAGTTGGGTGCGCTGATGTATGAAATTAGACATCATTAAATCACAATCTTACAGCCAATAAAGAAGAAAATATAAAATATATCGCTGCTTCAGTTAAAAAATGACAAAAATTAGTGTTTCTTGTTTCAAGTGCAAGTTGTAATGATTTACATCCTGTGAATCTGATTGTTCTGAAATAGTTGAGATATTTTAAATGAAGTTTGAATACAACGATTCATAAATAAGTTCAACGGAGACTTAGGAGAAGCATTTTACTTTTTATTATTCGCTGCTTTTGCATTTATATACATGCACATATGAAAGGAAAACTTCAAATTAACTTTGAATTTAATTCTTTCCGAACTTTATTACATTCCATTTCCCATCACTTTTAAACCTCCCTCAACTTTAATAGTTAGGGGTAGGGTTGCGAAGGGGTGGAACGTTTTTGGTAAATTTCCAGAAATTTTCCACGGGAGGTTTAGCTTGGGAATTTTGCCCAAAAACACACGTGCTAGCATAATATTGGTTTTTTTTTCTATTTCTTTCATTTTTTTTCCACAGGTCCTCTCTTAGTAATTTTAACAGAGATGGAATCTTAATTATTAAGGAATTTCTTAATCAATATATGTTTATCTTCTTACTTGGCTTGTTTTAATAATGACAAGTTTTGTGTGTGACTGTGAACAAATGTGTCCTGATTGGTTGGATGAGTGGATGAGTGATTAGCTCCCTCTATTGGTGATGTAGCGTCGTGCGTGTACAGGTCATGTTTCCATCACATGGAGCATCAGGAAAAATTTACTCACCCTGTTGCAATTGTGCTGATCGACCGCAGTTTGACACAGAGACGAATGTCCTTTATTTCTCTGCATAGAACAATGCCACGTTTACCGTCGGATGTGTGGAAGCATTTTACCCCAGGCATTAAAGGTGGAAAGACTGTGTACATGTGCAAACACTGTACAAAGCCATAAGTAAAGAATGCCACAAAGATGCAGCAGCATTTATCCAAATGCAACAACTTCACTCAAAGCTCACAGCAGTCAGCCCAGAGTTCCTCTGCTTCCATTCAAGAAGATGATGGTTCACATTCAGCATCAGGCTCCTTATCATCAGCAACTCCTGGCCCACTTGGAAGGTTCTTTGATACAATGGATAACCATAGCCAGAAGAATGCAGCTGAGTACCTTGCTCGAGCTGTATATGCGACAGGCTCACCCCTCATGCTCACAGCCAATGTGTACTGGAAGAGATTTTTCAATGTTATTCGCCCTGCATACTGTCCTCCCACCAGACATGCTTTGTCTACTTATTTGCTGGAGGCTGAGTACAACAGAGTCCAAGGAAAGCTCAAAAAAACGATAGAGATGGCAGACTGTGTTGCAGTTATCTCAGATGGGTGGTCAAATGTACGAGGGGAGGGCATCATAAAGTACATCATCTCCACTCCTCTCCCAGTGTTCTTCAAGAGCACAGACACGAAGAACAACAGACACACAGGCACATACATTGCTGATGAGCTGAAAGCGGTCATCAACGATCTTGGATCACAAAAGGTCTTTGCAGTAGTTACTGACAATGCTGCAAATATGAAGGCTGCTTGGGCTCAAGTGGAGGAGGCCTACCCCCATATTACGTCTATTGGGTGCGCAGCTCATGGGCTCAACCTGCTCCTCAAGGACATCATGGGTTTGAGAACCATGGAAACACTGTACAAGAGAGCCAAGCAAGTTGTTAAGTATGTCAGGGGAAAACAGGTAGTTGCAGCAACCTACAACTCCAAGCAAACGACAAAAGCCAAGAACACCACACTGAAGCTGCCCAGCAACACTAGATGGGGTGGCAATGTCATAATGTACAACAGCCTTCTGGAGGGTAAGGAGTCACTGCAAGAAATGGCAATATCCCAGTCTGGGGATATGGAAACCACCATCAAGAAAATACTGTTGGATGATGTGTTTTGGGAGAGAGTGGTTAGCAGCCTTAAACTACTCTCACCAGTAGCATCTGCAATTGCTCAGATTGAAGGAGATGACGCTGTCTTGTCAGATGTTCTCAGGCTTTTTGCTGATTTAAAAGAACAAATCAGCATTGCCCTACCCACACCCCTGCTGCTCAAACAGAGGAGAAGGCAATTGTTCAATTCATACAGACGCGTCAAGAATTTTGTGTCAAGCCGATTCATGCTGCAGCATACATGCTGGACCCAAAGCATGTTGGGAGACCAATACTTTCTGGAGAACAGATCAACAGCGCTTACAGTGTGATTTCTACCCTCTCACGCCACCTCAATCTGGACGTGGGCAAAGTTCTGGGATGTCTGGCAAAGTTCTCTACCAAGCAAGGTCTTTGGAATGGGGACGGGATATGGTAATCATGCAAGCATATCAGTGCACATACCTGGTGGAAGGGACTTTGTGCACCTGAGGCCCTGTCACCCATTGCATCGGTGATACTCCAAATCCCACCTTCATCAGCGGCCTCTGAACGAAACTGGTCACTTTTTGGGAATACGCATACAAAGGTGCACAACAGGCTGACTAACAAGAGAGTGGAGAAACTGGTGGTTATCCGGGCGAACCTACAACTTATTGAGCCAGATACAGAAGTGTCCACCACACAGCTAGAAAGTGACACAGAGGAGGAAATGGACACATCAGAGCCAGAGTCAGAGAATCATGAGGAGCAATGATGAGTAGAAGACTCAGAAGACTCATGAGTAGAAGACTCAAAGGGACAAAATAAGGACAAAGTATAAGCTAAATAAGCTGATGCTCTTTTTATTTTATTTTAGATGGGTCTTTTTTGTGGGGGTTCAATAAAGTTCAAAATTATAACCTAAATAAATTTTTGAAAGCCTGTTTTTATTTGTATGGAACTGTATGTCTATTTTGATGACAAAGATAATATAAGTGTCAGAGACAAAAACCATCAGTGTGCAAAAAAACTCAAAATTCCAAAATATTCCCAAAATTCCCATAAATTCCCAAAAATTCCCATGGAAAGTTTCCTCTTTTAAAAATTCCCAGAATTTTGCAACCCTAGTTAGGGGTCCAGTCCAGTATAATGTGCCACAGCACAGTCCTGCTCAGATGAAAGCTTCATTTTTTTTTTATAACTTTCTTCCTCTCCTGAAGTACTGATTTATGCTGGGGTAGTTGTTCTATAGCTGCCAGCAGCCACCTTCTACCTTGTCCAAGTGGCCATTCTTACTGTGTGAGTCAGGACACTGAGGCTTAGTTTTTCCTGCTCTTTTTCACCCACTTTTGGGTGGTTCTGGGATGTAACATTTCATCCCTTCCCATTAACAGTTAGCTTTGTGAATTTCCATCAGAAGTGATGGGATGGCAGGAAGTGACCACCCAAAAACAGGCAACTGGAGGCAAATGATATTTAAAGTGTGTTGTGATGTCAGACACCCTGGGGGTAATTTTCAACTTTGGCGGTGGTGGGAAACTGTGTGTAGCGGATCAGTCACCCGCTGTACATCGCACCCGAGTTTCCTTTCCACTGACTTCAGTGGAAAGGAATATCGAGCAGGCTGCATAACAGGCATCTGATCCATTCCTGCCAGTTTTTCACCCCAAAGTTGCGAATCACCGCTTCAACCGCCCCCCTCCCCCCCACCGTTTTCCACATGTTGTCCATTCTGTACCATGCAATGCTAAGATTGCTGGTATGAAATTGGCATCGAAAGTTGCAGCAGCACAAACATGGATATGTATTTAAAGGGCTGAAACAGGCACTGGTTAAAGCTGTAAAACCTTCATTTGTGAACCATGTCTCTTTTTTCTCCTACTCTCTGACGTGTACCTTACTGACTAACGCTGTGAAGCTGTCACTTTTGCCACCTCAACACAAATGACTGTGATTCCCCAAAGTAAAAGGAGTCATAGATTGCATCCATGTGGCTATACATGCTGCCTTCAATTCCATCCACTTCTACAAATTCCACTCAATTCAATGTCCAGCTTGTTTGTACTGCAGTTGTCAAAGTGGCTTCACTTTAAGGCAGACACTGCTCCAGCACTCTGTGGACAAGAAAAGTGACTGTGTCAATCGATCCTAGGAGATCAAAGCTACCCACTGATGACACCTGTGTGCTTTCCTGGACACCAGCTGAGCAATGCTGCCACAACAGTCAGCATGCAGCACATAATTGTAATGCTGGAGGCACACTTCAGGTGTCTAAGATGCTGCGAATCTGAAACAAAAATAGGAAAAGCACCAGTGCCGGCTGCACTCGAGGAAGAGAGGGGATCTCATTGAAGCATACAAAATTATTGACAGGATGGATGCTGGGAGAATGTTTCCCTTGGCTGGGGTATCTAGAACCAGGGGCCACAGCCTCAGGATAAAGGGTAGGCCATTCAGGACTGAGATGAGAAGAAATTTCTTCACACAGAGGGTGGTGAATCTTTGGAATTCTCTACCCCAGAGGGCTGTGGAGGCTCAGTCATTGGGTATATTCAAAACAGAAGTCGATAGATTTCTGACTAGTAAGGGCATCAAGGGATATGGAAATAGTGCTGGTGAATGGAATTGAGGCAGAAGATCAGCCATGACCTCATTGAATGGCGGAGCAGGCTCGAAGGGCCGAATGGCCTACTCCTGCTCCTATTTCTTATGTTCTTATGAAAGCAGGCCTAAAGGTCGCCTGCTAGGCCCAACCAAGAAGGTAAGCAACTTACCTGAATGTAGAGCCAGGAGGAGCAGGAGTGTTCCTCCCGAATCCACATTAAAGGAACCGATTGCTCTCTCCATCCCCCTCCAACATCACCAGCGCTCCCAGCCCCAACTCCCAATTTCCTGGCCCCCGTGATTCCCGGCCGTGCGATTCCCGACCCTCGGACCGATCTTACACACAGAAAGAAATACACAGAAACCCCACAGTGCAGATAGAGGCCATTTCGGCCCATCGAGCCTGCACCGACACATATCCCACCCGATCCCCGTAACCCCTACACCAACACATATCCCACCCTATCCCTGTAACCCCACGTATTTAATCCCCCTAACACTAAGGGTCAATTTATCATAGCCAATCAACCTAACCCGCACATCTTTGGACTGTGGGAGGAAACCGGAGCACCCGGAGAAAACCCACGCAAACACGGGGAGAATGTGCAAACTCCACACAGACAGTCGCCCGAGGCCAGATTCGAACCCAGGTCTCTGGCGCTGTGAGGCAACAGTGCTAACCACTATGCCACCGTGCTGCCCTACTCTTCACTGACGGGCTCTGATGTCGTGCCATCTCCATTATAATGAGGCCTGAGGCCCAATATCTGGGAAGCCTCGGGCCTCACCATTCAGGCGCAGGGAATGAACCCTGCACCCCCCACGAAATGGCGCACCTGAATTTCTGGGCCGATGTCACCTATCTATTACTTGAGCTAGGGGAAATTCTTCTAATTTCCAATTTCATTTTGTACTGGTACTCAGGTTCTTTCATCACAGTGTAGAATTAAATAACCTGATTACATCTAAATTATTTGTGCATTGCAAGTTTTAAATACCTGGATTATGTCCACTTGCATTCTTTCTCTCTCATGGAAACAGGCAAGTTTCTGAGCCTATTTAAACAGAGCATTGTGAATGGAGGCTGTGGAATGCACTACCAGAGTTAGTGATTGTAGCAGAGCCCATGGCCTGAAATTTCCTGTAAAGTTTTGGCGTAACTATGGTGTAAGAGCAGCGTTGCACCGTATTTTCCTATAAAATTCATGCAGAACTGATTTGTGCCATTTTTTTGCTGAGACATTGCTACGTGCGAATTTCCTCGATAGTTTGGTGAAATACATCTGCCAGAGCCCTCTCCCGCTCATTTACATAATGCCGTACATTGAAATTCCCATAATTTCCATCCCCATTACATGTACCTATACCAGATAATTGAGGTGTCGTTTCTTTCTAGAATCAGATGATCTTAGAAGAATTACTGCATTTAAAGTTGCCTACAGTCTGGACAACTTTGACCACTGCTCAGGTTTGGCAGCATATTTGTAAGGATTTAGGGGCTTCTTTAAACTGGTTTAAAGTAATTTTCCTGGTCTTGCAGCCTTTGCCTGCACTCAGACCAATTTACAAATAAAACCAATTTTAAAACAGCGGTTTCGAATCGCTACCCCACCTTCCAGTTCTGACTGCAGGGCTTATAATTATTGATATTAAAACAGACACGTAGTTTGGATGAGAGAAAAAAATCAAGCTTTATTAACTAAAAGAAACTATAATCACAATATCAAACTATCCCACACGAACACAGTAATTACAGTAAAACTATATAACAGGGGGGTTGCAGACGGCGAAAACGAGGGATACAATGGCTACAATGTTATTTAAACAATCTTAGCAATTCCCTTAAATCACCATCCCCCCCCTTAACTCCTGCTAGGTTGCCTTGTTGAGGAGTCAGAAACTCTGCTCACATGTGGTCCAGCGAAGAGAGAGAGAGAGAGAGAGAGAGAGAGAGAGAGAGCTCACCTATGGTCCCAGGAAGTCAAGAGAGTCAAGAGAGCGAGCTGGCTTCTCAGCCCTTTCTTTATACCTGGTGAGCCCCTCCCATCCTGCCTTGCAAGGGCTGTGTGCAAAATTCCCCACCCAAAAGGGTCCAATGCACAAGAGAAATATAGCTGCTCTATTGTCCAGTACTGGGTGATTTAAAATCCTCAAATGTTAACGCTTCCCATTCAAGATACAAAAAGTCTCTTCTGCAGTTTAGATGTCCTCCACTCGATATACAAACAAATGCTAATAGCATTCAGTTGCTTTGTAAACAAAGCATTGTCCTTTGTCTTCATCGAACCTTACTTCCAGACACAGAAAGCTGCATTCCAAGCCTCTTTTGTCATTCGGCCATGTGGTGCGACTGCCATTTTTTACCCCTGGAAATTTAAAAGCACATTGCCCAGGGATCTTTAATCAAAAAAATGAATCTACAGAACTGCAAATTATTGCGAATTCTTACATATTCAGGAATTTATTTTCACCAAGGGGAGTTGCAAAGGTGAACTTTAAACTAACAGAGTGAGGGACTGTCTGGTCATCCAGAATTTATGACCCTCATCCATAGTAAACAATGCAAACTTTGGGGTCTGGGGACTAACCGTCAGATTTCAAGTACTGTATTGCACATGGCAAAATAGTCTGTGACCTGATTTGCTATTTACATTCACAGACATATATTCTGGGTGAAAACATATGCATTGACATGTTATTGCCCTTGTTGTGTTTGTACCGCTATACACAACTACATAAAATAATAAAGCAGCAGAGACTGAGAGTAACTTCAAGTGATCTTTACTGGGTAACTGGAACTTCGGCACTGACTATACAAATCGATACGCGTCTGTTATATACACTCGCAACTAAGGATGTACATCCGCAAAACAAAGTAGTCCCTTCAATGTTGTATACATTACACTTCCTCCCCCTTTAGTTTAATAGTATATTAATGCAAAATTTCTATAATTAACATACAGAGCCTGTCTTTACAGTAACAAAATTCAAATTCCAACATAACATTTTATTTTGTCAACAGCCCTTTTACAAGTCAAGTCTCTGGGGAGGCTTCCTCCGCCTCTCTGGGTAATGTCTCTCCAGACTCTTTTGCTTTGGGGAATGAGACTGTACAGGTACAGGTGCATTAGGTGAGCTATCAGCACAGGTAGAGCTCTCAGCTGTGGATGAGGCTGGTGCTGATGCTGATGAATCAGGAGCGTCTGTTTCCATGTCAGGTGAGTCTGGGCGAGGTATAGGGGTGTTTTTCACCTGAACATCCAGAATTTGGTCCACATGACGTCTCAAAACGTTCTCTCCCACATCCACTGTATACATCAGTGGTCCCTCTCTTGTGGATATTGTCCCTGGTTGCCACTTTTCCGTCTGGAAATCACGAGCAAGAACTGACTGTCCCACACTGAAGCTTCTTGTTGGCTTAGCATTCAAATGTTTGAACTGTTTGTTCCCTACATCACGACGTACATTCGGTTTAAGAAGGTCCATGCAAGATCTCAGGTTCCTGTTCGGAAACATCATCGCTGGAGTCTGATTAGTGGCTGCGTGTACTGCGTTCCGATAAGCAAAGAGGAAATTGTCTATCTTGTGTTGCAGTGGTAGATTCTCGCTGCACATTGCTTTGATGGCCTTCTTGAAAGTCTGTACGAATCTTTCTGCCAAGCCATTTGTAGCTGGATGGTACGGGGCAGATGTGTAGTGCTTGATTCCATTTTTCCTCATGAAACCTTGGAATTCGTCAGCGACAAATTGTCGTCCATTGTCTGTGCAGATTTGTTCTGGTAGGCCATTTCTAGTGAACATGGTCCTCAGAACTGAAATGGTCTTTTCAGATGTGGTTAATTTCATTTTAATGACCTCGGGCCATTTGGAATGTGCATCGACTGCAATCAAGAACATGGAGTCCATGAACGGTCCAGCAAAGTCAATGCGCACACGTTGCCATGGTGATGAGGGCCATTCCCATGGATGGAGAGGGGCTTGTGGTGGTGCGTTCTGAACCTTTTGACATCCTGAGCAGCTCTTTGTCAGGTCCTCAATCTGTTTGTCAATTCCCGGCCACCACACGTATCCACGGGCAAGGCTTATCATCTTTACTGTACCTAAGTGGCCTTCATGCAGTTCATCTAGCACTCGGTTACGAAGCTTGAGAGGAATCACAACTCGTGAGCCGCACATCAGTGTTCCCCAACACAATGATAACAGCTCCCTCCTGGCTGAGAATGCTGGAAACAATGAGTCACCATGCGCTGGCCATCCCTTCACAGTGATATCCTAAACTTTTGACAATGTAGGGTCATTGCGTGTTTCTCTTTCAATGAGCTGCTCAACTATTGTTGTGTGAAATACCTCTGCTGAGTCAACTGTTGTAGTTCTCTCTGAGGTCGGCAGTGGTAAACGTGACAAACCATCGGCGTTGTCATGTTGCTTGGTCCCCTTGTATTCAATGTCATACAGGTGAGCCCCTAGGAAGAGTGACCATCGCTGTAGCCATTGTGCCGTCATCACTGGAACGCCCTTCCTTGGGTTGAAGATTGAAACGAGAGGCTGGTGGTCAGTTAACAGTGTAAACTGTTGACCATACAAGTAGTGGTTGCATTTCTTGACTCCCCACACAAGGCTGAGGGCCTCTCAGTCAATCTGTGCATAATTGCGCTCAGCTGTAGTCAATGATCTTGAGGCAAAGGCTATTGGTCTTTCTGAGCCGTCTGGGAACTTATGTGACAACATGGCGCCAATGCCATGGGGTGAAGCATCACATGCCAGTCGAATAGGTAAGGATGGGTCAAAGTGAGCTAGCACCTCTTCGGAAGTAATGAGTCTTTTACTCTCTTGAAAAGCTTGTTCACAGCTGTCACTCCACTTCCATTGTGACCCTGTCTGTTGCAGTGCATTTAGTGGATGTAACACTGTGGATAGGTTGGGCAAGAACTTGTGATAGTAGTTCACCAGTCCAAGATATGATCTCAACTGAGACACATTTTCAGGTGTTGGTGCATTAATCACAGCTTCAATCTTGTCTGGAGACTGGTGTAAACCATCCTTGTCAATCACATGTCCACAGTATGAGACTTCCTTTTTGAAAAACTCACACTTGTCTCGGTTCACTCGGAGCCCATACCCCCGTAACCTGATGAGCACCTGTTCGAGGTTGGAAAGGTGGTCGTTGTCATTCTTGCCAGTAATGATGATGTCATCAAGATAACAATGAGTACCTGGGATCCCCTGCAGGACTTGGTCCATTGCCCTTTGCCAGATTGCAGGAGCTGATGCTATTCCGAATACCAGCCGATTGTACTGGTAAAGGCCTTTGTGCATATTTATTGTCAGGTACTTCTTTGATGCATCATCAATTTCCATTTAGAGATCGGTCTTGGCCAAGTCAATCTTTGTGAAGTGTTCCCCTCTTGACAGGGAAGCAAAGATGTCCTCAATGCGAGTCAATAGGTACTGTACTGTGTGGAGGACTGGGTTAACAGTCATTTTAAAGTCTCCGCAGATGCGTACTTTTCTTGGCTTTCCTGGTTTTGTGCTGGAGGTTTTCTTCATCACTGGAACTATAGGTGTGGCCCATTCACTCCAATTCACCTTGGACAGGACCCCTAACTGCTCCAAATTCTCCAGCTCTGCTTCTACTGAAGGGCGAATTGCATAAGGCACTGGTTTGGCCTTATGGAACTTTGGATTTGCGTTCTCCTCAATCTTAATTTTTGCTTTCATGTCCTTAAGTTTTCCTATTCCCTTCTTGAACACTTCCTGAGAGTCAGAGAGTATTTGTGACAGTCTCTCAGGAGTGACGTTGCTGTCCTCCTTTGCTGACACAAACAGTGTTTGGATGGTGTGCCAATCCAACTGTATTTTCCTGAGCCATTCGCGTCCCAGCAATGGTGGTCCTCCATTTTCCACTACATAGAGGTTCAATTGCGGTATTTTTTTTTTCTTTGTATATCACTGTCACTTTTATTTTACCTTTGGGGCACACTCTTTGTACTGTGTATGTCTTTAACAGTACTTTAGTTGGCCTTAGCAGTATGTGTGAAAACAGTCGTTTGTAGTCATGTACAGAGATCACTGTTAAAGCTGAGCCTGTGTCCAACTCCATTTTCAGCCTAACTCCTGCCACTTTTGGAGTAATCCATATTATTCTGTGATCCTCTGCCTCTTTCACACTGTATAGTTTCAGACAAGCCAAATCCTCTTCCTCTGAGTCTGTTTCACTTTTTTTTATATCTGAACTGTTTCCAGTCACGTGGTGTACCTTCTTGTATCTTTCTTTGAAAGGTTTCTTGTTTTCAGTCACTTGATGTACCTTCTTGTTACTTGTATTGTATCAGTTTTCTGCTTCTTATTTGCTTTGCAGACTCTTTCAATGTGCCCTTGTCTGCCACATTGTCTGCAGTCTTTGTCTTTAAACCAACAGTCATTGTGGTCATGTGACATTTTGCCACAGCGATAACACTTCTTTTCTTGTTTCAGTGACATTTTATTAGTTGAATATTCCAGGGATTTTCATTGAATTTCTAAAGTGCCACGCGCTGCTGCTTCCATTGATATTGCAATACTCAGAGCCTTCTCCAATGTGAGGTCTTTTTCAGACAGGAGCTTCTTTTGTGTGCTTTCATTTTGCATGCCACACACAAATCTGTCCCTCAATGCGTCTGATAAGCCCACTCCAAATTGGCAATGTTCTGATAATTTGCGCAACTTTGCCAAATATTCAGAAATGCTTTCATTTTTGCTCTGGTTCCGTTTATGGAATTTAATCTTTTGGTTTGGGGCTTAAATGGTCTTGGAGTGTGTCCACTATTTGTTTGAATGTTTTGTTTGCTGGCTTTTCAGGGGTTAATAAACTACGTAGCAGCCCGTATGTCTTTGCACCCATAACACTCAGCAAAACACTGGCTTTCTTTTCCACCTCCACTCCGTTAGCCTCACAGTACAACTCCACTCTTTCAATGTAAGTTGCCCAGTCTTCAATGCTGCTATCAAATGCTGCAATCGTGCCAATCATTGCCATTTTTTTTCCCAAACCCGTTTTTCTTTCTTTACTAGTTAGCTAGCGTCATGCAAGTCCTGTGCACTTTTCACTTGACTTACGTATCCCCTGCCTAGCTTAGCAAGCGTGCTCCATTTTCTCTACCTTCTCGCTCCTTTCTTCCAAATTTCGGTGTCCTCTGGATGTGATGCCAGAATAGGAAGACGTAGGTTCATAATTCTCGTCGCCAATTTGTTGTGTTTGTACCGCTATACACAACTACATAAAATAATAAAGCAGCAGAGACTGAGAGTAACTTCAAGTGATCTTTACTGGGTAACTGGAACTTCGGCACTGACTATACAAATCGATATGCGTCTGTTATATACACTCGCAACTAAGGATGTACATCCGCAAAACAAAGTAGTCCCTTCAATGTTGTATACGTTACAGCCCTAATTATTGCCTTGACTTCCAGTCATTTAGCTATTCTAAGTTTTGTGCAGGAACTCATTGTATCAGAGTGAACAATCACCAATTTTTCAATCTGATCCTTTCTATTGGCTCAGAAAGGCTGAGTCTGTTGGGTTAATTTCTAGATATTAATTTCTAAACTGTCATTCTTCCCAAATGTTTGTGCTGCCAGGGAAAATGAGATGAATCCTTGATTCTTGTTTTAGAACTGCAGCTGGTTTGATTATTAATGCACAATATCGTAGAATTTTTAAAATCTATATAAACAAAACAGTCAAATTTTAGAAGAGCAGTGATCCAAAAAAATAAAGCAGCACTTATTCTCCTGTGGATTATGTTTCCTTGCATGTCCTGACTGTGATTGTACTCAACTGAAATGAATTCACATTCTTAAGAAATTAGCTCTCATAGGCTTTTTTTTAAAGTTAGCTACGATGAAGTTTAAATCTTACATTTCAATTATGTCACATGCATGTGGGAGATTAAACATAAAGTTAAATAGATACATGTTTCCATTAACTGCAGTATATGCAGGGGCTATTTATAAATAGTCACAGCCTTCCTGTATGAACATGGCAATAAGATTTCCTTAAAGGTTGCATAGATTTAAGTAACCTGCAGGTCGGTTCAATAATGGTTCGCACAATTCAAGTATCACTGTAAATGAATATTAAATTTACATCAAATCAGCTTCTAAAATTTTGATTTAATATGTAGTGATGTATTTTTTGAAATGCCTACAGTTATTTCACATTCAAATGATGGAGTGTAGTGGTGCAGCTCGGATCAAATCACTGCGAGTAATTGTGAGCTAAGCCTTTTGAATCCTCAGCAGAGTATTTCAGAAAGTTTCATGATCCCCGAGTTACGAGTGCGCTGATTGAATTCAAACTGCTGCCACTTGATGTGTGGCATTGAAGAACCCACTGCACATTTTTGCTTAATTGATTTATTTTTGTATATGTTCTGCTCCTTACACTCTGAGCTCTGGTTGAAAGTACAGGCAGCTGACCAGGGAGACTTCTACAACTTCTGCTAATGTCAGGCATCAAGGATATTGAAGCGTGACTTAGGGTAGGATATTTGTGGGGGGTTTTAGGTTCCTGTCTGATATCAGCTTGGCATATATTGGGTCAAATCTTCTTGCTACAAAACAACACAAATGCTTCTGGCACTAAACATAAAATTGATTTTATTTAATGAAGTCAAGGGCTGCAATCTGCAAATATGCCTGTGTAAATCTATGCCACTGAGTTTTCCACTAGAGCTATGTTTTTTGCTGGAGCATTAGGGAGGATTGGCCACATACTGGCTGCATTGATACAGCCATTTTTACACTGATGCAAAGTAAGTCACACCAGTGCGAAAGTGACAGAATAACTCCAGACTATCAAACGAACTGAAGCCCTCTGTGTGAAGCCCTGCAGGACACTGTCTCTCACCAGTTTGAGTTCCCAAAAGGTGCAGCATAAAGCTAATCATTGTGGTGGGAGTTCAAGTTGCCATCCCACCCTCCCTGAGCTGATATAAATTTCTGTTTGCCTTTATTCCTGTTTGATCAGGTGTCTGTGCTCTGTTACGTTTCATTGAGGGTAAGACTGTTTATCGCTGAGAGAGCAAGCAAATGACCAGCTCCAAGGCGTCTGCTAGTGCTGCTCACTAACTAATCATTCGGTTATATGAAAGACAGGCTACAGGCCTACTACCTAACAGTGCCACTATGGCCAATAACGTACTTTAGTTGCACAGTCCACTTTCATGTCAGCCATAACTCTTACTCCCCTCATTACAAATTCAGATTGTGTGCTGGATATAGTTATAATGCAAACTAAAGATATTTTACTGAATCGCAGAGGAAAGAAGGAATCTTATGTGATATGCCACAACAGACAGAACTGAGTTGTCAGCTATTCCCGTATAGCAGAGAATGTGGTAAATACAGCAAATCCTTCAACACCTGAAGGGAGAAAGGATACACTGATGATTTGCATGTAGATGCTACATCAGAACTATTAATCTGCTTTATTTCTCTTTACTGGACCTTCTGTGTATTTCTATAATTTTCTGTTTTGACTTCATATTTCCATCAATTGCAGTATATTTTTTCTTTTGTTATTTCCATTATACCACACTTGGCATATTGGCCCAACAATACAGTTGTCATTTATTTTGAAGTAACACAAACATTATATGAAACCCCCGTCACATTTGGTCCAGTGATGGTAGGTGAAATTCATTCACAGCCAGTGGCGGATAGCTGCACTGAGCATTTTAATCTTATTTTATAATATAAAGAAAAAACATCATGGCATTCTATGGTGTGACTAACTGATTGGACACAGATTTAGATCTCTTGCTCTGCTGAGTTCCTAATCTCAACCACAACATGCTGGGGAGATTTCAAATCAAGCTAAAGGTTTTCTCATAGTAACAGATGAAGAGTCATCACTGTGCCATTCATCTGCTATAGTCAGGTAGACATTGAGCAGTGAGTAGGTTGTCTGTCCTCATTGAAAAAACTGTGCATTCATGTGGTGCCTTTCATGTAGGACATCCCAAAGTGCTTTGCAGCCAATGAAGTACTTTATTGAAGTGTAGTCACTGTTGTTATGTAGACAAAAACAGCAGCTAATTTGCACACCACGAGCTAAATGACTAGATAATTTGTTTTAGTGGTGCTGGTTGAAGAATAAATGTTGACCAGTACACAGGGAGAACTCCCCTGCTCTTCAAATAGTGCTATGGGATCCTTTTACATTCACCTGAGCAGGTAGGTTTAACGTCTCTTCTGAAAGTATATTGGACTGTTGAGTCAGCCTAGAGGGCAGCACGGTGGCATAGTGGTTAGCACTGTTGCCTCACAGCGCTAGGGACCCGGGTTCGAACCCGGCCTCGGGCGACTGTCTGTGTGGAGTTTGCACATTCTCCCCGTGTTTGCGTGGGTTTCCTCCGGGTGCTCCGGTTTCCTCCCACAGTCCAAAGATGTGCGGGTTAGGTTGATCGGCTATGATAAATTGACCTTTAGTGTTAGGGGGATTAAATACGTGGGGTTACGGGGATAGGGTGGGATATGTGTTGGTGTAGGGGTTACAGGGATCGGGTGGGATATGTGTCGGTGCAGGCTCGATGGGCCGAAATGGCCTCTATCTGCACTGTGGGGTTTCTGTGATTCTGTGATTCTGTGATTATGTGCTCAAAACATGGCATGGGGCTTGAATCCATGATGTTCTGACTCAGAGGTGAGAGCGCACCATTGAACCCAGTTGTAGCCCTTAGGGAGAGCAAATAGGGAGAACAAAAAGGCAGAATTATTTCAAAGCAAAATGAAATGACAACTTTTACTCAAAATTCAGCATTCGGGAACCTCCATTCCATTGGCACCACTTACCACAGGGAATAAGAAAATGGAAATATGAAGTGAAATGTTATACTCCTCAAAGTGAGTGATGCCAACAGAACAGTTCCCACTATTTGCAGCCAGTGTTGGAATGAATTACAGGTGGTTTTGTGCTGTGAACCAATCCTTACTAGGAATTAAATCAAAACTGCCAAAAACTGAGACAGCTGTCAGAAAGAAGTCTGGGCTACATTCAATCTCCTATCCCAGGGAATGTGCTAACCCAATATATCACCAAGACACAATTCCCCCCCACCCACAATAAGGGACAAAGTGGGAAGCAAGAAGAAAATGCAGAGTTTTATTTGAAGCCTATTAAATACTTTTGGTGTTACAGGTTGTGGCACTGATGTTATTTTGCTGAAAGCCTGTCCGTCATGAAGTACTTTTTGGCTCTGCTTGGTGCAGCTTGTAAGGCAGTTTTAATTTGAACTAAGCACGTTTATCAAGCTGGCAATTTTTTTAATGAATCAATTGCCTTTGAAATAGAATATGGACTTGGTTAAGCTATGATAGGTAGATTTCTTATGACTGAGAATCCAATGCTACAAACCTGCAACAGATGTACTGTGCTATACTAAACAAACTGCAGGAATTTTAAATTAGCCATAGGAGGCAGGATTTATGCAAATTAAGATATGATCAAGGAACAAATGCAGCTGTCTATCGTGAAAAATGATTAGACATTTTAAGGCAGACAAAATTCCATCCTTACTGGTTTTAAAAGACTAGAGATCATTATCAAATGACAGCAGCATTGAACTAAGCAGCTAGAAATGTCCAAGACCATTCTGTCTTAATATATGTGTTGCATCTATCTACCATGTTATGTCTGTAAGTTGTGCTTGGCCAGGATTTTATTGCAAATAAGTTATCATGTTTAACTGGGATATCTCAAAGGGCCACTGCTGCCTTACAGCAGTTTCCAGACATGCCTAGTTTATGTAACAGCCGAGGAAACTCTGCTCCGAAAATCCACTGGAACATTCCTACTGTTGCTCAAACATTAATAATGACGGCAAAATCAGGTGGTAAAGCCTATTGCTGCGTTCCCACCAGGACCTCTTTTACTCCCACTACCCTGCCAAGTAGGCCACTGGCTGCTCCTTCACTGTCCTCCTGCATGTAACTGAAGGCAAGGAGCCAGGGACCGGCAAGCCAACTTCTTGGGTTGGGGCTGATTACTCATACAGGGCAAGCCTCCTCATTTCTCAGCCTTGCTCCTGTTCCACAACTGCACTTAGGGACTGCCAGGAGGGGGTGGTGGTTGGCCCTGGAGCAGTAGCAGCTAGCCCACTGAGCAGATTATTGAAAAGAGCTATCCAATTAGTCCCACTCCCCCGTACTTTCCCCATAGCCTTGCAATTTTTTCCTTCTTGCGTATATATCCAATTCCCTTTTGAAAGTTGCTATTGAATCTACTTCCACCCCCTTTTCAGCCAGTGCATTACTGCACATTTTTGTATGGTTTATCTCCTAATCAACTACTTCCATGAGGTGATCTCTGAGTGAGATGAGGTTGAGTGGTGCTGGGTGGGTAAGTTCCCCATGAGAATTAGAGGCCAAGGGTGACTCTCATCTCAATGAAGCAGCTGTCGCAGATGGACCAGCTTCAGGCAGCCTTTCTCTTGCAGTGTCAAGGGGGGATGGGGCAGCCAATATCTGAGGCTCCCTCGTGCAGGCATTGAAGGTGGCCTCAAGGAAGCGAGATGATTGCCAATCTTTGGTGAGACAGCAATACTTGTGACTACTCCTTGCAACCATTGGTGCAAGGCATGGGAACAGAGCTACTACTGGTTGGTGTTATCTCAGATTAAATAGTTTCAGTCAAGTCTTGGAAGTCCTGTGAAAGTGCAATGTTCAGACTGACCCACCAAAGCATCCATTGGAGTAGTGATAGCTGTCACTTCAGAAGCCATCAATGTTCTTAGAAGTGCCTCCTGGCACCTTGTTACCATAGTAACCACTGGACTGTCACTCTCTCCAGGGTGTTCTGCAGGCCATGAGAAACCTCCTGAAATGTGATGCAGATACATGTGTAGTGGACTCCTCCCATTTCTCCATGATATTAACCAAGTGCATTGAAAGCATCTCCACTGCCTTCACTTGAGATCCATGCTCTTGAGTCATTGCTCTTTTGAAAACTGGGTCTCTGAACTCTGGGTCCTTAGGCTTCTCGGTCTGCAGCAGTTATTTCTCCACCCTCCACAAAATGACATTTCTCACTCATCTGTTCCCAAGTCTTCCTGCTCACTAATGCTTGGTGCTTCCCCAGTGAAAACCTTTCTGACTCACTAATTACATCTCCCTGATGGGTGTATCTTGGCTGGACTTGTGTAGGTAAGTTGCTATGATGGAGTTGATGAGGACATGATGGATGGTGTGGATTTGGAAGTGCTGAGGTGGTCATTGGAGTGACCGGCCTCTTTCTGTAAGGCACCCTCTATGATGTCCAGAACAGACAAGCTTGTTTATCTATGACCACAGTAACATTTGACCTTGAAGAAATAATATTGGCCCAGAAATTCGGGTCTCCACGGGTGAGTACGCACGGGGTATTCACCCGTAGGCCCAATGGAAGTGCCGGTTTCCTGCATGCACTGCGCATGCGTGGGAAACCGGCACTTCTGTTCCCCTGAAAACAGGGGTCAAGAGGTCGAATGCGTGCGCAGGAGATGCTGCGTGTGCGCATCGAACTTATGTTTTTCTTGCAGGTTTTCCCGGGAGGGTAAGTCTCCAGAATTTACACATTTAAAAAGCAGTCGCAAGGCCTGCTTTTTACAAGGTAAGCGGTGAATTAATTAAAATTAAAACATTTTTTCCACAGGTTTATTATTTTTTAATACTTTAAAGCAAGGTAAGTTTATTTTTAGCCCCGTTAGAAAATAAAATTATTTTTTTCAAAAATTTAAATTGTTGTTTAAAATAGTTATTTTATGTAATTTATAGTTTATTTAAAAAATGTGATGTTTTTTAAAAATTTATTTGCAGACTTAGTGATGTTTTGGGGCCGTAGTATTTATAAGTTTTGACAGCCCTTCCTGTCAAACTTATGAATGGGCACTTCCCTGCTCTGATTGGCTCCCCATGGCCCACGTGATCCCAGGGGATGCTTCGAACTAACTGCGCCCCTGGGATACGCAAGCACTGCGCGCCGGCAGTTGGAGCAGGCCCAGGATCGGAATTCCATGGGGGCCCACAGCACAATGGCCAGCGCGCAAGGTAAGTGCAGGTCGGGGGCTTACACCCGCGGGAAGCCCCCGATCCGAATTTCTGGGCCAATGGCTGAGTGTAAGAGCATTGCAATACTTTCAGAAAGCACATGAAGCTGACACTAAGTATGATGCCTGACCTTTACCAACCGTATCTTGCCATCTCCAAACTTAGCATTTCCAAAAAACTCCTGTCTGTCTGCTTAATATCTGCAGTGATTCCTCTTCTTGCGTATTCAGGGTTTTCAGTACTGGCGTTCCTCCCCCAATTGCAGTTCTCTGTCAGTAGTTGTGCGTGACCTTTTCCTTTGCAGGGAGAGAACATAACGTTAAATAAATGTGAGCGGATACTTCTTTTCCCTTATATGAGAGCATGCACTGCATGATGATGAGAACTGCAGGTGCATTGTTCCTTTAAATAAGCTGTTCTTCAAGACTATCAAAACCCCTTGTGGTAGAGTGGTTGTGAGTTAACACGTGCTTCACTGTTTCCAAAGGTTTCTCTTTTTGCATATGTCAGTTACAGTATCTGACACCCAGCTGTTGGCACAGAAAGACAATGAGAGGTAAAGAAGTGAGTGAAACCTATTATTTGGACAGGAGATGCATTGGGAACAGTGCCTTGAGTTATCTTGGCCAACCTTGTAAGATCATTGAACCTCTTCCGGCACTTTGTGGGAGTCGTTAAGGTGGTGGAGGTTGCGCTGACTGCTTCAGTAACCTTGCTCCATAGGGTCTTGAACCACCTTATTACAGAGATTCCTGTCCTCCGTCCCCAACAGTAGCATAGTGGTTCAATTATTGGACTAGTAATCCAGAGACCTGGACTAATGATCTGGAGACATGAGTACAAATCCCACAATGGCAGCTAGGGAATGTAAATTCAATTAAATAAATCTGGAATAAAAAGCTAGTATCAGTAACGTTGACCAGGAAACTACCAGATTGTCATAAAAAAGCAATCTGGTTCACTAATGTCCTTTAGAGATGGAAACCTGCCATCCTTACCTGGTCTGGCCTATATGTGACTCCAGACCCACACCAATGTGGTTGATGCTTAACTGTCTAGCAAGCCACTCAGTTGTATGCAGGTAGGCTTCTCGAGGGCAATTAGCATGGGCAATAAATGCTGGCATTGCCAGCGACAGCCAAATCTCGTGAATGAATAAATAATAGAAAAAGTCTTTCCCTTCTAGTCCTTACTTCAGCCCGAATAACATCCAGAGGCACCCGAGAATCTGGGACCCCTTTCCTGCTGCTGACGCCCACTCCCTGCTTCAGACATTCTTCATTTGTGCTCCTGTTGACCAAAAAGCCATGCCACCCTTTAATTAATACTAGGGTATGGTAGTGTATTGGTTATTTTACTGGACTAATAATCCAGTGAACATTAGTTGGCAGTTTGAGAATTTGAATTCAATTTAAAAATCTAGAAATAAAAACTAGCGCCAGTAAAAGTGACCATGAAGCTGTCGGATTGTCGTAAAAACTCAACTGGTTCATTAATGTACTGTAGAGAAGGAAATTTGCCATCCTTACCCAGTCTGGTCTATGTGACTCCAGTCCCACACCAACGTAGTTGACTCTTAACTTCACTCTGAAGGGGCCTAGCAAGCCACTCAGTTGTACAAACCACTACAAAGTCATGCACAGTTCAAGAGGTAGGCCCACCACCACCTTCTCAGCGTAGCTAGGGATGAACAATAAATGCCGGCCTTGCTAGCGACACCCATATTCCAAGAATGAATAAAGAAAAAGCATCTTAAATGCTGCAAGGCTCTATTTCCCTCCCTCCTTACGGTGGTGAATCAATAAGGTTGTATTATCACTCCTAACCTTGTCCAGCTTGTGAATATTATCTCCTTGCTGGCAGTATGCTTTGTTCAATTTTTGAATGTTTATTTCTGGTTGAAAAACAGATTATTGTATTAGCCTTTTAAAGGTGCAATATATATATCTTGTGCATCTTCCAGTATGCTGACTTAAGATTTTTCCTATACATTTATAATTATGTTTAAGTGTATTCAGTATCTTCATGATCGTACCATTTGCATTACATTAATCCAGCTATTTCCATGAAATAACCATCACGTTTTAATGACTGATTGACCAGTAAAGAAAGGAATAATACTATTTTAATCCTGTGCCAGGATTTAATTGGCCAGCTGCCAAGTTTCTGTTTGGTGGAATATAATAGCAGTGTTTTCATCAGGGTAGCAAGCTGTTATTTGAATGGATTATATAGAAGTTGCATGCTTTGGCACTGCTTTGGTATGTGAATGCAGAAAGTATTCTCGTACTGTTTCACTAAGTTCAAGTTCGAGTGGAAGTAACTCTTTGGTGTTTGGTGGTGTTTTGGTGCATTGATAGCAAATGCATTATTTAATCTGTTTTTGAAAACCTGGGTGTGATGATGCAATGAATAATTGGGAAAGCTCCTTGCAATTATCAATTTGTTATAGGTGATCACATTATATGTAAGAATTAATTCTGTTTAGAAAAGCTGAGTGTAGAATGCAGCATTTGATGGTTGTTTTGAGCTCGTACAATAGTCATAGAGCATTCCAAACACTTTACCTATATGACATTATTATAACAAGGATGAATGTGCTAAAAGATACTGGCCGGAATTTTCCCCTAAAAAAACGGATGAAATTGGAGCAGTTAAATTGTTAAAAATGGGATTCCCGACCTGATCCCACCTCCAACCTGCCTACTTCTGGTTTTAATGGCGGCAGGACAGGGGCGGGACGGGAGGCAGGCAACCAACTTGCTCCCGGGGGCGGAACATCAATTTAAATATTATAATGAGGCTGGAAGCCTCTCTTTTTCACCTCCAATTAGAATTTAACTGCATGTGGATGGGTTTGATATAATTCGTGAAACCCGACAGTTAAAGGGAGGCAGGGACTGGTGAATCCAGGAGGTAAGTGGCTCCTGGATCCAGTGTCCCTGCCTAACCCAATCCCCGTGATCAGATAACCCACCACGAGTCCTCCGATCGCCTTCCCAGGTGATCCCTGAAACTCCCCCATCCTTCCCCTGGACCGAGCCTCTCAATCTGGCTGGCTGTGGGCAGGAAACCGAGGCCTCATATGCAAATCAGGCCCTGTCGTTAAAGTCGGCAGGGCCTGTGGGAAGCCGGGTTTCCCGCCTGCCTCGGAGGCCCCCCCGCCCCCAACCCGCCTGCCTGCAGAAAATTCCAGCCACTCTTTTCATTTAATTATTGTTCAATAAAAGTTTCATTTTCATGTGCAGTGGGGTTAGCACAGTGCTCTTTGACCTCTGATATCT
Organism: Somniosus microcephalus; assembly: GCF_052327205.1. Classification (NCBI taxonomy): domain Eukaryota; kingdom Metazoa; phylum Chordata; class Chondrichthyes; order Squaliformes; family Somniosidae; genus Somniosus; species Somniosus microcephalus. Next base: position 97,464,923 of record NC_140989.1, read on the forward strand.
GTGTTTGAATCAAGCACAGATTGACAGAAATGAGGCTTTCATTCTTTAATGTCTGTAATGGTTATATGTATATTATTTTTGACGTTCTATTTTCCAGTAGGTACAACAGCTCAGGAGAAAATGACCATAACTTGTCACTAATTGGCAATAAATTGTCAGTCTTACTAGGAAAAATCTCGAGAATGGTTGGCATGGAAATGGCAATGTTACAGTGGTACAGTGCAAGATGTGTATCATGCTTTCATCAGTCAGGCTGTGATTCATGCCAATAAACAGAATTACTTCAGCTATATATTTTCACCCTTTGAATGGGTAACCTTGATTACAGTTCAGAAAATATATTTTCAGAAGATGTGTAAGTTGCAGCTCAGTGGAGCAGGGAGAGCAGAAATACAAAGGCCGAACTTTAGTTATGCAGTTTTTGCCCTTTATGATATATTTGCTGCCTATTGCAATAATGTCACTGTTTGCACTCTATATCCACCCTGAAACAATCACACAATAATCATCCAGATAATGAAAGCATGTGTAACCAGAATAGGGTAATTAATGCAAGGCAGCAGAATTACCATCTGCACCTGATTTTTCCACCTTCTTTAAACAGCAATGATGAAAAAGAATTGAAGCACTCATTAATACCTCACCACCTGTTTTGAACTTAAACCTCTGTTTGTGTACATTGCTTGAGTCTTCGCCTCAATAGAGCAGGACTCCAACCATGTATTTACATGGCAATAAGGGATGGGAAAGATTTTAAAAAATCACATTTGACAATAACCATTAAAAGTAGTCGCTTTGAGCTGACTCTTAACTCCCAAAAATGGGTCAGTTAGGGTCGAGTCAGAGGTTAAAATTCCAAAAATCTGAAACAGGAACCCAACCCGCCTCGAACCCGCCCACTTATGGTTATAACAGAGGCAGGGCAAGGGGTGGGCGACCAATCCGCTCGCAGGAGACGGGTTGATCATTTAAATATAATGACACTGTGTGCCTTCATTTTAACAATCATTCTATTTTTAATTCATGTCGGCCGGGTTTCCCAGACCTCGGGGAAACCCGGCAGATGAATGGAGATGAGAAGGGCTGAATCCATAAGATAAGTGCCTTTACAGCACTGCTTGTGGGCCAGGAGGAGCAGGAGTGTTTCCTCCAGGCCCAACAAGCTACCCACTAAAACTGCAATCTGTCTGCTCCTCACCCCAACCACCATCCGCCCCACCGACTGACATTGGACCCCCCCCCGATCACCATCGGACCCCCCTAACCACCATCTGCACCCCTCCATCCATTCAGACCCCATGACCACCATTGGACCCCACCCCTCAGCAATCGGAGACCCCCTGATCACCATCGGAACCCGCCTGCGATCGGAACCACCCCGCAATCAGAATTCCACCCCCACTGCGATCGGACCCCCCCCCCTCACTAGACCTACCTGCTCTCAGGCCAGCTTGGCTGTGGCATTTTGCTGTAGGAGTTCCCGCCCGACAAGCCTGTCAATCAGGCCCGCCCGACAAGCCTGTCAATCAGGCTCACCGTGTGTGGGAAACCTCTAGAAAAAAATTTAAAGACATAACTGCAGGGCATGTTGGGAAACCTGTATTTCTGGGTTTCAGACCTCAAAACAGCACCCCCTTCCCCCGCACAGAACGTGCCTCCAAGCTAAAATCCAGGCCTTTGTCACTGAGCACACTCTCTTCATGCTGAAACTGGAAAATCATTGAAACGGTGAAGGTAAAGGGCCGAGTTTAACTCCCGGAGGGGCTGAGGCAGACAGCAAGCTGTCCAGCTCTTCTCAGCATATAGCCCGGGAGATTTGAACTCCCGGGCCATGTCTGAACAGGCCCTGTCAATCTCCCGCCAAAACCTGGCGGTAAGCGCTGACTGGCCAGTCAGTGGATAGGTGCAGGATTTCGGGAGGCAGGAGGCTGCTGCTGGAGACTTCAAGGAATGGTCCTCAGCACTGCAGGGGCATGGTTGTGAGTGGGCTAGTTGTCCCTCTTTATTGCCTGGTTTAGATCTTTGGGGTCCAAACATATTCTGAGATGCCCGTTTGGCTTTTCTCGTACCACAATTGAGTTTACCCAGTCTGTGGGTTCAGTGACCTTTACGATCACTCCCTTTTCTTCCATCTCCTTTAGCTCTCTTTCAAGCTTTGCCTTCAGCTCGATGGGTACTTTTCGTGGAGCATGGATAACGGGCTTTACCCCTGGATCGATGGTGATGTGGTATTGGAAATCTCTGAAACATCCCACTGTATCATCGAAACATTCCAGATACATGTCTATCAACTCTTTTTTACTCTTGTTTTGTGGGCGGTTCTCCAGTGGGGTGTTGCTGTCTATCTTCAGTGGCGTTTCCGTCAGCTCGTGATGCACTGAGATCAATCTCAACTTCTCGCAGCTGTTTAATCCCAGGATCGCTGGCCCCTCAGTGTCGGTGACATAGAACATGCAGTTGATGTTCTTTCTTTTATGTGTCCCTTTGATAAAGGTTATTCTGAGTTGTTTAATCTCACTCCCCCCGTATGCTGTCAGCGTGACATTACTTGCCTTTAAACAACCATTTTTCGGGTAGCCATCTTCTCTCAGGTTTTTGGGAAAGATCTGCTGGTACAGTCTCAATGGGAGAATGTTGCTCTGTGCCCCTGTGTCCAGCTTCAACTTTAAGTTGATGGTTGTGGGCCGGCCTTTGACCTTTTTTTTGATTTGGATGATGGTGTGCAATTCTCTCCTCGAAGTATTTTCCGCTCTGGACATCTCGTGAAGCTGTATCTTTATGGTTTCGATGTTTAGTGCATTGTCGTGATCATCATCATCATCCTGCTCATCCATGGCATGGATATTGTGTTTCTTTCTCTGGTTCTGCTGTCCGCCTTTGTTTTTGATGTATGTTCCTTCTTTCTTCGTTCTACACCTCTTTTCCCAGTGGTTTAGTTTGCCACATGCATTGCAGCTTGTTCCATATGCTGGACATTTCCTCTTGTCTGTGTAATCGTGCGGTCTTCCACAATTTCTGCACATGTTTCCCCCGTTGTCATGTGCATGTCTTTGTGTGTTGTACTTTTCTCTCACTGCATCCACTCTGTTGTTCGTCTCAGGAGCCGTCCGCATGTCAGCCGTTTGAGAAATCAGCATTTTCATTTGCTGCTTCATGGCTTCATGAGCTCTTGCAGTATCTATAGCCTCTGTTATTCCTAGCTTTTCTTTTCCTATCAGGGCTTTTTGTACCTCTACATGCGCTGAACCCCATATTAGCTGGTCCACAAGCCTTTCCTCCATTTCCTTAAATTTACACTTGCTGGCTTCATTTCTCAGCCTTGTCAGGAAATTTTCAGCTGTTTCACCGGGTTCCTGTCTTAGACTCTGGAATTTGTATCTGTGTATATGGTAATTGGATTTAGGCTCTAGATGGTTGCTGAATTTATCAAAAATTGTCGCAGGGTTTTCCTTTTCCTCTTCGGTCAACCTCCAGCTATTATACAAATCTAGATCTTTTTCTCCTGTCCACAACAGAATGTAACTAACCTTTTCCTCATTGGTAGTACCCTTCAGGAAGCTTTTGAATGTAAGCTCACATTTCTGTTTGAACTTGCGGAATGCTTCTACTATATCGTCGGCTTCCCAGTTCATGAGGGGTTGCATTTGCACAGTCAGTGCAGTCATTTTAGTTTCCCATACGATTCACTCTCAATCACCTCATAAAATCACTTTTTGTCTTATTCGTAGTTCGTATAGCACAATTTTGTACTCACTTATACCGCTGCCACCATGTTGTGTCTCCTTGTGTTCTTATACTATATACATTACAGACACTTTTAGTTCATTTTTAGTTAGTGCTTTTACTTAGCTTGTTACAGTGCTGCCGCATGGTGCGTAGTGATACAAGATGTCCGACGCTGCACTGTGCACTGCCCGTGCACAGTGTGCCACATAGCAATATAACTACACCATACCAAAGTAGTTCCATACCAAAGTAGTTCCATTTAACGATGTGATACTATAACAATGTAACAGTTGGGAAGGCATCATGTTCAGGGTAGGGGGAGGGAGGCCCAATGTTTCCTTGTGAGGCCTGGACCTCGGCTAGCCTCCTGTTGCTGCCAGGGTGACTTCCCTGCACAAGCCTTGAGTTAAAACTGCAGTCATTTGATCATGATGTAGGATAGTGTCTAATATAATAGAAAAAATTAGCTTAACAATACATAAGTCATTATTAATACTTTTTGTATTATGAGAATGCATTCTGTGTGATTGAGGCTAACACATTATTTTGATTAGGTCATTAGGATTCCGCAGGGGAATGCTAACAAGCGGGAGATGTCAGGTTAATGTAATTAAGAAGCATCAAAGAGTTTGTGTAAAGAATTATAGCTAGTTTGGAGACAACATGTCTAGTTTCAGTCATTATTCTGTTAAGGAGTGTTGTTTATAACCATGCAAAATTGTGTTATCAGGTAAGAAGTAAACATCGGCCACATTCCAGTGAGAATGGAGTGTGAGTGCTGTGACATTGGCATCTACTGGTGTAGAAACATTTGACACATAAATATCACGGGGTAGAGTTTCCGCTCGGTTGCACTAGATTTTCCTGTACAATTCGCCCAAAATCAGCATCAGCGCAAATCGAGTTTCCACAATCTTTTTTGCTTGTTTAAAAAACATCGCACTGGAAGCTGACCCCACCCACAAAACTGTGATTAAAAATGCTTATGTATAGTGGTAAACTCATTTTCAGCTGTATTAATCAAACTGCAGTAAGTTACCACTCTTAAATATATCAAGAAATATTTTTAAAGCAACATTTTTTTTAAAATTACATTTTAAAATGCTGCCCAAGTGCAGTGCTTCTTGGCAGATTTTGCATTCAGCGCTATGCAAATAAATTTAATTGGAAAATCAAGAACAAAAACACTGCTCAAAATGGGCAATTGCGCCAAAGTGGAAACTCTACCCCACATGGCAACAATTTCAGAATTGATAGGTTCAGAGCAAATCATCTGACATTGCCCATCAAGACATATAAATAGGTTTACTTTCAGTAATTCTTTGGTATTCCATGCTTAGAACGCGCCTGGATTAGTTAGTTGTTTGCACACCCGGATGGATATCCTACTTGTAAGTATATAGACATGTGAATTTGCTTGTACTTTCTGTCCATATTACTAAAACAAGCAAGTTGATTTATCACTGGCATCTGAACCTATATAATTTGGATTAATCTACTTGGTTGATCTAACTAATGCCATTGGAGCCCAATCTGCATATTTAAAGAAGGACCCCATTGCCTTCCGGTGAGTGTGCTTCTCGCCAGCTCAAAAGAGGAGGTTAAAATTGCAGTCCATGGGAAGGCAGCGGGATCTATGGACGCAAATTGCTCCGGGCATTTTAACTGTCCGCCCAGTTTATGCCAGGTGGCAGAGTTAAGGTGAGACCTTAGGGGCTGGATTTTCCAAGCCCCGAGGAGGCGGATATGGAGGCAGGACAGCCGGTAAACTTGGAGAAAATGGGGGTGGATGGCAAAGTCGCCCCCATCCCACCTCCGTGCCCTTTTGCCAGGAGGCGGGAAGATGTGCAGCTTTGGGTCCTGTCTCCTGGAGGCGGGAAAGGCATTTAATCCTTTTAACTGCCTGTTAACAGGTAGAAAAAAGGATTAGTGCCATTTTACCTTCACAGGTGAAGGCTTCCCAACCTCGGAGAACCCCGCCGGGTTGGAGGAGACGTGGAGGAGGTCTGCGGCGGTCGGAGGCACCTGGAAGTAAGGTGTAGAGATGAGTGATGGGTGCAAGTGTTTAGTGGTAAGTATGCAAGGTGAGTGAGAAGTTTAAAAAAGTGTTCACTTACCTTGTTTTCTTTCTACAGCCTTTAGCCACGGTGGATCGGGAGAGCCGACATACTGCTTGTCAATTTCACAGACTGGCTGCTGGAACGTCTGTTCCAACAGCCATGTGAAATTTACAAATTTGAAAGAGAATTGTCAGTGTTTGACAGCTTCACAGAGCTGTCAAACACTGACATTTCTTCTTTAAATAAGTCTTGACAGATAGCACGTCTGACGTTGACGTGATCTGTCAGTGACTTCCTCCCTAATTGACCTGCTCAGCCCGCAGGGCGGACTTAACAAGCTCAATCAGGGGAAAATCCCTCTGGTTGGTCAGGTGAGGATGGAGGCGGGACATTGACACGACAAACAGCTGTCCTGCCTCCAACTCGTCGCCATTCACAAAATCCAGCCCTCGTTCTTTATTACTGGTGCTAATAGCATGCTGCCATCCATTGGGATGTCCAAGTAATTTTTTTTTGGATAACTACATTGAAGGTAAATTCAATTAGCGCTTTTCAGATTAAACTGGTGAAGCAGGCCATTAACATGTACACTTCACGTGATTCATTTGAGCTGAGTTTGGAACTGTACATAGAAAAGTTCTGTAATCATAAGTGCTATCCACTATCTGTATTGCTTTTCACTATCTATATTAATGTTCTGGATGAACACGTTAGGGGAACTGTCCACAGTTTGTGGATGACACAAAGATTTGTGCTAGTGTTTTAACCTTGGATGAGAAAAAAAAACAACAATCAGATCAAGTTGTGATAGGGGAATGGGCCTGCATCTGGCATATGATATTTAATGTAAATAAAATGTAGTGTTATGCACGAGAGTCACGCTAATACCAAGCATGTATATACCATTCAGGGTTCCAAATTAAAGTCTGTTGAGCAGGAAAGTGACCTAGGTGCTATAGTGCGGGATCTTCATGTCAGCTGTGGCTCAGTGGGTAGCACTCTCGCCTCTGAAGGTGGTGGGTTCAAGTCCCAGAGCACAAAAATCTAGGCTGATGCAGTGCTGAGGGAGTGCTGCACTGTTGGAGGGGCTGTCTTCTGGATGAGACGTTAAACTGAGGCCCCATCTGCTCTCTCAGGTGGATGTAAAAGATCCCATGGCATTATTTTGAAGATCAGGGAAGTTATCCCTGGTGTCCTGGCCAATATGTATCCCTCAATCAACATAACAAAAACAGATTATCTGGTCATTATCACATTGCTGTTTGTGGGAGCTTGCTGTGCACAAATTGGCTGCCGCGTTTCCTACACTCCAAAATTGACTACACTCCAAAACTACTTCATTGGCTGTAAAGTGCTTTGAGACGTCCGGTGGTCATGAAAGGCGTTCTATAAATGCAAGTCTTTCTTTCTTTTTCTGCTGTAAGATTACAGCAAAGTAAATGGAGTTTTAGAATGCATTAATAGGATGATTGTTGAGATACCGCGGCAAACGTGGGAGTCAAGACCAGAGCTATTGAAAACACAACTGCTTTATTCCAACCACATGACAAACAGGAACTAGAAAAGCCCGCGCATCCACTTAAATACTTCCCAGACAGGAAGTGCTCCCGGCAGCCTGTCCCTGCGGGAAACAAGTTGCTGGAGGAAAGGGCCCCCGGCTGGGGGCTTCTGCTTAGACTGTCTGTGCCGCCGTGAGCGGATTATGTCCAGTGGTGGCGTGTCGCCACAGAGCTCCCCCCAGAATCCGCTTAGGAGGAGTGGACGAGTCGTGACGGTGGTCTAATGGTTCTGCCGCAGCGGCTCTGAGTGGTCGCCGGTCTGGTTGGTTGGGTCGGGCGGTTCGCCGCCGGCTGTGCTGGCTTGCCGGGGGGACGGCCTCTAGTTGGAGGCTGGGCCACGGGGACCTGTTCCCCTGGTTCTGTGTGTGCTGGTTTGAGCCGCTCGATGGAGACTGCCTCGACCCTGTCGCCGAGTCGCAGCTTGAAGACCTTGTCCCCGGTTTGTAGTACCTCGTACGGACCGTCGTACGGGGGTCGCAGGGGCCTGCGGTGCGCGTCGTGTCGCACAAAGACGAAGCGCGCCTGCTGTAAATTTGGCGGGACGTGAGGTGCGAGTTCGCCGTGTCGGTTGACCGGAAGTGGTGCGAACTGCTGAGCGGAAGAGAAAGAGTCGAGCCGCTGCTGTTCGGCCGACCAAGGCTTGGTAGGCTCCGGAAGGAATTCACCTGGGACGCGCAGCGGTTGTCTGTAGACTAACTCCGCTGCCGAGGACTGGAGGTCTTCCTTGACCGCGGTGCGTAGGCCGAGTAGCACCCACGGTAGGCGGTCAATCCAGGTACTGTCCTGCAGGCCGGCGCGGAGTGAGGCCTTGAGTAACCTGTGGAAGCATTCACAAAGTCCGTTGGCCTGCGGGTGGTACGCCGTGGTGCGCTGGAGCGTCACCCCGAGGTTGCGTGCTGTGGCCGTCCAGAGTTCGGAGGTGAACTGGGCGCCTCTGTCGGCAGTTATGTCGGCCGGTTCGCCGAACCTCGCAACCCAGGTGTTAACGAACGCCCTGGCGATGTCGGCTGTGGTGGTGGAGGTCAGCGGCACTTCCTCAGGCCAGCGTGTGTAGCGGTCGACCATCGTGAGGAGATAAGTTTGGCCTTGCGATGGCGGCAGGGGACCGACGATGTCGACGTGTACGTGGTCGAAGCGGCGGCTGGGTACCTCGAAGTCTCCCAGGGGTGCTTTGGTGTGCAGCTGTACCTTAGCCCGTTGGCAGGCGAGGCAGGAGATGGCCCAAGTCCGAACATCTCTGCTGAGGCCGCGCCAGACGAAGCGCTTGGAGAGGAGTTTGACGGATGCGCGGGAACCCGGGTGAGAGAGCCCGTGGAGCGCGTCGAAGACGCGGCGGCGCCAGGTCTCAGGGACGACCGGCCTGGGTTGGCCGAGTGAGACGTCGCACGTGACTGCCGTGGCTTCGGGCCCGTGCGCGACCTTGGCTAGGCGTAGCCTTGGCAGGCTGGTAGCCGCCGAGAGGAGGTCTGGGTCCGTGAGCTGGGCCGCTGCTAGTTGTGCGTAGTCGACCGCGAGGTGATTCGCACAGACGGCGGGACGGGAAAGGCAGTCGGCGACCACGTTGTCTCTACCGGAGACGTGCTGAATGTCCGTAGTAAACTCGGAGACGGCCGCGAGCTGGCGTTGCTGCCTAGCGGACCAGGGTTCGGTGTGCTTGGCCATCGCGTATGTGAGTGGCTTGTGGTCCACGTACGTGGTGAAGGGGCGGCCTTCCAGGAGGAACCTGAAATGGCGGACCGACAGGTGGAGTGCGAGAAGCTCGCGGTCGAAAGTGGAGTATTTGACCTCCGGGGGGCGCAGTTGGCGGCTGTAGAAGGCAAGTGGCTGCCACGCGCCATTGACCCACTGCTCGAACACGGCCCCGACCGCATGGTCGGAGGCGTCGGTGGTGAGCGCGACCCGGGCATCGGCCCTCGGGTGCGCGAGCAGAGTGGCGTCGGCGAGCGCGTTTTTGGTGGCGTCGAAGGCGGCTGCCGTGTCAGTGGTCCAGACTACGTCCATCTTGCCGGATTTTCCTCGGAGGGAGTCGTATAGGGGCTTCATGAGGGCTGCGGCTCTGGGGATGAACCTGTTGTAGAAGTTCACCATCCCGAGGAACTCCTGGAGGCCCTTGATGGTTGTGGGGCGGGGGAATTGCTGGACGGCCTGCACCTTGTTGGGCAGGGGGACGGCCCCAGCAGGGGTGATGTGGTGACCGAGAAAATCGATCTCGGTTAGGCCGAATTGGCACTTCGCCGGGCTGAGGATGAGCCCGTGTTGGGCTAGGCGCCCGAACAGGATGCGAAGGTGTTCGAGGTGTTCCTGTTTGGAGGAGCTGCCCACGAGAATGTCATCTAGATAGACGAATAGGAAGTTCAGGTCCCGGAGGACTGAGTCCATAAAGCGCTGGAAAGCCTGTGCTGCATTCTTGAGGCCGAAGGGCATTCTCAGGAACTCGAACAGGCCGAATGGGGTGATGACGGCCGTTTTGGGGATGTCCGCGGGGTGTACGGGGACTTGGTGGTAACCGCGCACCAGGTTGACTTTGGAAAAGACAGTTCGTCCGGCCAGTCGGGCCGAGAAGTCCTGGATGTGTGGCACCGGGTATCGATCGGGGGTGGTGGCGTCGTTGAGGCGGCGGTAGTCCCTGCAAGGGCGCCAGCCTCCGCCGGGCTTGGGGGCGATGTGGAGGGGCGAGGCCCAAGGGCTGCTGGAGCGGCGGATGATGCCGAGTTGTTCCATGTTGGTGAACTCGGCCCGCGCAATTTCCAGCTTGGCCGGGTTGAGTCTGCGGGCGTGGGCAGAAACTGGGGGGCCGGTGGTGGGGATATAGTGTTCCACACCGTGCTTGGCGGCTTTGGCCGAAAAGGTCGGGTTAGTGAGGGCGGGAAACTCAGCTAGGAGTGCCGAGTAGTCGTCCGTGGCTCTGGCGAGGCAGTAGGTCATCAGGCCGGCCGAACGGGCCGGGGTAAAGGCGCCGGGGATGGGGGCCATAGTGTTGATGTCGACGAGGCGGTGCCTCGGAATGTCGACAAGGAGGCCGTGGGCGCGTAGGAAGTTGGCGCCGATGAGTGGGCAGAGGACCTTGGCTGTGAAGAACTCCCAGCGGTAGCGGCGGCCCGCGAGGTCGAGCGTGACCATGCGGGTGCCATATGTGCGGATTTCAGAGCCGTTGGTTGCAGCCAGTGTGATACCCTGTGTGCCGCGTTGGATCTCGAGGGCGGAGGCGGGGGTGATGCTGTGCTGGGCCCCTGTGTCGCACAGAAATCGGCGGTTGGTTCTGTCGTCAGTGACGTACAGTAGGGGCTCCTGCTGCCCTGCGGCCATCGCGGGGGCCGGTGCGGGGGGGGGTTTGAAGGAACACGGTGGCGTGCAGCGTTGAGCCCTAGCGCCAAAACGGGTGTGGTAGTAGCAGTGACCCGGAGTGGTAGGGCAGTCGGGCCTAGCGGCCCGGGAAGACCGCGTGGTTGTTGCTGTGAGGTCGGGCGCGACGTCGCGAGCGGCCTGTGCAGAGAGCAGCCGGTCGGCCTTTTCGGCTATATCATTCAGGTCCGTGGAGTCAGACTCCACAATGAGTGGGTGGATGCTGGCGGGGAGCTGCTGAATGAAAAGCGTGCGAAAAAGGGCGCCGGGATTTTTGTCATCTGAGAGGGACAGCATGTGGGAAAGCAGGTCTGATGGTGAAGCGTCACCAAGGCCGGGGAGGTCCAGGAGTTGGCAGTGGCGCTGGTAAGAGGACGTTTGAAATTTTTTAAGTAGCGCAGCCTTCAGATGTTCGTACTTGCCCTCCGTTGGTGGATTCTGCAGCGCTGCCCAAACCTTGGGGACTGTAGCGTAGGTGAGCGAGGCGACGAGGTAGTCGTACTTCGTGGCGTCGACTGTAATGCCTTTCAGCCGGAATCTGGACTCCACTTGAACGAACCAGGCTTCGGCGAGGTTCTCCCAAAAGTCTGGTAATTTAACCGTGACTGCGTTTGTATCCGCCATGCTAGCTTAGGATTCGTCCTGAGCGTCGGGGTCACCAGTGTTGAGATACCGCGGCAAACGTGGGAGTCGAGACCAGAGCTATTGAAAACACAACTGCTTTATTCCAACCACATGACAAACAGGAACTAGAAAAGCCCACGCATCCACTTAAATACTTCCCAGACAGGAAGTGCTCCCGGCAGCCTGTCCCTGCGGGAAACAAGTTGCTGGAGGAAAGGGCCCCCGGCTGGGGGCTTCTGCTTAGACTGTCTGTGCCGCCGTGAGCGGATTATGTCCAGTGGTGGCGTGTCGCCACATGATTTAATATAAAACAGAAAGCACTCTATTGTCCTGCTACAAGACCTTGGTTAGGCCTCATTTAGAATACCGTGTCCAGTTTTGGTGGGTGATATATAGAGGCCATGAATAAGGTTCAGAGGAGGGTCAGTATATTGAAAGCCCTCAGTTATCACAATAGGCTTAGAGAGCTGGGTATTTTTATTCCAGAAAAGCATAGACTTTAGGGAGACTCGATGGAGGTATTTAAAGTAATGAAGGGACTAGACTGTGTCCTTGATAATAAACTATTTGAATGAGGTAGGTTAGGGAAAACCAAGGACCTACACGTAAGTTATGTAAGCATAGAGCTAAATGTGAGTTGGTTTTTTTGTTTGCAGGGGTTATCGACCTTTGGAACAAGATGCTGGCTCATGCAGTGAGTGCGGATTTGCTGTTTGTCGAGTTCTTGCTTAAGGCTGATATCACTGCAGAGAAAAGGTTGTTGGGTGATGTACCTTATAGTCGAGGTGATCTCCTGGAACTCGTTTTGATCATCTTCGGGCATCGGAGAGGAATTTCCTTAAATTAGACTTTCCCCTGCATTGGCCTCGGTTATTTTTTAAAATCTGTTTTTTGCCTCTCTCAGGACATTATGGGCAGGATTTTCATTGGGCCGTGGAGTCAGGATTGGGGGCATGGGGGGGTTAAAATCCCGAAATCAGGGGTCTCGACCCCATCCCGCACCCAAACCCGCCTCCATGCCAGTTTCAAAGGAGGCGGGTACCCGCCCCACACTGGTACCCGCCTACCTGAGGCGGGAAGGGATTAGTGCCAATTAACTGCCTGTTAACAGGTAGTTAACAGGCAGTTTTTAGCCTAATCCCTATTTTTAAGGTTGAAGTGTTGGATTCCCGACAGCTCCAAACCACGCCAAGTTAGAGGAGTTGGGCCGTCGGGTTGAAGGACTTGGAGGGGTCGAGATGTCAGTGTTCAGGTGAGTGATGTGTGCATGAGTGCAAAGGTAAGTGTGTTTGGTGTGTCTAAAGTGATTAAAGAAGTTTTACATACCTTTTCTTACCTTTTCAGCCTTCCTTCCTTTAGGTCTCGGGAGTCCCTCATCTCACCGGCACAGAAAGCAGAATGGCTGCGAACTGTCAAAAGTGACAGCCTTCAGCTTACTGTGCAGGAGAGATTTCTAACTGAGTCTGTGGAGAAGGACTCAGGTTAGAAGTAAGACTGTCAGTGTTTGACAGCTTCAAACAGCTGTGAAACGCAGATATTTCATCTGTCAAAACCTCTTGACAGATGAAATTTCAGCCTGTGACATCACCTGTTGCCAGGTGGCCCTTAATTGGCCTGCTGAGCCCACTGGGCAGGCTCAACAAGGTCAATCAAGTTAAAATCACGTGGATTGGCCGCGTCTCGATGGAGGCGGGACTACAACCCCGAAAGTTGTAGCCCCGACTCCTGAGTTAAAATCCTGCCCTATGTGGCTGCAGGTGGATGGAGAGCGTGGAGAGTCATGATGCTTATTTATAACAGGACTGTTTGGGACAGGTTCGATGGGCCAGCTGGTCTTTTCCTGTCCATCAGTTTAAAAAAAAGTGCATGCTGTCTAATCAGTATGGAAGGCTGAGTGTGAAGTGCAGCTCCAGCATTTCTGGATCCTGGATATTGAAGTAAACTTGTGAAGAAATGGACATTATCTACAGAATTAAATAATGGTCCTTTAGATAATGCCTAAATTACAAGCTGGATTTTATATATAGCTCCATAAAATTAAGATAATCATTACTGTTTAGAGTGAAACAGAAATTAATAGGATATCATTTATTTAAGAAAATTACAGATAATCAGGAAATGACAGTGAGATCAATAACTTGAAGGTGAAACACTGTACATCAATGCTTTCCTAAGTGGTCTTTTTAACTACAGTTTGTCACATCAATAGAAATATTTGGTTGTAGCTTCTCCCATTTGTTTTGTCTGTTATTTGCTTTTGTGCATTGCTGTAAGTGAAGGAGTTATCGTGCCTTGGTGGTGGTAACAGCGGCATCACTTTGACAGTAATTCTGCTGTTTAAGAACATCTATAAAGTTGTTCCCAGTTTGCTTCGATGTTGCAGCAGTGGAGTGGGAGCAGCACCGAGGAGATTCCCAACCTTTATTTCTCTATCTGTCAGGTATAATTGCTAACCATGCACTGCCACAATTTTTAAAAATTCCTTTTCCAGTTTCACTAAAAGCCTAAAAAATGCAAAATCCATGCTTGGAAAGTTCACATTTTCCAAAATAGACCAAATGGTGCGGTTTGAATAGAGCCAGCTATGTCTGGGTGAGCTGGAACATGACGCTGCTCAAAAACTCTGTCGTACAATCTCATCGTTTGTTTAATATATTTTAAAGGAATGGCGGGTAGGTTTCACTTTTGGAATGGAGACTTAGGTAAAGTATGTTCTGGGAATAAGATCAGCATCCAATTCTATTATTTAAATCACTGTAAATGGGAAAGTTGCATGGTACAGTAGAAGGTACCATTGTGCAGGCTTACTGGGCTCTCATGTCCCCTTCTCGAGCCAAAGCTGACCTTTGCTTCTTGCATGTTCATGCCATTGTTCAATAAAACATTATGCTGTTTTAAAAAAAATCTTGTAAAACTGTCCATTAACTAAAATGTTATTAGTGAGCCTCACTGGTTGACATATTAAAAGCACTCTAATGCTGATCTTCTATTTTTTCCAGGAGAGTTTCAGAGGCTCAGCATAGTGTTGAGTGACATTCTCAGAAGAGTATTAGCATCACTTGTTGCTATTTATTTTATAAGCATTGAAGACCTATAATTAGGAACTCCATTTCACAAATGGAATCAGCACATTAATGCACCACTCACGGTAAAATATTTTGTTTATTCCACAAAACACAAAATAATAAAGTGAATTTATTTTATAACGGACTTCTCTCACGGCTCAGTGAGTCTATTCAGTGAGTAGCAAACCTGCTCAGATCAGCAGGTCCCAAGTTCTCCAGATCCCCAGTACAGGAAACTCTTTGGTATCCGGCACCGACGGGACCGGGATGGTGCCGGTTGATTAAAAATTCTGGATGACGGAGAGGGTTATCTGCCGAGGCTATTTTTAACAAACAAAAATTAAAAAAATCAAGAAATGTGCAGTATACAGTAATTGGGTACTCACCTGCAGAATGTTGTGTTAAATGGATGGTGGAAGATGCTTGATTAAGTACAATACTGCCAGTTGAGGGTAATCCATAACTCTTTAATTACTTAACAATGGCAGATCGGAAGAGACTACCGGCAGCGTGGGAGAGTCAGACTCCTGTTATTGAGGTATTTGGACTTCCGATAGTGCCAAGAAGCCGAGTAGTGGCAGTTAGGAGAACTACCCCCACTGACTAACTCGGCCACCGCGGGAGACTTGGACTCGGACTTGGCAACATTTCCGGTTATTGAGGTGTTGTTTTCGGAGTATGAATTTTGCTGGTTAATAGAGAATTCCGGATATTTAGGTGCCGTTTAAACAAGAGTTTCCTGTACTTCACTTCCCAGCTCACGACCTGTGCAATCTATCTCATTTACCTTTTGGGAGTGGTCTCGTGTTTCTTGCCATTTTTTCCAGGAGAGTTTCAGTGGCTCAGCACAGTGTTGAGTGACATTCTCAGAAGGGTATTAGCGTCACTTGTACCAACAGTACTGCAGGTTTGCAAGAGAATATGTACAGAGGGTTCAAGGGAGTTCCATAGGAAGATTACATGTAGCTTGTTTGCCATATTTCACTCTTCCCATTGAGATCTCTCTTTTTTTGTCAGTTGTAGTTGTTGTAAATTCCAGTAACGCTTTAGCTTAAATGCTAAAAATTAACATGAACACTATTGAATTGCATACAGGATATTTTATATCCCACACTGTAATCTTCAAACACTTAGCTTATTCAAATTGAGCTGGTTTACATGAAATTAAAACACTCCTGTCTTATTCTGGCACTTGTGCACAGACATTTGGAGAAAGAACTCATTAGACAGCAATTTATAAAGGTCACATATTACTCGATACTTATCTTGGAATTGAATTCTAAGGGAAGATGAGCAGCAGTGTTGTTTGGTAGAACGCAACATGCCATCTCATTAAGGTTATACTTCAAATAGTCTTGGAGAAAAATACTTCTTGAAAGAAAAACCAAATCAATTTATGACATTGGAAACATGAAGCAGATAATTGTGGGATAAATGTTCTTTTTGCCTCAGAAATGCAGCACATAGGCCATTAGTTTTAACTATAGTGGATAAAGGGTGATTGCCAATAACGTGCTAAAATTGTTAATAAGATTTTAGATCCTCTTCTCCCTACCGCCCCCCCCCACTGTCCTCAATGAGCCTCTGTCCTTCTCCTGATCCAATAGCAATCCATCAGCATGACAATAGTCTGATAAAAGATTAAAGGAAATCTTGGCGACTGTCTGCCACAGGTGTTTAATTGACCAGCACTGATAGTCTCTGAAAAGATTTGGTTTTCAAGTTACTTAATATACTCCAGTTAGTGGCAGGAACATACTTTAACCCTTGCACTAGGTAGGTGATTATTTAGTTCTTTTTAGTGATTACTTAATGCATTTATTTCATATTTTCACATTTCTCTATCTTACAATGGTAGACTTCTGGATTCATGTCAACCATCTTAACACACATCAAAAGATTTTGTGTGAATTAAAGGCATGATGTGCCAAATAACTGCCTGAATCCATGAGGTTACAACTTAAAACTAAAGGCTTTTATTAAGTAAGAATCTTGGCATCAAGTTAACACAGAGCAACCATCATTCATCACCGACCAGCCCTTATGAGTAAAACCCAGCTCTTATAAATAAGACTCACACCAATCAGGAGGATCCATAAAGGCGGAGCTAGGGAGGAACAGTAGTGGTTACACCTGTAAAACATTTACAGACATTAACAAGTACAACAACAGGCAATCCAAAACAGAGTTATTTCATCACATTCACCCCCTGCTATAGATTCAATCTGTCAGGAGGTTCGATAGTCCTCTGGGAATGACGTAACTCTTGCCGAGGCTCCTCCCAGAGTACCAACTCCGGCTCATCCGAATTCCCAGAATCATCAGTGTTTTCCACACTGAGGGTTTGTGTCTCTGAAGGTCCAATACCACAATTAAAAACTCTACTCTCAGAGTCGAACTCTTTGAGCTCCAGCAGGTGCAAGATCTTTAATAGAGACAGTATCCTCTCGCCCATCCGGATATTGAATGTACGCATACTGGGGATTAGCATGAAGGAGTTGTACTTCCTCCACCAGTGGATCAGTCTTGTGGCCTCTCACATGTCTGCGCAACAGCACAGGGCCCGTGGTCGTCAACCATGTGGGTAACGATACTCCATTAGTAGCTTTTCTTGGAAAGCTAAACATCCTTTCATGAGGGGTGGCATTCGTCGCTGTACACAAAGGAGACCTTATAGAATGTAACACATCTGGCAGGACATCCTGCCAGTGAGAGGTCGGCAGGCCTCGCGACTTCAGAGACAATACAATAGCCTTCCACACTGTCGCATTTTCTTTCTCGACCTGCCCATTACCACGAGGGTTATAGCTGGTAGTTCTACTCGTTGCAATTCCTTTCGATAGCAAAAACTGTCGCAATTCTTCGCTCATAAAGGAAGAACCCCTATCACTATGTATATAGTTAGGCATGCCAAACAAAGAAAACAGTTGGCAGAGGCATTTAATTACAACAGCACTGGTCACATCCGGACAGGGGATAACAAAAGGGAACCGAGAGTACTCATCTATAATATTAAGAAAATAGACATTACGGTTGCTTGATGGAAGGGGACCTTTAAAATCGAGACTCAAACGCTCAAATGGTCGAGTTGCTTTAATAAGATGAGCTGGCTCGGACGGCTTATAGAAGCGGGGTTTGCATTCAGCACAAACACGACAGGTTCTGGTCATTGTCCGGACCTCCTCAATAGAGTAGGGTAGATTGTGGGACTTAATGAAGTGGTTCATTCTGGTAACCCCAGGGTGGCAGAGTGCATCGTGGAGACTTTGAAGCTTATCTATACCTAGACTAGCACATACTCCTCGTAACAAAGCATCCGATGACTCATTAAATACTCCAGGCCTGTACTGAATATCATAGTCATATGTTGACAGTTCTATTCGCCATCTTAAAATCTTATCATTTTTGATCTTGCCTCTCTGCTTAGTATTGAACATAAAGGCCACAGATCACTGATCAGTAATAAGCGTAAAACGTCGGCCAGCGAGATAATGTCTCCAAAACCTGACTGCTTCGATAATCGCCTGCGCCTCCTTTTCCACTGAAGAATGTCGAACTTCTGGTCCTTGCAATGTACGAGAGAAGAAAGCTACTGGTCTACCAGCTTGGTTAAGAGTTGCTGCCAACGCAAAATCAGATGCATTACTTTCCACTTGAAAAGGGATCTTCTCATCCACGGCATATACCACTGCCTTCTCAATGTCCCATTTGATATTACAGAAAGCCTCCTGAGCTTCCGCCGATAGCGGAAAAGACGTCGACTTAATAAGAGGTCGGACTTTATCTGAGTAGCTAGCCACCCACTGGGCATACTACGAAAAGAATCCCAGACACCTTCTTAAAGCTTTTACAGTATAAGGTAAAGGTAATTCCTTAAGTGGGCGTAATCTTTCAGGATCCAGCCCAATTACCCCATTCTCCACAACGCAATCAAGAATAGACAAACGTGTAGCATTGAAGGTACACTTGTTTTCATTGTAGGTCAGGTTTAACCTCTTTGCCGTCTCTAGGAACTTCGCGAGATTTTGATCATGCTCCCGTTGGTCACGCCCACAGATAGTAACATTATCCAGGTACGGGAATGTTGCTTCCAACGCGTATTCATCCACCATATGATCCATCTCCCGTTGGAAGACGGATACCCCATTCGTCACTCCAAAGGGCACCCTAAGAAATTGATACAGGCGCCCATTAACTTCGAAGGCCGTATAAGGTCGGTCTTCTATTTTGATAGGGAGTTGATGGTAGGCAAACTTTAAATCAATGGTGGCGAACACGCGATACTGAGCTATCTGGTTCACCACCTCAGAAATACGAGGCAAAGGATAGGCGTCCAATTGGGTATACAAGTTTATAGTCTGGCTATAATCGACCACAAGTCTTTTCTTTTCATTAGTTTTAACCACCACCACCTGGGCACGCCACGGGCTATTACTGTGTTCGATGATTCCCTCCCATTGAAGCCTTTCCACTTCCTCTTTTATAAATGTTTTATCTTCTGAACTATACCGTCGACTCTTAGTCGCTATAGGTCTACAATTAGGAGCAAGGTTCACGAAGAAAGAAGGCGGACTTACTTTTAAAGTAGAAAGGCCGCAGACTGTGGGTGGAGGCTGAGACCCACCATACTTAAGGGTAACGCTCTCATGCTGACACTGGAAGTCCAAACCTAAAATTAAGTTCACACACAACTGAGGTAATATAAGGGCCTAGAAATTCAGTTGGTTGCGCCAGCCGGTAACGCCATAAGAGGGGTATATTTCCAGCGCTAGGCACTTAGCGCCCGGGCGCAGACCGATCTGCGCCAACGCCCAAATTCAGTTGACATTTAGCGCCGGCGCAAAGTGTTTGCACCCGCTCAGCTGCGCGCGCAGCTTATGACGTCATTTCGTCATGCAACGCTGTTTGTGCGCCCCAAACCGGAAATTCAGTGGCGCCCGCCCAATGTGGGCGTGGCGCTGCTAAGAACTGTGAAGTGGAACGCAACAGAGGCCCTGTGGGCCTCGGGGAGCACTAATTAAAGGGCACTTACACTGACCTATAAAGCCCAGCCATTTTGCTGCAATGACTTTACTGCTTTGGATTTCTGGACAGAGACCAAGGGACAGAGTTTACTGATTTGGGACAACATAGGAGAGGTATTTTTGGCTTCTGGCCAGTGCTTTGACATTTGATTCATTTGATTTCACTGTTTTCAACTTTATTATGGGGGCTGTATGGGGGTCCAACCCTCAGTTGCAGCATTATGTGCGAAGGGCTCGCAGACGCTGTGAGAGAGGGCCAGCCATGCCTAGACGCAGAGGGGCCATCAGGCGTCGGCAACGTAGGCCTTACCCACTCAGGCAATACCGGCAGCAGGTGTCCTATCTCACCATGACTGCGGCGCATTGTGTTAAGAGGCTGCGCTTCAGAAGGGAGGTGGTTGCAGAGATCTGCCAGCTGCTTCACAGAGATCTACGTCCACAGCTGATGTGCAGGACGTCTCTCTCGGTGGAAGTGAAGGTCACGGTGGCTCTGAACTTTTATGCAAGCGGCTCCTTCCAAGCCGCTGCTGGGGACATAGCGAACATCTCCCAGTTCGCCGCGCATCGCTGCATCCGGCAGGTCACCGATGCACTTTTCGCGAGGAGACACCAATTCATCTCCTTCCCCATGACCCGACAGAGGCAGGAGCAGCGTGCAGTCGGATTTGCCAGGATCGCTCGCTTCCCCATGGTGCAGGGCGCCATTGACTGCACGCATGTGGCTATGCGGGCACCTATCCACAATGCCGAGGATTACCGCAACCGGAAGGGCTACCATTCCCTAAATGTACAGCTGGTGTGTGACCACAGGCAGCGCATCCTAGCTGTCAATGCCCGCTTCCCAGGAAGCAGCCACGATGCATTTATCCTGCGCCAGACTACTGTGGCTGACATGTTCGAGGCACAGCCTCCACCAAGGGGATGGCCTATCGGGGACAAGGGCTACCCTTTGTGTACATGGCTCATGACCCCGCTCCGCGCGCCCAGGACCCCAGCGGAGGAGGCATACAACGAAAGCCATCAAGCCACAAGGAACATCATAGAGCAAACGATAGGCGTCCTCAAGCAACGGTTCCGCTGCCTGGATCGTTCCGGCGGATCTCTACAGTATTCGCCGGATAGAGTCTCCCAGTTCGTCGTCGTGTGCTGCATGCTGCACAACCTGGCTATCCGCAGGACTCAGGCACTGCCACCTGACATTACACCACCACCTCAGGAGGACGAGCAGGAGGACCATGAGGAGGAGGAGGAGGAGGAGGAGTACCAGCCCAGGAGGGAGCCACAAGGTCCAAGGGCCGTCCGCCGGGAGCTTATTGATCGACACTTCTAGGCCCCCCTGTCAGGGAATGGGCTGTGGCAATGAACGCACCTGAAGGCAGCCGCACTGCAAGCCCTCAGCCGGTTAACGCAACAACCACTTGAAACCTGAGACGTGGACATGCTGAATTAATAAAAAGCTTTATTTCACAAACTCTGGGCCCTTCCCACATGAAACAGAAAAACAGACAAGACCCCCAAAAAACAGTCAAAAACATCTGTCACTCCCAAAACCTGGGAAGGACTAACAAAACTTGGCCATCCAAATGGCCTTCATCATCGGCTTTACAAAAATAAGCCCCCCCCTCCACAACACAAACACCCCCATAAAAACAAAAAATGCCTTGATCCTCGGACTTACCAAAATAATGCCCCCCCAGAACACAAGCCCCCCAATATAAAAAAAACCGCTATCACCACACTCTAATGGGTGTGCCGAGAGGGCGAGTCCTTAGACAGGCTTCTCTGGCCCCTGCCCGACCTGCTGCTCCGCCTCAACCTGGGCCCTGTGGGTGTTGCAAGGCTGGGGGAAGGCTCATGAGGGCCACAATGCGTGTCGCCAGATGCCCTTGGGGGTCGGCCTAGACGAGGCCCGGCCCGGGAGGGGCCGGCTGCTGACTGCTGCAGCTGTGGCTGGCCAGCATCAGTCTCAGCAGCAGCTCGTCGCACCTTGGCTGGGGGAGTGGCAGTGTCAGCTGCACCAATGGGGGCAAGCTGGCTGATGGCAGGTGCGCGCTGCTCGCCAGAGACACTGGCACTCGGCCGGGCTGGCAGTGCAGCAAGTGCAGCAATCTGGTGGAGGCCAGACCGCTGTGCTGCAGCAGGGCGGCGGGTGCCCTGGCGATGCTTCCGCGCCACAGCGAGTGTGGCAGAAGTGAGTGCCCGAACTGCCCTGGTATGTGCCCGCATCAGCTCTGCCAGTGTCTGGACGGCACCACTCATCTCGCGAGTCGCGTCCTGGGCTGCCGCGAGTTGCTGGACACCCCTGTCGTGCGCTGCCGCGAGTTGTTCGACCCCCCTGGCCTGTGATTCCCCGAAAGCGACCACACTATGAGCCAGGGACTCAATGGCCTGAGGCATCTGTTGCACAACCCCCATGAACTCCTGGTGGCGCCGCTCAGACGCCGCCGACA
Source organism: Somniosus microcephalus (assembly GCF_052327205.1). NCBI lineage: Eukaryota > Metazoa > Chordata > Chondrichthyes > Squaliformes > Somniosidae > Somniosus > Somniosus microcephalus. The sequence goes on from NC_140989.1 coordinate 97,486,773, forward strand.
TCTCATCGAGGAGGCGCACCTCCTGGGCGAGGACCGTCTCCGGACTGGAGGGCGGACTCTCCCTCTGGGGAGAAGGCCGCCGAGCTGGCCGACCCTTCCCGCGTGCCTCGAGCCCACTGGACCCAGGATCTGCCCTCCCCTGCAACACCTCCCCCCTCTGGGGAGAAGGCCGGCGTGCTGCCGGACCCTTCCCGCGTGCCTCGAGCCCACTGGGCCCAGGATCTGCCCTCCCCTGCAACACTTCCCCCTGGCTCTCCTGCAGGCCAGACGTCTCCCCTCCATTGCCATCCCCTGGCGCGGATGAGGGTTCCCCCGATGTGCCGCCTTCCTCCTGGTCCGCGTCGTCCTCCTCCTCCAAGGGCCTGGCACTCTGAGCTTCAGGGACCACCTCCTCCTCACCAGCTGAAAGCAGGAAGGCACAAGAGTAGCTTTAGAGTGAGGACAGGGCGTCAGCGAGGGAGGCCTGAGTGGTGGCATTATGCGCATTTGACGGTCAGTGCGAAAGGATGTAGATCTGAAGCGCAAGGGCAACGACAGAGGTCCAACCGGTCATGTCCTTACCAGTGGGTCCCAGTACAGGGTCCGCATCTCCGATCGCAACAGGGCCAGTCACCCAGGCACGCATGAGTCGAGCCACGCTCTCCTCCAGCTCACTGAGCGCCTGGTACTCGGGACGGCCTCCACCAGTGTCAGACTGGCTCCTCAAATTCCGCGCCAGCTTGGCCTGCAAGAGAAAGGACGGCCTCTAAGTACAGTGTGGTGCCCTGTTGCTGTGTGCACTGCCTCCCATGGTCGAATAGCTTGGCCAGTGTGGTGCCCTGTTGCTGTGTGCACTGCCTCCCATGGTCGAATAGCTTGGCCAGTGTGTTAAGTGCAGAAAGTGCTATTGATGATCATGCCAGTGCCATTGCTGCGGGAGGAGGGCTGCCCATTAGTCCTTTGAGGTCCCTTTGCCCATAATGTGAGGTGCACATGCAAGGATGAGGAGGACACTGGAAAGGGTACTCACCTTCACCATCCGAGTGAGGTCGTTGTACTTCTTGCGGCATTGGTCCGCACTCCTGTGGACATCGCAGGTGGATGACACCCTGCGGGCGATTTTCCTCCAGGCTTTCCTGTACTGGCTCCTGGGAGCCTTCTTGCCACTGTCCGGGCACAAGATCTCTCTTTTGTTTTCGACACCATTAATCAGCACCCTCAGAGCATGCTCTGAGAAGCGCTGCGCTCGTTCACGGGCCCTCTCCATGGCTCCAGGCGCTATTTTGGCCCACCAGCAGTGTTGAGGCCTAGCTGCAGGGCTCCAGTATGCAGGGCGTGGCAGCAGTCAAAGTCGACCCTTCCCCCTTTAAGAACTGGCCGGCGTCAGGGTGTCTGCTGTCAATCAAAACATGACCGCACCTGCGCTGCGCCCGGCCTCGGCGTTATCAGGCCGCATCGCCGGCTTAGCACCTGAAGAGAGCATTGCAACGCCAGTTTCAGCGCTCGGCCAAACTCTTGGCCAACTCTACTGAATTTCGGCGATGTGGCCTACACTTTCCGGCGGGCGCTAACTTTAGCGAACGCCCGACTTTAGCGCCCCAAAAGTGTCCAGACTGAATTTCTAGGCCAAGGAGTTTAAAGTCCTTGGGCTAAAAATTCGGTATCGCCGCGCCAGGTCTTTGGTGCCCGAAATTTTGCGCTCGCCCGGATTCCCGTAGCGCCCGCCTGAAATTCAGTTGCGCCGCCCCAAGACGGAGGCGGGCGCTATTGCAGGGTTTGGCCGCCTCGTTTGGGGCGATGAAAGTCAGTTTCAGGCATCCAGCTGCCGCTGCGGCACCCGATGCGGTGCGGCAGGCTGGGGTACTGCAGGCCTCCTCCTTCTCTTAAGGAGGAGCTGCCTGCAGCCGTGAGATCGCCGCTGGATTCCCCCGGCAAATGAGCCCGGCACCACGGAGGAGTGCTGGGCTCGCGGGAGTCAGACACCAATGCCGCGGGGGGGTGGTGCAGGAGCCCGGGGAGGGAGGTGCGGCCAGGTGGCCGCCGGGAAAGCGGCCGGCCGCCCCTCCACCTTTATGCGCCGGCCTCTCGGAGCTGCAAGGCACCGTTTTTCAAACGCTGTTTGCGGCCGCTACGGGTGAGGCGGCCGCAACTGAATTTGGCCATCGGCACGGAATAGCATTGGAACCGGGGCACTGCGCACACCGATGACGTCATCGGTGCCGGCGCAGCGCTACCGGCTAACGCCGATGTTAGGGACCAACTGAATTTCGGGCGCTAAAAAACTTCCGGCGCAAACCACTCTATAGCCAATAAGTGGGCGCAAACGCGACTGAATTTCTAGGTCCTTATACTCCGTATCCTTAACGGTCAATGTGACTTTACAATATCTAGTTACCTCTGAAATAAGGGACTTGGACGCCATCACAATTTCACTTCGAGTAGGATACACCTTCAATGAACAGGAGTTAACAAGGTTGGGATGTATAAAACTTTCAGTACTGCCACAGCCTATCAAACACCCAGTAGGACGACCATTAATCTTAATGTCCATCATAGATTTCGACAAGGAACACGGTCTGGTCTGGTCAACCGTAACCGAGGCTAGAGTAAAACGATAGGCGGCAGCAGAGAAGACATCAGGTACAGGATTACCCTTACACACTTTACTAAAATGTCCCCGTTTCTTACATTTAAAACAAGTAGCCTCTCTGGCTGGGCATCTTTGCCTGGAGTGTTTAGGTTGGCCACAAAAATAACACTTAGACCCATGGGGTACAGCCACAACAGTAGGATTAAGTGAAGGCTCCATTGACATTATGGATGCCTCCATACTCGGAACACATGAGGCTGAGAGAGACGCATGGGCTGATGCATACACTTCTAAATTCTTCTGGGCTACATCTAACGATCGAGCCGTAACAACGACTGTTTTTAAAACTAATGAGTCATTCTCGAGGAGTCTCTGTCTAATATAATTAGATCGAAGGCCAGATATGAAAGAATCACAGATGGCTTCTTCCTGATACAATATAGCAGAGACAGCCTTGTATTTGCAATCCTTAGCCAAAGCCTTAAGATCCTGCAGAAAATCATTCAGGGATCCCTCAGGTAATTGCCTGCGAGTAGACAAAAGATACCTGGCGTATACTTCATTAACCAGCTTAAGGTACTGGGCCTTAAGAGCTGCAAGGGCCTCTTCATACGTAGTAATATCTTCAAATATAGAGTAAGTTTGATGACTTACCAAGTTGGTTAAAAGACCCAACATGTTAACCGTCGGATCGATCGATGCGATGAAGTATTCAAAACATCGAAGCCAATGCGTAAATTTCTTCGATGCATCTGCCAAATGGGAATCGATATCCAGACGCTCTGGTTTCAAAAATCGATCCATCTTCCAAAGTTGTTACTTAATAAAATTGCTGTGCCAAATAATTGCCTGAATCCATGAGGTTACAACTTAAAACTAAAGGCTTTTATTAAGTAAGAATCTTGGCATCAAGTTAACACAGAGCAACCATCATTTATCACTGACCCAGCCCTTACGAGTAAAACCCAGCTCTTATAAATAAGACTCACACCAATCAGGAGGATCCATAAAGGCGCTCTTTTGGTTGAACCAAACATAAACAAATAGTCTGTAACTAATTAAACTTTAAATAAACCTTAACAAATCAAATTAAAATTTGGTTGTCCAAATCAATTATGCACTCCAGTCCCCCCGGCGCCCACCAGTCGCGGAAGTACTCGAGCGAGCCAGCGGACACCGCATGCTCCATCTCCAGGGCCACCCGGGCGCAAACATGGCCGCGGAAGAGAGGGAGGCAATCTGGCTGGACGACCCCCTCAACTGCCCGCTGCCTGGACCAATTGATGGCTTTTTTAGCCAGGCCCAGGAGCAGACCCACAAGGAGGTCCTCCAACCTGCCCGCTCCCCTCCGCACCGGGTGACCGTAGATCAAGAGCGTGGGACTGAAGTGCAACCAAAAATCGAGGAGCAGCCCCTTCAAATAATGGAAGAGGGGCTGCAACCTCTCACACTCCGTGTATATATGAAACACGGACTCCTCCAGGCCGCAGAAAAGACAGGCGGCCTGGGAGTCCGTGAACCTACTTAAAAATATATTGCACGGGACTGCTCCGTGCAACACCCTCCAGGCCAAGTCCCCAATAGAACAAGGGAAGACTCCCGCATAGAGAGCCCTCCATTGGGGACCTCCGCCTCCGCCGGAAGGCAAGACGGCACGCCAAGGCGTGTCCGGACGGCAGGCGAAGATGGCAAAGTGGAGAGTGTGCAGGAGCAGCCCGTACAGGAAACCCCTCCACGCGGAATGAAAAGGCACGGAGGGTATTTCCTCGAGACGGCTCAAGTTGTGAGGCGCCAGCTCCCGAGGGGAGTTTCGGGGCCGGGCGCCGATGAGGAATTCCGTCCGAACGGGGGAAAGCTCGGGCGGGATCGCCCCACGCGCTTGAGCCGCCTCGATACACCTTGTGGCGCTGGGGCGCAGTGTCGCTTTCATCGACTCGATGACATTGACTGCGAGCTGGACGTTGGCCCAAGACATGCGCCGCGCCAACTCCTCCGGCGCCATCCAGCCCGCTCCTCCGCCATCGAGCAGGTCCCCGACTCTCGTCACCTTGCCAGGCACAGCCCTGCGCTCCGCCAGCCACCCGAACCCGCGGACGTGGAGGTGCAGATTCCTGAGCAGCGGCTCCCGAAGGATAGCCGCCATTCCTGACGGGGGAGAGCTGCGCCTGGAAGCGACGTAGTTCCAAACCCATAGCAGTTCCTGGTAGAAGACAGGCAGCTCCCGCAGGCTGGCACGCGTGCCACCCACTTTCACAAACAGGAACTGCATGTCGTAATTGAGGCCGTGCAGCTGGCGGAAAAAATACGTCGCCAGCGCACACCATCTCGGAGGATTCTTGACGTACAGGTATCTCTGCAACGTCTGAAGACGAAAAGTCGCAGCCTGGGTGCGAAGGCACACCAGCGCCTGACCGCCCTCCCTAAGCGGGAGACTCAGAACCGCGGCAGAGACCCAGTGCTTCCTTTTGCCCCAGAAGAAGTCGATGAGCTTCTTCTGCATCTTGGCGACAAACGCAGAGGGAGGGATCAAAGTGACCAACCGGTACCACAGCATGGCGGCCACCAGCCGGTTTATGACCAGCGCTCGACCCCTGTAGGACAACACTCGGAGCAGTCCTGTCCAGCGTCCTAAGCGAGTGGTGACTTTGGCCTCCAACTCTTGCCAGTTCGCCGGCCAGGCGTCCTCGGCAGGGCTAAGGTAGACTCCCAAGTAGAGGAGGTGCGTGGTGCTCCAGCCGAAGGGCCTGAACTCCTCCAGCAGGGAGTCCACCCGCCACTGACCCACCAGGAGTCCGGAACATTTCTCCCAGTTGATCTTGGCGGAGGATGCGTCCGAGTAAATCTGCTGGCATTCCCGCATCCTCCGCAAGTCAGTGGGGTCTGTGACCATGAGGAGCACGTCATCGGCGTAAGTCGAGAGGACCACCTCCATGCCCGGCCCTTGCAGCACCAGTCCCGTCAACCTCTTCCGCAAGAGGCGCAGGAAAGGCTCTACGCAAAGGGTGTATAACTGTCCGGACATGGGGCATCCCTGACGCACCCCCCTCCCGAAGCGAAGGGGCGCCGTCAAGGACCCGTTAACTTTAATCAGGCACTCTGCGGCAGCGTACAGAAGTCGGATCCGGGCGACAAAATGCATCCCGAACCCGAATGCGCGCAGAGTTCCGAAGAGATACTCGTGATCCACCCTGTCGAACGCCTTCTCCTGATCCAGGGAAAGGAAGGCGACCGACAGACCAGCCCTCTGGGAATGATGGATCAGGTCCCGGACCAGATGGATGTTATCGTGGATAGTCCAGCCCGGGACCATGTAGGACTGGTCGGGGTGGATCATGTGGGCCAGCACGGCGCCAAGGCGAACAGACATGGCCCTGGCAAAAATGTTATAGTCCGTGCTGAGGAGGGAGACCGGGCGCCAGTTCTTAAGGAGGCGGAGATCACCCTTTTTAGGCAGCAGGACAATAACGTCCTGCGCCAAGAGAGGGGCATCTCCCCAGTCGCCAAACTTTCCCTCAGGACCCGCGCGTAGTCGCCCCCCAAGACGTCCCAGAACGCCCTGTGGAACTCCACGGTCAGCCCGTCCAGCCCCGGGGACTTTCCCCTGGAGAGCTGGTGGAGGGTGCCGGTCAGCTCCTCCAGACTCAGAGGAGCGTCCAATTTTTCGGCGCCCTCCAGGCTGACCTTCGGCAGGTCCTCCCACAAAACTCTGCGCGCATCCTCGCTGGACGGATCCGGAGAGAACAGAGCCTTGTAATAGGCGTGGGCCTCCGCGCTGATTCCCTCCGGATCCGAGACCAGAGATCCGTCGTCGGCCAGCAGCCCCAAGAGCTGCTTACGGACCCCCCGTCTTTTTTCCAGCGAGTAGAAGAAGGGGGAGCCGCGGTCCAGGTCCCGCAGGAACTGGATCCGCGACCTCACATACTCGCCTCGGGACCCGATGAGCTGCAGGTCCTTCAGCGCGCCCTTTTTCTCTTCGTACACCTTCCGCAGGGTTGGGTCCTCGACGACTTGACTGAGACGGGACTCCAGGTCGAGCACCTCCTTCTCCATCCGCCCGACCCGGGCCTCCCGCCTCTTGGTTGACCCCTTCGCGTACTCCTGACAGAAGAGACGGACGTGAGCCTTGCCCACGTCCCACCATAGCCTCAAGGAGGGGAAGCCCCCCTGCTTCCTTCTCCAGTCGGCCCAGAACCGACGAAATGAATCCCGGAACCGCGCGTCCTCCAGCAGCAGGTTGTTAAAATGCCAGTACGCGGACCCCCTCCCCCGCACGCACAGCGGAACGAGCTCCGCCCACACCAGGTTGTGGTCCGCATGGAAGCCGCCGGAACGCAGGAGACGTACACCTGGGAAATGTAAAGGTGGTCGATTCTGGACCTTCCTCCTCCAGACCCCACGTAAGTGAAGGCGCTGGAGTCAGGATGGAGATTTCGCCAGACGTCCACCAAGTCGAAGGACCCGACCAGGTTCCTCAACTTCTCCATCGCCGCCGGGCATTGCGGGGGACCCGGACGGTCCCTCGCCTCGAGGGTGCAGTTAAAATCCCCCCCGAGGATGACGCACTCGCCCACGTCGATGGAGCCCAGAAGAGCGGACACTTCTTCAAAGAAGCGCACTTGCTGCGCACCGGCCTGAGGGGCATACACGTTCACTAGATGGAGCGGCACGCCCCCCAGGCGAACAGTGACCTGGAGCAAGCGGCCCGGCACGTGCTCCTTGACCCCCAAGATCTCCGGCTGAAAATGCGGGGCCAGCAAGATAGCCACTCCGCTGGAAACATTGGAGAGGTGACTCATGCTGACCCCTCCTTGCCACTCCAGGAGCCACATGGCCTCGTCTCCCGGAACGGTGTGGGTTTCTTGCAGGAAGCACATCGCATACTTCCCGTCCCGAAGGACCGAAAGGTTATTAAATCTGCGGTGAGCGTCCCTGCTGCCGTTGATGTTGAGGCTGGCTATGGTTATCTTCATATCAGAAGCATAGTGCAACCTCTACCTACACCTAACGGGAGGAGGGAGCGCAGCCGCTAGTCGACCGCCACTCCCTCAGCAGCCCAGTGAGGAACAACCTGAGCCGACGCAGCTCCAGCGGGCTCACGTCCGCGTCCGCGCCCATGATCTTGACGGCGGCGCGGACCGACCCGATGAGCAGCGCCAGCTCCGCCCACCTGGCGAGGGCCAGCTGGGTCTTGTTTTCATGACCCTGGCACACGGCCATAAAATCCCGGAGTTCCCTGACGGGAATGAGGGGAGACTCGGCAAGCAGCACGAGGTCATCCATCGCCTCATCGGCGATGAAATCCAACTCGTCCTCCGCGCCCATCACCGAGTCCCCGTCCTCCTCCGGGGGGTCGCCACCAGCGGCCAACCCATCCGTCGCACAGTGCACAGCGAACGGCTCGGCCGCATTGGCCGGCCCCGCCTCTGCCCGGATCCCACCCCCAGGATCGGTGGCAGAGGATTCCTCCCTGGGCTCCTCCGGGGGTGCCGGGCCAGAAGACGGCGGCGGTTCGGAGTCCCCCGCCGCCTCAGATGCCAGAACGCCCGGAGAAATTGGGGAGAAAACAAATTGAAATTCCTCCAGGACATCCGGCGCCGGAGACACAGACAGGGGGCCTTCCACCTCCTCGCCACCAGCCTCCGACCCAGCAGATGGGGTGTACTGGACTAACACCCCGACCAGGTCGAGCAGCCCCTGGGGAATGTCCGGGTCTCATTGGGCGAGCTCATTTTCCTCGAGCTCGCCCGACCCAGACCCCAGGCCGCCCGACCCGGCGAGGGGTGATGGCACCGAAAGAATATCAATTTCTGCCGCGGGTTGTTCCGCGACTCCCCCCACGAGCAGGGTCTCATCCCCATCCCTGGGAGGCACATGCTGGACAGACACATCTGCCTCAGCTTCCCGAGGGACAGGCGACCCCTGCCGATCGCCGGTGATGATGACAGCGGGGGAGGGGGGCGCAGTACCCGCGGCGGGCGACGACTCCCCCAGGTCAGAGGGACCTTCCTCCTCCCGGTCCTCCTCCTCTTCTAGGGGGTTGCACCTTCTTTTTAGCACGGAGGGAGCGAGGGAGACCTCCATGTCTCCAGAGGCCTCCTCCTCTGCTCCCTCCGGTGGAGCAGGTTTGTCGGGTTCCTCGGGCCCGAGCCCGGCCGCAGGTATTGACGTTTCCGCCACGGCGGTCACGACCACAGGCTCGGGCACGAGGTCCCTCCCACCCTCGTCTGCCCCGACCAACTCCGCAAGGAGCGCGGGTGTCAGGGGCTCCAGGTTCAAGAGCTCGCCCTCCCCGGGGGGACCCACCCTAAGGTGTTTGGCTTTTCTCCGCGCCTTCCTTCTGCCCGGACGCACTCCCTCCCCCCTGCCGGAGGCCTTAATGGCATCGGCCTCCGACGACAACCGCGCATCGGTTGTTTGGGGGGCGCGGCCAGACCCGGGGAGAGGAGCAGCGGCGGCGCCTGCCTTGGCCGCACCAGACGATCCAGCGGCCTTGGAGGCGGGGCAGTTTCTCCTGATGTGCCCCACCTCCTTGCAGGCATGGCACCGCACACCGTCTGCCGTCCAAAAGGCACGATAGGCGGTCCCCTCGTGGAGGACGACGAAAGCCCCGTCAGTGTTCTCCTCCCACGCCAGCTGAATAAAGAGCTGGCGCCGGAAGGAGAAGATGTGCCGAAGGCTGGCTTCCCGGCAGCCGAGCGGGATACGCATGATCCCCGACCTCACCTCCCCAAGATGGCGTAACTGGGGGAGGAGGAGCTCACCAGGAATATAGGGCGGGACGTTGGAAATAACGATCCTCCGCGCGGTGGCCTCGAGAGGATCCACCGGCACGAAGGTCCCGCCCACGGTGAGCCCCTTGGCGACGGCCAGGGACACCGCCCGCTCCGACCCCAGGAAGAACACAGCCTTCCCGTACATTTTTGAGGCCGCGACGATGACTGAGGGGCCAACAACCCCAGCCATGGCTTTTACGCAGGCCTCAATAGTCATGTGGGGGTGAGTGTAGCTCTTCACCCCAAGCTTTTAGTTATTAAAGTGAAAGGTGACGGGGCAGCAGAAGCAGCGGGAGCAGCCATGGCTGTGGCTGCCACCGCCGCATATGACCTTGCTGACCCCGTCACCGGCGATGAAGTAGTCACCATTATGGGTGTTTTTTTTTTAAAGAGTCACACTCACCCCAAGTCACAGGCCTGAAAGTGTTAATGGCCTCAGGTTAATTAGTGTCTTCTCTTGAGCAGAGGGAGCTGTTAAATTGAAGGCACACCTCTCCCCTTATTAACTAAAATTGAGAGAGGGGCCTTCTCCCCTCTGCTCAAGTGGCAATTAATGTATATAAAATAGAGGTGCCTCAGAGAGAGAGGCAAAGAGAGATGAAGAGAGAGAGAGGGGTGGGGTTGGGAAGGAGGGAGGCCGCAAGGGCAGGGTCGCCACTCAGGATGGTGGGTGGGTGTCGGCAGGGGTGCACTCTCCAATGGAAAAATAAAGTCTGTTGTTGGTCTTCCGGTGGGGGGAGAAGATGTCTTCACCCGGGAAAGCTGGAGAATGCCCAGGCTCAGTCCTTTACACCAGGTCTTAAATGGGTTGATTGACTTCACCTAGGCAGCTCCAGCTGTCCCAGGTCAGGCAGTGGAAGGGGTGTTTTAATAGTGGTGCGTGTGGCCTAGTGTTTTACAAGAGCCACACACACACACACAGACACCCCTTGGTGTTCCGGCCTTCTGTCTTCTGTCTTCTTTCCTCCCCCCACCTACTAAACAAAGTCTTTAGGAGAGTGCACCTAATAACACCCACCTGTAGATGTTCTTATTCTTCCCTCCTTCCAAAAGGCTGGTCGGTGGTTGTTTCTCCCCTCTCTCCCTCTCCTGAAAAGGAGGCCAATTTGGGGAGGCAGTGATGGGAAGGGCCTGTCCCCTGGTTGATGATGAAGTTGGCCTTCCCCTTCCTCCTCTCCTCCTCTGTCCTCTCTCTCCAGGCACCTCAGTAGTTGAAGTTGATGGTAGAAGGAGACCACCACTTTCCACTCTGTTTCTCCTTAGACAGCAAGGCTGAGAATGAGCTGAGCAGGTCCAGTCCCTGCCTTGACTCTCTGTCCAGGTCAAGGCTTCAAACTCAGGGCTTTTATTAAGTAAGAATCTTGGCATCAAGTTAACACAGAGCAACCATCATTCATCACCGACCCAGCCCTTACGAGTAAAACCCAGCTCTTATAAATAAGACTCACACCAATCAGGAAGATCCATAAAGGTGGAGCTAGGGAGGAACATTAGTGGTTACACCTGTAAAACATTTACAGACGTTAACAAGTACAACAACAGACAATCCAGAACACAGAGTTATTTCATCACAAGGCGTCAGCTTAATTCCCGTGTTATTGTCACAGAATGTGTGCATGCAGGTAAATCCTAACCATGCCAATCTAATTGTGCTAAGATATGGGCCAGAGTTTCCTAGATTGTGCGTATGTAAAAAGTACTGGGTAATTTAGGCCGATTTGGGAATGGTCCATACAACTGCTTGAAACTTGTTCACTCGGCTGATGAGAGTTAGCATTGCCTCATCGGGGGCGGCTGCAGAGGGTTGATGTGTTGCCAAGAGCTTGGGCGGGGATTGCCTTCCGAAAACTTTTACTGTCTGAGCGTAAGGGAGAATGTGGGCAAGCTTTGTTCTGAAGATGGAGGCAAACAGCTGCCCTCTACTGCCGTGGTAGCTCGAAGTGGCATCACCCCATGGCTCCAGGACCTGCAGCTCAGGGTCTTCTAGCTCCACGGGCTCCTCGCCAAGGATGTCCAGGCTCAGCCCTTATCTGCAAGATGAAATTGCACAGTGCACAACAGGCAATCATTTTAGCCACCCTCTCTGGCACATACTGCAGGACCCCCCTGACCTTTCTTGGCCTTTCAGAATCTCAAAGGTTTCTCCACCAGCTGCCTGGTCGATGAATGGCCATGGTTGTAACGCTGCTCCACTGCGTGTGAGTCACTTGGAATGGTGTCTGTAGCCATGGCAGCAGGGGATGGGCTTTGTCCCACAGGATCCAATCGTTGATTCACCTATTCTCACTGAATAACTAGACAATGGCTGAATGGTGAAGGATGAAGGTGTCATGGCAACTCCCTGAATGATGCATGTTGACATGCGGTATCCTCTGCTGGGCATCACGCTCAATCTGCACGTTAAGTGGTAGCACCCCTCCACCATTGATGTAAATCACATGGGTTTCGTTGATTGCTTGCTGCACCCTCGGGAAGCCAGCGAGCCTGAAGAACTGTCTGGTGCTTGTGGTATGCCATAAGATATGAATTCTGATGCCCTGCGAAAAAGGGCACCTGTCACCTGGTGAACGCAGTCCCTTACGGCTCCCTGTCAGATGATGCATATACCCCCCATGGCTGACTGGAAGGATCGGGGCTGTAGTGACTTTCATTTCAATGAATAACGCCCTTCCCTTTGGAAAGGCCATTGCAGCTGCTTGCTAGTTCTAGAAATTAGGTGAATTGCTGGGGAGGTGGGTTGGGGAGGGGGGGAGCTGGTGGGGAAAAGGGATCAGAGTCTGACGGCACTTTGGTTAAGATTAGTGTAGGTGCCAGTGACAAAAAAAGTTGCTAGAAAAATCTATATAAAACTGCAGAAATAAGGCTATGAAGTTTGGGGCCACTTCCAAGGTTGAAACTGCTCAATTACACTGATACAATAGCAAAATACTGCAGATGCTGGAAATCTGAAGCAACAACAGAAAATGCTGGACACACTCAGCAGGTCAGGCAGCATTGTGGAGAGAGAAACAGAGTTAATATTTCAGGTCGATGACCCTTCGTCCCTTCCCATGGTACCTTCCCGTGCAAGCGCAGGAGATGCAACATCTGCCCTTTTACCTTCTCCCTTCCCTCTGTCCAGGGCCCCAAACACTCCTTCCAGGTGAAACAGCGATTTACTTGTACTTCTTGCAATCTAGTATACTGTATTTGCTGCTCACGATGCGATCTCCTCTACATTGGGGAGACCAAATGCAGATTGGGTGACCGCTTTGCGGAACACCTCTGTTCAGTCCGTAAGGGTGTCCCCGAGCTTATGGTCGCCTGTCACTTTAATTCTCCGCTTCACTCCCACTCTGATCTCTCCGTCCTTGGCCTTTTACACTGTTCCAACGAAGCTCAACATAAGCTCGAGGAACAGCACCTCATCTTTCTATGAGGCACTTTACAGCCTTCCGGACTCAATATCGAGTTCAACAATTTCAGACTATAACCTTGACCCCTATTTTTCCTCTCACATGGCAGTTGTTGATGATTCTGCCATTGCCATTTACACCTCATCTAGAGTCACCTTTTGTTTCTTAACTTGTCCCATTACCACCTCCTTTTGCCTTGCACCATCATCCCTTTTGTCTCTTAATCTCTCCTGCCTTCCATCCTATCACAGACCTTCCCTTTTGTTCTTTCCATCCCTCCCCCCTTTCCCTGCCCCTCACTTGCTTAAAAATCTGTTACATCTCTAACTTTTTCCAGGTCTGATGAAGGGCCATCGACCTGAAATGTTAACTCTGTTTCTCTCTCCACGGATGCTGCCTGTCCTGCTGAGTATTTCCAGCATTTTCTGTTGTTATTTCAATTACACTGATGTCAGGTGACTAACTGGTCCTGCTGTGCCTCAAGTTTTGAGAGTAAATTGACGTCCGTTCAGAAGTGGCATAAGAGCAGGAAACCCGCTTTCCCTGGTCTTTTGCATTTGGGGGCAGAGATATGTTAATGAGCAAACATAACTCGAGAGCAATACAAATTAGTGACAAAATTCACGTGTAACAAAGTTTTGGTGTCAAACTGGTGTAAAATGGTTATACTCAAATTTACTCATGGGGAAAAAAACAGCACAACCCAGTTTTTATGCTGTAGTTATGCCGTAAGCTTCCAGGAATTTTCAGGCCAATGTTGCTGCCTTGGCGTATTTGAGCATAACTGGTAAAAAAAACACATTTAAAAAGCAGATTTGAACATTAAACAGGGAAATAGTGTGATCGCATATTTATTAACAGAATGTAGCTTTATATGCGCTTCACAATGAAATTAATTTAAAACAAATGTTTGCAGGGACAAATCTGTCTTTATGGCCTTGATTTGAACTCTTGGCAGGATCAGTGCATGGGGGAGGTTCAGGGGGCGCCCATGGCGACCTACAAGCTTACATGCTGAGCCCCAGAATGATTTTAGCTCCTGGGCCTTATTTGCATGTACAAGATCGGAATCCCGCTCAAAACTGGGAGGAATCACTGCCTGGCTGGCGAGCGGGAGTGGGAATTTGGGTGGCAGGAGGCTACTATTCCGCGTCAAGGGATGGGGGGGAAGCCCGGGGCAGGGGTAGCTCAAGGGCCATCATATCTAAGGATGGCCCCACTGACTTGGGACAGGGGTCCTTGTAGCCTGTAATTTAAAATTGGTGTTGGCTGGATCATGACGGACAAGAGTGGGTAAGTCCTCTGCTCCATCTTAACTGCCACCTGCCTGGTATCCAGCAGATGCGGGGGAGACGAGGGGAATTAAAACCAAGGCTGATATGTTATTACTTCCCACATCCTCATTTCTATAGCCTTCAATTATAGATCAACAACGTGAAAGTAATAATGCATTAGGAATAATATAATTTAACCATGTCTTTCAGAAATCTGTTGTTGCACCATGCAGAAACATGACAAGGAACACTTTAAACAGATTGTGGCTAACCTTGTAAGCGTGCCTGTTGTGTATTTAAACACATTATTACATTACCAGCTTTAGCTTTTTTTAACAGTTTAAATAAAATGAAGAAAACATTTCCAACTATTTCCGATGAGTTAATAGAAAATCTGCCTTATCCGTTATAAGCTTGTGACGAGGTGATTTTAATCCAAATGGTGGATTTATGATTCTGCAAGTAATCTGTGAGTTTGGCAGAGCACAGATTATCAATATAACAAGTATTCATGATGATCAATAAAATAAATTCTTGCAAAACAAATCTTTTAAATGCTATAAATAGCAACCTGTAACTCCTATTGCAGTAAACATTGCAAACAGGAATTAGCTATTGAGATTTGTTTTGCCTTGCTCCAAACATAAAGATTACTATAAAATAAACAGTATCTGTTCATGATTAGAGTACACAATGTCAAACAGTTCAGTTATTAGAATCGGAAGTTGCAACCACATTAATAGAACTGTCAAATATGATACAAATAGATTGTTACTATGACTCAGTAACTTATTGTACTTCATCCATAATCTTTAACTAATACTCTTATGTAGGCTGTGCTTTTTTTTTACCTCTCTGCGTTTACACTTAACTGAGTAAATAGAGCAACCTTTCAAAGTTTTACACAATCTTTACATGAAATCCCCAATCCTGCCCCTGATAATGTTGCTGGTTATTAGTGCTGTGTTCCGTGCCAGCATTGACAATCACTGACATTGAACCGTGCTGCATTCAACTCGATGGACTTTGTGGTTTTGCGGAGTGCTTGTTATTGTTGACATTTTGGGTTTTGATGGTGGTGCACCTGGATACCACTGGAACCCGCAGACTGCACTTGATTTCAGCTCAGCCCTGTGATCAGGTGCTGCTGTCATTTTAATGTTGCTGTGTTGCATTTCCTTCCTGTTCTGACTGGCATTTCAATTAGCTCCAGAGGCCAAACCCAGGACGGGTTGAACTGGGGCCAAGTCATTAAAATACTGTAACGTTGCAGGTTTGATTCAGGAAATCCATAAAGACAGAACCTGTTCTGTCCTGCAAAAATGGACCTGACTGTGTGATCTGTCTTTTGATGTTCAGCAGTTTTCTGCTGCTCTGTTTCTCACAACCTTAGAATGCTAGAATTAGACTTTGTATAATCTTTAGGGACATTGCCGGTTCCCAGACCATTCCGTTTCATAAATACGTTATTAATCGAGGGGATCCGTTGATCTCCCACCAAAGTTATGCAGGAGATTAGGACGTCCCCCGCAGAAATTCAGTGGCATGGTTTACATTTTTGCTGAACTGTATGAGCATACATCACATATTTGCAGGGTTTACGGGCTGCATTTTAATGGGAAACAGCTCAAAATGTCATCCAAACTGAATTAGCAGTTGTTAAGGTGTTAGTTTTACTTTCCTGTTTCACTGGAGTAATATACAGAGTGCTTTCTTTTATTATATGACTGCATGACGAGAACAAACTTATATCCTCTGCTGTGAATTTTATGTAGGCTGCTCAATTTCACGTAGCTTTAGTTTCCCGAACTTCCCTCTATTCTGCGGTATAGGCCACCTGTTTATTGTTGCTAGATGTTTTTGCATGCACCAGAAGTTGTGCTTCCTCAAATACTACTGAGCAAAGAAGTAGGAAAAGGAACATAGGAACTGGAGTAGGCCGTTCAGCCCCTCAAGCCTTTTCCGCATCTCAATGAGATCATGGCTGATCTGTGACCTAACTACATATACTCGCTTTTGCCCCATATCCCTTAATACCTTTGGTTAACAAAAATCCAGCAATTCCAGATATAAAATTAACAATTGACCTAGCACCAACTACCGTTTGCAGAAGCGAGTTCTAAATTTCTACAACCGTTTGCAGGTAGAAGTGTTTCCTAACTTCACACCTCAAAGCCCTGGCTCTAAGCTATGTCCTCTAGTCCAAGACTCCCCTACCAGCGGAAATAGTTTCTCTCTATCTACCCTATCAGTCCCCCTTAATATCTTGGAAACTTCAATCAAATCACCCCTTAACCTTCTAAATTCTAAATTCCAGGGAATACAACCCTAGTTTGTCTAACCTGTCCTCATAATTTAACCCTTGGGGTCCAGGCATCATTCTGGTAAATCTACGCTTCACTCCTTTGCCAATATATCCTTCCTAAAGTGTGCTACCCAGAACTGCTCACAGTACTCCAGGTGTGGTCTAACTAGGGCTTTGTGTAGCTGTAGCTTAACTTCTACCCCCTTGTACTCTAGTCCTCTAGGTAAAAAGGCCAACGTTCCAATAGCATTTTTGATTATTTTCAGTACCTGTCCATGATATTTTAATGATCTATGCACCTGAACCCCCAAGTCTCTTTGGACCTCCACTGTTTCTAGCTAGTCACTATTTCTTTTTAGGTCCAAAGTGGATGACCCCACACTTGCCGATATTGAAATCCATTTGCCACAGTTTTGCCCATTCACTTAATCTATTAATATTGCTTTGTAATTTTATGCTTCCATCTACACTGCTTACTCTGCATATACATTGATTGTACTAATGCAGTTTGTGTGAATGAAGTACATAAAAAGTGGATAGTCCATGGCTCCGACATGATACCATATCAATGTAATGAATGTGTCTGACTGCATAATACCAGAGTTGTACACATGCCTCCAGGTGAGTGCAGAACCAAATTCAGAATCCCACATCATCCAAATTGGGTCACTGTGGTTGCTCCATCAACTACTCCAATTTATTTACTCAATGTTTGCACAACAAACCCTTTGTTCTAAAATGGGCAGTGGAATTTACTGTCCCTTTAGAACATAGGTTTGTTGTGCATATATTGTGCCAGCTTCCCAATTCCTTAACTGGAGACGGTCAATGCATTCCTGCTCCTGAGAAGGAATGCACACCTTTCTGCTCATGAATTTTATTCTGTTATTTTATTGAAAGGAAAATTGTGTCCAAGTTAGAGTATCTCTAATGGGTAAAATGTTTCAACTCTTAAGAAACAGGAAAAAATGCATTTCTTCCGATACAAATGATAGAACAAAATGGGGATCAACAGAGGTGATGACAGCCAAGGATGGACTGTATACCCTTCATTTCCTCGGTGCCCTCCATACTGAAGGGATAATTACTAGTCCTAGCCTTTTTTGGGCTACCCCAGATCAGGCATATTCCCCAGATGTTCACCTTCAACTAAAGTTAAAGATAGCCAAATTCTATAAGATGCTTAATTGGGTCTAAAGGTTCAGACTATCTCGCCCTAAAGGAAAGGAACATCGTGAAGATGTTACCATCCTCCGGATAGCACTTTTAATAAGTTTAACTAGACTGTAACCTTCCGGATATTATGAGGGTCCGGAATACCCCCCAGAATTCTGCAACTCCTCACAAAAGAGTGTACAGAAATTGAGTTCATGAGATTGATACAGAAATGCTACTTGAGACAATTCTAAAAATATATAGATTTATTTAAGAGCCGACATACAGTTAACAGCTGTTGATTCAATCACAACATTAACAGTTCAAAAACAAATAGCTTACATTTCTTATCCTCAGAGATCCTTATTCTCAAATCTTAACTTCATACATTTTTACATTTCTTATTCTTAATTCTAATCCAGGATATCCACCAAAATCAAATACCTTGATTACCTGAGACTCAGAGTTATAGGCTTACAGAGTGGTTTTGAAGCCGAGAATCGCTTGCCTCTTCCCAGCGACTTCTGACTGTCTATCTGAAAAACTCTTATTTTTATACTTTTTTTTAGTGGTTTATCCTTTGAAGTTTTCTGCTGATGTAAGCTAATTATCTTTATTCATTTTCCTGTTGACTTTTTTCTATTCTTACTGTCAATTTAGCCGTTAACTTTTAGAATCCTGTCTCTGTGTTTAGGTGTTTCAAAAATGTATCATAAAATGGTTATTACAGATTTATCTCTTTGATGCCATTCTTACGAAGAGCTTTCATTCAATTCTTAATATTGGCTTAACTGGTTATTGTTAAGTCCGTGAATGATTGAGACATGGACTAGCAGGAGAGAAACAAACAAGTCTTTACTGGTGGAAGGCATAAACGAATCTAAACAACAGAGGCTCTCTAGCGCCTTTTATACAGGGGTGGTCACTGCCGGTACTGCAGTCTGAGACCAGTTATTCTCTTAAAGGTACATACACAACAATTCCTCCCCTTTTAGATAAACAGTACATAACATTCATTTAACAACTAATGATAACGAATTACAATCACAATTACTGTTGCTAGTAGATACATTGGTTAAGTTTAAGCAATTATAAGTTCAGTCTTTGAGGAGGCTTCCTGATTCTGTCTGGATAACGCCTCTTTGGGGTATCAGGTTCTTCTGGCAATGTTGAGTCGGAATCAATGTCGTTGTTTGGTTCATCTGCTTCCAATATTACCGGTTCTGCGGTAGCTGCAATTGGAATGTCGATTTCATTACCAGGTGTATCAGATCGTGGTGTGGAGTTGACGTTTTCCAGTGACTCTAGAATCTGGTCAGCATGACGTCTTACAATGCTCTCCCCAACGTCCACGGTATACATCAGAGGTCCTTGTCGTGTACAAATCATTCCTGGCTGCCATTTCTCAGTGCGGTAGTCCCGGGCCAAAACTGGTTGACCTATCTTAAAACTCCTGGTCGGCCTTTCATTCATATTCTGAAACTGCCTGTTCTCCACATCTCTTCGGACGTTTGGCTTAACCAAATCCAAGCGGCATCGTAGTCTTCGATTGAACAACATCATGGCTGGAGTTTGGTTGGTAACCGCATGTGTCGCATTCCGGTAGGCAAACAAGAAGTTGTCCACCTTGTGTTGTAGGGGTATATCTTCATTACACATTGCCTTGATAGCCTTCTTGAATGTTTGGACAAACCTCTCGGCCAATCCATTAGTGGCTGGATGATATGGTGCAGATGTGTAATGCTTAACACCATTGTTCTTTAAGAACCTCCGGAACTCTTCAGACACAAACTGTGGGCCATTGTCACAGCAAATCTGTTCAGGCAGCCCATTCCTGGCGAATATGGTTCGTAAGACTGTGATAGTTTTTTCCGTGGTGGTTGAGGACATTTTTATTAACTCTGGCCACTTTGAATGTGCATCCACCGCAATTAAAAACATCGAGTCCATGAAGGGACCAGCAAAATCAATGTGCACCCTTTGCCATGGAGATGAGGGCCACTCCCATGGATGCAGAGGAGCTTGTGGTGGGACGTTTTGGACCTTGTGGCATCCTGCACAGCTCTTGGTCATCTCTTCGATTTCTCTATCGATTCCCGGCCACCACACAAACGCTCTGGCTAAGCTCTTCATTTTTACCCCACCCAGATGACCCTCATGAAGCTCATTGAGCACTCTATCCGTCAACTTAGGTGGAATTACTACTCTGGATCCACACATCAATGTTCCTCTGCACACTGACAGCTGTTCTCTTCTTGGCGAAAATGCTGGCAGCAGTGGTTCGCCATGTGCTGGCCATCCCTTCACCGTTAAATCATAGACCCGTGATAGTGTCGGGTCATTCCGTGTTTCCTTTTCTATGTTTGCATTCGTCACAGGGAGACATTCAACTATGGTCGAGTGGAATAACTCCATTGCATCCACTGCAAGGTCTTCTTCTTCCACCGTCGGCAACGGTAGACGTGACAATCCATCAGCATTTCCATGCTGTTTAGTTCCTTTGTACTCGATGTCATATTGGTGTGCCCCTAGGAAAAGGGACCATCTCTGCAGCCGTTGTGCTGTCATTATCGGTACGCCCTTCTGAGGGCTGAAAATGGAGACAAGAGGTTGATGATCGGTTAGTAGAGTAAATTTTTGACCGTGCAGATAGTGATTGAACTTCTTCACCTCCCACACTAGGCTGAGGGCCTCTCTGTCAATCTGGGCGTAGTTACGCTCGGCAGAAGTTAATGAGCGTGACGCAAAAGCTATCGGCCTCTCCAAACCATCAAGGAATTTATGTGACAGTACCGCCCCAATGCCGTAGGGAGACGCATCACACGCCAGCCTGATTGGCAGTGCTGGGTTGTAGTGAGCCAATACTTCCTTCGAAGTGATTAAGTCCTTACTCTTCTGAAAAGCACGTTTACAATCATCGCTCCATTTCCATGCTACCCCCATTCGTAGCAGGGCGTTCAGTGGGTGCAGAATTGTCGACAAATTCGGCAAAAACTTATGATAGTGATTCACCAACCCGAGGAATGACCTCAGTTGCGACACATTTTCAGGCGCTGGGGCCTTAACAACTGCTTCAATTTTGTCAGGGGACTTATGTAACCCCTCTTCATCAATCACGTGGCCACAATATGATATCTGTTTCTTGAAAAATTCGCACTTGGGGCGGTTGGCTCGCAGCCCATGTTCCCATAGTCTAGTGAGCACCTGTTCTAGGTTGTTAAGGTGTTCACTGTCATCTTCACCTGTTACAAGGATGTCGTCCAAGTAACACTGAGTCCCCGGAATCCCTTGCAGGACTTGTTCTATCGCTCTTTGCCATATCGCCGGAGCCGATGCTACTCCGAATATCAATCGATGATACTGGTAAAGACCTTTGTGAGTGTTTATCGTGAGATACTTCCTAGAGGACTCTTCAACCTCCATCTGCAAATATGCTTGTACTAGGTCAATTTTTGTAAAACGCTTCCCTCCAGACAGTGAGGTGAAGATGTCTTCTATCCTTGGAAGCGGATATTGTACTGTGTGAAGGACAGGGTTCACCGTCACCTTGAAATCCCCACAGATGCGAATCTTCCTTGGCTCTCCGGACTTATTGCTTAACGTTTTCTTCATGACAGGAACGATGGGTGTCGCCCACTCGCTCCAGTCGACCTTAGACAACACGCCCGCCTTCTCCAGATTCTCCAGCTTTGCCTCGACGGCTGGACGAATTGCATATGGTACCGGTCTCGCTTTGAAAAACTTGGGAACTGCATTCTCTTCTATTTTTAACGAGGCGGCTACGCCTTTAAGCGTGCCCAGTTCTTGTTGAAATACCTCTTTGGCGTTAGCTAAGATTGTTGACAATCGTCCAGGAGTGACGTCTTCATCTTTTTTACCGCCCACCGTCATTGCATGAATGGAATGCCAATCTAAGTTTATCTACCTGATCCATTCTCGTCCCAATAACGGTGGTCCACCATTTGACAGTATGTAGAGATACAATTTCCGTATTTTCTTGCCATTGTATTCGACAGGCACCCTTATTTTTCCTCTGGGGTATACTTTTTGCCCCGTATACGTCGTCAAGACGATGGATGTCTCTCTCAAGGGTATGTGTGAAAATAGCCGCTCATAGTCTCGTCGATTCATGACGGTTAGCGCTGATCCTGTATCCAATTCCATTTTAACTTGGACCCTGCTATCGTGAGGGTGACCCAAATGGTTCGGTGATCCTCTTTTGCGATTACATTGTGAAGTTTGAGACAGCTTATTCTCCTGTTCTCGGATTCACTATTGCTCATCTGGTCTTCGGAACTACTGTCCGTCATCTTTTGTTCTTTCTTGTACGGTTCCTTAGTAGCCTTTTTGTTGTCGCTGGTCTTCTTCTCAGACCTACAAACTCGTGCAATGTGTCCAATCTTCCCGCATTGTCTGCATATTTTGTCTTTGGACCAGCAGTCCTTCTGGTCATGGTTAGTTCTGCCGCAGCGATAACATTTTGCAAATCCCCGTGTCATTTCGTGGGTGCCGTATTCCTGTGGTTTTTGTTGAATTTCTGCAGCTCCCCTGGCTGCTGCTTCATACGACACTGCCACGCTGAAAGCCTTATCTAGCGTCAGCTCTTTTTCTGCGAGTAACTTCTTCTGTGTTCCTTTACTCAGGAGTCCACAGACAAATTTGTCCCGTAGGGTATCTGCCAGTCCTGCTCCGAACTGGCAGTGTTTTGATAGCTTGCGTAGTTCCGTAAGATACTCAGCATTGCTCTCATCTTTGTGCTGAGTTCTCCTGTGGAATTTAAATCTTTCTGCTATCAACAGCGGTGCAGGGTTTAAGTGCTCCTGTAGAACAGCAACAATTTCGTTAAAACTCTTCGCCTTCGGTTTGGCTGGAGTAATCAGATCCCGCAATAGGCCGTACGTTCTAGCGCCCATTAAGTTTAGCAATATTGATGCCTTTTTCCCCTCTGCTATTTCATTTGCCTCGAAATATACCTCGACTCTTTCCACATACGTGGTCCAGTCCTCTAATGTATTATCAAAAGCAGTGATACAGCCAGTCTTTGGCACCTTGCAAATCTAAAATGGCGCCTCCCGCGCTTTGCCTTCTTCTCCGATTTAACAAAATGGCGCCTCCCGCGCTTTTCCTTCTTCCCCGCTGTTGTTAGCGCTGCTTTCCACGGTTTCTTGCGTGTATTCTTTTTCTTTTATTATTTTCCCATCATGGAGCGGACCCTCTGGGACACTTCCCTCCCTCTTCTGAGGCCCGAACGCTGCCCAGCTTCGAAACACCGGCCGCGCCCTGTATGCTCCACTCTCTCTCGCTCCTTGCTTCCCGACTCGCTGCCCGGCCCCGTTGCAGCCCAGGAAGGATCAGAGCACTACGTGCCACCAGCCCGATTAGCTGGGAAACCACGGACCGAGGAACCCAGCCTGGCTCTGGACAGTCTCTCCTGCAAGTTTTGAAATCGATGATTGACGGTCGACGCCCATTTCTCGAGTTTCAATGGCCTATTTTTTTTTTTCTTCTGGCTCCGACCTTCAACACGTCATCGGAGCTGCTGCTGAGTTGCAGGTAAGTTCGTTTCTAACTCGTCGCCAGTGTTAAGTCCGTGAATGATTGAGACACGGACTAGTAGGAGAGAAACAAACAAGTCTTTACTGGTGGAAGGCATAAACGAATCTAACCAACAGAGGCTCTCTAGCGCCTTTTATACAGGGGTGGTCACTGCCGGTACTGCAGTCTGAGACCAGTTATTCTCTTAAAGGTACATACACAACAGTTATTAGCAGACGTTGTGGCTCTGTGGTCTTCCAAGTTCAAAACAAAAGCCATGTGATTGCTTGGTGCATCTATTGAAGTCATATCTTCAAAGTGTTCTGTTGGTATCATATTTACAACATGTAAATTAAAATCACTTCAGCCAGGGTGTTTCATGTGCTTCTCGCTTTCTCAATTGGTTGAATATATAATCTTACGTTTCCTGTCTTTCAATTGATGTTACTTTTACAAAGGCACGTAGTTTTTTTAATATTCTGTGTTTCTGTTTCCCTGAGTGCTGGTTTTTAACACTTTACTTGGGTCATTCCATTAATAAGAACATAAGAAATAGGAGCAGGAGTAGGCCAATCGGCCCCTCGAGCCTGCTCCGCCATTCAATAAGATCATGGCTGATCTGATCTTAACCGCCAATCCACTATCACAGAACCATCTCCTGAATCTAACAGAATTAGACACACGAAATAGGAGCAGGATCAGACTACACGGCCCCTGGGCCCGCTCCGCTACCCACAGGGCCATGACCGATCCGAACCTAGAATCATGTCCAAATTCCTGCCCGCTCCCCGTAACCCTTAATTCCCTTTACTTCTAGGAAACTGTCTATTTCTGCTTTTAATTTATGTAATAATGTAGCTTCTACAGCTTTTTGGGGCAGCATATTCCGTGGACCTACCACCCTCTGAGTGAAGTAGTTCCTCCTCATCTCAGTTTTGAAAGAGCAGCCCCTTATTCTAAGACTATGCCCCCTAGTTCTAGTTTCACCCATCATCGGGAACATCCTCCCCGCACCCACCCGATCCAACCCCTTCACAATCTTATATGTTTCAATAAGATCGCCTCTCATTCTTCTGAACTCCAATGAGTAGAGTCCCAATCTACTCAACCTCTCCTCATATGTCCATCCCCTCATCCCCGGGATTAACCGAGTGAACCTTCTTTGTACTGACTCGAGAGCAAGTATGTCCTTTCTTAAGTATGGACACCAAAACTGTACGCAGTATTCCAGGTGCGGTCTCACCAATACCTTGTACAATTGAAGCAATACCTCCCTATTTTTATATTCTATCCCCCTAGCAATGAAAGCCAACATTCCATTGGCCTTCTTAATCACTTGCTGCACCTGCATACTAACCTTTTGAGTTTCGTGCACCAGGACCCCCAGATCCCTTTGTACTTCAGTACTTTCCAGTTTCTTGCCATTAAGATAATAGCTTGCTCTATGATTTTTCCTGCCAAAGTGCATAACCTCACACTTTCCAGTATTGTATTCCATCTGCCAAATCTCTGCCCACTTACTTAGCCTGTCTATGTCCCCTTGCAGGTTTTTTATGTCCTCCTCACTCACTACTTTCCCTCCCATCTTAGTATCATCTGCAAACTTTGATATGTTACACTCGGTCCCCTCCTCCAAATCGTTAATATAGATTGTAAAGAGTTGGGGACCCAGCACTGACCCCTGCGGAACACCACTAGTTACTGATTGCCAGTCTGAGAATGAACCATTTATCCCAACTCTCTGCCTTCTGTTAGATAGCCAATCCTCTATCCATGCCAGAATATTACCCCCAATCCCATGATTTTTTATCTTAAGCAATAATCTTCTGTGTGGCACCTTGTCAAATGCCTTTTGGAAGTCTAAATACACTACGTCCACTGGTTCCCCTTTATCCACCCTATATGTTACTTCCTCAAAGAACTCCAGCAAATTTGTCAAACATGACTTCCCCTTCAAAAAACCATGCTGACTTTGTCCTATTAAATTATGATTATCCAAATGTCCTCTTACTGTCTCCTTAATAATGGACTCCAATATTTTACCTACCACAGATGTTAGGCTAACCGGTCTATAGTTTCCAGCCTTCTGTCTACTGCCCTTTTTAAATAAGGGCGTTACATTAGCAGTTTTCCAGTCTGCCGGGACCTTTGCTGAGTCCAGGGAGTTTTGGAAAATTATTACCAATGCATCCACAATCCCTACTGCCACTTCCCTCAAGACCCTAGGATGTAAGCCATCAGGTCCAGGTGATTTATCCGCCTTGAGTCCCATTATTTTACCGAGTACCACTTCCTTAGTGATTTTGATCATGTTTAGCTCCTCCCCCCCTTTAGCCCCCTGTTTGTCCAGTGTTGGGATATTCTTAGTGTCTTCTACTGTAAAGACTGATACAAAATATTCATTCCGTGTTTTTGCCATCTCCATATTTCCCACCATTAATTTCCCGGTCTCATCCTTTAAGGGACCAACATTTACTTTAGCCACCCTTTTTCTTTTTATATAACTATAAAAACTCTTACTATCTGTTTTTATATTTTTTGCTAATTTACTTTCATAATCTATCTTCCCTTTCTTAATCAATCTTTTTGTTATTTTTTGCTGTCTTTTAAAGTTTTCCCAATCCTCTATCCTCCCACTAGATTTGGCTACCTTATATGCCCTTGTTTTTAGTCGAATACTATCCTTAATTTCTTTACTTAGCCACGGATGGCTGTCTTTTCTTTTACACCCTTTTCTTCTCAGTGGAATATATTTTTTTTGGAAGTTGTAAAATAACTCCTTAAATGTACACCACTGATCATGTATCGTCTTAGCCTTTAATCTATTTTCCCAATCCACTCTACTCAATTCCGCTCTCATACCTTCATAGTCTCCTTTATTCAAGCTTAGCACGCTTGTTTGAGATCCAACCTTCTCACCCTCTAATTGAATATGGAATTCAACCATGTTATGGTCACTCATTCCAAGGGGATCCTTTACTAGGACATTTTTAATTAATCCTGTTTCGTTACACAGGACCAGATCTAAGGTTGCTTGCCCCCTGGTCGGTTCAGTTACATACTGCTCAAGAAACCCATCCCTAATACACTCAATCAACTCATCCTCAAGGCAGCCCTGCCCAATTTGATTTGTCCAATTAATATCATAGTTAAAATCCCCCATAATTATAGATGTTCCCTTATTACAAGCCTCAACAATTTCCTGATTGATACTCCGTCCAACAGAGTTGCAACTGTTCGGAGGCCTATAGACTACGCCCACTAGCGGTTTTTTCCCCTTATTATTCCTTACCTCCACCCAAACTGTTTCATCATCCTGATCTTTTGACCCAGTATCATTTCTCTGTATTACAGTGATTCCTTCCTTTATTAACATAGCCACCCCACCTCCCCTTCCTTCCTGCCTGTCCTTCCTGATCGTTAAATAACCTGGTATGTTTAATTCCTAGGCATTGTCACCCTGCAGCCATGTTTCTGTAATGGCCACAAGATCATACCCATATGTAGTTATTTGTGCCATTAACTCGTCTATTTTGTTACGAATGCTACGTGCATTCAGATTGAGAACTTTCAAAGATGTTTTGTGACACTTAGTTCCTGCTTTTGCCCTTTTTATTACTTTACCTTTTACTCCATACCTTCTGCCCCTTCCTGACACACTCTGGTTTTTAATTTCCCCACTGCTACCTAAGTCTTTGACCTTCTCTGTTGTCATTTTTATTATTTGCTCTCTAGGAACCTCCTCCCCCCACTAGTCAGTTTAAAGCCCTCTCTACAGCCCTAGTTATATGATCCACCAGGACTCTAGTCCCAGCACTGGCCAAGTGAAGCCCGTCCCAACGGAACAGCTCCCTCCTGCCCCAGTACTGGTGCCAGTGTCCCAGGAAGCAAAACCCATTTCTCCCACACCAGTCTTTGAGCCACGCAAACTCCAGACCTTCTGGAAGCATCAAACTGCTATTTCAATAGAGTCATTGTTTTAGCATTAACAATCAATTCCCATTTCAAAAGCCTGTGTGGTTTTTACAGCTTGTGTTATCAAACCCAACCATCTCAGAAGCCTGTTTTGACACCGCTTGTGTCGCCGAGACTTTAGATTTTTAAACCCAGTATATCATGTATTAATAAAATCAGAAATCTGTTCATATGATGGTGTATTTCTTGGAATATGGCTTATTCCATCACAATCCCACCTTCATTCTTCAAGCAATTGATTACAATGGATTGACAGAATTTGATTGAATCATGCAAAGGCATTAGATAGTGGACATTGGCATTCATGATTTTGAACTGCTGATTGCAAACCATTTGCATTCGGGGTGGCAGAAGCCCTCCCTATATATGACCAAGATAATGAGCAGCCACCAGTATTGCTTTGAATGTGTAGGTACTTAATTCATAAAACTATCCCTTACATGGTCAAGTCTCCCTCTGTTCATTTGGTTAGTAAAGGTCTATTTGTCACATTTCCCAGCTTGGTACAGTTGGTTGAAGGCTAATCTGCAATGAATGACTGACTGGTGACTGGACGGCTAAGGTATGAGTACCACTGACATTCCATAACATTACTCGTCACAGTCCATGACTTTATGCAAGTTGGCCCATTTTATCTAATACTAGCATTTATTTAATATACATAAGGCTTTAAATATAATGGACTGGAATTTGCAGTCAGCAGCGAAGGTATTTGCTGCTGGCCCCAAAGTACGCTTCGCACAAGGATCTCGCAGTCCGTGTCGAGAACTTCGGTTTTTACGACCTTATTAAAATGGGCACATTTCACACTGCACAAAATGAAAATGAGTTTTCCAGGCCCGTAACATTTGTTTAACAGTAGTAACGCTGTCAAAACCCCAGTTACGCCTAATCTCTTTGAGTCTAACTTTTAGTGGGGAATTTAACAGCGCACTTACTGTGGAAAAGTCGAAGTTTTTGTCAGTTTCAGTGATTTGGCTGATTACACAGATGACTGGCTTTGTGGGGGGCGGGGGACAGGGGATGCCTATTTTGGAGCTGCCAGTGACTGACCGCAACTTTGGGATCTCTGCATGGGCCAAATCCCAAAATTGCAGTCAGTTTCACAGGCGGAATGGCGGCATTCTCTGCCATCCCGACCGCAAATTCTGGGCTTACATAGCTATTGTGGAGTCGGGCTATGATGATTTAGTTGGCTAGCTGGAGTTTGCTTCACTATGCTGAGAATGTATGTTTCATCTGCAAAAGACATGCCATGCAGTATTTCATGTGCTTCATATGAAGCTGCAGCTCCTTCGATCCAGGTTGGGATTGACAACAGGGACCAGGTGTGTGTGTGGGTGTTGGATCAGAAATGGCAGTGTACCCTAATGAAAGCAGACATCCTGTTTCCAAAACTGCAGTCCACTGGGATATGGGCAGCTTCACCTCCGTCCGACTGGATGAGAGTCTTATCTTATTCAAGTTAGCCGAACATCTGTCATTGGGAAAATGCTGGAATCCATTATTAAGGAAGTAATAGCAGGACATTTAGAAAATCATAATACAGTCAAGCAGAGTCAACATGGTTTTATGAAAGGGAAATTGTGTTTGACAAATTTACTAGAGTTCTTTGAGGATGTAACGAGCAGGATGGATAAAGGGGAACCAGTAGATGTCGTGTATTTGGATTTCCAGAAGGCATTCGATAAGGTGCCACATATAAGGTTACTGCACAAGATAAGAGTTCACGGGGTTGGGGATAATATATTGGATGGATAGAGGATTGGCTAACTAACAGAAAACAAAGAGTCGGGATAAATGGGTCATTTTCAGATTGGCAAACTGTAACTAGTGGGGTGCCACAGGGATCAGTGCTGGGGCCTCAACTATTTACAATCTATAATAATGACTTGGATGAAGGGACCGAGTGTACTGTAGCCAAATTTGCTGATGATACAAAGATAGGTGGGAAAGCAAATTGTGAGGAGGACACAAAGAGTCTGCAAAGGGATATAGATAGGTTAAGTGAGTGGGCAAAAATTTGGCAGATGGGGTATAATGTGGGAAAATGTGAGGTTATCCACTTTGGTAGGAAGAATAAAAAAGTAAATTATTATTTAAATGGCGAGAGACTACAAAATGCTGCAGTACAGAGGGATCTGGGGGTCCTCGTACATGAAACCAAAAAGTTAGCGTGCAGGTACAGCAAGTAAATTAGGAAGGCAAATGGAATGTTGGTCCTTATTGCAAGGGGTCTGGAGTATAAAAGTAGGGAAGTCTTGCTACAACTGTACAGGGTGCTGGTGAGACCACATCTGGAGTACTGCGTACAGGTTTGGTCTCCTTATTTAAGGAGGGATATACTTGCATTGGAGGCAGTTCAGAGAAGGTTCATAGAAACATAGAAGATAGAGCAGGAGTAGGCCATTCGGCCCCTCGAGCCTGCTCCGCCATTCAATGCGATCATGGCTGATCATCCAAATTCAGTACCCGGTCCCTGCTTTCTCCCCATACCCCTTTCCCTTTAGCCTTAAGAAATATATCCAACTCCTTCTTGAATATATTTAATGTATTGGCCTCTATTGCCTTCTGTGGTAGAGAATTCCACAGGTTCACCACTCTCTAGGTGAAGAAATTCCTCCTAATTTCTGTCCTAAATGGCCTACCTCTTATCCTTAGACTGTGACCCCTGGTTCTGGACTCCCCTACCATCGGGAACATCCTTCCTGCATCTAGTCTGTCCAGCCCTGTCAGAATTTTATAAGTTTCAATGAGATCCCCTCTCATTCTTCTAAACTCCAGCGAGCACAAGCCCAATCGACCCAATCTCTCCTCATACGTCATTCCTGCCATCCCAGGTATCAGCCTGGTGAATCTGCGCTAAACTCCTTCCATGGCAAGAACATCCTTCCTCAGATAAGGCGACCAAAACTGCACACAATACTCAAGATGTGGTCTCACCAAGGCCCTGTACAACTGCAGCAAGACATCCTTGTTCCTGTACTCAAACCCTCTCGCTACGAAGGCCAACATACCATTTGCCTTCTTAACCGCCTGCTGCACCTGCATGCTTACCTTCATCGACTGGTGCACAAGGACACCCAGGTCTCGTTGCACTTCCCCTTCTCCCAATCTATTGCCATTCAGATAATAATCTGCCTTCCTGTTTTTGCCACCAAAGTGGATAACCTCGCATTTATCCACGTTATATTGCATCTGCCATGATTCTGCCCAATCACCCAACCTGTCCAAATCATCCTGGAGTTTCTCGGCATCCTACTCACAGTTTTCTCCAACCAGTTTTCTATCCAAGTCAATACCTTGCCCCCAATCCCATGTGCCTTAACTTTACACACTAATCTCTTTTATGCGAGACCTTATCGAAAGCCTTCTGAAAGTCCAAATACACCGCATCCACTGGTTCTCCCCTATCTATTTTACCAGTTACATCCTCAAAAAATTCCAGTAGAAGTTCACTTGGTAGATTCCTGTACTCATTGGAGTTTACAATAATGAGAGGTGATCTTATTGAAACATGTAAGATTCTGAGGGGGCTTGACAGGGTAGATGCAGAGAGGATGTTTCCCCTTGTGGGGTAATCTAGAAATAGGGGGCATAGTTTCAGAATAAGGGGTCGTCCATTTAAAATGGAGATGAGGAGGAATTTCTTCTCTCTGAGGGTCGTGAATCTTTGGAATTCTCTACCCCAGAGTGCTGTGGAGGCTGAGTCATTGAATATATTCAAGGCGAAGATTGACAGATTTTTGAGCTACGGGGAGTTGAGGCTTTTGGAATTGGGCAGAAAAGTGGAGTTGAGACCAAGATCAGATCAGCTATGATCTTATTGAATGGCGGAGCAGGCTCGAGGGGCCAAATGGCCTACTCCTGCTCCTGTTTCTTATGTTCTTATGTTTATATGTTGAAGAAAGCACCGACAGTTCAATATGAAAACAAGAATATGGCCCCGATATTTATGGTGTGGTGGTTAGGGAGCAGAGGCATCTGTCAGTGGTTGGGAAACCCGGGATCATGGAGGCCCTGCCGAATACAACAGCAGGACCTCATTAGAATTCTTTTACTCCATTTCCCACCTGACAACTGGTCAGATTGAGAGGCTGGCTGGTTGTCAGGTGGGAAAACCTGCAGTACAAGGAAGCAGCCAAGGGCCGTTTGGATGGCCCCAGCAATCAAGAAGATCGAGGGCGGGAAGACATTGGGGTGCGGGCTTGGATCATGGGGTGGGAAGAGATCACGGGAGCAGGCTCGGATTGCAGGGCGAGTGGAGATCACGGGAGCAGGCTTGGATTGCAGGGCGAGTGAAGATCACGAAGCAGGCTTGGATTGCAGGGCGAGTGAAGATCACGAAGCAGGCTCGGATTGCGGGGTGGGCTCGAATCACGGAGCAGGAAGAGATTGTGGGGTGTGCGCTGATTGCGGGGTGGGCTCGAATCACGGAGCGGGAAGAGATTGTAGGGTGGGCTCGAATCATGGAGCGGGAAGAGATCACTGGGTGGGCTTGAATCACGGAGCGGGAAGAGATCACGGAGCGGGAAGAGA
The DNA here is from genome assembly GCF_052327205.1 of Somniosus microcephalus. Classification (NCBI taxonomy): domain Eukaryota; kingdom Metazoa; phylum Chordata; class Chondrichthyes; order Squaliformes; family Somniosidae; genus Somniosus; species Somniosus microcephalus. Next base: position 97,518,293 of record NC_140989.1, read on the forward strand.
TCACGGGGTGGGCTTGAATCACGGAGCGGGACGAGATCACGGGGTGGGCTCGACTCACGGGGCGGGAAGAGATCACGGGGTGGGCTCGAATCACGGGGCGGAAAGAGCTCACGGGGTGGGCTCGAATCACGGGGCGGGAAGAGATCACGGGCGGGCTTGAATCACAGAGCGGGAAGAGATCACGGAGCAGGAAGAGATCATGGAGCGGGCTCGAATCATGGAGCGGGAAGAGATCACGGGGTGGGCTCGACTCACGGAGCAGGAAGAGATCACGGGGTGGGCTCGAATTACGGGGCGGGAAGAGATCACAGGGTGGGCTCGAATCACGGGGTGGGAAGAGATCACGGGGTGGGCTCGAATCACGGGGTGGGCTCGAATCATGGGGCGGGAAGAGATCACGGGGTGGGCTCGAATCACGGGGTGGGAAGAGATCACAGGGTGAGCTCGAATCACGGGGCGGAAAGAGCTCACGGGGTGGGCTCGAATCACGGGGTGGGAAGAGATCACTGGGTGGGCTCGATTTGAAGGGGGTTGAGAGATCACTGGGAGCAGGAGGGCGGCTGATTGTGTGGAAGGAAGTGATCACTGCAGGTTAGCTTGGGGGGCAGGGCGGAAGCACTCCTGCTCCTCCTAGCCCACAAGCAGTGCTGAAAAAGCACTGACCTGCTGTAGCCGGCAGTTCTTGCCTCCCTTCAGCTGCCGGGTTTCCCGAGCCCTGGGACCCGCAGCTGTTAAATTTAAATTGATGGTAAAATCTGAGGCATGGAGCCTTATATAAATATTATAATTACTCACCCGCCTCCCCAGAGCGGGATACCCATCTGACCCCAAACCCATCTGACCCCAAACCCGCCCGAAGTTAAAACGGAAGTAGGCGCGTTCGCGGCGGGTTGATTTCAGGTTTCCCATTTTTTCTAAATTTAACCCCTCCATCGTGGTGGTGGCGGGGGAGTGCGGGGGTGTTAAAACTACCCTCTCCAAGTTTATTTCAGACATTAACAATAACTTGTATTTATATAGCGCCTTCAACATTGTAAAACATCCCAAGGCACTTCACAGGAGCATTATTATGAAACATATTTTGATACCGAGCCACATAAGAAGGTATTAGGACAGGTCAAAGAGGCAGCTTTTAAGAAGCGTCTTAAAAGGAGGAGAGAGAGGGAAAGAGGTGAAGAGAATTTCAGAGCTTAGGGTCTAGGCAGCTGAAGGCATGGCCTCCAATGGTGGTGCGATTAAAATCGGTGATGCACAAGAGGCCAGAATTGGTGGAGTGCAGAGATCTCAAAAGATTGTAGGGTAGGAGGAGGTTACAGAGATATGGGCTCAGAATTTTCCCATTCCCGAGCGTGCGGGTTCCTCTTTTGGTAAAACCATAAATTTAGACAGATAAAAACTGTAAATAAACCATTAAAACTGTAAATAAACCAATAAAACTGTAATAAACCAATAAAACTTCAAATAAACCTTAATAATCAAATTAAAATTTGGTTCTCCAGCCCAATCATGCACTCCAGTCCCCGCGGCGCCCACCGGTCACGAAAGTGATCTAGCGCGCCGGCGGACACCGCGTGCTCCAGCTCTAGGGCCACCCGGGCGCGAACATGGCCACGGAAGAGAGGGAGGCAATCCGGCCGGACGACCCCCTCGACCGCCCGCTGCCTGGACCAATTAATGGCCTTCTTCGCCAGGCCCAGGAGCAGACCCACGAGGAGGTCCTCCGACCTGCCCGCTCCCCTCCGCACCGGGTGGCCGTAGATCAAGAGCGTGGGACTGAAGTGCAACCAAAACTTGAGGAGCAGCCCCTTCAAATAATGAAAGAGGGAGCGTGCGGGTTTGGGGGCGGGTCAGCAGTAAAAAATCCCTGTAATTGCCAGAGCGTCGGGAACCCGCCCTCATCCCGTCACCTCGCAAATTTAACTTGGGTGGCTTTGAAGGCACGACACAGACCCAATCGGCAGAGGCGGGCGACCTCATTCAATTAATTAACTGCTTGTTGAGAGACCCTTATGAGGGTTTTTAAACACGAGCTTTTGACTTTTACTGCAGGAGCTCGGGATTCACGCAGCTCGGGAACCTCGCCTGTGAAGGGGAGTCGTAGGCTCAGTGACCATTGGCGAGTCCATTCATTGAGAGCTGGGAATACCACATAAATACTCCCACATTTCACCTCATTACTTGCCTTTTGGAAAGGCTCTTGCTGACTCCATTTTGTCCACAGGTTTAGGTGTGAGCAGTTTACAGGTAATTTCTGCAACCTTGGAAGCCATTCTCACCACATTGCTACTCAGTATCTGTGCTGGTGCTGGGTGCGCTTATGTCTGCACCCTCAGAGGCAGGAGGTTCCTCTGAGGAGTCGTCTTCCGCCTTCAGCTGGTGACACCATAGAGGAATTTGAAACAAGGATGAAAACAAGCTTTCAGCAAGTTTTTTTTCCCTCTCTAGTTATGCTGCTTACATACCAGTATTTCTGAATGGGAAGTAACAGCTAATAGGCAATAATAATATAGCTTGAAGACGATTTACAACTCGCATCAGCTTTACTTATCACCTTATACACTTTTTTCCTAACGGTTTACACCATGAGGAGAATGTGAGCCCAGGTAATGTTGTTCCTATATAAATGCAAGTTGCTGTTGTTATTATCGTTTATGTCCTACTCATGAAACAAATCTGACTGCAGATTGCATTGGTTCTTCCCTTATGTTCCTCAGCACATTGAAGGATGCAAAGCTATTTCACTTATACCGAGGAGCATTATTGTAATTTTGACTCATTTAGCACCCCATTTTCAATTTTGCATTAGATTTAGCTTTAGGGTACCTGAATTTAAAACCTTGCGAAATCAAATCCAAATCTGATCCTGAACTCTGAATTAGGTTAAAATACAAATCCCTAGTGTTTATTGAGCCTGGTGAGGTTCATGTTTTGTAAAAGTACAAGTGTTTCTACAATGTTCTATTTATGTTGTTTTTAAGCAAATGTAAACATTATAATTCAAGTGAAATTTTTTGAACAAAATTATGCTGCACTGCCTGATCCAGGAGCACTGAGACAAATGATGTCACCCCTACCACTAAACCGCCTGAAATGAGTTAACTCAGCACAGACAGAAGAATCAAGGCTGTGGTTCTGTTCCTTCTGAGTTGCACATCAATACAGGAATGTCATTGGCAAGCCAACTGTGGTGCAGTGTGAGTACATTGCCTATTTCAAGTTGATATGGTTGCCAGCAACCTTTCTGTAAACAATCCTACATTGAACTCCAATGTCCTGCATTGATCGGCCACTAATTGTGATATCTGATGCCCTGCCTTTTCCCATAGCCGCTACTTTTCATGTGGCATCCAGCTCCCGTCTGACTGAGTCCATATTAGTGCTAATATGCATGTGACTCAGGTTGCCTTCACATTACTCAAGCTTAGCTGGTTGACATGTTGCCATGACAACATCAGCCACTGATCGCGCTAAAAGTCTCTGGGGAGCAGAGCCTGAGTGTCACAATCTCTGGAGACTCCTGTCACATCTATTTATCTGTGGACTCCTGGTGTTATATGGACCTCCTGCAGAACATTGCACATGGCCAGGAGCCTAGGGCTATAATTGTTGAATTGCTGTTGTGCTTCTGTCTGTCAGATGGAATGTAGTCTGAGAAATGTAAATATTTACAGGCACAACTCAGAAGGTTTACCGTTTATATGGTGAGAATGACTACTAATTGACGAAAGTTTTTAGGAAGGCAGAAAACTATGGTTGGTTTGAGTTGTTCAGTGAGGTGTATCTTGTATTTTGCAAAGGATGAAGAAGTAATGCTCTTCTTCTGTTACCTGCTAATTGTTTTTTTCCAAACTTAAACATTTTTTGTCATTTTGATGGTGATTTATTTTTGCTTTGTAGAACAGGAATTCTTATTCCATGTTGCACTTGTGTTTGTATGATATTTGTGAGCCGATTTTAACTTGGGGGCAGTAATCGAGGGTGGGAGGGGTGGGGCAAAGCACCCAGAGTGTGAGGCCCAGTGGATTACAACTCCCAGGGCTCACTTACATGTCCTGACAGAGGTGAGGACAGCCAAGGATGGACTGTATACGCTTCATTTCCTAGAAGCCCTCCATCCCACCTTCATTCTTCAAGCAATTGATTACAATGGATTGCCTGAATTTGATTGAATCATGCAAAGGCACTCGGGAGAAATTGTTTCCAGCGGCACAAGGGTCAGTAACCAGAGGGCACAGATTTAAGGTCATTGGCAAAAGAACCAGAGGCGACATAAGGAAAAACAAATCAAGCAACAACAACATCAACATCAACTTGTATTTATATAGCGGCTTTAACATAGTAAAATGTCCCAAGGCACTGCATAGGAGTATTTTAAGACAAAAAATTTGACACCGATCCACATAAGGATAAATTAGGGCAGATGGCCAAAAGCTTGGTCAAAGAGGTAGGTTTTAAGGAGCGTCTTAAAGGAGGATGAGAAAGCACTAACCTTATTAAGCTCAATGGGTGCGAAGACATACGGGCTATTGAAGCACCTTCTATCACCAGATAAACCGGTGGATCAGACTTTCGCGAATATTGTTACTGTCCTGAAAAATCATTTAAACCCCACGCCGCTGATGATAGCGGAACGATTTAAATTTTTACAGAAGAACGCAGCTGAAAGACGAAAGCAACGCTGAATTTTTAATTGAACTGCGTAAGCTATCAAAGTACTGTCAGTTTGGAACAGGACTAGCAGATGCGCTGAGAGATAAATTTGTGTGTGGATTGTTAAAAGAAGGAACACAAAAGCGACTGCTTGAGGAGAATGATCTTACGCTTGATAAAGCTGTCACTATTGCAGCATCGCACGAAGCCGCAGCGAGAGGCACTGCGGAAATGCAGCTACGGTCACCGGAACTCAGCACCAATCAAATGGTCTTGGGTACAGTAAAATGTTATCGTTGTGGAAAGACAACGCACGATCAGAACCAGTGCTCGTTCAAAAATCAGGAATGCAGAAAATGTGGCAGGCTTGGTCACATAGCTAAAGTATGCCGGTCAGGAAAGAAGACCAGCAACAAAAAGTCACCGCAGGAAAAGTACAGAAAGGTACACAAGGTGACAGAACAGTTCGAATGAACAGAAGTCAGATTCAGACTCCAGCAGTAATGAACTGGGTAGTCTAAGAGTACACAATGTTGGTAAGGAAGCAGACCTCCAAACAATTTGGGTCACACTTCAGATAGCAGGAGTCCAAGTGAAGATGGAATTGGACACTGGATCGGCATTGACGGTCATGAATAAGCAAGATTACAAAAGGTTATTCCCACATATTCCCCTACGGGATACGGAGATTGTATTGAAGACATACACGGGGCAAAGAGTATACCCCATCGGGAAGATAGAGGTAAAGGTGGTCCACAAGGGCAAAGAAAGTCGAGGAATGGACTTATATGTGCTACCTGAGGGAGGTCCACCACTACTGGGACGGGAGTGGATTAGGAAAATAAATATGGACTGGCATTCCTTAAAAGCACTAACGGTAGATTCCGGTAAAAAAGATGTCAAACCTAAACGATTGTCCAGAATATTGGACGATGCTAAAGAGGTGTTCCAACAGGGGCTGGGAACACTGAGAGGAATTACAGCAAACATCAAGGTTGAAGAACATGCAAACCCGAAATTTTTCAAAGCCAGACTGGTACCTTATGCGATACGACCTGCTGTGGAAGCTGAGCTGGAAGGGCTAGAATGTTCAGGAGTACTGTCTAAGGTAGACTGGAGTGAGTGGGCCACGCCCATTGTCCCAGTCATGAAGCGTTCATCGAGCAACAAGCCGGGGGAACCGGGGAAGGTTCGCATCTGTGGAGATTTCAAGATCACTGTTAATCCGGTGCTTCACACGGTGCAGTATCCACTTCCGCGGATTGAGGATATCTTCGCTTCGTTGTCTAGCGGGAAACACTTCACCAAGATAGACCTGGCGCAGGCGTACTTACAGATGGAAGTTGAGGAAGAGTCACGCCAGTATCTCACGATCAACATGCATAGAGGCTTGTACCGGTATAATAGACTGGTTTTTGGAGTGGCATCGGCTCCAGCAATTTGGCAGAAGGCAATGGAGCAGGTATTACAGGGAATTCCAGGCACACAATGTTACCTGGACGATATTCTGATTACAGGAGATGATGACGAGGAACACCTTGCAAATTTGGAACTGGTGCTCACCAGATTGAAAGAATATGGACTTCGAGTTAATCGCCAGAAATGTGAGTTCTTTCAGAAGCGGATCTCGTGCTGTGGTCATGTCATTGACCAGGAGGGGCTTCATAAGTCTCCTGACAAGATCGAAGCTGTTGTGAAGGCTCCCGCTCCGGATAATGTATCCCAGTTGAGGTCGTTCCTAGGGTTGATTAACTATTACCATAAGTTTCTGCCAAATTTATCCACGGTGCTGCACCCGCTGAACGCTCTTTTGCAGAAGGGAGTACCATGGAAGTGAAGCGAGGACTGTAAGAGGGCCTTTCGCAAAAGCAAGGCATTGATCACCTCGGAGGAAGTGTTGGCTCACTTCAACCCAACGCTGCCTATTCGTTTGGCTTGTGATGCTTCTCCATATGGTATTGGGGCAGTACTCTCTCACAAGTTGCCAAATGGCCTGGAGAGGCCAGTTGCGTTCGCATCCAGATCATTGACCTCCGCTGAGCGCAACTATGCTCAGATAGATAGGGAGGCTCTCAGCCTTGTGTGGGGAGTAAAGAAGTTTAATCATTACCTGCAGGGCCAAAGGTTTACGCTTCTGACAGACCACCAGCCGTTGGTATCCATTTTTAACCCTAAGAAGGGTGTTTCGGTGATGACAGCACAGAGACTTCAGAGATGGTCCCTTTTCCTAGGGGCACATCAATATCAGATCGAATTCAAAGGTACAAAGCAGCATGGTAATGCTGATGGGCTGTCGCGCCTGCCACTACCTACAGAGGAGGAGGCACCGACGGTTGACCCTGTTGAGTTGTTTCACTCGACCATCATCGAATGTTTACCAGTCACCAATGCAAGTATTGAAAGAGAAACCAGGAATGACCCGACACTGTCCCGGGTCTACGAAGTGACAGTGAAGGGATGGCCAGCACATGGTGATCCACTGTTACCGGCATTCTCAGCAAGACGAGAACAGCTGTCCATCTGTCAAGGAACATTGATGTATGGAACAAGGGTGATTATTCCTCCTAAGTTAAGAGAGAGAGTTCTAAAGGAACTGCATGAAGGTCATCTGGGGGGAGTCAAGATGAAAAGCCTTGCTAGGGCTTATGTGTGGTGGCCGGGTATCGACCAACAGATAGAGGAGCTGACGAAAAGCTGCTCAGGGTGCCAAAAAGTGCAAAATGCACCTCCGATTGCACCGCTGCATCCATGGGAATGGCCTTCAACCCCATGGCAACGTGTACATATTGACTTTGCTGGTCCATTCATGGACTCCATGTTTTTAATTGCGGTGGACGCACATTCTAAATGGCCAGAAGTGATTAAGATGACTACCACTACCTCGGAAAAGACGATCGCGGTGCTAAGAACGATATTTGCAAGAAATGGATTGCCAGAACAAATATGTTCAGACAACGGACCGCAGTTCGTGTCAGAAGAATTCCAGAAATTCATGAAGAAGAATGGGGTGAAACATTATACCTCTGCCCCATATCATCCGGCTACAAACGGGTTGGCCGAGAGATTTGTACAAACGTTCAAAAAAGCAATAAAGGCCATGAGCGAAGATCAGATTCCACTACAACACAAGGTGGACAAATTCCTACTGGCATATCGAAACGCCACTCATGCAGTGACAAACCAAAGTCCTGCCATGATGTTCTATAACAGGAGGTTGCGGTCCAGGTTGGACTTGTTAAAACCAAATGTGTGGAGGGAAGTTGAAAACAAACAGTTCCAGCATATAAATAACAAGACCACTCGGAGTTTCGAAATAGGACAACCAGTGTTAGCCCGGGACTATAAAAACGAGAAATGGCAATCTGGAACAATTCGGGCCAGACAAGGACCCCTGATGTACACGGTAGATATTGGTGAAAATGTAATACGGCGTCATGCTGACCAACTGGTAGAATCGAGAACAAGGGTCGAACCCATGGTTACGGCAGAGACAACCGTGGAAGAAGTTAGTGAACCTGAAGCATCTACCTCAGAAGTGAATGTACCTGATGATGATGTCCAATCCATAAGAGACCAACCAGATGAGTCACCCCAGCAACGAGAATCAGAGACCCCTGAAAGGCGTTATCCAACTCGAATCAGGAGGCCTCCTCAGAGACTGAATCTTTGAACTGTTTTGCATGAAGTTGTGTATATATATATATATGTTATTATGTTATGTTAAATGGGGATATAACTGTTAAGCTAAAAAGGGAGGATTGTGGTGTATGTAACCTGTTCCACCTTAGAACTACCTTAAGAGATGTACTACTTTCTCTTGGCTGCTGTATATTGTAATACCGGTGGTGACCACACCGGTATATAAGTGTTGTGTAGGGATTTGCTGGGCAGTTCAGCCCTGACCTCCGAATAGTAAAGACCTGTTAAAAGTTATTCTTGTTGTCTGTGTCCAGTGATTGATCATAAGCATAACTGGGACACACAGACTCAACAGTAGCGAGGTGGAGAGGTTTAGGCAGGGAATTCCAGAGCTTAGGACCTAGGCAACAGAAGGCACGGCCACCAAAGGTTGAGCGATTATAATCAGGGATGCTCAAGAGGGCAGAATTAGAGGAGCTCAGATATCTTGGGGGTGCCGGAGGGGGTGGGGGGGTTGTGGGGCTGAAGCAGCGAGTTATGATCTGGAATGCACTGCCTGAAAGGGTGGTGGAAGCAGATCCAATATTAACTTTCAAAATGAAATTGGATAAATATTTGAAGTGGAAAAATTTGCAGGGCAATTGGGAAAAGCAGGGGAGTGAGACTAATTGGATAGCTCTTTCAAACAGCCGGCACAGGCACGAAGGGCCGAATAGCCTCCTTCTGTGCTGTATCATTCTAATGAACATCGGTATTAATGATTTTGAGCTGCTGATTGCAAACCATCTGCATATTGAGGGCAGAAGCCCTCCCTATATATGACCAAGATGATGAGCAGGCATCAGTATTCCTTTGAATGTGTAGGTACTTGATTCACAAAACTATCCCTTACATAGTCAAGTTCTCCCTCTGTTCATTTGGTTAGTAAAGCCCTATTTGTCACATTTCACAGCTTGGTGTAAGGTTGAAGGCTCACCTGAAATGAATGAATAAATGACTGGTGACTAGACAGTTGAGATATGATGACAGCTCTCGGGGCTCGTTTGCATGTCCTGACTCCCCCACTCGACACTGGCGGGAATGACGCCCCCGCTGGAAGGCGGGAGTAACAATTGGTGGGTGGGGAGACAGGTGGGGGAGGGGTTGGGGTGGGGGGTGGGGGAGTTGAGGTTGGGTGGGGTGGTGGGGGTTGGGGGTTTGGCGGGGGGTGGTGGGGGGGGGAGAGGTAGGGGAGACTCGAGGTATCTTTGTGGGGCCAGGGAGAGCACTCCTGTTTCTCCTAACCCACAAGGAACCTTTAAAAAATTTGAAAACCCCACATGCTTGGACCCTTGCTACCGTCAGCTTGTGTAGATGGGTTAAAGAATGTGTGGCCATTAGTTGGGCTCACGGTTAATATAACGTGTCCCGATGATGGCAACAGGATGTGGCACTGCCATTTAAATTAGGCCTCCGTTACTCTGGAGTGGGCGGCCTTCCTGTACCTGAATTTAGGCAAGGAAAAATAGTGGCGGGCAGAAATGCATCAGGAACGCGCCACAAATCCTCCCGCCATCTTGACCTCCTTGCCCACACCGTTCCCAATGTGCAGCGGAGGGGGGTTAAAATTGTTCATTTGGTCACTGAAGCAGTTGGTTCTTCAGAGGGGAACCTGATGCAGTTGTTACCTCTGGAGCATTAAATGTCAAAGTGCCATTGCAATGCTCTAGCTCATCATAACTGTGGAATAATGTCTTACACAAAGAAATCAGAAGCAAAGCAAACAGTATATGCTTGTGTCTGACTAACATTGATCACCTGTATTGCAGCAATTAAATATTTCTTTTGTGCAATAGGTATTACCTGTAATTGTATTCCCTGAGGCTAGCCATATATCAAAGCTGTAATTTTGAAGTATCTAACTTAATTTTTATGAATAAAAAATATAGCAAGAAAATCCACTGTAATCTGACAATGGCAACTTTTAATTCCAATGTAATTCGCTGATTCGGAGAAATCTTGGGCTTGAGATCATTCTCTAAGGTTGGGGTTCGACTATATTTACTGATTTGAGGCAGGTAACTGTCTGGAAGAATGCGAGGCTGGCAAATTGAAGTTGCATTGCTGGGTCTGCCTCACACCTGCACAGCTCTGCTCATTGGCAACTTAATACCAGTTAAATGTTATTGCTACTTTGGGGGGTGGGGGGTGGCGTGGGGTGTTACGTCTGTGGGTTGTATTATAAATAATCACAGACTCCACTGTTAACAAAATAAAACACGTCTTTACTATTCAGAGGCTCGGGCGATTCTGCCCTAGTTAACGTATCACAACCCTTATATACTGGTGTGGTCACTATCGGTATTACAGTATACATGAGCCAATAGATAGTGCCACCCTAAAGTAGTGCTCTTAAAGGCGAACGGTTACATTCTATAGTTCCCTTAAAGGTAAACGGTTACATACACAACACTCCTCCCTTCCTAGCTTATTACTTACAGAATCCCGTTAAACATACAATCTTCAACTTTATATAAACAGTTTGCAGATATACTCTCGATGGAGTCAACGTCATATAACAATTTACAGATATACTCTCAATGGAGTCAACGTCATATAACAGTTTACAACATACTCAGTGGAATCAGTTTACAGGTTCAGTCTCTGTGGGAACAGTTCATAAATTCAGTCTCTGGTATTAATTCGTTCCAGACAGCATCCTCCATAGCCTTTTTTTTTTTTTTTTAACAGCTTGTACTTTCGTCCTGTTGAACCAGCAGTGCGGACTTATACAACCCACTGGCTGTCTTGATAATGTCCCTGGATTTTTTTTACAAATTTAGCACCTTTCATAGTGTTCGGACTGAGGTAGTAGAAGTAATAATATTTTAAACAGTTATTATTTTCTGCTTCTTTTTCTTTTCTGCCTTTTTGAAACTCTCCGAGCTCTTTTCCCGGCTGCCATCTGTAGCGCCACCAACTCTCTATGTTCCTTAGACCTTAAGTGCTTCCTCAGGATTTCAGCACTTTGGGAGTTCCCATCACAATTTGGGCAGACCACATCCTCATAACATTCGGTGTCACTCAACAGGTCAAAACCCTTCTTCAAGCAATCATATTCATCCTGCTCTTCCTCGGATGTCTGCCCTTCCTTCCCTCCTGGCCTCATTTGTGCGTTCAATCCTTTCCCTTCCTTCAGGGATTTCGTTATCAGGCTATTTAATCCTTCTACTGAAGTAGCTGTTTCCCCATTCTCCTGTTCCCCTGGACGTAATTCAGCGTACTCCTCCATTTCATCCATCATTTTCTCCAATGCTTTCATCTTCTCTTCCTCTTGTACTTTGGCTTCCAGTGCTTGGAGAAGTTGCGCCTCGATGCTCTCTAGCTCATGTTCAGGGCCCATTCCCAGTTGAAACTGTTCTTCAAGTCGGTCAACCTCGGTAATTGCCGCCTCATATTTGTCTTGGGCTTCCTTCCATATTTTTATGAGTTCTGCCATGTCTTTCACCTCTACATCCTCATCTATGTATGGAACTTCTACCGATGAGTCTGTCTTGGCCCTGAGCTCCTCAAGAATTTCCTGCAGCCTTTGGACTTCTTGCTCATGTTCAACCTTTAGTTGCTCATATACTTCCAACGAAACTAGCTTTTCGGAGGTTGCTGAGTTAACCCCCTCCAGAATTGTAGTCTGGGCCTGTTCATACTGTTTTTTCAACTTCTCGCACTCTGCTTGTAAGGAGTCGTAGAGAAGAACTGGAATAAAATCCTGGCTTCCTGAAGATTCCTCTTCATTTGTTTCTTTCGCAATTTCCTGTTGGAGTTCAGCCAAGGCTGCTATGCTATCTGCCTCTCGAAGTCTCACTGCCATCAACTCTTCTTTATTCTTGCAGTCCATCTCAGCCATTTCCCGTTTACTTTCATTTAACTGAGTGAGTAGTCCCTTATTTTGGGCTGAGAGATATTGCACCTTCTCATGTAGACCCTTGCACTCCTTCTCTGCTTGACATAGCTGATTACCGCTGATTTGGTTCTGCGTTTCAAGTTCCAACATCCTTTGCTTAGCTTCTTTCAGTTTCGCCCCTATAAGCTCCTCTTGCAACATGGCCACATTATTCTCATCAGGTAAAGAAGCGTTTCTCTTTTCCATGTCCAAGATTTGTTTCTGCATCTCCTTAAGAGCACCCTGTGATTCAACTTCTCTTAACTTTGCCTGCACTAGCTCTGTCTCTAATTGCAGAACAAAATCCTCAGTGCAGCGTGATTTGCCCTTCTGCTGTATCTCTAGATCATGCAAATATTCTAACCCCTGAACATCATCAGGGAGATGTGATCGGTAATTGGTCACGATGGCTCTATGGTCGCTCTCTGCTTGAGCCAGTAGGTTCTGTTGTCTTTCCAGACTCTCCCATTCGGTGTCATAGAACTTTTTCATTGTTTTCATCTCTTGTACGAGGCGGTAACTTAATTGTTCTAATTGTTGTTGTACTTTGAAATAGCGTTGAGTTCGAGCCCGGTGTTCCTCCGTAATGCATATGTCTGTAGCTTGAACAGACTCAGAATTCTCTGTCTTTATGCACGCCATTGATTTTCCAACCTTAGTCCGTGAGTTAATGTTAACCTTGTTTTTCATACATAAGCTGGACTTATCGTCTTCCGGCTCAGAGTCCTCACTCGTCATTGCTTGTCGGTAGTGCCATTCCATGTCTATTTTCTTGATCCACTCCCGTCCTAGAAGTGGTGGTCCTCCCTCAGGTAGTATGTACAAATTCATTCTTGGGTGTACTTTACCCCTATCTCTCACCTTGACTCTTATTTTCCCCATGGGGTATACGCGATGCCCCGTGTATGTCTGTAATACGAACTTGGTATTTCTTAAGGGTATGTGAGAGAATAGTCGGTGGTAGTCCTTTTGGTTGATGACTGATACAGCTGATCCCGTGTCCAGCTCCATTCGTACTTGGACTCCAGCTATTTTTAGTGTGACCCAGATCGTCTGTAGATCAGTTACTTTACCCACATTGTGGATTCTCAGACTATCCAACTCCTGGCTGTTTGGGTCTGAGTCTGAATTTTGTTCGTCTGAACTCTTTTCAGCCACCTGATGCACCTTGTTGTACTTTTCTTGTGGTGGTGGCTTCCTTTGTTTGTTGGTCTTCTTTCTGGACCTGCATACCTTCGCGATGTGACCCAGTTTGCCACATTTCCTGCACTCTTGATTCTTAAACCAGCACTGATTCTGGTCGTGCGTTGTCTTTCCACAACGGTAGCATTTGGAAATGCTTGCAGTAATTTGATCCTTCAGCACTGCTACGATCTCTTCGAAGGTCTGGTCCACTGGTTTAACTGGTGCTATTAGATGTTTCAAGAGCCCGTATGTTTTTGCTCCCATCGAATTTAACAAAGTTATTGCCTTGGCGTATATGGCTACGCAATATATTCCTATGCGTTCCCCATACGTGGCCCTGTCTTCTATTTCAGCATTAAAATCATTAATATTTCCTCGCTTAGGCATCTTCTTCTCTTTCCGAGAACAGCACAAGTATTTCTTTACTTATTATTAATTTTCTTCTCTTCTTGAGAACACCACAAGTATTGCTTTACTTATTTCTTGTTTCTGAAAATTCTAATTAATTTTCTTCTCTCTTCTTGAGAACACCACAAGTATTGCTGTACTTATACTTATTTTCCCTCTCTTCTTGAGAACACACCAGCCTTTCTGAAAAATCTTATTACTTTCCTGAAATTCTTAATAATTTCCAAGATGGCGGTTTCCCGCTTCTTCCTTCTTCTTCAGCGGTTTCCCCGCGAAAAATGGCGGCTTTCCCGCGCTTCTCGCTCTCCCCGCCCACTTCGATGGCGGTTTTCCCGCGCTTCTCGGCGCTCTCCGCCCACTTCAATGGCGGTTATCACCCGTTCCCCGACGCTGACTTTCAGGCCGAGTGCGGGCCTTATCAGCGGATGCGATCGATGGCCCGGCTGCGCCTCGCACTTGAAAGCGGCCCCCGGCCTCTGGCTCACCCGCTCGCGCGGTTCTTGCTCGCTCCCTCCCGGGCTCTGGCTTACCCGCTCGCGCGTTTCACCGCGGCTCTTATCAGGGATTGCGATCGCCCTGTCTTTGCAGCCAACGCTGCGGCTTACCCACGAGGTTATGGAGGCTTCAGGGTCCTAATGCCTGTCGCTTCCAGCCTGTCGGTTCCAGACTGGTGAGGATTGAAACCTCTCTTCAACGTCCTGTCTTCGGACGAAGCCGCCGTGGAACAACTGCCGCAGGGTTCGAATCCTGACTCGTCGCCAATGTTACGTCTGTGGGTTGTATTATAAATAATCACAGACTCCACTGTTAACAAAATAAAACACGTCTTTACTATTCAGAGGCTCGGGCGATTCTGCCCTAGTTAACGTATCACAACCCTTATATACTGGTGTGGTCACTATCGGTATTACAGTATACATGAGCCAATAGATAGTGCCACCCTAAAGTAGTGCTCTTAAAGGCGAACGGTTACATTCTATAGTTCCCTTAAAGGTAAACGGTTACATACACAACATGGGGGGATGAGGGTTTGGTGAGGAAGGAATGAATTAAAAAAAGTCCTAGGAATCCATTGGACTTCCTGGTGGCTTTTTAAACTGAATCTGATACCAAGTCAAAGCTGGGTGAGACTCATGCCATTTGCCTAAATTTGATTTGGGCATTTTTGCATGACTTACACAACACAGAAAAGTCAAAACTGCTTTGCAGCAACACAGACCATGAAGTATAATTGACCTGTAATGAATTCTATGGGAAGTGTAACGTATATTGGTATAGCTTGACCTGTCTTGCATCTCTTTGTTAGTCCTCCTCTTTATCCTCCAAAAAGCACAAGTGCTTCCCATAGGGAAACCCATTGTGGTAATAATAATGTAGTTGGGACAGAAGAGTCACTGGCCCACAGTTGCCTCAAAGGCACCTGGACAACCAAGCGCAACCAGGAGGAAACAAAAACACACAAGAATAGTTCCCAAATCACATCCCCTTAAAAATCTAACATTTCTTGATAAAATGATGGTCAACATTTGTGCTTATCTATTTTGGTGTTGTACAAATGTAGGTCCCGGATAGTTCAGCAGGTTTATCCAGTGAGTAGCTGAGCCATACTTACCAGGGAGGCCCCAACCTTGATTCTCCAGTCTGGTGGTAGGGGTGGTATAATTTGTCTCCTTACTCCTGGATCAGGCAGGATGGTAGTAGGGGTGGTATAATTTGTCTCGGTACTCCTGGATCAGACAGGATGGTAGTAGGGGTGGTATAATTCATCTCGGTACTCCTGGATCAGGCAGGATGGTAGTAGGGGTGGTATAATTCACCTCGGTACTCCTGGATCAGCCAGGATGGTGGTAGGGGTGGTATAATTCATCTCCGTACTCCTGGATCAGGCAGGATGGTAGTAGGGGTGGTATAATTCACCTCGGTACTCCTGGATCAGGCAGGATGGTAGTAGGGGTGGTATAATTCACCTCGGTACCCCTGGATCAGGCAGGATGGTAGTAGGGGTGGTATAATTCACCTCGGTACTCCTGGATCAGGCAGGATGGTAGTAGGGGTGGTATAATTCACCTCGGTACTCCTGGATCAGGCAGGATGGTAGTAGGGGTGGTATAATTCACCTCGGTACTCCTGGATCAGGCAGGATGGTAGTAGGGGTGGTATAATTCATCTCCGTACTCCTGGATCAGGCAGGATGGTAGTAGGTGTTGTATAATTTGTCTCCGTACTCCTGGATCAGCCAGGATGGTGGTAGGGGTGGTATAATTCATCTCTGTACTCCTGGATCAGCCAGGATGGTGGTAGGGATGGTGATGCGCTATCAACAACACCAAAGACTACGAGATGGACTTATATGAAGTAGGCTTTTATTGACTAACAACTGGAGCATGCCTCTGCTAGTGAATCCATCCTAAGAGTTCCCGGGGGAAGGGTGGTGAGTCACCTTTATACCTGGGCTTAGGGGTGGAGCCAGGGGTGGAGACATGCCCGGACTTGTACAGAGTTAACAGTGGTTTACCACACAGACATGTACAGGGTTAACAGTGGTTTACCACATTCACCCCTCGTTTAAAAAAAGAGTCCGGCGGGGTGAAGTGTTTCAAAAGTTCGTATACGAAAGTCTCTCCGGGGGTCTTGTCTGCCGTAATGATCTTCGTCGTGCCGGTTGCGGCGGTTCTTTGCCTGCAGCCGCTTCTCGCGTGGGACGGAGCACTGGCGTGTCGTCCTCTCGGGGTAGGGATGGCACCGGCATGTCGTCAGTTCGTGGTAGACACCCCGGTGGTGCGTCGTGGGTAGTGGTGGTGGGTGGAGGTAGTGGATGGTGATCGATGGTGTTTCGGGTGGTACCTGAGGGTGCGAGGTCTCGAATTGAGACTGTGTCCTCCCGCCCGTCAGGATACGCCACGTAGGCGTACTGTGGGTTGGCGTGGAGGAGGTGAACCTTTTCGACCAGGGGGTCCGTCTTGTGGCTCCTCACGTGTTTCCTGAGCAGGACGGGTCCCGGAGACGTCAGCCATGGCGGTAGTGATGTCCCCGAGGTGGATTTCCTGGGGAAGACGAAAATCTTCTCGTGAGGGGTGGCGTTTGTGGCAGTACAGAGCAGTGATCGTATGGAGTGGAGCGCATCGGGGAGGACATCTTGCCAGCGGGAGATTGGGAGGCCCTTGGATTTTAGGGCGAGCATGGCGGTCTTCCACACCGTTGCGTTCTCCCTCTCTACCTGTCCATTACCCTGGGGGTTGCAGCTGGTAGTCCTGCTCGTGGCTATGCCCTTCTCGAGCAGGTACTGGCGCAGTTCGTCGCTCATGAACGACGAGCCCCTGTCGCTGTGGATGTAATTGGGGAAGCCAAATATGGCGAACAGGTCGTTGAGGCACCTGATGACTGTGGCGCTGGTCATGTCCGGGCAGGGGATGGCGAAACGGGAGTACTCGTCAATAATATTGAGGAAGTACGTGTTGTGGTCAGAGGAGGGAAGGGGCCCCTTGAAATCGACGCTGAGACGTTCGAAGGGGCGGGTGGCTTTAATCAGGTGTGCCCTGTCTGGCCTATAAAAATGCGGTTTGCATTCGGCGCAGACCTGGCAGTTCCTGGTCATGGTCCTGACCTCCTCGATGGAGTAAGGCAGGTTGCGAGTTTTAATAAAGTGGAAGAACCTGGTGACCCCCGGGTGGCAGAGATCATTGTGGAGGGTCCGTAGCCTATCGACTTGTGCGTTGGCACATGTCCCACAGGATAGGGCGTCTGGGGGCTCATTAAGTTTCCCGGGCCGGTATAAGATATCGTAGTTGTAGGTGGATAACTCGATCCTCCACCGCAATATCTTATCATTTTTTATTTTCCCCCTTTGTCTGTTGTTAAACATAAATGCTACTGACCGTTGGTCAGTGAGCAGGGTGAAACGTTTACCGGCCAGGTAATGCCTCCAGTGCCGTACAGCCTCCACTATCGCCTGGGCCTCCTTCTCGACTGAGGAGTGTCGAATTTCGGGGCCCTGGAGGGTCCGTGAAAAGAAGGCCACGGGTCTCCCCGCCTGGTTAAGGGTTGCGGCTAGGGCGAAGTCGGATGCATCGCTCTCCACTTGGAAAGGGATGGACTCATCCACTGCGTGCATTGTGGCCTTCGCAATGTCCTCTTTTATGAGGGTGAAGGCCGCACGGGCCTCTGCCGTCAGGGGGAAGGAGGTTGACTTGATGAGGGGCCGGGCTTTGTCCGCATAGTTGGGCACCCACTGGGCGTAGTAAGAGAAGAACCCTAGGCATCTCTTCAGGGCTTTTAGGCAGTGGGGGGGGGGGTAGTTCCAGGAGGGGGCGCATTCGGTCGGGGTCGGGGCCGATGACTCCGTTTTCCACCACGCAGCCAAGAATAGCGAGGCGCGCGGTGCGGAACATACATTTTTCTCTGTTGTATGTCAGATTCAGCCGTTGGGCCGTACGGAGGAATTTTTCTAGGTTGGCATCGTGGTCCTGCTGGTCATGGCCGCAGATGGTGACGTTGTCTAGATAGGGGAAGGTGGCCTGCAGCGCGTTCTGGTCAACCATCCGGTCCATCTCCCTTTGGAAGACCGAGACCCCGTTGGTGACGCCGAAGGGCACTCGGAGGAAGTGGTAGAGGCGACCGTCAGCCTTGAAGGCCGTGTACTGGCGGTTCTCAGGCCTGATGGGGAGCTGGTGGTATGCCGACTTCAGATCAATCGTCGAGAATACCCGATGTTGTGCTATCTGGTTGACCATGTCAGATATGCGGGGAAGTGGGTATGCGTCTAATTGCATGTATCGATTGATCGTCTGGCTGTAATCAATAACCAGGCGCTGTTTTTCGCCGGTCTTTACTACCACCACTTGGGCTCGCCATGGGCTGGAGCTGCCCTCGATAATCCCTTCCCTCGGGAGTCTTTCTACTTCTGATTTAATAAAGCTCCTATCCCCGGCACTGTACCGCCTGCTTTTAGTAGCAATTGGCTTGCAGTCTTTGGCGAGGTTAGCGAACAACGGGGGGGGGTTTGACCTTCAGGGTGGACAGGCTGCATACTTTGTGCGGCGCCATGTTTAAATTCTGCCGGCTGCAGACTGTAAGTGGGGGCAGGGGCCCGCCATATGCCATCGTGACGCTCTCCAGATGGCACTGGAAGTCTAATCCTAGCAGTACGGGAGCGCAGAGCTGTGGCAGGACGAGGAATTTAAACTCTGTACTCCACGCCGTTCACTGTCAGAGTCGCTACACAGTAGCCGCCGACGTCCGCCGTATGGGACTTTGAGGCCATAAAGACCTGGTGGCGTGTGTGCATAACCGATAGGGAGTAGCGTCGCACCGTGTCGGGGTGGATGAAGCTCTCCGTGCTTCCGCAGTCGAAAAGGCAATTTGTGGCATGGCCATTTACATTTACGTTCATCATGGACCTGGCTAGTTGATGGGGCCTAGATTGGTCCAGGGTGATGGAGGCCATCGTCGAGGTCGGTGGGTCGCTGTAGTATTCGCCCGCGCCGGGGGCCTGGTCCCGGAATGGTGTCCAAGATGGCGGCTCCCCCTTGGCTGGTGGTGCCCAAAATGGCGGCCCGCACGGCTCACACGTGGTTGGTGGGGTCCAAAATGGCAGCCTGTACGGTTCACACGCGGCGCTGCTGGAATTGGGGGTCGATTTCGCCCTGCACACTCTTGCGTAGTGGCCTTTCTTGCCGCATTTGGAGCAGGTCGCGTCCTTTGCTGGGCATTGCTGTCTGGGGTGCTTGGCCTGGCCGCAGAAGTAGCATTTCTGGCCTCTGGTCATTGCAGCTGTAGTTGGGCTGCTGGCGGCTTGTGGCCTTACCGGGTCCCAAGATGGCTGCCCCCGTGGCATCCACGTGGCCATCCGGTCAGGGGGGTAGGCATCCATGTTCTGGAGGGCCACGTCTAGCGAGTTAGCGAGGGCCACCGTCTTCTGCAGGTCGAGCCCCCTCTGTTCCAGCAGCCTCTGCCGATCATAGTTGGACCTGATGCCGGCTACGTAGGCGTCTCGGATCAGGTCTTCCGTGCATTCCTTGGCCGTCACGCTTTGCAATTACAGTCCCGGCCGAGGACTCTCAGTGCCAGTAAATATTCGGCGCCCGATTCCCCGGGGCGCTGTTTTCGGGTAGCCAGGAGGTGTCTGGCGTAGACCTCGTTAACCGGCCTCACGTATTGTTCCTTTAGCGTCGCGATGGCGGCCGCGTAAGTAGTGGCATCTCGGATGATCGAGTAGACTCGGTGGCTCACCCGTGAGTTCAAGACAAGCCGTTTCGCATCATCTGTAGTGACGGTAGTGCTGGAGGCCTCCAGGAAGGCTTCGAAACAGCTCAGCCAGTGTTCAAAGTTATTGGCTGGATCTGCTGCTTGAGGAGCCAGGTCTAAACGTTCCGGCTTCAAGATTTGCTCCATGTCGAAAATTAGTCAATAAAATTGATGTGCTATCAACAACACCAAAGACTACGAGATGGACTTATATGAAGTAGGCTTTTATTGACTAAGAACTGGAGCATGCCTCTGCTAGTGAATCCATCCTAAGAGCTCCCAGGGGAAGGGTGGTGAGTCACCTTTATACCCGGGCTTAGGGGTGGAGCCAGGGACGGAGACATGCCCGGACTTGTACAGAGTTAACAGTGGTTTACCACACAGACATGTACAGGGTTAACAGTGGTTTACCACAGGTGGTATAATTCATCTCCGTACTCCTGGATCAGCCAGGATGGTGGTAGGGGTGGTATAATTCATCTCCATACTCCTGGATCAGCCAGGATGGTGGTAGGGGTGGTATAATTTGTCTCGGTACTCCTGGATCAGCCAGGATGGTGGTAAGGGTGGTATAATTTGTCTCGGTACTCCTGGATCAGCCAAGGTGGTGGTAAGGGTGGTATAATTTGTCTCCGTACTCCTGGATCAGCCAGGATGGTAGTAGGGGTGGTATCATTTGTCTCCGTACTCCTGGATCAGGCAGGGCAAAAATCAGTCAGGCGCCCATTCCCGATCGCTTCCCATTGAGCGAGAAGAGGATTGTGTTTGGCTGTGATGTTCCTGTTGTCAAAAAGCCTACAGTCATTCACTGTTGAGCTCAAGATGATGGCCAATTGGATGAGGTACTGGAGGGGTCTGAGGAACTGTACCACAGTAAGCACCCGATTCCTTTAGGGGAATAGGGCATTAAAATAATGCTGTCCCACATCGAACAAAAATCTAAGTATCATTGTAAATTATAAAGTATGGAACCCAACAGAAAGTGTATCATCTAACATCATCTCTTATCATCTTTTATACCACATAGACTTAATATGCTGGCAGCCCTTTTCTAGGCTGTCGTATTGGAATGCTGCAGGATTGATGAGTATGAGGGATGAGCAGGCAAGAATGCGTGGACAAGACCTTGAACATTAAAGATGTCATGCGTAGTACCATGCACAGAGTGTAGGGCTGTCTTCTGAACAGCCTTTCTACACTGCCAAGTGCTTCAGGATGATAATGTTGGTCAGTACTTACAAAAGTTATGAGAAATAGCTTTGGCATCCTTAACTACTTGGTCATACTGAGAAAGAAATCTTTAAATTTGATACTTATTAAAATTGAGCTATGGGGACTTTACCTCCAATTTCAACTTTTCCATTTGCATATCATTCCCTCTCAAAAATCCCACTGTATATTTTATGAAATATGCACTCTTGGTGTTCTGAAATATTTGAATGTGGCTGTAGATGCTTTTAAAAGCCAATCAATGTATAATTTTAGTGAAAAATTAAAGGATTCATCTGTAAGCTGCAGCTGTCCATATGTCAATGTATAACTGTGCTTGTAAAAGTGTGGAGTCACTTTGCAAATTGAATAAATATTAATTTGTAGGTGTACCTTACAGAAGAAAATATAGATCAAAAATCTCTGCTGCCTGCCACAGGTGGCAATTGCTGATCTTCTGGCAGTTTTTACTCGATCAGGAATTTCCCTAAGCAGCAGACAGCCCACCCTTGCAATTAAGTAACAGCTTCAGGTGAATTTGGAGCCGAAACTGGCAGCCAAGGTGCTGTGGTGGGAAGGAATGCTACAGCAGGAGGGAAAATGTCTCCGTGAGATTGATGGGGGGTGGTTGGTGGGGTGGGGGGGTGGTTCGGGGAGTGCCTGAGTGAAAGGGAGTGTAATGTTATCTTATATCATAGTATTAAGAGGCTTACGAGTAGATATTGTTGAGTACTCTTTATTAGGTCTTGAGTCAGTGCCAGCTCGTGCAGTACTGCCGCATGGCCAAGATGGCTTCCTATTTATCCGACTGCCGTCAAGCAGCTGTCTTTACTACAGCTACCGTCAAGCAGCTGTCTTTACTACAGCTACAGTTATCTGTACATCTTTCCCCCTCAACGATGACATAAACAGTAAACACCATAACATAACATAACACATATTAACAACATATAAAAACAGTCAGTGTAACTACTATTAATTACTATTAACAACATGTAACTGTCAGTGTAACTATACCTTGCAATAACTGCCGGTACATATAAACAATACCCACACCCAGAAGTCCATTAGCTGTTTACAGCCTTTCCCTTGTCTACAGGTCGAGTCTAACGACAGGCTTTCTGGTGCGCTGTGACCTGCGTAGCTGAGCGGGTATTTGCTGGGCCAACCCAGTTGTGTCCATTAAGTTCATGTCTGTACCACACGGATCCCTTGTCTCATTGTCACCCCTGTGTACTTCATCACTTTGTGGCATTGCCCTCGTCTCCTCGTCACTCTGTCAGATTTCCATCATCAGCTCATCCTCTCTGTCCTCCTGCGGCTGATAGGTCTCGATGGTTTTCAGTAGGTGCCTCCTGTTTCTGCGATACACATTGCCATTTTCTGTCATGACACTGTATGACCTGGGGGCAACCTGTTGTAGAACGGTGGCTCTTTGATTCCATGACCCAGGCCCTTCAGTGCGAACAACATCCTTCTCCTGTAGAGGCACTAGTGCAGTGGCTGTGCGGTCATGGAGCGTTTTTTGTTTCCGCTGAAGTTTCCGGGCCTTGTCTGCCCATACCTCACCTCTGTGATCAGGTGTGACATGCCTGGGAAGTCGAGTACGGATTTTGCGACCCAGTAAGAGCTCAGCTGGAGACTTGCCACTTTCCAGCGGGGCCGCGCTGTACGACATCATGGCCAGATATGGGTCAGTGTTGCTGTGTGCTGCTTTCTTTAATAGTCTTTTCACAATCTGCACCCCCTTCTCCGCTTTTCCATTGGCTTGAGGGTAGAGCGGGCTGGAGGTTACATGCTTAAACTCATACTCTGTAGCAAACGACTAAAACTCATGACTGGCATAGGGAGAGCCATTATCAGAGACCTGATTTGGAGGGATGCCCTGCCTGGAAAAGATTGACTTCAGGTGAGTTATCAGAGCTCTTGACGTGGTGCTGGGTAGGAGAGCAATCTCAGGATAATTAGAGTAATAATCAATAACTAACAAATAGTCTTTTCCTTCGTAGTGAAAAGTATTAGTTCCTACCTCTTCCCAAGGTTGTGATGGGAGCTCTGTGGTAATGAGGGACTCTTTTGTTTGCTTGTAGTGATACTCCTGACATGTAGCACACTCACTGATCATCTGGTCAATATCAGAGTTCATGTTTGGCCAGTAGAGTGCCTCACGTGCTCTCCTTTTTGACTTTTCCACACTCAGGTGCCCTTCATGTATCCTGTTAAGCATTTCTCATCGCATAGAGATGGGCACTACAATCCTGTCACACTTAAGCAGTAGTCCATTGACCACAGAAAGCTCAGACTGAATATGATGATATTGTTTACATGACCCTTTCTTCCAACCCTCTTGAAGATTTCTCATCACTTTCCTCAAAACAGGGTCTTTTGATGTCTCTGTGGCTATCTTTGATAGTTGTTCCTGTGAGGTGGGCAATGCTGCATAGACCATATCCACATGAAGGTCCACATCCTCTTCTGTTTCACTGTTTTGTGTGGCACGAGGCGCAGCCCTGGATAGTGTATCTGCTATGAACATTTGTGTCCCTGGCACATATGTGAGCTCAAAATCATAACATTGTAGTCTCATCATTAGGCGCTGTATCCGTGATGACATGTCACACAGATTCTTTTTTGCGATCCCTAGTAGTGGCTTATGGTCAGTTTCTAGGATAACCTTGGGAAGTCCATAGATGTAGGTATGAAATTTTTCACACCCAAATGCCAAGCCCAGGCACTCCTCTATTTGCGCATACCGGCACTCTGTAGCCGTCATGGAGCGTGACGCATATGCCACTGGTCGCCATTCTCCTTCATCTTCCTGTAGAAGGACAGCCCCTAATCCATCCTTAGAGGCATCTGTGGACACTTTTGTCCTCTTTTCAGGGCAGAAGAACTTCAGTAGGGGTTCACTTGCTAGAATGTGTAGCAGCCCCTTCCATTCATTCTCATGTTCATGTCCCCATTGGAACTCTGTCTCTTGGTGCAGCAGTTTTCTCAAGTGAGCGGTTTTCACTGCCAGATTTGGAATGAATTTCCCTAGGTAATTAACCATGCCAAGGGCCCGCTGAACTCCTTTCTTGTCCTTTGGTTTTTCCATGTCATGTATGGCCTTTACCTTTGACTTGTCTGGCTGAATCCCTTCTGCAGAAATCTTGTCCCCGAGGAATGTGATTTCATTGACGCTGAACTGACATTTGTCTTTATTTAGTTTGAGTCCATACTGCCGTATCCTCTGAAGTGTTTTTTCCAGTCTGGTGTCGTGCTCTCCGAGTGGAGCCCCATACTACCAGATCATCCACATACACCCGCACACCATCCAGGCCCTCGATGATTTGCTCCATTGCTCTGTGGAAGATTTCTGGGGCGGAGCTAATGCCGAAGGGCAGGCACTGGTAAGAGTATCGACCAAACGGGGTGTTAAAGGTGCACAGCTTAGTATGCTCTTCATCAAGTTTCAGCTGCCAGAATCCATGCGAGGCGTCCATCTTGGAGAAGAATTTTGCTCCTGTCATTTCGCTGACTATTTCCTCTCTCTTTGGGATTTGATAGTGCTCTCTTTTTATATTAGCGTTAAGGTCCTTGGGATCCA
Organism: Somniosus microcephalus; assembly: GCF_052327205.1. Classification (NCBI taxonomy): domain Eukaryota; kingdom Metazoa; phylum Chordata; class Chondrichthyes; order Squaliformes; family Somniosidae; genus Somniosus; species Somniosus microcephalus. The sequence goes on from NC_140989.1 coordinate 97,543,135, forward strand.
TGCAGACACGCAATTTATCAGTCTTTTTTGAATTGACGCAAACCATGGAATTTACCTAGTCAGTCGGTTCCTCAGTCTTCTTTATGACACCTAGTCCCTCCATGCGGTCTAGCTCTTTCCGCAGTTTCTCACGGAGGGCCACCGGAACTCTCCTGGGTGCGTGAATCACAGGTTGTGCGTCATCTCTCAGTTTGATGGAGTATGTAAAGGGCAGTACTCCGAAACCCTGAAATACATCCGCGTACTTGTGTGTTATAGCATCATGCTTTATATTTGTACTGTCTTGGGGGGCACTCTGCACACAGTTCAGTTCATTAAAATATAGACTCGTTTTACCAAGCCCAAATCCACACATGCCTTATCCCCCAACAGTGACTCATGTCCTTCAGGCACTATAACAAACGTCAATGGGTGAATGCGATTTTTTACCTTAACATTCAGCCTACACGTTCCTTTTGTTTCAATACTTTGTCCATTGTATGCCTTCAAAGCCACTGTCTTGTTCAGTATTTTTGGTCTCACTTTGAGATTCCGTGCATCACTCCAGCTTATGAGGTTTGCCTTAGCACCTGTATCTAGCTTGAAGGGAACAATGGTGCCATTTACCAGCAAGGGGGCTATCCAAACTTCAGTCTTTAGTCCTACGGAATGTACTTCCTTTTCCATATCTTTACCCTGTTTTAAGTCATTTTGCACCATTCCAACATACAAAGTCTCCGATTCCGTGTCTTCAGTCTCAATAGCATGCACTGTCTTTTTACCTTCGGTTTTCTCTTCCCAAAGGCACATTATAGCAAAGTGATTCCTGCCTTTACATTTTGCGCAGTTCTTCCCATAAGCCGGACACTGTCTTGCCACGTGTCTATTGCCGCACCGTCTGCAATCGTATGGCGTCATAGTCCTGAACTCTGTGCGCCCTCTTGTGTCCCTTCTGTGTACTACATCCACTGGTAGGTTGTCCAGTCCCAGCGCTCTCACGCCTGTTGCTGTAGTTCTCCCATCGAATTTTTGCGTGTGCATGGCTGAGAGTTCACTAGCATGACATATTTTTACTGCAACATCCAAAGTTAAGTCATTGTCCCTAAGCATTCTCTCCCTCACCTTCTTGTCAAGTATTCCGAAAACGACCTGATCGCGTACCATCGATTCCTTCAAGTCTCCAAAGTTACATGTTTGTGCTTTTGTTTTTAAGTCCGTCAGAAAAACATCAAAGGATTTTCCTTGCTTTTGCCCGCGGGAGCGAAAAACAAATCTCTTGAACGTTTCATTCTTTTTAGGTGTGCAGTATTTATCGAACAAATCTATCACCTTGTCCAGATCATTTTTGTCCCCTTCAGCTGTGAACATAAATGTATTATACAGCTTGATTGCCTGCGAGCCAGCCACTGTTAGCAACAAAGCTACCTTACGTGTTCCAGAGCTAGTCGTGGCGTCGATTGCTGTGAGGTAGAGAAGAAAGCGTTGTTTGAATTCGTGCCAATTTTCGTCCAGATTTCCTTCAAGTTGCAGGCTAGTCGATGGTTTTATCCCTTCCATTGTTGTGGTATGCCTGTATCGTGCATTCTATAAATCCTGGTACCATGTAATGTTATCTTATATCGTAGTATTAAGAGGCTTACGAGTAGATATCGTTGAGTACTCTTTATTAGGTCTTGAGTCAGTGCCAGCTCGTGTAGTACTGCCGCATGGCCAAGATGGCTTCCTATTTATCCGACTGCCATCAAGCAGCTGTCTTTACTACAACTACTGTCAAGCAGCTGTCTTTACTACAGCTACAGTTATCTGTACAGGGAGGAGTGCCTCAGGAGCTGGGAGAGCACCTCTGGTAACAGGGAGGAACACTTGAAAGGGCGGTATAGCATTTCTGGAAAGAGGATCAGCAAGGAATGTCTCCGGAATATAGGAACATTTGGCCCAGTCGAGCTTTAATTAGCTATGGCAGCTCATTATCCTTTTAATCCCAATTGCCTACTCTTTCTCAATGCCTTTAACCAACTAGATCTCAATAACCAAGTGATTTCCCTGCATTAACTCTGCTGTACCACCGAGTTCAAGTGAGAACAGAAGAGGGGTGGCAGTACCAGCTCAAGCAGCGACAGGAAGATTGCTGAAGGAGGGAGAGGTCCTGGCCATATCTTCTCTGCTGAGCATGTCAACAGCTTCCATGAGGGTTCTTCCCGAGTTGCATCAGCCAAAGATTTTTTTCATTTTCAGGCAGCTTGTGCCCTCCGTTAGTACAGCTCCTTTCCCTTCTGGACTGCAGCAGTGCTGGATTATACTCATTAGCATTGGTGCACTCCCACTGTGCAGCAGAGATACCACTGGGAGCCTGCCCTGCCCCTGTAATGAACCCCAGCCCAGGCAAATGTGTCAGAGTCATGACTGTCTCAAGGCAGTGGGCAGAAGTCCTGCTCTAACCCACTTCCTGTGGCGAAACCACCCTGGAGAAAATTTCAGCCAGTTTGACGACGTACAAGTTGGTCTGTCCAGTGCCCTGTATAATTACAATAATGCCTCCTTATTCTATGACTCATGCAATGAAGCTCAGCATTCCATTGACGTTTTTGATCATTTTTTGTACCTTGAACTAGCTTTCAACGACCTATGTACCTGGACCCCTATATCCTTTTTATCTAACTCCTACAACTTCTCCATATAACCAGTATTCCCATTTGTTAATCTTGCATGCAAAGTGTAATATCCCACACTTTGGGGGAAATTTTAACCCCCAAAAATGGATGGGTTGGGGTCAGGTGGGAGGTTAAAGAGTTAAAAAACTGAATCCCAACCCCAACCCGCCCACTTCCGGTTTTAATGGAGGCGGGGCGGGGTGCGGGCAGCCAACCTGCTCCCAGGAGATGGGTTGCCCATTTAAATATTATAATGAGACTGGTGTGCCTCATGGTGATCCACCACTACAAATTTAATTCTGACTGATCGGGGTTCCCAGGCCTCGAGGAACCCGCCAGCTAAAGGAAGGCGAGGACTGCTGGATCCAGGAGGCAAGTGCCTTTACACTTACCTGCTGGATCCAGTGTCCCTTCCTCACCCACCCCCTGTGATCAGACAGCCCCTGATGCCTCCGATCTCCTCCCTCAGGCCTCCGATCACCCTCTGATCTCCGCCCCCCTCCCCAGTGAGGCCTCCAATATTCCTCCGACAGCCCTTTCCCCGAGGACTCTGAATGCCCCCTTGGACTCCCCCTCCAGCCCGATGCTCCTCTATGGAGTTAGGGTTCCTTCTGCCTACACATGAAGGCCTGTAACCACAAAAAAACTAGTTTCTGCAACTTCTAGTGGTCCTTTTTAAGGACCTCTTGTTAGGCTGCTGTAGAACTGTAAAAATTAGTCGAAACGTGCACGATGCATGCTCTACTTAGTTTTTTCATGGATTTTGCAGAAGTGTGCTGAAACAGGTACAAGAACTTTCTTTGCATATTTAAATTGGGACAACGGTGCTTTCAGGCAGCCACTGGACATCTAAAATGCAAGGACCAAAATGGCGGTAGCCAAGCCTCTGGCACAGATTGGGTGCAGGACCTCGCACCCAGAAATTGGAATAAATTGCGCCCATTTTATGCTTGGAAAATGGGCGCAATGCATACCAATTTCTCCCCTCATGTACCAAACCTATCAAATGTCTTTTGAAAATCCATACAAATGGTATCTATAGATTGTCCTCTATCTACTATTTCATTGCTACATCAAAAACTCTATTGGGTTAATTAATTATATGTTCACTTTACAGAACCATGCTGGCTCTTCCTAATCACTTCATACTTTTTGTCTCCTGTTAATAGAATTAATCAATGTTCCCACTAAAGTTGAAATTCACTGTGCCTTTTATTTATTTATTATTATTATTGTGCTAGTTATTTGGTTGATGCCTTCCTCCCTTTTCAAGTAACAGACCAACATTTCTTATCATCCAATTCTCCTTATTATCACTAGTGAGGTTTGGAAGATTATAACTAAAGCATTTCCAATTTCTTTGCCTATTTCCTTTAATACCCTTGGGTGGAAACTCTCTGGGCCTGGAGATTTGTCTGGATTCAATCCTATAATTTATCCATTATAATTTTTCTATTTATGCTAATCCCTGTATGTTTACCCCCTTCACGAATCTCTCATCTTCCCATAACTTCTAGTGTGTATTTTCCATATCCACTGTAAAAGAGGAGGGAGTGCAGTTTAGGTAATGAGGTGGAATGGAGGAGCACCTGAGAAGGATGGGAGAGAAGCTCAAGAAACTTTTTTTTTTAGGATTTAGTTAGTCACACAAGGTTACCGGGGAAGGAGAATTGTGAAAATTTGTGATTTCACATAAAATGGTATTGCTTAGGTTGAACATCACTTGTCTATCCAATCAGAAAGATTTCGGCCAGTACTTGAGCTTCAGCAAGCAATGAGCATCTCCTCTCAACTCAACCACTAAGAACACAACATATCTTACCCCCGATATTAACTATTTGAACAAAAATAATATAATATTGCACTGAATAAAATCAATGATACACTGCAATTAATGCACAGGACATTACAAGGCATGTACAATACATTCTTAGGTTATCTGTAAGACAGGTGAATCCAAAGTCAAAATGGTCTAAATCTGTGGATTTTGCAAATAAACCCAAGATAACCCATTTTAAGTTCCTATTTTGCTTTTGGTGTAATTCTTAAAAAAAAAATTCTTTGTCAATGATTTAAAATTCCAGCAGTGGAGTGTACTTAAAATTCATTCACGGGACATGGGTGTCGATGGCAAGGCCCACATTTATTGCCCATCCAATAACCTTAACAGGTATTGCATAGATAACTGGTATATTTAAACAGGGGTGTAGATATGATCTATCATTCGTATCTGCATGAAATTGTCTTTCAAAGATGAGAAGCTCTTACATAGAAGATGTCTGAAATTTGCAACTAGATAAAGAGGAAGAAGCAACCTTTCAGTGAATAGTTAATCACAGAGACGACAAGAGGCAACCTAGAGGTCAGTGTACTTAAGAGCGTGTGTTGTTTTAGAAAGGCAGCCTGATGCCTACTCTTATTATCACAACTAGGAAAGTGTCTGGCCAGCAGGACCACTGAATGGAGTTGCATGCTTTTGTGTCCTCCATTACTGAATGACCTGTTTTGCTGTTTATTTGACACAAAATGCTTGTAGTGATGAAATTGGTAGCCTGACTACTATTTTTCATTCAGTATGTTATATATCAGACTGATGCATCTGCTTATTTATGCGGAGGAAATAGAAAACACTCGGGAGGATGAGTCAAATCCTGTTCTGCAATTTTTACCATAAAAAGCACGTAAAAAATTATGATCTGCTAGATCAGGCTGTAAAATGCTGCATAAGCTAGTGGCAACTTAGAGAATAACTCTAAAATTGACATTTACATATTTTTGATTTTTATTGTCTTAAAAATAGATTAAATGTAACTGATTCACACGCCGGTATTAAACTGAAACTTTTTTTCAATCTTTATTCTCTGATTTTCTTTCCCTTGCAGCATGCATGTAAACATGAATGGATCTCAATCGATGGGATTGCCCATGTGTTCGTCTTTTCCATCGCTGCAATCACTGATTTACTGGCACTTCACTCTAAATATGTGCTAATTTTGAGATGCATCCATCACACACAAATGTCACACTTTTTATGACACCAACAAATCACAACTAATCATTCTTAAAATTAATGTGTAGAGAGAACAAAGAAAACCAATCATTAGCTTCTAATTGACATCATGGTGTACCTAACATAAATTAGGCCTTGTAGATCAGATCTAAAGGGACAAGACAAGTTAAATAGCAGCAGAATGAGCTTTAAATTGTATAATGCTTCTATTCTTATAAAACAGTGTATTATCCAATTTATTATGAATGACAGTGATCTATTAGTATTAGAAAAATATAAATATAGTGACATTCTGGGTTTCCATTTGTTAATCAGAGGAAGATTCCTTACTGTCACCTGTAATTAGTTGTAAATCTGCGAATTTAAAATCCATTTTTAAGTTTTTAATTTTACCAACTCTAGTCTGTCATAGAGCTGGAAATGTATCTGCTTATAATAATCCCTACTACAATTGCACAGAAAGTAAGATTTAAAATAAACCCTTTATTCATCCATTGGTGAACTATACTTGTGGGATTAGCCAAATACTTGCCAATTAAATAGTAAATATGGTTTTGATCCTACCTGTGCAAAAGACCCACACAACTTAATCTTGCCTGCTTTGCTCATGAATTGTGAGGTGCCTTCCATGGTCATCTGCTAAAAATCCTCTCCAGCAACAACAACAATACCAACAACAACAACAACAACTTGTATTTATATAGCGCCTTTAACATAGTAAAACATCCCATGGCGCTGCACAGGAGTATTTTAAGACAAAATAATTGACACCGATTCACATAAGGATAAATTAGGGCAGGTGACCAAAAGCTTGGTCAAAAGGGTAGGTTTTAAGGAGCATCTTAAAGGAGGAAACATAGAAACATAGAAGATAGAAGCAGGAGTAGGCCATTCGGCCGCTCGAGCCTGCTCCGCCATTCAATGAGATCATAGCTGATCATCCAAATTCAGTACCCGGTCCCTGCCTTCTCCCCATATCCCTTGATCCCTTTAGCCTTGAGAAATATATCCAACTCCTTCTTAAATATATTTAATGAATTGGCATCTACTGCCTTCTGTGGTAGAGAATTCCACAGGTTCACCACTCTCTGGGTGAAGAAATTCTTCCTCATTTCTGTCCTAAATGGCTTACCCCTTATCCTTAGACTGTGACCCCCGGTTCTGGACTCTCCGACCATCGGGAACATCCTTCCAGCATCTAGTCTGTCTAGTCCTGTTAGAATTTTATAAGTTTCGATGAGATCCCCTCTCATTCTTCTAAACTCCAGCGAGTACAAGCCCAATCGATCCAATCTCTCCTCATATGTCATTCCTGCCATCCCAGGTAGCAGCCTGGTGAATCTTCGCTGAACTCCTTCCATGGCAAGAACATCCTTCCTCAGATAAGGCGACCAAAACTGCACACAATACTCAAGATGTGGTCTCACCAAGGCTCTGTACAACTGCAGCAAGACATCCTTGTTCCTGTACTCAAACCCTCTCGCTACAAAGGCCAACATACCATTTGCCTTCTTAACCGCCTGCTGCACCTGCATGCTTACCTTCAGCGACTGGTGCACAAGGACACCCAGGTCGCGTTGCACTTCCCCTTCTCCCAATCTATTGCCATTCAGATAATAATCTGCCTTCTGTTTTTGCTACCAAAGTGGATAACCTCACATATATCCACATTATATTGCATCTGCCATGCTTTTGCCCAATCACCCAACCTTTCCAAATCATCCTGGAGTTTCTTGGCATCCTCCTCACAGCACACACGCCCACCCAGCTTTGTGTCGTCTGCAAATTTGGAGATATTACATCTAGTTCCCTTGTCTAGATCATTAATATATATTGTGAATAGCTGGGGTCCAAGGACCGATCCCTGCGGTACCCCACTAGTCACTGCCTGCCACTCGGAAAAAGACCCGTTTATTCCAACGAGGAAAGAGAGGTAGCGAGGTGGATAGGTTTAGGCAGGGAATTCCAGAGCTTAGGGCCTAGGCAACAGAAGGCACGACCATGAAAAGTTGAACAATTATAATCAGGGATGCTCAAGAGGGCAGAATTAGAGGAGCGCAGATATCTTGGGGGGGGGGTGGGGGGAGGTTGTGGGGCTGAAGGAGATTACAGAGATAGGGAGGAGTGAGGCCATGGAGGGATTTGAAAACAAGGATGAGAATTTTGAAATCGAGGCGCTGCTTAACCGGGAGCCAATGTAGGTCAGCGAGCACAGGGGTGATGGACGAATGGGACTTGGTGCGAGTTAGGACACGGGCAGCCGAGTTTTGGATGACCTCAAGTTTATGTAGGGTGGAATGTGAGAGGCCAGCCAGGAGTGCGTTGGAACAGTCAAGTCCAGAGGTAACATATAAGTAGAAGAAAATTAGTTCGGCCTAGAAATTCAGTTGCCTTAGCGCCGCTTTTGAGGCGCTAGAGGGACTAGCGCCAGAGTTATGGCCAGTTTAAAAATTGCCTGGGGCCCTAAATCGGCGTTGCACCGGTAGCGCTGCGCCGGCACCGATGACGTCATCGGTGTGCGCAGCGTCCCGGTTGCCATGCCGACGGGCCCTAGCGCCGAAATTCAGTTGCGGCCGCCTCGCCCGTGGCAGCCGCAACTAAGACTCTGGCAACAGAGTCTTGCATGAGTTTGCGCCGGCGCATTAAAGGCCCCGCGGCGGCCGGCCGCTTTCCCGCCGGCCGCCTGCCCGCAGCTCCCTCCCCGGACTTCTCCCCCCCACCCCCCGGAACAGATGCAAGCCCGGCACTTGTCCGAGGTGCCGGGCTCATTTTTAGACAGATTTGCGCGGGCCGCGGCCAGGTGCAGGCAGCTCCTCCTTAACGGAAGGAGGAGGCCTGCACTTCCCGAGCCTGCCGCACCGCATCGGGTGCCGCAGCGCCGGAATTGCGGCGCGAAACGGCAGTTAGCGCCGATTTACCGCCGCAAAGACCCTTCAGTAGCGCCGGCAGCCGTTTGGGCGTGGCCCTGCTGAATTTTTGGCGCGCGCAGGGGGACTTAGCGCCGGCACTAACTTCCGGCGCTAAAGCCCTGGCTAAGCCAAAACCCAATTTCTAGGCCTTCATGTACTAAAAGTTTTTGGACTTTTATGGCTGTAAGATATGATCATTTTAGTTATTGATTTTTTAATGGTCAAATACCTCTTATATCGAGAACCACTTTTAGTGGGAAAAAAATCTACTTGTGATAGATTTTCAACAGACTTGAAAAAATTGGAACATGCATTTCTGCCTTTTTGCCAGGATTCCTATTTAGGAGGTGATAAGAGAGGAAGGCCTAGAAATTGGGTTTTGGCTTAGCCAGGGCTTTAGCGCCGGAAGTTAGTGCCGGCGCTAAGTCCCCTGCGCGCGCCAAAAATTCAGTGGCGCCGCGCCCAAACGGCTGCCGGTGCTACTGAAGGGTCTTTGCGGCGGTACATCGGCGCTAACTGCCGTTTCGCGCCGCAATTCTGGCGCTGCGGCACCCGATGCGGTGCGGCAGGCTGGGGACGTGCAGGCCTCTTCCTCCCGTTAAGGAGGAGCTGCCTGCACCCGGCCGCGGCCCGCGCAAATCAGCTTAAAAATGAGCCCGGCACCTCGGACAAGTGCCGGGCTTGCATCTGTTCCGGGGGGGGGGGGAGAAGTCCGGGGAGGGAGCTGCGGGCAGACGGCCGGCGGGAAAGTGGCCGGCCGCCGCGGGGCCTTTAATGCGCCGGCGCAAACTGGAGTAAGGCACCTCTGCCAGAACGTTGCTTGCGGCTGCCACGGGCGAGGCGGCCGCAACTCAATTTCGGAGTTCGGGCGGGTTACCACGGCAACCGGGACGCTGCGCACACCGATGACGTCATCGGTGCCGGCGCAGCGCTACCGGTGCAACGCCGATTTAGGGCCCCAGGGAATTTTTAAACTGGCCATAACTCTGGCGCTAGTCCCTCTAGCGCCTCAAAAGCGGCGCTAAGGCTAGTGAATTTCTAGGCCGAACTGTTAGATTTTATTTGGCTGGTTTGGTCTCAGTTCCTAGAATATGATTGTTTTGTAATTGTAATGTATGTCTACGCTGTTGTTTAATTGCAAGCTGAGAAGATCAAGCTTATTCTTTGATTGATCAGTTCAGATGATAACCTGCTTGTTAAAGATTTTATTATTGCCATTTTTTTAATTGAGCCTTGCTTGTAGCTTTTTCATCATTGTCCTTTGACAGGTTATTTTGTTGTGGAGATATTTTATCATTGATAGTCTGCAGATTTTCCTTTTATTTTTGTTACACAATTCTGGGTTTTCTTTGTAGTTGTGATATTTGGTATATTAGTTTCCCCCCCCCCCCCCCGCAATGTTGCAATACTGATTTCTACAGTGTCCCAGGGTTATTCACAGTCTTGCAGTCCCTTAGTGCCGTTGGCCACTCATTTGCTGGAATGACTTGTTTCATTCAGCTCATTCTTCAGCAGGCACCTTGGAGGATTTATTTCACTTTTGTCTCCTATTTGCTTATGTTGCACAATTATTGATCTTGTTTCCCAAATTGTACCTATGTCCAATTTGTTTCATATGGAGCTGAGAACTTCTATTTACTGAACAATAAATATTGTAAGCATGTTGGTTCGTGCACTGGCATACTTTTTAGATTTAGGTATGTGTTTTCCAGTAGACAGGAGGCATCAGCTGGACAGCCTCCAGGGCAGTAATAAAATCAAAATCCATGTCCTGATCTGAAAATCCTACCACAGCCTTTTCCTCACTTTAGCTCTGTAACCTTCTCCAACCTTGCGTCCTCTTCTGTGTCCTCCTGCCCTCTTGACTTTAACCTTCTCTGCACCCCCTCTCCCTCGGCTCCACTATTAATAGCAAAGCCTTTCACAATCTCTGAAACATCCTCCCTAAATCCCTCCAGCTTTGTATTTTTTTCTCAATACCCAACTCACTCACCAATTTAGTCATCTCTTCTAACTCTCCCACAATAGCTTCATATCCTTTCCATTTCCTCCTCTGTGAAACACTTTGGATGGTTTTTTTCTATGTTAACAGTTCTTTATAAATAAAAGTTGTTGCTTAGTTGTACAAATATATAATTCTAATCAAAAATAGAATGTAGTTATTGTTTTCACAGCCTCTCCACGTTGGTCAGAGTTTGTGCCAGTGAACATTTTGATGCTATGTTAATCAATGTTCTAATTACTTTCATTATTGTAATATGTCACAAGAGAAATTTGCAGTATATGTTTATTAGCATTGCAAATCACTCACCTCTGCATCTTACAGCTTTGCCAAAAGAATTAGCTCCAAGTGTTATGCTGTCCATGTTAATGTAACGTGATTACTTTTAATCTGGCTCCATCAAATAATGCAGTTTATGCTTAGTCCTTTTGGGAAAGAGTGTTTCGGTCATATTTTTAACAAGAAAGTTTATGGGCTAGAAATTTGGCTCTGTAGTGCCCGATTTTTCAGGCACACACACTTCTGGTGTGGGACGGAGCAAACGCCATTTTGGTGAGGTCATTTGCGTTGGCACAGCGAGTGTGCGCTGGAAGTATGCAGAGTAGGCAAATCATGACGTCAATCAGTGTGCAATGCTGATTTGACACCAATGCTGCCATTTTCAACCTCAACGCTGGAGCTAATGCCCTCTCTTAACCTCCCACAGCTGAACATGTGTTCAGCAGCAGGAAGGACCCCCCACCAGCACTATTTCAAGGGTTCATCACCTGCTTTCAGGTTAGTTGCTGATTGATTTCTACTGGCTCTTGGTGAGTTTGTAGAAGTGTTTCTTGGCTTTGTGTCTTATTTGAAGTTGCAGAAGTCTCAAGGGAGTGGTGTGGCAGGTTACTTCAAGGCGTCTGTTCAAACCTGTTGCTCCCAGACATGGGTGCAGTAGTTTGTATCCCCCTTGGCCTGCAGCATGACGGGGAGAATGAGCAGCTGTGACACAGAGGAAGACAAGCTGCTCGAAGAGGGAGGAGGGGGGAGAAGGACTCTCAGCAGGAGGTCCTATCCACCCAGGGTCTTCAGGGAGCACTTCTCCTACCTCAACATCAGTGAGGAACAGTCTATTCAACATCTCTACTTCACTTAGGAGGCACTCACTGAAATCTGCCACCTGTTGCAGGCAGACCTGCAGCCTCAGAGCCAGGCGAGGGTGGCATTGCTAACGGTTGTCAAGGTGAGCATGGCCATAAATTAAAACTTTGGGCTCCTGTTAGGCTGGGGCCAGCGATATTTCCAACATCTCACGATTTGCTTTTCATCGTTGCATAAGGGAGTCACTGAGACTCTATATGCAAAGAGAGGTGAAAACATTTCATTCTTGCCAGAGAGAAGCAGGCAGAGTGAGCATGTGGCTTTTCCAGGATAGCCGGCTTTCCCATGGTGCAGGGGGCCATTGACTGCACACACATTGCTTTGCAGGCGCCGCATGTGAACTCCGAGATATACCACAACCAGAAAGGATTCCACTCCCTCAATGTCCAGCTGGTATGCGACCATACTCAGCACATCATGCAAGCCAGTGCTCGGTATCCTAGCAGCAGCCATGATGCCTTCATTCTGCGGCAGTCCACTGTACCATCAGTATTTGAGCCAACACGACAATCCAGAGGGTGGCTACTGGGTGACGAGGGCTATTTGCTGACCACCTGGTTCATGACTCTGGTGCGCAACCCAAGCACATGTGGCCAGCAGGCATATAACGAAAGCCATGCTGCCATTACCTGGACCGCTGTAAAGGAGCTCTGCAGTACTCGCCAGACTGCATCTCAAGATTTGTCGTGGTCTGCTACGTGCTCATCATCATGAAGGCATAGCCCTTGCCACCAGGCATATGTCAATATGTCAACCAGCTGAGGAGGAGGTGGAGGAGTAGGAGGAAGAAGGGAGGAGGCAACCAACAGCCCTTTCTGCCCGGGCTGTCCGTGATCGACTCATCTGACTGCGGTACCAGTGAACGCAACCCTTATTGCCCATTCACCCTTACCTTCCCTCTGTTACTGAACATCACAGTGTCCACTTGGCCACAATGCTACAATAAAAGCCACCACAAAACAAGCATTCCAAACCAAATTTATAAATCAAACCATTCCAATATTTCATACAAAAGTCAACTAATCACCCATGTGTATTCCCTTAGTGCCTGTCTTCCATGTACTTTTGCCTGTCCTAATGCTCCTACACAATGCTACCACAGTGGCTGCATCATGGCTGGTGGAAGGCTACTGACTTTCAGTGGGAGAGACTGTAGGTGGCCTTGCAGGATGACCTCGAGCAGCTCTGGGCCCAGTAGGCCCGGCATTATATTGCACCACCTCTTCATGGGCTGCAGCATTCTGTGATGGCTGGCTAACAAGCAACAGCAAGGGCACTGTCTAGGGTGTTTTTGCATGCCCCATGTTTCTATGACTCTGCCTTGAGTCGACCTGTGCATTATAAACTCCCCGGTTTGGGTTGTTTCCCTTGGATGGCAGGAGCTTTTGCCAATAGTCCCTGCCTAGCCCGTCGATTAGTGGGTAATCCCACAGAGAGAGAGAGAGAGACCAAGGCCAAATAGGTCTTCTCCTATGCCCAATGCGCAGCGTCCCCAGCAGGATTACTGTGCAACCTGGCCGTGACCAGATGCCACCCAGTTGGTTTTCCGAATTATACCGCGAACCACAAGCCCCACAACCCCCAAGTTCGGACCCAAGGAGTTACTACGGATAGATTATAATTGACTCAGACAAAACAAAATGGTTCAGGTTGGTCAAAGATCAATTCCTTTTATTACACTCACAAAACGACAACCCCTACTCCTCTCGCTTACAGCATAACGAGTAGGTGCCCATGGACACTAGCTTATAACCTTAGACTAAAATACCCACCCTGTTGGTTACGCCAAACTAACCCCTTCCCAGAATCTAAGCCTAGATAATGGAAAAACCCTTCTAACTAAACCCCTCTCCCGGTTTGGTCAGAACCCACACGTGGAAGCCTCCTCACACACACACCCGTGTTAGCTTGCGTCTTGGACACTTGCAGTTCCTCAGCAGCAAAACACGCGGGCGGCCCTGGGGATTTCTAGAAGTGTATGCTGGATATAATTACCAGCCCTTGTCATCAATTCACGCGGTCCTGGCTCCGTTGGACTCCAGAGATAAAACCGTGCCTAACAGAGGCATGCGATGAGGCCTAGAGAGTTACGTTCAGGCGGTACGGCGAGGCACTCACTTCGGGCGTTCCTAGAGAGTTGATGGACACGTAGCTACGTGGAGAACCCCGTTCCAGATGGTAGAGAAAAGCAAGCCCTGAATCCTCAACGTTCAGCATATTTATACCCTGTATAATACACAAAACTGGCTGGGCAATTCCATGGTCGCAGAGATGCTAGTTGGTCTTCCTGGTGACGTCTCTGTCCCGGATTGGTCATCTTGATGAAAACAATGGTAGGCCATTATTGTAGATGAGCAGTTCTTGAAGTGCTAACTGTTTGTTACATTCTTGACTGCTCCTTCATTGAAAGAGCCCAGAGGTGTTACTTTTGGCCTGCAAACCTCATTGTCCATCCAGACATCCCGGCTCCATGGACAAAAGGTGTTTTTCCACAAATCACATAAGTTCGAAATGAAAAGGCCCCTGCCTTTCATGATGTCAGCATTGAGACTGGTCCCATGGCAACCCAAAAGACAGACAGTTCCTCCTATCTTAACAGAAACCAAAAACAGTCCTTTTTTTTAAAGTCCAAAAGTCCAAAAGCCCAAACTCCATTTTGAAATGCAGCCCAAGTGCGTCTCCATTTTAAAAGAGTACATATTCATTTTAAAAGTCCAAAAATCCTTCAGGCACATGCACCCACTGATGTTGGCACCAGTCAAATCCTGCAACTGGCAGTGGTGGAAGTACGAATGCTGTCACCCTGAGCAAAAACAGTAGGTTTGTTTCTCCACGGAGCCACTATTTCTCCCCTGGGGCGGCGCCTCAACAATCTTAGTAATCTGTAGGATGACAGATTGCTGGACTGCTGCGACACCCTGCAAGCCCCTTTCAAAACTTTTAACCGCAGCCATGATCAGCATTCTTTGCTTGCGTGGCAGCAAGCTGAGCCTGCATGACTTACTGCTGAGCTTCCACTGCCGCACTCAGATGTTGGGTGGCTTCTGCTTGTGCTGCAATGGATGCTGAGACATCGGCCATCAGAAGCTGCATCATGGTTGGGTCCACAAGTGCGCAAATGGATTTGGTCACCATTTCCATATTGGAAAGGGTGGGCTCCAAGCTCTGCGCAAAGCACTGTGTAAGGTTGGTGCTGGACTCATCCATGCTCCTTGACATTGCACTCAGACTTTCTGGCAGGTCTGCCAATGCACCAAGCATTTCATTGTGCATACCCATCAGCCTTCTTCTCTAGGCTACCCCATCAAAGTCCTCATCTGAGTCCTGTGCAGCAGAACTCGTGTGTGATCTCGCCTTCCAGGGAGCTGGCCCCTGCACTACCCTTTCCCCCTGCCCTGGTTGCTGCCCACTCAAGCCCGGTGACTCAGCACTTGCAGACCCTGCCTCTATACTACCCTCTAAGGTACGCGCAGTGTCAGCATCTGAGCTGGTGGCTGCAAATGTGAGATCGAGTGACGGTGTCTGTTCATCGGTGTCTTCTTCCTCTTCCACCACTGCCTGGCCAGGTGGCAGTTCTTGGGTGTCTGACAGGAGAAAGGCACAAGGGTAGGGTTGTGGTGAGGTGGGGGGAGGGTCGTGGGGGTTTGCGGGGGGTAGCAAAAGTTGCATGCTTACACCATGTGTAGCTTGTAAAGTAGGTATGACCATACTGTCGTCATCATTGGGTTCAGCCCTGCCGCTGGCCAGGGCCATGCTAATAATGGCCAGCACCATCTCATCCATCAGTATTAAGATAGGCAGGCATGCCTGTCCCCCTCTGGTTAGCTGCTGCTGCCTGCAGTTGTACGCCACCATCTCCTGCAAGGAAGAGGGAAGTGTGTCAGTGTGTGTGGTGCAATTTGTTTGGTTGATGTGGCTATCATAGTTATTTAGTTGGCAGTGTATGCAAGCTGAGAGATGTGGGTGTGAGGCTTGTAGCAGTGTGTGAGCGCGAGGTGGAGCTAATGAATGTGAGGTATGAGCCGTGATTGATGGAGATTGTTGGTCGGTGAGTGATGGGAGTGTGATGCATTGAGCAGTGTGTGAGGCTAGTGGTGCAGTTGGTGGGATATGGCATTTGAAGATGCATTCACTGACCTTGACCACTGATGTGAGGCCACTTCATTCAGCACTGCATCCAGGTCCTCGGGTCAACACTACTCTCATTAACCTCCACAGCTATCTGCTCCCACTGCCTTTGCAGTGTCTATCTGGCGGGCCTCCTGGCTCCCTGTGGATACAGGATCTCTCTCCTCCTGTCCACCTCCTGCACTAAGGCCTCTAGTGCTGCATTGGAGAACCTTGCAGTACTCCCACTGGCATGTTGTGCCATTCCTGTTTCTTTTCCAGATCAAACTCACTTCTGGAAAGACATCCAGCACCTGCTCTTGTCAAACTGCACCTCCCCTTTAAGCGGGGTAGGCTGGCTTTAAGAAGTGCAGGGTAGCTTTAATTGCAGCTAGCCTTGCATGAACTTGGGCCCCCTGCTAAACATGTAGCCACTCAGCAGCACGTTCAGCGCTGGGCTGCATGCTGCAGTCATACAAATTACCCGGCGCCATGAATTTTGCATGCTGCCTACATCAGAAGGAACGGGCGTGGGTTGATCGCTCATTGCGATCCCTGCTCCATTTTCAGGCCTTATCCAATTTCTCGCCCTTAATATTTTGTTATCTTTTTATTGGTCACTTTGCAGTGTTACTGATGGTGGCTTCCCCAGGTTGCAGAGAATACACATTGCAGTCTGGAATGCAGAATATAATACCAACAGTATTGATTTGTGAATATTTATTGCTACTAGTGTTTGTCAATGAGAAGATGTTTGACAAGTTTGGAACAAATTAGTTTTGTTCCCAAGAAGTGGCCAAGCCACTCAATTCAAATACAAGTGTCCTCTGGGTCTTTTTAAGTTTATCTTTGATTGCCAGCTCTCTTTGAAGAGATATAGGGGTGGATTTTCCAGCAGAGCGGCAGAATCTTTATAAAATGTCCACTCTTTGATCTTAAAGCATTTGGTTTATGTTTCTTCTCCCTAGTGGTCTAATGTATGTGTCTGGGCGGGAACGGGGGGCAGGAGAGGAGAAATATATTTGTTATGTGGCACTCCTGTTAAGTGTTTTACTGATATTTATGGAATTGTATCTATATTTTCAGGGCTATATACTTAAGAAGGATCAAAATGCTTTGTGTGTTAACTTTTAATTTGGGGAAAAACTGCCTGTGTTATGTTCACAACAGTACAACTATTAGGAACAGCATACAGTATGTATTACTCTAGTTGATGAACAACTTCCAGACTAGCACTTGCAGTTGATAAATGGAGTGTGGACTGCAAATTTGTACACTTGAAAGAAAGTCATCTTGATGCACAGAACAGAACAGGTGCAGCTTCAGATTGTTTGAGCACAGGTGTACTAGTTGTTGCACAGAAGAAGATTTGGATTCCCATGCTGGCCCCAAGCAGTCTTTTGTCTGACATGCTGTGCAGCTTTTACATGCCATCTGTTAAACATACTGCTTGGTCCATAATATCTGTCAATTAAACATTTCCATTGACAGCAGAATTCACCAGTCCAAGAACAAGTGGTCAGCCAGTGATGATGCTACCATTGTCTATTCACTGATTCTGACAAGCTTTCACTTTTACTTGATTCATCTCCATAAAATATAACCATAACAATTTGTATTTATACAATAACTTTGATGTGGAGAAACATCCTTATGTGCTTTAAAAAGAGAACATTATAAAAAGTAAACAGAAGTTAAACCATGATGGAGAAAGTTAGGAAAGGTGACTGAAAGCTTGACCAAAAAGTTGGTTTTTCCAAGGTTTTCAGATGCAGAGAGAGAAGTACAGAGGTCCAGGGGGTTTACAACAACAACAATAACTTGCCTTTCTATAGCACTTTTTAACATAGTAAAACGTCACAAGTCACTTCCCAGGAGCTCAAACACAATATGACACCGAGCCACAGAAGGAGATATTAGGACAGATGAGAGGGAGGTTTTAAGGAGTGTCTTAAAGGAGGAGAGAGCGGTAGCGAGGGGGAGAGGTTTAGGGAGGGAATTCCAGAGCTTAGGGCCTTGGCAGCTGAAATCACGGGCGCCAATGGTGGAATGATTAAACTAGGGGATGTGCAACAGACCAGAATTGGAGGAACGCAGAGATTTCGGAGGGTTGTAGGGCTGGAGGGGGTTACAGAGATAGGGAGGAGCGAGGCCATGGAGGGATTTGAAAACAAGGATAAGAATTTTTAAATTGAGGCGTTGCCAGACTGGGAATGAATGTAGATCAGCCAGCACTGGGGTGATGGGTGAACGCGACTTGATGCAAGTTAGGATTCGGGCAGCAGAGTTTTGGATGAGCTCAAGTTTATGGAGGGTGGAGAGCATTGGAATAGTCAAGTCTAAGGTAACAAAGGCATGGATGAGGATTTCAGCAGCAGATGTGCTGGGCAGGGGCGGAGACGGACGATGTTACGGAAGTGGAAGTAAGCGATCTTGGTGAATTCACGGATATGTGGCCAGAAGCTCACCATGAGGTCAAATATGACAGCAAGGTTGTGATCGGTCTGGTTCAGCCTCAGACAGTTGCTAGGGAGAGGGATGGAGTTGGTGGCTAGGGAATGGAGTTTGTGGTGGGGACCAAAGATAATGGCTTCAGTCTTCCCAATATTTAGTTGGAGGAAATTTCAGTACTGTTTGTCAGACAAATTAGAGACAGTGGAGGGGCTGAGAGAGGTGGTGGTGAGTTAGAGTTGGATGTTGTAAGCATATGTGTGGAACCTGAAGTTGTGTTTTCGGATGATGTCATCGAGGGGCAGCATGTAGATGAGAAATAGGAGGGAGCCAAGGATAGATCTGTGGTAAACCACTGTTGTTAGTATTGTTGTTCACTGTTAGTACTGTTGTTCACTCTTGCATATTGTTGTACTTGTCTGTGCATGCCTCAGCTGACTCCGCCCCTGGCTCCACCCTCATGGCTGGGTATAAAGGTCGCTGCTCAGAAGCCTCCGGCCCTTTTGGATACCAGGCAACCACAAGAGGCATGCTCTGTTCTTTGGTAATAAAAGCCTGTTTATTACTTTCTCAATCTCCAGTCTTTTGTAGCAATTGATAGTGCATCAATTTTATTACCAAAGTTAAATGTTGGCTGCGGATGCTGATCAACCGATGGCGCAAAACGCTGAGCAGCAGGCGCTGCTGCGAGCCCTCAGACCAACATGCCTGGACTTAGACCCCCAAGAAGCAGGTTCGTCGACTAAATTCGCACAATGGCTGCGTTGCTTTGAGGCGTATCTGGAAGCCTCGACCGTGACTCTTGATGAAAATAAACTGAAAATCCTGGCCTCGAAGGTGAGCCACCAAGTCTATACTTTAATCCAAGATGCGACGACCTACGCGGCGGCTATCGACCTACTGAAAGGGCAGTATGCACGCCCGGTTAACACGGTCTATGCCAGGCACCTTTTAAGATCTCGCAGACAGCAGCCCGGGGAATCGGTGGAAGCCTTCCTACGGGCACTGCGGGTACTCGGACGCGGCTGCGACTGCAAGGAAGTATCGGCCGCGGCACATGCGGAGGGACTGATACGAGACGCTTTCGTTGCGGGTCTAAGGTCCGACTACTCCCGGCAGAGGCTGCTGGAGAAGGGTGAAATAGACCTGACAAAGGCAGTGTCCCTTGCGCTCTCGCTCGACGCGGCCCACAGAAATATGGACGCTTTCTCCCCTCATCGCCCCGCGCCGTGGACGCCGCAATCTTGGGCCATGGGACCGCCACCTCCGACTGCTGCAGCGATGTCCAAGGCACAAAAATGCTATTTTTGTGGCCAAGCTAAACACCCTAGAGCACGCTGCCCCGCGAAGAATGCTACCTGCTCCGGCTGCGGGAAGAAAGGTCACTACGTTAGCGCCTGCAAAGGGAAGACCGCTAACGCCAGCAGCGCTGCGTGCGAACCGTGGGCGCAGCCATCTTGTCCGCCATCTTGGGCTCCCCCAGCCGCGTGGGGATCGGGACCGTGGGCGCCGCCATTTTGTCCGCCATCTTGGACGCCTCCGACTTCAACCACGGGGGACCCGGACTCAACCACCGCCTCATCTGACGACCACATCGACTCGCTCGACCATACGCTGGCCTCCGTGACGCTGGACCAATCTCTCCCTCATCAACTGTCCAGGTCCATGATGGATATTACGGTAAACGGCCGCGCCACTACCTGCCTTTTTGACAGCGGGAGCACGGAGAGCTTTATCCACCCCGACACGGTGCGCAGTTACTCTCTCCCGGTCCTGCCGACGCGCCATCGGATCTCTTTGGCTTCCAAAGCCCAGTCAGCGGACGTCGGTGGCTACTGTGTAGTGACCCTTTCAGTAAGGGGCACAGAATACAAAAATTTTAAACTTCTGGTCCTGCCCCATCTCTGCGCTGCCGTTCTACTGGGGTTGGATTTTCAGTGCCACCTTAAGAGTGTCACATTAGCGTATGACGGACCCCTCCCCCCACTCACAGTCTGCAGCCAGCAGCTTTTAAATCGCCCGCCGTGCACCATTTGCAGCCTCTCCACCCTTAAAGTCCCCCCCCCCTCCTTGTTCGCTAACCTCACCCGCGACTGTAAGCCCATCGCTACCAAAAGCAGGCGTTACAGTGTTGGGGATAGGAGCTTCATTAAATCCGAGGTAGCGAGACTCCTGAAGGAAGGGATTATTGAAAGTAGCACCAGCCCATGGCGAGCACAAGTGGTGGTAGTGAAGACTGGCGAAAAACAGCGCCTAGTTATTGACTACAGCCAGACGATCAATCGCTACACCCAACTAGATGCATACCCACTCCCCCGCATATCTGACATGGTCAATCAGATAGCACAATACCGGGTGTTCTCGACGATTGATCTGAAGTCGGCATACCACCAGCTCCCCATCAGGGCTGAGGACCGCCAGTACACAGCTTTTGAAGCTGACGGTCGGCTCTATCACTTTCTCAGAGTTCCCTTCGGCGTCACCAACGGAGTTTCTGTCTTCCAACGGGAGATGGACCGGATGGTTGACCAGAACGCGCTCCAGGCCACTTTCCCATATCTAGACAACGTCACCATCTGCGGCCACGACCAGCAGGACCACGACGTTAATCTAGAGAAATTCCTCCGGACGGCCCAGCGGCTGAATCTCACATACAACAAAGACAAATGTATGTTTCGTACTACGCGCCTTGCTATTCTTGGCTGCGTAGTGGAGAACGGAGTCATCGGCCCAGACCCCGATAGAATGCGCCCCCTTATGGAGCTCCCCCTCCCCCACTGCCAGAAAGCACTGAAGAGATGCCTGGGGTTTTTCTCTTACTATGCTCAGTGGGTGCCCAACTATGCGGATAAAGCCCGACCCCTCATCAAGTCCGCCTCCTTCCCCCTGACAGCAGAGGCCTGTGCAGCCTTCACTCTCATAAAAGGAGACATTGCGAAGGCCACAATGCACGCTGTGGATGAGTCCCTTCCTTTTCAAGTGGAGAGCGACGCATCCGACTTTGCCCTAGCTGCAACCCTTAACCAGGCGGGGAGACCCGTGGCCTTTTTCTCAAGGACCCTCCAGGGCCCCGAGATTCGACACTCCTCTGTCGAAAAGGAGGCCCAGGCCATTGTGGAAGCCGTGCGACATTGGCGGCATTACCTGGCCGGAAAACGATTTACCCTGCTCACTGACCAGCGTTCAGTGGCTTTTATGTTTCATAATAAGCAGCGGGGCAAAATCAAGAATGACAAGATCTTAAGGTGGAGAATCGAACTCTCCACCTACAATTACGATATCTTGTACCGGCCCGGGAAACTCAATGAGCCCCCAGATGCCCTATCACGTGGTACGTGCGCCAACGCGCAGGTTGATAGGCTACAGACCCTCCACAATGACCTCTGCCACCCGGGGGTCACCAGGTTCTTCCATTTTATCAAATCCCGTAACCTGCCCTACTCCATCGAGGAGGTCAGGACCATGACCAGGAACTGCCAGATCTGTGCCGAGTGCAAGCCGCATTTTTATAGGCCAGACAGAGCGAGCCTGATCAAAGCCACGCGCCCCTTCGAGCGGCTGAGCATCGATTTTAAAGGGCCCCTCCCCTCCTCTGACCGCAATGTGTACTTCCTCAATATAATTGATGAGTACTCCCGTTTCCCGTTTGCCATCCCTTGCTCGGACATGACCAGTACCACGGTCATTAAATGTCTGAATGACCTCTTCGCCTTGTTCGGTTTCCCTAGCTATATCCATAGCGACAGGGGCTCATCTTTTATGAGCGACGAACTTCGGCAGTACCTGCTCGCGAGAGGCATTGCTACAAGCAGGACCACCAGCTACAACCCCCGGGGTAACGGCCAGGTGGAAAGGGAGAATGCGACAGTCTGGAAGGCAGTCCTTTTAAACTTAAAATCTAAGGGCCTTCCGACCTCCCGCTGGCAGGAGGTCCTCCCTGCGGCGCTCCATTCCATTCGGTCGCTGCTCTGTACACCCACCAATGCCACTCCTCACGAGAGAATGTTCTCCTTCCCCAGGAAGTCCACGTCGGGGATTTCGCTACCAACATGGCTGACTTCTCCAGGTCCCGTCCTACTGCGGAAGCACGTGAGGACCCATAAGGCGGACCCCCTGGTCGAGAGGGTGAGCCTCCTCCACGCCAACCCGCAGTATGCTTACGTGGTGTACCCGGACGGGCGGGAGGACACAGTCTCCATTCGAGACCTCGCACCTGCAGGTGCTCCTGAAACACCCTCTTCGCCACCCACCGCTACTCCTGCCTACCCCCAGGACACAGTCCCCGCACGAGACCTCGCACCTTCGGGTGCCTCTGAGAGACCACCATCGCTACCTCCCATTACCCATGCTCTGACCCCTGTAGACGGCATGCAGCAGCCCCAGGGTCCGCCACCTGCTACACCTCCTCTGAACGAGACACCGGGTTCACCGTTGGATGCTGCACCATCACCGCCGCTGCTGCGACGCTCAGGACGGCTTACAAGGCCTCCTGATAGACTTCAGTACACGAATTTTTAGTGCACTTCACCCCGCCGGACTCAATTCTAAACAAGGGGTGAATGTGGTAAACCACTGTTGTTAGTATTGTTGTTCACTGTTAGTACTGTTGTTCACTCTTGCATATTGTTGTACTTGTCTGTGCATGCCTCAGCTGACTCCGCCCCTGGCTCCACCCTCATGGCTGGGTATAAAGGTCGCTGCTCAGAAGCCTCCGGCCCTTTTGGATACCAGGCAACCACAAGAGGCATGCTCTGTTCTTTGGTAATAAAAGCCTGTTTATTACTTTCTCAATCTCCAGTCTTTTGTAGCAATTGATAGTGCATCAAGATCCTTGGGGGACTACAGAGGTAACAGTGCAGGAGCAGGAAGAGAAGCAATTGCAGGTGATTCTCTGGCTATGACTGGATAGATAAGAATGGAATAAATACAGAAAATGCTGCAAATACTCAGCAGGCAGCATCTGTGAAAAGAGAAACAAAGTTAACGTTTCAGGTCGATGGCCTTTCTACAGATGCTGCCAGAGCTGCTGAGTATTTCCAGCATTTTCTGTTTTATTTCAGATTTCCAGCATCCGCAGTATTTTGCTTTTGTATTAGATAAGAATGAAACCAGGCAAATGCAGTCCCATCCAGCTGGATGATGGAGGAGAGGCATTGGAGGAGGTTGGTGTAGTCAACCATGTCAAAGGCTACAGACAGGTCAAGAGGATGTGGGATAGTTTACCATGGTCACAGTCATATAGGATATCATTTATGACTTTGATAAGGGCCATTTCAGTACTGTGGCAGGTGCGGAAACCTGATTGGAGGGATTCAAACATGCAGTTCTGGGAAGGATGGGCACAGATTTGGAAGGTGACAACTCGTTCAAGGACTTTGGAGAGGAAAGGTAGGTTGGAATGGGGTGGTAGTTTGCAAGGATAGAGGGGTCAAGGATTGGTTTCTTGAGGAAAGGGTGATGACAGCAGATTTGTTGGGCAGGGGTACAGTACCTGAGGAGAGAGAACCGTTAACAATAATTGCTAACATGGGAGGGACTACCAGAAAGTAGGACCAAAATGGCTGAAGGCTCCACTGTCAACAGTGAGGTGAAGGGAAGGAGATGCACAGAATGCCAGACTCTGGGCGAAAGGACAGACTTTAGGCAAGTGCAGGGAGGGGTGAGACCACAGGAAGATTTGAAGATGAGCTTAAAATGCAATATGTTGGGAGACAGGACTGGATCTCCTCTTCCAGGTCAATTTCCACCTGCCCTCTGTACATGCCTGATCCTCACCCTTTTCTGTCAGTCGGAGGTCATTTACTATGCACAGCGGGCTCCCAGCAGTATTCCTGCTGATGAGGGGGAGCCTGTCAGTGTGAAAACGAGGATCCCAACAGTGCTGCAGCGGGACGCCGCTGCAGTACCAGAAGAATGACTTTTAGATATTTGTCTGCCTTTGCCAAGACTGGGGGTGGAGGGGAAGGATAAAGAACCAGGCAAAAATTAAGTGAAAGACAACCCAATATGAAGGCACGAAACTGAGTCTGTGGGCAAATGATGGAGCAGTGTAGCACCTGACCTCCGATTTGATGGTGTGCAAAGTGGCTGTGCCACTGCATGAAGTGGGTGTGCTGAGGTTTCAAGTGTGGCACTTCAGAGCACCTTTCTCAGGCGACAGTCGCGCACCTTGGCTGTCAGGAAGAGGCAGCAAGGTTCAATGATCTGGGCAGTTTGCAGGTGCCGTCTATGATGCTTGAAATCTGAAAAACATACTGTCCAGTCATGTATTAATCTTCACAGGGAAAGTGATCAACGTGTTGCCATTTTCAAACACCAATATCAAACACTTAGGGCTCGATTTTGCCAGGCCTGAGGAGGCGGGTTTGGAGGCGTGTGAGGTGTTAAAATCGCAAAAAATGATGGGCGGGCCCAAACCCGCCTCCATCCCGCCTCCGAGCAATTTTCCCACATGCTTGTTTTCTGACCCTGTTTCCATCCCGCATCCAAGAGGCGGAATAGGCCCTTATGGCCCTTAACAACCACTTAATTGCAGCTATAATCCCATTTTGAGAGGCCTTTCTGATTTTACCACTTTTCCCACGTCCTGCACGTCTCCTCTGGAACACTCCAGTAAACCCTGGTGGCCTCACAAGTGGACTGCTTACAAACAGCTAAAAAGGAGTTTTCAGCAATCATCATTTGCAGGTGGCAGAACTTTGTTGTCTCAGGCCTGGGGGGCCTTTTAGCAGGCATACTCATTGCTGTGGAAGTTTGGAGCCTGACACCCATCTCCAGTGCGACCTCCTGGGAAACCCCTCTCCCCACCTTGACTGAGTGCTTCCTCAACTGAGGCATATACCAGAAGCATGGGAACCATTTATTTCCTTTCCTCCTGGACATCAAATTCGGATGAAGACCAGCCTTGGTAGCAGCAGAACCATGAACAACAGCAGCACCAACCTGCCAGAGACTCCTGCACCTGTTCCTGGAGTTCCAGCACCGCTCTCCTCTGGATGGACCCGGAGGCACAGGGTCGACATGCAGCGGAGCCAAGCTGGGAGCGTCTTGCGCCCTCCGACGAGGACTCTCCACTGCTGTCCCTGTCTCCACCATCTGCTGATGCTCACTTTTAAGCTGTGATACACCAGGTGACAACTCTACTCTATGTCCCGAAGGTCCCACCGAGGTGTGAGTGTCTGCGCTGGTGATGTGTGCGCTTAATTCTGCTGACGCAGCGCCCTCAGAGGTTGCAGCTTCCTCTGAGGAGTCTGGAAGCTCAGGCTCTTCCTCCTGGACAGTGGGGACGGGGGCTCTCGATGGTCCTGTGGGGGAGTAAAGGAAAGAGTTAGAGATGTGAGGTCATGGTTACATGCACATTAAATAGTGCAGATGATCATAAGTCAATCTGTTAGAGCATTAGATTCATTATCAGTGACTCATGCAATGTCAATGAGAGAGATGCCAAACTATTCTGTCACCAGCTTGCTGTGATGCGCCTGCCTGTCCGTCCCCCACTTGGGAATCCTCCTTGATCCCGGCAATTTCCAGGGCCGCCTCCTCCGTGGTGATGAGCTGGGCTACTGAGTGTGGTCCTCCTGACTTTGCTCTTTCTCTCTTATTGTGGGCTCTCTTTTTCTGCAATGAGCGACAGAAGTGGAGTTTGAGTGAGAATGAAGGAGTACAGAATGCATAGCATAGATGCGTAGAAGGAGACAAAGGACCCTCCCTGTGTGTTGTAAGTTGTTGTTGTTGCATCACAGTGATAGGGAGTGTGAGGGCTGCATGGTCGAATATTTAAGTGAATGTGACCATAGAGAGAGGGGGAATGGGTAAGGGTGCAGGGATGTAAGTGTCAAGTGGGATGTGGAGGAAGAGGTTGGCGAAGCAGAGTGCTGGTGAGGAGAGGTGATGGGGATCAGATTGAGGGTGATGGGAAAGTCATACTCACTTTTCCTGTGTGGAGAAGATCATGAAACCTCTTCCTGCAATGCAGTCGGGTTCTGCAGCTCATTGATATGGAGTTGACCTCCTCGGCCACTTGCAACCACACAGCTTTAGTCTGCTGGGGTGGCTTTTTTCTCCTTGAGAAAGGGAAGAGCACCTCCTTATTAGATCTTGCTCCCTGCACCAGTGCTTGGAGGGAGGGTTCATCAAAGTGAGGTGCACACTTTTGCTTGTTGGTGGACATGGTCGGTAAATGAAGTCCTTCATACAATTTCCAAAGCGTTTCCAGTCTCCAGAAGAAGCAAGGCTGCTTGCAGGTCTTAAATCCAGCAGGATTGATGACGTCATCAGAGGCGGCTTTCTGTATGAAAAGACTCATTGGGCCAGGGGTTCCCACACGCTGGAAATCAATTGCCCAATTAGGGGTGTGGTAAACCACTGTTATACCTGTCTGTATGTGTATGTGTATTCCACTAGGTACAGGTCTGGACATGCCTCGGCTGACTCCTCCCACTATTCCAGGTATATAAGTGACTACCTCCCAGTCCCTTAGTATTGTGGACGGGTCGACCGCTCGAGACTAGACCTTCATTCTTTAGTTAATAAAAGCCTGGTTGTTACTCGCTTAACCTCAGTCTTTTGAGTAATTGATGGCGCATCAATTTTATTAACTACATTTTTATAATGGAGAAGATCCTCACACCAGCATGCCTGGACCTGGACAGTCGGGAAGCGGACGCTTCCACCAAGTTTGCTCACTGGCTCATGTGCTTCGAGACATTCCTGACTGCCTCCACTGCGGTCGTAACGGATGCGAACAAACTGTCTGTCCTGATCTCCAAGGTGAACCACCGAGTGTACTCAGTCATCCGGGACGCGACCTCATAGACAGCCGCCCTCCAGCTCCTCAAGACCCAGTACACGCGCCCTGTGAACGAAGTTTACGCCAGGCACCTCCTGGGGAGTCGCAAGCAACAACCTGGGGAATCGACTGAGGAATACCTCCAAGCACTGTCCGTGCTTGGCCGGGCCTGTGGGTGTAAGGCGGTAACGTCCACTAAGTACACGGAGGAACTGATCCGGGATGCCTTCGTAGCGGGCCACAGGTCCAACTACGCCCGACAGCGACTGCTGGAGCAGAGTGACCTCACCCTCGACAAAGCCTCTGAAATCGCACTAACGCTGGACGCAGCCTACCGGGGCATGGATGCCTACTCCTCTGCACCGTGGACGCCGCGGGGAACGACAACCTGGGACACGGTAGGACAGCCCCATAGCACCGTGCCACCCCAGCCACAGCCCAACAACGGCCCAACCACCGCAGCAGTGTCCCAAAGCCAGACAGCAGTATCCCAAGGCCAGAAATGCTATTTCTGTGGCCAGGCCAAACACCCCAGAGCGCGCTGCCCGGCGAAGAATGCGACCTGCTCGGGCTGCGGGAAAAAGGGACACTACGCTAGCGTCTGCAAGGCCAAAGCCACCCCGAACGCCAGCAGCGCCGCGTGTGGGCCGTGCGAGCCGCCATCTTGGGCCCCCAACAGCGCCGCGTGTGGGCCGTGCGGGCCGCCATCTTGGGCCTCCCCAGCCATGTGCGAACCACCGCAGCAGCAGCCATCTTGGATGACTCCAGCCACATGGGAATCATGGACGTCGCCATCTTGGACACCAGCCGGGACGCAGCAGGCCGCCAACCCCCCCCCATCTGATACCCGCAGCGACACACCGACCCCTACGCTGGCCTCTGTTACGCTGGACCAAACGAGACCGCACCAACTAGCTCGGTCCAAAATGGACGTTAAGGTAAACGGCCATGCAATAAACTGCCTTTTTGACTCCGGGAGCACAGAGAGCTTCATCCACCCCAACACGGTGCGGCGTTGCTCTCTCCCAGTCCTGCCTGCGCACCAGCGGATTTCTATGGCCGCCGAGTCCCAGTCAGCGGACATTGGCGGCTACTGCGTGGTGACACTAGTAGTAGATGGGACTGTGTTCAATAATTTTAAACTCCTGGTCCTGCCCCAACTTTGCGCTGCCGTTCTACTGGGGTTGGATTTCCAGTGCCACCTCAAAAGCGTTACGATGGCGTACGGTGGCCCCCTCCCCCCACTCACAGTCCGCAGCCAGCAGCCTCCAAATTGCCCGCCGCGCACCAGATGCAACCTCTCCACACTCAGAGTCCCACCCCCCCCACTGTTTGCTAACCTCACCCCCGACTGTAAGCCCATCGCCACAAAGAGCAGGCGATACAGTGCCGGGGACAGGGTTTTCATCAAAACCGAAGTGGAGCGGCTCCTGAAGGAGGGGATTATTGAGGGCAGCTCCAGCCCCTGGCGAGCCCAGGTTGTGGTCGTTAAGACCGGCGAGAAACAACGCCTGGTCATCGACTACAGCCAAACAATAAACCGCTACACCCTGCTGGACGCCTACCCACTCCCCCGCATAGCTGACATGGTCAACCAGATCGCGCAGTACTGCGTCTTTTCGACCATTGACCTGAAATCAGCGTACCACCAGCTCCCCATCCGCCCCGAAGACCGCCAGTATACTGCTTTTGAGGCAAACGGCCGCCTCTATCACTTCCTTAGGGTTCCCTTTGGCGTTACCAACGGGGTCTCCGTCTTCCAAAGGAAGATGGACTGGGTGGTCGATCAAAACGCGCTGCAGGCCACTTTCCCTTACCTAGACAATGTGACCATCTGCGGCCATGACTTGCAGGACCATGACGCAAACCTTGAGAAATTCCTCCGCACCGCCCAACTCCTGAACCTGACATATAACAAGGAGAAGTGCATATTCCGCACAGACCGCCTCGCCATCCTTGGCTGTGTTGTGGAACACGGGGTCATCGGTCCCGACCCGGACCGGGTGCGTCCCCTTATGGAACTCCCACTGCCCCACTGCCTAAAAGCTCTGAAGAGGTGCCTAGGGTTTTTTTCCTACTACGCCCAGTGGGTCCCCTACTATGCAGACAAAGCCCGTCCGCTGATCAAATCCACCTCTTTTCCCCTGATGGCAGAGGCCCACTCGGCCTTCCACCGTATCAAGGAGGACATTGCCAAAGCCACCATGCACGCAGTGGACGAATCCATCCCCTTCCAGGTGGAAAGCGATGCATCCGACTTCGCTCTGGCCGCCACCCTTAATCAGGCGGGGAGACCTGTGGCATTCTTCTCCCGAACCCTCCAGGGCCCGGAGACCAGACACTCCGCGGTCGAGAAGGAGGCCCAGGCCATTGTGGAGGCTGTGCGTCATTGGAGGCACTACCTGGCCGGAAAACGATTTACCCTGCTCACTGACCAGTGTTCAGTTGCTTTTATGTTCAACAACAAGCAGAGGGGCAAAATCAAAAATGACAAGATCTTGAGGTGGAGAATCGAACTTTCCACCTACAATTACGAGATCTTGTACCGGCCTGGGAAGCTCAATGAACCCCCAGATGCCCTATCGCGTGGCACCTGTGCCAGCGCGCAGATCGATAGGCTGAGGGCCCTCCACAATGAACTCTGCCACCCGGGGGTCACCAGGTTCTTCCACTTCATTAAGGCCCGCAACCTGCCTTACTCCATTGAGGAGGTCAGGACCATGACCAAGAACTGCCAAGTCTGCGCTGAGTGCAAACCGCACTTTTATAGACCAGACAGAGCCCACCTGATAAAAGCCACTCGCCCTTTCGAACGCCTGAGCGCAATTTTAAAGGGCCTCTCCCCTCCTCCGACCGCAATGTGTACTTCCTCAACATCATTGACGAGTACTCCCGTTTCCCGTTCACTATCCCCTGCCCGGACATGACCAGTGCCACGGTCATTAAATGTCTGAACAGCCTCGTCACCCTGTTCGGTTTCCCCAGCTATATCCATAGCGACCGGGGCTCATCGTTTATGAGCGACGAACTCCGCCAGTACCTGCTTGCTAGGGGTATAGCCACAAGCAGGACCACCAGTTACAACCCCCGGGGGAACGGACAGGTGGAAAGAGAGAATGCAACAGTTTGGAAGGCCGCCCTACTAGCCTTAAAGTCTAGGGGCCTTCCGACCTCCCGCTGGCAGGAGGTGCTCCCCGATGCGCTCCACTCGATTCGGTCACTGCTCTGCACTGCCACCAATGCCACCCCTCACGAGAAAATGTTTGTCTTCCCAAGGAAGTCCACATCGGGGACAGCGTTACCGCCATGGCTGACGTCCCCAGGGCCGGTACTATTGAAAAGACACGTGAGGACCAATAAAACGGACCCCCTGGTCGAGAGGGTCGACCTCCTCCACGCCAACCCCCAGTACGCTTACATTGCGTACCCGGACAGGCGGGAGGACACAGTCTCCATACGAGACCTCGCACCCTCGGGGACCGCTGTAACCCACTACCCATTACCACCCCCCCCCACGACACCCTCGGGGACTGCTGTAACCCACTACCCATTACCACCCCCCCCCCCCACGACCCGATATCCAACCCCAGCAGCCGGCTCGCCTTGGACCGTCACCCACGAGGACTACACTCCAGTGCCCCAGCCTACACGGGACGTGACGCCGGAAGCTCCACCACTCCTGCCGTCGCCATCAATTACTCAAAAGACCGAGGTTAAGCGAGTAACAACCAGGCTTTTATTAACTAAAGAATGAAGGTCTAGTCTCGAATGTTCGACCCGTCCAGAATACTAAGGGACTGGGAGGTAGTCACTTATATACCTGGAGTAGTGGGAGGAGTCAGCCGAGGCATGTCCAGACCTGTACCTAGTGGAATACACATACACATACAGACAGGTATAACAGTGGTTTACCACATTGGGAAAATGGCAATTTTTCAACACTTCACTTCGGAGTCGGGGTCCTGACACGAATCCCACCTGATACACCCCAGTCCGCCCACACTGGCAAAATCGAGCTCTTAGTACAAAATCTTTGTCACCTGTGAATTGGTTTGGAAAGATCCGGTCACATCAATGTTTAATGCATGCCGATGGGACGAACAGTTCCTGTGGTGCAAATTGTCTACACATCTGTTGTGTGACAACCTCTCTTGTGAAGTTGAAGTGGTATAGATAGGTCTCCTGTAGAGTGGGCTTCAGGGGAAGCGCCCTGGACCCTGAATAAGGACAATTTCTGTATTGGCTCCCTTGTTAAGGGGGTTCAGACAGGTTTCAGCAGGGCAGCGGTGCGCTTGAGTTTCCAGCAGTGTGGAAGAAATGCCCCCTTTCGTGGTGTAGGTTTCTGCCAGCCCGTGACCCTCCCTACTCTGGTGGGGTCAGCATTGAAGGGCACCGACAGATGCAATCATGGCATAACTGGTGGGATCACGGCCCACGGATCTTTCAGCCTTCTGTATCTTTCCATTCATTATTTATTAAAAACCATTGCGTGTAATAATGCCTGTAAACTTGAACCTGCCGGTCATTAACACTTTATGGAACATCTTCACGTTTATGCCCCCTTTATGCCTGGACAGGTTTTAAAATACATTGAGTTGAATTTTTTCTTGCAAGATTTGAAATGGTGTAAAACTAATGGACAAAAAAATAATCCAGACTGCAATTTGCCTATCACCGACCTTTGTGCTTGAATTCTATGATGTGCACTCCAGTTACATGAAACTATATGCCGGGAGCACTAAATCATAAAGTTTGCCTCAGGTAGTCAAAAAGAAAGGTAGTGTGCACTGAGATTCACTTAAATGGGCTGCACTATATTATCTACCTTAATATGCAATTCAATCATGAATTATTGTACTTTTGTTATTTATCTTACTATGTAAAAATGCAGTATGATTTATTTACCTTCCATTTAGTGAAGGCATTCATAAAATGATATTGGTTTTTGCGTTTGGTCTATCAATACAGAGAACCATTCATCATTTTATGTTAAAAAAATATATCCTGTTTAGAGCTGGACATATATCCACTGCTTTGATTTCCAAATTGTTCTGCTACTTGCATCCTTTGGGTCTGTTTTTTCTATATATATGCAATGAAAAACTTGCCTGATGCCAATTAGTTTGTTAAAAATGTTGCCTGGTGTAACATAGCAAATTACTTTAAAATTCTTATTGTCTTTTTAACTACTGTAAAATGAATTATGTAGTGAAATCCGAATTTTAATTTTGCAAAGATTAGTTATTAATTAAAGTTGCTATATGTTTCAGGTATTGATTGCATCTTACTAAGAGATACTGAAGAGAGGACTCACAATAGATTCATACTTAGGGGGGAAAAAATGATATCTGCAAACAAACTTAGTGTAAAACAACGGAAGTCAGTAAACTACATTCCTAATTTGGTTTTGCGTTACCTGGAAAAAATGCAGGATGAACATAAGAACATAAGAACATAAGAACATAAGAAATAGGAGCAGGAGTAGGCCAATCGGCCCCTCGAGCCTGCTCCGCCATTCAATAAGATCATGGCTGATCTGATCCTAACCGCCAATCCACTATCACAGAACCATCTCCTGAATCTAACAGAATTAGACACACGAAATAGGAGCAGGATCAGGCTACATGGCCCCTGGGCCCGCTCCGCTACCCATAGGGCCATGACCAATCCGAACCTAGACTCATGTCCAAATTCCTGCCCGCTCCCCGTAACCCTTAATTCCCTTTACTTCTAGGAAACTGTCTATTTCTGTTTTAAATTTATGTAATAATGTAGCTTCTAAGCTTTTTGGGGCAGCATATTCCATGGACCTACCACCCTCTGAGTGAAGTAGTTCCTCCTCATCTCAGTTTTGAAAGAGCAGCCCCTTATTCTAAGACTATGCCCCCTAGTTCTAGTTTCACCCATCATCGGGAACATCTTCCCCGCATCCACCCGATCCAACCCCTTCACAATCTTATATGTTTCAATAAGATCGCCTCTCATTCTTCTGAACTCCAATGAGTAGAGTCCCAATCTACTCAACCTCTCCTCATATGTCCATCCCCTCATCCCCGGGATTAACCGAGTGAACCTTCTTTGTACTGACTCGAGAGCAAGTATGTCCTTTCTTAAGTATGGACACCAAAACTGTACGCAGTATTCCAGGTGCGGTCTCACCAATACCTTGTACAACTGAAGCAATACCTCCCTATTTTTATATTCTATCCCCCTAGCAATGAAAGCCAACATTCCATTGGCCTTCTTAATCACTTGCTGCACCTGCATACTAACCTTTTGAGTTTCGTGCACCAGGACCCCCAGATCCCTTTGTACTTCAGTACTTTCCAGTTTCTTGCCATTAAGATAATAACTTGCTCTCCGATTTTTCCTGCCAAAGTGCATAACCTCACACTTTCCAGTATTGTATTCCATCTGCCCAATCTCTGCCCACTTACTTAGCCTGTCTATGTCCCCTTGCAGGTTTTTTATGTCCTCCTCACTCACTACTTTCCCTCCCATCTTAGTATCATCTGCAAACTTTGATATGTTACACTTGGTCCCCTCCTCCAAATCGTTAATATAGATTGTAAAAAGTTGGGGACCCAGCACTGACCCCTGCGGAACACCACTAGTTACTGATTGCCAGTCTGAGAATGAACCATTTATCCCAACTCTCTGCCTTCTGATAGATAGCCAATCCTCTATCCATGCCAGAATGTTCCCCCCAATCCCGTGATTTTTTATCTTAAGCAATAATCTTTTGTGTGGCACCTTGTCAAATGCCTTTTGGAAGTCTAAATACACTACGTCCACTGGTTCCCTTTTATCCACCCAATATGTTACTTCCTCAAAGAACTCCAGCAAATTTGTCAAACATGACTTCCCCTTCATAAAACCATGCTGACTTTGTCCTATTAAATTATGATTATCCAAATGTCCTGTTACTGTCTCCTTAATAATGGACTCCAAAATTTTACCTACCACAGATGTTAGGCTAACCGGTCTATAGTTTCCAGCCTTCTGTCTACTGCCCTTTTCTAATAAGGGTGTTACATTAGCAGTTTTCCAGTCTGCCGGGACCTTTGCCGAGTCCAGGGAGTTTTGGAAAATTATTACCAATGCATTCACAATCCCTACCGCCACTTCCCTCAAGACCCTAGGATGTAAGCCATCAGGTCCAGGTGATTTATCCGCCTTGAGTCCCATTATTTTACCGAGTACCACTTTCTTAGTGATTTTGATCGTGTTTAGCTCCTCCCCCCCTTTAGCCCCCTGTTTGTCCAGTGTTGGGATATTCTTAGTGTCTTCTACTGTAAAGACTGATATAAAATATTCATTCAGTGTTTTTGCCATCTCCATATTTCCCACCATTAATTTCCCGGTCTCATCCTCTAAGGGACCAACATTTACTTTAGTCACCCTTTTCCTTTTTATATAACTATAAAAACTCTTACTATCTGTTTTTATATTTTTTGCTAATAATGAGTCTTGCTTATTCAAATAAGATCCACCCTATAGTTGCCTTTAATTAATGCTTTCGCCAAAGTGTGATATTCATTTACAGCTGGTTTTAATAGGAGCTGCAGCAAAATGGTAATTACTGCTGGTGTAGCAGTGTACAACCTGCCTTCAGTATATGCTAACATTGCCCCGCACGGGATGAATTGCACGATTCATTGAATGATGCAGCCAAGAATTGAAAATGATGTGAAGTCAAGTTGATTTTGTTTATTTTGTACCTCACAGATTTCAGCACAACACCGCTACTAATTTAAGCAGGAAAGTTATAATTATTCAGCTATAGTTGAGAACATTGTAAAATAATTGTTAGGCTATGAATGTGGGAGACTCCAGTTGATGTTACCATGATGGCAATAAATCACTTTTCCACATCTAGTCCCCGAGGCAAATACAGAACTTGTTTATCTGCATGAATAATTATGTTTCCGGGTAAGAGATTCAATATGTCAGCTTTTAATTATAAAATATTGCTGTACTCGTTTTGGGGAACTGTATTTTGGTGCTATATTTCTGAGCTGGTGTATATATTTTCTTAAGACCGTTGGCAAAAATAGCTGACTGGAGATCTGAATGAGTCTCTGTTCTCATTTGTCACATCACTAAAATCACTTCCTGCTTAACTGCTTATTATATGTTGTTTCTGCCTTTATCACTGTAATGGCGGCAGGGTTTGAAGGAGACATTAATTTTTGTTGTTCTTGCCTCTTTTGAAACTGAATACGTAGTTTCTTCTTTCTTCTGTAAGGTAGCTTTTTTTAAGGGACACATCTGAATAAACATAATGGCCCTGAAATTCCCTGGGTCATGATCCCAGTGGTTATGCCAGGATTGTGCCCAGCGGTGCCCTGCAGTGGTGACTCCACAGGAGTTTGTGGGGTCAGTGGGAGGGCACCTCAGGTGGGTGCAAGCGCCACTTCAGGCAGATTTTCTGCTGGGAGATGTGGTGTCTGCCATGCATGGCGGCAGAAATTACCCAGAACCCCCTCCCCCAAGCTGGCTATGTACCTATTGATGCCCGGAGCAAAGGGATTGATCTCTTCAGTGGGGCCCACATCTGCTTTGTGGAAGCTGATACCCCTCCACTCATTTGTCATACTGGTCACCGCAACTACACCATATCCCGACTGAACATCAGGAGCAGGAACTCCTGACTTGGGGAATCTCTGCCCTGGCCGCCAATTGCCTTGTAAAAAGTAGACAGAGGCCCACTCTTTTCCAGGAAGGCAGGAAACTCCCAGAAAGGGTGCAAACCCAGCAGAATTGGGTCTCCACTGTTTTTCTGGGTGTTCCACTGGAGTTACAGCAGGAGACTCACGGAACCTCCGAGGAATTTTGGGGGAACTAGCTGTACATGAATCTAGCCTATTGATGTTGGTGGATGAATGGTTAATGCATTTGAATGATTGTCCTTTGGTATTTTAATGCAGATGCTAACTCATTTATTTTAAATGGGTCAGTGCCTCCACTAATGTAGCAGAGAGGAATGTCTTTTGAACACATTTAACATTTGTCCACTAATATCACCAATAGTACTTGTTAAGTTTCTATCTGTAACTTCAGAGAGTGTCTGTCATTTCCAAGTGAATGTGTAGAATAAGCAGATAGATGATGGATGATTTCAGCTTGTCTATCCTTCCTCTCTTTAGATTAGACCCTGGCTCCTTTTCATTACCAATTTCAGATGGTGCTCTGGAGACAATTACATTAAACAATAACAGTTAATTAAGACACAGGAATAAAAGTTAATGATCACTGCAACCAGATCACATGCCACACTGGGAGCACTCTTAATGCACATATAGTTGGGTCTGTTTTAGTGATCTGCGGTCTGTATATACCGAAAGTAAACACCTTGAATCAAATAAATATTTATATTTCACACAAAACTTAAGTCACTGGCAGGCATCCTACCTGAAAGTGTCAAATTCTAAAATAAAAACAGAAAATGCTGGAAATCTTATCTTCTTCTTAGGCAGTCCCTCGGAACCGAGGATGACTTGCTTCCACATTAAAAATGAGTTCTCAGGTGACTGATGAGTCCAATGTGGGACCTACAGCCTCTGTCACAGGTGGGGCAGATGGTGGTTGAAGGGGCGGGTGGGTGGGGTGCTTGGGTTCACGTGCGCTGCTTACGCTTGAAATCCGCTTGCTCCTGGCGAAGAGGCTCGAGGTGTTCAGCACCTTCCTGGATGCTTCTCCTCTACTTTGTGCAGTTTTGGGCCATGGATTGCCAGGTGTCACTGGGGATGTTGCATTGTTTCAAGGAAGCTTTGAGGGTGTCCTTGAAGCGTTTCCTCTTCCCACCTGGGGCTCTCCTGCCGTGTTGGAGCTCCAAGTAGAGCGCTTGTTTTGCGAGTCTCGTATTGGGCATGCGGACAATGTGACCTGTCCATTGAAGCTGATCGAGCGTGGTCAAAGCTTCGATGCTGGGGATGTTGGCCTGAGCGAGAACACTGACGTTGGTGCGTCTATCCTGCCAATGGATTTGCAGGATCTTGCGGAGGCAGCGTTGGTGGTACCTCTCCAGTGCTTTGAGATCCCTGCTGTACATGGTCCATGTCTCTGAAGCATACAGGAGGGCGGGAATCACTACTGCTTTATAGCCCATGAGCTTGGTGCCGGTTTTGAGGTCCTGGTCTTCAAACACTCTCTTCCTCAAGCGACTGAAGGCTGCACTGGCACACTGAAGGCGGTGTAATGATATCAGCAAATAGTGATGTTATTTGCCTGTTTGATTATGATGCCTTACCAGCATGTTTGCATGTATTGATTACTTATGCCTGACCAGCAGAGGTCATGTGAGAGACAAGCAGTTGAGTTTAGTTTCAGTTTCGTTCTAGATGGATCACTAGCATGATGTCTGCTGTAAAGCTGTTAAAAAGAGTTGAACAGACTTTAGATTAAAACTCATTCTCTTTCATGAATGTGTCATCATTGAACCCACATACAAGTCAATACAGGCGGTGTTGGACTTCGTGATCGACGTCTGCCCTTGTTGACAGTAGGCTCCTGAGGTATAGAAAGTGATCCACGTTGCCCAAGGCCTTGTCGTGGATTTTGATAATCAGTGGACAGTACTGTGTGGCGGGGACAGGTTGGCAGAGGACCTTTGTCCTACGGATGTTCAGTGTAAGGCCCATGCTCTCGTGCGCTTCGGTGAAGGTGTTAACGATGGTTTGGAGTTTGACCTCCGAGTGTGCGCAGACGCAAGTGTCGTCTGCATACTGTAATTCAATGACAGAGGATGGGATGACCCTGGATCTGGACTGGAGGCGACAGACGCCGAACAGTTTCCCATTTGTTCTGCAAATTAGCTCCACTCCAGTGGGGAGTCCACTGAGGGTGAGATGGAGCATTGCAGCAAGGAAGCAGGTGAGGCAGCATCAGTGGAGAGAGAAACAGAGTTAACATTTCAGGTCGATGACCTTTCATCAGAATGTCAGTGTCAAATTCTAGCCTAGTTATTTTGGATAATCTGTCTTGCAAGTTGCCAATCAGATTCTTATCTATACAACTGTTCCAGAGATAGTTTCTCACCAAACAGGTCTAATTTCACAATGTTTGTAGTGGTAAACAGGAGCCAAATTAACTGTTTTCTGGCAATTCTTTTCCTATATTCCATTATAAAGGAGATGCAATGAACTCAACTACCTTTTGTGTCAAAATTAGAGCCAGACATGGTTGGGTGAACCTAAATCTAAATATTTCTGGGAGGGGCAAGGGGGGTTATCTCTGTATTGTAGGAGTCTACGTACTCCTAACAAAATATACTGAACTCGGAGAGGTTCAACAGAAAAGGTTTAATTGTTGAGACCACATGTTGCACACAAAAATGGCGTCAGAGCTTACACCAAGTCTGACTGCTTTTCATCAGTCCCCAGCTTTGACTGCTCCTCCCCTGCTCTGGGCTTAACTATGTTGCAGATCGAGTTTCTTAAAGGTGTGATCCTTCTTAAAGGCATGATGCCTGATTTATAGTCTACGGACCAAAAAGCGGATTGTGACCTTTCTGTGATTGGTACGCCACACAGCTCCCCCCGGAATCCGCTAGTAGGGAGTGTACGAACCGGCGTGGCGGGTTGATGGCACGGCCGGAACGGCTCTTGGCGGTTGGTGTCGGGAGCGGGGCGGTCGGACGCGTCGGGCTCTTAGGCGGTCTGCCCCGCGGTGGGGGTTGGCCCACTTGAACGGGTTCATCGGGCTCTAGGTGCGCCAGCTTGAGCCGGTCGACCGACACCTTGTCAGTTCTGCCGCCCACTTGGAGGAGGAAGAACTTGTTCCCCGTCTGGAGTACCTTGTAGGGTCCATCGTATGGGGGCCGTAGAGGTCCTCGGTGGGCGTCATGGCGCACAAAAACAAATTTGGCCATGTGCAGGCTAGGTGGTGCGCGGGTTGCTGGTTCACCGTGCCGGCCGGTGGGTACCGGAGCAAACTGTTGTGCTCGGTTGGCGAAAGCGCGGCGTTGCTGGTCAGCCGACCAGGGGGTCGTGGCGGTGGGCAGGAACTCTTCGGGTACGCGCAGCGGCTGGCCGTACACGACTTCCGCCGCCGAGGCTTGCAGGTCTTCCTTGACCGCGGAGCGTAGGCCAAGTAGCACCCACGGGAGGCGGTCGATCCAGGCCTCGTCCTCGAGGCTGGCGCGGAGGGACGCCTTCATGGGCCTGTGGAATCGCTCGCACAGTCCGTTGGCTTGGGGGTGGTAAGCCGTGGTGCGGTGAACGGCCACCCCGAGGTTTCGGGCGATGGCAGCCCACAGATCAGAGGTGAACTGCGGGCCTCTATCCGACGTCATGTCGGAGGGGATGCCGAACCGAGCGACCCAGGTCCCGATGAACGCCCTCGTGATGTCGGCGGTGGTGGTGGACGTCAGTGGAATGGCCTCGGGCCAGCGGGTGGTACTGTCCACGATTGTCAGCAGGTGCATGTGACCTTGTGATGGCGGCAGGGGGCCGACGAGGTCGATGTGGACATGGTCAAACCTTCTTTCTGGCACGGTGAACTCCTCGAGTGGGGCTTTGACGTGCTGGTGGATTTTGGCACGCTGGCAAGCTATGCAGGATCTGGACCAGATGCGCACATCTTTGCGCAGGCCGCGCCAGACAAATCGGTTGGCCACCAGTCTAATGGACACGCGGGTGCCGGGGTGTGAGAGGCCGTGGACGATGTCGAACACCCGTTTTCGCCAGGACGCCGGGACTACGGGGCGGGGTTGCGCCAAGGAGGGGTCGGTGCGTTGCTCCGCTGCCAGTTGAGCATAGTCCACTGCCAGGTGGGCGCCGTGGATGGCGGGGCGGGATAGGCAGTCGGCCACCACGTTGTCTCGACCGGAGACATGCCAGATGTCCGTGGTGAATTCGGACACCGCGGCGAGCTGGCGTTGTTGCCTGGCTGACCACGGGTCCGCAGATTTTGCCATCGCGAATGTCAGGGGTTTCTGGTCGACAAACGCGGTGAAGGGGCGGCCCTCCAGAAGAAATCTAAAATGGCGGACTGCCAGGTACAGTGCGAGGAGCTCGCGGTCAAAGGCGCTGTATTTGGCCTCCGGAGGGCGCAGTTGGCGGCTGAAAAAGGCCAGCGGTTGCCAGGCCCCGTCGACCCACTGTTCGTACATGGCGCCGACCGCGTGGTCGGAGGCGTCCGTGGTGAGGGCCACCCTGGCGTTGGGCTGTGGGTGAGCGAGCATGGTGGCGTCGGCGAGCGCCTTTTTGGTCGAGTCAAAAGCGGTCAACATGTCTGCCGACCACTCGATCGCCATTCTGTCTTTCTTACCCCGGAGGGCTTCGTATAGGGGCCGCATGAGGGAGGCCGCTCCGGGAATGAAGCGGTTGTAAAAGTTGATCATCCCCAAGAACTCCTGGAGGCCTTTGATGGTGGTAGGCCGGGGGAACTGCTGGACGGCTTGCACCTTGGCGGGCAGGGGAATGGCTCCGTCCTGCGTGATGTGGTGGCCGAGGAATTCGATCCTGCTGAGGCCGAATTGGCACTTGGCTGGGCTGATGATGAGCCCGTGCTCACTGAGCCGCTGGAACAGGGTGCGGAGGTGCTCGATGTGTTCCTGCTTGGAGGAACTAGCTACCAGGATGTCATCCAGGTAGAGAAAGAGGAACTTCAGGTCCCGGAGGACCGAGTCCATGAGCCACTGGAAGGCCTGGGCCGCATTTTTGAGGCCGAAGGGCATTCGGAGGAACTCGAATAGCCCAAAAGGGGTGATTATGGCCGTCTTGGGGATGACCGTGGGGTGGACTGGCACCTGATGGTAACCGCGCACCAGGTCGACTTTGGAGAAGACTGAGCGGCCGGCCAGTCTAGCCAAGAAGTCTTGAATGTGCGGTATGGGGTACCGATCCAGCGTGGTGGCGTTGTTTAGGCGCCGGTAGTCCCCGC
This sequence comes from Somniosus microcephalus, assembly GCF_052327205.1. Taxonomy (NCBI): domain Eukaryota; kingdom Metazoa; phylum Chordata; class Chondrichthyes; order Squaliformes; family Somniosidae; genus Somniosus; species Somniosus microcephalus. Next base: position 97,584,059 of record NC_140989.1, read on the forward strand.
AGGGGCGCCATCCCCCGTCGGGTTTGGTGACGATGTGGAGTGGGGAGGCCCAGGGGCTGTAGGAGCGGCGGATGATGCCGAGCTGTTCCATTGTGGCGAACTCGGCCCGCGCGATCTCCAGCTTGGCCGGGTCCAGCCTGCGGGCGTGGGCATACACCGGTGGGCCTGTGGTGGGGATGAAGTGTTCTACCCCGTGCTTAGCAAATTTCATGGAGAAGGTCGAGTTGGTGAGGGCTGGGAACTCAGCCAGGAGTGCTGAGTAGTCGTCCGTTGAGCGGGCGCGGCACTGCCACGCCATTTCGGTGGGTTGGGGGGGGGCCATGGCGCCCGGGATAGGTGACATGGTGTTCATGTCCACGAGGCGGCGCCGAGGCATGTCGACCAACAGGCCGTGGGTGCACAGGAAATCCGCACCGAGGAGCGGGGAGAGCAACTTGGCGGTGATAAACTCCCAGTGGTAGCGGCGGCCTGCGAGGTCGATGGTGACGGTGCGGGTGCCGTACGTCCGGATGTCGGTGCCGTTGGCGGCAGCCAGCGCAGGGCCGCGGCCGCCTCGCTGGATCTCGAGGGCGGACGTGGGGATGATGCTGCGCTGCGCGCCCGTGTCGCATAGGAAACGGCGTCCGGAGGCGCTGTCCGTAATGTACAGCAGCGCGCCTGCTTGCCCCACGGCCATCATGTAGGCCAGTGTGGGGGCGGTTGGAAACGTGCAGGGATGGCTGCAGCGGCGTGCCCGTGCACCGAACCGGGTATGGAAGTAGCAGTAGCCCTGGGTCGGAGGGCTTGGGGGACGTGGGGGCCTGGGGGGCCTGGTGGCTGAGCTGTGTGGCCGCGCGATAGAGGGTGGAGCGCGCACCGACGCTGCGGAGGCCAGGTCGGGGGTGACGGCGTGGTTGGAGCCGACGGACAGGAGCTTATCGGCTTCGTCGGCCAGGTCCTCGAGGTCCGTGAGGCTGGACGCCACGATCGCCGGGCGGATGCTGGGGGGTAGTTGGCGGATAAAGAGCGTGCGGAAGAGGGAGCCGGGCGGTTTCTCGTCGGTCAGAGCAAGCATGTGTGAGAGCAATTCTGACGGCGTGGAGACACCGAGGCCCGGGAGGTCGAGGAGGTGGCAGTTGCGCACGAATTGGGAGGCTGTGAATTTTTTAAGGAGCGCGGCCTTGAGATGTGCGTACTTGCCTTCTGCCAAAGGGTTTTGTAGTGTTGTCCAGACTTTCGTGATTGTGGAGCTGCCCAGGGAGGCGAGGAGGTAGTCGTACATCGTTGCGTCGGCGGTGATGCCGCGGAGTCGGAATTGCGATTCGGCTTGAAGGAACCAGGCCGTGGCTAGGTTCTCCCAGAACTCCGGCAGCTTCACAGAAACTGCGTTTGTGTCAGCCATGTCCTGAGCGTCGGGGTCACCAATGTAGGAGTCTACGTACTCCTAACAAAATATACTGAACTCTGAGAGGTTCAACAGAAAAGGTTTAATTGTTGAGACCACATGTTGCACACAAAAATGGCGTCAGAGCTTACACCAAGTCTGACTGCTTTTCATCAGTCCCCAGCTTCGACTGCTCCTCCCCCGCTCTGGGCTTGCCTATGTTGCAGATCGAGTTTCTTAAAGGTGTGATCCTTCTTAAAGGCATGACGCCTGATTTATAGTCTACAGACCAAAAAGCGGATTGTGACCTTTCTGTGATCGGTACGCCACAGTATTTTAATTATTTTAAGTTCTGGAATCATTCTCAGTTCTTTGTTAGTCTCCTTTTACTAAATTTTTCCAGATGATATTAGCTATGTCAGTTACAGTTCAGACTCCTGAAACAAATTTGAAAGAGCACACGTATTTCGTAGCACAGCATTTCTACTTCTTATACAAGTATCTTCACTCTTTAAATCTGTCCCAACATTTTATTTAAGAATGTAATGCCCATCAACAAACCAGCACTGACCTGTCTGCACTGCATTCAAACTTGAGTCCCAGCGAGGAAAAGTTTGTGCTGAAATCCAACCAGATCCTAATTTTGCTGACTTAATTGTGACACCACTCAGAGCCGCCTTCCTCTGCTAAGTTGATTTAAAATGCTATTTTATCATATTAGGATATGATAAAATTCATTGAGTTAAATTTATGATATTTTAAAATTCCAGTGCACAACCATTATTATTAACTTTAATAAGTCGAGGATGTTGGTCTGTCTAAGCAGATACAAATGGCCACATGGAATCTCAAAACACTTTTTAGTCAATTTCCATACTTTTCTTTCACTGAAATCCTTAGAGATATTGCTGTTAAACAGAGGCCAGAACTCACCTCTATACAGAACAGCCTGTAAACCCTTTCATCATTTATGACCTCTGAAATGCATTTTACCATGTCTGCAGATTAAACCTAAATTTACAAATGTAAGGAAATGAATTTTGATGAATTTATATTTTATATATATTTATTATATATATAATTATATATTTTGTGCAAGATTTATTAGCATGGAATTTGGACAAATTAAATGAGACTATAGAGATATATAATCTGTTTCAAGTAGAAAATTACTCAACTACATAATGGCCGTTTGCAGTGCAGTATTGACTATAGGTGAAGCCACGCTATAAGGTCCGTAAAACTTACTGGTGACCCACCTTGCTATCTAGGACCAAATTCTCAATATGATTACACTGCACTGCAACTCTCTTTTTACTGATCAATACTTGCTGGAAGACCTTTGAAATATGCAGTCACGAAATAGCTTGAAGAGTGGCTGGTATTTTGAATTTTGCATTTCATGGTGTTGTGTTTGTACCGCTATACACAACTACATAAAATAATAAAGCAGCAGAGACTGAGAGTAACTTCAAGTGATCTTTACTGGTTAACTGGAACTTCGGCACTGACTATACAAATCGATACGCATCTGTTATATACGCTCGCAACTAAGGATGTACATCCGCAAAACAAAGTAGTCCCTTCAATGTTGTGTACATTACACTTCCTCCCCCTTTATTTAATAGTATATTAACGCAAAATTTCTATAATTAACATACAGAGCCTGTCTTTACAGTAACCTTTTTGTTTTCTTAAAAGTAATAAAATTCAAATTCCAACATAACATTTTATTTTGTCAACAGCCCTTTTACAAGTCAAGTCTCTGGGGAGGCCTCCTCTGCCTCTCTGAGTAATGTCTCTCCAGACTCTTTTGCTTTGGGGAATGAGACTGTACAGGTACAGGTGCATTTAGTGAGCTATCGGCACAGGTAGAGCTCTCAGCTGTGGATGAGGCTGGTGCTGATGCTGATGAATCAAGAGTGTCTGTTTCCATGTCAGGTGAGTCTGGGCGAGGTATCGGGGTGTTTTCCACCTGAACATCCAGAATTTGGTCCACATGACGTCTCAAAACGTTCTCTCCCACATCCACTGTATACATCAGTGGTCCCTCTCTTGTGGATATTGTCCCTGGTTGCCACTTTTCCGTCCGGAAATCACGAGCAAGAACTGACTGTCCCACACTGAAGCTTCTTGTTGGCTTAGCATTCAAATGTTTGAACTGTTTGTTCTCTACATCACGATGTACATTCGGTTTAAGAAGGTCCATGCGAGATCTCAGGTTCCTGTTCAGAAACATCATCGCTGGAGTCTGATTAGTGGCTGCATGTACTGCGTTCCGATAAGCAAAGAGGAAATTGTCTATCTTGTGTTGCAGTGGTAGATTCTCGCTCTACATTGCTTTGATGGCCTTCTTGAAAGTCTGTACGAATCTTTCTGCCAAGCCATTTGTAGCTGGATGGTACGGGGCAGATGTGTAGTGCTTCATTCCATTTTTCCTCATGAAACCTTGGAATTCGTCAGAGACAAATTGTCGTCCATTGTCTGTGCAGATTTGTTCTGGTAGGCCATTTCTAGTGAACATGGTCCTCAGAACTGAAATGATCTTTTCAGATGTGGTTAATTTCATTTTAATGACCTCAGGCCATTTGGAATGTGGATCGACTGCAATCAAGAACATGGAGTCCATGAACGGTCCAGCAAAGTCGATGTGCACACGTTGCCATGGTGATGAGGGCCATTCCCATGGATGGAAAGGGGCTTGTGTTGGTGCATTCTGGACATTTTGACATCCTGAGCAGCTCTTTGTCAGGTCCTCGATCTGTTTGTCAATTCCCAGCCACCACACGTATCCACGGGCAAGGCTTTTCACCTTTGCCGTACCTAAGTGGCCTTCATGCAGTTCATCTAGCACTCGGTTACGAAGCTTGAGAGGAATCACAACTCGTGAGCCGCACATCAGTGTTCCCCAACACAATGATAACAGCTCCCTCCTGGCTGAGAATGCTGGAAACAATAAGTCACCAAGCGCTGGCCATCCCTTCACAGTGATGTCATAAACTTTTGACAATGTAGGGTCATTGCGTGTTTCTCTTTCAATGAGGGAGTTTGTCACTGGTAGCTGCTCAACTATTGTTGTGTGAAATACCTCTGCTGAGTCAACTGTTGTAGCTCTCTTTGAGGTCGGCAGTGGTAAACGTGACAAACCATCGGCATTGCCATGTTGCTTGGTTCCCTTGTATTCAGTGTCATACAGGTGAGCCCCTAGGAAGAGTGACCATTGCTGCAGCCGTTGTGCCGTCATCACTGGAACGCCCTTCCTTGGGTTGAAGATTGAAACGAGAGGCTGGTGGTCAGTTAACAGTGTAAACTGTTGACCATACAAGTAGTGGTTGAATTTCTTGACTCCCCACACAAGGCTGAGGGCCTCTCAGTCAATCTGTGCATAATTGCGTTCAGATGTAGTCAATGATCTTGAGGCAAAGGCTATTGGTCTTTCTGAGCCGTCTGGCAACTTATGTGACAACACGGCACCAATGCCATGGGGTGAAGCATCACATGCCAGTCGAATAGGTAAGGATGTGTCAAAGTGAGCTAGCACCTCTTCTGAAGTAATGAGTCTTTTACTCTCTTGAAAAGCTTGTTCACAGCTGTCACTCCACTTCCATTGTGACCCTATCTGTAGCAGTGCATTTAGTGGATGTAACACTGTGGATAGGTTGGGCAAGAACTTGTGATAGTAGTTCACCAGTCCAAGATATGATCTCAACTGAGACACATTTTCAGGTGTTGGTGCATTAATCACAGCTTCAATCTTGTCTGGAAACTTGTGTAAACCGTCCTTGTCAATCACATGTCCACAGTATGAGATATCCTTTTTGAAAAACTCACACTTGTCTTGGTTCGCTCGGAGCCCATACTCCTGTAACCTGATGAGCACCTGTTCGAGGTTGGAAAGGTGGTCGTTGTCATTCTTGCTAGTAATGATGATGTCATCAAGATAACACTGAGTACCTGGGATCCCCTGCAGGACTTGGTCCATTGCCCTTTGCCAGATTGCAGGAGCTGATGCTATTCCGAATACCAGCCGATTGTACTGGTAAAGGCCTTTGTGCATATTTATTGTCAGGTACTTCTTTGATGCATCATCAATTTCCATTTGGAGATAGGCCTGGGCCAAGTCAATCTTTGTGAAGCATTCCCCTCTTGACAGGGAAGCAAAGATGTCCTCAATGCGAGTCAATGGGTACTGTACTGTGTGGAGGACTGGGTTAACAGTCACTTTAAAGTCTCCGCAGATGCGCACTTTTCTTGGCTTTCCTGGTTTTGTGCTAAAGGTTTTCTTCATCGCTGGAACTATAGGTGTGGCCCATTCACTCCAATCTACCTTGGACAGGACCCCTAACTGCTCCAAGTTCTCCAGCTCTGCTTCTACTGAAGGGCGAATTGCATAAGGCACTGGTCTGGCCTTGTGGAAATTTGGATTTGCGTTCTCCTCAATCTTAATTTTTGCTTTCATGCCCTTAATTGTTTCTATTCCCTTCTTGAACACTTCCTGAGTCAGAGAGTATTTGTGACAGTCTCACAGGAGTGGCGTTGCTGTCCTCCTTTGCTGACACAAACAGTGCTTGGATGGTGTGCCAATCCAACTGTAATTTCCTGAGCCTGTGTCCAACTCCATTTTCAGCCTAACTCCTGCCACTTCTGCAGTAATCCATATTATTCTGTGATTCTCTGTCTCTTTCACACTGTGTAGTTTCAGACAAGCCAAATCCTCTTCCTCTGAGTCTGTGTCACTTTTTTTTAATCTGATCTGCTTCCAGTCACGTGGTGTACCTTCTTGTATCTTTCTTTGAAAGGTTTCTTGTTTTCAGTCACTTGATGTACCTTCTTGTTACTCTGTATTGTATCAGTTTTCTGCTTCTTATTTGCTTTGCAGACTCTTTCAATGTGCCCTTGTCTGCCACATTGTCTGCAGTCAAAGGCCTAGAAATTCAGTTTGGGCCCACCAGCTGGTTTGCGCCCAAAAGTTAGCGCTGGGCGGGGAGCCATTTGCGACCGTCAGAAATTCAGTTTTTGCACCCCAAGTCGGAACCGGGCGCTATTCCAGGGTGTGGCCGCCCCCGCTTGGGGCGCTGAAACTGAATTTCAGCACTGTAGGCGCCGCTGCGCCACCCGATGCGGTGCGGCAGGCTGCGGTACTGCAGGCCTCCTCCTTCTCTTAAGGTGGAGGTGCCTGCAACGGGGAGATCGCCGCTGGATTGTGCCGGCAAATGAGCCCGGCACCACGGAGAAGTGCCGGGCTCGCGGAAAGCAGCCGGCAATGCCGTGGGGGGGGTGGTGGAGGAGGCCAGGGATGGAGGTGCGGGCAGGCGGCCGCCGAAAAAGCGGCCGGCCGCACCTCCACCTTTATGCACCCCACTAAGGCTGCAGTAAGGCCCTGGTCTCCGGATGTAAGTAGCGGCCGCCACGGAGGAGGCGGCGGCAACTGAATATGGGATTCGGTCCGGCATCGGGGTGGAACTGGGGCACTGCGCACACCGATGACGCCATCGGTGCCGGCGCAGTGCTACCGGCTACCGCCGCCATTACCGCAGCGCTGAATATCAGCGCAAACTCCTCTATTGGCGCAAAAGCCCTCTTTGGGCGAAAACTGGGCGCAAAGCCAACCGAATTTCTAGGCCTTTGTCTTTAAACCAACAGTCATTGTGGTCATGTGACATTTTGCCACAGCGATAACACTTCTTTTCTTGTTTCAGTGACATTTTATTAGTTGAATATTCCAGGGATTTTTGTTGAATTTCTAAAGCGCCACGTGCTGCTGCTTCCATTGATATTGCGATACTCAGAGCCTTCTCCAATGTGAGGTCTTTTTCAGACAGGAGCTTCTTTTGTGTGCTTTCATTTTGCATGCCACACACAAACCTGTCCCTCAATGTGTCTGATAAGCCCACTCCAAATTGGCAATGTTCTGATAATTTGCGCAACTTTGCCAAATATTCAGAAATGCTTTCATTTTTGCTCTGGTTCTGTTTATGGAATTTAAATCTTTCAGCTATGAGCAGTGGTTTGGGGCTTAAATGGTCTTGGAGTGTGTCCACTATTTGTTTGAATGTTTTGTTTGCTGGCTTTTCAGGGGTTAATAAACTACATAGCAGCCCATATGTCTTTGTGCCCATAACACTCAGCAAAACAGTGGCTTTCTTTTCTACCTCCACTCCGTTAGCCTGACAGTACAACTCCACTCTTTCAATGTAAGTTGCCCAGTCTTCAATGCTGCTATCAAATGCTGCAATAGTGCCAATCATTACCATTTTTTTTTTCCAAACCCGTTTTTCTTTCTTTACTAGTTAGCTAGCGTCATGCAAGTCACTGTGCACTTTTCACTTGACTTACGTATCCCCTGTCGAGCTTAGCAAGCGTACTCCATTTTCTCTGCCTTCTTGCTCCTTTCTTCCAAGTTTCGGTGTCCTCTGGATGCGATGCCAGAATAGGAAGATGTAGGTTCATAATTCTTGTCGCCAATTTGTTGTGTTTGTACCGTTATACACAACTACATAAAATAATAAAGCAGCAGAGACTGAGAATAACTTCAAGTGATCTTAACTGGTTAACTGGAACTTCGGCACTGACTATACAAATCGATACGCGTCTGTTATATATGCTCGCAACTAAGGATGTACATCCACAAAACAAAGTAGTCCCTTCAATGTTGTATACATTACACATGGGTCCGTGGCGGGCAGTGTCGGTGGCAAGTCGCGGCCCGGCTGCTGGCTCCATCCCACTCTATGAAATGATTTTCCATTGATGGGGCTTGTTAAGCCCACCCAGCGCATTTCCCGGCCAATTAGAAGAAGCGGGTCTGGTGACGTCATTTGATGACGCGTCATCAGCCAGTTTCCTTAAAGGGACCGTGTCCAAATTTATATTGACATTTGTGCTGTCGGTGTTCTACAGCATTGAGGTGCTGCAAACACTGACAATGACTGCACAAAGGCACAGGACTGCACCCAGGCTCTCCCATGGCTCCCTCTATATGCTTGTGGAGGGTGTCACAGCATGCAGGTAGGTCCTCTTCCCTTCCCATGGGTGGAAGAGACATCCTCAGGAGATCAACACAGCCTGGTTGTACATTGCACAGGAGGGCACAGGCAGGGATGTGGTCAGGAGGACCTGGGTGCAGTGCCACAAACGTTTCAGTGATCTCAGTAGATCACGAAACATTAGTACAAAGCCACACTCAACCTCATCTTGCTGTGCCTCTCATCACATCCCCATCACTCTGCCTTCCCTACCCTACTCCTGCACATCATTACTCACGCCAACTTACTTTGCACCTCTATCTATATTATCACATCCCCATCTCACTAGCCTTCCCCTCACACTCACCCTCATCCTAGTGCAATCATACCAATCAACAACACACAAGAGTAGCCACTTGGGTGTTTTATCCAATGTTCATTGAAACCTTTAATTTCAATGCTTTGCTTTCTTGGACAGATCTGTGTGCACCTTTGGAAGTTGTTTAGTGAGTTGCAGTGAATGGTGAGTCATAACGGTACTCCCAGCAATGGTCATGAGTGTGAAAGAAATGGCTTGGGCATTGTAGGGATGCTTTATGGTGTTGGTTTGGGGTGCCAACCTGGTACATTAGGTGGCAGCCAGGGGGTACAGCATAAAGTGAAGTAATCGGGCAAAGTCAACATGGATTTACAAAAGATAAATCATGCTTGACTAATCTACTGGAATTTTCTGAGGATTTGACTGGTAGAATAGATAAGGGAGAACCAGTGGATGCGGTGTATTTGGACTTTCAGAAGGCTTTCGGTAAGGTCCCGCATAAGAGATTAGCGTGCAAAGTTACAGCACATGGGACTGGGGGTAAGGTACTGACTTGGATAGAGAACTGGTTGGCAGACAGGAAGCAAAGAGTTGGAATAAATGGGTCTTTTTCTGAGTGGCAGGCAGTGACTAGTGGGGTAGTGCAGGAATCGGTGCTAGGACCCCAGCTATTCACAATATATATTAATGATCTAGACGAGGGAACTAGATGTAATATCTCCAAGTTTGCAGATGACACAAAGCTGGGTGGGCATGTGTGCTGTGAGAAGGATGCAGAGAAACTCCAGTACGATTTGGGCAGGTTGGGTGATTGGGCAGATGCATGGCAGATGCAGTATAATGTGGATAAATGCGAGGTTATCCACTTTGGTGGCAAAAACAGGAAGACAGATTATTATCTGAACGGCAATAGATTGGGAAAAGGGGAAATGCAATGAGACCTGGGTGTCCTTGTGCACCAGTAGCTGAAGGTAAGCATGCAGGTGCAGCAGGCGGTTAAGAAGGCAAATGGTATGTTGGCCTTCATAGCGAGAGGATTCGAGTACAGGAACAAGGATGTCTTGCTGCAGTTGTACAGGGCCTTGGTGAGATCACACCTTGAGTATTGTGTGCAGTTTTGGTCGCCTTATATTCTTGCCATGGAGGGCGTGCAGCAAAGATTCACCAGACTGATACCTGGGATGGCAGGAATGACGTATGAAGAGAGATTGGGTCGATTAGGCTTATATTTGCTAGAGTTTAGAAGAATGAGAGGGGATCTCATTGAAACTTATAAAATTCTAACAGGACTAGACAGACTAGATGCAGGAAGGATGTTCCCGATGGTGGGAGAGTCCAGAACCAGGGGTCACAGGCTAAGGATAAGGGGTAAGCCATTTAGGTCTGAGATGAGGAGGAATTTCTTCATCCAGAGAGTGGTGAACCTGTGTAATTCTCTACCACAGAAGGAAGTTGAGGCCAATTCATTAAATATATTCAAGAAGGAGTTAGATATATTTCTTAAGGCTCAAGGGATCAAGGGGATATGGGGAGAAAGCAGGGACAGGGTACTGAATTTGGATGATCAGCCATGATCTTATTTAATGGCGGAGCAGGCTTGAGGGGCCGAATGGCCGACTCCTGCTCCTATCTTCTATGTTTCTATATAAATCTGGCTATGGTGAGGGGATCCCTGGCCTCCCGGGCAGAAATATGGTTGGGTACTGATGCCCTCTGTACTGTGCAGCATCACTTGATTGTGAAGAAGTTCGGTGGTGTTGTTGGTGCTGCTGGTGTTCCTGGTGCTGCTGGTGTTGGGGCTCAAGGTGGGATTCTGAGGACCAAGGTGAGAGAGTATAAAGAGCACCCATGTTGATAGAATAGATGGCAGGTGAGGTTGAGATGACAGAAGCAATCTGTCAATGGTGAGAGAGGTTATTCCAATGAGGTGACACTGGATTGAGAGTTTGCTCCAAACACTTGCAACCTCCATAAAGCTCAATCTGTCTTCCAAATGCAGTAAGCAACAGCTTCTGAGCTTGGAAAGTGAACAGCTGTGAGGTGGGAGCTTTTATAGCAAGCTGTCAAGTAATCAGCTGATTCAATGGCTATTCATCTCCTGCCTCAACTCAACAGACATGATCCCCAAGCATCGAGGACACCGTGGATGAGCACGTGAAGTCAAAAGCTAAGCTAAAATGTATTCTTAATGATGTCTAAACAAGGTCATAATGAGCTTAACTGGGTCCCCCGCCGCTGCGTGTCGGGTCTGCTCAGCACTGACAGACCCGACATTGGAAAGGCGTGTGGCGGAGGGTTCACAGAGGGGTCCTGAACCATTGTAAAAAGAAACACCGGTCCCACCCACTGACACCCCAGAAAATTCTGGACAGTGAGTTGGAACACAGCCCTTTTGTCTCTGGGACTTGGTTTTGAATTCAAGCTGTTGGGGTTAGTACTACGTTAAACACACACTTTTTTATTCATTCATAGGATCTGGGCATCGCAGGCAAGGCCAGCATTTATTGCCCATCCCTAATTGCCCTTGAGAAGGTGGTGGTGAGCTGCCTTCTTGAACCGCTGCAGTCCGTGTGGTGATGGTACTCCCACAATGCTGTTAGGGAGGGAGTTCCAGGATTTTGACCCAGTGACAATGAAGGATTGGCGATATACTTCTAAGTCAGGATGGTGTGTGACTTGGAGAGGAACTTGGAGGTGGTGGTGTTCCCATGTGCCTGCTGCCCTTGTCCTTCTAGATGGTAGAGGTCGTGGGTTTGGGAGGTGCTGCTGAAGGAGCCTTGGCGAGTTGCTGCAGTGCACCTTGTAGATGGTACACACTGCAGCTACGGTGCGCTGGTGGTGGAGGGAGTGAATGTTTAAGGTGGTAGATGAGGTGCCATTCAAGAGGGCTGCTTTGTCCTGGATGGTGTCAAGCTTTCTGAGTGTTGTTGAAGCTGCAAAAAATGTCCTAGTAAAGGATCCCCTTGGAATGAGTGACCATAACATGGTTGAGTTCCATATTCAATTAGAGGGTGAGAAGGTTGGATCTCAAACAAGCGTGCTGAGCTTGAATAAAGGAGACTATGAAGGTATGAGAGCGGAATTAATTAGAGTGGACTGGGAAAATAGATTAAAGGGTAAGACGGTACATGACCAGTGGTGTACATTTAAGGAGTTATTTTACAACTTCCAAAAAATGTGGTGCACATTTAAGGAGTTATTTTACAACTTCCAAAAAAAATATATTCCACTGAGGAAAAAAGGGTGTAAAAGGAAAAGATAGCCATCCGTGGCTAAGTAAAGTAATTAAGGATAGTATCCGACTAAAAACAAGGGCATATAAGGTAGCCAAATCTAGTGGGAGGATGGAAGATTGGGAAGTCTTTAAAAGACAGCAAAAAATAACAAAAAGATTGATTAAGAAAGGGAAGATAGATTATGAAAGTAAATTAGCAAAAAATATAAAAACAGACAGTAAAAGTTTCTATAGTTATATAAAAAGAAAAAGGGTGGCTAAAGTAAATGTTGGTCCCTTAGAGGATGAGACCGGGAAATTAATGGTGGGAAACATGGAGATGGCAAAAACACTGAACAATTATTTTGTATCAGTCTTTACAGTAGAGGACACTAAGAATATCCCAACACTGGACAAACAGGGGGCTCTAGGGGGGGAGGAACTAAATACAATTAAAATCACTAAGGAAGTGGTACTTGGTAAAATAATGGGACTCAAGGCGGATAAATCCCCTGGACCTGATGGCTTGCATCCCAGGGTCTTGAGGGAAGTAGCGGTAGGGATTGTGGATGCATTGGTAATAATTTTCCAAAACTCACTGGACTCAGCAAAGGTCCCGGCAGATTGGAAAACTGCTAATGTAACACCCTTATTTAAAAAGGGTAGTAGGCAGAAGGCTGGAAACTATAGACCTGTTAGCCTAACATCTGTGGTTGGTAAAATTTTGGAGTCCATTATTAAGGAGACAGTAACGGGACATTTGGATAAACATAATTTAATAGGGCAAACTCAGCATGGTTTCATGAAGGGGAAGTCATGTTTAACAAATTTGCTTGAGTTTTTTGAGGAAGTAACATACAGGGTGGATAAAGGGGAACCAGTGGACGTAGTGTATTTAGACTTCCAAAAGGCATTTGACAAGGTGCCACACAAAAGATTATTGCTCAAGATAAAAAATCACGGGATTGGGGGTAATATTCTGGCGTGGGTGGAGGATTGGCTCTCTAACAGAAAGCAGAGAGTTGGGATAAATGGTTCATTCTCAGATTGGCAACCAGTAACTAGTGGTGTTCCGCAGGGGTCAGTGCTGGGTCCCCAACTCTTTACAATCTATATTAACGATTTGGAGGAGGGGACCGAGTGTAACATATCAAAGTTTGCAGATGATACAAAGATGGGACGGAAAGTAGTGAGTGAGGAGGACATAAAAAACCTGCAAAGGGACATAGACAGGCTAAGTAAGTGGGCAGAGATTTGGCAGATGGAATACAATACTGGAAAGTGTGAGGTTATGCACTTTGGCAGGAAAAATCATAGAGCAAGTTATTATCTTAATGGCAAGAAACTGGAAAGTACTGTAGTACAAAGGGATCTGGGGGTCCTGGTGCACGAAACTCAAAAAGATAGTATGCAGGTGCAGCAAGTGATTAAGAAGGCCAATGGAATGTTGGCTTTTATTGCTAGGGGGTTGGAATATAAAAACAGGGAGGTATTGCTGCAGTTGTACAAGGTATTGGTGAGGCCGCACCTGGAATACTGCATACAGTTTTGGTGTCCATACTTAAGAAAAGACATACTTGCTCTCGAGTCAGTACAAAGAAGGTTCACTCGGTTAATCCCGGGGATGAGGGGGTGGTCATATGAGGAGAGGTTGAGTAGATTGGGACTCTACTCATTGGAGTTCAGAAGAATGAGAGGCGATCTTATTGAAACATATAAGATTGTGAAGGGGCTTGATCGGGTGGATGCGGTGAGGATGTTCCCAATGATGGGTGAAACTAGAACTAGGGGGCATAATCTTAAAATAAGTGGCTGCTCATTCAAAACTGAGATGAGGAGAAACTTCTTCACTCAGAGGGTGGTAGGTTTGTGGAATTTGCTGCCCCAGAAAGCTGTGGAAGCTACATCATTAAATAAATTTAAAACAGAAATAGATAGTTTCCTAGAAGTAAAGGGAATTAAGGGTTACGGGGAGCGGGCAGGAAATTGGACATGAGTCTAGGTTCGGAATGGTCATGGCCCTGTGGGTAGTGGAGCGGGCCCAGGGGCCGTGTAGCCTTGTTCTGCTCCTACTGTGTTCTAATTCTGTTAGATTTCAGGAGATGGTTTTATTCCTGTTCCTGGCTGGGGTGGAGATCGCCTTTACAGAAGGTAAGTACTGTAGAAAATATAGGGACAGAGTGATCTCCTGGAAGAATTTCGATCGCCTAGATGGGTCGGAGAGGAATTTCCCAGATTTTTTTCTCCCAAATTGGCCATTGGGTCTTTATCTGGTTTTTCGCCTCTCCCGAGAGATCACATAGGTTCGGGTGGATGCAGAGTGATAGAAGATTTGAGGTTAGGATCAGATCAGCCATGATCTTATTGAATGGTGGAGCAGGCTCGAGGGGCCGATTGGCCTACTCCTGCTCCTATTTCTTATGTTCTTATGTTCTTATGCATTCATCCAGGCAAGTGGAGAGTATTCCATCACACTCCTTACTTGTGCCTTGTAGATGGTGGTAAGACTTTGGGGAGTCAGGAGGTGAGACATTCGCTGCAGAATACCTAGCCTCTGACCTGCTCTTATTGCCACAGTAAATATATGGCTGGTCCAGTTAAGTTTCTGGTCAATGGTGACCCTCCAGGATGGCGTTGAATGTCAAGGGCAGTGGTTCGACTCTCACTTGTTGGAGATAGTCATTGCCAGGCACTTGTGTAGCGCGAATGTTACCTGCCACTTATCAGCTCAATCCTGAATGTCATCCAGGTCTTGCTGCATGCGGGCATGGACTGCTTCATTATCTGAGGAGTTGTGAATGGCACTGAAGCCTGTGCAGTCATCAGCGAACCACCCCATTTTTGACCTTCTGATGGAGGGAAAATCATTGATGAAACAGCTGAAGATGGTTGGGCCTAGGACACTGCCCTGAGGAACTCCTGCAGCGATGTCCTGGGGCTGTGATAATTGTCCACCAACCACCACAACCATCTTCCTTTGTGCTAGTTATAACTCCAGCCAGTGGAGAGTTTTCCCCCTGTTTCCCATTGACTTCAGTTTTACTAGGGCTCCTTGATGCCACACTCAGTCAAATGCTGCCTTGATGTCAAGGGCAGTCACTCTCACCTCACCTCTGGAATTCAGCTCCTTTGTCCATGTTTGTACCAAGGCTGTAATGAGGTCTGGAGCCAAGTGGCCCTGGCGGAACCCAAACTAGGCATCAGTGAGCAGGTTATTAGTGAGTAAGTGCCGCTTGATAGCACTGTCGACGACACCTTCCATCACATTGCTGATGATTGAGAGTAGACTGATGGGGCGGTAATTGGATTTGTCCTGCTTTTTGTGGACAGGACATACCTGGACAGTTTCCCACATTGTCAGAGAGTGGGAGAGAGTGAATCACTGGCCGGCAGTATCCCTCGGGAGTGTAGTGGACCTGGGAGGAGCGCTCTAGTTCCTCCTGGCTCCACATCAAACAAAACCAACCATTTTTTACCTAACTTTTTGGTGGCGGCCACTTGCTTGGCCTCATCCATGCCAACAAAACCTGAGCCCTTGTGATTCTAATCAATTCAACTTGTATTCTATTAAATACTTAAATTTTGTTTCGCTCATGGTCTTCATTTACTTCAAAACAGACTGATCCTGCTAGGCACGCTGAGGTACTCTGTTAATCAAGTTTGGTGTCAACAAGCCAAGGTGTTCTGTTCATGATAAGAGCCCACATTATTCTTGGTATAAAGTAGCTTATAAAATTCTTCTACTGGAAATAAAAGCAGAAAATGCTGGAAATAATCAGCAGGTCAGGCAGCATCTGTGGAGAGAGAAACAGAGTTTTAACATTTCAGGTTGATGACCCTTTGTCAGAATGTATTTGCTGGGAGCCGCGGTCTCCTAGCCTTTCTTTTGTTCTTTCTTTGTTGCTGTAAATCCTCATGACCTTCAACGGGGTGACATTATTCAAAGATTATTTGGGGAAACCAAAATAAAAACACAATCACATATTATTCAGTTTTAAGCAGCTCTTTCTTGAAAGCAGAATTAAAAGATATTTATAATGTAATAACTGCTACAAACTTAGATAGTATAAATTGTGAATCATGCAGCTTGAAGAGAAAACCTGTGGAAAAAACTAAATGTAGATATTTCATCCCTCAGCTAAAGTACCTTCAAGCACCTGTTTGAGTCTCCGTATCCGACTCTGGCCACGAAGAATGTGTTGTTGAGTGGTTTTCATTAACAGACAATTGCTCCTTTTTAAGCTTTTGTTTAGCAAAAAATAAGCAAAACTGCCCTGTTATTGTATCACAAAGCTGGAAATGGTCGTTGCCAAGCACTGATTAAATCAGACAGCGAGACAGGCTGACCCATCATTGAATTAGAATAAACTGGCAGATAGTTGATCTGTACCAGATATTCACTGGTCTACGTAGACAAGTGGTGAACAGAAATGATTCCTCTGCCATTAAGCTTGTGTGGCAGTTATTTACTTAATTGCAGACTGAATATTTTATAGTTTAATACATTTTTCTGTAGTACAACATTAATTAATTAGTCAATTACTAGTTCTGACTGTAGGTTAAGCATCCAGTAATACTATTAGTTAATCAGTTGGCTGCAATTAGTGTCCTCAAATGAAAACCTGCCAGAAAGTGTGTGTGGGGACATGGAGTGAAGATAGGATGAGGCTTGGCTAAATTTGGCATTTTTTCATTGGCACTGTGGGGAAAATGTAATTCTGCACATTCATTTGGGATCCTGGAGGTAATAATTGTAAGTATTGAGTGGCAGATAGAAAATACAAATGGCTGGTTTAATCTTCAAATTTTAAACTGTGCTCATGACTTCATTCAGGATATGTTTTTCCGCAATGAAGCAATCCTGATCTGCGCCAACAGCAGCAAGATCTGCAAACTAACACCACCTTATTGCAGTGAGAGGCAACAAACATAGCATTGCCCAACTACAGAGAGAGAGAGCTCTCCAACCACAACGAGCAACCAGTTTGATTCAAAAGTTATCTTTCGTGATTAGCAAAAGTAACAGACCTTTGACCCCTTCCTTCAATCTTGCTTCATCTGTGTCTAACTTACTGGTGCATCCTTCCAGACCACTCTTTTCTACTGTCAGTGTGGCTAAGTTTATTGTTTTAACCTTTTTTTGGTCTAAGATTTTTGCTTGCCATCTAGGCCATGCTACTGCAACTGTTAGCTTTTGGTGCCACTGTTTCCCTCCTGGAGTCCCGACCTAAGCTTTTCCCCCATGCTGCCGGGGACACAAATGCTCAGTTTGGTAAGGAGTCTCCTCATTTGAAATAAACTCTTTCACTCTGACACCCTAATGCTCCTTAATTTAAAACAAGCTCTAACCCTAATCCTAATTTAGGCATATTTTGTTCTGAAATATAATCCCTGGGCTCCCTGGGGCTGGGAGAGTGGAGATCAAAGAATCTTGAGCCCCATCACAACACTGTTGAAAAGAAAGGGACAAAGGAAATGAACAAATCAAGCATGTGAATTGGACATGTATATATGTTAATGGAAGGAAATTTAGATTTGGAAAATACTTTTGAAAATTGCATTGCTACATTTTACTAGTAACATTAAACAAATTTACATTTTCTGCAAAAATACAATTTTCTTTATGGTATGAGTGTGTCTAACTATTTATGAAATCCCAAGGATTGTGTGAGGGGAAGGAGAGAAATAAAAGATTGTTCAAGGCTGGGTGAGCACCATTTGTTAACAAATTCCACTTTAACCTGTGCTGTAGCTATGCTTTCAAAACCATGATAATGAGCAGAGAGACATTTTATCCCTCAATATGAAAGCCACCATTGCAAATTAAAAACAAATCACTATTATCAAACTTTTTAACATTTTTTGGATGAGCAGCCAAAGAAAGGGAAGCTTAAAAATCTTTATAGCAATATATATATGGTTTATAGACCATAATTTAATTTCTGGGTTTAGGTGAGGGGTATAAGATGTTTAACAACTTTAGGGACTTCATTCTGATTTTTGACATCATCTGACCACTCCCCCTTGATAAGCTTACAATTGTCCCCTTACTCGTCATATACAGAACTGATTCATTTTAATCCGTAATTATTAGTATCTCAACACAGACATTACGTAAATAAATTCTGAACTATTAGACTGCAAGGGGGGAAATTTTAAATTGTCGGGAATGTTTCTGACAGTCTGAACTCACGCATAAAATGAAAAGGCAGATAAAACAAAGCTGTAATTTATTGTGGGTGGAGGTGAAATGATTCCTACTCGTGTTTCAGTTGTTGGATGTACTTTTCTGAAACTGTCATCTAAACTTTAATTAAGCTTATTAATTGATACCTGGATCCAATTAAAGAAATCCATGCACACTTTTCTTCTCACTGCCCTGACCCGAACATAGTTTGCCTTAAAATACAATTCAGAATTTTTACTAACAGGATGGAGAGTTTGAGCAACAGTGCACCATCTTGTAGACCCCGCAGACCCTTTGCTCATGGGTTAGAGAACTTTCTAAACTCTGCATAATCTAGTGAGCCATGTCTTTGCCACCCATCGTGGCTGCCAACATTGTGTCGGGTGAGGAACACGATAAGTGACTGTTATGGACACACAGGTCCAGAACTCTCAGAATAAGAACTTATCGCAGGAGGAGAGCATAAAGGGCAAGACTGTCTTATCATAACCTTAAAGAGAAACTTTGTCCGCGGAGGCTGGGGCTTTGCAAGAAAGCACTCATTGACATTTGCTAATGTGAGCCAATAGCTTGAGTGTATTCTCAGTAATTAGAACTGCACTGCCTAAAGCTGTCAAGGTCACTGTGCTGCTAGCTGTTTTCTAGCACCTGCTATAGATGTGAAACAAAAAACCAAAGGTTGATTTCTACTTTTATAGTTGAAGTTCCCAATGCACTATTTCAGAGAGCTTATAGCCTGGTACATTTTTATTAAATGTGGAAAGAAAGCAAGGGATAGAAATTGGTATGCGTTGCACCCCGTTTTTACTCAGTGATAATGTCTGCAATAAGAACATAAGAACTAGGAGCAGGAGTAGGCCATTTGGCCCTTCGAGCCTGCTCCGCCATTCAATAAGATCATGGCTGATATTCCACCTCATCTCCACTTTCCTGCACTATCCTCATATCCCTTAATTCCCTTAATATTCAAAAATCTATCGATCTCTGTCTTGAATATATTCAATGACTGAGCCTCGACAGCCCTCTGGGGTAGAGAATTCCAAATATTCACTACCCTCTGAGTGAAAAATGTCTCCTCATCTCAGTCCTAAATGGCCGACCCCTTATTCTGAGACTATGCCCCTGGTACTAGACTCCCCAATCAGGGGAAACATCCTCCCTGTGTCTACCCTGTCAAGCCCTGTAAGAACTTTGTATGTTTCAATGGGATCACCTCTCATTCTTCTAAACTCTAGAGAATATAGGCCTAGTCTACTCAATCTCTCCTCATAGGACAATCCCCCCATCCCAGGAACCAGTCTGGGGAACCTTCATTGCACTCCCGCTATGGCAAGTATATCCTTCCTTAGGTAAGGAGACCAAAACTGTACACAATACTCCAGGTGTGGTCTCACCAGAGCCCTATATAATTGCAGTAAGATGTCTTTACTCTTATATTCAAATCCTCTTGTAATAAAGGCCAACATACCATTTGCTTTCCTAATTGCTTGCTGTACCTGCATGTTAACTTTCAGTGATTCGTGTGCAAGGACACCTAGGTCCCTCTGAACACCAACATTTCCCAATCTCTCACCATTTAAGAAATACTCTGCTTTTCTATTTTTCCTACCAAAGTGGATAACTTCACATTTCTCCACATTATGTTCAATTTGCCATGTTCTTACCCACTCACTTAGCCTGTCTATATCCCCTTGAAGCCTCCTTGTATCCTCCTCCCAACTTACATTCCCACCCAGCTTTGTAGCATTATCAAACTTGGATATATTACAATAGCAAAACATTTGGTCCCCTCATCCAAATCATTGATGTAGATTGTGAATAGCTGAGGTCCAAGCACTGATCCTTGCGGTACCCCACTAGTTACAGCCTGCCAACCCGAAAATGACTCGTTTATTCCTACTCTCTCTTTTTTGTCCATTAACCAATCCTCAATCCATGCTGGTATATTACCCACAATCCTATGAGCCCTAATTTTGTTTAATAACCTCTTGTGTGGCACCTTATCGAATGCCTTCTGAAAATCCAAATACACCACATCCACTGGTTCCCCCTTATCTATTATGTTATTTACAAGCTTAAAAAAAACTGTAACAGATTTGCTAAACACGATTTCCCTTTCATAAATCCATGTTGACTCTGCCCAATCCTATTATTATTTTCTACGTGCTCTGTTACCACGTCATTAATAATAAATTCTAGCATTTTTCCAACTACTGATGTCAGGCTAACTGGTCTATAGTTCTCCATTTTCTCTCTCCCTCCTTTATTAAATAGTGGAGTGACATTTGCCACCTTGCAATCCATGGGAACTGTTCTAGAATCTATGGAAATTTGGAAAATGACAACCAATGCATCCACTATCTCTACAGCCACCTCTTTCAAAACCCTAGGATGTAGGCCATCAGGTCCAGAGGATTTATCGGCTTTCAGTCCCCTTAATTTCTCTAATACTATTATTTTGCTAATATTAATTTCTTTCAGTTCCTCATTCTAACTAGATCCTTGGTTCTCCACTATTTCCGGGAAGTTTTATGCGTCATTTTCTGTGAAGACAGACACATTGGGCTGGATTTTCTCAGCCCCGAGGAGGCGGGTATGGAGGCGGGACTGCTGGTAAAGTTGCAGAAAGTGGGGGCGGATGGCAAACCCGCCCCCATCCTGCCTCCGTGCCCATTTGCCAGGAGGCGGGAAGATGTGCTGCTTCCGATCCCGTCTCCTGGAGGCGAGAAAGGGATTACATTTTCTGCCTGTTAACAGGTAGTTAACAGGCAGAAAAAAGAATGAGTCCCATTTTACATTTTTAGGTGAAGGCTTCCCGACCTCGGAGAACCCAGCCGAGTTGGAGGAGTCGAGTAGGAGGTCTGCGGGGGTCGGAGGGGTCTGAAAGTAAGATGTAGAGGTGAGTGATGGGTGCAAGTGTGTAGTGGTAAGTATGTAAGGCGAGTGTTAAATGTTAGAAAATGTTCACTTACCTTGGTTTCTGCCTCCAGCCTTCATCCGCTCTGGATCGGGAGACCCGACATCTTCCTTGTCGATTTCACAGACTGGCTGTTGGATCCTCTGAACCAACAGTCATCTGAAATCTACAAAGTTGAAAGGTTTGATGAGTCCTGATCACAAGGACTCATCAAACTACAGAGAATGTCAGTGTTTGACAGCTTCACAGAGCTGTCAAACGCTGACATTTCTTCTTTCAAGAAATCTTGACAGATAGCATGTCAGACGTTGACGTGCTCTGTCAGTGACTTCCCCCTAATTGGCCTGCTGAGCCCGCAGGGCGGGCTTAACAAGGTCATTCAGAGGAAAGTCCTGCTGGTTGGCCAGAAGAGGATGGAGACGGGACATAGACCTGACAAGCAGCAGTCCCGCCTCCAACTCGTCTCCATTGAAAAAATCCAGCTCAAAGTATTTGTTTAATTTCTCTCCCATTTCCTTATTCCCTATTATAATTTATCCTGTCTCAGCCTGTAAGTGACTCACATTTACTTTCGCTAATCTTTTCCTTTTTACATACCTGTAGAAGCTTTTACAGTCTGTTTTTATGTCTCTCGCTGGTTTACTCTCATTCCATTTTCCCTTTCTTTATCAATTTCTTGGTCCTCCTTTGCTGAATTCTAAAATCCTCCCAAACCTAAGGCTTACTACTCTTTTTGGCAACATTATAAGCCTCTTCCTTTGATCTAATACTATCTTTAACTTCTCTTGTTAGCCACAGTTGGACCACTTTTCTTGTGGGGTTTTTGTGCCTTAAAGGAATGTATATTTGTTGTAAATTATGTATTAATTCTTTAAATGCAAGCCATTGCTTGTCTACCGTCATACCTTTTAATGTAGTTTCCCAATCTACCTTAGCCAACTTGCCCCTCATACCTATGTAGTTTGCTTTGTTTAGATTTAAGACCCTACTATCGGATTTAACTAAATCACTTTCAAACTCAATATAAAATTCTATCATATTATGGTCACTCTTCCCTAAAGGCCCCTTTACTACAAGGTTATTAATTAACCCTTTCTCATTGCACAATACTAGATCTGAAATAGCCTGTTCCCTCATTGGTTCCTCAACATACTGATCTAGAAAATTATCTTGCATAAATTCCATGAATTCGTCCTCCACACATTAACAGTAAATTTGGTTTGCCCAGTCTATATGTAGATTAAAGTCCCCCATGATTACTGTATTACCCTTGTTACATGCACCTATAATTTCCTGATTTATACTCTGCCCTACATTATAACTATTGTTTGAGGGCCTATAAACAACTCCCACCAATGTTTTCTGACCCTTGCTGTTTCTTGGCTCCACCCAAACTAATTCTACTTCTTGATTTTCGGAGCTAAGATCCTTTCTCTCTACTGTCATTATCCCATCCTTTATATCTGCCTATTAAGGTAGTAAGCACAAAAATATTGAAGATGCTTAATGCAGCTGGATCCTATAATGGGAGAGCTGGGTTCCAGAAGGATACATTTTTTTGGGCTTAATAGCTTAGACTCGGCCTTGATTTGTGTTATGTTCCATGTATAGATCATGTGCAGACTTTGACCATTTTTTCATTCAGACTAACCATTATGACATAATTTAAAAACATTGGTTTGCAATTTTAATTCCATACTATTATAGAAATAGGGAGGATGGTGCAGTAATTTGCTTGCACAGTAATCGCAGGTGGTTGTGCTCCTTGATTTAAGCCCTCAATTAATTAAATGCTTAGGTTACAATTGCTGCTTCTAATTCCTCTTTTGTCACCTGTCTAATTTAAAAATCGCTGAGATTTTTAGGTATTACTTAAATTAAATCTTGAATGTTTTTTGTCATAAGAGGCTTGACAAATTTCTTGCTTGAAGGAGACAACTAAAATGCCTTTATTTTCAATAAACCGGCTGTTGTAAAGGAGGAGGTAGTAGAGAAATTGGATAGGATAAAACGGATAAAGAGGATGTACTTAAAATGTTGGCAGTGCTCAAAGTAGAAAAGTTACCCAGAGGATGCATCCTCGGTTGCTAAGGGAAGTAAAGGTGGGAATTCCGGAGGCTCTGGCCACAATCTTCCAATCCTCCTTAGATATGGGAGTGGTGCCAGAGGACTGGAGGAGTGCGAATGTTACACCCTTGTTCAAAAAAGGGGAGAGGGATAAACCCAGCAACTACATACCAGTCAGCCTAACGGCAGTGCTAGGAGAGCTCTTAAAGACAATAATCTGGGACAAAATTAATTGGCACTTGGAAAAATATAGGTTACTAAATGAAGGCCAGCATGGATTTGTTAAAGGCAAACTGCATTTGACTAACTTGATTGAGTTCTTTGACAAAGTAACAGAGAGGGTTGATGAGGGTAATGCTGTGTACATGGACTTTCAAAAGGCATTTGATAAAGTACCACATAATAAACTTGTTAACTAAATTAAAGCCCATGGGATTAAAGGGGCAGTGGCTGCGTGGATGCAAAATTGGCTAAGGGACAGAAAGCAGAGAATTGTGGTGAACGATTGTTTTTCAAACTGGAGGCAAGTATACAGTAGTATCCCCCAGGGGTTGGTATTAGGACTGCTTCTCTTTCTGATTTATGTTAATGACCTGGACTTGGGTATACAGGGCATAATTTCAAAGTTTGCAGATGACACGAAACTAGGAAATGTACTAAACAGTGAGGAGGATAGCAACAGATTTCAGGAGGACATAGACAGTCTGGTGAAATGGGCAGACTGATGGCAGATGAAGTTTAACGCAGAGAAGTGTGAAGTGATACATTTTGGTAGGAAGAATGAGGAGAGGCAATATGAACTAAATGATACAATTTTAAAGGGGGTGCAGGAACAGAGAGACCTGGGGATGTATGTACACAAATCTTTGAAAGTTACAGGACAAGTTGAGGAGGCTGTTAAAAAAGGCACACGGGATCCTTGGCTTTATAAATAGAGGCATGGGGCTTGACTTTCCAAGCCCCGTGGAGGCGGGAGTGGTGGGAAAATTGCAGAATCGGGGGGCAGGAACCCATTCCGCCCCCAACCCGCCTCCGTGTCAATGTCCCAGGAGGCGGGTATCCAACCTGTGCTGGGAGCCGCCTCCCCGAGGCGGGAAGGGGATTAGTGCCAATTAACTGCCTGTTAACAGGTAGTTAACAGGCAGTTTTTTGCCTAATCCCTATTTTTAGCCCTGAAGTGTGGGCTTCCCGATGGCTCTGAACCACGCCAAGTTAGCAAGGTGGACCATCGGCCTGAAGGGGTTGGAGGGGTCGAAATGTCCGTTGTGCAGGTGAGTGATGGGTGCATGTGTGCAGAGGTAAGTGTAAAGTGTTTTAATAAGTTTTACTTACCTTTACTTTCTCCTGCAGGCTTCCTCCCTTCAGTTCTCGGGAGTACCCCAGCTCACCGGCACAGAAAGCAGAATGGCCGCTGAACTGTCAAAAGCTGCAGCCTCTGCTTTCTGGTCAGGAGAGCTCTCTAACTGAGTCTGAGTAGAAGGACTCAAGTTAGAAGACAGATTATCAGTGTTTGACAGCTTCACAGAGCTGGCAAACGCTGATTTTTCATCTGTCAAAAGCTCTTGACAGATGAAATGTCAATCGCTGATGTCACCAGTAACCAGGTGTCCCATAATTGGCCTGCTGAGCCTGCTGGGCGGGCTTAACAAGGTCAATCAAGGGAAAATAGCGTGGGTTGGCCACAAGTCGATAGAGGCAGGACTACAACCCAAAAAGTGGGAGTCCTGCCTCCAAAAGCCCCCCATTGACAAAATCCAGCCCATGGAGTGCAAAGTCAAGGAAGTTATGCTAAACCTTTATAAAACACTGGTTAAGTTCCAGCTGGAGTATTGTGGTCACTACACTTTATGAAGGATGTCAAGGCCTTGGAGAGGGTGCAGAGGAGATTCACTACAATGGTACCAGGGACGCAGGACTTCTGCTATTTGGAGAGACTGGAGAAACTTGGATTGTTCTCCTCAGAGTAAAGAAGGTTAAGGGGAGATTCTGATAGAGATGTTCAAAATAATGAAGTGTTTTGGTAGAGTAAATAAGGAGAAACTATTTTCAGTGGCAGAAGGGTCGGTAACCAGAGGACACAGATTTAAAAGCAAAATACTGTGGATGCTGGAAATCTGAAATAAAAACAGAAACAGCAGTACTAACGTTTCAGTGAAGGTCATCGACCTGAAATGTTAATTTGTTTCTCACTCCACAGATGCTGCCTTACCTGCTGAGTATTTCCAGCATTTTCTGTTTTTTTGACACAGATTTAAGGTGATTTGCAAAAGAACCAGAGGCGACATGTGGAGAATTATTTTTACGCAGCGAGTTGTTATGATTTGGAATGGACTGCCTGAAAGGGTGATCGAAGCAAATTCAATTGTAACTTTCAAGAGGGAATTGAATATATACTTGAAGGGGAAGAATTTTCAGGGCTATGGGGAATGAGCAGGGGAGTGGGTCTAATTGGATAGCACTTTCAAAGAGCTGGCATAGGCAGGATGGGCTAAATGGTCTGCTTCTGTGCTGTATCATTCGGTGATTCTATAGTTCTTTTCCTCCCCCTACTATGCCCCTCCATTTAGCTGGGGGTTTGAGAGCATAGCATTTACTTCAGGTTTCTCCACCATGTAATGCTATTCCATTATTGACTAATAAGAGATGGAATTCTGATCCTACCACTTTTTTGCTCCTTCAAGATCAAACATCCTATTTCCATCGAGAAATTGCTTTTAAAGTGAATTGAATTTGTGCTTATGAAGCAAATATGATGTTCTTCTCACCAGTATTGGTGGCATTTTTTATAAATTTGACTATAATAGCAGGCAGAATGAGTGCCTTTGCTCTGCTCTACACATGATCCCAGAGCTGATGTTCGTGCAACACTGGTAAAGCAGCTTTTATCAAACAAAAGTAGGAAAAAAAGTTGTTCTTGACTGTAAATATGTTTTCAGGCATTACATTTAATGATATACTGGATACCTGAATCTCCTCACTTGTTATGCTGGTAAACTGGTGCAACCTGGGCAGGGGTGGGGGGAGTAAAATTCACTGGGGAGCTGTTCTGCCACCTACATGGCACCTGATGCCACGCTCAAGATTTAGTACCAGACATGATGTCAGGTGTATTTGTTGGGTGAAAATAAATACACATCTAATCTGTGGTAAAGTAAAAGGTGCAGTTTATTGAAAACAGAGCTCTGGGAGAAGCATCTCAGACCCCGCGGTCTGTGCGAGCGCCTTCTCTCCGATCAACAAAATTCACAAGCTTATATACAGTACAAGACTGGGGCACACCGATAGCCGTTATTACATTACTTATTCCTTGGCCAATCCGGCCCAATTATATTCCTTCAAAAACAACCTAATTATAACTTTACATCGTTAGCTAAGCCCCTTCTTTCAGTTCTGTCTTTTATCTAAGTTTGTCCAGTTATCTGGATCGCAGGGTCCATTCTTGCTTCATCGTGGCTTCGGCCGATCACGAGTCAGTGACTCGTGATTGGACATGGCTTAAAGGTTAATCAAATATACCTTACATACATCCGCGTGACAGTTGTTACTTCGTAACCTGATTGTTCTGCAAATGTTAACCTTGTTATTGCAGCTTCTCATATCTCCACATGCTTAATCACTTTTGTAGTTCAGTTTCTGACCATCTGTTCCATTTGTGGGTTCAACTAGTTTCAACCGAAACTAGGTTGTCATGCTGTGTCGTTTGACTGCAACATTCAACTGGCTCAAATCCCAACCCTTCAATCCCTCCTGTTGGTCCCGGTTCAAATTTAGATTTTGCCCCGGGATACCAACTTCCAATGCCGTTTCTTGCCATCCACCGGGTAGTCACCCTGTATTGAGGGTTGGGCTCAATTGTCCTGAGCTCGTCCTTTGCTGATCATCATGTGAATCTTTACATGTGAGACTCGTCGTCTTGTAGTTGCTTGTAGTTTGTCTGTCGTTGATAGCAGGGGTTTTATCGCATCTCCAGATGCTACTGGAATGCTGGCAAGTGCCAATCTGCTAGGGAGGGCAAGTGATGGATGTATGGCACCACATAGCCCAAATAGCAGGACCCGGTCCAATTTCATGGAAGCCATGGGTATGCTTTATGCCTGTAACGCCCGTGTGTAATTGAGACACGGACTGCAGAAGTTGGTTATAACAGGTGTTTACTGAATGGAGACAAAACTGGAACTACTATACAAGGTTACTACACAGGCTTATATACAGGGGTGGTCACTACTGGTACTGCAGTATACAGGGGCTGCAGAATATAGTTCCTTCTTCAAGGTACATACACTACAATTCCTCCCCTTTTAGCAAAACAATACATAATATTCGATTAATAATTAAATAACATATTTACAATTACAGTCGCTATCTACATTAGCTGAAATTAATCGATTATAAATTCAGTCTTTGAGGAGGCTTCCTGATTCTGTCCGGATAACGCCTCTTTGGGGTATCAGGTTCTTCTGGCAAAGTTGATTCGGGATCAACGTCGTTGTTTGGTTCGTCTGCTTCCAATATCACCGATTCTGAGGTAGATGCAATTGGTACTTCGGTTTCATTACCAGGTGTATAGGATCGTGGTGTAGATTTGACGTTTTCCAGTGACTCTAGAATCTGGTCAGCATGGCGTCTTACAATGCTCTCTCCAACGTCCACGGTATACATTAGAGGTCCCTGCCGTGTGCAGATCATTCCTGGCTGCCATTTCTCTGTGCGGTAGTCCCGGGCCAAAACTGGTTGACCTATCTTAAAACTCCTGGTTGGCCTTTCATTCATATTCTAAAACTGCCTGTTCTCCACATCTCTTCTGATGTTTGGCTTAACCAAATCCAAGCGGCATCTTAGTCTTCGATTGAAGAACATCATGGCTGGAGTTTGGTTGGTAACCGCATGTGTCGCATTCCGGTAGGCAAACAAGAAGTTATCCACCTTGTGTTGTAGGGGTATGTCTTCATTACACATTGCCTTGATAGCCTTCTTGAATGTTTGAACGAACCTCTCAGCCAATCCATTGGTGGCTGGATGATATGGGGCGGATGTGTAATGCTTAACACCATTGTTCTTCCGGAACTCTTCAGACACAACTGTGGTCCATTGTCGGAGCAAATCTGTTCAGGCAGCCCATTTCTGGCGAATATGGTTCGTAAGACTGTGATAGTTTTTTCTGTGGTGGTTGAGGACGTTTTTATTACCTCTGGCCACTTTGAATGTGCATCCACCGCAATTAAAAACATCGAGTCCATAAATGGACCAGCAAAATCAATGTGTACCCTTTGCCATGGAGATGAGGGCCACTCCCATGGATGTAGAGGGACTTGTGGTGGGGCGTTTTGGACCTTCTGGCATCCTGTACAGCTCTTGGTCATCTCTTCGATTTCTCTATCGATTCCCGGCCACCACACAAACGCTCTGGCTAAGTTCTTCATTTTTACCCCTCCCAGATGACCCTCATGAAGCTCATTGAGCACTCTATCCTTCAATTTGGGTGGAATTACTACTCTGGATCCACACATCAAGGTTCCTCTGCACACTGACAGCTGTTCTCTTCTTGGCGAGAATGCTGGCAACAGTGGTTCGCCATGTGCTGGCCATCCCTTCACCGTTAAATCATAGACCCTGGAGAGTGTCGGGTCATTTTGTGTTTCCTTTTCTATGTTTGCATTCGTCACAGGTAGACATTCGACTATGGTCGAGTGGAATATCTCCACAGGATCCACTGCAGGTGCTTCTTCCACCGTCGGCAATGGTAGGCACGACAATCCATCAGCATTCCCATGCTGTTTAGTTCCTTTGTACTCGATGTCATATTGGTGTGCCCCTAGGAAAAGGGACCACCTCTGTAGCCGTTGTGCTGTCATTATCGGGACGCCCTTCTTAGGGTTGAAAATGGAGACAAGAGGTTGATGATCAGTTAGTAGAGTAAATTTCTGTCCGTGCAGGTAGTGATTGAACTTCTTCACCCCCCACACCAGGCTGAGGGCCTCTCTGTCAATCTGGGCGTAGTTATGCTCGGCTGCAGTTAACGAGCGTGACGCAAAAGCTATCGGCCTCTCTGAACCATCAAGGGATTTATGTGACAGTACCGCTCCAACGCCGTAGGGAGATGCATCACACGCCAGTCTTATCGGTAGTGATGGGTTGTAGTGAGCCAATACTTCTCTTGAAGTGATTAAGCCTTTACACTTCTGAAAGGCCCACTTACATTCATCGCTCCATTTCCATGCTACTCCAGTTTGTAGCAGGGCGTTCAGTGGGTGCAGAATTGTGGACAAATTCGGCAAAAACTTATGGTAGTAATTCACCAATCCGAGGAATGACCTCAGTTGCGACACACTTTCAGGCGCTGGAGCCTTAACTACCGCTTCAATTTTGTCAGGGGACTTATGTAACCCCTCTTCATCAATCACGTGGCCACAATACGATATTTGTTTCTTAAAAAACTCGCACTTGGGGCGATTGGCTCGTAGCCCATGTTCTCTTAGTCTAGTGAGCACCTGCTCTAGGTTGGCAAGGTGTTCACTGTCATTTTCACCTGTCACTAGGATGTCGTCCAAGTAACACTGAGTCCCCGGAATCCCTTGCAGGACTTGTTCCATCGTTCTTTGCCATATAGCCGGAGCTGATGCTACTCCGAATACCAGTCGATTATACTGGTAAAGACCTTTGTGAGTGTTTATCGTGAGATATTTCCTAGAGGATTCTTCAACCTCCATCTGCAAATATGCTTGCGCTAGGTCAATTTTTGTAAAACGTTTCCCTCCAGATAGTGAGGCGAAAATATCTTCTATCCTCGGAAGAGGATACTGTACTGTGTGAAGGACTGGCTTCACAGTCACCTTGAAGTCCCCACAGATGCGAACCTTCCTTGGCTCCTCAGACTTATTGTTTAACGTTTTCTTCATGACAGGAATGATGGGTGTCGCCCACTCGCTCCAGTCTACCTTAGCTAACACGCCTGCATTCTCCAGATTCTCTAGCTCTGCCTCGACGGCTGGGCGAATTGCATACGGTACCGGTCTTGCTTTGAAAAACTTGGGAATTGCATTCTCTTCTATTTTTATTGAGGCGGTTATGCCTTTAAGAGTTCCCAGTTCTTGTTGAAATACCTCTTTAGCGTTAGCCAAGATTTTTGACAATCGTCCAGGTGTGACGTCGTCAGCCTTTTTACCAGCCACCGTCAGTGCCTGAATGGAGTGCCAGTCTAAACTTATCTTTCTGATCCATTCACGTCCCAATAATGGTGGTCCACCATCTTGCAGTGTGTACAGATACAATTTCTGTATTTCCTTGCCGTTGTATTCGACAGGCACCCTTATTTTCCCTCTGGTGTATACTTTCTGCCCGTATATGTCTTCAAGACAATGGATGTGTCTTTCAAGGGTATGTGTGAGAATAGCCACTCGTAGTCTCATCGATTCATGACGGTCAGGGCTGATCCTGTATCCAATTCCATTTTGACTTGGGACCCTGCTATCGTGAGGGTGACCCAAATGGTTCGGTGATCCTCTTTTGTGATTACGTTGTGTAGTTTGAGACAGCTTAGTCTCTTGTTCCTGGATTCACTATCGCTCTTCTGGTCTTCAGAACTACCGTCTGTCATCTTTTGTACTTTCCTGTACTTTTCCTTAGTAATCTTTTTGTTGTCGTTAGTCTTCTTCCCGGACCGGCAAACTCGTGCAATGTGTCCCATCTTTCCGCATTGCCTGCATGTTTTGTCCTTGGACCAGCAGTCCTTCTGGTCATGGGTTGTTCTGCTGCAGCGATAACATTTTTCAAATCCCCGTGTCATTTCATGGGTGCCGTATTCCTGTGGCTTTTGCTGTATTTCCGCAGCTCCCTTTGCTGCTGCTTCGTACGATACTGCCACGCTGAAAGCCTTATCTATCGTCAGCTCTTTCTCTGAGAGTAACCTCTTCTGGGTTCCTTCACTCAGGAGTCCACAGACAAATTTGTCCCGTAGGGTATCTGCCAGCCCTGCTCCAAACTGGCAGTGTTTTGATAGCTTGCGTAGTTCCGTAAGGTAATCAGCATTGCTCTCATCTTTATGCTGATTTCTCTTGTGGAATTTAAATGTTTCTGCTATCAGCAGCGGTGTAGAATTTAGGTGTTCCTGTAGGATATCAACAATTTCGTTAAAACTCTTCGCCATCGGTTTTACTGGAGTGATCTGGTTCCGCAATAGGCCGTACGTTCTTGCGCCCATTAAGTTCAGTAGTACCGATGCCTTTTTCTCATCGGCTACTTCATTTGCCTTGCAATATACTTCGACTCTTTCCACATACGTGGTCCAGTCTTCTATTGCATTATCGAAGGCAGTGATATTGCCAGTCTTTGGCATCTTGGAGATCTAAGATGGCGCCTCCCGCGCTTTGCCTTCTTCCCCGATTGAACAAAATGGCGCCTCCCGCGCTTTGCCTTCTTCCCCGCTGGATTAAGATGGCGCCTCCTGCGCTTTCTGTCTTTTCCACTGCTGCTAGCACTGTTGCTGGCGTTTTTATGCCTTGATGGCGACGCCCTATGATCTTCGCGCACTTCCCCCCCCGCGCTGCTGCCAACGCCGCTCTCCGCGGTCCCCGTGGCAACTGCAGCTCCTCGCGGCTTTCTGCGCTTCTAATTTCTTTTATTTTAATTACTGTTCCCGTCGTCAGAGCAGACCCTATGGGACACTTTCCTCCCTCTTCTCGGGTCTGTACCCTGCCCGGCTTCACAGCACCGGCCGCGCCCTGTGTGCTCCACCCTCTCTCTCTCTCTCCTCTTCCCAACAACGCTGCTCGGCCCCGTTGAAAAGCCACCCGATCGAGCTCTAGCCCGCCGCAGCCCAGGAAGGATCAGTGCACTACCTGCCACCAGCCCGATTAGCTGGAACACCATAGACTGGAGAACCAAGCCCAGCTCTCGACAGCCTCTCCTGCAAATCTTCGAATTCGATGAATCAGAGGGCGGTTGCCCACGGTCGACGCCCGTTTCTTCTGGGTTTTTTTTTCTTTTTGGATTTCTTCCTTCTGGCCTCGACCTCTAACAACTTCGATTCAGGGATGGATCCCCGTGAGGTGGTGCAGAACTGTAGGTAAGTTCGGATCTGTTCGTCGCCAGTGTAACGTCCATGTGTAATTGAGACACGGACTGCAGAAGTTGGTTATAACAGGTGTTTACTGAATGGAGACAAAACTGGAACTACTATACAAGGTTACTACACAGGCTTATATATAGTGGTCACTACTGGTACTGCAGTATACAGGGGCTGCAGAATATAGTTCTTTCTTCAAGGTACATACACTACAATGCCCACAAATAAAATAGGTCCCGTTATAGGCAGCTAGGTTCATATTCATTGCGACTGTGGAAAAGCCGGACTCGCTGTTACTCCCTGTGATTCCGTTCCACTTCCCCCCCACTAGTGAGATTTGTTAAACCAGTTGTATTAAACTACTAAACTTCTAAGGGTGAACCTTGTTTGAGTGTTGTCCAATTATGTTTACAACTACTGTTTCCTGCTTCCAGATTCCCCTCTTCCCCTCTGCTTACATTCCTTATCCAACATATCACCCCAACGGGTCTTCAGACCCCAGTTGTGTTTTTGAGGATAAGGTACAGTGGCTTTTTGCTTATATTATACACGGGTTTGTACCATCCTTCAAACATGTTTAAGGGATATCCTGCACTCCTGAACTGTACTCTTTGTTCCTCCCGTTTTCTGCTCTGGGTGTCGTTACCATTAGTACTACTGCTCGTATTGTTTCTACTAACTAACCATTCTGCCATTTGAATTACGTTCAATAGTATTGGTCTAAGAGGGATTCCCCCGTTGGAGTGGATTGGGATATGGCTACATACCCAACACGCACTTTCTCCCTTGTCCCTTACATACACATAACTCATATACAAAAACGTATTAACATGTAACTCTCGCTTTTCCCGTGCCGGGTGGCATGTCACTCTGGTCAACGCCACACATATTCCACAAAACAATACTATAGTCAAATACATTTTAAAGACATATTAACAATTTTCCAAAGGGTTATTGAGATTGATTGCAGGTATCACCTGTTAAATATACAAATATGCATTTTAGTCCTTGTAGACCTTCAGTTGAGTCCAGTGTTTCCATCGCCCCATCCCCTTTATATATCTATATATACATGCGCAAGTATCTCCACTAATAAGGACTTCAGTTAAAGCAGCTGCATGTCCATGCTCACCTTCCGAGACGATTAACAGGTCATCCACGTATTGCAACACAGTGCTGTGATACGGGTTGCGGCTAACAGTGAACTCATTACCCTGTGGAATACCGCCGGGCTGTTATGGAACCCCTGAGGTAGCCTAGTCCATGTATACTGTCTTTCCCCGACCGTAAAGGCAAACTTATTCTGGGATTTCTGGTCTAAAGGTAAAGACCAGAATCCATTAGCTATGTCCAAAACTGTAAAAATCTTGTGCTCCGAGTTCAAGGCATTTAAGATTGTGGATGGGCTGGTCACTATTGGGTGCAATTTGGGCGTTACCTTGTTTAATTCAGTATAATCAACAGTCAGTCGGAATGATTTATCCGGTTTGGTGACTGGCCATACGGGCGAGTTGGTCGTGCTTTCGGTAATCCTAATTATGCCCCTTTCTTCCAGATCACGCACTATTTCTTGTACCGCTTCCCGTGCTTCTGGTTTAATAGGGTATTGCTTATGGGGCTTGTGTTCCGGACCTGGAACCGTGATTGGCTCCGTTTTTACCCGTCCGGTGTCCTGTTTTGTCTTAGCCCAAACCCCTTTCATAATTTTGCATATGGTCCCGTATGGTTTTCGTTCTAGTTCCCAATCCCTGCTCAAAGATGCTGCACTCCCTACCCTAGCCAAATTGGTGCATGGTTCATCCACACTGACCTTGGACCCATCTCCTTTGGACCAAACAATTTTATTTTGCGTGGAGTCCACCAATATATTAAATTCTTTTAGCAAGTCTATTCCTAATATGGTACCTTCGTTATTTGGACACACATAAAATTGGGCGGGGAGGAGTTTTCCTGTTATCTCTAAAACTTGTACTTCACTTTTATAAGCCTTAATTTTTATACCCCCTAATCCTACTATATATATATATATATAAATACTCCTTGGTTGTCGGAAGGGGCAAATCAGTCAAGGATACTGATGCTCCTGTGTCAACTAACATTTCACACAGCTGGCCCTCTAATAATGCTGCTACCCTTTCCTGTTTAATTTTTTACACCTCCCTTTTCGGTGTGTTCAGATTCTTTTGCATCTATCTGACATGCCCATTGAACTGCAAGATCATACGTAGGGGCGGCTATTACCCCCATTTTTAGGATGGCTTGGTGTGCCGATGAGAGTCCATCCTTAAATTCTGGATGAAGGGCCAGCCTATTCGCTGTGGGTTTGCTTGCCCTGACGATTCGCAATAGGCGCCAAACAATCGTTCTCCATAATCACTACTAGATTCTTCCGTTCTTTGCTTTACTGATTGGATTTTTCCCCAGTTTATAGTAGGGGCCCCAAGTGCTGTTTCTACTGTGATCTTAAAGGGCCCGTATGCTGCCCGCTGTGCCGCCAGTGCGGCACTCGCAGGTACTGCATCCGCCCACACTCCATCTTGCATGCCTGCAGCGGGGTTTACATTTCTCCATTTGTCGGCTGGGCATTTCGCCCTAACTAACTGGTGGATGTCTCGAGGGTGTAAATCATGGATTTCCCACATTTCCTCTAAATTCCTCCAGAACTCTGAGTTCTGACTACGGGGTTTAAGGGTTCCTAAATCCTTAAGAATGGCTTGTTTTTCAAGAGGTGAGAAAGCCCGATATCGATTTTGAGCTGGCACTGGGTGTCGTATTACAGGTGCCATCGGCACTACCGGAATATCACTTTTGTCTCCAGGTGGAGCCGAGGCATACGGCGGGGGGTTTTCTTTATCCCATTCGTCTCTTTTTCCCTTGCCTGTCAATTCCATCCTTTCTACTAAAGTTTTAATTCTGCTATTCTCATTCCTTGTTCTTCCATCTTACTGGTTTGTGTCTTAACCCTTTTTGTTAACATTACTAACTGATGTATTAAAATTACTCCTGCTTTCTTAGTTTTCTTTTGTTTCTGCTTTCCCCACCACTCCCGTTGTGTTATTGGTTTTTCTGGTGGATCCCACCCATCTTTCTTCATTTTATTGATCAAACCCTTTTGGTCATCAGCATAGAGCCGACTCATCGATTCTGGCGGACCCCAGTCTGGGCCTCCGTCTTCTGCCATAATGTATTAATTCTAGTTACTAGTTTACCGCGTCCCAGTCCCCCCATAAAACTCGTTCTCAGAGGTCTACCTATCGTCCATTAATACAATATGTCACTTAATGCAATACAACAGATCCCGCAATGCAACACAGCAGAGAGACTTTTCGTCTGTCTCGGATTCCCAACTAACTCTGGCCTTCACGTGGGGCCCAGTCGCCCTCTTAATTCCGGCTCAGTATGGGTCCTTGTGATATTTACATTCCGAAATAACACATCAGGTTTCAATCAACTTAACCACTATTTAAACTGCATCTCTCACCCGTCACAGACAGCAGATTCTTTCGATACTGCGTCGCTGTCACACCGCCCTTCTGAGTGATCCAATTTCTGGACAGTCAAAGATCTGACTACTCGCCCCGCTCACTGGTGCAGGTGGTCTTCCAGCTCCGCAGTACCCTGCTCGCAGCGTCAATTTGTTGGGTGAAAATAAATTCACATCTAATCTGTGGTAAAGTAAAAGGTGCAGTTTATTGAAAACAGAGCTCTGGGAGAAGCGTCTCAGACCCCGCGGTCTGTGCGAGCACCTTCTCTCCGATCAACAAAATTCACAAGCTTATATACAGTACAAGACTGGGGCACACCGATAGCCGTTATTACATTACTTATTCCTTGGCCAATCCGGCCCAATTATATTCCTTCAAAAACAACCTAATTATAACTTTATATTGTTAGCTAAGCCCCTTCTTTCAGTTCTGTCTTTTATCTAAGTTTGTCCAGTTATCTGGATCGCAGGGTCCATTCTTGCTTCATCGTGGCTTCGGCCGATCACGAGTCAGTGACTCGTGATTGGACATGGCTCAAAGGTTAATCAAATATACCTTATACTTCCGCATGACAGTTGTTACTTCGTAACCTGATTGTTCTGCAAATGTTAACCTTGTTATTGCAGCTTCTCATATCTCCACATGCTTAATCACTTTTGTAGTTCAGTTTCTGACTATCTGTTCCATTTGTGGTTTCAACTAGTTTCAACCGAAACTAGGTTGTCATGCTGTGTCGTTTGACTGCAACATTCAACTGGCTCAAATCCCAACCCTTCAGTATACATCTGCCTAAATATAAGCTAGCATATTATTAAAGGACACAAATGATTTGGTGATGTCATAAGAACATTCCGTGTCATTTACATCCTAGTAAAGCTGGGCAAAAGGAACACCAATGCATTCCTGGCACCAGCCCTGCTGTGGGCTGCAGGGAGGTTTAACATTTAAATGCTACTTGCAATTGGATTGCCTTAGACAAAGTGAGAATTTTAAAGTTTCAAAAACTTTTTTTCAATTCTTCAGCTGGCAGCGCACTACACTATGGCAGGATTCTGTAGTGTTCTCCGCCCACCCCCCACTGCCCACCTGAGCTATAAATGGCCCTGGCGCACATCCTCCATATATAAATGATGTTGACTCTCAGAAAAGGGATGAGGTCAGGGCGAAGACAGGGGGTAGGTGGAAACCCTACCATGCCAAAGATACACCACCATTGCGGCAAAGAGATCTCAGCTGGCTTAATCGTAATTGTTCCTTTTGAAATTTGTTAGAAGGGAACTCGGAAGCTCACTGTAAAGAGAGCTGATCTGTTCTGCTTTCCATTAACAGCACCTTCCAAACCCGCGACCTCTACCACTTAGAAGGACAAGGGCAGCAGACGCATGGGAACATCACCACCTACAAGTTCCCCTCCAAGCCACACACCATTCTGACTTGGACCTGTATCGCTGTTCCTTCACTGTTGCTGGGCCAAAATCCTGGAACTCCCTTCCTAACAGCATTGTGGGTGTACCTACACCATATGGACTGCAGCGGTTCAAGAAGGCGGCTCACCACCATCTTCTCAAGGGCAATTAGGGATGGGCACTAAATGCAGGCCTAGCCAGCCAGCGACGCCCACATCCCATCAATGAATAAAAATTTTTTTTTTAAATTCTACTTTGAATAAAATAAATATTCACGCTATAATGCTGCTCCTGCCAAGAGGCAGTTCCTTGTTTGATGTAACAAATCCTTTATTTGCTTTAGTGTTGGTCTTCAAATTTCCCCTCAATTCTTGTCTACAAGTACAATATTGTATTTATGAAGCAAATTAATTCTTTGATGTATCTGGTAGAGTTGCTTCAAAACAAAATCTAGCAAGAGGATGGATATGCCAAATTATATAGATGTTACTATACTATATTTGGTATACTCGGGAGGTGAATCTGGGAGATTGGTTCCAAACTGGTCACTGGAAAACTGAACGTCAGATATTCAGATTGGATTGATCTTTGGATTTGTCTTCATCATGATATATACATTATATATAGAGCTATAATTTATATTTATGAAGCCAAATCCAAAGATCTGTCCATTCCCTTATAATGTATGAATATAGCTGAGTATTTTGCTGCTAGTTTCTAGGTTTATATTCTATAATAATGCAGTGATGTACTTTGGAAAAACCAGAGGATGGTAAAGGTGCTATATAAATGAAGCATAACTGTGGTTGAGCTTTCTCAGATGAGGACTGGTGGGGTGAACAGATTAGTCAGTTTCTGTTATAAATTTAAGGAAGTACAATGATCCTACTTAGTTATGTAGTATTGGTCCATTTCAGTGCTAAACCAAATGTGTTCAGTAGTCTGTTGAATTTATTGGAAAGAACATGGAAATATGGGGAATTAATTTGCAAATTTTTAGACCTATCCAAATTTGTGTACCTACCAGATGGAGATCCTTAGTGCTATTGTTCACTAGCTATTTATGATTAATATCTTGGTTTAGAAATTACTGTTGGTGATAATATATGAACACTTAACAAGTTCTTTTGGCATGGCTTTATCCCCTATTTTAGCAAAGGTGTTAGCCCATTTAAAATGTGTTTAATAACTGACAAAGAAATTTCCGAGCTCTTTTCAACTTGAGTTTAGAGCAGAAAAATGGTTTCTATAAGTAGACCGAGCCTCCAATGAACTAAAACCTGTATCGCTGACTTGATTGGGATAGTGCCTCAAGGGACTAACAATTGCCCCTTAACTATGGTATATTGTACCAAAGATCTCATGGGATGCCCATCACATTCTGTTGTCTACTTGAAAGGCAACAAAGAGCATACTATCAAACTGTTGCATTCAGGCAGATTTATTAATCAAATGTATTTACATATAAGTTCATATACAGCAGCAGAATTCAACTTCGCAAACAAACTGAGCTAAAAAAATTGAGAAAATCCTGCAATATTTACCCCAGTTCACAGGCTTCTGAATAAAGAGCTGTCAGTCAACCAAGTTCAACGATACAGTGGAGCATCCAGTGCATAGACTCACATGATCAGCAAATGATTAGACCTCATCCAGGCTCTGTATCTGTTAATGCTTCAACAATATATAATCTGATTAGCACACAGGACAAGTCTTCTACATCCTACCTAATTTTCCAATTAAACAACTTAACGTGCTCCAATTGTTCTTTGCAAGCATCTTGCCACAGAACCAAAGAGATTGCTTTTCAGCTATAGCCAAGGGAAAGAATCATTATATGATTAGTGTATGAATGTGTTCAGCATTTATCAGCTAATACAGGCTCTCATGATTATGTCCAGCGAAGTCAACTACATTTCCATTGGGAAGCCCATACAAAATATATTACTGCTCACAGGTGCATCCTCCTGTTGTGGTTGCCTGGACTCGCTCTTCCACAATTTACACTTGATTTCATCTTCTGCGTTAGCTATAACAAATTACACACTCATTATGTTTGAATCTCAAGCATCTGGCCTACTTCAGTTGCTTTCAGTGATGATCGTCTTGTCTATAAACATTTCTTCAGAGAGAAAACACTAGGATATTTGTAGCTGGAAATGGAAACAGCATTTTTTTTCTATATATCCAGCCTTGGGAGGAGAGTGCCAGGTTGTATATTACCTGCTTTTGGAGCAGTTTTTGAGAATATTTGAAGAATTTGTGTTCATGAGTGTCATGCAAGGCAAGGCTACTATTGTTATCTTTCTTTTTCTTTGCTTCTCATGTATCTTGCAGACTTTTCTCCATAGAAATTAGACAATTTATACAAAGAATAGAGAGAATAAAAAAAAACAGATGTGAGCAAATAAAGTCAAGGATATATGTAATCTTTTACATGGCAGTTTGTAACATCGCCATATGCCCCTGATCAGATTGTAGCCGTGTAATTCACTCACAGGTATACATTATTCCATAGTATGGGCCACTATTCCAATTTAACAATTTATTTTCAAATTCCAAAATAACTGATGTATTCCAGCAATTCATTCTGCAAAATCTTTTCAATGTAATTTTTAGGTGTAACACGTTGCTGCTCTGTATGATTTGCCTTACCTGTAACAACTTAACTTAGTTTTTGTGTTCTACAGTATGTGACTATAGCTAGTTAATACCTGTACAGTCTTGAAAAATAGCTTATCAAAAACCCATTACATGCAAATATAGTTTTCAGTTAAGCACAGCGATACAACTAATTGAATGAGAAAGTTATTTTGAGCTCTAGCCGTGAAGATCAAAGATTTATGCAACTCATGTAATTTTGTTCAGGCATTGTTGAAGGCTTTGGGACACTTATTTAGTAATTTTCATGAATGATATTCTTAGTTGAATTCGACATTTTTCCTTCTTCAGCACATGTCTTTTGGGTTGTCAGGGCTACAATAAAGGTTTAAAAATCCACATTGTATCTGAACTTTGCAATTACTGTGAGATTCAGTGCCATCATTGGTTCTATTGATTTAAAAGTATTTAAAGATTGATGTAAACTCCAGTGACACCAGCTGCCTTGATCACGATCCGGTGCTTATTAATGCTGTGTGATCTTGATATTTTAATTTTTTTGGAAGGTGCTGAAAGGAAACGAATGTCATCTGAGTGCTCCACTGAATTAATGAAATGTGACCATTTACTCTTTGTTTCAGAGCCAGCACTTACCTATGTCAAACAGCTGGAGACCAGAGTGAAGCAGCTAGAGGAAGAAAACCGAATGTTACCCCAGGTGGGTCCATGTCTTTGTTCATTCCAGCTGGAAAGTGACATGCTTTTAGCACTTCTTAGCAACTGGAGATAGTAAGTGAAAGTGATGGTATTCTTTAACGACTGCCCCATTTAGGGACATTTTTCAAAACTATCAGAACTCGGTGGTACAGAACCAATTTAGTGCTTAACACCATCTTGGGGAAGGTTTGTGGATTAACTGTGTTGCTGGAACAGCTTGAGGAACCTGCTTCATGACATTTTCGTTATCTACTCTAGATTATCCACTGTGGTTGGCTTTAATACAAAATGATTTAACTTTGAAATGAATTCCAGAAACAACATTGACATATTTGTGCAGGTAATAGACTGTTGACACTACCGGAAAGAGCAGGAGCATGAAAACTGCAACCCTAAGGCCACCTGTGGTCCCCTAGCCCTGCATAATTTGGCTCTTGAAGCTAGGCAATGAAAGAAACACTTGCATTTATATAATGCCTTTCATTATCTCAGGACGTCCCAAAGCACTTTACAGCCAACGAAGTACTTTTGAAGTGTAGTCGCTGTTGTAATATAGCAAATGCAGCAGCCAATTTGCACACAGCAATGAGATAATGACCAGAAAATCTGTTTTAGTGATGTTGGTTGAGGGATAAATATTGACCAGGACACCAGGGAGCACTCCCCTGCTCTTCTTCAAATAGTGCCATGGGATTGTTTACATCCACCTGAGAGGACAGATGGGGCCTCGATTTAATATCTCATTTGAAAGACGGCACCTCCAACAGTGCAGCAGTCCCTCAGTACTGCACTGAAGTGAAAGCCTAGATTTTGTGCTGAAGTCTCTGGAGTGAGTCTTTAACCCATGACCTTATGACTCAGAGGTGAGAGTGCTACCACCTGAGCCACGGCTGACATCTGTGTCACTATTAAGCACTATTTACATTTATGGCCAGGAATTTCCTTGGACCTGCACCTGCTCCACTGCCGTTACTTCACTGGAAGTGCGATGGAAAAACCAATTCAGTCACACTTCCAGTGAAGCTACAGCAGCAGAGCGGGAGCAGCTCTGAGGAAATTACTGGCCTTTATTTCTTATTTGCCTAATTTGTCTTGTTTGAATTTTATGAACCTGGAGTTTTGGAAGGGCTGTTCTTATGTTGTTACAGGGCTTGACAGGGTAGATGCAGGGAGGATGTTTCCCCTGGCTGGGGAGTCTAGAACCAGGGGTCACAGTCTCAGAATAAGGGGTCGGCCATTTAGGACTGAGATGAGGAGAAATTTCTTCACTCAGAGGGTGGTGAATCTT
Source organism: Somniosus microcephalus (assembly GCF_052327205.1). Taxonomy (NCBI): domain Eukaryota; kingdom Metazoa; phylum Chordata; class Chondrichthyes; order Squaliformes; family Somniosidae; genus Somniosus; species Somniosus microcephalus. The sequence continues at coordinate 97,625,649 of NC_140989.1, forward strand.
TGGAATTCTCTACCCCAGAGGGTTGTGGAGGCTCAGTTGTTGAGTATATTCAAGACAAAGATCAATAGATTTTTGAATATTAAGGAATCAAGGGATATGGGGATAGTTCAGGAAAGTGGAGATGAGGTAGAAGATCAGCCATGATCTTATTGAATGGCGGAGCAGGCACGAGGGGCCGAATGGCCTACTCCAACTCCTATTTCTTATGTTCTGATCTCATTGGTTGATAAATTCTAAACCAGGACATCAGGTTTTGTCAGTAGCTTGAAATGACTACAGATTAATGGGAACATTAATTTAAACTTACATGTTATGTTATGACTCTATGTGATCCTGATTCTGCATGAAAATGAAATGATTGGGCTTCCTTGAGAGAGATCATATTTCCAAATGTGAGGTTGCTCTCTTACGCTTTCTTGTGAGATGACGTAGCTTATTTACAAATGCAAAATGTTTTGAGTATTAAAAATTCAGTCTGCTTGCTGGATACTCAATAGGTTAATTACCATAAAGTGAATTTTTACTAAAGTTTATACCCAAGTGAGCTAAGCTGGTGGTCTCAACATACATTGGGCTTTGAAGGCTATGATAAAAGTACTAGAGGATGATTTTCCTCAGATACTTTAGGCGCTAAAGAGCTTCCAAGGTGGTCACGATTGGCTCTTAAGTTGAAACATCGGTTTAGCCCGTGTTTATCGCAAGATGCCATCTTGGTAAAGGGGTTGAAGCTTGCGCTAGGAACGGCCGCCCGGAGGATCGTTAAGCAGCTGATTGCCACTTAAACTGCCTGCTAGCACTCATAATGAGGCTGCACGGCATGTTGGTGGCTAGTGCTTGATCTAACGCCCTCTCCTAACAATGAGGGAGTAAACTAGTCATTGCTGAGGATTTCAAGCGCTACTTAAAGTTACATCACCTTTTACTGTTCACTTGCTGCTGGAGTTTTGAAAAGGAGTTTTGAAACACAGCGGGAGACTTTCTGGGACACTTTGTCAAGACTTCACCAATACTCTATCAATATTTATTCCAGAAATTCTCTGAGGACTTCACCTAAAAAGAGTCAGTGCTGTGCTATTCTACTTTATTGGACACCTTATAGGAGTCACCAAGAGAAAGGGAGTGCTTGGTCATAGGCAACTTGCTAGGGGTCCCCTTCAGTCTGCAGGAGGAATGGGAGGAAATGAGTCCAGCAGAGCAGCACCAGCTGCTGGAGGAGAGAGGGCGAGGAGGGACAGGAGGGCGAGGAGGGCTCTAGATTGGTGGTGACTCGCTGTATGCTCCACAATCTGGTGATCATGAGAGACCAGCCGTTACCACCAGCATTTGTGCCAGAGGGTCAAGCTCAGGAACCACAAGGGGAGGAGGAGGAGAGAAGGACAGGAGTGTTAGGTGGATTGCTTCCCCCCTGCGGGTACAGGACATCCCTCCTCCTCTGGACCTCCTCCACCAGGACCTCCAGTGCCATGTCTGAGAACCTGTACGCCCTCTCACTCAGTCCCTGAGCAATCCTGAAACCTGCTGCTGTGTGTCAGCCAGCCTACTCCACACCTTCAGTGGAAGTAGGTGAGTGGAGCCCACAGATGCTTCTCCACGAAAATTGGGCCTAAATCAGTGCTCGAGTGCTAAACCTGCAGGTGCCTCCATTTTCGCACCTCCAGGCAAGTTCAAATTATGGTAATCAGCAATTAGGGCCAAAATTGCGTGCTACAACCAGACTTTCAAACAGGTGTGCCTTATTAGCACCGCACCCATTTAGTGCCTGTTTTCAGCCTGTCACAAAAATAACCTCCCTGCTGTTTCTTCAGAACTGATAGTTTGTGACTTGAGCTTAGTGTATCCCATTCTTTGCAGTGCAGGATATGCATTCTATATGGGTACGAAATTGGCTAAGTGACAGGAAACAGAGCGTAGTGGTGAACGGTTGTTTTTCGGACTGGAGGAAGGTTTACAGCGGTGTTTCCCCAGGGGTCGGTACAGGTACCACTGCTTTTCTTGATATATATTAATGACTTGGATTTGGGTGTACAGGGCACAATTGCAAAATTTGCAGATGACACAAAACTTGGAAGTATAGCGAACAGTGAGAAGAATAGTGATAGACTTCAAAAGACAGGCTGGTGAAATGACAGACATGTGACAAATGAAATTTAATGCAGAAAAGTGCGAACTGATACATTTTGGTAGGAAGAATGAGGAGAGGAAATATAAACACAAGGGTACAACCCTAAAGGGGGTCCATGAACAGAGAGACCTGGGGATATATGTGCACAAATTGTTGAAGTTGGCAGAGCAGGTTGAGAAAGCGGTTAAAAAAGCATACAGGATCCTGGGCTTCATAAATAGAGGCATAGAGTACAAAAGCAAGGAAGTTATGATGAACCTTTATAAAACACTAGTTCGGCCTCAACTGGAGTATTGTGTCCAATTCTGGGCACCGCACTTTAGGAAAGATGTGAAGGCCTTAGAGAGGGTGCAGAAAAGATTTATGAGCATGATTCCAGGGATGAGGGACTTCAGTTACGTGGATAGACTCGAGAAGCTGGGTTTGTTCTCCTTGGAGCAGAGAAGGTTGAGAGGAGATTTGATAGAGGTGTTCAAAATCATGAGGGGTCTGGACAGAGCAGATAGAAAGAAACTGTTCCCATTGGCGGAAGGGGCGAGAATCAGAGGACAAAGATTTAAGGTGATTAGCAAAAGAACCAAAGGCGACATGAGGAAAACCTTTTTTACACAGCAAGTGGTTGGAATCTGGAATGCACTGCCTGAAAGGGTGGTGGAGGCAGACTCAATCGTGGCTTTCAAAAGGGAATTGGATAAGTATCTGAAGGGAAAAGACTGCAGGGCTACGGGGAAAGGGCCGGGGAGTGGTACTAGCTGAAGTGCTCTTGCAGAGAGTCGGCACGGGCTCGATGGGCTGAATGGCCGCCTTCTGTGCTGTAACCAGTCTATAATTCTATGATTTAGTATTAACAAGAAAAAAGTATTTACTGCAGAAGAAATTGTTACAACATAACTTGCTGGCTGCTGCATTGGAACTATCTGTACAAAGCACAACTGCATCCTGAACTTAAAGGGAAGGTTTATATTATTGTCCTGGACTCCAAATATCTCTATCTGTTTTACAGTTTAAAATCATAGAATTATAGAGCACAGTAGGAGGCTATTCAGCCCACTGTGCCTGTGCCGGCTCTTTGAAAGAGCTGTCCAATTAGTCCCGCGCCCTGGCTTTTTCCTCATAGCCCAGCACTTTTTTTCCTTTTCAAGTGTTTATCCAATTCCCTTTTGAGAGTTATTATTTAATCTGCTTCCATCACCCTTTCAGCCAGTGCATTCCAGATCATAACAACTTGCTGCACAATTTTTTTGCTCATATCACCTCTGGTTCTTTTGCCATTTACCTTAAATCTGTGTCCTCTGGTTACCGACCCTTCTGCCACTGGAAACAGTTTCTCCTTCTTTACTCTATTAAAACCCTTCAAGATTTTGAACACCTCTATCAAATCTCCTCTTAACCTTCTCTGCTCTAAGGAGAACAACCCCAGCTTCTCTAGTCCCTTCACATAACTGAAGTCCCTCATCCCTGGTACCATTCTAGTGAATCTCCTCTGCACCCTCTCTAAAGCCTTGACATCCTTCCAAAAGTATGGTGCCCAGAATTGGTCACAATACTCCAACTGGGACCTAACCAGTGTTTTATAAAGGTCCTTGCTTTCGTACTCTATGCTTCTATTTATAAAGCCAAGGATCCCGTGTGCCTTTTTAACAACCTCTTCAACTTGTCCTGGCACCTGCAATGACTTGTGTGCGCACACCCCAGGTCTCTCTGTTCCTGGATGCCCTTAAAATTGTACCATTTAGTTTATATTGCCTCTCCTCATTCTTCCTACCAAAATCAATCATTTCACACTTCCCTGCGTTAAATTTCATCTGTCATGTGTCTACCCATTTCACCAACCTGTCTATGTCCTCCTGAAGTCTGTTATTATCCTCCTCACAGTTTCTAGCATCTATAGTTATCTGAAAACATCCAAAATCTAATGATTTGCCAAATGTAAGTCTTCTATCTGGAAAGATAGAAGACCAGGTTAAAGTATGCATTTTATAAGAGTGGTCTGACCAAATGTTCTTGTGCTTTTAACTTTCTATTCTTCAGCTAGTCAGAAGCTAATCACTGAGTTTTGGAAACTTTGTTTATTCTACAGGTTTCCAAACATTTACATAAAGGATCGTGGAACAGGGTTTTTATTCTGTATTCAGAATTCCGTGACTTATTTTCTTAAAATGGAGATTAAATCAATAGAAGGTTTGATGATTTAACATCAGATATAACATTACTTAAAGTCTTGGAAAAAGTGGCATTTGATCTGAGGAGCCTAGTTCTGGGATAAATGAAAGCTTAGACATATGTGCATAAAATTATATGTATGTATTATTGATGATTAGAATGGATATTCTGATTGCAATTTTCCTTGTGCAATATAGAAACTTATAAAATAGAGAAGAACAGCTGTCCATAAATAAGTCCAGTCTGTAATATCCTGCTTAATATTTCTATTCCCATCTTTCTCACTCTCCCCAGTTTCTCACTTATTTTCACCCACAAACACAGGGGAAGATTTTAACCTCCAGCGGGTTCTGGTGTGAAACCGGTGGTTTCAGTTAGTTTCCCGCCTGTCTGCGGCAGTATGAGGCCACAGACATTTTAAACGCCAGGTCTCATTAACATGCCATCGGCTCACTTCCTGTCCATTCTGGGTGGGAAGTGGTCAGGGAGCAGCTGTTGACCTCTGGAAAATCGGGTGGCCTTTGGTTGGCTGCTGGCACTTGGGTAAGTGCGGGAAAGAGGGTTCTAGGAAGTGGGGGTGGAAGGGGGGTGGTCTTGTGGTATAGAAGGAGGGGGGATTTTGGGTCAGGGGGCGGCCTAAACTTTGTTGTGGAGCCTGGAGGAGCATACATGCTCCTCCTTGCCCCACAAGGGAAAATTTAAAAATGTACCTGGAGAGCCTTTTCAGCTTCCCAATCCTCATCATGATGGCTTCCTTGCTCAGACCGAATTTAGCATCACTGTCAGGGCCCAATGACAGTGATGGGACTGGATAGCAGGGAGCTTGGTAATTGCCGACAAAGCACTGGGGCAACCTTGCAGCATTGCCCAAGATCAGTCTCGTATGTATTCACCAGATTTAGCCTGTTTGGGAAAGTTCACTGTCAGTGGTTGGTGAGAAATACCACACAGCTGCAACTCTTAAATTTACTGTTTAAAGGTGCTGCTTGAATGTTGCTGAGGAAAATAATATTGGCCCAGAAATTCCGTTCCTGGGCGGAGAGCTGCGATCTGGAAAAATCTGCGCCAAGACCGGAGGGCTCCCGGGAGGCGCAGAGTTCCATTCCTGGGCCTCTCCAAACTGCCGGTGTGCAGGGCCCACGTATCCCAGAGGTGCAGGTGGATCGCAGCGTCCCTGGGATCACATGGGCCATGGGGAGCCAATCAGAGAAGGGAATCTCCATTCATACATTTCACAGGAAGACCTGTCAAATATATGAATAGAGATCACCCCCAAAAACATAGTAAAACTTTAAATAAAACATTTTTAAAATCACATTTTTAAAATGATTTGAAATTACATAAATTAACTATTTTAAACAAAAATTATAATTTTTGAAAAAAATAATTACAGTTTTTAACGGGGCGAAAAATAAATTTACCTTTCTTTAAAGTATTTTTAAATGATAAATCAGTGGAAAAATTTTTTTTTTTAATTTTTTAAACTCTTATCCTGGTAAAAGCAGGCCTTGTGCCTGCTTTTACCAGGCACAAGAATTGTAAGTGTTTTCTGCGGGCGGAAGGTCTCCAAAAAACGGAACTTTCCGCCCGTAGAGGCCCTGCTCCAGGGCAGCTGGAGGATCTGTCAAGAGCTTTCTTGACAGATCAGAAATGCCGGTTTCCAGCGCATGCACAGTGCATGCCTAAAACCAGCATTTCCGATGTCCCTACAGGTGAGTACACAGCGCGTACACACCCGTAGGGATCGGAATTTCTGCCCATTTAATGGATATAGCTGGTCGATGCAGAGAGCAGCTCCATTTTCAGATGCTGCTTTGCAGGCGCTTATCCAAGAAGTGCAGCAAAGGAATGTTTCACTGCTTCAGATCACAGAACACCCTTCCCAAAGAAGAACTATACACTGCTTGGCAGTAGGTGATGGACACAGGAAATGCTGTATCAAACAGTCAGAAGACATGAGAGCAGATAAGCAAAATGATTAATAGCCTTGGGAAATCTGCCAAGGTGAGACTGGCTGTTAATCTCTCTTTATCAAGTAAGATGGGCAAATTATGCATGCCACAAAAGGATTCTTCTCACTCTGTTAAACCGTGACATCGGCTGCATGCTTAGCACTCGCACAACAACTCTTTCCAAACTTCACACACAGACCTACACTGAAGTACCATAGAATCATAGAAAGTTACAGCACGGAAGGAGACCATTTCAGCCCATCGTGTCCATGCCAGCCAACAAAGAGCTATCCAGCCTAATCCCACTTCCCAGCTTTTGGTCCGTAGCCCTGCAGGTTAGAGCATCACAACTGCACATCCAAGTACTTTTTAAATGTGGTTAGGGTTCCTGCCTCTACCACCCTTTCAGGCAGTGAATTCCAGACCCCCACAATCCTCTGGGTGAAGAAATTTCCCCTCAAATCCCCTCTAAATCTTCCACCAATTACTTTAAATCTGTGCCCCCTGGTTTTTGACCCCTCTGCTAAGGGAAATAGGTCCATTCTATGAACTTTATCTATGCCCCTCATAATTTTATACACCTCAATAAGGTCTCCCCTCAGCCTCCACTGTTCCAAGGAATACAGACCCAGCCTATCCAGTCTTTCCTCATAGCTAAGATTCTCTACTCCCGGCAACATCCTTGTAAATCTCCTCTGTACCCTCTCTAGTGCAATCACATCTTTTCTGTAATGTGGTGACCAGAACTGCACGCAGTACTCTAGCTGAGGCCTAACTAGTATTTTATGCAGTTGAAGCATAACCCCCCTGCTCTTGTATTCTATGCCATGGCTAATAAAGGAAAGTATTCTGTATGCCTTCTTAGCCACCTTATCTACCTGGCCTGCTACCTTCAGGGATCTGTGGACATGCACTCCAAGGTCCCTTTGTTCCTCTACACTACTCAGTGTCCTACCATTTAATGTGTATTCCCTTTCCTTGTTAGCCTGCCGCAAATGCATTACCTCACACTTCTCCGGTTTGAATTCCATTTGCCACTGTTCTGCCCACCTGACCAATTTATTGATATCTTCCTGCAGTCTATAGCTTCCTTCTTCAGTATCAACCACACAGCCGATTTTAGTATCATCTGCAAACTTTTTAATCATACCCCCTATATTCAAGCCTAGATCATTGATATATACCGCGAAAAGGAAGGGACCTAGTACTAAGCCCTGTGGAACCCCACTGGAAACAGCCTTCCAGTCACAAAAACACACATCAACCATTACCCTCTGCTTCCTGTTTCCGAGCCAGTTTTGAATCCAACTTGACACTTTGCCCTGGATCCCATGGGCTTTTAACTTTGTGACCAGTCTGCCATGTGGAACCTTATCAAAAGCCTTGCTAAAGTTCATATACACTACATCAAACACACTACCCTCATCTACCCTCGTTGTTACCTCCTCAAAAAATTCAATCAAGTTTGTCAGACACGACCTTCCCTTAACAAATCCATGCTGACTATCCTTGATTAATCCGTATCTTTCTAAGCGAAGACTTATCCTTTCCTTCAGAATTCTTTCCAATAATTTTCCCACCACCAAGGTTAGGCTGACTGGCCTGTAATTACTCGGTCTATCCTTTTCTCCCTTTTTAGACAAGGGTACCACATTAGCAGTCCTCCAGTCCTCCGGCACCACACCTGAAGCCAGAAAGGATTGAAAAATGATGGTCAGGGCCTCAGCTATTTCCTCTTTTGCTTCGCTGGACAAATCAAATTGGCCATGGTAGCCTTAAGGAGGAGTTCATAGAGTGTATCCAGGATGGTTTCCTCAAACAGTATGCAATGGAACCAACCAGGGAGCAGGCTATCTTAGATCTGGTACTATGTAATGAGACAGAATTAATAAATGTATATATAGTAAAGGATCCTCTAGGAAAGAGTGATCATAGCATGGTTGAATTTCAAATTCAGTTGGAGGGTGAGAAAGTTGTATCTCAAACCAGTGTCCTGATCTTAAACAAAGGCAATTACAATGGCATGAGGGCAGAACTGACTAAAGTGGACTGGAAAAATATATTAAAGGGTAAGACAGATGAAATGCAGTGGCAGACATTTAAGGAGATATTTCATAACTCTCAACAAAAATATATTCCAGTGAGAAAGAAAGATTTTAAGAGAAGGGAGCACCATCTGTGGCCAACTAAGGAAGTAAAGGATGGTATCAAATTGAAAACGAAGTCATACAATGTTGCTAAGATTGGTGTGAGACCAGAGCATTGGGAAATCTTTAAAAAGGATGACTAAAAAAATAATAGAGAAGATGAATTATGAGAGTAAACTGGCAAGAAACATTGAAACAGATAGTAAGAGCTTCTACAGGTATATAAAAAGGAAGAGGGCAGCTAAAGTAAACGTTGGTCCCAGAGGATGAGACTGGGGAATTAATAATGGGGAATGGGGAAATGGCGGAGACTCTGAACAAATATTTTGTATCTGTCTTCACGGTAGAAGACACTAACAACATCCCAATAATGGATAATCAAGGGGCCACAGGGAGGGGGGATCTAAAGACAATCACTATCACTAAGGAAGTAGTACTTGGTAAAATAATGGGACTAAAAGATGACAAGTCCCCTCGACCAGATGGCCTGCATCCCAGGGTCTTAAAAGAAGTGGCTGCAGAGATAGTGGATGCATTGGTTGCAATATACCAAAATTCCCTGGACTCTGGCGAGGTCCCAGTGGATTGGAAAACTGCAAAAGTAACACCCCTATTTAAGAAAGGAGGGAGACAGAAAGCAGGAAACTATAGACCAGTTAGCCTAATATCTGTCGTTGGGAAAATGCTGGAGTCCTTCATTAAGAAAGCAGTAGCAGGGCATTTGGAAAATCATAATGCAGTCAAGCAGAGTCAGCATGGTTTTCTGAAAGGGAAATCATGTTTAACAAACTTGCTGGAGTTCTTCGAGAAGGTAATGAGCAGGGTGGTCAAAGGTGAACCAGTGGATGTGGTGTATTTAGATTTCCAGAAGGCATTCGATAAGGTGCCACATAAAAGGTTACTGCATAAGATAAGGGCTCATGGAATTGGGGGTAATATATTAGCATGGATAGAGAATTGGCTAACTAACAGAAAGCAGAGAGTCGGGATAAATGGTTCATTTTCCAGTTGGCAAACGGTAACTAGTGGGGTGCCACAGGGATCGGTGCTGGGGCCTCAACTATTTACAATCTACATTAATAACTTGGATGAAGGGACCGAGTGTAATGTAGCCAAGTTTGCGGATGATACAAAGATGGGTGGGAAAGCAAGTTGTGCAGAGGACTCAAAGAACCTGCAAAGGGATATAGACAGGCTAAGTGAATGGGCAAACATTTGGCAGATGGAGTATAATGTGGGAAAGTGCGAGGTTAAACACTTTGGCAGGAAAAATAAAAAAGCAAATTATTATTTAAATGGAGAGAGATTACAAAATGCTACAGTTCAGAGGGACCTGGGGGTCCTTGTGCATGAAACACAAAAAGTTAGCATGCAGGTACAGCAAGTAATCAAAAAGGCAAATGGGATGTTGGCCTTTATTTTAAAGTGGTTGGAGTATAAAAGCAGGGAAGTCCTGCTACAACTGTACAGGGTATTGGTGAGACCACACCTTGAGTACTGCATACAGTTTTGGCCTCCTTATTTAAGGAAGGATATACTTGCATTGGAGGCAGTTCAGGGACGATTCACTAAGTTAATTCCAGAGATGAGGGGGTTGACTTATGAGGAAAGCTTGAGCAGATTGGGCCTACACTCATTGGAATTTAGAAGAATTTATTATGATACATATAAGATAGTGATGGGATGTTTCCTCTCGTGGGGAAATCTAGAACGTGGGGGCACAGTTTTAGAATAAAGGGTCACCCTTTTAGAACTGAGATGAGGAAGAATTTCTTCTCTGAGTGTTGTAAATCTGTGGAATTCTCTGCCCCAGAGAGCTGTGGAGGCTGGGTCATTAAATACATTTAAGGTGGAGATAGACAAATTTTTGCAAGATAAGGGAGTGAAGGGTTATGGGGAGTGGGCGGGGAAGTGGCTTTGAGCCCAAGATCAGCCATGATCTTATTGAATGGCGGAGCAGGCTCGAGGGGCCAAGTGGCCTATTCCTGACCTATTTCTTATGTTCTTATGCTTAACAGCCTGGGATACATTTCATTCAGGCCTGGGAATTTATCCACTTTTAAAGCTGCTAAACCTCTTAATACTTCCTCTCTCACTATGTTTATTTCATCTTATATTTCATACTCCTCTCCCCGATAGCAATGTCTGCTTTGCCCCTCTCCTTTATGAAAACAGACGCAAAGTATTCATTAAGAACCCCACCACTGTCTCCCGCCTCCACACACAGATTACCCTCATAATCTCTAATAGGCCCTACCCTTTCTTTAGTTATCCTCTTACTCTTAATATATTTATAAAACATCTTTCGGTTTTCCTTGATTTTACTTGCCAAGAATTTTTCATGCTCTCTCTTTGCTTTCCTAATATCCTTTTTAATTGCACCCCTGCACTTTCTGTACTCCTCTAAAGATTCTGGAGTATTTAGCCCTCGGTATCTGTCATACGCCTCCCTTTTTTTCCTTTATCCTACCCTGTATGTCCCTAGAAATCCAGGGGGTTCCAGATTTGTTAGTCCCACCTTTTTTCTTTAAGGGCACATATTTGGTCTGAACCCTCCGGATCTCCTCCTTGAATACCTCCCACTGCTCTGGCACTGATTTACCTTCAAGTAGCTGTTTCCAGTCCACTACGGCTAAATCCCCTCTGAGCTTAGCAAAATTTGCTTTTGCCCAATTTAGAATTTTTATTCCTGGTCCATCCTTGTCGTTTTTCATAACTACCTTAAATCTAACAGAATTATGGTCACTAGCACCAAAATGATACGCCTTCTACCTGCCCAGCTTCATTCCCTAAAACAAAGATCAGAACTGCCCCCTCCCTTGTTGGGCTTGCTACATACTGGCTAAAAAAGTTCTCCTGGATGCATTTTAGGAATTCCGCACCCACTATACCCTTCACACTAATTTTATCCCAGTTAATAGTGCCTACTTTATTACTCCCACTTCAAACTGGAACTGTTGTTTTACCATTTAGTAAAAGGAGTTCACAAACCAATCCTACAACACAACTACCCTGGAATATGCAGGTTGATTTAATCACAAACTGGGATGCCGGGTGGATAACACGAGAAAAATGGAATATCAATTGGAATGTCCATATCCAGGATTTTGATTGCAACATCATCCTGGATGAGTGCAGCTCCAACAACACTCAAGAAGCTCGACACAATCCAGGACAAAGCAGCCCGCTTGATTGGCACCCCATCCACCACCTTAAACATTAACTACCTCCACCACCAGTGTACCGTGGCTGCAGTGTGTACCATCTACAAGATGCACTGCAGCAACTCGCCAAGGCTTCTTCGGCAGCATCTCCCAAACACGGGACCTCTTCCACCTAGAAGGACAAGGGCAGCAGGCGCATGGGAACACCACCACCTCCAAGTTCTCCTCCAAGTCACACACCATCCTGACTTAGACGTATATTGTCAATCCTTCATCGTCGCTGGGTCAAAATCCTGGGACTCCCTACATAACAGCACTGTGGAAGTACCATCACCACATGGACTGCAGCGGTTCAAGAAGGTGGCTCACTACCACCTTCTCAAGGGCAACTAGGGATGGGCAATAAATGCTGGCCTTGCCAGCGATGCCCAGATCCCATAAACGAATTTTAAAAAAATTATAAATCTTGCTTCTAAAAATCTGAAACAAAAAATTTCAAAATTAAGCTAAATACTGGATAAAAACAAACACTGAAACATTCAACCACCAAAAACCCAAAGTTAAAGCTCACGTTCATATATGCTGACATAATAAAGTGTCACGCATGATATGGTGGAAACCCAAAAGATACGATAATCTCCACCAGATTACTGCCCATGTGGTGAAGATGAAAATATATCCCACACGTTTTAACATTATTGATCTTTCCTCAGTCACTTCACTTTGGTGATGGATTTATTTGGAGTTACAGGTTCTTACTCGATGGAAACTTAGATTGGAGAAATTTAATAATTTTGCTTCGTTATAAATATTAACTTCTTGTTATTCCAGATCATGCCTGCACTGATTTCCGTCTCATCAACATTGCTTTTACTATTAAAATGAAACTCCTGCACGTTTTGTAGAAAAGCAATTTAGACCAAGAAAAAGCTGCCCTAAGGATTAATGGGTGGACATCCAACAAAAGCAATCTCTGCTCAATTCAAAGCCCCCAGTTGGCCATTCCACTCCAGCAACACTGGCAATGACAAGTGGAAACTAAATTAAAAACCTGAATGGACAAAAATTGAGCCGTTACAGATTTATTTGTGAATATTGCAGTTATCTTTCAATTGCAGTTTTTCATGTGCATGCAGTTTCATTAGGGAGCAAAAATGTTTGAGGGCAGTTTGATGATGCTTTTGTGTCAGCTCTGAAGAGGGTAAATTTCTCCAATTTATGCTTCCATTGAGTGAGAATCTGTAACTCCAAATAAATCCATCACCATTTAGTGGTAAAGTGACTGATGAAAGATCAATAATGTTAAAATGTGTGGGGTATATTTTCATCCTCGCCTCATTTGCGGAAATCTGGTGGAGATGATCGTACCTTTTCGGTTTCCACCCTATCATTCATGACACTTTAATATGTCAGTATAGCTGGGAACTATGGCAACAGAGATCTGGGGCTTGTGTACTTTAACTTGCCACTACTGCACATATTTTCAAGCAATATCTACTGCCTTTTGAAGTCTGGAGGGATGAACAGTTTTGGTCTGTGATCAAGAAAAAGAACAGTGATGTGTTTTCAGCGACCTGGTTGGAGGCCTGAGATGAATTCCAGAAACCGTTTAATGTGCAGCACTGTAGAGGGATGAAAGGAGGAAGCTCAACCATGTTTCAAGAAAACAAAAGCTTAAATTCACTTTAATCAGAACATTTACTTAATGTGCTTTTGGCTCATTCATTTTCCTACATAACGACAGTGACTGCACATCAAAAATAACTAATTGGATATTTTGCGCTTTGGGATTTCCTAGGGATGTGATATAGCGCTATATAAATGTAAATTAATTCTTTCTATTCTCCCTGACACCACCAAATCCGAAGCATAAAGCCCCTCGAGAATATATTGTGCAAAAACTATTAACCTCAGTAGGGAAGTTTTGAACATTTTCCACTGAGTAACCCTTAACCCCAACAAACTAAATAATTGCTATCTGGTCTTTCTTCCAGTAAAAGGAATATTTTTGTGTGACACTCTTTGTCTGTAGCCTGACATTGAATGATGTATTTAATTCCAGTCCAAGTCCGCCGTGCTGTTAGAGTTGTGAGCAGTAGATTATGACAGAAGTGCATATTTTAACTGTTAATGTCATGCAACAGCCATTAAATACCACAGAATTCAGCTCACACTTCATGTTTCCCTCCTTTTATCAGTATGCTTTTAGATATGTGGTGCCACTTAGACACAAACAAAATGACTGAGCTTTTGTAGTGTAAAATATGACAACAAAATAACTGAATCAAAATGAATTCCATTAGGTTTTTGCTGCTTGAAGTCTGCATTGCACAGGAGGAGGAAATATAATTTAATAAATTATGAGGTTTGTGATAAACTGACATAAAACAGAGCTTGTTCAATTGTCCTATTTGATTTGTTTCATTCATATCAATTCAATACTACGCTATTTGTGTTGATAAGTAGCGTCGGATAGACAGTCTTGTCAGAGCTAGTTCTTCCATTTTATTATTACTAAATTTTACTTATCCTGTCGTGCACTTTAAAGATTAGTTATTATTTTGGGCTGGTTTTGCCCTGTATATAAGATGCTTTTGATGAGAATTCACATTATACAGCTACAACCTTGCTTTTAAATAAAAACTTTGTCCTGCTTATTCTTGTGGGGAAGTTAAATGTAGTATGCTAACATTGGATTTATGGTAATCTAAATCCCTGAACTTTCTAAACCATGTTATTGTCCATTGCTCATTTTTGGCTATAAATTCTTCTGCTCATGCACAGGTAACTTGATGGTTTAGCCCACCACTTGTCATTGTTTTATATCTCCTTCAAATGACCTGCCTTTTGTCAGGAGTAATAACTGAAATTCTGTGGGCAACTGCAGTCGAGTGTTTTGTTGAAAATTGAACTGCTTTTTAAAAAAAAAAATCAAATTAGAATGAGGAAAGAACCTGCTTGTCTGCCATCCACTTGATTTGCATCTTTCTCTCTAACTCTCCCTCCCTCTGTCTCATAGGAGTTGGCAATTAGAATCTTTGAGGGTAATTTTAACCCAACTTGTCGGGTGGAAAACGCATAGGATTGGGTGGAATGCTGGTTTTATACTCCACCTAATATTACTCTGCGCTGACTTCAACAGAGAGTAAAATTGGGCGGGGTGTAAATCCAAGATTGCGCACAATCCCAACAGTTTCCCAATCGGTGTGGGTAGGTTAAAATTTGCCCCACGTCTCACTGGAGAGATAAGCAGTTGGCTTCAAACTGCAATTGCCCTTTTTAAAAAAATTGAAGCAATATTTCATGAAGAAAGACACATTAGGGACTATTGTGTGGGCAGCTGCCCGATGTCCAGTGGGAGCCCAATCCATTATGAGGGCTGGGCCTCATTATCATAATGCCAGTGAGCACAGCCCCTAAACGGGTGTCGCGCTGCAGTTTGCCAGCTTGGGGCCGGTGCAACATTGGATGGCCTGGAGACTAACCTAGCTGGCAAAAAGGCAGTCTGGAGGAAGAGGCAGTAGTGGAGGGCAGAAACCCAGGGTGGTAGTGGCTACAATATTCTTGTGGAAACCAAAGGAGCACTCCTGCTCCTACTGACCCCACAAAGATCATTTTAGACTTACCTTTTTGGCCTCTTCTTCTTGACTACCAGATTTTACAGTGCAGAGCATCCACAGTGCACACTGTGTCCAGCAGACCTTCTAAATTGCATCAGGGTCCTATGTATGTCATAATACCCTGATTTGCATAAACAAATGAGGGTCCCACTTGATTCCGGTGGGTGCCTGGATCGTACAGTGGAAGGCCTGAGTTAAAATGGTGGCGGAGTGAAAACGGGCCTTAAGTTGACCTACACAATTTTAACTCTACTACTCCCTATTTCTGCTGAGCAGGGCATGTTAAAATCACCGCTATTCTTTCTATCCTTCAAGTCTTTCTCTCCCTCTCTCTCTCTCTCTCGCTCTTTCACGTATAAATTTTAGAGAACACAAAACAGAAACATACAGCCTTTTAATTTTAAAACAAAACATAATATAAATTTTACCTCATTAAGGATTTTGAAATTTGTCCTCTAATTTACTTCCAATAATTTGAAAAATTTTGGAGCAGAAACTGCTAGAAGCTGAAGAAAAATATTCCTCAGTATAGCTGACCAAATGGTGCTGATGCATCCTGGGAGATTAGGTCCGCCACACATGCCCATACTGCACAATCCACATTCAACTATCAACTCCAACCCTTGGCTTTAGGGACAGACTAAGGTCTAGAAATTCACTGGCGCCTCGTTTGGGGTGCCAGTCTCGCCAGGGCGCCGGAAGTACCGCCCCGGAAGGAGTCGCGAATGCCCGCCAGAAATTCAGTTTCAGCGCCCCAGACGGAAGCGCAGCGCTACTCGAGGTGCCCCGCATCCCTCTTGGGGCGCTGCAACTGAAAATCACAGCGCAACGTGCCGCAGCGCCACACGCTGCGGCACGGCGTGCTGCAGTACTGCAGGCCTTCCTCCCCTTCTTAAAGGGGAGGGGCCTGCTGCAGCGCGATCGGCGATCGCGAGTGCCGGCAAAAGAGCCCGGCACCGAGGAGAAGTGCCGGACTCTTGGGACACAGCTGGCACAACGCGGGGGGGGGTGCTCAGGAGGCCGGGGACGGCGGCGTGAAGAGGTGCTGGCAGGCGGCCAGCAAAAAAAATGGCCGCCCCGCACCTCCGCGCCTCTACTGCCGCAGGTAGGCCCCCCTGAACCGGTCGCAAATTGCGACCGGCGTTAAAGCAGGGGACGCTACCAAATTTCGCGATCGGGGCGGTAGAGGGGCGCTGCGCACACCGATGATGTCATTGGTGGCGGCGCAGAGCTAACAGCTAGCGCCGCCATTAGCGTCCCGCTAAATTTAGCGGGAGGCATGGCCAGTGGCGCAAAACCCACTAAGTGCCCTCTTTGGGCGCTAATGGGTGGCGCAGCCCACTGAATTTCTAGGCCTAAGGCTTTCAAATAAAACCTTTCATGAAACAACAACTTGCATTTATATAGCGTCTTTAATGTAGTAAAATGTCCCAAGGCACTGCACAGGAGCGTCATCAAACACAATTGGATACCGAGCTACATAAGGAGATATTAGTACAGATGACCAAAAGTTTGGTCAAAGAGGTAGGTTTTAAGGAGCGTCTTAAAGGAGGTAGAGGTAGAGAGGCGGAGAGGTTTAAGCAGGCAATCCCAGAGCTTAGGCCCTAGGCAGCAGAAGGCACGGCCACCAATGGTTGAGTGATTATAATCAGGGATGCTCAAGAGGGCAGAATTAGAGGAGCGCAGACATCTTGGGGGTGGGAGGGTGGAGGGGGCGTTGTGGGGCTGAAAACCACTAAAAGACACAAAAGGCAAATTCAGTGGATAAAGGTATTCATGTTACTGTGAAGTGTGTATTTTAAAATGTTAAACATTCTGGTTAAACACTTATTTTGGACAGTAGATATTTCAGTTACTGAGGAAAAAATAGTAGATAAAAAACAATTGCAGAAAGCATTTTGTGAGTAGTGTGGGAACTCAGTAGCCAGATTGTGCAATCTGAGTGATGAGTTCACATAGGCATTGCCATTATAAATGGGGACATACAAATTTATAATGGAATAAATTGGGGAAAAAGCATGGCAAAACATGATAGTGAAGTGGTGCAAACAGGAAGTGGGTGCTCAATCACGGTTTTTTAAAATTCATTGATGGGATGTGGGCATCGCTGGCTGGCTAGGCCTGCATTTAGTGCCCATCCCTAATTGCCCTTGAGAAGATGGTGGTGAGCCGCCTTCTTGAACCGCTGCCGTCCATATGGTGTAGGTACATCCACAATGCTGTTAGGAAGGGAGTTCCAGGATTTTGGCCCAGTGACAGTGAAGGAACGGCGATACAGGCCCAAGTCAGGATGGTGTGTGGCTTGGAGGGGAACTTGTAGGTGGTGATGTTCCCATGCGTCTGCTGCCCTTGTCCTTCTAAGTGGTAGAGGTCGCGGGTTTGGAAGGTGCTGTTGAAGGAGCTTTGGCGAGTTGCTGCAGTGCATCTTGTAGATGGTACACACTGCAGCCACAGTGCGCCGGTGGTGGAGGGAGTGAATGTTGAAGGTGGATGGAGTGCCAATCAAGCGGGCTGCTTTATCCTGAATGGTGTCGAGCTTCTTGAGTGTTGTTGGAGCTGCACTCATCCAGGCAAGTGGAGAGTATTCCATCACACTCCTGACTTGTGCCTTGTAGATGGTGGAAAGGCTTTGGGGAGTCAGGAGGTGAGACACTCGCCGCAGAATTCCCAGCCTCTGGCCTGCTCTTGTAGCCACAGTATTTATATGGCTGGTCCAGTTCAGTTTCTGATCAATGGTAACCCCCAGGATGTTGATAGTGGGGGATTCAGCGATGGTAATGCCATTGAATGTCAAGGGGAGATGGTTAGAGTCTCGCTTGTTGGAGATGGTCATTGCCTGGCACTTGTGTGGTGCGAATGTTACTTGCCACTTGTCAGCCCAAGTCTGAATGTTGTCCAGGTCCTGCTGCATATAGACACAGACTGTGTCAGTATCTGACGAGTCTCGAATGGTGCTGAACAGTGTGCAATCATCAGCGAACATCCCCACTTCTGACCTTATGATGGAGGGAAGGTCATTGATGAAACAGCTGAAGATGGTTGGGCCTAGGACACTGCCCTGAGGAACTCCTGCAGTGATATCATGTGATTGGGATGAATGACCTCCAACAACCACAGCCAACTTCCTTTGTGTGATTCCAACCAACAGAGCATTGAACAATAAACAAGGTCGTGGAATTTAAATTCCAGAATACTGTTTATTGAAGATGGAAGTTGACTTATTTAGTCACTGAATCCCTGATATTATCCTTTACATGGCATGAACGTAGAACAGTGTACATTTTGACTCGTTGTGAGCCATGGGAGATCTGTTGGTACTTTAAAAATATTTACAGCCATTACAAAGTTTAAAGAAGTTGACCATTTAAAGATATGTGGAAGAATTTTGTCCTCTTCTTCCACTTGCCTTTAAATAGCCAATGCCTTTACATTTTAGCAGAATTCCTTTAAAGGCTACTAATATGCATTGTTTCTCCCCTCTCTCAATGGTTTCCAATGCCAGAGCCAATATGGGCTGGGGGCTCTCTTCCAATTACTCCTTAGAACTGACCGGGAAAACCCCCAAAGCTCAGCCCAGTGAGAAGTGTGTGAATGTAATAACATGGGACTCTGGTCCCACCACACTAGTATCAAGGCCAGAAAATGTAGCATATAAGAACCAGCAATACCCAAGGCAGCTGCCTGGATCTCACCTGAGCAAGGAGGCAATCACTACTGTGTATCGATTGTTTAATACAGCCCTACAGATACTGTCAGAGTTACCTTTAATAGTTGTATTTTAAAACAAAATGTATACACACAAATTAAAATAGGCACCAAGACAAAAGTGATTAAAATGCTAATGAGCTAAAATTCAAAGCTGTTTTCCCAAACAGTATAAGCAAATCATTAGCTTGTTTTGGCAATCAATAAACACACCCACTGTGTTGACGGTCCTTAGTCTCAGACACTTGGCAGGGACTGGCTAGCGTAGGCACTCCTTTCAGGGTGTGAGCAGAAGGAGATAAAAAAAAGACAGCATTAAAATTCATCTGCCACTAGTTCACCCACTTACATACTGGCCTGGCCTTTCTGCTCAACAGCTACACAGTTGAAGCGAGGTGCAAGTGCACTTCTGCCTGTCCCTGAGGTGCCCCTCTGATCTCAGCTGATTTTATGGCCACAGGGTCCTTACCATACCATATCATGACACAGGCTGGGTTTCCCTTTTTTTGCATTGTGTTATCATGTGCCCACCCACATATGGGTAGGCACAGTTTCTCAGATTGCAGGTGGCCCACTGAAAGAAGCAGGGAGTTAGCTATGCAGCCTAGCACATCTCTAAGTTACTTTCCACCTCCACTTGCCTCAGATCCACCAAAAAAATCAGTGGGGGAGGGGAGGTGGAAAGCCTAGCCCACTAGATCTAACTCTTTGGCTGGCCTTTTAGATTATACTGCCATCCCCACTCCCCACCATCCCCCCACCCCTTCAACCCCATATGGGGTATCATCTGTCAATTGACCAGTTTGCATTAATCTTCTAAATCCAAATCATTAATATAATGGATCCCAACAATGATCCCTGGGGTACTCCATTCAGCACCTCCCCACCCTGACATCATTCCAAATCCTACCATTCTAAACAATTCCCAAGTTTTATCTTGAATCCCCACCACTTTAAGCTTAACTTTACAGTCCTTCAAGCAGAACCTTGTCAAAACTTTTGGAAATCTAGATACACCATGTCAAAAGGCTTTCCCCAGCCCACTTTGGAATTCACGCTCTCAAAGAAGTCAAGGACATTGGCCAGATAGGATCTTCCCTTCCTGAAACTATATTGGCTACTATTTGCTAAGATATCAGCTTGTCCCAGGTTAGCACACTTGCCTCAGAATCAGAAGGCTGTAGGGTCAAGGCCTACTCGGGGGACCTAAGCACACTGAAGGAACGTAGCATTGTTGGAGGTGCCAACTTTCAAATGAGACATTAATCCAAGGTCCCATCTGCCTGAACTGGTGGACATAAAAGATCCCATGGCACTATCTGAAGAAGAACAAGGGTGTTCTCCTGCTGTCCTGGTCAACATTTATTCCTTAATATCAAAAATAGATTAACTGATCATTTATCTCATTGCAGTTTGTGGGACTTTGCTGTGTGCAAATTGGCAGCTGTGTTTATCTATAAAACAAGATTGACAGCATTTCAAAAGAAACTCATTGGCTGTAAAGCACTTTGGGACATCCTGAAGGTTTGAAGGTCACTATATAAATACACATTCTTTCTGATGATCATACAGGTAATTCCCAACTTTACTCCTCACAACCGATTTCATTATTTTGTTCAATATTAATGTAAGACTAATGGATCTGTAAATGCCTGCGACTGTTTTGTAATTTTTTTTTTAATGGGTGCCTGTTAGCTTGTTTCCAGTCTAGCAAGGTCAACTTGGCATTCATTGACTCTCACACGATGACTGTCAGCACCTCATAAATCTCATCTTGTGTCTCGCTTTGTACCCCAGGATCAATAGCTTTGATCCTCGGGGTTTTGCTTGCTTTGATCTCTTTTCCTCTCTTGAAGACACTTCCTCTTTCTGGGGTACAGTTCCAAGGGCATCTGCAGCAATGTTCCCGTTAAGCTGTGTGGCCGTGCAGTGGTCTGGAGGTCCCACACAGGCCCCTCACCGGCTTTACAATGGTAATAACCGCACATGCGTGAAAAATTTAATGGGCCGCGCAGCCAGTTAAAGGGCCCACGCACCAAAATTTTTTTACAGGAAACATTGATCAACAGCTCTCCAGTATCTCAGCCAGGTGGTCAATCTTCATGTGTGACCTGAGACAGTGAGTGTCAACATGCTGTTTGATTGTGTAAGGCAACACAGCCAAGCTGATTATGTTAAAATTTCACTTCTATACATTCACATTTCCCAGCAAGGAGGTCACTAGATAGCGATCAGAAGCAGGAGGAGATTTTTCACTGTAGTTCAGGAGAGCTGAAGCCAATTGTACCACCTAAATGCTGACTGAGCTGAGATCACATAGCTTGAGCCTGCGATTTTCTGGTCTGTATGACTTATCACCACAGCATGTGGAGAATTTACCCACCGTGTCATCAAGGCAGGTTTCTCTTTTGTAAAAAAAAAAATCCATGTAATTAAAAAAAATAAACTTGCAATAATTTTGAAAAATCCATTTTTTTCCCCTAAAGCGGGAAGAGATAGTGCACCAGAAGCTTCCAGGTCTGAAATTGAAAGCAAAGGTCACCTCTTTATGAAGCAAGTCCAGAGGCAGTGAACAACTCCTGCCACCAGCCAGTTTGCTTAGCTAAGCACCATTAATAAAATCTGTGACAGCAAGTGATTGTCCAGATATCAAATTCTATTGGAAGACACAGGAGCTCCACAGTCTAACAAATCCTGGTGGCAATTCTCTCTTCAACAGCCTTACTTAACTGGACAAAAATAGACACTTACCGTACTGATGAGTGACCTTTTCGCTCTTCCACAGTATTTCTTGCTCTCAAACCAATTTTCCAGCCTGACGAGTTTGCGCTGAAGCTATTGGTGCAGCAGATATTTTGTATTGAGACCAAATGTTGTATAAATGGCTGTAAGTCCTATATAAAAGTTAATGTCATCTTAGATGCAGTTTCTTCAAACCTTGTGCCTTTGAAAAGGTTAAAATTGTTGTACGCACTTTTTAATGTTAGGGCTCGAACAGTTTCATGCCTTCGAGCGCATCACAGCCAGCTTCTTTCATCTTGGAGCAGTTTATTATTCCCGGGCACAAAATGTTACAAGTTTTACCGCGTTGTATATCTATCACTCAAATGTATACGTATATACTAATCTCGTTGTCAGGTATATTTTGGGCTTGTGTAATTAAAAGATTAAACAGCACAGTTTTATGTGTAAGACTTCCAGTCCAATATTCCTATTTCTACTGATTGATGCAACATGTAAGATGTAGCTTTGTGTGTTATCATTTACTGTTGACATTAAAACAAAACACTGAAGTTCAAATCCTCTCTTACAGTTCAAATCCTGTGGTTCTTATCACAGCCTAAATCGATCCACTGTTTTCAGTGTTAGTGATTCTGGAATGAAAAGGGCCAGTTATAAAATGTGGCTGTTGAGGATGAAGTAGAAGATTTAAATGATTTAAAAAACAGATGGCAGCATGTGCCACCAAGATCGCAGTCACAGGAGTAGCTTTTAACCACTTGTTTCAATCTTCATTCCGCAAACCATGAGTAAGCAATAAAAAGAGATCAGGGCTGCCAGTTACTTTATCTGTTGTAGGCAACTTTTAGCTTTGCCTAAACTGCAGCAATATTTTTAAATGATTTTCCCTGATCATCTTTTCGCAGTTCAGTTAACAACATTTACATCCAAACAGGACGAAAAGCGAGCCAGCATAAACTATAAACCCCATAATGATTTCTGTCACTAATTCTACTTGGAAAGGGCATCTCACTTTGTGACCAAACTAAATGCTAGAGTAACTCATTGGCCCTGATAAGAACAGGTAGGCGGGAATGGTGTGGGGGGTGGGAATGTTTAGCAGCTGGGAAACCTGGAAGTAGGGGTTTCCTGGAGGTCCTGATGAATTTAACGACAGGACCTGATTTTTTTTTTAAATTAGCTATTTCCTGGCCGCAGCCAGCCAGATTAAAGGCTGTTGGGTGAGTAGGCCTGCAGCTCCAGGCCGCTGCTGGAGATCTGATATCGGCGATGGGGTAAGTGATTGGGAGGGTGTCGGTATTTTGTGGTTGCGGGGGTGGGGGTGCGGTCCGTCAGATGGTGGGAAGTAGGGTTGTTCAGGTTGCAGGTCGGGAGGGTGGTCGGACAGTCGAGGGTGAGGGGGTTGACAAGTTTGCTTGTTGGGCCGGGGGAAACACTCATCATAGAATCATAGTAATTTACGGCACAGAAGGAGGCCATTCGGCCCATTGTGTCTGTGCCGGCTGAAAGAGCCATCCAGCCTAATCCCACTTTTCAGCTCTTGGTCCGTAGCCCTGTAAGTTACGGCACTTCAAGTGTTTATCCAAGCACTTTTTAAATGTGATGAGGGTTTCTGCCTCTACCACCCTTTCAGGCAGTGAGTTCCAGACCCCCACCACCCTTTGGGTGAAAACATTTCTTCTCAATTCCCCTCTAATCCTTCTACCAATTACTTTAAATCTATGCCCCCTGGTTATTGACCCTTCTGCTAAGGGAAATAGGTCCTTCCTATCCACTCTATCTAGGCCCCTCATAATTTTACACACCTCAATCAAGTCTCCCCTCAGCCTCCTCTGTTCCAAAGAAAACAACCCCAGCCTATCCAATCTTTCCTCATAGCTAAAATTCTCCAGTCTTGGCAATATCCTCATAAATCTCCTCTGTATCCTCCCTAGTGCAATCACATCTTTCCTGTAATGTGGTGGCCAGACTGTACGCAGTATTCTAACTGTGGCCTAACTAGTGTTTTATACAGTTCAAGCATAACCTCCCTGCTCTTGTATTCTATGTCTCGGCTAATAAAGGAAAATATCCTGTATGCCTTCTTAACCACCTCATGTACCTGTCCTGCTACCTTCAGGGATCTGTGGACTTGCACTCCAAGTTCCCACTGTTCCTCTACACTTCTCAGTATCCTACCATTTATTGTGTATTCCCTTGCCTTGTTACCCCTCCCCGAATGCATTACCTCACACTTCTCTGGATTGAATAACATTTGCCACTTTTCTGCCCAC
Source organism: Somniosus microcephalus (assembly GCF_052327205.1). Lineage (NCBI taxonomy): Eukaryota > Metazoa > Chordata > Chondrichthyes > Squaliformes > Somniosidae > Somniosus > Somniosus microcephalus. Next base: position 97,649,537 of record NC_140989.1, read on the forward strand.
CTGACCAGTCCATTGATATTTTCCTGTAGTCTACAGCTATCTTCCTCACTATCAACCACACAGCCAATTTTTGTATCATCTGCAAACTTCTTAATCATGCCCCCTACATTGAAGTCTAAATCATTGATATATACCATAAAAAGCAAGGGACCTAGTCCTGAACCTTGTGGAACTCCACTGGAAACAGCCTTCCAATCACAAAAACACCCGTTGACCATTACCCTTTGCTTCCTACCTACTGAGCCAATTTTGGATCCAACTTGCCACTTTCCGTTGGATCCACAGGCTTTTACTTTTCTGACCAACCTGCCATGTGGGACCTTGCTAAAATCCATGCAGACTACATCAAATACACTACTCTCATCGACCCTCCTCGTTACCGTCTCAAAAAATTCAATCAAATTGTTCAGACACAACCTTCCCTTAACAAATCCTTGCTGACTGTCCTTGATTAATCCATGACTTTCTAAATGATGATTTATACTGTCCCTCAGAATTACCATCATTTTGTGCGTTTCAATTTTATTACACTTTTCATGCAGCAGAACCTCCCTGTTTACAGCAGAAGCAGTTAACACTGATTAGGAAGCAGGAGAAGGAAAGAATGAAAGTAATTGTATTTTTGAAGCTCCATTTATGTCCTCAAGATATCCTCAAGTGCTTCCCAACCAGAGAATTACATTTTTGAAGTACAGTGACAGTAATTAGGCAAACACAGCAGTCAGTTTGTGCAGAGCAAGGTGCCACAAAGAGAAAACGAAATAAATAGTCAGTTAATCTGTTTTGGGGGAGTAGATTGAGGGATGAATGTTGTCTAGGACTCCCTGCATTCTTCAGATAATGCCATGAGATCTTTTAGGTCCACCTGAACAGGCAGACAAAACCTTAATTTAACATCCAAAAGACAACACCACTGTCAGTGTAGCCCTCTCAATGTTGCCCTGAAATATTGATCATATTGAATGGTGGAGCAGGCTCGAAGGGCTGAATGGCCCACCCCGCTCCTATTCTTCTATGTTTCTATGAAATGTCAGTGCACATTTTGTACTCAAGTCCTGGAGTGAGGCTTTAAACTGATAACCATTGGACTCAGAGGTGACAGTGCAACTACTGAGCTAAACTGACAACTAAAATATTATTTTCTCAAAGCAGAACATTTTGAAATCATTAACCACAAGAACAAGGAAAATGGAAGTGGTGATTAGGATTAGAAAGTCGATTATTCAAATAACATTTCCTTTTAACAATTCAACATCACACTAACACAGGATTTATTTTCCTTCATTCAGCTTTCTTTAATACTATGGATTAATACTTAATGGAAAAAAATCATACTGAAATACTGGACATGGAGGAAGTGCATAATTTGTGCTATGGTTAAATGCCTGTTAGAATCTGGTTGGATTGAAATTGCCCACTTGGAAGGATTTCCAAAGTGAATTCTGAATCTCACTTTTGCCCACCACTGCCCTCTCCTTGAAAGTGCACACAGCTGTCCCCAAAAGATGGAGTTTCAGATACTAAGAACAGATAAAATCCAATGTTTGTCGCTAATGTCCAACTTCATTGCCACCTTCTGCTACATCTAAAATCAGATAGAAGAGGAATTAGGATCACAGCAATGACAATTTGAGATTGCAGTGGTAGGGTTGCGTGAGATTTGACGATGAGGATATTAAAGTCAATATATTGGGAGCCAGTGGTGGTCAGAGGGGGCAGGGATGACTGGTGTGTGGGACAGGATGTGGGCTGCAGGGTTCTGGATGAATTGGAGTTTGTGTAGTCTATAGCTTGGAAGACTATTGAAAACAGCATTGGGGAAAACAAGCCTTGAGGTGAAGACGGTGTGGATGCGCAACCAAGCGGGTGAGATAGGAATGTAGGTGGGGGATTTTCGGAGGTGGAAGTGTTCTTTACCATGGGAATGATGTGAGTTTTGAAGTTTAGCTCAAGGTTGGCCAGGACACCAAGGGTGTACACCTGCGGGCTCAGTCTCAACAAGCAACCAGGGACAGAAATAGAATTGGCACCTATGGCACAAAATTTCTGGCAGGAGCTGAACATGGTGGCTTCAGTTTTGCTGATGTTGAGCTGCAGAAAATTTTGGTTTGCGTTGCACTTGATCTCAGACAGGCAATCAGACAGCACAGCAATGGTCATGGAATTAAGGATGGAGACTCAAACATACAGTTGGGTTTCATCTGTGTATATTTGGAAATTGACCCCATGTTTTCAGGGACAGCAAGTAGACAAGGAATAGGAGGAGCTAAGGTTATAGCTGTGGGTCATGGCTTTGCAGACATGGGTGAAGAAGCCAACTGACTAAACTGGGACACATAGGAATGGGACCATGGTAGAGGAGGACAGAGAGATCAAGATGTACTTTAGGTAAAATTATTTCATTAGGAACCTTAAAAACAAATTTTAATTGAATGTCAACATTGTAAAACAGTTTTAAGTATTTTGAAATCCTCACATGTTAACTGGATAAACATTTTAAAAATGTCACCAAGTTACTGTACTGTAAAAACAAGAAAAGCTATCTGCACTACAGATAATTGTATCAATAAATTCTGTTATCTTAGTCTATTTCCAATTTGGACCGACAGTAGTTTTCCCAAAGCAAAAGATGTTGAAAGATTCCATAGATGGCAAATTTTTTCAAGGCATTTTCAGGTGGTAATCAGACAATCTTCAGCAACATCATCATTCTGTTTCACCTCTGTATCATCTGTATCAACAATCAGAGATTGACAGTTGGACCATAGGTCCACCACAGTCTGCTATGTTCTCAAATTAATTCCCATGTTCAGCTTCACATTTTCCACTGCTACATTGCTAGCTTTCTTCACTGGTACAAAGCCAGCTTGATTGTTGCTGGTTTCTCAGTATCCTAGGCAGCATTCAGCATGTGAAGTGCATCAAGGATAGTAATCTGTTTGGCCAGTTATGATTCTGTACACTTTCATCATAATTCGCACATAAAACTCAATCCACCATTATATTCCTGTTCAAATTTGTAATTATATTTTGGCCCATCAGCTATATCTATGATGTGTTTGTAGGGAGAAAAATCAGTTTGACATTTGTAGAGCTAAGGGCCCAGAAATTCGGGTCGGGGGCTTCCCGCGGGTGCAAGCCCCCGACCTGCACTTACCTTGCGCGCCGGCAGTTGAGCTGTAGGGCCCCGTGGAATTCCGATCCGGGGCCTGGTCCAGCTGCCCGCGCGCAGTGCTTGCGTATCCCAGGGGCGCAGTTAGTTCGATGCATCCCCTGGGATCATGTGGGCCATGGGCAGCCAATCGGAGCAGGGAATGCTCCATTCATAAGTCTTGACAGAAAGTGCTGTCAAGACTTATAAATACTACGGCCCCAAAATAGCACTAAACCTTCAAATAATTTTTTTTTAAATCACATATTTTAAATAAACTATAAATTACATTAAATAACTATTTTAAACAATAATTTAAATTTTTGAAAAAAATAATTTTATAATCTAATGGGGCTAAAAATAAACTTACCTTGCTTTAAAGTATTTAAAAATAATAAACCTGTGGAAAAAATGTTTTAATTTTAATTAATTCACCACTTACCTTGTAAAAAGCAGGCCTTATGCCTGCTTTTTAAATGTGTAAATTCTGCAGACTTACCCTCCCGGGAAAACCTGTAATAAAAAACCTAAGTTTGATGCGCACGTGCAGCCTCCCCTGTGCACGCGTTCGACCTCTGAACCTCTTCGTTCAGAGGAACGGAAGTGCCGGTTTCCCGCGTATGCGCAGTGCATGCAGAAAACCGGCACTTCCATCGGGCCCACGGGTGAGTACCCCGTGCGTACTCACCCGTGGAGACCCGAATTTCTGGGCCATAATGTATAAGCACTCTGTGCAGCTGTGCCGAATGATTGCGATTTTACGGTGCCTGTGCCTTCATTGATCCCTTTTGGCCATTTTGTAGAAAAAAAGAACTGAGATCATCCAAGTACTGTAGTGGAATTTACTTTGCATTGAATGTGCAGGAGATTTTGAGGTGACTGTAGAAACAATGTGGCTGTTTGCTCTCCCCAATAGACAATAATTTCACTTTGTCTGTGCCTGTCATATTGGCCACACCAAGTCAGAAATACAGTCCTTTTGATTTCTTTCCCATCACTTACAGAAAAATTCCAATCTGATCACTGTTTTTGATGTCTTCAGATGCAGAGTCAACCAGAAAGGATGGCAGAGCATTTGTTGGCCAAGGTGAAGTAGACACAATATCGGCACCTGCCTTTTCTGCAGGAATTCTTTATATGCAGTGTTTTACCTTTGTTATTATTGATATCGCAGCTATTTGAGGGTTAAAATGGATCCCTGTACCTTCAGCAAGTGACTTAGCTTTTGCCTTTAGTATGTCTAATTATTATTGCTTCCCTTTTTCTGTAAATAACCTGTTATATTAATAGTATTGCCTCCATCTCTTGAGTCTTTCCCCATGTATTTTTCCCCTGCTGATGTTACCATCTTGCTCCCATGAGTGATATTTGTTTTTAGCAATAATGCATTTGTTGATGCAGAAGGCTTGAATTGTGCCCTTGTACTTTTTGGTTGGATCACCAAAGCTTTGATTATTTTTACTTTTGCTACAACAGACAGTGCATTTCTTCGACACTGCTCCAGTTTGACAATGCACGGTTGCATGAGCTGATGGGAGTGGCTGTAGTAGGCAGCAGACAATTTAATTGGCCAGGGATGCACTGATTGACATGAGGCTGTGACTAGATGATTTATACTGGCTAGACAATGCAGCAGTTCACATGTGATGCATTACAAAGTATAGCAATACACCCTAAGGATTGCAGAAGTACCAGAAATACACAACAGGAGCACATAATATGCACATGGTTTTTATATTCACACGTATTGAATTCAAATTAGACATAGGAATTTATGTGCTAGAATGGGGATCCCTTAAAATGAGTTGACACCAAACGGAGTCCACTGTAGTATTCCAATCTGCCTGACCAGGTCGTATATCAGAATCGTATATTAGTAAGAATGGTAATAGCAGTAATGACAGTTTCGACTGTGAAGAAATTCCCTACCTTAATGCCATGAGTTAGCGCCACAATCCTGGTGAAAAATGGCGGCCACCACTCTGATGCCCTTCTCTGGTGCGGGACTCGGTGGCTGCCATTTTGTGAGGGCCTAAGTGCTGCTGATAGCCCCGCTGGCCCTGGAGATGCAAATGTGGTGAGCGTGACCTCAGGCAGCTTGCAACGCCAACTTAATGTCACGCTCTGCGTAGTTGGACCTTAGCACTGGGCCCTAAGCTTGCTCTGAAAAGTAAGCATGCAGCAGACTGAGAGATGCTGTCAGCACTTCTTAAAGGGACACACACATCTTGCATTTAAGCTTTTGGACTGGATTTTTATTATTTTATTGAAGTAGTGGCTTGGTGCAATACATAATAAGATTTTTTAAGTGTGCAGGGAGTGCTGCTGGATGCTTGCAAGGCCTCGGATGGTAAAGGAAGGCCTCTGAGAAGTCAGAAAATGCTGGAAATACTCAGCAGGTCTGGTAGCATCCATGGAGAGAGAAACAGAGTTCATGCCTCAGGACGAGATGCTGCCTGACCTGCTGAGTATTTCCAGCATTTTCTGCTTTTATTTCAGATTTACAGCATCCACTTGGAGAGGGAAGACAAAGATGGAGTAGAGGAGGACGCAGAAGGAAGGATGCAACCCAGACAGCCCCTTTCTGGCTGAGATATCTGGGATGGAATCATCCACCTGCAGTACCAGTGAACACAACAACAATTCCCCTTTCAACATTTCTCCCACACCTTACCTTTCCTCTGTTACTGACCATCACACTGCCCTCTTGGCCAAAATGCTGAAATAAAAGCCACCACAAAGCAAACCTTCCAATCCAATTTTATACATCTATCCATCCAATATGGCATCAAGAAATCAACTCATCATCCTTATGCACCCTAGTGATTGTCTTGAGTATGCCTTTGCCTTTCCTACTGATATTACCCAGTGGCTGCAGCATGGCTGGTCGAAGGCTGCTGACTTTCAATGGGGGACACTGCAAATGGCCTTGCTGGTCAACCTTGAGGAGCTGGTGGCTGGGAGTGTCAAATCGAGTGATGGTGGTTCTTCTTCCTTCCTCGTCAACCACTGGCTGGGCAGGCTGAATTTCTTGGGTGTATGAAATGAGGAAGGTACAAGGGTGACATTGTGGTGATGGGAGGGCGGGAAAGCAAGAGGTGCATGGCAGAAGGAGGATGACGTATGAGGAATCTGGCATCTTGTATCCTTTCAGCGCTGCCGCTGGCCAAGGGCACTGCCATGCCCCTGCATGAATGGCCAGCATCGTCTCCTCCAAGGGGGTGAGGTGAGGCTAGGAATAGGAGATGTGCCTTATGTTTGGTACAGATTGTTGGTAGGTGAGTAATTGGGGGTGGAGGTCATGCATTGAGCAGTGTGTGAGACTAGTGGTGCAGTTGGTAGGAGATGGCTTTTGAAGATGTATTCACTGACCTTCACCAGTGGTCTGAGGTGATGAAGTTTCTTTGGGCACTGGAGCCAGGTGGTGAGGACGATACTGCTGACAGTGACAGCCTTGGTGATGTGGTCCCACAACGTTCTTTCTGGAGGGTCTCCTGGCCCCTGTGGATAGAGGGCCTGTCTTGCAGTGTTGGCGCCCTGCACAAAGCTAGAGTGCTGCGTGCGAGACATTGGGTGCCCCTTCCCTGGCTTGCGAGCCATTAGTGCTGAAGCACTTGTCCTATTTTTTGAGGTTTGGAAGGAATACTGTATTCACATTTGGGACTTTTTAATGTTAATTTTTTTTCAGAAGGCAATTGAGCTGTAAGGGCTAAAAACTACCTATTTTTACATGATTTTTATTTTTTTCATTTCAGAAGGTAATTCCTCTTTAAGGGACCAAACTGCTTCCTGAAATGACAGCCTTGCTTTAAGTGAAGGCTGTTCTTGCTGCAATGATGCTACGGCCACATTACATTGGGGCCTCCTGCCAGGACTAATGCCACCAGAACGGCCTTACGTTTAACGCTGGTGGCTAATGTTAATTAGCCACCAGCACCAATTTACCAGTCCTGCCAGTGCCATCAATTTTGGCGGCCGTTAATACTGGCCCATGGTAGTTTTTAGTGATGTGAAATTTCTAGGCCACACTGATAGCAGGAATTTGTCCACATTGACAAAAGGAAATTCAGCTAAGGCAGCAGATACATTTTAAAAAGCGAGGCCCCAAAATTACATGATCTGTGATCCTAGCACCTAGGCTGAGACTGTGGATACTGGTGCCCAATGCTGACACCACTGGTGTTTGCAGGGTTAGGGGGGCACCTAACTTTTTCTGGGGCCAGGAGATTCATCTCAGGTGCTTGCCTGCCCCAAGAGACTGCAAAATGCAGGGGTGGGGGGTGGTGTTGAGGGCCCTCAGAAATGCTACACTGTGCCCCTCGTCCTTATCTAGAAAAATTTTAGAAATTTGTTGCCTTACCTCATCTTCAGTAAGTCCAGGGGCTATGACCTGGACTTCATCCAACAATGTCGGCTTCACTGCCACCATCTCTGAGATAGATGTGCCTCTTTCTTCTTGCCACATTGTCCTCTGAGAAGCAGGCAATGCAGAAACGCCCTGCTCAGTGAACCCCAGCTCCCAGTCCTGCCCCTTCAGCATCAGTGACCTTGTTTGGGATGGGCAGAGGCATATCTGGATACCCAACATATCTGGATCCCGGCCTATTTTGGAGCCTGTCCACCAGGCTTCCACTGGATTTGCACCAGCAGTACACCAGAAGGGCCATGGAATTTTGTCCCCCAAATTTTTTCCCTATTGAAATGTATTTTTTTAGCTGGTAGTAATTTCTGTATTAAATCTTATCATGGTAATGTACGGCAGTGTTTTTTAAGTTTCCTCATCTCTCCAGAGCAAGTTGTGTGAGAGGGTGTAGGAGCTAACCAGATAGTCAAGTGTAATGGAACTAACATACAATAAACCAATGCTTTTCTTTCTGTGCTGATGCTACAGGCAGTGGGGAATAAAATCAGCTAAAAGCTGTCCTTACCCCTGCTGTGATTTGAAACGGTTTAATTATTAGATCACCTCTACCATCTGCCAAACCTGCACTCCTACTCTGTTTGAGGTATGAGAACAGTCAATGGAGCTAGCACCAGAAAATTATTGCTATTGGCCCAGATATTCCGATCCCTATGGGTGGGTACGCGCTGTGTACCCACCCGTAGGGACATCAGAAATGCCGGTTTCAGGGATGCACAGCACATGCGCTGAAAACCGGCATTTCTGATCTGTCAAGAATGGTAGTACAAGCCTCTGGAGCTTGAGTGCAAGGGGTTGCTTGTGGGCCTGGCCCTGCTGTAGTTTATTGGGTGTTTTGAGTTGGGGAGGGGAGGTAGGGAGGCTCTTTCATAACCATCCTTTTCATGGAATGCAAGTTTGGCTGTTTATTCTTAAAAGACTCTAGCAGTTCCCCTACCCATCCCGCAAAATATCTTTCCCATCAATGTGTAGTTGTAATAGCTGTTGCTGTAAATCCCAGGGGAGCAATGCTAAACACAGCACTGCTCGTGTATGGAGCAATACATTGAAAACTGCATCTTGCTGCCCAGACAAATCAAAGGAATGTTTAGATACTCCTATACCTCATCAATCTAACCTAGTTGTGTAGAGAGAGGTCGTATCAAACCTAAGGCAATAAGAGGCATGAAGCAGAGATCCATTAGGATGTGAAAAGTTCACTATTATTGACATCCTTCACTCTGACGAGCACAAAATTCAGCCAAAGTATTTTAGCATGCTTACGTGTTTAGTTTATATTTAAGTGGTAAAATTATAAAGTGGATCTTTTGATTCATCTCTACTTTCAAAATCTGAATCTAATTAAGAAATATACTGGATTACCTAATAAGACTGCTTAAATCTCTCCCTGTATTTTAGATATTCATGAATTTATTTTATGAAATTGATGTCCAAATAAAGTCTTTTCAACTAAGCGTACTTTTAAATCCCTATGTTGCACGTCATATGGGCTCGGATTTTGCGGTAAAAATAATGGCGAGGCTATCAGCACTCACCGTTATTAAAGTATAAATCAGACAGCAACTTCAAACAACCACACATGCACAGTTAAACGCAGAAATCAGCAAGTTGCTGTCTGAGTTGCCCCGCTCCTCCAGAAGCTTTGCTATACCGGCATCTTGTCAATAGAATCGGCATTCAAATACATGGAACAGCATGAAGTTGCTGTACTTATCCACTAGTTAGCTACTAAACATGCCAGACAAAGTTAGGGCTTGTCCATTCCAGTGTAAATAAATTTTTAATGGTGTGATAAGTTAATTATTGCCAACGGCCTCTCTGCCACTGAAAATTAAACTTTGCAAGTGTGGAGTCTCATTCCTTCAGATTTTAATTATTGTTGGAGATTTTTTTTTAAATTAATAAAAACCTGCTTCTGGATTCTAATTGACAAACTCATCCAAAGAACATAGTCAAGTTTCAATAAAAGCCAAGGCTGGTATTCAACAATCCAGTGATCTTTTTTTAAAATATTAGTTCATGGGATGCGGGCGTCGCTGGTAAAGCCAGCATTTATTGCCCATCCCTAGTTGCCCTTGAGAAGATGGTGGTGAGCCACCTCCTTGAACCGCTGCAGTGCATGTGTTGAAGGTACTCCCACAGTGCTGTTATGGAGGGAGTTCCAGGATTTTGACTCAGCGACTATGAAGGATCGGCGATATACTTCCAAGTCAGGATGGTGTGTGACTTGGAGGGGAACTTGGAGGTGGTGGTGTCCCCATGCGCCTGCTGCCCTTGTCCTTCTAGGTGGAAGAGCTTACGGGTTTGGGAGCTGCTGCCGAAGAAGCCTTGGTCAGTTGCAGCAGTGCATCTTGTAGATGGTACACACTGCAGCCATGGTGGAGGGAGTGAATGTTTAAAGTGGTGGATGTGGTGCCAATCAAGCAGGCTGCTTTGTCCTGGATGATGTCAAGCTTCTTGAGTGTTGTTGGAGCTGCACTCATCCAGGCAAGTGGAGAGTATTCCATCACACTCCTTACTTGTGCCTTGTAGATGGTGGGAAGATCTACCAAGTCACCTTTCCAATGGGCTGTGAAGTCTGCAGTCCCAGCTTGTAGTGTGATCTCTGGGATTAGGCAGCTCCACAGCAGCTGTCAGGCTGGTTTGAAATCTCACTGTGGTAAACCACTGTATTGTATATTGCCACCTCTGGGTGGCGCTGTGTATGGAGGCATGCCTCAGCTGACTCCACCCACCACTGTGTGGGTTTCGTTCAGACTTGTTCAGTCACTCACGAAGAAGCATGGTCTCTTCTTAGCTAATAAAAGCCTTATTCATCTCTTCTTTCGACTCGTCATCTCTTCTTCGACTCATCACCTTTTATGAAGTAATTGATAAGCGTATCAATTTTATTAGCTAAAAGTTAAATGGCGACACCTGAGGAGCAACAACAGCAACGGATACAGCAGACATTGCTGAGAGCCCTCAGACCACCACGCCTGGACCTCGACCCTCAAGAGGTGGGTGCATCAGCCAAGTTTGAACACTGGCTGAGCTGCTTTGAATCCTTCCTCGCAATCTCACAGGTTACAGAGGAGGATCACAAACTGAAAATTTTGACCGCCCAGGTGAGCCATCAAGTATATATGCTAATCCGGGACTCTAATACGTACGTGGCGGCCCTCGAGCTACTAAAAGGGCAATATACGCGCCCAGTGAACACAATTTACGCCCGACACCTCTTGGGATCCCGCAGGCAGCAACCGGGAGAATCGGTAGGGGCATTTGCACGGGCGCTACTGGCACTCTGCAGAGACTGCGATTGTAAAGCGGTAACGGCTGTGGAGCACGCGCAGGGACTCGCCTGTGATGCCTTCGTCAGGGGCCTCCAGTCAGACCACACCCGGCAGAGACTGCTAGAAAGCAAGGAACCCGACCTGAAGACGGCCATTGCCCTTGCGCTCTCGTTAGAGGAGGCCCACCGAAACCTCGAGGCATACCCCCGTAACGGCGCCGAGACATGGCAATCGAAACCGTGGGACACGGGACCGCCGCCCCCGGCACCAACCGCTGCAGCGACCCAACCGAGACAGCAGCCTCCGGTAAGAACTGCTTCGATGCCCAGTAACCAGGCCCAAAAATGCTATTTCTGTGGCCAGTTAAAACATCCCAGAGCGCACTGCCCAGCTAAGACAGCTACCTGCTCGGGCTGCGGGAAGAAAGGCCATTACGCTAACGCCTGCAAGGGGAAGCCAGCCAGCAGCGCAGCGTGCGGGCCGTGGGAGCAGCCATCTTATCCGCCATTTTGTGTACCCCCGGCCGCATGGCATCCGCCGCCATCGTATCCAACGCACTCAACCGCCATTTCGTCACCGGAACCGACCACCGTCTCGGCGGATGACTATAGTGACTCACTAAGCCACATACTGGCCTCCGTGACGCTGGATCAAGCCCTCCCTCACCATCTATCCAGCTCCATGATGGATATCGCGGTAAACGGCCGCGCCACCAGTTGCCTGATCGACAGCGGGAGCACAGAGAGTTTCGTCCACCCCGACACGGTACGTAGCCACTCCCTCACGATTCTGCCAACGCACCATCGCATTTCTATGGCGTCCAAGTCCCAGTCAATGGACATCAGCGGCTACTGTGTGGTGACCCTGTCAGTAGGGGGCACTGAATATAAAAAATTTAAACTGCTAGTCCTGCCCCGTCTTTGCGCTGCCGTCCTGCTAGGGTTGGATTTTCAGTGCCACCTTAAGAGTGTCACACTAGCATACGGTGGACCCCTCCCCCCACTCACAGTCTGCAGCCTTTCCACATTAAAAGTCCCCCCCCCTCCCCTGTTCGCTAACCTCACCCGCGACTGTAAACCCATCGCTACCAAAAGCAGGCGGTACAGTGCCGGGGACAGAGCTTTTATCAGCTCTGAGGTGGAGCGGCTATTGAAGGAGGGCATTATCGAAGGTAGCACTAGCCCCTGGCGAGCCCAGGTTGTAGTCGTTAAAACCACTGCAAAACGCCGCATGGTAATCGACTACAGCCAAACCATAAACCGGTACACCCAGCTGGACGCGTACCCCCTCCCTCGCATATCTGATATGGTCAATCAGATTGCGCAATACAAAGTATTCTCCACCATCGACCTTAAGTCAGCGTACCACCAGCTGCCCATCCGCCATGAGGACCGCCAGTATACTGCCTTCGAGGCAAACGGCCACCTCTACCACTTCCTTAGGGTCCCCTTCGGCGTCACCAACGGGGTTTCGGTCTTCCAAAGGGAGATGGACCGAATGGTTGACCAGAACGCGCTGCGGGCAACCTTCCCCTATTTGGATAATGTCACCATCTGCGGCCACGACCAGCAGGACCACGACGTTAATCTAGCAAATTTCCTCCGTACGGCCCAACGGCTGAACCTAACGTACAATAAGGAAAAATGTATGTTTCACACCAAGCGCCTGGCCATCCTCGGCTGCGTGGTGGAGAACGGAGTCATCGGGCCCGACCCCGACAGAATGCGCCCCCTAATGGAGCTACCCCTTCCCCACTGCCAAAAAGCACTGAAGAGATGCCTGGGGTTTTTCTCCTACTACGCCCAGTGGGTGCCCCTCTATGCAGACAAAGCCAGGCCCCTCATCAAAGCCACCTCCTTCCCCCTGACACCAGAGGCGTGTGCAGCCTTCACTCTTATCAAGAACGATATCGCGAAGGCCGCAATGCACGCGGTGGATGAGTCCATCCCCTTCCAAGTGGAGAGCGATGCCTCCGACTTCGCCCTAGCCGCGACCCTTAACCAGGCGGGCAGACCCGTGGCCTTTTTCTCAAGGACCCTCCAGGGCCCCGAGACGAGACACTCCTCCGTCGAAAAGGAGGCCCAGGCTATTGTAGAAGCGGTGCGTCACTGGAGGCATTACCTGGCCGGGAAACGATTTACCCTGCTCACTGACCAGCGTTCAGTAGCTTTTATGTTTAATAATAAGCAGAGGGGTAAAATCAAGAACGACAAGATCTTGAGGTGGAGAATCGAACTCTCCACCTACAATTATGATATCTTGTATCGGCCAGGGAAACTCAATGAGCCCCCAGATGCCCTATCACGTGGTACATGCGCCAACGCGCAGAGTGATAGGCTGCAGTCCCTCCACAATGACCTCTGCCACCCGGGGGTCACCAGGTTTTTCCATTTTATCAAATCCCGTAACCTGCCCTACTCCATCGAGGAGGTCAGGACCATGACCAAGAGCTGCCAAATCTGCGCCGAGTGCAAACCGCACTTCTATAGGCCGGACAGAGCAAGCCTGATCAAGGCCACCCGCCCCTTCGAACGCCTGAGCGTCGATTTTAAAGGGCCCCTCCCCTCCGCTGACCGCAATGTGTACTTCCTCAACATAGTTGATGAGTACTCCCGTTTCCCCTTTGCCATCCCTTGCCCAGACATGACCAGTACCACGGTCATCAAGTGTCTGAATGACATCTTCGCTCTGTTCGGGTTCCCCAGCTATATACATAGCGACAGGGGCTCATCGTTCATGAGCGACGAACTTCGGCAGTACCTGCTAACAAGAGGTATCGCCACGAGCAGGACCACCAGTTACAACCCCCGGGGGAACGGCCAGGTGGAAAGGGAGAACGCGACGGTTTGGAAGGCAGTCCTCTTAGCACTAAAATCTAAGGGCCTTCCGACCTCCCGCTGGCAGGAGGTCCTCCCTGCAGCGCTCCACTCCATTCGGTCACTGCTTTGTACTGCCACTAATGCGACCCCTCATGAGAAAATGTTCGTTTTCCCCCGGAAGTCTACATCGGGAACCTCGCTACCGGCATGGTTGACTTCTCCTGGGCCCGTCCTACTGCGGAGGCACGTGAGGACGCATAAAACGGACCCCCTGGTCGAGCGGGTGCACCTCCTACACGCCAACCCCCAGTATGCCTGGGTGACATACCCAGACGGGCGGGAGGACACGGTCTCCATACGAGATCTCGCACCCTCGGGTACCCCTGAATTACCACCGTTATCCCCCTTACCACCGTTATCCCCCTTACCACTGTTATCCCCCACCACCCCTCCCAACCCAACCCCTGCAGACGGCATGCCAAAGCCCCAGGAATCTTCGCCAACCACCCAGACACCAGACCCGACGTCGGATGCTGCAACACCACCGCCGCCACCACGACGATCAGGACGTCAGACAAGGCCTCCTGATAGACTTAACTTGTAGTACCCTTCACCCTGCCGGACTTCACATTAAACAAGGGGTGAATGTGGTAAACCACTGTATTGTATATTGCCACCTCTGGGTGGCGCTGTGTATGGAGGCATGCCTCAGCTGACTCCACCCACCACTGTGTGGGTTTCGTTCAGACTTGTTCAGTCACTCACGAAGAAGCATGGTCTCTTCTTAGCTAATAAAAGCCTTATTCATCTCTTCTTTCGACTCGTCATCTCTTCTTCGACTCATCACCTTTTATGAAGTAATTGATAAGCGTATCACTCACCCAGGCACATTCCAGCTCTTTATCATCCAGGAGTAGCAGAGAAGCGAGGGACAGCTTACTCCCGAGTCTTCATGTTGTCAAGAAAACAGGTATCTAAAAAAAGGCCAAAGAAATTTATGATTGGCTTATTTTCTTCCATAAAAATAGGGAGTACAGTGCTTTGAACAAAAAGTACTCCCGGGGGATTTCCCTCCTTTAAATCATAATTTCGGACAGCTTGTACTTTAGCTGGAAATTGTGGAACTAAGTATCGGCAGGGTAATCTGTTGCTTCAGTGCTTTGATTGACCTCGATTTTCTGTTACAGTACAAGCAGAACCCATTATTATTACCTTGATCACAGTGTCTGCTACTGTTTCAGGTATTACCATGGATTTCTGGCACTTAGGAACTTTGAACAATTGCTGCCTGGGTTCAGTCATGCAGAACTCTCCACTAGTGCTGATGCACTGAATTGGGTAATTGATTGACATGTTGTGAATGTATTTTCAATGAGCCTGACTGTCCTCAGTCAGTAACTCAGCTCAATAGTTAACTGTATGTCCTTGTGAACCATTATATGAGCAGAAATAACCATAACAAGACAAGCAAATGTACAGTATTCAGCCAATTAGAAGATTCATTGTCAAACCCTTGATTGATTTGGCTATAACAACATACAATTAATCTTGTGGGTATTTATATTATTGATACCTAATTTTTAAAACTGTTGTTTCTGCTACACAGTCCAATTTTTAAAGTGGAAAAAATATTACATGATAGAAATACATAGATGTTATAACAGAGAAACGGGCCATTCGGCCTAACCAGTCTGTATCGATTACCCTCCACATGAACAAATAGTCATAATCACATTTATCCACCCTGTTCCCATATCCCTTTATCAACGTTTCCTTCATGCACATATCCAGTCATCCTGGAATGTTGACATCGTTTCTGCCTCAACCACTATCCCTGGAAGTGAATTCTACAGCCTCACAATTCATTTTTAAAAAGTTTCTCTTGCATTGAAGGTTTATAACTTTACCATATATTTCACTTCACAATTTCCAGCCCTACAGTAGTGATATTGTTAATATCTACTTTTTCAATCCAACTAACACTAGTTAGCATGCAGTCTTTTGTACCTTTTGTGCCATCGTTATAAGTTATTGGCTTTCTTAAATTTGTGTTCCTTTTAGATCATTGAAAATGTTGACTCTTTAGTGAATTATTTGACACTGGAAAATGTGTGTTATGGTAGGTGTATTGCTAAATGCATTAAATGACTAGCCAAGTAAATTCTATGAAACACACCTTGTTCCCTCATCACTACTTGACACTTGTGGCTATGTTTTCCTTCCTTTGTTAATTTCAGTGAAAAAGTAGACGTGAGGACAAAGCTTTATACTCATGTTTGCTTTTACTTGGAAAAGGATTGTGAACAGAGAAGTGCATATTTCCTGATATTCACAAGTCACCGTTTCCATGATCTGAACAGTTTTGTGGTATAGATCTATCCTTGTGTTTAGATATGCACATTCTACCATATCAATTGAAAGAAAGTTACAGTTTTCCCTTTTTAGGGCACAGTGCTTACGTAAATGTTATAACACAATGGGTCGAACATTGTAGAACAGTCTAATAGAGCACTTGTATTGAATAGCCTTCATTGGATATGCTAAAAAATAAATTATTTTTATCGACTGAACATCATAACAGTTGTGGGGATCTCTAGCCACTCTACTCTTTTACTTACTCCCTCCCTGGCTCTCCTTTCGGGATCAGTTCTGGCTGTTCCACTTTCCTTGCTCACTCCCCCAGTAGCTCTTATCTCAACTCCCAGGGTTCCATTCATGTTCAGTCAAGGGAAAGACAGAAATTGCAGCTCACTGACAAAGAAGGATGTAGATAGTGAAGACTGCTGGATTAACAAAGAAAGTACCAGGAGCAGAAAGTAAAAAGAAAGAAGCACAGAGGGAAAGGGGGACAGTAACAGACACACAAAGAGAATAACTAAAATAGAAAAACAGAAGACTGTAGCGAGGAGCTCTGTGTTAGAAGAGTGCACTTCACCAAAGAGGCAATAGGGGAGCTTTGCCAGCTACGAAAGGAAGATCTGCGGCCACGATCATCTGCCCAAGAGCTCTGCCCATGGCTCTGAAAGTGATGATTGCATTTAGCTTTAGCGCCACAGGATCATTTCAAGCAATATCACCCAAAGAGCCATCTGGGCATGTATTTGTCAGGACACTGACACATCTTTTAGAAGAGCTGGTGAATTCATCCAGTAGATGTGGGGTCATCCAGTTTCATCACATTACCTAGTGCAACAAAGTGCAGGGTGAAAAAAGATGGCACCATGCCTCATTGTGAGCTCCGACTGTTTACCCCTCAACTTGCTTAACAGAAAGGGATATAACTCACTGTGACCAGATGCGAAAAATCCTTCACAGAAATGTCAGATTTTCCCTCTTGGAGCTCTTCAAGGAAGATAGTCAAGTGAACAGATGGCGAAGGTTACAAGGCATATCTCTTGCTGCCATAGATAATGGTCCCTTTAAGAGTTGAGCATTACTATAACAAAGTGAATGCCTGTACCAGAGTGATCATTCAGAGGATCACCAGGGTCTTGAAGGGACACTTTTGCTGTCTTGATAGATCAGGAGGGGCTTTAAAATATGTTTGAGTCTGTATTCCACATAGTGGTAGCTTGCTGTGCCCAGCACAACTTTTCCATCCATAAAGGCCTGGAGATGGAGCTTTCTGGGGAGGTGGAGCTTTCTGGGGAGGTGGAGCTTTCTGGAGAGGTGGAGCTTCCTGGGGAGGTGGAGCTTCCTGGGGAGGTGGAGCTTCCTGGGGAGGTGTTCCGAACTGCTTTTCACGCAGAACAGCCAAGAGTAGAGCACCAGAAGGACTATCATTCAGAAGATTCCTTAATGACAGCAACAAGGGGCATCAGAACTCAACTCCTTGGCCCAACCAGCTTCAGCTGCTTCATCAATGACCTTCCCTCCAACATAAGATCAGAAATAGGGATGTTCACTGATGACTGCACAGTGTTCAGCGCCATTCACAACTCCTCAGATAATGAAGCAGTTCATGCCCACATGCAACAAGACCTGGACAACATTCAGGTTTGGACTGATAAGTGACTGGTAACATTCGCACCACAGAAGTGCCAGGCAATGACTATCTCCAACAAGCGAGAGTCTAACCACCTCCGCTTGGCATTCAATGGCATTTCCTTGCCGAATTCCCCACCATCAACATCCTGGGGGTCATGATTGACCAGAAAATTAACTGGACCAGCCACATAAATACTGTGGCAACAAGAGCAGGTCAGAGGCTAGGTGTTCTGCGGCGAGTGTCTCACCTCCTGACTCCCCAAAGCCTTTCCACCATTTACAAGGCACAAGTAAGGAATGTGATGGAATACTCTTCACTTGCCTGGATGAGTGCAGCTCCAACAACACTCAAGAAGCTCGACACCATCCAGGACAAAGCAGCCGACTTGATTGGCACCCCATCCACCACCTTAAACATTCACTCTCTCCACCATTGGTGTACCAAGGCTGCAGTGTGTACCATCTACAAGATGCACTGCAGCAACTCGCCAAGGCTTCTTTGGCAGCACCTCCCGAACCCACAACCTCTTCCACCTATTAAGACAAGGGCAGCAGGCCCATGGGAACACCACCACTTCCAAGTTCCCCTCCAAGTCACACACCATCCTGACTTAGAAGTATATTGCCGATCCTTCATTGTCGCTGGGTCAAAGTCCTGGAACTCCCTCCCTAACAGCACTGTGGGGGTGCCGTCACCACACGGACTGCAGCAGTTCAAGAAGGAGACTCACCACTACCTTCTCAAGGGCAATTAGGGATGGGCAATAAATGCTGGCATTGCCAGCGACGCCCACATCCCATAAACAAATTTTTAAAAAATATCAATGAAGTACTCTCAACTATTTAACACATTCTATCTTCGTCACCACTGCCATAACTCCTTCTTCTCCACCTTCAAATAAATGACAATCCTTCAATACAGTTGTAATGTCCGTGTGTAATTGAGACACGGACTGCAGAAGTTGGTTATAACAGGTGTTTACTGAATGGAGACAAAACTGGAACTACTATACAAAGTTACTACACAGGCTTATATACAGGGGTGGTCACTACTGGTACTGCAGTATACAGGGGCTGCAGAATATAGTTCCTTCTTCAAGGTACATACACTACAATTCCTCCCCTTTTAGCTGAACAGTACATAACATTCGATTAATAATTAAATAACATATTTACAATTACAGTTGCAATATACATTAGCTGAAGTTAATCAATTATAAATTCAGTCTTTGCGGAGGTTTCCTGATTCTGTCTGGATAACGCCTCTTTGGGGTATCAGGTTCTTCTGGCAAAGTTGATTCGGGATCAACGTCGTTGTTTGGTTCGTCTGCTTCCAATATCACCGATTCTGAGGTAGATGCAATTGGTACTTCGGTTTCATCACCAGGTGTATAGGATCGTGGTGTAGATTTGACGTTTTCCAGTGACTCTAGAATCTGGTCAGCATGGCGTCTTACAATGCTCTCTCCAACGTCCACGGTATACATTAGAGGTCCTTGCTGTGTGCAGATCGTTCCTGGCTGCCATTTCTCTGTGCGGTAGCCCCGGGCCAAAACTGGTTGACCTATCTTGAAACTCCTGGTTGGCCTTTCATTCATATTCTGAAACTGCCTGTTCTCCACATCTCCTCTGATGTTTGGCTTAACCAAATCCAAGCGGCATCTTAGTCTGCGATTGAAGAACATCATGGCTGGAGTTTGGTTGGTAACTGCATGTGTCGCATTCCGGTAGGCAAACAAGAAGTTATCCACCTTGTGTTGTAGGGGTATGTCTTCATTCCACATTGCCTTGATAGCCTTCTTGAATGTTTGAACGAACCTCTCAGCCAACCCATTGGTGGCTGGATGATATGGGGCAGATGTGTAATGCTTAACACCATTGTTCTTTAAGAACCTCCGGAACTCTTCAGACACAAACTGTGGTCCATTGTCAGAGCAAATCTGTTCAGGCAGCCCATTTCTGGCGAATATGGTTCGTAAGACTGTGATAGTTTTTTCTGTGGTGGTTGAGGACATTTTTATTACCTCTGGCCACTTTGAATGTGCATCCACCGCAATTAAAAACATCGAGTCCATAAATGGACCAGCAAAATCAATGTGTACCCTTTGCCATGGAGATGAGGGCCACTCCCATGGATGTAGAGGGACTTGTGGTGGGGTGTTTTGGACCTTCTGGCATCCTGTACAGCTCTTGGTCATCTCTTCTATTTCTCTATCAATTCCCGGCCACCACACAAATGCTCTGGCTAAGTTCTTCATTTTTACCCCTCCCAGATGACCCTCATGAAGCTCATTGAGCACTCTATCCTTCAATTTGGGTGGAATTACTACTCTGGATCCACACATCAAGGTTCCTCGGCACACTGACAGCTGTTCTCTTCTCGGCGAGAATGCTGGCAACAGTGGTTCGCCATGTGCTGGCCATCCCTTCACCGTTAAATCATAGACCCTGGAGAGTGTCGGGTCATTTTGTGTTTCCTTTTCTATGTTTGCATTCGTCACAGGTAGACATTCGACTATGGTTGAGTGGAATATCTCCACAGGATCCACTGCAGGTGCTTCTTCCACCGTCGGCAACGGTAGGCGCGACAATCCATCAGCATTCCCATGCTGTTTAGTTCCTTTGTACTCTGTCATATTGGTGTGCCCCTAGGAAAAGGGACCATCTCTGTAGCCGTTGTGCTGTCATTATCGGGACGCCCTTCTTAGGGTTGAAAATGGAGACAAGAAGTTGATGATCAGTTAGTAGAGTAAATTTCTGTCCGTGCAGGTAGTGATTGAACTTCTTCACCCCCCACACCAGGCTGAGGGCCTCTCTGTCAATCTGGGCGTAGTTACGCTCGGCTGAAGTTAACGAGCGTGACGCAAAAGCTATCGGCCTCTCTGAACCACCAAGGAATTTATGTGACAGTACCGCTCCAACGCCGTAGGGAGACGCATCACATGCCAGTATTATCGGTAGTGATGGGTTGTAGTGAGCCAATACTTCTCTTGAAGTGATCAGGTCTTTACACTTCTGAAAGGCCCGCTTACATTCATCGCTCCATTTCCATGCTACTCCAGTTTGTAGCAGGGCGTTCGTTGGGTGCAGAATTGTGGACAAATTCGGCAAAAACTTATGGTAGTAATTCACCAATCCGAGGAATGACCTCAGTTGCGACACATTTTCAGGCGCTGGAGCCTTAACTACCGCTTCAATTTTGTCAGGGGACTTATGTAACCCCTCTTCCTCAATCACGTGGCCACAATACGATATTTGTTTCTTTAAAAACTCGCACTTGGGGCGATTGGCTTATAGCCCATGTTCTCTTAGTCTAGTGAGCACCTGCTCTAGATTGGCAAGGTGTTCACTGTCATTTTCACCTGTCACTAGGATGTCGTCCAAGTAACACTGAGTCCCCGGAATCCTTTGCAGGACTTGTTCCATCGCTCTTTGCCATATAGCCGGAGCTGATGCTACTCCGAATACCAGTCGATTATACTGGTAAAGACCTTTGTGAGTGTTTATCGTGAGATATTTCCTAGAGGATTCTTCAACCTCCATCTGCAAATATGCTTGCGCTAGGTCAATTTTTGTAAAACGTTTCCCTCCAGATAGTGAGGGGAAATATCTTCTATCCTCGGAAGAGGATACTGTACTGTGTGAAGGACTGGGTTCACAGTCACCTTGAAGTCCCCACAGATGCGAACCTTCCTTGGCTCCTCAGACTTATTGTTTAACGTTTTCTTCATGACAGGAAGGATGGGTGTCGCCCACTCGCTCCAGTCTACCTTAGATAACACACCTGCATTCTCCAGATTCTCCAGCTCTGCCTCGACGGCTGGGCGAATTGCATACGGTACCGGTCTTGCTTTGAAAAACTTGGGAATTGCATTCTCTTCTATTTTTATCGAGGCGGCTATGCCTTTAAGAGTTCCCAGTCCTTGTTGAAATACGTCTTTAGCGTTAGATAAGATTTTTGACAATCGTCCAGGTGTGACGTCGTCATCCTTTTTACCAGCCACAGTCAGTGCCTGAATGGAGTGCCAGTCTAAACCTATCTTTCTGATCCATTCACGTCCCAATAATGGTGGTCCACCATCTTGCAGTATGTACAGATACAATTTCTCAATTTCTGTATTTCCTTGCCGTTGTATTCGACAGGCACCCTTATTCTCCCTCTGGGGTGTACTTTCTGCCCCGTATATGTCTTCAAGACAATGGATGTGTCTTTCAAGTGTATGTGTGAGAATAGCCGCTCGTAGTCTCGTCAATTCATGACGGTCAGGGCTGATCCTGTATCCAATTCCATTTTGGCTTGGGACCCTGCTATCGTGAGGGTGACCCAAATGGTTCGGTGATCCTCTTTTGTGATTACGTTGTGTAGTTTGAGACAGCTTAGTCTTTTGTTCCCAGATTCACTATCGCTCTTCTGGTCTTCGGAACTACTGTCCGTCATCTTTTGTACTTTCCTGTACTTTTCCTTAGTAGTCTTTTTGTTGTCGTTAGTCTTCTTCCCGGACCTGCAAACTCGTGCAATGTGTCCCATCTTTCCGCATTGCCTGCATGTTTTGTCCTTGAACCAGCAGTTCTTCTGGTCATGGGTTGTTCTGCCGCAGCGATAACATTTTTCAAATCCCCGTGTCATTTCATGGGTGCCGTATTCCTGTGGCTTTTGCTGTATTTCCGCAGCTCCCCTTGCTGCTGCTTCATACGATACTGCCACGCTGAAAGCCTTATCTAGCATCAGCTCATTCTCTGAGAGTAACTTCTTCTGGGTTCCTTCACTCAGGAGCCCACAGACAAATTTGTCCCGTAGGGTATCTGCCAGTCCTGCTCCGAACTGGCAGTGCTTTGATAGTTTGCGTAGTTCCGTAAGGTAATCAGCATTGCTCTCATCTTTATGCTGATTTCTCTTGTGGAATTTAAATCTTTCTGCTATCAGCAGCGGTGTAGGATTTAGGTGTTCCTGTAGGATATCAACAATTTTGTTGAAACTCTACTCCATCGGTTTGACTGGAGTGATCAGGTTCCGCAATAGGCCGTACGTTCTTGCGCCCATTAAGTTTAGTAGTACCGCTGCCTTTTTCTCATCGGCTACTTCATTTGCCTTGCAATATACTTCGACTCTTTCCACATACGTGGTCCAGTCTTCTATTTCATTATCGAAGGCAGTGATATTGCCAGTCTTCGGCATCTTGGAGATCTAAGATGGTGCCTCCTGCGCTTTGCCTTCTTCCCCGATTGAACAAAATGGCGCCTCCCGTGCTTTTCCTTCTTCCCCGCTGGATTAAGATGGCGCCTCCCGCGCTTTCTGTCTTTTCCGCTGCTGCCAACGCTGTTGCTGGCATTTTTATGCCTTGATGGCGACGCCCTATGGTCTTCGCGCGCTTCCCCCCGCACTGCTGCCAACACCGTGGCAAACTGCAGCTCCTCGCGGCTTTCTGCGCTTCTAATTTCTTTTTCTTTTATTTTAATTACTGTTCCCGTCGTCAGAGCAGACCCTATGGGACACTTTCCTCCCTCTTCTCGGGTCTGTACGCTGCCCGGCTTCATAGCACCGGCCGCGCCCTGTGTGCTCCACCCTCTCTCTCTCTCTCCTCTTCCCGACAACGCTGCTCGGCCCCGTTGAAAAGCCACCTGATCAAGCTCTAGCCCGCCGCAGCCCAAGAAGGATCAGTGTACTACCTGCCACCAGCCCGATTAGCTGGAACACCATAGACTGGAGAACCAAGCCCAGCTCTCGACAGCCTCTCCTGCAAATCTTCGAATTCGATGAATGAGAGGGCGGTTGCCCACGGTCGACGCCCGTTTCTTCTGTTTGTTTTTTTCTTTTTGGATTTCTTCCTTCTGGCTTCGACCTCTAATAACTTTGCTTCAGGGATGGATCCCCGTGAGGTGGTGCAGAACTGTAGGTAAGTTCGGATCTGTTCGTCGCCAATGTAATGTCTGTGTGTAATTGAGACACGGACTGCAGAAGTTGGTTATAACAGGTGTTTACTGAATGGAGACGAAACTGGAACTACTATACAAAGTTACTTCACAGGCTTATATACAGGGGTGGTCACTACTGGTACTGCAGTATACAGGGGCTGCAGAATATAGTTCCTTCTTCAAGGTACAGACACTACAACAGTCACCATCCTTGAGCATCAAATCTCATCAGACTTCATTGCCTCTACATGCCCATGCAAGCCTCAATCATCTCTGATTCATTCATTGCGAATGAAAAAAATTGCATTATTTAGCAACTTTTACAATGTTGCGACATCCCAAATTGGTTTACAGCCAATTAAATACTTTTATGAAGTGTAGTCACTATTGTAATGTAGGCTAACACAGCAGTCAGTTTGTACACAGCAAGGTCCCACAAACAGCAATGAGATAACTGATCAGATAATCTGTTTTGGTGGTGTTCACTGAGGGATAATACATGGCCTAGACACCAGGAGAACACCACTCATTGAAATTGTGTGCACTTCTTTTCTACCTGCTTGCAATACCCTGCTCTGGTCTGTGGCTCCCTCTGCCTATTCCTCCACTTGAAGACATGCTGTAAAACTGGCACAGAATCACACATGAGCCATTTATTAAGGATTATCTTTTACTTTCTTTTCTCATTGCAGATAGTGATAGTTTAAGATTGGCCTAAAGGGAAGCTTGTTGGTATTCTGTACAAATGAATGTGAGTTGAATCACTACATATGCATATCTTATTTACTCACTGAAACTAATTATTTTGACTTTTAGTTATACAGTACTATTAAGGTCCTGTTTGGGTTCCAGGGTTTTAATATACTTGAAGTATCCATTCCTTTTATTAAAAAATTGTTATTATTTGAGTTATTGTTAAATGAAGGAATTGAAGGAAAGTCTGCCAAAAGTTGATATGAGATCCTGCAAAAGTAACTAAATATCCAAGAAGGAAAAATACACAATAATCCATTTTGTGGCATGTACTAATTTTGTTGAAATTGGTTCATGAAATGTAAGCAAGCACTCCTATTTTTAGAACAACCTGCAGATATTAAATTTAGTCTAAATTAAGATAGCTGTTTTCTAAACAAATCCGCAAACTAATCATTGAAGCAAAAAGCCGTGTCTTGACCAAAGCTAAAGCACAGGGACTCATATGTACATTTTGGAGGAAGATGTGCAGCATTTAGAACTACCGTCCTGCCATCTGTAATCTGTGAGCTCTGGCTGCTAAGGAAGTAGAATGAATTGAAATGAAGAACAGCCATGGGAGCACATTTCTTGCTACAGTCCTTAAGATTAATGTACCGATCAATAACACTGCTACCAGTGTTGTATTTTGGCAGTGGTTCAGCAGTTGGCCCAAGTAAGCAGTGATGTGCAGCCCTACTGCTAATGATAAGTACAAGCAAGCCAACAGCTCGCAATTGGCCAGCAGTATCAAATGCATTATGGAATAATGGATATTTTCCCTTTGCCTTGAACCTTGGGGACCTAGCCCAGTTACCTTTTATTTAACGAAAAGTATTATGGGGAATTTGTCTGATTTCATGATTTAAAAAATGTATATTTTTGTAAATTAAAATATTTTATTTTGTTATTGGATATTTGACTTGGTAACTTGCACTTCATTAAATATATTTGATATTGAATAAAAACAAAAATGCCACAATACCAAAACTTTATCTTCCCCTCTCCTGAAGCTACTTGCATCATCCTTTGATTTGGTGTTTGCCTTGATTTGTACTTAAGGCCCCTCCTGCCTACTTAAGTAAGAGGAAGATGAAGCAGAAAAAGGGGGCGTATGACCGATGTCAGGTTGAGAATACAAATGAGGACCAGGCTGAATATAGAAAGATCAGAGAGGAATTGAAAAAAGAAATAAGAGGAGCAAAAAGAATATGAGAATTAGACTGGCGGCTAACATAAAAGGGAATCCAAAAGTCTTCTATAGGCATATAAATAATAAACGGGTAGTAAGAGGAGGGATGGGGTCGATTAGGGACCAAAAAGGAGACCTACACATGGAGGCAGAGGACATGGCTGAGGTACTAAATGAGTACTTTGTATCTGTCGTTACCAAGGAAGAGGATGCTGCCAAAGTCATAGTGAAAGAGGAGGTAGTGGAGATACTGGATGGGGTAAAAATTAATAAAGAGGAGTTACTAGAAAGGTTGGCTGTACTTAAAGTAAATAAGTCACCGGGACTGGATGGGATGCATCCTAGGATGCTGAGGGAGGTAAGGGTGGAAATAGCGGAGGTACTGGCCATAATCTTCCAATCCTCTTTAGATACGGGGGTGGTGCCAGAGGACTGGAGAATTGAAAATGTCACACCCTTGTTCAAAAAAGGGTGCAAGGATAAATCCAACAACTACAGACCAGTCAGTTTAACTTCAGTAGTGGGGAAGCGTTTAGAAACGATAATCCGGGACAAAATTAACAGTTAATTGGACAAATGTGGATTAATTAAGGAAAGCCAGCATGGATTTGTCAAAGACAAATCATGTTTAACTAACTTGATCTAGTATTTTGATGAGGTAACAGAGAGGGTTGATGAGGGTAATGCGGTTGATGTGGTGTACATGGACTTCCAAAAGGCATTTGATAAAGTGCCACATAATAGGCTTGTCAGCAAAGTTGAAGCCCATGGAATAAAAGGGACAGTGGCAGCACGGATACGAAATTGGCTAAGTGACAGGAAACAGAGAGTAGTGGTGAACGGTTGTTTTTCAGACTGGAGGAAGGTATACAGTGGTGTTCCCCAGGGGTCGGTACTAGGACCACTGCTTTTTTAAATATCTATTAATGACTTGGATTTTGGTGTACAGGGCACAATTTCAAAATTTGCAGATGACCAAAAACTTGGAAGTATAGTGAAAGGTGAGGAGGATACTGATAGACTTCAAGAGGACATAGACAGGCTGGTGGAATGGGCGGACACATGGCAGATGAAATTTAACGCAGAAAAGTGTAAGGTGATATATTTTGGTAGGAAGAACGAGGACAGGAAATATAAACTAAAGGGTATAATCCTAAAGGGGGTGCATGAACGGAGAGACCTCGGGGTATATGTGCACCAATCATTGAAGGTGGCAGGGCAGGTTGAGAAAGCGGTTAAAAAAGCATACGGGATCCTGGACTTCATAATAGAGGTATAGAGTACAAAAGCAAGGAAGTTATGATGAAACTTTATAAAACACTGGCACGGTCTTCACTGCAGTAGTGTGTCCAATTCTGGGCTCCGCACTTTAGGAAGGATGGGAAGGTCTTAGAGAGGGTGCAGAAAAGATTTACAAGAATGGTTCCAGGGATGAGGGACTTTGGTTACGTGGATAGACTGGAGAAGCTGGGTTTGTTCTCCTTAGAGCAGAGAAGGTTGCGAGGAGATTGGATAGAGGCTTTCAAAATCATCAGGAGTCTAGACAGAGTAGATAGAGAGAAACTGTTCCCATTGGTGGAAGTGTTGAGAACCAGAGGACACAGGTTTAAGGTGATTGGCAGAAGAACCTAAGGCAATATGAGGAAAACTTTTAACGCAGCAAGCTGGAGAAGCTGGATTTGTTTTCATTAGTGCAAATGAGGTTGAGGGGTGATTTGATAGAGGTATACAAGATTATATTGGGTTTGGATAGGCTGGACAGGGAAAGGCTGTTCCTACTAGTTGATGGTACAAGGACTAGGGGACACAGATTTAAGGTTTTGGGCAAGAGATACAGGGGGATGTGAGGAAAAACTTCTCTACGCAGCGAGTAGTGAGGACCTGGAACTCGCTGCCGATGGAAGTGGTGGAAACGGAGGGAGTCAATGTTTTCAAGGGGAGACTGGATAGCATGAACTCGATGGGCCGAATGGCCTCCTTCTGTGCCATTATGACTCTATGACTAAGTGGTTAGGATCTGGAATGTACTGCCTGAAAGGATGGTGGAGGCAGATTCAATCACGGCTTTCAAAAAGGAGTTGGATAAGTACCTGAAGGAAAAAAATGGCAGGGCTACGGGGAAAGGGCGGGGGAGTATGACTAACTGAAGTGCTCTTGCAGAGAACCAGCATGGGCTCGAGGGGCTGAATGGCCTTGTTCTTTGCTGTAACCATTCTCTGATTCTCTGATTCTAGACCAAGGTGTTTATTCTGGGGAATAGCACGTTCCAGTCAGGGGCAAAAGCCTCTGAAATTTGCAACATTTAGTGGGAAAGTAGACCCAATTAAAACATGGCGGAATGGAGGTAGAAATTTCAAATAGACTATTCCCCCATGTTTAGAGCTACCACAATCTGTCCTACCCCTCCAAAAATGGATTAACGAACATTAACAAAATGTCAAAGAAGACAACTTTTACATGTTAAGATGAGAAACTTTAGCAGCATTCTGCAGCTACACCAGAGGCAATGGCAGAGTGCTAGGACTAGTTCATCAATTCACTCTTTTGGCCAGAAATGGAGCATGGTGCATAGTCTGGGAGAAGAGAGAGACCAAAAGAAAACATTTTTTTTATGGTTGATTAAGCTAAATCAGCTGGCCAGCAGTGATGGAATTAGACTTTCTTAAATGTGACTCTGCAAGCTGATGAATTTATGGTCTAGAAAGCTTTAGGGACACTCCTTCCCCTCTACTCAGATTTTTTTTGTTGATATATTGGGACCAGATTTCCTGGGGGCCATGGAAATGAGCACACAATGTGACTGGAATAATGCTGCACCTGACGTCCCTTCTCAGCGCCCTGATTTCCAGTCGGGCCTAATTTGTCTGTCATGGGTGTTACATAGGCAGGTGCTCCAGTGGGCAGTCATGAGGGCACCGAAAATTGCTGCTGCAGGCCCTAAAGGCCCATAACTGCTTAAAGGGGATGATGTAGGAACGGAGGTTCCTATCAAAAAGACTGAGTTCGACTCAGGTAATTGAATTAATGAACTTTAATGAAACCAAAACGAGTTTAAACTGGAAACTGCTAGAACACATCAATAACAGGTCTACTCTCCTTGAGGGCTCCACGAGGACTGATCCATTGGGGCATCACGTGACTAACAGCATGACGTCATCACGTTGAAACCGTGCTGCAAAGGTAACTAGGCATTGTACAGTCAAACAGTGTAATTAAAGGTACAGGCACAGACAGTAACATCATTGCTGTTAAAGGAATTATGTACAACCGCTCTGAGTCCTTTGGTGGCTCCGCCACATGCGCCCCCCCAGAATTGTCTTTAACAGAAAAGGTGAGGTGAGGAGGAGGCCTGATGAGCCTGTCCGATCGGCTTTGATACCCTGGTAGAGGAAGTTGACGACCGGTGGACGAGTTGGCAGTTGGTGGCGGCTGAGCAGGCGCGGCGAGCGCGGTCGAGTTGTCAGGCGGCTTTGGTTGATCAGGTGCGGTGGCAACGGGTGGTCGGCCACGTTTGGGTGGTTGAGCGACTACGACAGGGTGGTCCAGGTCCAGGTGAGCCGGCTTCAAGCGGTCCACCGAGATGTGATCCGGTTTCCCTCCGACGTCGACCAAAAAGGATTTGTCTCCCGGTTCGATGAAGCGGAAAGGATCAGTGTAAGGGGGCTTGAGCGGATCCCGGTGAGTGTCATGGCAGATGAAGACATACTCCGCATTCTTCAGTCCCGTTGGCACGTAGGAGGTCTGCAAACCGTGATTGGACGTAGGTATCGGAGCAAAGCATCTGGCCGCTTCTTGGTGGCGAACGAGTTGCCGGGAGGCGGACCATGGCTCTGTGGGAGAAGGGAGGAAATCCCCTGGTACTCGGAGCGGCTGGCCATAGACGAGTTCAGCCGAAGACGATTGTAGATCGTCTTTGGGTGCCGTACAGAGACCCAACAGGACCCATGGGAGTCTGTCCACCCATCCTGCACCTTGAAGACTGGCCCAAAGAGAGGCTTTAAGCGACCTGTGGAATCGCTCGCAAAGGCCGTTTGCCTGCGGATGATAGGCGGTGGTGCGATGAAGTTTGGTACCGAGCCTCTGAGCCACAGCGTTCCAAAGATCCGAGGAAAATTGTGGCCCGCGACCAGAGGAGATGTCCGCTGGTATCCCGAAACATAGAAACATAGAAACATAGAAGATAGGAGCAGGAGTAGGCCATTCGGCCCTTTGAGCCTGCTCCACCATTCAATGAGATCATGGCTGATCATCCAAATTCAGTACCCTGTCCCTGCCTTCTCCCCATAT
The DNA here is from genome assembly GCF_052327205.1 of Somniosus microcephalus. Taxonomy (NCBI): domain Eukaryota; kingdom Metazoa; phylum Chordata; class Chondrichthyes; order Squaliformes; family Somniosidae; genus Somniosus; species Somniosus microcephalus. The sequence goes on from NC_140989.1 coordinate 97,679,313, forward strand.
CCTTTGATCCCTTTAGCCTTAAGAAATATATCCAACTCTTTTTTGAATATATTTAATGAACTGGCCTTCACCGCCCTCTGTGGCAGAGAATTCCACAGGTTCACCACTCTCTGAGTGAAGAAATTCCTCCTCATTTCAGTCCTAAATGGCTTACCCCTTATCCTTAGACTATGACCCCTGGTTCTGGACTCCCCGGCCATCATAAACATTCTTCCTGCATCTAGTCTGTCCAGGCCTGACAGAATTTTATAGGTTTCGATGAGATCCCCTCTCAATCTTCTAAACTCCAGTGAGTATAAGACCAATCGACACAATCTCTCCTCATACGTCATTCCTGCCATCCCAGGTATCAGCCTGGTGAATCTTCGCTGCACTCCTTCCATGGCAAGAACGTCCTTCCTCAGGTAAGGTGACCAAAACTGCACACAATACTCAAGGTGCGGTCTCACCAAGGCCCTGTACAACTGTAGCAAGACATCCTTGTTCCTGTACTCGAACCCTCTTGCTACGAAGGCCAACATACCATTTGCCTTCTTAACCGCCTGCTGCACCTGCATGCTTACCTTCAGCGACTGGTGCACAAGAACACCCAGGTCTCTTTGCACTTCCCCTTCTCCCAATCTATTGCCATTCAAATAATAATCTGCCTTCCTGTTTATGCCACCAAAGTGGATAACCTCACATTTATCCACATTATAGTGCATTTGCCATGTTTCTGCCCAATCACCCAAACTGTCCAAATCGTACTGGAGTTTCACGACATCCTCCTCACAGCTTACCCTCCCACCCAGCTTTGTGTCGTCTGCAAATTTTGAGATATTACATCCAATTCCCTCGTCCAGATCATTAATATATATTGTGAACAGCTGGGGTCCTAGGACCGATCCTTGCGGTACCCCACTAGTCACTGCCTGCCACTCGGAAAACGACCCGTTTATTCCAACTCTTTGCTTTCTGTCCGCCAACCAGTTCTCTATCCAAGTCAACAGGCGACCCAACAGGAGATGAAAGCTCTAGCGACGTCTGCCGACGTGGTGGAAACCAAAGGAATTGCCTCTGACCACCTAGTGGTGCGGTCCACTATGGTGAGGAGATGAGTATAACCCTGAGAAGGCGGAAGCGGCCCCACGAGGTCCACATGCACGTGGTCGAAGCGATGCTCCGGAACAGTGAACGCAGCCACTGGAGCCTTGACATGACACTGGACTTTGGCCTTCTGGCATACGACGCAGGTATTAGCCCAGTCACGGACATCGATGTGCATACCTTTCCAGACAAACTTGGCTGACATAAGCCATTGCGAAGCCTTCATCCCTGGGTGCGACAACCCGTGTATGGCATCAAAAACCCTCCGGCGCCATGCGACTGGCACTATGGGACGCGGAACTCCCATGGAAACGTCGCAAAGGAGCGTGGCACCTGCGGCCTGGAAAACGACGTCAGTCGCTTGGAAGCTAGAGGGAACGGTTCTATAAGATTGGATCTCCGAATCCAAAACCCGATCTGCCGCCATGAGGGCGTAGTCGATTCCCAGGTGCACCGCGTGGACCATCGCACGGGAGAGGCAATCTGCCACCAGGTTGTCCTTACCAGACAACATGTTGAATGTCCGTGGTAAATTCGGAAATGAACGTCAAGTGACGTTGACGAGCGGACCACGGTTCGGTGGTCTTGGCTATGGTGAACGTAAGGGGTTTGTGGTCGACAAAAGCCATGAAGGGGCACCCCTCCAATAAAAACCGGAAATGGTGAATGGCGAGGAAAAGGGCCAGTAGTTCCCTATCGAAGGTGCTGTACTTTTTTTCATTTGTTCGCAATTGACAGCTGAAGAACGCCAGCGGTTGCCACGTGCCATTGACCCACTGTTCTTGCACTGCACCGATGGCGTAGTCTGACGCGTCGGTGGTAAGGGCGATAGTAGCACCTGGAAGTGGGTGCGCCAGCATGGCTGCGTTGGCCAAAGCGTTCTTGGTGTTGCCGAATGCCTGGATCATTTCAGCTGTCCAGCTGATTGGGTCTTTACCGGACTTGCCCTTGAGGGCCCCGAACAAGGGTTGCATGAGTTGAGCCGCCTTGGGGACGAAATGGTGGTTGAAGTTGACCGTCCCCAGGAACTCCTGCAAGGCCTTGACTGTCGACGGCCGCGGGAAAGAAGTAACCGCCTCAACCTTCGTCGCCAAAGGGACGGCGCCATCCGATGTTATACAATGTCCCAGGAAGTCAATTTGTTGCAGGCCGAACAGGCACTTGGCCGGGTTGATGATTAAACCGTGTTGGCTGAGGCGCGTAAAGAGGGAACGCAAATGGGAGATGTACTCCTCCTTGCTGGCACTGGCGATGAGTATGTAGTCAAGGTAGACGAAAAGGAAACGCAGGTCTCGAAGAACGGAGTCCATTAAATGCTGGAACGCCTGTGCTGCGTTCTTTAAGCCAAACGGCATCCTCAGGAACTCAAAGAGGCCAAAAGGGGTGATGACTGCGGTTTTCGGGACGTCTTGTGGGTGCACTGGAACCTGGTGATATCCACAGACGAGGTCGACTTTAGAGAAGATAGAATTTCCCGCCAAGTGGGCCGAGAAGTCCTGGAGCTGTGGGATCGGGTACCGATCCAGAGTGGTGGCGTCGTTGAGGCGCCGGTAGTCACCGCATGGCCGCCAGCCGCTGCCTGGTTTCGGCACGATGTGGAGAGGTGAAGACCAGGGACTCTTCGATCACCTAATGATGTCGAGCCACTCCATTGTGGCGAACTCCGCCTTCGCAGCTGCGAGCTTGCCGGGTTCGAGCCTTCTAGCCTGCGCATAAACTGGGGAGCCAGTAGTGGTGATGTGATGTTCAACACCATGCTTCGTCGCCGAAGAGGAGAAGGTGGGCCTTGTCAGCTCCAGAAACTCCCCGAGGAGCCGCGTGAAGTCATCTGGAGGAGGGAAAGCACAGGCAATGGAGCACGCCACGGAGGTACCGTGGTAGCACGGAATCGAGTGGAAGGTGGCCGCGTTGATCAGCCGGCAGTGCCGGACATCGATTAGTAGGCTGTTGGCACACAGAAAATCTGCCCCTAGGATAGGCCGTGAGACTGTAGCCGTGACGAAATCCCAAAAAGAAGCGCTGACCGCGGAAACAGACTTCGACCCGCCGCTTTCGGAACGTTCGAATAGCTGCGCCATTAGCCGCTACGAGGGAAAAACCGAGTTTCCCAGTCTGCGTGTCGAGCTTCGATGCAGGTAGAATGCTACACTGCGCCCCGGTGTCACAAAGGAAACGGCGGCCCGAGAGGGAATCGGTGATATAGAGGAGTTTCCCCGTAGAACCGACGGCCATCGCCACCGCGGAACGCCCATTAGACTTGGCCATCCGTCGCCAGGGACGCCGCCTGCGCCTTCTTGTTTTTTTTTTGGTGAAAAACTGCAGGGGGAACGGCAGCATCGTGCTTTCGTGCCAAAACAGGTGTGGTAGGAGCACCAGCCCGCTGTAGGAGAAGCCGGGATCGCGTCTGTTGGGGGTGGGCGCCTCGTGGCCGCGCAGCACTGCTGGGTAACCGTGAAAATCTTATCGGCTTCGGCCGCAAGCTTGGCGCAGTCAGTAATGTCGGAGCTGGCTAGGGCAGCCTGAACCTGTTCAGGCAGTTGATAGAGGAAAAGCTCCCGGAAGATGAAACATTCTGGTTCAGCACCCAAGAGCGTGAGCATTTGGCTCATGAGCTCGGACAGTTTGGAGTCCCCGAGGCCGGGCAGCGTGATGAGCCAGCGAGCACGCTCCGACTTTGAAGCCCGAAAACCTGAAGCAACCGCGCCTTAATTGCATCATACTTGCTGTCAGTAGGAGGACTACCGATGAGGCTGATGATCCGTGATGCAGTTGCGCTGTCGAAGGCGGAGACTATGTAATAATAACGGGTCTGATCCACGATGATGTTCCGAATGGCGAACTGGGCTTCAGCCTGGATGAACCAGGCGTCTGGTTGTTGCTCCCAGAACTGTGGCAGTTTCAGCGTGACGGCGTTCGTGTCCAAGTCGAATCTTCCACGAAAATCATTCGTAGAAGTCAGGGTCACCAATGTAGGAACGGAGGTTCCTGTCAAAAAGACTGAGTTCGACTCAGGTAATTAAATTAATGAACTTTAATGAAATCAAACGAGTTTAAACTGGAAACTGCTAGAACACATCAATAACAGGTCTACTCTCCTTGAGGGCTCCACGAGGACTGATTCCTCTGGTCAGGAGACTGACGTCATGACGTCACCACGTTCTTCCCGCCATTGGGGCATCACGTGACTAACGGCATGACGTCATCACGTTGAAACCGTGCTGTAAAGGTAACTAGGCATTGTACAGTCAAACAGTGTAATTAAAGGTACAGGCACAGACAGTAACATCATTGCTGTTAAAGGAATTATGTACAACCGCTCTGAGTCCTTTGGTGGCTCCGCCACAATGGAATTGTTTGGGACCTAGGAAATGCCTGTGGGGTGAACAAGGAAGCTTGAACCTGGGTGCTCAGTGTGGAAGTCTACAACTTGCAGACAAGCATTCTGGAGTGCTACTGAAGAATGATTTTTGACGGAAGATTTAAAAAAAAAATGGCAGTGCAAAGGAGCAAATTTTGTGGCAGCAGTAAAAAAAAATACAGTTTGCAACCAATCAGCATACTGATCAGGAGACCCTGTTTTCCGGGGACAGTCCCCGGTTTAGGTACTGTGTCTCTGGGCAAAAAACGTCCCCGGAAGAGACCCCAGTTCAGGAAAATCATCCCCGAATAGAGCCATATTGGTCCGCTGGTCAGCAGAAGTTGGATTTTAACTTTATAAACTGGAAAAATTCAATCTTTGTTTTTTTTAAACATGAATGTACAGAAACACCGGGGGGAGCTTTTCATCCTGTTCATGCCCGGTTTGAGCTCAGGAGCTGGTTAAACGGAGGCGACAATGGTGGCCCCACCTTCCCACAATGCAGCGCGGCAGAGAAAAGGCCCCATCGATAGATTGGGCCGCACTGTACGCTGGGAGATTGAGTCACCTGACACCATGGCCTAGAAATTCAGTGCCCTTAGCGCCGATTTTGCGGCGCTAGAGGGCCTAGCGCTGCAATTGGCGCCGGCGCCGAAATTGCCTGGGGCCCTTCCGCCGCGGTAGACCGGTAGCGCTGCGCCGGCACCGATGACGTCATCGGTGTGCGCAGCATCCCGGTTGCCATGCCGACGGGCCCCAGCGCCGAAATTCAGTTGCGGCCGCCTCGCCCGTGGCAGCCGCAACTAAGACTCTGGCAACAGAGTCTTACATGACTTTGCGCCGGTGCATTAAAGGCACCGCGGCGGCCGGCCGCTTTCCCGCTGGCCGCCTGGCCGCAGCTCCCTCCCCGGGCTTCCCTCCCCCCTCCCCCCCGGAACAGAAGCAAGCCCGGCACTTGTCCGAGGTGCCGGGCTCATTTTTAAAAAGATTTTCGCGGGCCGCGGCCGGGTGCAGGCAGCTCCTCCTTAAGGGAAGGAGGAGGCCTGCACTTCCCGAACCTGCCGCAGCGCCGGAATAGCGCCGATATTCAGCGCGTAGCGCCAGTTTTCAGGCGCAAACAGCTCTCAGCAGCGCCGGCAGCCGTTTGGGCGCAGAATTGGTGAATTTTGGGCCCGACCAGCGCGACTTAGCTCCGGCACTAACTTCCGGCGCTAAAGCCCTGGTTGCGCCAAAACTCAATTTCTAGGCCCATGTCTCGGCCAATAGTGACTGGCCGGAGGACGGAACCTTTAAATTGCACGGGAGAAGTTGAGGGCACAGCGAGAGCTGGTGGGTGAGTGGATTTACTTTACTTCAGAGATCAGTATGGTGCATTGTGTTTTTTTAATGAATAAGTTAAGTTCTAAATTCTCCCACCGGGAAGAGGTTTCTGAAACCTTCTGAGACAGAGGGTGTTTCATACCTTATATGGAAAATCTCAGACTGAAACAGATTTAAAATTGAGAAACTAAAAGCTAGGATATTCGGGGACAAGTATAGATGGCACCCCATCCACCTTAAACATTCACTCCCTCCACCACCGGCATACCATGGCTGCACTGCAGCAACTCGCCAAGGTTTCTTCGGCAGCACCTCCCAACCCGCGACCTCTTTCTCCTAGAAGGACAAGGGCAGCAGGCGCATGGGAACACCACCACCTCAAAGTTCCCCTCCAAGTCACACACCATCCTGACTTGGATGTATATCGCTGTTCCTTCATCATCGCTGGGTCAAAACTCTGGAACTCCCTACCTAACAGCACTGTGGGAGTACCTTCACCACACGGACTGCAATGGTTCAAGAAGGCAGCTCACCACCACTTTCTCGAGGGCAATTAGGTATGGGCAATAAATGCTGGCTTTGCCAGCGATGCCCACATCCCATAAACAAATTTAAAAAAAACAGCACTATTGCCAGAACACTCACAAGATTCGAGATTTGGTGTAAAGTGAAAATGGCGTTGTCTCTGTGTATTCCAACAAAGTGGTCATGCCAGTTTTCTTGAAACAGGTCCTGGCTACTTTGCTGTGCTCCCACCCAGTGTGTCCCTGGATTCGGTTTAGAAAATACGGTCACGCTAGCATGCCAGTAAAGAGGGTTGGCCACATTAGGAAACTCTGTTATGACGACAAGACCATTAAGAGGTTGCTTCAGGAAGTAGAGCAGAGGAGGGATGCCCTATTTTCCTGTCATGCAAAGAAGGACATGGTAATGGGTGGCTGAGACCATCAACATCAGCATCACCGAGCCTAGGGCACAGGTACAATGTCAAAGACAATTTAAAGACCTCATCAGGAGTGGAAAAGTGAGTGCAAAGCTTTACACGGATTTAAAAACTGTTTGTGAACCTAGTGCTTCCCATCATTCATTGTAAAGAACCAGTTAAAACAGTGTCATGTAAGGATGGTATAGTCTCATGCACAATAAGAATTGAATCACAAGTCATACTCCGCACAAGTATCTGCAAGGATAACAGTAAAATAGCACCATACAAACATAGGATATAAACGGACAGAAAAAGACCAGATGGTCCACTGAGTCTGTCCCATTCATTCATCTGTGTTGCAACTAAGCAACATGAACCCCAATGCTTCCCACTTGCCAACAGCCTGGTAATCTCCCGGGAAAGGGAAAACACCAGATTTAAAACAAAACCCTATGCCAATTCATGGAAAAGCGAATTCTGGGAAAATCCTCCCTGACACTCAAAGGTGATCAAAAACAAATTCCAGGAGATAACAATAACCACAGGTACATTGTCCAACATCCCACCTACCATTTCCATGCAGTGATATCAGCCTCCTCCAGGAACTTATCCAGCTCCCTTTTGAAAACTGAATGTGCACTCACTGCACGAGCTGGCAGCCTATTGCAAAGGCCAATGAGCCTCTGGGAAAAGAAAAACCTCTTAACATCTAACCTAGTTCTATGCTTATGTTGATTGTATTCATGTCCCCTCGTTTTCCCTAACTGACCTAATTCAAATAACCTGTCCACACGTACATAGTATAGTCCCTTTATTATTTTAAATACTTAATTTAAGTCTCCCTGAAGTCTATAGTTAGAATACCCAGCTCCGTGAACCTATTGTGATAGCTAAGTGTTTTTAAACTAGGTATTAATCTAATGGCCCTCCTTTGACCTTTTTCTAGGGCCTCAATATCTTGGACTATATGAAAGGACTGGAACTGGACACCGTATTTAGATTGGGTCTAGTCTTGTACTAACTTGGCAGGGGGATGGGATACAGAGTGGAGCTATAGTAGGGGGTGATTTACAGCCAAATACGGAGGAAAAAACAAGTCAGCTGGGAAGGCAGAGCAAATATGTGAAGGCAAAAGGGAATATGGCAGGGCTGGAAGGCATTTATTTTAATGCAAGGAGTCTTGCAAATAAGGTGGATGAACTGAAGTTGTTGTTGAACACATGGGAGTACGATATTGTTGCTATCACGGAGACATGGTTGCGGGAGGGTCAGGACTGGCAGCTCAATATTCCGGGGTATAGAATCTTCAGGTGAGACAGAGGGGGGTGTAAAAGGGGAGGGGGTGTTGCAATATTAATTAAGGAGTCAATTACTGCTGTAAGGAGGGACGATATATTAGCGGGTTCCTCTAATGAGGCCATATGGGTAGAACTTAAAAACAAAAAGGGGGCAAGCACTTTGCTGGCAGTGTACTATAGGCCCCCAAACAGTCAGGGGGAGATAGAGGAACAGATATGTAGGCAAATCTCAGAGAAGTGCAAAAATAATAGGGTAATAATAGTGGGAGATTTCAACTTCCCCAATATTAATTGGGATAGTCAGAGTGTGCAAGGCTTAGAGGGTGCAGAATTCTTAAAGTGCATCCAAGAGAGCTTTTTGAGCCAACATGTAGAAAGTCCTACAAGAGAGGGGGCGGTACTGGACCTAATTCTAGGGAATGTAGCCGGGCAAGTGGTGGGAGTGTCAGTAGGAGAGCATTTTGGCGACAGTGACCATAATTCGGTGAGATTTAAGGTGGTCATGGAAAAAGACAAAGACGGCCCGGAAGTAAGGGTTCTAAATTGGGGGAAGGCCGATTTTAATATGATAAGGCAGGATCTGGCCAAAGTGGACTGGGAGCAGCTACTTATAGGAAAATCCACATCAAAACAGTGGGAGACTTTCAGAAGGGAAATAGAGAGAGTACAACGCCAACATGTTCCTGTAAAGGTCAAGGGTGGGACCAACAAGCAAAGGGAACCTTGGATGACAAGGGATATACAAAAATGCATTAGGAAAAAAAGGGGGGCTTTTGGCAATTACAAAAGACTAAAGGCGGAGGAAGCCCTAGAGGAGTATAAAAAGTGCAGGGGCATACTTAAAAGAGAAATGAGGAGGGCAAGGAGGGGCCATGAAATAACACTGGTGAGCAAAATAAAGGAAAATCCTAAGATGTTTTATAAGTATATTAAGGGCAAGAGGATAACCAGGGAAAGGGTTGGGCCCATTAGGGACCAAAGTGGCAATCTGTGTGTAGAGCCAGATGATGTAGGCGGGGTTTTAAATGAATTTTTTGCATCTGTGTTCACTATGGAGAAAGACGATGTAAACATAGAAATCGGACAAGGGGACTGTGACATACTTGAACATATTAGCGTCGAGAGGGAGGAGGTACTACCGGTTTTAGCAGGCCAAAAAGTGGATAAATCCCCAGGCCCGGACGAGATGTATCCCAGGCTGTTGTGTGAGGCAAAGGAGGAGATTGCAGGGGCTCTGACACAAATTTTCAGAACCTCTCTGGCCACAGGGGATGTACCAGAGGACTGGAGAACAGCTAACGTAGTACCATTATTCAAGAAGGGTAGCAGGGATAAACCAGGGAATTACAGGCCAGTGAGCCTAACATCTGTGGTAGGGAAATTATTGGAAAAAATTCTGAGGGACAAAATTAGTCACCACTTGGAGAGGCAAGGATTAATCGGGGATAGTCAGCATGGCTTTGTCAAGGGTAAATCATGTCTGACCAATCTGATTGAATTTTTCGAGGGGGTGACTAGGTGTGTGGATGAGGGAAATGCTGTGGATGTGGTTTACATGGACTTCAGTAAAGCTTTTGACAAAAGTCCCGCATAGGAGACTGGTCAAGAAGGTAAGAGCCCATGGGATCCAGGGTGCCTTGGCGCGTTGGATCCTAAACTGGCTGAGTGGCAGGAGGCAGAGGGTGATGGTCGAAGGTTGCTTTTGTGACTGGAAGCCTGTGTCCAGTGGGGTACCTCAGGGATCGGTGCTGGGTCCCTTGCTGTTTGTGATCTACATAAATGATTTGGATGAGAATGTAAAAGGTATGATCAGTAAGTTCGCAGATGACACGAAAATTGGTGGGGTGGTAAATTGCGAGGAGGAAAGCCTCAGGCTACAGGACGATATAAACGGGTTGGTCAGGTGGGCGGAAAAGTGGCAAATGGAATTTAACCCTGAAAAGTGCGAGGTGATGCATTTTGGACGGACAAATAAGGCAAGGGAATACACAATGAGTGGTAGGACCCTAGGAAGTACAGAGGGTCAGAGGGACCTTGGTGTACATGTACATAGATCCCTGAAGGCAGCGGAACAGGTAGATAAGGTGGTTAAAAAGGCATATGGGATACTTGCCTTCATTAGCCGGGGCATAGAATGTAAGAGCAGGGAGGTTATGATGGAGCTGTACAAAATGCTAGTGAGGCCACAGCTGGAGTACTGTGTGCAGTTCTGGTCGCCTCACTATAGAAAGGATGTGATTGCTTTGGAGAGGGTGCAGAGAAGATTCACCAGGATGTTACCTGGGATGGAGCGCCTCAGCTATGAAGAAAGGCTAAACAGGCTGGGGTTGTTTTCCTTGGAGCAAAGAAGGCTGAGGGGGGACCTGATTGAGGTGTACAAAATGATGAGGGGCATCGATAGGGTGGATAAAGAGGAACTTTTCCCCTTAGTAGGGGGGTCAATAACAAGGGGGCATAGATTCAGGGTAAGGGGCAGGAGATTTAGAGGGGATTTGAGGAGGAACTTTTTCACCCAGAGGGTGGTTGGAATCTGGAACTCACTGCCTGAAAGGGTGGTAGAGGCAGGAACCCTCACAACATTCAAGAAGCATTTGGATGAGCACTTGAAATGCCATTGCATACAAGGCTATGGACCAAATGCTGGAAAATGGGATTAGACTGGACAGGGATTGATGGACGGCGCAGACACGATGGGCCAAAGGGCCTCTTTCTGTGCTGTAAAACTCTATGACTCTAAGGACTCTGGCCTGGAGTTTCCGCTCGATTCCAGTGTTTACTTTGGCACAGCTTGCCCGCAATCGGCATAACCGTCGCAAAGAAGCTGGATCTCTTTGGGCGCAAGGACACTAATAGGAATGTTTTGAAAGGTTTTGAATTATTTTTATTGAATTCACTAAGGAACCGACTACTGTTTCCCATTCTAACTAGAAAATAGTTTTGTATATTTTTTAAAAGTCATTTTCAGTCATTTAAAATCGGGTTTGGGTGGATTGACACATTGGGGTAGATTTTCCCGAACCTGTCGGGAAGAAGGTGGGACTTCCCCTTTTGGGTTTTTGACCCGCCTACTTTGACGTCCGGCCAATCCGTGCGATTTTCCCTTGATTGACCTTGTTGAGCCCGCTGGGCGGGCTCAGCAGGCCAATTAAGGGCCACCCGGCAACAAGTGATGTCACAGACTGAAATTTCATCTGTCAAGAGTTTTTGACAGATGAAATATCAGTGTTTTACAGCTGTTTGAAGCTGTCAAACACTGACAGTCTGAGTTCTGACATGAGTCATTCTGCACAGACTCAGTTGGAACTCTTACCGGCACTCAAAGCTGAAGGCTGTCACTTTTGACAGATCACAGCCGTTCAGCTTTCAGTTCCGGCTGAGTGATGCGCTCCCGACGGCTACAGGAAGAAAGGCTGTGAAGGTAAGTACAGGCAAGTAAAAGTTCTTTACACACTTTAGACACACCAAACACACTTACTTTTACACTCATGCACCCATCACTCACCTGAGCGCCAACATCATGACCCCTCCAACTCCTTCAACCCGACGGCTTGCCTGCTCTAACCTGGCGTGGTTTGGAGCTGTCGGGAAACCCACACGAAACCCCTCAAAATAGGGATTAGGCTAAAAACTGCCTGTTAACAGAGGTGGCCCAGGAGGCGGTTAATTGGCACTAATCCCTTCCCGCCTGGTTTCGGCGGGTCCCAGTGCGGGGCGGGTACCCGCCGCCCCTGAAACTTACGTGGACCGGGGCTTTGGGCGGGATGGTGTCGGGACCCCCAAATTCAGGATTTTCAGCCCCCGCCCGCCTGAAACCCCGCCCGACGGCTGGGGGAAAATCGGGGCCTATGATTTAAAATGTTTATTTTTTTGTGGTAAACCCATTTTCAGCTGTATTAATCAAACTTTACCAAGTTACCACTCTTAAATACATCAAGGAATATTTGTTAAGAATTTTTTTTTTAAATTACTTTTTAAAACGTTTCCTGATTGCGCTGGTTCATGGCAGATTTTGCGTTTACCGATAATGCAATTGTCTTTGAGCAGAAGCTTGGTTGGGAGGGGGGAAATCACTTTTCAAAATGGGCACAATTTGCACCAGAATCGCCGATTGCACCCAAAGTGGAAACTCTAACCCTTTATGTTTTGTATTGGATCATTTTAATACTCTATTTGCTTTCACTACAGTCTTTCTGCACTGGCTGTGGACCTTTAGAGACTCACACACTATAACACGCAGGTGTCTTTCCCTCTCAACAGATTTATGGGGTAATTTTAATAAATATAGTGTAATGCATGTAGGTGGAGCTAATGCCAATCATGTGTATAGCATGCTGGGCATAAAATTAAAGGCCATGATAAAAACTCGGAACAATGAAGATAGTGGGCGGGCGGGGTGGGTGGGGGGAAGATTTGTGGATGGGAATCCTGGAAGTAAGGATTAACGGCAGAACCTGCTTTAAATTATCTCAACAGGTTTCAGAGGCAGATTCACAGGCTGAATGTCTGTCGGGCTGGAAAGCAGCCGGGGAGCGGGGTGGCGGGGAGGTCGAACATTGCGGGGGGAAGAAGGCTAACCATTCACAAAGTGTTTAAAAGGTAAGCTTGGTGGGCCGGGGGAGTGCAGGGTGGGGCAACAAGCCTGCTCCTCCTGGCCCACAAGCAGCGCAATAAAGACACTTACCTCATGGATCAGCCCTTCTCGCCTCCTTTCATCTGCCGGGTTTCCCAAGTCCTGGGAAATCCGCCCTGCAGAAGCTAAAAACAAAACATTAGTTCAAATGGAGGCACGTAGCCTCCTTTGCTGGCTGACCTGCCTCCTGAGAGCGGATTGGTCGTCCGCCCCCTGGGCCACCTCTGTTAAAAGCGGAATGGGTGGGTTGGAGGCAGGTTGGGGCCGGGTTTCCCAATTTTTAATTTTTAACCCCCCCTGCTTCCTCCCCCACCGCCCTGGGGGTTAAAATGAACCCCTATACCTCTATTAATAAAGTCAAGGATCCCGTATGCTTTTAACAGCCTTATCAAGTAATCCTGCCACCTTCAAGGAATTATCTACATACACCTCTAAGTCTCTTTGTTCCTGAACCCCCTTTAGATTGTACTATTTAGTTTATATTGCCTTCCTCATTCTTCCTTCCAAAGTACATCACTTCACACTTCTCTGTATTAAATTGCATCTGCCATGTGTCTGCCCATTTCACCAGTCTGTCCATATGCTCCTGAAGTCTGCTACAATCCTCCTCACTGTTTATTACTTTTATGAGTTATATGTTATCTGCAAACTTTGAAATTATACCCTGTATACCCAAGTCTAGCTCATTAATATATATTGTAATCTTTTTTATTCTCAGGGGTTCCGACAGTAGCACAGATTTTCATGTCATCTGTAAACTTGCAGACAGTGCCCCTGACACTTTCATTCAGATCATAATACCGATCCTGTGTGACTCCACTTGTTACTGGTCTCCATGTGTAGTCACTACCATTAATTACAATCCTATGTCTATGAGAACACAACCAATTCCTTATCCAACCCAGGAACTGCCCTACAACACCACAGAACTCTTTTATGTAACAATCTATTGTCAGACAACTTGTCAAAAGCTTTTTGAAAGTCCAAATATACAATGTCAACTGGGCTACCTTCATCCATCAACCTAGTAACCACCATGAAGAATTCAACCAGGTTGGTAAGACAGGACCTTTTCCAGAGGCCATGGTGCGTGAACCGGATAACCGCTTCTCTGTCAAGATGTTCGTACAGAGCATCCCGAATGATCCATTCTAACAACTGTCCTGCAACTGATGTCAAGCTAATGGGCCTATAATTTCCAGGTTCTGACCTCTTTTTGTATATCAGTACAGCATTAGCTTCCTTCCAATCGATTGCAGACTCCAGTATATGATCGAGGGGCTCACTTAGCACCACTCCCATTTCTTTAAGCAACCTTGAGTAAATGTCATCTGGACCAGCATCTCAATCTGATTTTACATCACTTATTCTCCCCAAGATTAGATCTGCATCTATTATAACATTTACAACTGTAAAGTGTGTAGGTATTATGGCAAATTAATACACAGACTACAAGAGTAACTTTAACAGGACTTTACTATTCGAAGGTCAGGGCGAATCTGCCCAATAAATCCTGACACAGCACTTATATACCGGTGTGGTCACCGTCGGTATTACAGTATACAGCAGCCAAGATAAAGTAGTGCCACACCTAAAATAGTTCCCTTAAAGGTGGACGGTTACATACAATAGTTCTCTTAAAGGTAGAACAGTTACATACACTACAATCCTCCCTTTTTAGCTTACAACATACTTATTCCCCATTAACATAACATCATAACATATATACAACTTATGCAAAACAGTTCACAGATTCAGTCTCTCTGGAGGCTTCCTGACTCTGTCCAGATAACGCCTCGGTGGTGTAGTAGTTTTCGGCGGGGTAGTAGGTTCTTCTGGCAAGGTCGATTCGGCTTGAAGGACAGTGTCAGGTTCATCGGATTCCAGTATTACCAGATCAGAGGTAGGTGCTCTGGGTATCTCTGCTTCAACATTAGCCGTGTAAGGTTGTGGAGTAGGTTGGTCCTTTGTGGATGACCCTATGATCTGGTCAACATGGCGCCTTATTATGCTGTCACCAATGTCCACGGTATACATCAGCGGCCCTAGCCTTTTCCCAATAGTTCCAGGCTGCCATTTCTCGGTACGGTAGTCCCGGGCCAAAACTTGTTGACCTATCTGAAAGGATCTAGTTGGCCTTTCATTCATGCCCTGAAATTGCCGGTTCTCTACGTCCCTTCTGACGTTTGGCTTAATCAAATCCAGCCGGCATCTTAGTCTTCTATTGAAAAACATCATGGCGGGAGTTTGGTTTGTGACCGCATGTGTTGCATTCCTGTACGCCAACAAGAAGTTATCTACCTTATGTTGTAGGTTGATGTCTTCATTACCCATGGCCTTTATGGCCTTCTTGAAGGTCTGGACAAACCTTTCAGCTAATCCATTGGTGGCGGGATGGTATGGGGCTGACGTGTAGTGCTTGACCCCATTCCTTTTTAAGAACTTCCTGAATTCTTCGGACACAAATTGCGGTCCATTATCAGAACAGATCTGTTCCGGCAGCCCATTCCTGGCAAATATGGTCCTTAATACTGTGATGGTTTTTTCCGTGGTGGTGGAGGACATCTTTATTACCTCTGGCCACTTGGAGTGTGCATCCACCGCGATTAGAAACATTGAGTCCATAAATGGACCAGCAAAGTTGACGTGTACCCTTTGCCAAGGAGATGAGGGCCACTCCCATGGATGCAGAGGAGCTTGTGGTGGCGCGTTTTGGACCTTCTGGCATCCTAGACAGCTCTTGGTTATTTCTTCGATGTCTCCATCAATACCTGGCCACCACACAAACGCTCTTGCTAGGTTCTTCATTTTCACTCCACCCAGATGCCCCTCGTGAAGCTCCTTTAGCACCTTATGCTGAAGTTTGGGTGGAATCACCACTCTAGATCCACACATCAAGGTTCCTCGGCACACTGACAGCTGTTCTTTTCTTTGCGAAAATGCGGGCAGCGTTGGTTCGCCATGTGCTGGCCATCCCTCCACTGTTAAATCGTAGACTCGTGAGAGAGTCGGGTCATTTCTTGTTTCATTTTCGATCATCGAATTTGTTACTGGTAGACATTCCACTATGGATGAGTGGAACATCTCCACCGGGTCCACTGTAGCCACCTCTTCTACTACTGGCAACGGTAGGCGCGATAACCCATCAGCATTTCCATGCTGTTTGGACCTTTTGTATTCGATGTCATATTGGTGTGCCCCAAGTAACACGGACCACCTCTGTAGCCTTTGCGCTGTCATAGTGGAAACGGCCTTGTTAGGGTTGAATATGGACACCAACGGCTGGTGGTCTGTCAGTAATGTGAACTTCTTGCCCTGCAGGTAATGATTGAATTTCTTTACTCCCCACACAAGGCTGAGGGCCTCCCTATCTATCTGAGCATAATTTCGCTCAGCGGAGGTCAATGATCGGGACGCAAATGCGACTGGCCTTTCCGAGCCATTTGGTAACTTGTGTGAAAGTACTGCTCCAATTCCATAAGGGGAAGCATCACAAGCTAGACGAAGAGGTAACGTTGGGTTGAAATGAGCCAACACTTCCTCAGAGGTAATCAACGCCTTGCTTCTGTGAAAGGCCTTCTTACAGTCCTCGCTCCACTTCCATGGTACTTCTTTCCGCAACAGAGCATTCAGCGGATGCAGCACCGTGGATAGATTTGGCAGAAACTTGTGGTAATAATTAATCAACCCCAGAAACGATCTCAACTGTGATACATTTTCTGGAGCGGGGGCCTTCACGACAGCTTTTATCTTGTCAGGTGACTTGTGCAGCCCCTCTTGGTCAATGACATGACCGCAGTACGAGATCCGTTTCTGGAAGAACTCACATTTCTGGCGATTAACTCGAAGGCCATATTCCTTCAACCTGGTGAGCACCAGTTTCAAATTTGTGAGGTGTTCCTCCTCGTCTTCTCCCGTAATCAGGATATCGTCCAAGTAACACTGCGTGCTTGGAATACCCTGTAAGACCTGCTCCATGGCCCTCTGCCAAATTGCTGGAGCCGAAGCTACTCCAAAAACCAGTCTATTATAACGATACAAGCCTCTGTGCGTGTTGATTGTGAGATACTGGCGCGACTCTTCCTCGACTTCCATTTGTAAGTATGCTTGTGCCAGGTCCATCTTGGTGAAGTGTTTCCCGCCAGACAATGAAGCAAAGATATCCTCAATCTGCGGGAGCGGGTATTGTACCGTGTGAAGCACCGGATTAACTGTGATTTTGAAGTCTCCGCAGATGCGGACCTTTCCCGGTCCCCCGGCTTGTTACTTGATGAAGACTTCATGACGGGAACAATGGGCGTGGCCCACTCACTCCAGTCCACCTTAGATAGTACCCCTGAACGTTCAAGCTCTTCCAGTTCTGCCTCCACAGCAGGTTGTATCGCGTAAGGTACCGATCTGGCTTTGAAAAATTTTGGGCTTGCATGTTCTGCAATCTTGATTTTTGCTTTAATTCCTCTCAGTGTTCCCAGTCCTTGCTGGAATACCTCTTTAGCTTCGTCCAATATTCTGGACAACCGTTCAGGTTTGACATCTTCCTTTCCGGAATCTACCGTCATTGTGTTTAGTGAATGCCAGTCTATCTTTATTTTCCTGATCCACTCCCGTCCCAGAAGTGGTGGACCTCCCTTGGGCAGCACATACATGTCCATCCCTTGGTGATCTTTGTCCTTGTATCTCACCTTGACTTTTATCTTTCCGATGGGGTATACTTTGTGCCCCGTGTATGTCTGCAATACTATCTCCGTATCCCGTAGGGGAATATGTTTGAATAACTTTTTGTAATCTTGCTTATTCATGACCGTCAACGCCGATCCGGTGTCCACTTCCATCTTCACTTGGACTTTTGCAATCTGTAGTGTGACCCAGATAGTTTGTCGGTCAGCTTCTTTACTCACATTGTGAATCCTCAGACTACCCAGTTCCTTGCTGTTGGAGTCTGAGTCCGAATTCTGTTCATCTGGACTCTTCCCAGTCACCTTATGTACCTTTCTGTACTTCTTCTGCGGTGACTTATTATTGCTGGTCTTCTTTCCTGACCGGCATACCTAAGCTATGTGACCAAGCTTGCCACATTTTCTACATTCCTGGTTTTTAAACCAGCATTGGTTCTGGTCGTGTGTTGTCTTCCCACAACGATAACATTTCGTTGTACCCGAAGTCATTTGATCCACACTGAGTACCGCTGTCTTCCGCTGCATTTCCACCGTGCCTCTTGCTGCGGCTTCGTGCGATGCTGCAATAAGGACAGCCTTATCAAGTGTAAGATCGTTCTCTTCGAGCAGTCGTTTTTGTGTTCCTTCCTTCGACATCCCGCACACGAACTTGTCTCTCAGTGCCTCTGTCAGATTTACCCCAAACTGACAGTATTTTGCTAGCCTACGCAGTTCAACCAGGTACTCCGCGTTGCTTTCCTCTTTTCGTTGCGTTCTCACGTAAAATTTTGATCGTTCTGCTAACATCAGCGGTGCGGGGTTAAAATGATCCTTCAGGACAGCAACAATATTAGCGAAAGACTGATCTGCCGGTTTAGCTGGTGATAGAAGATGCTTCAATAACCCGTATGTCTTCGCACCCATTGAGTTTAGTAAGGTTAGAGCTTTGTCATAATTTGCTATCTTATTGACCTTACAATATATCTCGATGCGTTCTACATACATGGCCCAATCTTCCACATCGGAATCGAAACCGTTGATGTTACTACGCTTAGGCATCTTCACCCTCTTCCTGAGAAACAACAACGAACTATTTCTTTAACTTTTTTTTTTTCAAAATGGCGGTTTCCCGCGCTTGTCTTCTTTCCCCGCCCACTTTCAAAATGGCAGTTTCCCGCTTCTGTCTTCTTCCCCGCCTACTGGCGGCTTCCCGCGTTTCTTCCCCTGGCGGGAGGGGTAAGCTTTTCCCTCGGGCGACGACCGCTGGCTTTCGGGGTTCGCAGCCTGTGCGTCGGCTTCAGTGCGTTCCTTGTTCCCTTTTCTCGGCAGGGCAACCGGCGCTGGGTACAACCCGTTGACGGCGAACAGTTTCAGCCGCTGGGCTGGATCTCGCTCAGTCTCCCTCGCTCGGGCTCTGTCTCTCCCGCTCGCTCGGGCTCTGTCTCTCCCTCAGCGGCTTCCAATCGCGCCTCCCAGCCCTCTCGCAGTCCGGTGCTTTCCTCCCCGGATGCGGCTGAGTTCTCCGCGATTTATTTATTTTTATATCTTCCCGCGCCGTACGATCCCGGTCGCAGCGCTTCATGGCCTCGGTCGCTGCCCGGCCTTTTTCACTCCAATCGCGCCTCCCAGCCCTCTCGCAGTCCGGTGCTTTCCTCCCCGGCTGCGGCTGAGTTCACCGCGGTTTATTTATTTTTATATCTTCCCGCGCCTTACGATCCCGGTCGCAGCGCCTCGTGGCCTCGGTAGCTGCCCGGCCTTTGTCGCTGGTCGCGGTCTAGCTGTCTCACGACGCCGTTGCGTCTCCCAGCCCACTTGTACCGCGGCTTCCGTGCTCCACGCTGCCCCAGTCTCAGCGCCTCTGGGCCCGACTTCTGTCCGGCTCCTTTCCCCCGACCGTGGTCGAGTTCACCGCCCTTATCCTCCGTTTATTTTTTTTATTTTCCCTTTACTCACAGTCACCGTGGCCGACTTGCTTCTCGTGCTGATCGGCTCACTCACCACCGTGGCAGAAGGGACAATCAGTGCCTGTTGCTGATGGAAGGCTTCGTGTCTGAATTCTTCCTTCTTCCTTGCTCTGCAGACTCGAGTTTTCTCTCAGCAGAACGACGAGGGCAGGTGCCTCTTCTCGACGCTCGTTAACTGCTTCGGAAGTATTGTTGCCGCAGGGTAAGATCGAACTCGTCGCCACTGTAAAGTCTGTAGGTATTATGGCGAATTAATACACAGACTACAAGAGTAACTTTAACAGGACTTTACTATTCGAAGGTCAGGGCGAATCTGCCCAATAAATCCTGACACAGCACTTATATACCGGTGTGGTCACCGTTGGTATTACAGTATACAGCAGCCAAGATAAAGTAGTGCCACACCTAAAATAGTTCTCTTAAAGGTGGACGGTTACATACAATAGTTCTCTTAAAGGTAGAACAGTTACATACACTGCAACAACTTTAGTGTTAACTACACATGAATGGTAACTTAGTACTGTGTACAGGAGGAAAGATTAATGCAAACTAACCATTTAAAACCTCCACCATGTCCTAGGAGTCCACCTGAATCTGACCTAAGGAATCATTTAATGGCCCTAAGCAGTCCTTTATCGCCCTCGAACTCTGACCATAACTAAAAAGGATTTTACTATTGCTGCTGCAATTATCCACAATCGTCTCTTCCACTGACTTTTTGTTCTCTATAATAGTAGCTTTTGTTACTTGAAGCTGAGCACGATACTAATCCTATTCTGCTGAGAGTTATTTTCTTATAATCTGTAAAAGTATTTCTGCTTAAGTCTGATTAGTGCATAATAGTAACTGCAACTACTTCTGAATACAGAGGGCAAAGGCACTGCTAATTAAGGGGGCCATGATACTGCAGTAGGCCATGGAATGCCTCTGTAGGAGAAGGTGACATTAGGCAGGCCACAGCTACTGGAGGAGGACCTGTTACAGTTCAGGAAGCCTCCTCATGTGAGAAAAGAACAATAGAACTCGAGCAACGTGTTGTGTATGTAACCTGTTCCACCTTAAGAGAGCTTAAGCCTGTTCCACCTTAAGAGATGTACTACTTTCTCAGGCTGCTGTAGACGTAATACCGGGGGTGAACACACCGGTATATAAGCACTGTGCAGTAATCTTGTATTCAGTATAGTCCCTACCTCCAACCAGTAAAGACCTGTTTTTATTGTTACTCATTAGTCTGTTTTAATTAACTAAATAATTCACAGACTTAACACTGGCGACGAGTCAGGTTCTTACCCTGCGGCAGTTATTCCACGGCGGTTGAAGAGAGGTTTCAAACCTCACCACTCACCACCCCACTGGAAGTGACAGGCATTAGGACCCTGAAGCCTCCATCAGCTTGTGAACCGGAGTAGAAGACAGGACTGGGGAAGAGAGAGGTATAGGGCGATAGCGATCGGCAGATAAGGGCCGGGCCGCTTTCAAGTGCGAGGCGCAGCCGGGCCATCGATCGCATCCGTTGATAAGGGCCGCACTCGGGGGCTGAAGGGAGACGGCGTCGGGGGACGGGTGAAGACCGCCAAGCGCGGGAAAACTGCCATTTTGTGGGCGGAGGACGACGGCAAGAGCGGGAAGCCGCCATCTTTGATAACAAGTAAAGAAAATAAAATCTGAGAAATTGCAAATCTACAATGCCTAAACACGGGAATATTAGCACCTTTGATAGTGACCTCGAAGATTGGGCCATATATGTTGAAAGAGTAAAAAATTATTGTAAGGCCAATAAAATTCGTGACCAAGATAAAGCTCTAACATTATTAAATTTAATGGGTGCGAAGACATACGGGCAATTGAAACACCTGTTATCACCAGATGAACCGGCGGATAAGACGTTCGATGAGATTGTTACTGTCCTGAAAGATCATCTAAACCCCACGCCGCTAATGCTAGCGGAACGATTTAAATTTTACGACAGAAGGCAGCTACAGCATGAAAGCAATGCTGAATATTTGCTGGAATTGCGTAAATTAGCGAAATATTGCCAGTTTGGAACGGGACTGACAGAGGCACTTCGAGACAAATTTGTGTGTGGTTTATTTAAACAGGATACACAAAAGCAACTGCTCGAGGAGAATGAGCTGACGCTTGAGAAGGCGGTCACTATGGCAGCAGCACACGAAGCCGCAGCGAGAGGCACGGCAGTAATGCAGCTACGGTCACCGGAGCTCAGTGCACACAAATTGGGTGTGAGTTCTGGCAAATGTTATCGTTGTGGAAAGACAACGCATGATCAGAACCAGTGTTGGTTTAAAAACCAAGAATGTAGAACTTGTGGTAGGCTTGGACATATAGCTAGAGTATGCAGGTCAGCGAAGAAGACCAGCAACAAGAAGTCACCGCAAGGAAAATACGCAAAGGTACACAAGGTGACCGAACAGGAGTCCGATTCAGACGCTAGCAGTAATGAACTGGCTAGCTTAAGAGTACTCAACGCTGGTAAGGGTGCAGACCTCCAGACAATTTGGGTCACTCTTCAGATAGAAGGAGTCCAAGTAAAACTGGAATTGGACACTGGATCGGCATTGACGGTCATAAATAAGAAAGATTACGGAAAGTTATTCCAACATATTCCCCTACAGGATACGGGGATTATATTGGAAACATACACGGGGCAAAGAGTGTACCCCATCGGGAAAATAGAGGTTGCAGTGGTCCACAAGGGCGAAGACAGTCAAATAATGGACTTATATGTGATATCTGAAGGAGGTCCTCCACTACTAGGACGGGAGTGGATTAGGAAAATGAATATGGACTGGCATTTCCTACAAACAATAACGAGTGAGAACTCGGTGAAGATAGTCGGCCCAGACTCTGGAACGGATGATGGTAAGCCCAACTCAGGTGCAAAAGACAAAGTTTCAGCACAGAATTCCACTGAGCAACAACAACATAGTTTAACTGTGGATTCTGAGTCTGGCAAGTCTACTGATGTGCCCATTTCTGAGGGACACCGGGCTCGAACTCAACTCCATTTCAAACTACAACAGCAATTAGAACAAATGCTTCACCGTTTTGAGCAAGAGTTGAATGCAACGAAAGAGTTCTTTGATATAGAGTTGGAGAATCTGGAAAGACAACAGAAGCAGCTGATGGAGAAAATGGAGCAGGAGCACACAAAACGTCTGATGTCAGAGGAGTTAACGGTCAGCCAACTCCTGCATATGCTGAAGGACAGGACTCTGAAATGGGAAAAACTTGAACATGAACTTCAATATTCAAACGAAAGGGGTTCGGAGCTCTCAAAGGTTATTGGAAGAGCTGAGGTGGCAACACAGACTGAGATGACTGCAACAGAGCAGCCCTTGGATGCCAAAAGTACGCTGACTCACGTCAACGTAGAACAACAGACCGCTGAAACAGCTGCTCCGGTAGAGGGATTGCATAGTCCGATCAATCAATCTCCAAAGGAAGTTGAAGTATTAAAATCACAAATGAGGTCACTAGTAAACGACTTGCTGAAAGCCCAGAAAAAGCTGGATGCAGAGGTACACATGAAGAAGTCTCTTCAGGAAAGATGTCTGGATTTGGAACAAGAGCTGGCTAACGTCCAGCTGGGTATGGAGGAAATAGACGACCCTCTCACTGGTCTAGCTCAGGATGACACCGAATATTACTATGACCTGGTGGACGACACCGAATATTACGATGTCCTGTCCTGCCCAGCTTGTAACTTCGACTCCCAAAGTGCAGAAATCATGGAGGAGCACCAAAAGTCTACGGAACATCGGGAGAAGCTGGCTCTACGACGGAAACAGGAGGAAGAGAAGGAGAAACTGCGCATGCAGCTGGCAGCTGTGGCAGCTGACAATGGAGCCCAGAGAGTCTCCAAGAAGCAGAAAAGGAAAAGTAAAAACAGAAGATGACCCATCTGAACCATTATCACCTCTACCAGATCACACACGTGGTCCCTCCGAACGGAGCCAAATCAGTTCGGAAGTTCAAGCTGTTAAATCCATGAAAGGACTATTGAATGAGTAACGTGAACCGACTACACCACAGAGATTGAATCTGTGAACTGTTTTCCGCAGAGACTGAATCTGTGATATGTGACGTTAAACATGAAGTTATATATGTATATATGTTATTACGTTATGTTAAATGGGGGGATGACTATAAAGCTAAGAAGGGAGGAGTGTTGTGTATGTAACCTGTTCCACCTTAAGAGAGCTTAAGCCTGTTCCACCTTAAGAGATGTACTACTTTCTCAGGCTGCTGTAGACGTAATACCGGGGGTGAACACACCGGTATATAAGCACTGTGCAGTAATCTTGTATTCAGTATAGTCCCTACCTCCAACCAGTAAAGACCTGTTTTTATTGTTACTCATTAGTCTGTTTTAATTAACTAAATAATTCACAGACTTAACACAACGCAACTTGTGAGAGTTGGTAAAAGATTGTGAAACAAGTGGGCATGTCCCCACTGGGGGTTCATTTTTCTTTTTCTCCTAGTCCTGATCAGTTTGTCTTGAAGATGTCAACTTTTAGGACTTTGCCATGCAGATAAGAGTGATGATGTAGCTCATGAGGACATATTCACTAATTATTCATTTGCATGGGTCCACTGTTTCGTTCTCAATGTAAAGTGCTTTGAGACATCTTCCTGTATGTGAAAAGTACTATAGAAATTAAAGTTGTTATTGTTGCTCTCCTGGTTCTCAACAACTTTTAATACTTCCTTTTGTGTTACAATTGCAGTAGGTTCCTGGATCAATTCAGGTGAACTATATTATGCTACTGAAACAATTACACCAGATAGCTGTATTTTGATTCACATTTATAGTTTTCTGTGTATATGCAGCTTATATTTGGCCATGGTTATCCATGTTGCTTGATTTGGTACTTCACTTGAGATCAAATACCTTCTTGTGGTTATCTCTTTAGTTTCTCCAGGTATATGAGCTCACATTCACTGCCAAAGAGATAAGCTCTGATACCTGCTTTATGCTCAGGTTATCGGAATTGCATCACAGAAAGCACTTTTCCATGCCCCATGCAATCTACTAGGAGCTGCAGATTTTCATCAGTAAATCTGGGTTTGCTTTTTCAAGCATTTAAAATTGAGCAGCGATCAATTTTGGGGGTGTGGAGTGTCGTCAGTCTGACTAAAAGCTAACACTGGAGAGCTGCAAAATCTGAGGGCAGTCAAGCTGCAAAGGGTTGCGAGAAGGATGGAATACAGGAAAGATGAGGTAGAAAATTAGCTTTAAACCAAGCAAGATGACCTACTGAAGTGTGGTATTATATATTGTCTTCATTATTTTCATACTATTACTCAGACAAGCTGCATTGATAGAAATAAGTGAGCCTGATCATAACTATTTCACTGTATGTTCACCAACTAAAGCAGCTTAACGATTTGTATCAAGCATTGCCTCGCCTTGCCTCATGGTAGCTCAGTCTGCTGTCAGAGAGATGGGAGAAATACATGTGAAAGACACAAGTATCCAGTCCAGATCACAAGGGGATGCTATTATTATGCCCCGGGCTATGAAATCACATAAGTAGATATGGGGCAGTGTGCGTCAACTCCCATAAAGAAGGCAGTGAGATAGTCTGAGAGAGTGACGGACACCAATGAATGTGAGAAAGAATATACAGCAAACCTGAAGTCGGAACAGTGCAGCAGTTTACTTCCCATGTTAGAGGTTTTCAGGCTGTGGTGGCATTGCTCACTTTCTAAGCTACATAGTACAGCTTTAAATTTATTCTGACTACTTCTGCCAATTCTGTAAGCCTCTGATGACACTAAAGAGACAATTCTTGCCTTCGCTGGCTGGGTGGCGACCTGGTGGAATAATTGCTCGCCCATTTAGAACCTGCCCAATTTTCATCTTAATGGGATGGAAATGGGCTGGTTCTACAACAGGCAGGTGATGCGCTCCGCCAGATTACTACCCAGGCGGTGACGGTAAGAATTGTCCCCTAATTGTTTTTTTTTATTCGCTTATGGGATCTGGGCATCGCTGGCAAGGCCAGCATTTATTGCCCATCCCTAGTTGCCCTTGAGAAGATGATGCTGAGCCACCTTCTTGAACCGCTGCAGTCCATGTGATGAAGGTACTCCCACAGTGCTGTTAGGTAGGGAGTTCCAGGATTTTGACCCAGCGACGATGAAGGAACGGCGATATACTTCTAAGTCAGGATGGTGTGTGACTTGTAGGGGAACTTGGAGATGATGCCCTTGTCCTTCTAGGTGGAAGAGGTCGTGGGTTTGGGAGGTGCTGCCGAAGAAGCCTTGGTGAGTTGCTGCAGTGCATGTTATAGATGGTACACACTGCAGCCACGGTACGCTGGCGGTGGAGGGAGTGAATGCTTCATGTAAGGGACTCTCCAGGCCACGGATGAGTTTAACCTCTTCCACAATGATCCATGCCTCAGGCTAACTCTAACCCAAAGAAACTGTGCACTATTTATCACTGCCTGTTTTAGATCATTTTTCAACATGGAAAGCAACCTTGCCAGAAATCACACCAAATTTTTAAAAAGCCAAAGAAAAATCTTGCTGCAGATTCCATACTTGCTTCTTTAAAGTGTGATGAAAGAAAAATTGCTTGTAATTTCTTTTCCACTGGAGGAAATCAGAGTAACATTGAGCGGCCTAAAGTGGCTGTTTTGGCATTACAAAATAAAAACAGAAAATGATGGAAATACAGAAAATGATCCCATGGAACAGTCTCCAAACACATTAACCTATCTCTTCTGTTGAGATGGTGACAATTTATATTTTAGACTTCCAGCATTAACATAGACTTTTTTCTTCCAATCTCTATTATTTTATATTCCAACTGGTTTCTTCTGCTAGCTCTGTTCTAAGTGGGAACGAGTTTGACTGTTACATGAATAATTTCTGGTCAATCTCCAATCAAAGAATGAAGGTTAGAGATGTGGCCACCTGTTATTTAATTACTCCTAATTGTCTTGTATTTGCCTTTACTCCTGGATGGCACTAACACTATTCTGCTGTATAATGCAGCTTCACACCAGTATTGTACCTGGTTGTCCTTGAACCCCTTTCTGTCTGTTTTCTTCCAAACATCTATTGATGAAAGTGTATCAATACAAATGTGGAAAAAATGACATAGAAAGAAAGAAAAAAAATTACATTTATCTAGTGCCTTCACAACCTTAGGATGTACCAAAGTGCTTCACAGCCAATGACTTTTTAAGTGTAGTCACTGTTGCAATGTAGGGGAATGTGGTAACCAAATTGCGCACAGCAAGCTTCCACAAACAGCAATGAGATAAATGACTAGATATAAAAACAGAAAATGCCAGAAACACTCAGCAAGTTAGGCAGCATCTGTGGAGTGAGAAAACAGAGTTAATGGGCTGAATCTTAAGTCCCAAAAACAGGTGGGTTGAAATCGTGTCAGAGGCTAAAATGCAAAAAATCTGGAACAGGAACTGAACTGCCCCCTCCTTGAACCCACCCACCTCCAGTTTTAATGATGGCAGGATGAGTGGTGGTTGCCCAATTCACTCGCAGTAAGTGGGTTGCTCATTTAATTATTATAATGAGGCTGCCTGCCTTCATTTTAACAGTGATTCTATTTTTAACCGCAGGCGGCCAGGTTTCCCTGGCCTCGGGAAACTCGGCAGCTGAAAGCATGCGAGAAGGGTTGCATCCATGAGGTAAGAGCCTTTACAGCACTGCTTGTGGGCCAGGAGGAGCAGGTGTGCTTCCTCCAGGCCCAACAAGCTACCAAGTAAACCACCCGCCCCCCGCGATCTGTCTGCTCCCCCCTGACTACAATTGGAACCCCCGGTCACCATCGTTGTACCCCTCACCCCCCGGAATCAGGTGTCCCCAGACTACCATCGCCCCCTCAACACAATTGGGACCCCCCCCCGCAGACCACCATCGGACATCCCCACGATCCGGACACCCCACTGTAATGTATATACCTTTAAGGGGGGTGTAAGGGGGGCATCTTTTAACTGGTTTATGGTAATTTACCTGGCCAGCAGCCTTTGCCTCTGAGCTCTGGCCAATTCCAACCTTTTACCTGGTTTACGGTAATTCACCTGGTCAGCAGCCTTTTGCTGCTGCACTCTAAACCAATTTACAAACAGCGGTTTCGAATCGCTACCCCTCCTTCAGTTCTGAGTGGAGGAACTTATAATTAATGATATTAAAATGGACAAGTGGTTTGGATGAGAGAAAAATCAAGTTTTATTACCTAAATAAACTACAATCAAAAGAATAAACTATGCCACACGAACACAGTAATTACAGTAAAACTATATAACAAGGGGTTGCAGACGGCGAAAATGAGGGATAAAATGACTACAATGTTATTTAAACAATCTTAACAATTCCCTTAAATCACCACCCCAAACTCCTGCTAGGTTGCCTTGTTGAGGAGTCAGAACACCCTGCTCACCTGCGGTCCAGCGAAGTAAGAGAGAGTGATAGCTTCTCAGCAGCTATCTTATATACCTGGTGAGCTCCTGCTGTTCTGCCCTGCCAGGGCTGTGTGCAAAATTCCCACCCAAAGGTTCCAATACACAAGAGAAAGCTGTGATTGGCTAACTCAGAGTGGTTGGACTGGGTTAATGTGTCTTCCGGAGCTCCCTGGGCTGAAACAAAAGGGAAATACAACTGCTCTATTGTCCAGAATGCTAGGTGATTTAAGCCCATTCAGTTCTTAAACGGTTCCCATTCAAGATCCAAAAGTCTCTTCTGCAGTTTAGATGTATCCACTCGATATACAAACAAATGCTAATAGCATTCAATTGCTTTGTAAACAAAGCATTGTCCTTTGTCTTTGGCCATGTGGTGACAGCCATTTTTATCCCTGGAAATTTAAAAGCACAACGCCCAGGGATTCTTTAATAATCTTCAGAACTGTAAATTATTGCAAATTCTTACAGTCCGCCCTTGGATACTTCCAGCTTGCTTGTAGTATCCTCTTGAAGAAATTAGCAATAATTTCTGACCCCTCACAAACAACCATCCCCTGTATTTATCTAATAGCTATCTGCCACTGATCCCCATCCTGTCTATTCCCCTTAAATTCAAGAAAAAAAAACCATGGTACGGTAGGCATCTTACAGATAATTCAGTTTTCAATAAGGGGTCTCATACCCCTACACGCTTGTAAAATTATACAATGTAAACCAAATTTACAAACACCTTTTACATTATAACTTATTACAAAATGTATTCAAAATGATCCCAAGCACGGAGAGGGTCCTACGCTTCTGCTCAACTTGGAGTTGTCACAAAATAATCCCAAGCACAGAGAGGGTCCTATGCCTCTGCTCAACTTGGGGCTGTAACACAAGATACAAAAAAACATTAAACATTTGAAACAACATGCTTAAATAAAACCCTGACCATCATGTGCCGATGATGGGTCGCGAAATTCGAGTGGGTATTGATCCTCCCACCCGGGCAGTAAAAGTACCTTCCACCCCTCTTTGATTGTCTTAAACTTTAAAACAGGCAGAATGGATTTACAGACCAGCCTGCTCCACCAGCCCCGAGCCGTTCCCTTGTCCTTTTGTGGAGGCGGGGTACCCCTCATGTTAAAATTACCTTGGCACAGACCGAGACCGGGGAGTATGGGACCGTGGCTCCCAGTCCCTCCCCCTCCCGTCTTCCCTCGACTGGCTGCAGAAAATGATGGGTGCCTGTGTGGCGGCTCTCCCTGGCCCCACACTGATCCGGCCACCCACTCATCCTTCCCAGCCACACTTACCCTCTTTGCCCGTGGGCCCCCAGGTGAGTTCCTCCCTCCCCCGACTGCACCCACGCGACTCTTGGGTCTCCCCCTCCCTATACGATCTGTCCCAGGCCATCACCACCCACCCCTGAGGAACACGTCCCTATCACAAGGCGCCCGCGCTTCCCCATCGTGACTCCTCAACAGCGAGGTCTCCCGCAAGTGAACTTCGGTCAGGATAGTGCTGGGTTGGGGGCCGTGCCCCACCCAGCTGGGGCCATCTCCTCCCCGTAGGAGGAGTAGGCAAGTTCCTCCGGACCCTGTCCGGTTTTTCCCAAAAGTCGCTGTGGGGTCTCCTGGATTTGTCCAGTGGCGAGGTGATCCCCAACATTCTGTCTCCATATCTTCATTCGATGCCCAGCTCGGGCTGGGCGAACATGGCTGCTTCATTTTCCAATCTCCTGCAAAACTTAAAAGGACATGCAGCCAGGTCTCACTGACCTGCTGCCTTAGGTGGAGACATGGTCGGGTCCCTTGACCTCGGACCAAAATACAAACATTTGGCACACATGTAAACTTAAACTCTTTAAACTTAAACATAAAACTAGTTATGTCAACAAACTTAAAATACACCTTAAAAGCACGCTATATTCACACCAAAGCTATAATACAGATGCCGCCCGTCTCCGGACGGCCAGGCTAATATCTGGCACTGTCGCAGATTACTGCTGGCTGCAGCAAAGCTGGACTGCCTCCTGCCTCTGGTCCCTCGCAGCTAATGGCTGCTGGTTGGGGGCCTCTGCCCTTTGGCTTCTCCCCGGTTTGGGAGATTGCTCTTTGTGGCAGGTACCCTGGTGACCACCTTTTCTTGGGCTTGCGGGCTCGCTGAGACCTTCTGAGGGGCGTCTCTGTGGGGGAAACTTTGGCTGGCGGACCCTGAGCCAGGGTCGCAGCCCTAGCTGGCTGGGAGCCTTCTCCCCCATGTCCAAAACCTGGTGTCAGCTCCCTCCCTTTGTCTCCTGCAAGAAGGATTGCTATCCCCGCCCCCCCAGGGTCCCACATCATGGGGGGGGGACCACTCTAGAAGCGGGCTGGGAAGCTGGTCCCTTTAAACAGGCCACTGCACCTGCGTGAATCTGCTGTTCGGAAGACTGGGGGATTCCTGTCTCCAGACCAGCGCCTGCGCGAGCAGTTTCAGTGAATGAATGGGCAGCAGCCTGCTGATTTCTAATCTCAGGCTGCTGTTTCTTTGTTTCTGAGCCACCTAACTTGCTCAAATTTAAACTTTGGTTCGAATTTAAGCTTTTGCCAAAATGTAGGTCCCACTGGGGTGGGGAAGTGTCCCAATTTGTGGGCAGGCCAACCTGTCCCTGGAAGCAAGCCACATTGCCTGTCTTTGTAGGCTGTGAACTTGAACTTGCATGGACAGCAAACTCATGTTCCCTCACCCAGGTGGCTTTAAATGGGGAATTTTGGACCTGCCTTTCGTCTGGGGCCAAAACTATACCCTGTGTGCCTCCCTTGTCCCGGATTTCTGCTACTGGACCTGCTCTACAGGGGTCCCAGAACTCTCCTTCCCTGTTCCCTGGCTTAAACAGCTTACTCTGAACATGAATGGCTCCTCCCCCCACACAAGCCACAGTGCTTGCCTGTGAACTCAAACTTGCTGTGGGCTGAGGATTCCTATTCTTAGGCTCACTCCTCACGGGCGGACCGTACCTCCGTTGTTGGAGGGGGTACACTGGTCCTGGTCCCCACCTGCCTAGCGGGACCTGCTGGTGTTCTCCTACCACCCCATTGTCCACCCCTCCTCGCTGCCAGAGCTCCTCAAGACTCAGAGCTGTGGGCTGCGGTCTTGGGGTCTCTAATTCCCAATCCAGCACCGTTCTGGGTGCTGCCTGTGGGATGGTTCTACTTGGGCTGCCAGTAAAGTCCAGCTGACCTGCCTTCGGGCTGATCAGACAAATCATCCCCTTTGATGCATTTAAAGCCATGTTAAGGCTTTCTATCTCTGCCCTACAGGGGCCATGATCTGCTTCCTCAAACCTTAGGGCGCAGGCCAGCTTATAAGCTGCCTTTACTTCCCTAAACTTCTCCTCCTGCTCTGTTACTTCTGAGGTGAGGCGGGCATTCTCTTCCCGCAGTCTCATCTCGCTCCTCTTTACTCCTATAATTTGGTACTTTAGGAATTCTATCTTGTTCCTTGCATGGCTTTTTCCCTCGCTAGCTTCTTGGGTGAGGTGTGCGATTTCCTCCTGTAGCCTCATCTCACAGTCCCTTGCCTCTGTGATTCCTGCACAAGGTGCTCTATAAATGCCTGGCATTTCGTGACCTCTAGTGTGAGGCGTGCATTCTCTTCCCGCACCCTCATTCCACTAGCTCTGGCCTCATACACCTCTCTGAGGCATTCTACCTCCGCCTGGCATTTTTCAAGCTGGGACTCCCGATTCTTGGCATCTTTAACCTCCTCCTGCACCCTCTTCTCACCCTTCCTAACCCAGCCACCTATACCATGACAGATCAGCCTACACGCTGCTGCTAACATCCGCAGGGCTACCCACATACTGAAAACAACGAGTAAAACAAGAGCTGATGCTTTCTCCAGATCCAGACCACTTATTAAATCAAAAACTGCCTCCACTCCTACCTGGCTTGCCATTTGTAAGGGGGGCATCTTTTAACTGGTTTATGGTAATTTACCTGGCCAGCAGCCTTTGCCTCTGAGCTCTGACCAATTCCAACCTTTTACCTGGTTTACGGTAATTCACCTGGTCAGCAGCCTTTTGCTGCTGCACTCTAAACCAATTTACAAACAGCAGTTTCGAATCGCTACCCCTCCTTCAGTTCTGAGTGGAGGAACTTATAATTAATGATATTAAAACAGACAAGTGGTTTGGATGAGAGAAAAATCAAGTTTTATTACCTAAATAAACTACAATCAAAAGAATAAACTATGCCACACGAACACAGTAATTACAGTAAAACTATATAACAGGGGGTTGCAGATGGGGAAAACGAGGGATAAAACTCCTGCTAGGTTGTCTTGTTGAGGAGTCAGAACACCCTGCTCACCTGTGGTCCAGCGAAGTAAAAAGAGAGTGATAGCTTCTCAGCAGCTATCTTATATACCTGGTGAGCTCCTGCTGTTCTGCCCTACCAGGGCTGTGAGCAAAATTCCCACCCAAAGGTTCCAATACACAAGAGAAAGCTGTGATTGGCTAACTCAGAGTGGTTGGACTGGGTTAATGTGTCTTCCGGAGCTCCCTGGGCTGAAACAAAAGGGAACTACAACTGCTCTATTGTCCAGAATGCTAGGTGATTTAAGCCCATTCAGTTCTTAAACGGTTCCCATTCAAGATCCAAAAGTCTCTTCTGCAGTTTAGATGTATCCACTCGATATACAAACAAATGCTAATAGCATTCAATTGCTTTGTAAACAAAGCATTGTCCTGTGTCTTCGGCCATGTGGTGACAGCCATTTTTATCCCTGGAAATTTAAAAGCACAACGCCCAGGGATTCTTTAATAATCTTCAGTACTGTAAATTACTGCGAATTCTTATAGGGGGAACTACTTTTTACAGCTCATGTATAGTGTAGTACCGGCAGCGACCACACCTGTATATAGCACTGAGTAGTAATCTGTACAGTCAGTTCCACTGTGAGCCACGTTGAGTAAACACCTGTTGTATCGTTTCTCCTGCAGTCTGTGTCTTATTATACACAGACACAACATTGACGACGAGGCAAGTTCGAACCTACCTGCAACCTCCCGGGGATTTGTTCCTGGAGTTCAGTGGATTGGAGGTCAAGGCCAGAGACTCGGGCGTCGACCACGGGCAACCGCCCAGTCATCCAGCAGAGAGACTCAAGAATTGTGGGGGAGGCTGTCGAGAGCCAGGCTTGGCTTTCCAGTTGAGGTGGTCCAGCAAAACGGGCTGGCAACAGGTAGTGCGCAGACCCTTCCCGGACAGCGGCGGGTTAGAGCCCGACCGAGCGGCACAGCAAAGGGCCGAGCAGCATCGACGGGGGAGAGAGAGAGAGGGCAGAGGGCACAGCCGGTGTTCAGGGGCCGAGCAGCATCGGAGAGAGGGAGAGAGAGACGTGCAGAAACCTACAGGGCGCCGCCATTGCCATGAGAACTGCTGGGAGCGGTGTTGGCAGCAGCGGGGCAGGAAGGAAAGCGGGGGAGACGCCATTTTAAGCCATTGGGAGACGCCATTTTAAACCACACCCAAAATGCCGAAGAGTGGCAGTATCACCGCATTTGACAATGAAGTCGAAGATTGGACTACATATGTTGAACGAATAGAGGTGTACTGCAAGGCAAATGAGGTGTCAGATGACAAGAAAACGTCGGTATTGTTAAATTTAATGGGTGCAAAGACGTATGGTTTATTACAAAATCTAGTAACCCCAACAAAGCCAATGGAAAAGAGTTTTGAAGACATAGTAACGTCACTAAAGGAACATTTAAACCCCACACCGCTGCTGATAGCAGAAAGATTCAAGTTTCACAAACGGAACCAGCATAAGGATGAAAGCAATGCTGATTATTTAACAGAACTGCGCAAACTATCGAAACACTGCCAGTTTGGAGCGGGACTGGCAGATACCTTAAGGGACAAGTTTGTGTGTGGGCTTCAAAGTGAAGGAACCCAGAAATGGCTTTTATCTGAAAAGGACCTTACGCTGGAAAAGGCTTTCAGCATTGTGGTATCATATGAAGCAGCAGCACGGGGCGCTGCAGAGATACAACAGAGACCGCAAGAATATGGCACAAACGAAATGTCATATGGAACAGAGAAGTGCTATCGCTGCGGCAGAACAACACACGACCAGAATGATTGCTGGTTCAAAGACAAAGTGTGCAGACAGTGTGGAAAAGTAGGACACATAGCACGAGTCTGCAGGTTGGGAAAGAAAACCAGCAATAAGAAACCTACCAAAGGAAAGTACAAGAAGGTACATAAGATGACGGAGAATAGTTCAGACGAACAAAAGAGTGATAACGACTCCGAAAGCAGGGAACTGAGTTGTCTGAAACTACATAATGTGATCACAACGGAGGATCACCGAACCATTTGGGTCACTCTCAAGTTAGCAGGAGTCCAGGTAAAGATGGAATTGGACACAGGATCAGCTCTAACAGTCATAAACCGACGGGACTACGAGCAGCTATTCTCACACATACCCTTGAGAGACACAAAAATTATTTTGAAGACGTACACGGGGCAAAAAGTCTACCCCAAAGGAAAAATAAGGGTGACCGTTATATATAATGGTAAGGAAACACCAAAACTAGACCTGTATTTATTGCAAGATGGAGGACCACCATTACTGGGACGTGAATGGATCCGGAAAATACAACTGGATTGGCATTCCATACAGGCACTGACTGTGGCTGACAAAAAGGATGACGACGTCACACCTGGGCGACTGTCAAAGATCCTAACTGACGTGAAAGAAGTGTTCCAGCAAGGACTCGGAACACTAAAAGGCATGACAGCGACGATTAAAATTGAAGAAAATGCAAGTCCAAATTTTTTTAAGGCCAGACCGGTACCTTATGCGATCCGCCCAGCCGTCGAAGCAGAGCTGGAGAGTCTGGAGCGTTCAGGTGTACTGTCCAAGGTAGACTGGAGCGAGTGGGCTACACCCATCGTCCCTGTGATGAAAAAGTCGTTGAGCAGCACGCCTGGGGAACCAAGGAAGGTTCGCATCTGTGGGGACTTTAAGGTAACAGTGAACCCGGTCCATCACACCGTACAATATCCACTTCCGCGGATTGAAGATATTTTCGCCTCGCTATCTGGAGGGAAACGCTTCACTAAGATTGATCTGGCCCAGGCGTATCTACAAATGGGGGTAGAAGAAGCATCAAAAAAATACCTCACAATCAACACCCATAAAGGTCTCTACCAATACAATCGGCTGGTATTCGGGGTAGCATCAGCTCCGGCAATTTGGCAAAGGGCAATGGAACAAGTCCTGAAAGGGATCCCAGGGACCCAGTGTTATTTGGACGACATCCTGGTCACGGGCGAAAATGACAGTGATCACCTTGCCAACCTGGAGCAGGTGCTCACTAGATTGCAGGAATATGGGCTCCGAGCTAACCGCCCCAAATGCGAGTTTCTTAGAAAACAGATCTCGTATTGTGGCCACGTTATTGATAAAGAGGGGTTACATAAGTCCCCAGAGAAGATTGAGGCAGTAGTCAAGGCTCCAGCACCGGAAAATGTGTCACAACTGAGGTCGTTCCTCGGGCTGGTAAACTACTACCATAAGTTCTTGCCAAATTTGTCTACAATACTACACCCACTGAACACCCGACTGCAAACTGGGGTGCCATGGAAGTGGAGTGATGAATGTAGACGAGCTTTCCAGAAGAGCAAAACACTAATCACATCGAAAGAGGTATTGGCCCATTACAACCCATCATTACCAATTGGGTTGGCATGTGATGCGTCACCCTACGGCATTGGAGCGGTGCTGTCGCACAAATTCTCGGACGGTTCAGAGAGGCCAATAGCCTTTGCGTCACGATCACTAACCTCAGCCGAGCGTAACTACGCCCAGATTGACAGGGAGGCCCTCAGCCTAGTGTGGGGAGTGAAAAAGTTCAATCACTATCTGCACGGGCAGAAATTCACCTTGCTGACTGATCACCAGCCTCTTGTCTCCATTTTTAATCCGAAGAAGGGCGTTCCGGTGATGACTGCGCAGCGAATACAAAGATGGTCACTTTTTCTAGGGGCGCACCACTATGAGATTGAATATAAGGGCACGAAACAGCATGGAAATGCTGATGGGCTATCACGCCTGCCACTGCCTACTGCGGAGGAAGCACCAGCAGTGGATCCTGTCGAAATATTCCATTCGACTATAGTTGAATACCTACCGGTAACTAACGCTTGTATCGAAAAGGAAACCCGAAATGACCCGACACTGTCTCGGGTATATGATTTGACGGTGAAGGGATGGCCAGCACATGGCGACTCACTGTTGCCAGCATTCTCGACAAGGAGAGAACAGCTGTCAGTGTGCTGGAGGACCTTGATGTGTGGATCCCGAGTGGTAATTCCACCCAAGTTAAGGGATAGAGTGCTCAATGAGCTTCATGAGGGTCATCTGGGAGGGATAAACATGAAAAGCCTAGCCAGGGCTTATATGTGGTGGCCGGGAATCGATAAACAAATCGAGGACCTGACCAAGAGCTGCTCAGGATGCCAGAAAGTCCAAAATGCACCACCACAGGCCCCTCTACACCCATGGAAGTGGCCCTCATCTCCATGGCAACGGGTGCATATTGATTTTGCTGGTCCATTCATGGACTCAGTGTTTTTAATAGCCGTGGATGCGCACTCGAAATGGCCTGAGGTCATCAAAATGTCCTCCACCACCACGGAGAAAACTATTGCAGTCCTACGGACCATTTTTGCCAGGAATGGCTTGCCAGAACAGATTTGCTCCGACAACGGACCACAGTTTGTGTCCGAAGAGTTCCGGAGGTTCTTGAAAAAGAATGGGGTAAGGCATTACACATCCGCCCCGTATCATCCAGCCACTAATGGATTGGCTGAGAGGTTCGTACAAACCTTTAAGAAGGCAATAAAGGCTATGTACAATGACAACATTCTGCTGCAGCACAAGGTGGACAATTTCCTGTTCGCCTACCGGAATGCGACACATGCAGTCACCAACCAGGCCCC
The DNA here is from genome assembly GCF_052327205.1 of Somniosus microcephalus. Classification (NCBI taxonomy): domain Eukaryota; kingdom Metazoa; phylum Chordata; class Chondrichthyes; order Squaliformes; family Somniosidae; genus Somniosus; species Somniosus microcephalus. The sequence continues at coordinate 97,715,986 of NC_140989.1, forward strand.
AGCCATGATATTCTTTAACCGAAGGTTAAGATCTCGCCTGGATTTGCTCAGACCAAACGTACGAAGAGATGTTGAGAGTAAGCAATTCCAGCACATGCATGAGAAGCCAACAAGGAGCTTCAATGTAGGGCAACCAGTCTTGGCCTGCGACTACCGAACAGAAAAATGGCAGCCAGGAACGATATGCACACGGCAGGGCCCACTAATGTACACAGTGGACGTTGGGGAGAGCATCGTGAGATGCCATGCTGACCAGATCCTAGAGTCACAGGAACAAGTCAACCCCATGCCTCGCCCATACGTACCTGGTGATGAACCCGATGTACAGGTCGCATCTACCCCAGAAACAGTAGCATCGGAAGCTGATGAACCAACCGATGACAGGGGGCCAGAATCGCCTCCGCACCAAGAGCAAGACACTCGAGAAAGGCACTATCCAGAAAGGATCAGGAAGCCTCCCCAAAGACTGAATATATAAATAAACTGTTTTCAGTTAATGTTGCATGTTAAAAGTGTTAATTGTAATTAGTTTGATATTTCATTGTTAAATGAGTGTTATGGTACTGTTAATCTAAAAGGGGAGGAATTGTAACGTATATACCTTTAAGGGGGGGAACTACTTTTTACAGCTCATGTATACTGTAGTACCGGCAGTGACTGTAGTGTATGTACCTTTAAGAGAGAACTACTTTTACAGCTCCTGTGTACTGTAGTACTGGCAGTGACCACACCTGTATATAAGCCTTGAGCATGCCTCTGTACTGTCAGTCTTTAGACTACCCTCCTCCAGTAAACACCTGTCGATTGTTAAGTTACAGCCTCCGTGTAGTTATTGGAAAACATCATACTTTAAGAATCACGGATTCAATAGTGGCGACGAGGTCGATTCGAATCTACCTGCAACTCTGCATTTCCCTTCAAGGATTCGCTCCAGGAGGGCGGTGGAAGAAAGTCGAGGCCAGAAGCACGGGCGTCGGCCACGAGCAACCGCCCAGTCATCCGGCATAGAGTGAACATCGCAGGGGAGGCTGTTGAGAGCCGGGCTTGGTTCCCCAGCCACGACGATCCAGCAACAGACTGGCAACAGGTATAGCGCAGACCCTTCCCGGACAGCGGCGGCTGGAGCCGACCGACGGCAGAGAAAAAGCCGAGCAGCGTCGACGGGGTAAGAGAGAGGGTGAAGCACACAGGGCGCAGCCAGGGGTTGAAAACCAAGCGGCGTCGAGGAAAAACAAAACCGAGAGAGAGAGGGTAAAGCAGCCGGGTTCAGGACCGAGCGGCGGCAACGGGAAAGGCGCACAGGAGAACGCGCAGAGCACAGCCAGGGCTCAAGGGCTGAACAGCATCCGCGGGGAGAAGAAGGGAGAGCACGGGAGACGCCATTGAGCCGCGGAGAAGAAGGGAGAGTGCGGGAGACGCCATTATTAGAAGCCGCAGCGGAGAAGAAGGTCGAGCGTGGGAAGAAAGGAAAGCGCGGGAGATGCCATTTTGTGCCAGCGGAGAAGAAGGGAGAGCGCGGGAGACGCCATTTTAGACAGTTAAATCACACCCAGGGATGCCGAAGAGTGGCAGTATCACTGCGTTCGACAATGAAGTCGAAGATTGGGCGACATATGTGGAACGCATTGAGGTGTACTGCAGGGCGAATGAAGTGCCAGATGCTAGGAAAGCACTGGTTTTGTTAAATTCCATGGGTGCAAAAACTTATGGCTTACTGCGAAACCTAATAACCCCAGAGAAGCCCGTGGATAAGAATTTCGAAAGCATAGTAGATATCATACAGGACCACTTAAACCCCACACCGCTGCTGATAGCAAAAAGATTTAAGTTCCACAAAAGGAACCAGCATAAAGACGAAAGTAATGCTGAGTAATTAACGGAACTGCGCAAGCTATCGAAACACTGCCAGTTTGGAGTGGGACTAGCAGATACGTTAAGGGACAAGTTTGTGTGTAGGCTTCAAAGTGAAGGATCCCAGAAAAGGCTTCTATCAGAAAAGGATCTTACGCTGGACAAGGCTTTCAGCATGGCAGTATCACACGAAGCAGCCGCACGGGGCACTGCAGAGATACAACGGAGACCGCAAGAATATGGCACCAATGAAATGTCATATGGAGCAGGGAAGTGTTATCGCTGCGGCAGAACAACACATGACCAGAAGGATTGTTGGTTCAAGGACCAAGTGTGCAGACAGTGTGGAAAAGCAGGACACATAGCAAGAGTCTGCAGGTCAGGGAAGAAAACCAACAGCAAGAAATCTCCACAGGAGAAGTACAAAAAGGCACATAAGGTGATGGACAGTAGTTCAGACGAACAGAAAAGTGATACAGACTCCGGAAGCAAGGAGCTGGGTTGTCTGAAACTACATAAGGTAACCAAAATGGAGGATCACCAGACTATCTGGGTCACACTCAAGATAGACGGAGTCCAAGTGAAAATGGAATTGGACACAGGATCAGTCATAAGCCAAAGGGACTACAAGCGGCTATTTTCACATATACCCTTGAAAGCTACAGAGATTGTCTTGAAGACGTACATGGGGCAAAAAGTCTACCCCAAAGGAAAAATAAGGGTGAAAGTGATATACAAAGGCCAGGAAATACCTAAAATGGACCTATATGTATTGCCAGATGGAGGACCACCACTACTAGGACGTGAATGGATCCGGAAGATACAATTAGATTGGCATTCCATACAGGCACTGAAGGTTGAGGCCAAAAAGGATGACGACGTCACACCTGGACGACTGTCAAAAATGCTAACTGACGCACAAGAAGTGTTCCAGGAGGGACTCAGAACACTAAAAGGCATAACAGCAATGATTAAAATAGAGGAAAATGCAAGCCCAAAGTTTTTTAAGGCCAGACCGGTGCCTTATGCGATCCGAACAACCGTCGAAGCAAAGCTGGAAGGGTTGGAACATTCAGGAGTACTGTCCAAAGTAGACTGGAGCGAGTGGGCTACACCCATCGTTCCTGTAATGAAGAGGTCATTGAGTAATACGCCTGGGGAACCAAAGAAGATCCGCATCTGTGGGGACTTTAAGGTGACAGTGAGCCCAGTCCTTCACACGGTACAATATCCGCTTCCACGGAGTGAGGATATTTTTGCTTCGCTATCTGGAGGTAAACGCTTCACCAAAATTGATCTGGCCCAGGTGTACTTGCAAATGGAGGTAGAAGAAGCCTCGAAACAATACCCCACGATCAACACTCATAAAGGTCTCTACCAGTACAACCAGCTGCTGTTCGGGGTAGCATCGGCTCCGGCATTTTGGCAAAGGGCAATGGATCAAGTCCTGCAAGGGATTCCAGGGACCCAGTGTTATTTGGACGACATCCTGGTCACGGGCAAAAATGACAGTGATCACCTCGCCAACCTGGAGCAGGTGCTCACTAGATTAAAGGAATATGGGCTATGAGCTAATCGCCACAAGTGCGAGCTTTTCCAGAAGCATATCTCGTATTGTGGCCACGTTATTGATGAAGAGGGGTTACATAAGTCCCCTGAAAAGATTGAGGCAGTAGTCAAGGCTCCAGCACCGGAAAATGTGTCACAACTGAGGTCGTTCCTCGGGCTGGTAAACTACTACCATAAGTTCTTACCAAATTTGTCTACAGTATTACACCCACTGAACACCCTACTGCAAACGGGGGTACCATGGAAGTGGAATGACGAATGTAAACGAGCTTTCCAGAAGTGCAAAGAATTGATCACATCAAAAGAGGTGTTGGCCCATTTCAACCCAGCACTACCAATTCGGTTGGCATGTGATGCATCACCCTATGGTATTGGAGCGGTGCTGTCGCACAAATTCCCAGACGGGTTGGAGAGGCCAGTAGCCTTTACGTCTCGGTCACTAACCTCAGCCGAGCACAACTACGCCCAGATTGACAGGGAGGCCCTCAGCCTAGTATGGGGAGTAAAAAAATTCAACCACTATCTGCATGGGCAGAAGTTCACCTTGCTGACTGACCACCAACCACTTGTCTCCATCTTCAATCCAAAGAAGGGCGTTCCGGTGATGACTGCACAACGGTTACAAAGATGGTCCCTTTTTCTAGGGGCGAACCAATATGAAATAGAATATAAAGGCACTAAACAGCATGGGAACGCTGATGGGCTATCACGCCTGCCACTGCCTACTGTGGAGGAAGAACCAGCAGTGGACCCTATCGAGATATTTTATTCGTCAATAATTGAACGATTGCCAGTAACTAACGCGGATATAGAGAAGGAGACCCGCAATGATCTGACACTGTCTCGGGTATATGATTTGACGGTGAGGGGATGGCCAACACATGGCGACTCACTGTTGCCAGCATTCTCATCAAGAAAAGAACAGCTGTCAGTATGCCAGGGGACAGTGATGTGTGGATCCCGAGTGGTAATTCCACCCAAGTTAAGGGAGAGAGTGCTCAATGAGCTTCACGAAGGTCATCTGGGAGGGGTGAAAATGAAAAGCCTTGCTAGGGCTTATGTATGGTGGCCGGGGATCGATCAACAAATCGAAGACCTAACCAAGAGCTGCTCAGGATGCCAGAAGGTCCAAAATGCACCACCACATGCCCCTCTACACCCATGGGAGTGGCCCTCCTCTCCATGGCAATGGGTGCATATTGATTTTGCTGGTCCATTCATGGACTCAATGTTCTTAATAGCAGTGGATGCTCACTCGAAATGGCCTGAGGTGATAAAAATGTCCTCAACCACTACAGAGAAAACGATTGCAGTCCTACGGACCATATTTGCCAGGAACGGCTTGCCAGAGCAGATTTGCTCTGATAATGGACCACAGTTTGTGTCCGAAGAGTTTCGGAAATTTATGAGAAGGAATGGGGTAAGGCATTACACATCCACCCTGTATCATCCGGCCACAAATGGATTGGCTGAGAGGTTCGTACAAACCTTTAAAAAGGTGATAAAGGCCATGTGCGATGATGAAATTCCACTACAGCATAAGGTGGACAATTTCCTGTTAGCCTACTGAAATGCGACACATGCAGTTACCAACCAGACCCCGGCCATGATGTTCTTTAACCGAAGGTTGAGATCTCGTCTGGATTTGTTGAGGATAAACAATTCCAGCACATCAATGAGAAGCCGACAAGGAGCTTCAATGTAGGACAACCAGTCTTGGCCCATGACTACCGAACAGAGAAATGGCTACCCGGAACGATATGCACACGGCAGGGGCCATTAATGTACACAGTGGATGTCGGGGAGAACATTGTGAGACGCCACGTCGATCAGATCTTGGCGTCACAGGAACGAGCCAACCCCATGTCTCGCGTCCCTGGGGATGAACCCGACATACCAGTAGCATCTACCTCAGAAACAGTAGCAGTGGAAACTGATGAAATAACCGACGAAAAGGGGCCAGAATCGCCTCCGCACCAAGAACAAGAACCTCAGGAAAGGCGCTATCCAGAAAGGATCAGGAAGCCGCCCCAAAGACTGAATCTATAAATGGACTATTTCAGTTTAATGTGCATGTTAAAGTGTTAATTGTTATTTGAATGTTATGGGTACTGCTAATCTAAAAGGGGAGGAATTGTAGTGTATGTACCTTTAAGAGAGAACTACTTTTACAGCTCCTGTATACTGTAGTACCGGCAGTGACTACACCTGTATATAAGCCTTGAGCATGCCTCTGTACTGTCAGTCTTCAGACTACCCTCCTCCAGTAAACACCTGTTGATTGTTAAGTTACAGCCTCCGTGTAGTTATTGGAAAACATCATACTTTAAGAATCACGGATTCAACAGTGACCACACCTGTATATTGCACTGAGTAGTAATCTGTACAGTCAGTTCCACTGTGAGCCATGTTGAGTAAACACCTGTTGTATCGTTTCTTCTGCAGTCTGTGTCTTATTATACACAGTCACAACACCCACAATCTCTAATTCCCCCAATACACTGACCTGCTCCCGTAGGCTTCAGCCTTGTGAAGCAGGCTTCCGCCCAAAAGGCCTCCTGCCTGCCAATCAGGCTGCCTGTGGGCGGGAATCCCACTGTAAGGAGCCTTGCAGTTAAATTCTGCCAAGGCTGACATGATCAAATATTTAATTAATTAGCTAAATATATTGACCTAGAAATTCAATGGCGCTGCACCCATAACAGGCATAACATGGGTGCCTATGGGTCCAATATGGTGCACACACTCACTCCACACCAGAAGTGTACCACCTGCCATATTGGTAAAGGCTCCTGCCTATGCAAATCGGGGCCTAGCGCCTCTTTGAGGCACGCTTTGAAAAATGTGTTTGTGACTGACCGCAGCATGCACTATGCACGCTGCAGTCAGTGTTCTCAGGCAGGTGGCAGCCATACAAGCGGTCCATGAAAAACCCAAGTTATGTGTAAGAGTCAGTTCACTTTATCCATTTATCAGGTTGGACCATTTTTTTAGCAATCACTGAAGTTAAATAAAAATCTATTGTTAGGCAGATGGAACACTGTCAAGTGCTGCCGGACCTCAGGTCTTCTCCCTACTTCTGCCAGATGCTAGGGTCCCTCCCAGTGCAGCCAGATTCAAGGGCCCATCCCAACACTACCAGCCCGCAGGACACTCCTTCCCAGTGCTGGTAAACCTTAGAGCCTCTCACCAGTAATACCATACTGCAGGCCCACACATCCCAGAGATGCCAGACTCTACAACAATCTGACTAGTGCTGCAAGACCATAATGGAAAGGAAAATTGGGAGAGGTGTATAGCGGACAGCCTATCCGATATCACTCATTGTACACTATCGCCTAAAGTTAAAATTACCCCCATGGTGTGCAAGCCAGAAGCAAAACAAGGCTTGGTCAGAGAGCCTGGAATATCCTGCCAGCAGTCTAGGGGTTAAGGCTGTGTAAGAGTCAGTTCACTGTATCTATTTATCAGGTTGGACCAGTTTTTTAGCAATCACTGAAGTTAAATAAAGATCTACAGTATTGTTACGCACTTATTCGGTTCCTAAATAACCTTGAGGGTTTTTTAATTGCAGAATTCTATAATTCAATTTTATAAAATTGGTGGTAATTCATCCCACTGAAGTGAATAGAGACAGGGAACAGGATCGAAGAATAACATGGAATTTTAGACATCCCTAAAATATTTGTAATTGCAGCTCTCATTGTTATTTTATTTTACTTATTAACTGGCCTACCTTAAAAATTGTCTGGAAATGCCATGATGTGTATACACAGCAGTAGTAATATATTTTAATTAAATATTTTTAAATCTAATTTGTATTTTAATAAACTTTGTGAGTAATTTTATAATAGTTTAAGGATTGCAGAATAACTTACCCAGTCCAGAGCACCCTCAATATTCAGTAGGTGTTCATTCAGGCTGCAATTTAATAAGATATGCATGTACCTGTCAGCCATTGAATTATTCAGTTTACATTATGTACATAAATGAGATTAGTATAAATAGGATCTTTTTCTTAATGTCCACAATTAATATAACTTCTCAAGCCCAGTGTGCAGATAATATTTTAATATCTGCCACTGTTTCTTTGCATTGAATTGGTGGAGAATAGGGATTTCCATTGCTGCGAAACTGGTTCAGGAGGTCCAGATTAGATTTCTGTAGTTGGTTACTTTGGGACTAAACCATAAGGCATTAGTCATTATAACACCATTGAGACTAATTTAATTTTTTATTCATATAATTAATAACTAAGCCCCTCCGAAACAGCCTTTCAACTCCTCATTGCAGTCGAATATACGGTAAGCCTCCTCATCATATTCTTGACAGTACTTTATTAACAAATGGCCTCTGCTCATTATATAAAAATGCACTTAATGAGGGCTATCAAATGCAATGACAATCCCCTGTTTTTCAATTGAATGCTATTACTGTTTAATATCTTTGACCTATCACTAGTGTTCAGTAAATTAATAGCTGCACAGTTCCCCCTGCTACACTTTATTAACATCCTCAGTGCCAGGTTGACAGAAAGTTCATCACAAATCTTGGGCTTTATCAATATTATAATCATTATATCAATATCGTCCCAGCAAAATATCATGCTGCTTTACCTTTCATTTTCTGACACAATGAAATATATAATTTAAGGAAAAGATATCCTACTTCAGCCCAAAGCTGTATTAGTCTGAAATTTTCCTTGGTTTACTACAAAGAAAAGCTTGCCATAACAACAACTTTTCATGCATATAGTGCCTTTACTGTAAAAAAATCTCAAAACCCCTCACAGAAGCATAATCAGCTAGGACGCTGAGGTTTGAACAGTCAGCTTCAACCTGAGAGAATGGCCAGGGTGAGGGATAGAGCTGGCATCAAGGTACAGAATTTTTAGCCAGGGCTAAAGATAATGGCATCGGTCCTCCTAACGTCTGACAACACAGAGACAGTGGAGGGGCCGAGAGAGGGGGAGGAAACATAGAGCTGAGTCTTGTCAGCATGCATGTGGAAGCTGACCCCATGTCTGTGAATGGTGTCGCCAAGGGGCAGCATGTGAATGTGGAAGAGGTGGGAGGTAATGATAGAGAGAGACTCTGAAGGCAGTGGTGCAGGGGCAACATACCAACACTGTACTTGTACTGTCTATTTATCTCTTTATAATTATATAAGCCAACCTACTAGACTAATGGATAAAATATTAAGAATCTCTTCATGCTTGTATTTTCCTAGAAAAAAGAAGGTTCAATGCAACCAAAAATTGAAGCCACTGTACAATGCAATGTCTTAATTACTGCTATATTATGCCACTTTCTCTAAACAATCATTGTGCAAGTCAAGACATATTGCAGGGTGGTACATAATTAAAATATTTCACATTCAAAGAACATTTACTAATATGCTGCTGTTGAAGGTGGGAGATGTTTATTTCCATACTAAATAGCTGCAGCTGTTTAGAAAGATTTATAATGCTTTTTCATTATTAAGTGGCCCCTTCATTTGCCATCATGATGTGAAGGGATGTGATATAGTGCAGTTCATTTTTTTCCTCTTCCTGGCAAGCCGTAACTAACAGAGCTGGAGCTCTGCTGACACCTACTTTTTAATGAATAGGTATCTGATGAACTAGATTTCAGTGGTAATCTTGACCTAAGCATTCAACAAAAAGTTATTAAATCAATCTAATTAATTTCCACTCTGATTTAAATTTTAGTGGCAGTGAGCTGAAAAACTGCTATGCATTTTTAAATAGTAGAAATGTCATCACATGATATAAAACTTAACCATGGTAATTAACCTCCTGCCTGCACGATTATAGCATTTGCTTAAATGTATTCCATTAATAAATACCTCTTTGAATTTGTTAGCATGTGAGTGAAACTCATGACTGAGGAAATCAGTTCCTCTGGGGCTTGGAATGAATTGATTACATTTTGGGTGATAGGAATCTGTTAGTTACAAAGAAATCACAAATGTCACATTGCAGAACAGTCCAATTGAGGTAAAATGTTATGTGTGCATTAGATGGTGGTAATTGTAGTTGATGAAGCATCTGTTATGACCATGGATGTAATCCTTTGCTTCTGTTAGGTTGAAAAGTGTTGTTATTTTGGGTATGTGCCGCATTTCTCTATCCTGAAATCCAGCTCTTGGTTTTCACATACACACAAATCTACCATCAGAATTGGCCAATTCAACATGACAAGGGAGAGAGACATTTGAGCATCCAATGTGACAACATTTATCTGAGATCGGTACAGAGGGCTTGGCTTGTATTGTGGTGGCATGACTTGGTAATTGAAGAAGGAATGGCATTTTATGAAGTTCATTTTGCTGCTGATAGTATTGATACAATTTCAAACACCGGAGCCAAAGAAATCTATTGAAGTACAAGAATGTGCTTCCGGGTGATTGCACAGCAAACAAGAGGTCATGAAAGTATCAGAACAAGTTAGGGAGAGGCGGCAGCCTACATTTTGTGCTGGTCTTTGCCCTATTTTGTACTGCTAATTGGGCAAGCAGCAATAGGAAATGGGATGGATCCATAAATCTGGATATCTGCTCATTATTGCTCCTGTCCCATTTTCCATCATCTATCATCAGTAACAACCAATGAGAAGGAGAACTGTTCTGCACCTATTAAGAGCCTTAACAGCTTTCATAATTGGAATTACACTTGCTGTCGCCACTATAACAATCGAAGGAAGCAGAGACCTCCGTTAGTAACATTATGGCTGAATTTCATAGGAATAAAGCTTCCTACTGCAGGAGTACTTGAAGATGAAGTATAGCTTATCAATTAAAACCCACTGTGGAAGGAGATAGCACACTAAGTGCTGTGTCACAAACCATTTGGACAGTTAAGGACACCAAAGGTTACCAATGTAAGTGCATTTTATTTAAACTTGTATTATCATACATCATGCATTGGCATTCTTTTTGTGTGCAGTCAATAGACTTAGAAAAGCCATGTTATCGTAGCCACAGCTGACAAATATGGTACTGTAGGAACGGAGGTTCCTAGCTGAAGAATTGAGATTGACGCAGAGAATCAAAAACAATAAAATTTAATGAACAAATGAAGTTAAACAATAAACTGCTGGATACAATGCAAATAGGTCTGGTCTGGTTGAAAGCCTCTCTAGAACTGCTAGAAGGTTCCGAGCACTGACGTCATGACGTCATCACGTTCTTCCCGCCATTGGGGGATCACGTGACGGGCGGCATGACGTCATCGCGCGGAGTAAAGGAAAGAAGCCATAGTACAGTTAACAGATACATTAAAGGTGCAGCCCCCGGTTGCACTACATTGCTGTTAAAGGAATTATAAACAATTGTCCTGAATCCCCTGGTGGCTCCGCCACATACGCCCCCCCCAGAATTGTCTTTAACAGAAAAGGTAAGACGAGAAGGGGGTCTGACGAGTCTGTCCGACCGACTGCGATACTCTGGCAACTGGAACGGAGCGCTAGAAGACGAACTGGCAGTTGGCCATGGTTGGGATGGTGCCGCAGGCGTAGGAGAAGAAGTGGCTGGCTGTGGTTGACCCGATGAGTCGGGTACGGGCGACCCAGCGCCTGACTGTGGCTGTACTGGACCGACGGTCGATGGTGGACGCCCACGACGAGGCGGTTGAGCGGTGACGACTGGCTCGGTGAGATCCAGATGAGCCGGTTTTAACCGGTCGATGGAGATGTGGTCAGGCTTACCGCCGATGTCAACTGTGAAAGACTTGTCACCTGACGAGATAACGCAGAACGGACCAGTGTAAGGTGGTTTGAGCGGGTCTCTGTGAACATCTTGACGAATGAAAACGTATTCGGCGCTCTTAAGCTCCACCGGGACATGGGAGCGCTGCAGGTCGTGATGAGACATAGGCACTGGGATGAAATTCTTAGCCGCCTCTTGGTGGCTGACGAGCTGCTGAGCTGCGGACCAGGGTTCCGTGTGAGGAGGAAGAAAATCGCCAGGAACTCTGAGTGGTTGGCCGTAAACCAGTTCTGCAGAAGAAGATTGCAGGTCATCCTTAGGAGCCGTGTGAAGACCCAGCAGCACCCAAGGGAGCCTGTCCACCCAACCAGTCCCACAAAGACTAGCACGCAGTGCAGCTTTAAGGGACCTGTGAAATCTCTCACACAGACCGTTTGCCTGTGGATGATAGGCGGTGGTGCGATGAAGCTTGGTACCCAAACCCTGAGCCACGGCATTCCAAAGTTCTGAGGTAAATTGAGGTCCTCGGTCGGAGGAGATGTCGGCCGGTACCCCGAACCGAGCCACCCATGACGAGATGAAGGCTCTGGAAACATCCGCCGCTGTGGTGGCAACCAAAGGAATTGCCTCTGGCCACCGGGTGGTACGGTCTACCACGGTGAGGAGATGCGTGAAACCACGAGGAGAAGGGAGAGGACCAAACAGGTCCACGTGAACATGGTCGAAGCGACACTCTGGAACTGGAAAAGTGGCCACTGGGGCCTTAACATGGCATTGGATTTTGGACTTCTGGCAACTCACGCAGGTATTGGTCCAGTCACGGACGTCGAGATGCATGCCTTTCCAGACGAACTTCTTTGCCATGAGTCGTTGTGAAGCCCTCATACCAGGGTGCGACAAACCGCGGATTGCGTTGAAAACTCTCCTGCGCCATTCGACTGGTACAATTGGTCGGGGGACTCCCATCGAGATGTCGCAAAGGAGTGTGGTCCCTGCGGCCTGAAAACTGACATCAGCCACTTGTAAGCTGGAAGGTGTGGTCCGGTATGCCTGCACTTCAGGGTCTGCCATCTGTTCTTCTGCCAAACCAACATTGTCGATTCCCAGGTGGACTGCGTGGACCGGGGCACGGGAGAGACAATCTGCCACCAGGTTGTCCTTGCCAGACACATGTTGTATGTCTGTTGTAAATTCTGATATGAACGTTAGATGACGTTGTTGCCGAGCCGACCATGGTTCCGCGGTCTTGGCCATGGCAAACGTAAGTGGCTTGTGGGCTACGAAAGCCATGAATGGGCGTCCTTCCAGTAAGAAGCGAAAATGGCGGATGGCCAGGAAAAGTGCCAACAACTCCCTATCAAAGGTACTGTATTTGCGTTCATTTTTTCGCAATTGGTGGCTGAAGAAAGCCAGTGGTTGCCACGTGCTGTTGACCAATTGCTCCTGCACTGCCCCGATGGCATAGTCAGATGCATCTGTGGTAAGGGCGATGGTTGCACCTGGAAGAGGATGTGCTAACATGGTCGCATCAGCCAAAGCGTCCTTAGTATTGAGGAACGCCTGGACATCTGGGGTGTCCAGCCGATGGGGTCTTTACCCGATTTACCTTTTAGAGCCTCGTACAACGGTTGCATTAACAGGGCCGCCTTGGGGACAAAACGATGATAAAAATTGACCATCCCCAGGAATTCCTGGAGAGTCCTGACGGTCTGAGGACGCGGGAACGAGGTAACTGCCTCCACCTTCGTAGCCAGTGGAACGGCGCCTTCTGAGGTGATTCTGTGTCCCAGAAAATCAATGCTTTGTAAGCCAAACTGACACTTGGCCGGGTTGATAATAAGGCCATGCTGGCTGAGATGAGAAAAAAGGGTATGCAAGTGCATAATGTGCTCTTTCTTGCTGGTACTGGTGATAAGGATGTCATCGAGGTAGACGAAGATGAACAGCAGATCGCGCAACGCAGAATCCATGAGATGCTGGAAGGCTTGCGCTGCGTTCTTCAACCCAAATGGCATACGAAGGAACTCAAAGAGCCCGAAAGGCATGAGGACAGCGGTTTTGAGGGCGTCCTGAGGATGAACGGGCACTTGATACCCCCGGACAAGGTCTATTTTGGAAAAGATGGAATTCCCTGCCAGGTGGGCCGAAAAATCCTGTATGTGAGGAATCGGGTACCGGTCTGGAGTAGTAGCTTCATTCAGGCGTCTGTAGTTGCCGCATGGTCGCCATCTGCTGCCTGGTTTAGGAACGATGTGTAATGGTGAAGACCAAGGACTATTCGATCGTCGAATAATTCCCAGGCGCTCCATGGTATGGAACTCCGCCTTTGCGGCTGCGAGTTTACCGGGTTCCAGCCTTCGAGCCCGTGCATAAACTGGGGATCCTGTCATGGTAATGTGGTGCGCCACACCGTGCCTCGCGACTGAAGAAGAAAAAGTGGGCCTGGTGAGCTCCGGAAGCTCACCGAGAAGACGAGAGAACTCATCTGGAGATGGGACTACACAGGCAGCTGACCAAGACACAGCGGTGCTGCGGTGGCAGGGGACCGAATGAAAGGCGGCCACGTTGATTAACCGGCAGTGCCGGACGTCGACAAGAAAACCATTGGCACAAAAAAAATCTGCCTCCAGGATGGCCTGTGAGACTTTCGCCGTGATGAACTCCCAAACGAAATGCTGGCCGCCAAAACGCAGCTGGACCCTACGCTTTCCGAACGTGCGGATGGCCACACCATTGCCTGCCTCGAGGGAGGGACAGTGACCGCCGGATTGAAGATCGAGCTTCGACGCTGTTAGGATACTGCACTGGGAGCCAGTATCACAGAGAAAATGTCGACCTGACAGGGAGTCTGTGATATAAAGGAGTTTCCCTGCGGAACCGATGGCCATCGCAACTCCAGCGTGTCCCTCAGGCCCTGTCGCCCTTCTCAGAAACCGCTGGTTTGAGGTAGTTTTTTTGGGGGGGGAAAAACTGCAGGGAGGACGGCAGCATCGGGCTTTCGCGCCAAAACGAGCATGGTATGCACACCAGCCTGCTGGCGGAGGAGTAGGCTTCGCTCTTGTGGGGGATGGGTGCCTCGTGGCCGCACAACATTGTTGCATGATGGTGAAAATTTTATCCGCTTCTGCAGCGAGTTCAGCACAGTCCGTGATCGCGGAATTGGCCAAGGCCGTCTGTACTGGCTCTGGCAACTGGCAGAGAAACAACTCCCGGAACAGAAAACATTCCGATTCCGGGCCCAAGAGCATGAGCATCTGGCTCATGAGCTCTGATGGCTTTGAGTCCCCGAGGCTGGGCATGGAGATAAGTCTGCGAGCGTGCTCCATCTTGGACAGACCGAAAACCTGCAGTAACAGTGTTTTTAAAGCTTAGTACTTGCCATCGTCTGGAGGACTCCCGAGGAGGCTGACGACCCGCGAGGCAGTGGTGCTGTTGAGGGCGGAGACCATGTAATAATAACGGGTCGAATCCGCTACTACTCCTCGGATTGCAAATTGGGCTTCCGCCTGGAAAAACCACGCGGCTGGTTGTTGCTCCCAAAATTGCAGCAGTTTGAGGGTGACTGCGTTCGTGTCCATGATGTAACTTCAACGAAAATTGTTCGAAGAAATCGGGGTCACCAATGTAGGAATGGAGGTTCCTAGCTGAAGAATTGAGATCGACGCAGAGAATCAAAAACAATAAAATTTAATGAACAAGCGAAGTTAAACAATAAACTGCTGGATACAATGCAAATAGGTCTGGTCTGGTTGAAAGCCTCTCTAGAACTGCTAGAAGGTTCCGAGCGCTGACGTCATGACGTCATCACGTTCTTCCCGCCGTTGGGGGATCACGTGACGGGCGGCATGATGTCATCACGCGGAGTAAAGGAAAGAAGCCATAGTACAGTTAACAGATACATTAAAGGTGCAGCCCCCGGTTGCACTACATTGCTGTTAAAGGAATTATAAACAATTGTCCTGAATCCCCTGGTGGCTCCGCCACAGTACTCCATTAGGGAGAAAATTAGAACATAAGAAATAGGAAGAGAAGTAGGCCTTTTGGCCCCTTGAGCCTGCTCTGCCATTCAATAGATCATGGCTGATCTTCTACCTCATCTCCACTTTCCTGCACTATCCCCATATCCCTTGATTCCCTTAATATTCAAAAATCTATCAATCTCTCTTGAATATGCTCACGACTGAGCATCCACAGCCCTCTGGGGTAGAGAATTCCAAAGATTCACCACTCTCTGAGTGAAGAAATTTCTCCTCATCTCAGTCCTAAATGGCCAACCCCTTATTCTGAGACTGTGACCCCTGGTTCTAGACTCCCCAGCCAGGGGAAACATCCTCCCTGCAAAGAACCCTGTCAAGCCCTGTAAGAATTTTGTATGTTTCAATGAGATCACCTCTCATTCTTCTAAACTCAAGAGAATATAGGCCTAGTCTACTCAATCTCTCCTCATAGGACAATCCCCCATCCCAGGAATCAGTCTGGTGAACCTTTGTTGCACTCCCTCTATGGCAAGTATACCCTTCCTTAGGTAAGGAGACCAAAACTGTACACAATACACCAGGTGTGGTCTCACCAGGGCCCTATATAATTGCAGTAAGACGTCTTTCCTCTCATACTCAAATCCTCTTGGAATCAAGGCCAACATGCTATTTGATTCCCTAATTGCTTGCTGTACCTGCATCTTAACTTTCAGTGATTCGTGTATAAGGACACCCAGGTCCCTCTGAACAACAACATTTCCCAATCTCTCACCATTTAAAAAATACTCTGCTTTTCTATTTTTCCTACCAAAGTGCATAACTTCACATTTCTCCCCATTATATTCCATTTGCCATGTTCTTGCCCACTCACTTAATTTGTCTATATCCCCTTGAAGCCTCTTTGCATCCTCCTCACAACTTACATTCCCACCCAGCTTTGTATCATCAGCAAACTTGGATGTATTACATTTGGTCCTCTCATCCCAATATAAATTGTGAATAGCTGAGGCCCAAGTACTGATCCTTTCGCTACCCCACTAGTTACAGCCTGCCAACCCGAAAATGACCCGTTTATTCCTACTCTGTTTTCTGTCCGTTAACCAATCTTCAATCCATGCTAGTATATTACCCCCAATCCCATGAGCCCCAATTTTGTTTAATAACCTCTTGTGTGGCACCTTATCGAATGCTTTCTGAAAATCCAAATACACCACATCCACTGGTTCCCCCTTATCTATTCTGCTAGTTACAACCTCAAAAAACTCTAACAGATTCGTCAAACTTCCCTTTCATAAATCCGTGTTGACTCTGACCAATCCTATTATTATTTTCTAAGTGCCCTGTTACCATGTCCTTAATAATAGATTCTATGGTAATTCTATAGTAAATTGATCCAATGGTAAAAATTACGGTAAAATTGGGAAGAGCAGCTAAACTCTAGGGCCTTGAAAATCTGGGTGGGTGTGAAGGCCGAAGTCGGAACGATCACCTGAATGATGCCAGCAAATTGGGGCGGGATCCAATTGGGTTTCTGTCCCCTTCAAGCTGCAGCCTGTGGAAGGTGTGGGCACCCTACCCATAGGACAGTATTGTAGGATGCCTGGAAGGACATGAAGGCATATTTGAGGTTGCATGGCACGATTACTGCCACTGGTAGTACCAGCCCAATGGTGCATGTTAGTTGTAGGTGTCCTTACAGCAGATGGCTCTGTTTACCCAGAGCCTGTGCAGCTAATTCCCAGTAGTCATTGCCAGGAAGGTGTGTCAGAGCCTGTAATTAATTAATGGCAGCTTCCTGAGTGGGGTCAATCAGATTCTGCTAGCCCTGTCATTGCCTTCTTTTATACAGTATATCACTTAATACATGAAATGCTATGATTGAAAAATTCTTCAGAAGTATCCTATCATTAATGTTAGTCATGGCTTCATATATCTCATTCATTCCATCGGGCCTGTGATCACACACTCTCTTGCCAACTGGAGGCTCTGGATGCTCTGTTTATTTGACAAGTCAAGACGTGCACTTCTGTTTGTAGGTGTGAGTTTGAGGGTACTGATGGGTGAATGCAGAATGCTGATAAGGTAGCCTCACCTACCTGGCATCCCTGCTCTTCACCCTCCAAAAACACAACTGCCATTATTGTTATCCCTGGCAAAAAAAATGGCTGAGCAATAACAATGGCAACCTAACTGATAACAGCAAAAAACAAAAACAAAACAATAAAAATGTTCAGAAACAGCTTGAGAATTATCCTGACAATCTTCAAATTCTTAAAATCCACATCCATTTTCAGCTTTGTGCCTAATAACCCTGGGCTCCATTTCCATTGGGCAGGACATGAATCAATGATATGGGGGCAAGATTGGCAAAAAAAAATACACATCTCAATGCTATTATTAATGATATTTCCTATTGGTCTTGTAAGGAACTATGGAAAATGAATTGCCAATCTGAAGCAGCTAACAACAGCTTTGACCTAAATTCCTAGAACATCTGGTGCACAGGCTGAGCAATTAGCTATACTTTTACCTGTATTATATAGGTCAGAATTTTAATCTGGAGGCGGGTTGGGAGCCAGGGCAGGGGTTGGGGTGTCTAGAAAGCAGTCGGCAAACCCGGAAGAACGGATTTCTTGGTCGGGGGCCGGAGGAGCATCATGGGGAGGGGGTGGGTCCGGAGTAGCATCGGGAGGGGGGTCGTTGGGGGCCAGGGGCCGGAGAGTCATCGGAGGCCAGAGGAGCATCGGGGGGTGGCGGGGGTGATCGGGAGCCGGAGGACGATGGAGGCTGGAGGGAGGAAGCCAGAGGAACATCAGGGCCGGAGGAGCATTGGGGTTAGAGGGGGATCAGAGGCCGTGTCGGGGAGATTGGAGGCCTTTGTGGGGTGTCCGATCACAGGGGCTGGGTGAGGCAGGGATGCTGGATTCAGGAGATAAGTGTAAAGGTACTTACCTCCTGGCTCTAGCAGTCCTTGCCTTCCATTAGCTGTCAGGTTCTCCGAAGCCTGGGAAACCCAACCAGCCAGAGTTAAATTTAAAATGGTGGATCATGCCAGCCTCATTATAATATTTAAATGGGCAATCCATCTCCTGGGAGCGGGTTGGTTGCCTGCCCTGTCCCGCCTCTGTTAAAACCAGAAGTGAGTGGGGTCGGGATTCAGTTTTTTAAATCTTTAACCTCCCACCCTACCCCAACCATTTGGGGTTATATTTCCCCCCATGGGGCATTTTTAATTCTCCCACTGAGTGGGAACGCAGCGGGAAAGCAGTTAAAATAGAGCGGTTTCATTTCCCACTCTGTTCCTACTGAATTCCGATTTTAACGCCGCTGGTTTGGCAGTGGCTGAAGTGCACTGTGTAAAGTCTGTGGGTTGTGCAATTAATAAATACACAGACTTCAGAAGTAACAAACAAACAGGTCTTTACTATTCGAAGGTCAGGGCGAATCTGCCCCAGCAATCCTGCCACAACACTTATATACTGGTGTGGTCACTATCGGTATTACAGTATACAGAAGCCAACAAGTAGTGCCACCCCTAAAGTAGTTCTCTTAAAGGTGAACGGTTACATACAATAGTTTCCTTAAAGGTAGACGGGTACATACACTACAATCCTCCCTTTTTAGCTTTCAACATACTAAGTCCATAGTGAACATACATTCTAACATATATACAGGTTTATGTAAGACAGTTCATAGATTCAGTCTTTCTGGGGGTTTCCGGATTCTGTCCGGATAACGCCGCAGTGGTGTCGTCATTTCAGGCGGGCTAGGAGGTGCTTCTGGCAAGTTCGATTCGGCTTGAAAAGCCGTGTCAGGTTCAGCTGACTCCAGTATCACTAGATCGGAAGTAGGTGTTCTGGGTATCTCAGTCTCAACCTTACCCGGAGAAAGTGGTGAAGTCGGTTGCCCATTTGTGGCGGACCCTATGATTTGGTCAACATGACGCCTTATTATATTGTCTCCAATGTCCACGGTGTACATCAACGGCCCCAGCCTTTTCCCAATAGTTCCAGGCTGCCATTTCTCAGTACGGTAGTCCCGGGCCAACACTCGTTGACCGATCTGGAAAGATCTAGTGACCCTGTCGTTCATGCCCTGGAATTGTCGGTTCTCTACGTCTCTTCTGACGTTTGGTTTTAGTAAATCCAGCCGGCATCTTAGGCGTCTATTACAAAACATCATTGCGGGAGTTTGATTTGTGACCGCATGTGTTGCATTTCGGTATGCCAACAAAAAGCTATCCACCTTATGTTGTAGACTTATGTTTTCATTACTCATGGCCTTTACGGCCTTCTTGAAGGTCTGGACAAACCTTTCAGCCAATCCATTGGAGGCGGGATGGTATGGGGCTGACGTGTAATGTTTAACCCCATTGCTCTTTAAGAACTTCTTGAATTCTTCGGACACAAATTGTGGTCCGTTATCAGAACAGATCTGTTCCGGCAGGCCATTCCGAGCAAACATAGTCCTTAACACTGTGATGGTTTTTTCCGTGGTGGTGGTGGTCATCTTAATTACTTCCGGCCACTTGGAGTGGGCATCCACCGCTATTAGAAACATCGAGTCCATAAATGGACCAGCAAAGTCGATGTGTACTCTTTGCCAAGGCGAGGAGGGCCACTCCCATGGATGCAGAGGAGCCTGGGGTGGCGCGTTCTGAACCCTCTGACATCCTAGGCAGTTCTTCGTGATCTCCTCTATGTCTCCATCAATGCCTGGCCACCACACAAACGCTCTTGCTAGATTCTTCATCTTTACTCCACCCAGATGTCCTTCGTGCAGCTCCTTTAGCACTTTCTTTTGGAGTTTGGGTGGAATCACCACTCTAGATCCACACATCAGGGTTCCTCGACACACTGACAGTTGTTCTTTCCTCTGTGCAAATGCTTGCAGTGTTGGTTCGCTCTGTGCTGGCCATCCCTCCACCGTTACATCATAGACTCGTGAAAGAGTCGGGTCATTCCTTGTCTCATTCTCAATCATTGAGTTTGTTATCGGTAGACACTCCACTATGGATGAGTGGAACAACTCTACTGGGTCCACTATACTCGCTTCTTCTACCATTGGCAATGGCAAGCGGGACAACCCATCAGCATTTCCATGCTGTTTAGACCTTTTGTACTCAATTTTGTATTGGTGTGCCCCAAGTAACACGGACCACCTTTGTAACCTTTATGCTGTCATGGTGGAAACTGCCTTATTTGGGTTGAATATGGACACCAACGGCTGGTGGTCTGTCAGCAATGTGAACTTTTTACATTGTAGGTAATGGTTGAATTTCTTCACGCCCCACACAAGACTGAGGGCCTCCCTATCTATTTGGGCGTAATTTCGCTCCGCGGGTGTCAATGATCGGGACGCGAAAGCCACTGGCCTTTCCGAGCCATTTGGTAGCCTGTGCGAGAGTACTGCCCCAATTCCGTACGGGGAAGCATCACAAGCTAGACGAAGGGGTAATGCTGGGTTGAAATGAGCCAACACTTCTTCAGAGGTAATCAACTCCTTGCTTCTGCGAAAAGCCTTTTTGCATTCTTCACTCCACTTCCATGGTGTTTCTTTCCGCAACAGGTCATTCAGCGGATGCAGCACCGTGGATAAATTTGGCAGAAACTTGTGATAGTAATTAATCAACCCCAAGAATGATCTTAACTGTGATACATTTCCTGGAGCGGGGGCCTTCACGACCGCTTCTATCTTTTCAGGTGACTTATGCAGTCCCTCTCGGTCAATGACATGACCGCAGTATGAGATCCGTTTTTGGAAGAACTCACACTTCTTGCGATTAACCCGAAGGCCATACTCCTTCAACCTGGTGAGTACCAGTTTCAAATTCGTGAGGTGTTCTTCCTCATCTTTTCCCGTGATTAAAATGTCATCTAAGTAGCACTGCGTGCTTGGAATTCCTTGTAACACCTGTTCCATGGCCCTCTGCCAAATTGCTGGCGCCGAAGCTACCCCAAAGACCAGTCTATTGTAGCGATACAAGCCTCTGTGAGTGTTGATGGTGAGGTACTGGCGTGACTCTTCCTCGACCTCCATCTGTAGATATGCTTGAGCCAGATCTATTTTCGTGAAATGCTTCCCTCCAGCCAACGAAGCAAAGATATCTTCAATCCGCGGAAGCGGGTATTGTACCGTGTGAAGCACCGGATTCACAGTGATCTTGAAATCTCCGCAGATACGGACCTTCCCCGGTCCCCCTGGCTTATTACTTGGTGAGGACTTCATGACGGGAACAATGGGCGTGGCCCACTCACTCCAGTCCACTTTTGACAGAACCCCTGATCATTCAAGTTCTTCCAGTTCTGCCTCCACAGCTGGTCGTATTGCGTAAGGTACCGATCTGGCCTTAAAAAACTTTGGGCTTGCATTTTCTGCAATCTTAACCTTTGCTTTAATTCCTCGCAGTGTTCCCAGTCCTTGCTGGAATACCTCCTTAGCTTCGTCCAATATTCTGGACAACCGTTCAGGTTTGACATCCTCTTTTTCGGAATCCACCGTCATGGTGTTTAGTGACTGCCAGTCCAACTTTATTTTTCGGATCCACTCCCGTCCCAGAAGTGGTGGTCCTCCCTCAGGCAATACATACAGGTCCAACCGGTGATGATCTTTATCCTTGTATCTCACCTTGACTTCTATCTTTCCGATGGGGAATACTTTGTGCCCCGTGTATGTCTGTAGTACTAGTTCCGTATCCCGTAGTGGAATATGCTTGAAATTTTTTTTATAGTCATGCTTATTCATGACCGTCAACGCCGATCCGGTGTCCACTTCCATTTTTACTTGGACCTTTGCAATCTGTAGCGTTATCCAGATAGTTTGTCGGTCAGCTTCATTGCACACGTTGTGAATTCTCAGACTGTCCAGTCCTTTGCATTTGGAGTGTGAGACCGACTTCTGTTCCCTCAGACTCTTCTTAGTCACCTCTTGCACCTTCCCGTACCATTTTTGTGGTGACTCCTTATTGTTGTGCGTTGCTCCTGACCGGCATACCTTAGCTATGTGCCCGATCTTGCCACATTTCCTGCATTCTTGGTTTTTAAACCAGCATTGATTCTGGTCGTGTGTTGTCTTCCCACAACGGTAGCATTTTATTGTGCTCGAAGTAATTTGGTCCACCCCTAGTGCCGCCGCCTTTAGCTGCATTTCCGCCGTTCCTTTCGCTGCGGCTTCGTGCGATGCCGCTATGAGGACAGCCCTGTCCAGTGTGAGGTCATTTTCTTCCAGTAGTCGCTTCTGCGTTCCTTCTTTGGACAATCCGCATACGAACTTGTCCCGCAGTGCCTCTGTCAGACTCCCTCCGAACTGGCAGTATTTCGCTATCCTACGCAGTTCGACCAAGTATTCCGCATTGCTTTCGTCTTTCCTCTGCGTTCTTGCGTAGAATTTGAATCGTTCAGCCAGCATCAACGGTGTGGGGTTCAAGTGATCCTTCAGCACTGCTACCATATCCTCGAAAGTCTGATCTGCCGGTTTAGCTGGTGAGAGAAGATGCTTCAACAACCTGAATGTTTTCGCACCCATCATGTTAAGTAAGGTTAAAGCTTTTTCATCCTTAGCTATTTTGTTAGCCTTACAATGTATCTCAATACGTTCTACGTACGTGGCCCAGTCTTCTATCTCCGAATTGAACTCGTTGATGTCCGCCCGCTTAGGCATCTTCCTTTCCTTGGGTACAACACAAGTATTTCTTTAAGTATTCTTATTTATTTGTTTATTTCTAAGATGGCGGTTTTCCCGCGAAAATGGCGGTTTCCCGCTCTTTCCTTCTCGCCCCGCCCACTTCACTGGCGGTTTCCCGCTTCTGTCGTCTTCTCCGTCTAATGGCGGCTTCCCGCGTTTCTTCCCTGGTGGAAGGGGTACGCTTTCCCCACAGCGGACAGGTTCAGCTGCTGGGCTGGCTTCCGCACAGCTCCCCTTACTCAGCTCTGTCTTTTCCTCCCGCCCGCACGGCTCTACCGGCGCTGGGTACACCCCGTTAACGGAGGACAGTTCAGCCGCTGGACTGGCTCTCGCACAGTCTCTCTCTCCGTACCCGGCTCTGTCGCTCTCTCTCCCGCACGTTCGGTTCCACCAGCTCTGGGTACCCCGTTGGTGGAGAACAGCTCAGCCGCTGGACTGGCTCTCGCGCAGTCTCTCTCTCCTTGCTCGGCTCTGTCTCTCTCTCCCACCCGCACGGTTCCTGTTCGCCTCCCAGCCCTCTCGCAGACCGGTATTTCCCTCCCCGGCTGCGGCTGGGTTTCTCTTCCCGCGCCTACTCCCAGTCTCAGCGCTTTGTGGCTGCGGTCGCTGCCCGGCTTTTCCCGCCGATCGAGGTCCGACTGTGTCACGACGCCGTTGGACCCGACTTTCTGACCGGCTCCGTTCCCCCTCGACCGTGGTCGAGTGCACAGCCCTTACCCTCCAGATATTCTCTACACCTTCCCCTACTCACAGTCTCCGCGGCCGCCTTGTTTCCTGCTGATCGGCTCACTCCGCACCGTGGTAGAAGGGTAGTCAGTGCCTGTTGCTGATGGAAGCTTTTATTGCTAAAGTCTTCCTCCTTCCTCCTGCTGCAGCCTCGTGTTTTCTTTCAGCAGCACGACGAGGGCGGTTGCCTCTCTTCGACGCTCTTCGTTGCTTTGGTAGTCTTGCCGCAGGGTACGATCGGACTCGTCGCCACTGTAAAGTCTGTGGGTTGTGCAATTAATAAATACACAGACTTCAGAAGTAACAAACAAACAGGTCTTTACTATTCGAAGGTCAGGGCGAATCTGCCCCAGCAATCCTGCCACAACACTTATATACTGGTGTGGTCACTATCGGTATTACAGTATACAGAAGCCAACAAGTAGTGCCACCCCTAAAGTAGTTCTCTTAAAGGTGAACGGTTACATACAATAGTTTCCTTAAAGGTAGACGGGTACATACACTACACACTGCAGCATTTAAATGAGGCCCGGGAGTTAAAATAGCCCGGGTCTGCAATTTAGGTCACCCCTACACCCTCCACCCACCCAAACCATTTCTGGGTTAAAATTGACCCCAATAGAGGAGGTTAACCTGGGTCAATGCCCAGGTACACTGGGCCACCTGGGCACGGTGAATATCACAACATCACACAGGTTGGGGTGCACACTGAACAGAAAACCACCCTGTTTTCCAAAACTAAATAACAAGACTCCCAATAGATCATACATAGAAACATTGAAGATAGGAGCAGGAGTAGGGCATTCGGCCCCTCGAGCCTGCTCCGCCATTCAATGAGATCATGGCTGATCATCCAAATTCAGTACCCTGTCCCTGCTTTCTCCCCATATCCCTTGATTCCCTTAGCCTTAAGAAATATATCTAACTTCTTGTTGAATATATTTAATGAATTGGCCTCAACTGTCTTCTGTGGTAGAGAATTCCACAGGTTCACCACTCTTTGGGTGAAGAAATTCCTCCTCATCTGAGTCCTAAATGGCTTACCCCTTATCCATAGATTGTGACCCCTGGTTCTGGACTCCCCCGCCATCGGGAACAGCCTCCCTGCATCTAGTCTGTCTAGTCCTGTTAGAATTTTATAAGTTTCAATGAGATCCCCTCTCATTCTTCTAAACTCGAGTGAATATAAGCCTAATCGACCCAATCTCTCTTCATACACCATTCCTGCCATTGCAGGTATCAGTCTGGTGAATCTTCACTGCACTCCCTCCATGGCAAGAACATCCTTCCTCAGATAAGGCGAACAAAACTGCACATAATACTCAAGGTGTGGTCTCACCAAGGCCCTGTACAATTGCAGTAAGACATCCTTGCTCCTGTACTCGAATCCTCTCACTATAAAGGCCAGCATACCATTTGCCTTCTTAACCACCTGCTGCACCTGCATGCTTACCTTCGGAGACTGGTTCACAAGGACACCCAGGTCTCGTTGCACTTCCCCTTTTCCCAATCTATTGCCGTTCAGATAATAATCTGCCTTCCTGTTTTTGCCGCCAAAGTGGATAACCTCGCATTTATCCACATTATACTGCATCTGCCCAATCGCCCAACCTGTCCAATCGTACTGGAGTTTCTCTGCATCCTCCGAACAGCACACACTCCCACCCAGCTTTGTGTCATGTGCAAACTTGGAGATATTACATCTGGTTCCCCCGTCTAGATCATTAATATATATTGTGAATAACTGGGGTCCTAGCACCGATCCCTGCGGTACCCCATTAGTCACTGCCTTCCACTCGGAAAAAGACCCGTTTATTCCAACTCTTTGCTTCCTGTCTGCCAGCCAGTTCTCTATCCAAGTCAGTACCTTGCCCCCAATCATATGTGCTTTAACTTTACATGCTAATCTCTTATGCGGGACCTTATCGAAAGCCTTCTGAAAGTCCAAATACACCACATCCACTGGTTCTCCCTTATCTATTCTACCAGTTACATCCTCAAAAAATTCCAGTAGATTAGTCAAGCATGATTTACCTTTTGTAAATCCATGTTGACTTTGTCCGATCCTGTTTTCCAAGTGCTCTGCTATTACATCTTTTATAATGGACTCTAGCATTTTCCCCACTACCGATGTCAGGCTTACCGGTCTATAATTCCCTGTTTTTTCTCGAGCACCTTTTTTAAATAGTGGGGTTACATTATCTACCGCCCAATCCATGGGAACTGTTCCAGAGTCTATAGAATTTTGGAAGATGACCAGCAATGCATCTATTATTTCTAGGGCCACTTCCTTAAGTACCCTAGGATTTAGATTATCAGGCCCTGGGGATTTATCGGCCTTCAATCCCATCAATTTCCCTAACACCATTTCCCTACAAATACTGATTTAATTCAGTTCCTCCCTCTCATTAGACTCTATGTTCCCCGACATCTCTGGGAGTTTATTTGTGTCTTCCTTTGTGAAGACAGAACCAAAGTATGTATTTAATTGGTCTGCCATGTCTTTGTTCCCCATTATAAATTCCCCTGATTCTGACTGCAAGGGACCTATGCTTGACTTTACCAATCTTTTTCTCTTCACATATCTATAGAAGCTTTTAGTCAGTTTTTATGTTCCCTGCAAGCTTACTCTCATACTCTATTTCCCCCCTCTTACTTAATCCTTTTGTCCTCCTTTGCTGAATCCTAAACTGCTCCCAATCCTCAGGTTTGCTGCTTTTTCTGGCCAAATTATATGTCCTCTCCTTGGATCTTATGCTATCCCTAATTTCCCTTGTTAGCCAATGTTGAGTCACCTTTTTTGTTTTATTTTTATGCCAAACAGGGATGAACAAATTCTGTAGTTCATCCATGCGACCTTTCAATGTTTGCCATTGCCTATTCACCGTCAACCCTTTAAGTAACTTTCCCCAATCCACCCTAGCAAACTCACGCCTCATACCATCGTAGTTTCCTTTATTTCAATTCAGTACCCAAGTCTCTGAATCAACTACTTCACTCTCCATCTTAATGAAGAATTCTAGCATATTATGATCACTCCTCCCCAAGGGGCCTCACACAAGATTGCTAATTAATCCTTTCTCATTACATAATACCCAGTCTAAGATGTCCTGATCTCTAGTTGGTTCCTCGACGTATTGGTCTAGGGAACCATCCCGTATACACTCTAGGAATTCCTCTTCCACAGTATTGTTACTAATTTGGTTACACCAATCTATATGTAGATTAAAGTCACCCATGATAACTGCTGCGCCCTTATTGCACGCATCTCTAATTTCCCATTTAATGCCATCCCCAACCTCCGCATTACTGTTTGGGGGTCTGTATACAACTCCCACTAACGTTTTCTGACCCTTAGTATTTCTCAGCTCTACCCACACAGATTCCACATCATCAGAGCTAATATCCTTCCTTACTATTGTTTTAATCTCCTCTTTAACCAGCAATGCTACACCACCATCTTTTCCTTTTTTCCTGTCCTTCCTGAATATTGAATACCCCTGGATGTTGAATTCCCAGCCTTGGTCACCCTGGAGCCATGCCTCCATAATCCCAATTATATCATATCCGTTTACATCTATTTGTGCAGCTAATTCATCCACCTTATTACAAATGCTCCTCGCATTAAGACACAAAGCCTTCAGACTTGTTTTTTTAACACTCTTAGACATTTTAGAATTATTGTTTACTGCAGCCATGTTTGATTTACACCCTTGATTTCTCTGACTTCCACTTTTGCTTTTCTCCTTCCTGTCTTTTGCTCCTATCCTTGCTTCCCTTTCATCTGTCTCCCTGCACAGGTTTCCAACCCCCTGCCATTTTGTTTAAACCCTCCCCCAGAGCATTAGCAAACAATCCCCCTAGGACATCGGTTCCGGTCCTGCCCAGGTGCAAACCGTCCAGTTTGTGCTGGTCCCCCCTTCCCCAGAACCGGTTCCAATGTCCCAGGAATTTGAAACCCTCCCCCTTGCACCATTCTTCTAGCCACGTATTCATCTGAAATATCCTTCTATTTCTACTCTGACTAGCACATGGCACTGGTAGCAATCCTGAGAATACTACCTTTGAGGTCCTATTTTTTAATTTACCTCCTAACTCCCTTTATTCAGCTTTTAGGACCTCATCCCATTTTTTACCTATATCGTTGGTACCACGACAACTGGCTGTTCACCCTCCCCCTCCAGAATGCCCTGCAGCCGCTCCGAGACATCCTTGACCCTTGCACCAGGGAGGCAACATACCATCCTGGAGTCTCGTTTGCGGCCGCAGAAACACCTATCTATTCCCCTTACAATAGAATCCCCTATCACTATAGCTCTCCTGCTCTTTTTCCTGCTGTCCCATGCAGCAGATCCACCCATGGTGCCAGGAAGTTGGTTGCTGCTGCCTTCCCCCGATAAGCCATCCTCCCCAACAATATCCAAAGTGGTATATCTGTTTGAGAGGGGGATGGCCACAGGGGACCCCTGCACTACCTGCCTGCGCCTACTACTCTGCCTGCACCTTCTACTCTGCCTGGCAGTCACCCATTCCCTTCCTGCCTGTGCAGCCTTTACCTGCGGTGTGACCAACTGATTAAACGTGATATCCACGATGTCCTCAGCATCGCAAATGCTCCAGTATGTATCCATTCGCAGCTCCAGCACCGCAATGCGGTCTGCCACTAGCTGCAGCTGGATACACTTCCCGCACACATGGTCGTCAGGGACACAGGAAGTGTCCCTGATTTCCCACATAGTGCAGGAGGAGCATGCCACGGGGCCGAGCTTTGCTGCCATGACTTATCCTTTAATATAAATTAAACCAATACCACCAATTACACTACAATTAAATGATATACTCAAGGACCCTTGTTTCCTAGCACTCCCCGCTACACAACAGAGACCATAGAAAGTATAACCAAAAAAATTAAGACCTTCTAAACTTTATAAACTATGAACCTTAACTGTCAAACTATATAGTATAAATACTCACCCAATCAGCTGCTTCCTCCTGCCCGCATCACATTTTGAATCATGACGTGTCTCTGGAATGCCGCCGCCGGTCTGTGAGATTGGTAAGCCTCTGAAAAAAAGCCTGCGAAAGTGAGTTTAAACACTCACTGAACCTTTGCTCTCATTGCTCCCGACACTGGCCTTTGAGAAAAAGCCCGCGAAAGTGAGTTTAAATACTCACTGAACATCCGCTCTCACCACTCCTGACAATGGCCTGTGAAAAAAAGCCCGCGAAAGTGAGTTTAAATACTCACTGAACATCCGCTCTCACTGCTCCTGACACTGGCCTGTGAAAAAAGCCGGGAACAGCATCATGTTCTAAAAGTCATTTGAGTTATCTGTTAGCTGTGAAATGTCAAAGTGAGAACAATCAAACAATGTTGACACAGATGAAACTGTTACCATTTCTGATTTATTACTTGGACCTACATCTATAACTCTATAATGTAAATGGTATGTGAACAAAGCAACCATATGGAAATTGTAAGCTTATTTTACTTCTTACAGTACTTTTTGGAATATAAATAACTGGGGAAATTTGATTTGAATATGAAAAGTATTAAACATCAAAATAGAAAGATTTTTGAGTATTCAGGTTTTTTTGAAGCACAAAGGCCTTGAAATTACACTTTGGGATATTAACATGCAAATCCTTAATGAGTTTGTTTTAACTGGCTTTGCATCTCTGGGAAATTGCAGCAATGGTTTTGCTGTAATTTCCAGGGAGCCAGTATTATAACTATCCTACCACAGAGAAAGACTTCAGAAGTTGGGCTGATTTGTGTTGGAAAAGAGACCTTGAACTGACTTAATAGAAGTTCTCAAAATTATGAAGGGGCTTGATGATTTTAATATAGACATGTTGTTCATACTGAAATTAGGTGACACAATTTTGCAGAACTATTTCAAGTGAAAGGTGATAATTTTTTTTTATTTGTTCATGTGTGGTGGGCATCATTGGCAAGGCCCATTTATTGCCCATCCCTAATTATCCCTTGAGAAGGTGGTGGTGAGCTGCCTTCTTGAACCACTGCAGTCCATTGATAGTGGTTTGGTACATTTCAGAGGGCAGTTAAGAGCCTACCACATTGCTGTGGGTCTGGAGTCACATATAGGCCAGATTCCCTAAAGGACATTAGTGAACCTGATGGGTTTTTATGACAATCCGGTAGTTTCATGGTCACCATTACTGATGTCAGGAGGTGATTCTTTTCCCAGAGAATAGTGGACCTCTGGAACAGGGTTGCCCGCTCGTGCTGTGGACTTCGACTTACTTCAAGCAGGAACTGGACTTGTTTCTGGCTGGGGTGATCACCTCTTACAAAAGGTAGGTATTATCAGAACCAGAGTGACCTCCTGAACTAGTTTTGATCGTCATGGGGGGGATCGGAGAGGAATTTCCCAGATTTTTCCCCTCAAATTGGCCTGGGGTTTTTATCTGGTTTTTCACTTCCAGGAGATCACATGATTTTTGGGTGGGGTAGGGAGTGTATATATTTTGATATACAGGCATCACAATTCTGTGGGAGAGGCTGGATGGACCAGAGGGTCTTTACCTGTATGTCATTGCTCATACGTTTGTATTATAATAGTGATGATTATGTTGCCAGCCACACGCAACTCATGATGGGGGAGAAATTGGTCCCAGGCAGAAAACAGGTGCAAAAAGGACCATTTTCGAGATGCAACGTCCCACACCTCAAGGGTGTCTGAAATATGTTCGACCCCATACTGGGTCAGGGGATATTTAGGTACCCCTGGTGGCCACCTAAAACAGGTGTTAAACCCCTTGAATATGTTAATGAGGGTCCTAACACTGGTTTAGGGATCTTTTCATGAATCTCATTGGTGCTGAGCAAAGCTGGTGCCGGACCTGCTATGCTCAGATTTTGGATCGTAATGCGGCCTAATCAACAGTCCTTAAAGAAACCGTTGGAAGCTGCCACCAAAAAGGTAAGTAAAACTTTTTAAATTTTTCTATATAGGTCGAGCGTCCCGAATCCAGTAACCTCGGGACCGAGGCCGAGCCGGTTTTCGGGTTTTTCAGGGCTTCGGAACGTGTTTCTGATGTCCGAAGTCCGGAAACGCCCGAGCCCAAGTTGCGATATTTCCGGACTTCGGACATCAGAAACACATGTCGAGTCCAGAAATGCCTGGGCCCAGGTTGCGCTATTTCCAGTTTTTGGTAAGCTTCCCTCGGTGTCCAGATTCCGGACCCCTGGCCCCAATAGGCTCAGAGTCCAGATTCCGGAACATTTTGGATTCTGAAACTCCGGATTTGGGATGCTCAACCTATATTTTGAGCCAGTGGGAGCAGGACTGCTCCTTCAACTTCACAGCACTACTGCTGGCCACCGCTAGCTATCCCCACGTTCCCCTCACCCCTCACCTCAGGACTTACC
Organism: Somniosus microcephalus; assembly: GCF_052327205.1. Lineage (NCBI taxonomy): Eukaryota > Metazoa > Chordata > Chondrichthyes > Squaliformes > Somniosidae > Somniosus > Somniosus microcephalus. The sequence goes on from NC_140989.1 coordinate 97,746,895, forward strand.
TGAAGACAGCTGCCAGCAAGGCAGATGGCCCAAATTAGTCCCATGGCAACTGGTGAGCTGTCTCTGGAAGTACTACAAGCTCTGGCAGCTCACCGTGATTATTAAGCTGAGCCCCGAGGACCAATTTCAACAGATCCTATCACCGACCTCTTCCATCTTGCTATCCGTTCGTGTTGGGTGCTGATCAATTTCTACCCCCACATTGGACAAATAAATGTCTACTTATATGGATTTTTTTGATATTTTAGTTTAAAGATTATTAATTAAGATCATGGATTTTCCATGTGGTTTGGATATTCAACTAAGCCAAAAACAAGTTCAAAATATGGGTAATGCCTTTGTTACCTCGAGACTTGATTATTCCAACGTGCTCCTGGCTGGCCTCCCACGTTCTACCCTATGTAAACTTGAGATCATCCAAAACTCGACTGCCCGTGTCCTGACTCACACCAAGTCCCATTCACCCATCACCCCTGTGCTCGCTGACCTACATTGGCTCCTGGTTAAGCAACGCCTCAATTTTAAAATTCTCATCCTTGTTTTCAAATCCCTCCGTGGCCTCGCTCCTCCCTATCTCTGTAATCTCCTCCAGCCCCACAACCCCCCCCCCCCGAAAGATATCTGCGCTCTTCTAATTCTGGCCTCTTGAGCATCCCTGATTTTAATCACTCAATCATTGGTGGCTGTGCCTTCAGCTGCCTAGGCCCTAAGCTCTGGAATTCCCTGCCTAAACCTGTCTGCCTCGCTACCCCTCCTCCTTTTAAGATGCTCCTTAAAACCTACCTCTTTGACCAAGCTTTTGGTTACCTGCCCTAATTTCTCCTTATGTGGCTCGGTGTCAAATTTTGTTTTATAACTCTCCTGTGAAGCGCCTTGGGACGTTTTACTATGTTAAAGGCGCTATATAAATATAAGTTGTTGTTGTAATTTTCTGACTTTGCCCTTCTGCTGGGAAGCCTTGCCAACTGGAATGCATATTAAAAAATTGGGTGTATGCTACATATAGTTTTTTGACCATTAATTTAAATAGTTAGAAAATCATTTGCAACCAAATTTCCATTACATGCTCCAAGCTGGTGAAGCTCCCCACTGGGAGCACTATTTCAAAACATTATCCTATTATTTGAATGGAAGACTTTTACAATAGCTTTCAGTTTGACACAATTAAGAAGTGATTACCAAATATTACTGTTGCCTCAAGGCCATGAGTACCCACACGGCTTGTCCTTCTGTTAGTGGTCAATTGAAAAGAGTTTTTCTGTGTTCAGTTCAGTGGGATAAATTGTTTTGTGATCAAGGAATCCTTATTTAACAAATTCTAACAATTACATAGAATTATATAGAACAATTTCCTTCTCCTTCATATGCTTATCTAGCTTCCCCTTAAATACATCTATACTATTCGCCTCAACTAATCCCTGTGGTAGCGAGTTCCAAATTCTAAATTGTTAATATAAATTGTTAACAACAGTGGTCCCAGCACTGATCCTTGTGGAACCCCACTTCCCACCTTCTGCCACTCCAAATAGCTATCCCTTATTCCTACTCTCTGCTTTCTGTCTTGCAGCCAGCTTGCTATCCATTCTGCTACTTGTCCCCTGACTCTGCATGCTCTGACCTTATTCATTAGTCTATTATGTGGTACATTATCGAAGGCCTTTTGGAAATCTAGATACATTACATCTACTGCATTACCCTTGTCTACTCTCTGTTACTTCAAAGAATTTAATTAGGTTGGTCAAGCAAGCCTTTTGAAATCCATGCTGACTATTCATTATTATATTTTTGGTTTCTAGGGGCTGGATTTTACCAACCTCGGCAAGTCAGTGGTGGGTCCCAGCCTCGCTGCTAGCTCCAGCCCGCTGTGTAGAATTATTTTCCCCTGATTGGGCTTGTTAAGCCCGCCCAGCGCGTTTGCCGGCTAATTGAAGGAAGCGGATCTGATGACATCATTTGATTACGTGTCATCAGCCGGTGTCCTTAAAGGGACCATACGCAAATTTATTTTGACATTTGTGCTGTCAGTGTTCTACAGCATTGAGGTGCTGCAAACACTGACAAGCACTGCACAAAGGTGCACGGCTGCACCCAGGCTCTCGCATGACTCCCTTCATATGCTTATGGAGAGTGTCACAGCATGCAGGGTGTTTCTCTTCCCTTCCAGTGGGTGAAGGAGACCTCCCCAGGAGATCACCGCAGTCTGGTTGCACATTGCACAGGAGGACATAAGCAGGGATGTCATCAGGAGGACCAGGCTGCAGTGGTGCAAACCTTCCAATGATCTCAGTAGATCACAAAACATTACTGCAAAGCCATATTTAACCTCATCCTGCTGTGCCACTCATCACATCCCCATCACTCTGCCTTCCCTGCCCTACTCCTGCACATCTCTACTCACACCAACTTACCTTGCACCTCCACCCACCCCTCTCTATCTACATTATCACTCACCCTCATCCTAGTCCAAACATAGCAATTAACAACACACAAGAGTAGGCACTTGGGTGTTTTAAGCAATGTTCATGTAAAACTTCTGTTAATGTGGTGTCAAGCATTGAAACCTTTATTTTCAATACTTTGCGTACTTGGACAGATTTGTGTGCACCTTTGGAAGTGGCTTAGTGAGTTGCAGTGAATGGTGAGACATAACGGTAACCCCCGCAAAAGTCATGAATGTGAAAGGAATGGCTTTGGCATTGTGGGGATGCTTTATGGTGTTCGTGTGGGCTGATGCCAACCTGGCAATGCATGTGCCAGCCACTTGGCTGTGCTGCATAAAGTTAAGTAAATCTGGCCATGTTGAAGCCATCCCTGGCCTCACGGGCAGCAATGTGGTCACGTACTGGTGGAATCTGGACTGCCGGCTCCTCCAGGTCTTCCTTATCCTCATATTCCACCTCCTGCTCCTCCTCCTCCTGCTCCGAAGAGGCTGTGCCTCAGAGCCTTGTTCCTCAGGCAGCGCTAATCCTCGCTGCTGCGCTATGTTGTGCAGGACGCAGCAGACCACGACGATTCTGGAGACCCTGGCTGGTGTGTACTGAAGGGCTCCTCCAGATCTACCCAGGCTTCTGAAGTGCATTTTGAGCAACCCTGCTCTATGACACTTCTGGTGGAGATGAAGCTTTGATTGCAATGTTCCTCAGCCTCATTTCTTGGCCTCCTCAAAGGTGTCATGAGCCACGTCGTCATTGGTTAGCCCTCGTCTCCAAGCAGCCAGCTGGTAAGTCTGTTTGGAGGTGCGAAGAGCTGAGGAATGGTGGACTGGCGCAGGACGAAAGATTCATGGCAGCTGCCAGGGAACTTGGCGCACACGTGCATGAGGATCTTCCTATGGTTGCAAACGAGCTGCACATTGAGGGAATGGAAGCCCTTGCAGTTGACAAAGACTGCTGGGTTATGATGGGATGCCCTGATGGCCACATGTGTGCAGTCGATGACGCCCTGCAACCTTGGGAAGCCAGCCAGAGCTGCAAAGCTGAGTGCACGCTCACCAACACTGGCTTCATCAGTGGAAAAGTTGATATAATTGGTGGGCTTGTCAAAGAGGGCATCAGTGACCAATGTGATACATCTGTGGGCAGCCGACTGAAAGGTCCTGCAAATGTCTGCTGCAGATGCCTGGAAGAAGCCTGAGGCGAAGAAGTTGAGGGCAACAGTGACTTTGAAAGCTACTAGTAACGGGTGTCCACCCGTTCCTCTGGGCTGCAGGTCTTGCTCCAGCAATCCGCAAATGTCTGTAACAACCTGGCGTGATAGCCTGAGCCTCCTTTGGCACTGGTGCTCAGTCATGTTGAGGAAGCTCAGCCTCTGCCTGTATATCCTGTGTTGGGGATATCGCCTCCGGTGCAGATAGCCCTGCGCCCTCTGCCCTGTGCAGCATCAGCTGGTTGAGAAGGTTGCCGGTCTGGTTGTTGGTGCTGCTGGTGTGCCTGGTTCTGCTGGTATTGCAGCTGATCATGGTCAGATTCTGAGAACCAAGGTGAAAGAGTATAAACTGTACCCATTCTGATGTAATAGATGGCAGGTGAACTTAGAACATACGAACATAAGAACATAAGAAATAGGAGCAGGAGTAGGCCAATCGGCCCCTCGAGCCTGCTCCGCCATTCAATAAGATCATGGGTGATCTGATCCTAACCGCCAATCCACTATCACAGAACCATCTCCTGAATCTAACAGAATTAGACACACGAAATAGGAGCAGGATCAGGCTACACGGCCCCTGGGCCCGCTCCGCTACCCACAGGGCCATGTCCGATCCGAACCTAGACTCATGTCCAAATTCCTGCCCGTTCCCCGTAACCCTTAATTCCCTTTACTTCTAGGAAACTGTCTATTTCTGTTTTAAATTTATGTAATGATGTAGCTTCTACAGCTTTTTGGGGCAGCATATTCCATGGACCTACCACCCTCTGAGTGAAGTAGTTCCTCCTCATCTCAGTTTTGAAAGAGCAGCCCCTTATTCTAAGACTATGCCCCCTAGTTCTAGTTTCACCCATCATCGGGAACATCCTCCCCGCATCCACCCGATCCAACCCCTTCACAATCTTATATGTTTCAATAAGATCGCCTCTCATTCTTCTGAACTCCAATGAGTAGAGTCCCAATCTACTCAACCTCTCCTCATATGTCCATCCCCTCATCCCCGGGATTAACCGAGTGAACCTTCTTTGTACTGACTCGAGAGCAAGTATGTCCTTTCTTAAGTATGGACACCAAAACTGTACGCAGTATTCCAGGTGCGGTCTCACCAATACCTTGTACAACTGAAGCAATACCTCCCTATTTTTATATTCTATCCCCCTAGCAATGAAAGCCAACATTCCATTGACCTTCTTAATCACTTGCTGCACCTGCATACTAACCTTTTGAGTTTCGTGCACCAGGACCCCCAGATCCCTTTGTACTTCAGTACTTTCCAGTTTCTTGCCATTAAGATAATAACTTGCTCTACGATTTTTCCTGCCAAAGTGCATAACCTCACACTTTCCAGTATTGTATTCCATCTGCCAAATCTCTGCCCACTTACTTAGCCTGTCTTATGTCCCCTTGCAGGTATTTTATGTCCTCCTCACTCACTAATTTCCCTCCCATCTTAGTATCATCTGCAAGCTTTGATATGTTACACTCGGTACCCTCCTCCAAATCGTTAATATAGGTTGTAAAGAGTTGGGGACCCAGCACTGACCCCTGCGGAACACCACTAGTTACTGATTGCCAGTCTGAGAATGAACCATTTATCCCAACTCTCTGCCTTCTGTTAGATAGCCAATCCTCTATCCATGCCAGAATATTACCCCCAATCCCATGATTTTTTATCTTAAGCAATAATCTTCTGTGTGGCACCTTGTCAAATGCCTTTTGGAAGTCTAAATACACTACGTCCACTGGTTCCCCTTTATCCACCCTATATATTACTTCCTCAAAGAACTCCAGCAAATTTGTCAAACATGACTTCCCCTTCATAAAACCATGCTGACTTTGTCCTATTAAATTATGATTATCCAAATGTCCTGTTACTGTCTCCTTAATAATGGGCTTCAAAATGTTACCTACCACAGATGTTAAGCTAACCGGTCTATAGTTTCCAGCCTTCTGTCTACTGCCCTTTTTAAATAAGGGTGTTACATTAGCAGTTTTCCAGTCTGCCGGGACCTTTGCCGAGTCCAGGGAGTTTTCGAAAATGATTACCAACGCATCCACAATCCCTACCGCCACTTCCCTCAAGACCCTAGGATGTAAGCCATCAGGTCCAGGTGATTTATCCGCCTTGAGTCCATAATTTTACCGAGTACCACTTCCTTAGTGATTTTGATCGTGTTTAGCTCCTCCCCCCCTTTAGCCCCCTGTTTGTCCAGTGTTGGGATATTCTTAGTGTCTTCTACTGTAAAGACTGATATAAAACATTCATTCAGTGTTTTTGCCATCTTCATATTTCCCACCATTAATTTCCCGGTCTCATCCTCTAAGGGACCAACATTTACTTTAGCCACCCTTTTTCTTTTTATATAACTATAAAAACTCTTACTATCTGTTTTTATATTTTTTGCTAATTTACTTTCATAATCTATCTTCCCTTTCTTAATCAATCTTTTTGTTATTTTTTGCTGTCTTTTAAAGTTTTCCCAATCCTCTATCCTCCCACTAGATTTGGCTACCTTATATGCCCTTGTTTTTAGTCGTATACTATCCTTAATTTCTTTACTTAGCCACGGATGGCTGTCTTTTCTTTTACACCCTTTTCTTCTCAGTGGAATATATATTTTTTGGAAGTTGTAAAATAACTCCTTAAATGTACACCACTGATCATGTATCGTCTTACCCTTTAATCTATTTTCCCAATCCACTCTACTCAATTCCGCTCTCATACCTTCATAGTCTCCTTTATTCAAGCTTAGCACGCTTGTTTGAGATCCAACCTTCTCACCCTCCAATTGAATATGGAATTCAACCATGTTATGGTCACTCATTCCAAGGGGATCCTTTACTAGGACATTTTTAATTAATCCTGTCTCGTTACACAGGACCAGATCTAAGGTTGCTTGCCCCCTGGTCGGTTCAGTTACATACTGCTCAAGAAACCCATCCCTAATACACTCAATGAACTCATCCTCAAGGCAGCCCTGCCCAATTTGATTTGTCCAATTAATATGATAGTTAAAATCCCCCATAATTATAGATGTTCCCTTATTACAAGCCTCAACTATTTCCTGATTGATACTCCGTCCAACAGAGTTGCCACTGTTCGGAGGCCTATAGACTACGCCCACTAGTGTTTTTTTCCCCTTATTATTCCTTACCTCCACCCAAACTGTTTCATTATCCTGATCTTTTGACCCAATATCATTTCTCTGTATTACAGTGATTCCTTCCTTTATTAACATAGCCACCCCACCTCCCCTTCCTTCCTGCCTGTCCTTCCTGATCGTTAAATTACCTGGTATGTTTAATTCCCAGGCATTGTCACCCTGCAGCCATGTTTCTGTAATGGCCACAAGATCATACCCATATGTAGTTATTTGTGCCATTAACTCGTCTATTTTGTTACGAATGCTACGTGCATTCAGATAGAGAACTTTCAAATATGTTTTGTGACACTTTGTTCCTGCTTTTGCCCTTTTTATTACTTTACCTTTTACTCCATACCTTCTGCCCCTTCCTGACACGCTCTGGTTTTTAATTTCCCCACTGCTACCTAAGTCTATGACCTTCTCTGTTGTCATTTTTATTTTTTGCTCTCTAGGAACCTCCCCCCCACTAGTTAGTTTAAAGCCCTCTCTACAGCCCGAGTTATATGATCTGCCAGGACTCTAGTCCCAGCACTGGCCAAGTGAAGCCCGTCCCAACGGAACAGCTCCCTCCTGCCCCAGTACTGGTGCCAGTGTCCCAGGAAGCAAAACCCATTTCTCCCACACCAGTCTTTGAGCCACGCATTTAACTCTCTAATTTTATTTGTCCTAGCCAAATTCACTCGTGGCTCAGGTAATAATCCAGAGATTATTACCCTTGTGGTTCTGCTTTTTAATTTGGCCCCTAGCTGCTCAAACTCCCTCAGCAGAACCTCCTTCCTTGTCCTATCTATGTCATTGGTACCAACATGGACCACAACAACTGGATCCTCCCCCTCCCACTCCAAGTTTCTCTCCAGTCCAGAGGAGATGTCCTTAACCCTGGCACCGGGCAGGCAACACAGCCTTTGGGACTCTCGCTCTCGGCTGCAAAGAACTCTATCTATCCCCCTTACGATACTATCCCCTACCACTACAACATTTCTTTTAACTCCCCCCACTTGAATGGCCCCCCGCTCCACGGTGCTGTGGCCAGGTTGCTCATCCTCCCCGCAGTCCCTGTTCCCATCCTCAACTTGAGATGACAGAAGCAATCTGTCAATGGAGAGAGCGGTTCTTCCAATGATGTGACACTGGATAGAGAGTTAGCTCCAAACACTTGCAAGCTGCATAAAGCTCAATGCGTCTTTCAAATGCAGTAAGCAACAGCTTCTGAGCTTGGAAAGTAAACAGCGTGCGATGGGAGCTTTTATAGCACATTTCCAGCTGTCAAGTAATGAGATGATTCCATGACCATTCAACTCTTGCCCAGCTTACCAGACGTGATCTCCGAGCAGCATGGACCCTGTGAACGTCCTAGTAAACTCTGAAGATGAGCTCAAAATAATTGTTAATCCTCTGTTAACAAGGCCATAATGACCTAAGTTGCCTCCCCCGCCACTGCTCAGTGCTGACAGACCCAACATTTGGGAAAGGTATGTGGTGGCAGGTTGACATTGGGGTCCCGATCCGATGTCAAAATTTTTTTTTCCCACCCAACCCACCACCGATCGTGCCTGCTGACCCCCTGGAAAAATCCCCACTAGATCTTTTTCTATTTACTCCTTTATTAGGGATTTCATTTTCTTCCATATCACTCAAGTTAAGCTGACTGGTCTATAGTTCCTTGGACTTGTTCAATCTCCCTTCTTAAATATAGGTATAATGTTAGTTATCCACCCGTCCTCTGGCACTACAACTTCTTCCAATGAATTAGTAAATATGTGAAATAGTGCCTCTGCTATCTCTTCGCTAGATTCTTTTAAAATGTCTGGAATCAATCCATCCGGACCAGTGGTTCTATCCTCTTTGAGTTTGATTAGTTTATTTAATACTTCTCTTATTTTAAATATGGATATATCATTTCTAATCTCATCTTCTGATGTCATGTCCACCTAATCTGTCTCCCTGGTAAATAGTGAAGCAAAATAATTATTCAATAACTCTGCCATTTCGTTATTGCTGCCTGTGATTTTATCCCATCTGTTCCTTAGTGGCCCTATTCCTATCCTGACTTTCCATTTTTTTAATTAGCCTGTAGAATATGTTACTCTTTTGTTTTATGTTCTTTGATAATTTAATTTCATAGTTCCTCTTTGCCTTCATAATTTTTTTTTACTTCTCTCCTAATCCCTTTGTATTCTCCCTTGACATGCTCTCCCCTGCTGTCCATGTACTTAATGTATGCCTCTCTCCTTACCCTCATTTTTTCCCATATATCTTTTATTCATCCATGGTGTCTCATTAGTGTTTGGTTTGTTCGTGTTTTTTAGTGGAATATATTTTTCCTGGATTCTGTTGAACACTGTTTTAAAATGTTTTCCATTGTTTGCCAATATTGTTGTTCATTTTATTTTCCCAAGTTCTATTCTCAGCCCCTCAAGTGCTGAAAAGAATTAAACAAGGGGCTTTGATCATCCATATTCATACACGTCATGTCTAGTTTTGGTTCTTTAGTCACTTTGTCAGACATTGATCACAGCACTGGTAATAAGCCTTGACCTGTGTGCATCAGAAATGGCATTTGTCAATGTTAAGCACGGATGTGACATATTGTCACAGTAAATGCTGACTCTAATGAGAACAAGTTGTAGTGATTAACATCTTCTCAATCACTGAGCCTCAAGCATATTTTATTGTGTCCACTGAGTGATTATATAATTAATTTTAGGAACTGTAAATTTCACAATTCTGGGAAGTTTTTCAATGCGTTCTATATGTTGCTGGCATATCATACCTATGTTTGATGGATGGAGTGAGTGTCTCGTGGTACTGCAATGTTTTGAAGTGAAGCTCAAGAAAGATGAATAACACAAAGCCATCCAAACGTGATGAATAGCTACAATGTTATTGCCTGAGGATCTATTTACAGCAATTAATCTAGGAATAATTAGGCTCTTTGTTTTTCAAAGCCACAGATACAAGCATGGCTTGTCATCCAGACTTTGATATACCAATGGTCTTGAATTTCAAGTGTGACACAATTAATCTGGTGACAGACATACACAGTGCAGAACAGTGGATGGGAAATGCCTCCTGTTGATAATTTTATTAAAAATGTTGCTGTAGGTAGAAAATAGGAAATCAGATGGGCCTCAGTAGAAGGGAGGGAGCAGGCCTGGAACAGGAGCACTCAGAATAGGCCTGGAAGGAGGCGAGATGATTAAACACACGGACGATAAAATGAAATTGGCTATACTGAAACTCTTCAACTTGGTTCTGAGTGTCGGTTACTTCCCTGATATCTGGAACAAAGGACTCATAATGCCCATATACAAAAGTGGGGATAAAGTTGACCCAAATAACTATCGAGGCATCTGTGTAAACAGTAACCTGGGGAAGGTATTCTGTAGTATCATAAACAAAAGACTTATAAACTTCCTTGAGGAGCACAATGTCTTGAGTAAAAGCCAAATTGGATTCCTGCCAAACTATAGAACATCAGATCATATCTTCACCCTACAGACCCTAATTGACAAACACGTTCATCAAAACAAAAGCAAAATCTACGCATGCTTTATAGATTTCCAGAAGGCTTTCGATTCCATCTGGCATGACGGTCTATTCCTGAAACTTATCAAAAGCGGGGTAGGGGGACAAACATATGATGTAATTAAATCAATGTATACAAACAACAAATGTGCAGTTAAAATTGGAGACAAACAAACAAAATACTTCCCACAGGGACAGGGGGTGACGCAGGGCTCGCCAATCTCACCGACACTCTTTAATATTTACATAAATGAACTGGCAAAACTACTTGAACAATCTACAGCACCCGGCCTCACCCTATATGAATCCAAGGTTAAATTCCTCCTCTATGCAGACGACCTGGTTCTGCTGTCACCAACTAAGGAGGGTCTACAGCAGAACCTGGATCTGCTGGAGTCGTTCTGTCAGACCTGGGCCCTGACAATAAACCCCAAAAAAACCGAAGTCCTTGTGTTCCAGCAAAGATCCAGACATCAGGGACCCAAAATAAATCTCACACTAGGAACAACTGAAATCGAACAAACCACTAACTACACATACTTGGGCATAAAAATCAGCTCTATGGGAAATTTCAAAATGGCTGTGAATGAACTGAAAGAAAAAGCTAGAAGGGCTTTCTATGCCATTAAAAGATCAATCCAAATAGAAATCCCAATTAGCATTTGGCTCAAAATTTTCAAATCAGTAATTGAACCAATTACACTCTATGGCAGTGAGGTGTGGGGACCGCTAACACAACAAGAATTTGCAAAATGGGACAAACACCCAATTGAGATCCTACATGCAGAATTCTGTAAAAGTATCCTCCGGACTCAAAGGAAAACCGTAAACAATGCATGCAGGGCAGAACTAGGCCAATATCCACTAATAATTACTATCCAAAAAAGAGCCAACAAATTTTGGAAACACCTAAAAATGAGCAACCCCCACTGCTATCATTACGAAGCCTTGAAATGCCAAGAGAGGACCATAAAGAAGAACACCCTCAGTCAACTAGTCCTGGGACTCAGTGAAGCAACCACTAACACTACTAACAATAACCAGCCCCAGGACAGTGACATCGTAGCACAGAGAATTCGACCTAACACAATTGTCACTAAGCAAAAGGAAAAATACCTGTCATATTGGGCAGAAACAACAAAAACCCAAAGCAAACTCAATTGCTACTTGGCCCTAAACAGACAATACAACATGGCTGATTACCTGACCATGGTAAAGGATAGCAAACTGAGAAAAACCTTGACAAGGTACAGACTTAGTGAACATAGCCTGGCGATCGAAAAAGGCAGACACAGGCAGACCCGGCTGCCAAGAGAGGACAGGATATGCTCTCACTGCAGTCAGGGAGTGGTGGAGACAGAGATGCACTTCCTCACAGCTTGTGGAAAATATCAGGGCATCAGGGAGAATTTCTACCAAAAATTCTCACAAATATGCCCTGAATTCAGGACTTTGAATGATGACCAAAAACTCCCATACCTACTAGGGGAAGAGAGAAACTGTGTAACACTAGCGGCACACTAGCGGCACACTATGTTACAGCTTGCCATAAACAGAGGGACAACCAGTAAACCTAAGAAAAGAGTATTTACAAATTATACGAATGTATATTTATACACTCAGGGATATATCTGTTTATACACTGTATGAATAGATCTGCATTTATGTGTTCAACCATAAATGTATTTCGATGCTTTGGCAACATAAGATGGGCTAGAAATTCAGTTGGTTGCACCAGCCGTTAGCGCCTTAGGAGGAGTAGATGTCGAGCGCTAGGCGGCTAGCGCCCAGGCGCTGCGCGATCTGCGCCTCGCCCCAACTTCAGTAGAGATTTAGCGCCGGCGCAGAGTCTTTGCGCGCGCTCAGTTGCGCGCGCAGATCATGACGTCATTTCCTCGTGCAACGCCCTTTGTGCGCCCCAATCCGGAACTTGAGTCGCGCCGCCCCATTGTGCGCCTGCTGCCCCTAGCGACTGTTGAGTGGAACGGTGCTCAGCCGATGCGGGGCGCGGGGGGCACAAATTAAAGGGCACTCCTCCTGCAGTAGAAACGGCAGCCGTGTTGCAACACTCCTTCTTTGTGGGAGACGGATCAGGAGGAGGAGGAGGGGAAGGAGGAGGAGGAGGAGGAGGAGGAGGAGGAGGAGTAGTAATGCCGGCCTTTCAGAAACACAAATGCACCCTCCCCCTTTAAGAGCTCACCGGCGCCAGAGTGACTGCCGTCAATCAGCAGCTCGTCGCACCTGCCCTGCGCCCGACTTCCGGGGTTTTGCCCCGGGCCGCCGGCTTAGCGCCTAATGATAGTCGTGCATCGCCTGTTTTAGCGCAGCAGCAACCTCTTAGGGCGATGCGACTGAATATCGGCGAAGGGGGCTCGACTTTGCGCCGGGCGCAAACTTTAGCGGCCGCCCGACTTTACCGCCCCAAAAGTGGCTATACTGAATTTCTAGGCCGATGTACCTTATCATGCCAATAAAGCGATTTGAATTGAATTGAATTGAAGTGAAGCAGAGCTCACTGAGTGGGTCCAGGCAGGAGTAAAGGCTAGGCAGCGTGGGTAAAATGTCCCAAGTGAAGGATTGAAGAGGCAACAGGGAACTATTGTGACAGATGGAAATGGGTTGAAGATGTTTTCAAATTTTCTGATTGGCCTATAGTGTCACATAGTTAACATAGACCATGTCAGCAATGTGACAGGTGTGCTACAAACATACAGGCATCGATATTAACCCCACTACAATGGACAGGACGAGATCAGGGGGGAATTAAAAATGCAAAACATGACTCCAATTTGCCACATTACGCACCTGCCTCCATTTTTACGGTGGCGGGTAGTGAGGCGTGTGAGTGTCCCATCTTGGAGAGGTGGGACACTTCATTAACAGATATAAATCAGGTTCCCACTGTGCAATTGGGAGCCTGATTTAAATTTAGCTGCTGCCAGCGGGTTTCCCAGGGCTTGGGAAATGGAGGCAGGAGCTGCCGGCTCTGGAAGGTTAGTACCTTTTATAGCACTGCTTGCGGGTCAGGAGGAGCAGGAGTGCTCTCCCCGTCCCCTCAAGGAAGCCTTCGGCCTCCCTTCTGCTGATTGCAGCACCCCAAGCCCCGAGCTGCAGTTTGCGAAATGGGAGAAGAAAAATTATACTGAGGCCCTGCCATTATATTGGGCAGGACCGCTGTGTTTCCTCCCCTTGCCCCCGCTACTGCACTCCCTTCTCCTGCTCCGCCTCCCCATATATATCAGGGCCACCGAAACAAAACTTGTTAATTCTAGTAGTTTGAAATACATTAAGGAACTGATAATATACACTATGGGGGTGATAATATGATGGCGGGCTCACCCTGCATAATTGGATGTGAAGGACCGGTGAATTCAGAACAGGACAAAGCAACCAACCAGATTGAAGGGAATTGGGAGCCTGTGCACTGTGCTTCCCCTTGGTGACCCTACAAAGGGTGCTTGCTCTATTGTGTCAAAATATTCCGAGTCGGAGAAGTAACTGAGGTGGTAAGCTGCTGTTAGGCTTTGTGGCCTTTTTGGAATGGTAGTGGCCTTCTTTAGCAAAGGCCACAAACTACCCCCAACATACTCACTTGACGGGAACATAGGTACAGGAGTAGGCCATTCAGCCCCTCGAGCCTATTCTGTCGATGGGAACTGGGTGGAAATCCGCCCACAGCCTCCTTGACTGGAATTTAAAGGTCTGGTCTAAAGAGGGTGAAGTCCTTGCAGAACCTGGACACATTCCTGAACCTTGAAGTCTCGGTACCAAATATATAAAATTGATGTCTTTGGAATACTCCAAACAAGATTTTACCAGGGAATACAGCCTGTTGATAACTAGTGGAGGCTTTTTGGCCTTTAGCCTGCTGAATTAATGTTAAATCTATTTGCATACATCGTAGAAATGCATGTGTAGCAGAGTTAATCTTGTACAGTACATTGCAGTTTCAATAATTGAATGAACCGACCTTGATCGTCTCTCCCATGCAATAGGCATTTCTTGTGGTGGTCCTTTGCAGAGCAAGATTTAACAGCTCTTTTAACAAATGGGCCATTATTCTTACCAGAGATGTTAGCTGCACTTTATTTGATTTGTACAGGGCGAGTAGTTATGATTACCTATTGTATCTGCCGCTGTTTCCTTTCACCATTCAGCCACTGGTATTGGTACTTCATTCCAATCTTAACACGTAGGGGCTTAGAACAGGTAGCGTTATTGATATATTTTATGTGCTCTTCATTCCAATTATACGCAAGGCCATCACAGCTTCAAGCCACAAAATAAATTATTCCAAAACAAAATGTATACACTTCATTCGTAGAATTTTGCTTGATACCACGGTGGGGATTTCTGCTTATGGGTTCTCCAGCCCATGATTTTTCCGTCCATTAAAATGAATGGTCAGAAATTCTTGGGCTGGGGAGTGTAGCTGAACATCTCCAAGATGATAGGCTAGTGAGCAGGTCTTTAGCTGCAATGTTCTTAGCTAACCACCAGGAGTTGTGTGAGAGGAGCCTGGGAATGGCTGTCCTTCCACTTTCCCTTCCCTTGTGCAAAGGCACGTAGCTTCTGCTTGATATCTCCCCACAGTGAAATGGTTTAGATCAGGGACTTTGCAGAGCTGGAAGATCTAGCCTGTATCCATTACTCCATGTTGCTGTCAATTGCCTTTAATCGGGTTTTCAACACATGCACTGGGAATTTTCTCAGTGGTTCTCCTGATTGGCTCCATAACTTCGCTGGAAGATTGATGGAAATGGGGTTTCTGCAGAGGTTACGGCTGTGGAGTAGGAGAAGCCCCGAGGATATTCACCTCCTTAAGTATTCGAGTTATTGAACATTACAAAGCTGTATCATGAATACTTTCCAGGGCTATTAAAATCTGCTTCCCAGATTGTTGCAATTTTATTCAGATCCAACAAAAGCCGCAGACTGAGCAGACCAGCTGTGATGGAACACATGGGAGAGATCACTCGTCAGGAAATCTGAGCTATCGCTACTCACCATTTAAACTGGAGCCTGACTTTAATTGGTAGCACCTCGGTTTATATATGGCAGTATAAAAGAGACATAATAATTGTATCACATTTGGAGGGTTAGAGTTATATGGTTGGATGATGATGCAGCTTTCGAAGGAGTGGAATGCATTTGGGTAAAATATTATTAATTAGTAGTGAGACAAATGTCTATTAATCAATAATTTTGCTTAAAATTCTTCATCTAAGTCTGAATATTATTTCCAAATTCCATAGTTTGACTGAACCTTCCCAAAGTCTGGTGCATTGTAATATTAGTGTCTAATGGAATCAGGGATACACGTGACCATGGCACAAGCTCCAGCAGCAAGGAGGGCTAGCCTGTTGGATGTTGAGATTTATTTCACTTATGCTCCCTAAAGGATTGGCTGGGGTGAATAATTGAAAAGCAAGCAACTCTTAAAGTGCTGCTTCTTCCTTTAAAGGAAGAGTGGACTAGTTTTGTACACATGTAAAATTTCCATGGCGGTTCTCCCGATTGATTCGGCGGAAGATCTGTGGAAACCCCAGACAAACAGAGTAACCGTAAATGTTTGCATTGTTTCTCCAGGGTTTCTGCAGATGATCTGCTGTAGTTATGATGTACGACCAGGAGAACCCCCACAGAAATTCATCCCATGATTTACTGTTTTGCAGTAAAAGGCATGGAACACTTCTAAATGTTTTAACTGCTGACCTCTCAGGAAACAGCATGCCAAGCTTGGAGATAATCTTTGCCCATTTCCTCAACATCCTTTCATTGCACAAAAGCTGTAGAGTGCAATTCTAATGGTGCATAGTGTGGTAAACCACTGTTGTTGTTGTTGTTGTTGTTGCTGTTGTTGTTGTTACACACTGTTGTACCTATGCATGCCTCAACATGTCTCGGCTGGCTCCACCCACACAGGCCCAGGTATAAAGGTGATTGACCTGCAGCCCTCTGCCTTCTTGGAACCCAGTCAACCACGAGAGGCATGCTCTGTTCTTTGCAAATAAAAGCCTTTAGTTACTCTCTTAACTCTCAGTCTTTTATGAGTAATTGATAGCGCATCACATAGTAATATTACATAGAATATACAGCACAGAAACAGACCATTCAGCCCAACTAGTCTGTGCTGTTGTTTATACTCTACATGAGTCTCCCCCCATTCCATCTGCCTCATCTCAGCCTTTCAGCATACCTTTCTATTCCCTTTTCTCTCATGTACCCGTCTAGTTTCCTTTTGAAAGCATCTAAGCTATTTCACTCAACCACTTCCTGTGGCAGTGAGTTCCACATTCTAACCTTTCTCTGAGTAAAGACATTTTTCCTCATTTCCCTATTGGATTTATTAGTAACTATTTTGTATTTATGCCCCTAGTTTCGGTTTCTTCCACCAGTGGAAACATTCTCTTCACATCTACCCTGTCCATCCCATTCAGAATTTTAAAGACCTTTATCAGGTCACCTTTAAGTCTTCTCTTTTCTAAAGAAAAAACCCCCAACCTGTTCAATCTTTCCCAATAGCTATAATCTCTCAGTTCTGGTACCATCCTTGTAAATCCTTTTTGTACTTTCTCCAGTGCTTCTATATCCTTTCATAGTATGGAGACCAGAACTGTGCACAGTACTCTAAGTGGGTCCAATACAAGTTTAACATAATTTCACTACTTTTGAATTCTATACCCCTAGAAATAAATCCCATTGCTTTGTTAGCATTATTAATTGCTTTGCTGACCTGCAATGCTGCTTTTAATGATTTGTTCACCTGTACCCTGAGAGCCCTTTGCTCTTCTATCCCATTCAGTTTTTACTTTTGAAGGTGTAGGTGATGTTTCTACTAAAGTGCATCACCTCACATTTATCCATGTTAAAGTTCATTTGCCACTTAACTGCCCAATCTGCAAGGTTTCTAATGCCTTTATATTATGTTGCATTCTTCCTCAGTGTTAGCTATACCCCCAGTTTGGTATCGTCTGCAAATTTTGATATTGAGTTACTTGTTCCCAAGTCCAGATCATTAATGTAAATTATGAATAACAGTGGTCCCAGCTCTAATCTTTGTGGAACACTACTTTCTACCTTCCTTCAATCTGAATAACTACTCTTTACCCTGGTCTCTCTTTACCATTCATTTAGCTATTCGTCACCTGACTCTATATGCCCTAGCCTTTGTCATGAGCCTACCATGTGGTACCTTATCGAAGGCCTTTTGAAAATCCAAGTATATGACACCTACTGCATTATCCTTATCTATTCTTTCCTTTATCTCTTCAAAGAATTCAATCAGGTTAGTTAAGCATGACTTAACCTTTCAGAATCCACGCTGACTATTTTAAATTCTATTTTCTGTCTCTAGATGCTCTTCTATCACGTCTTTTAGTATAGATTCCAGTATTTTTCCTATCACTGACGTTAAGCTGACTGGTCTATAGTTTCCAGGTTTTGTTCTATCTCCCTTTTTGTACATAGGAACAATATTAGCTGTCCACCAGTACTCTGGCACTATCACCTCCTCTAAATTACTGCCTCTGCTATCTCCTCCCTAGCTTCCTTGAGTATGCATGGGTGCATACCATCTGGACCTGGGGTTTTAACCTCTTTTAGTTTTGCTAGATTCTCAATTATTTTCTCCCTTTCTATCCCAAGTGTATTACTATTATTTTTGAGCTCATCCTCTAGTGAAGTGTTTATTTTGTTATTTTCTTTAGTAAAAACTGAGGCAAAGTACGTATTCAATACTTCTGTCATTACCTGTGAGTTTATCTTGCTCATCCTTTAGTGGCTCTATCCCTACTTAAATTTCCCTTTTGTTGTTTATGTGTCTATAGAACACTTTATTGGGCCTAAATTTGTGGTTGGAGGCGTACCTCCGAAGTACACCTCTGACCCGGAAAAAATCCGAAAGTACCTGGTGGCTCCGGAGCTTCAGAGTCTCTGGGTCCTGGGTCTCCAGGTGTATGCCTGCGTAAAGGCCCACGGATCCCAGGGACGCAGGCAGTTCGAAGGTGACCCTGGGATCACGTGGGCCAGGCCAACCAATTAGAAAGGGGGATTCATCATAAGCATATGGGGATTCCATTTATGAACGGAATCCCCATAAGCTTATGAGAAATCCCCAATTAAATAAATAATTAACACAATTCTAACAAAAATAATTATTCCCATGTTCAAAATTAATTAAATGTCCCTTTGATTAAGCATTTAAAATAAAAATGTTATTTTTTGAAAAATAATAAAAACATTTTAATTGGGCCCAAAATTTACATGAACTAATTTTAAATGTTTTTGTATGTTTTAATCATTTTCTAAATTTTAATTCAACATTTATTTTAACCCTTATGCTGGTAAAAGCAGGCCCTTTTGGGGCATGAATCTGCAGAGGAAATTGCCAATCATGAGTTTGGAGATGTGGTGCCATCACGTATCGTCCATTTATTACTATCCTTCTACACTGACTTACTTTCTCAATTTTCATGGTGAGGCAACTTTGTGCAGCAGGTGTCTGATGCAGAAAATCTCTTATGCTTTTCTCTATACTTTTCTTTCAAGGCATTGTCTTGGGGATGCATTGTAATTCTTCTTCCATTTCCCTTCCTGTAGCTTTTTTGACCCCCCAAAAAATGAAGGAAGGACAACCTGGCACGTTATAACAGTCTGTGTCAAACACTGCTGCCCGACCCTAGCTTCCCAGAGAATGCAGTGAGTGAATTTGAGGAAGGTGCACTGGATAATTCACAACTCAAAAGTAAGGAGGAGCAAGTGGAGGTGGCAGCTAAAGAAGAGCACAGAACAGGTCAGGCTGACAGCCCGCATCATATACTTACCGTATGGGCAAGGGCTTGGCGCCCTCCTAGCCCTGCCTTCAGGCGGGAACAAATGTAGAAACAGAAGGCCTTTACAATATTATTTGAGTCTGACCTAAGCAGCCTGTAGTGGCTGATAAAAAAACTTGCAGCCATGCACCTTCAAGATCACTGCAGTTAGATGCAAGACATTTACTCAGAATACTATGGAATAAGTGGCATCTTCATGGCCAACTGGCAAGAAGCCCCCAAGCATGAGGCGAAGAAGCACAGAACTACTTTGCCTCACAAACATTGTGGCAGACATCACTGACACCCTGAGCAATCACTTACAGCACCATTGACACCTTACAACAGTCTGTTGCTGTCAAACTTGACAGACAAGATTATCAGTTGGAAGATCAATGATGAGATGCTTATCCCACACGTCACATGGACTACTCTCATACAGATCATTTGTCATCTTACTGAAGTGCCCAACACCTGGTGCGTGGCAGAAGAAGGTTCAACTGCATTTCTTCCTATTCCACTCAGTCCCCTCAAAGGTTTGATGAAATGCCTGGGAGCAGGCAGACTAGTGTGGCTTCAGCTGTTGCGAGACCCCTCATATCCCTGTATCCAGAGGTTCTAGACTACTATCATCCCAACAGGACTGAAACACCCAAGAGCAGTCTGTCACTACAGTTGCTCCATTAAGTCAGATATCATTTAGACATAGCCTCAGATTAACTAGTAGGACAATCACATCTTATAGGGTCACCAGGGAAAACACAGTGTAGGATTTAGAGCACATAATTGATGTAAATATAAGTAAATAAATATTGATCTTATTTCTCCTTAGTATGGATTGTGTTATTGAGTAGGGCTGTGGAAAGTTAATAAGTACTGGGAAGGGACTGAAGAATGGCAGTTCAGCTTTGGTAGAGGAGATGGGCATGTTCTTCGGATAAATAATGGCCCAGATTTTTCGATAGAAATAACAGTGAGGCTATCAGTGCTCACCGTTATTATGGAGTAAATCGGACAGCAACTTCTGGCATCCGCACCATGTGCAGTTAAACACGAAAATCCGGAAGTTGCTGTCTGATTTGCCCTGCTCCTCCACAAGTGATTAAGAAGGCCAATGGAATGTTGGCTTTCATTGCTAGGGGGATAGAATATAAAAATAGGGAGGTATTGCTTCAGTTGTACAAGGTATTGGTGAGACCGCACCTGGAATACTGCATACAGTTTTGGTGTCCATACTTAAGAAAGGACATACTTGCTCTCGAGTCAGTACAAAGAAGGTTCACTCGGTTAATCCCGGGGATGAGGGGATGGACATATGAGGAGAGGTTGAGTAGATTGGGACTCTACTCATTGGAGTTCAGAAGAATGAGAGGCGATCTTATTGAAACATATAAGATTGTGAAGGGGTTGGATTGGGTGGATGCGGGGAGGATGTTCCCGATGATGGGTGAAACTAGAACTAGGGGGCATAGTCTTAGAATAAGGGGCTGCTCTTTCAAAACTGAGATGAGGAGGAACTACTTCACTCAGAGGGTGGTAGGTCCATGGAATATGCTGCCCCAAAAAGCTGTAGAAGCTACATCATTACATAAATTTAAAACAGAAATAGACAGTTTCCTAGAAGTAAAGGGAATTAAGGGTTATGGGGAGCGGGCAGGAATTTGGACATGAGTCTAGGTTTGGATCGGTCATGGCCCTGTGGGTAGCAGAGCGGGCCCAGGGGCCATGTAGCCTGATCCTGCTCCTATTTCGTGTGTCTAATTCTGTTAGATTCAGGAGATGGTTCTGTGATAGTGGATTGGTGGTTAGGATCAGATCAGCCATGATCTTATTGAATGGCGGAGCAGGCTCGAGGGGCCGATTGGCCTACTCCTGCTCCTATTTCTTATGTTCTTATGTTCTTAAGCTTCGCTACACTGGTATCTCACCGATAGACTCGGCATTAAAAGACATGAAGGTCATGAAGTTACGATACTTACTCACTAGTTACCCTCTAAATGAAGCAGTCCATGCCCGTACACAGCAAGACCTGGACGACATTCAGGCTTGGGCTGAGAAGTGGCAAGTAACATTTGCAGCACACAAGTGCCAGGCAATGACTATCTCCAACAAGAGAGAGTCTCACCACCGCCCCTTGACATTCAACGGCATTAGCATTGCCGAATCCAAGTTCCCCTCCAAGTCACACACCATCCTGATTTGAGAATATATCGCTGTTCCTTCATCGTCGCTGGGTCAAAATTCTGGAACTCCCTCCCTAACAGCATTATGGGAGTACCTTCACCACACAGACTACAGCTGTTAGAATCATAGAATGGTTACAGCACGGAAGAAGGCCATTTGGCCCATCGAGCCCGTGCTGCATCTCAGCTAGTCCCACTCCCCTGCCCTTTCCCCGTGGCCCTGAAATTTTTTTTCCTTCAGATATTTATCCAACTCCCTTTTGAAAGATAAGATTGAGTCTGCTTCCGCCACCCTTTCATACAGTGCATTCCAGATCTTAACCACTCGCTGCGTAAAAAAGTTTTTTCTTACGTCGCCTTTGGTTCTTTTGCCCATCACCTTAAATCTGTGTCTTCTGGTTCTCAACCCTTCCGCTAATGGGAAAAGTTTCTCTCTATCTACTCTGTCCATGATTTTGAACACCTCTATCAAATCTCTCAATCTTCTCCGCTCCAAGGAGAACAACCGCATTCTTCTCCAGTCTATCAACGTAACTGAAGTCTCTCATTCCTGGAATCATTCTCGTAAATCTTTTCTGCACCTTCTCTAAGGCCTTCACATCCCTCCTAAAGTATGGTGCCCAGAATTGGACACAGTACTCCAGTTGAGGCCGAACCAGTGTTTTATACAGGTTCATCATAATTTCCACACTTTTGTACTCTGTACCTCTATTTATGAAGCCCAGGATCACGTGAGCCTTTTTAACTGCTTTCTCAACCTGCCCTGCCACCTTCAACGATTTGTGCACACATACCCCCAGGTCTCTTTTTTTTCATGCACCCCCTTTAGTTTATATGTCCTCTCCTCATTCTTTCCACCAAAATGTATCACTTCATACTTTTCTGCGTTAAATTTCATCTGCCATGTGCCCGCCCATTTCACCAGCCTGTCTATGTCTTCCTGAAGTCTATCACTCTCCTCCTCACTGTTCACTATACTTCCAAGTTTTGTGCCATCTGCAAATTTTGAAATTGTGCCCTGTACACCCACGTCCAAGGCATTAATATATAGCAAGAAAAACATTGGTCCTCGAATCGACCTCTGGGGAACACCACTGTATACCTTCCTCCAGTCCGAAAAACAACCGTTCACCGCTACTCTCCATTTCCTGTCACTTAGCCAATTCCGAATCCATGCTGCCACTGTCCCTTTTATTTCATGGGTTTCAACTTTGCTGGCAAGCCTATTATGTGGCACTTTGTCAAATGTCTTTTGAAATCCATGTACACCACGTGAACCGCACTGCCCTCATCAAAAACGCGATCAAGTTGGTTAAACACGATTTGCTTTTAACAAATCTGTACTGGCTTTCCTTAATTAATCCACACTTGTCCAAGTGACTGTTAATTTTGTCCCTGATTACTGTTTCTAAAAGCTTCCCCACTACCGAGGTTAAACTGACTGGCCTTTAGTTGCTGGGTTTATCTTTACACCCTTTTTTGAAAAATGGTGTCAAGAAGGCATCTCACCACCACCTTCTTGAGGGCAATTAGGGATGGATAATAAATGCTGGCTTTGCCAACGATGCCCACATCCCATGAACGAATATAAAAGATACAAGCCAGCAAAAGATAGGGCTGCTGCATTCAGGTGTAAGTGGATTTTTATAATGTTGTGCTAAATCTTAATTACTGCCAAACAACCTCTCTGCCACTGAAAATTAAATTTTACAGGTGTGGAGTCTCATTCCTTCAGAATTTAATTATTGTTGGAGATTTACTTTTCCTTTCTGTCTCTTGTATCTCACTCTCTTAATCCCGTCTTTCTTCCCCTCTCTTTATTTTGCTTTCTGTGCATGATTTTACATTGAATTAAATATTCTAATTTTTATTTCCTGGCTTAGTCGCTGTAGGGGCTAAATTAAGCTCAGTAGTGCCTGTTTTTTATGCGCTACAAGGTGTCCTAAAGTGCAAAAAATGGTGTCTGCAATGTGCGCATACTTCTGACGGGAAGTGCACCGGAAGCCATCTTAGTAAAGGGGTTTCACGCGCACCTAACCGTGGCGATATCATGCAGAGCAGACAGATTATGACGTTCATCAGTGTGTAACACTGATTTGAAGCCAGTGCTGCCATTTTCAAACACCATGCTCCAGTCAAGCCCTGTCTTAACCTCGCACAGCTGAACACAATGTTAAACAGCATGAAGGACCCCGAAATAAGAACATAAGAACATAAGAAATAGGAGCAGGAGTAGGCCATTTGGCCCTTTGAGCCTGCTTCACCATTCAATAAGATCATGGCTGATCTACCTCAATGCCACTTTCCTGCACCGTTCCCAAATCCCTTGATTCCCTTAATATCCAAAAGTTTATCGATCTCTGCCTTGAATATACTCAACGACTGAGCCTCCACAGCCCTCTGGGGTAAAGAATTCCAAAGATTCACCACCCTCTGAGTGAAGAAATTTCTCCTCATCTCAGTCCTAAATGGCTGACCCCTTATTCTGAGACTGTGATCCCTGGTTCTAGACTCCCCAGCCAGGGGAAACATCCTCCCAGTATCTACCCTGTCAAGCCCTGTAAGATTTTGTATGTTACAATGGAAGATGACAAACAATGCATCCTTTATCTCTAGAGCCACCTCTTTTAAAACCCTAGGATATAAGCCATCAGGTCCAGGGAATTTATTGGCTTTCAGTCCAATTAACTTCTCCGGTACTATTTCCTTACCAATACTAATTTCTTTCAGTTCCTCATTCTTACTAGACCACTGGTTCTCCACTATTTCTGGAATGTTTTTTGCATCTTCTTCCGTGAAGACAGATGCAAAGTATTTGTTTAGTTTATCTTCCATTTCCTTATTCCCCATTATAATTTCTCCTGTCTCAGTCTGTAAGGGACCCAAGTTTACTTTTGCTAATCTTTTCCTTTTTACATACCTATAGAAGCTTTTACAGTCTGTTTTTATGTCTCCTGTTAGTTTACTCTCATAATCTATTTTCCGTTTCTTTATCAATTTCTTGGTCCTCCTTTGCTGAATTCTAAAATCCTCCCAATCCCCAGGCTTACAACTCTTTTTGGCAACATTACAGGCCTCTTCCTTTAATCTAATACTATCTTTAATTTCTCTTCTTAGCCACGGGTGGACCATTTTTTCCCATGGTGTTTTTATTCCTTAAGGGAATGTATAATCATTGCAAATTATGAATTATTTCTTTAAATGTTTGCCATTGCTTTTCTACTGTCATATCTTTTAATCTAGTTTCCCAACCTACCTTAGCCAACTCACCTCTCATACCTATGTAGTTTGCTTTGTTCAGATTTAGGACCTTAGTTACAAACTTAACTAAATCACCCTCAAATGCAATATAAAATTCTATCATTTTATGATCACTGCTCCCCAGAGGCTCCTTTACTACAAGGTTATTAATTAACCCTGTCTCATTGCACAGTACTAGATCTAAAATAGCCAATTCCCTAGTAGGCTCCTTGAAATACTGATCTAGAAAACTACCTTGAATGCATTCCATGAACTCTTCCTCTGCACTATTACTGCAAATTTGGTTTGCCCATTCTATATGAAAGTTAAAGTCCTCCATGATTACTGTATTACCTTTGTTACATTCATCTCTAATTTCCTGATTTATACTCTGCCCGACACTACAAATACTGTTGGGGGGCCTATAATCTACTCCCACTAGTGTTTTTTGCCCCTTGTTGTTTCTTAGCTGCACCCAAACTGATTCTACATTTTGTTTTTTCGAACCAAGATCCTTTCCCTTTACTGTCTTTATCCCCTCCTTTATTATCAGGGCTCCCTCCCCCCTCTTTTCCATTCTGCCTGTCTCTTCTAAAAGTCAAATATCCTGGAATATTTAGTTTCCAACCTTGGTCACTCTGCAACCACGTCTCTGTAATAGGTATTAAATCAAACCCATTGTGAGCTATGGGGGCGGTTTGTGGTGGATGGACGGTATGTGGCCACCAGATGGAGACAAAGTCCCCCTCTCACTCCAATTCAGGTGAAGGCCACACCCACCTCCAACACACCTGAGGCAAATCTACCTATTAGCTCACCAGTTCAAAAGGCAAACTAGTCCTCCCTCTCTTCCACGGCCATGTTCGCGGCCGGGTGGCCCTGGAGATGGAGCACGCGGTGTCCGCCGGCGAGCTCGAGCTCTTTCGTGACCGGTGGGCGCCGCGGGGACTGGAGTGCGTAGTCGGTTTAAATAGCCAAATTTTAATTTGATTGGTTAAGTTTTGTTTAGGGGTTTCTTGGGCTTTTTGTTACAGTTTATTTGTTTAATGTCTGTTTTTGGGTTATACAAAAAGAAGGAAAGGCAAACTAGTGCATCCCTTCAGGGCCAGTACCTGAGGAGGAAGCCAGGACAAGGCTGCTGTTGAACCCGGGTGGAAGATTGTTTGGTTTTGAGAGCCTGAGATGATCCCTGGACCTGCTGAGAAAGATCCAGTGGTAAAGTAACCCTGGCTTATTGTTTTGGAGAAAATTGATTTAAGGACTGCCTTCCTAACCACCTGGGGCG
The DNA here is from genome assembly GCF_052327205.1 of Somniosus microcephalus. Classification (NCBI taxonomy): domain Eukaryota; kingdom Metazoa; phylum Chordata; class Chondrichthyes; order Squaliformes; family Somniosidae; genus Somniosus; species Somniosus microcephalus. The sequence continues at coordinate 97,772,735 of NC_140989.1, forward strand.
GGTGATGAATTTTTTGTTCTTTTTTGAATGTCATATGTTTTTGGATTTTGCTAGACGTGAACCTTTTTTTCCCTGTTTTCTGAGAATAAAACACAGCTAACTGCTGTTTTTCAATTACCAATCTTGTGACTGTGCTTGTGTCCTCCGGTCCCGCATCAACACACCCTTCGGTCTAGGTGGTGGTTGATCACACCATTTTATTGCTATCTGTGCTATTAATTCATCTATTTTGTTGCGAATGCTTCATGCATTTGATATAGTACCTTTTAACTTTAACTTGTTTCTATTTTTCTCTGATACTTTAGTCACTGGTGACCTATTACCTTTATTAATCTCTCTGTCCCTTCCTGGCCCACTCTGCTTATCTTTACCCAGATCACTACTCTGCTCTACAGCCTTGGCATTTCTCTTAATGCTTTTGAATTTACCCTTTCTTGAATCCTCCCAACCTCCCTTCACCAGTGCTACTTAAAGGGATCATGAACAATTTACAGGTTAGTTGCTGGATTATCTCTTATGGCTGCTGGTGCAATTGTATGTATTTTTGGAGCTTTTCTATACTTGCCTAAAGTTTCAGTAGTCTACAGGGTCTGCTGGTGCTGAAGTACTTTTTTGTTTATTTAAAAGCTTGTGCTGAAACAAGTTGCTTCCAGACATGGGTAGCCTGATTGGGCTTCCTCGGAATTCAGCATGACCGGGAGATTGAAGAGAGACCACACAGAGCTGCTAGAAGAGGGAGAAGGAGGAGGGAGAGAAGAGCTCTCGGCAAGAGACCATGTCTGCAAAGGATCTTTGGGAAGCAATTTTCTTACCTCAACCTCAGCGATGACTAATTCTTCTTGAGACATCTTCACTTCACTAAAGAGGTCGAGGCTTAAATCTGTCAACTGCTGCAGCCACAACTGCAATCTCAAAGTAGGGAAAGGAGCACATTGCCTGTGGCTGTGAAGCTGAATGTGGCTCCTTACCTTTCCTCCACCACTGACCATCACATCATCCTCATCTGAAAAATAAAGTTACAAGCCTTATGCATTCCCTTAGCACCTGTCTTCCATGTGCCTTTGCCTATCCTAGTGCTCCTACGAGGTGCTTTCCCAATGGCTGCAGCATGGCTGGTGAAAGGCTGCTGACTGTCAGTGGGGAAGACTGCAGATGGCCTTGGAGGGTGACTTCAAGCAGCTCTGGGCCGAGAAGGCCTAGCTACAGACTGCACCATTTCGGCCTGGGATGAAGCAGTCTGGGCTGCCTGGCTGACTGGCAACAGCAAAGGCACAGACGGAATGGCAGGGATGGGAGCAGGAATGCTGTTATCCTGAGAGAGAACAGGTTGGTATGCCATAGAGCCACTACCACTCTCCCAAGGCAGTGCCTCAGCAATCTTACTGATCACTTTGAGAATAGATTGATAGACTTCTGTGAGGTCCTGGAAACCCCTTTGAACAATGGCACCCAGAGCTTTGAGGGCAGCAAGCTGAGCTTCCAATGCAGCACTCAAACCTTTTTATGGAAGCTGCTTGTGCTGCAATGGAAGCTGTGACATCGGCCATCAGACACTGCATCACGGTCGGTTTCACAGGTGTGCTGACGTGGGTGACCACCTGCTCCATGTTGGAAAGGATGGGCTCCAAGCTCTGCACAAAGCCTTGTGCCAAGTTGGTGCTGGACTCCTCCATGCTCCTTGACATTGTGTGTAGGATTTCTGGCAGACTTTCCAGTGCACCAAGCATTCAACTGTGTACACTCATCAGCCTTCTTCTGTAGTCTGGCCCATCGAAGTTCTAATCTGAGTCTTTTGCAACAGCACTAGTGTGCGACCTCAGCTTCCATCGAGCTGGCACCCTGCGCACTTGTGCCCGGTGTCTCTCCATGTGCAGATCCCTCCTCTATCCTAGCCTCTAAAATACACGCTGTGTTAGTCTCTGAGCTGGTGGCTGTGACTGTAAGATCGAGTGATGGTGTATGTTCATCTTCACTTTCTTCCACCACTGACTAGGCAGGTTCTAGTTCTTGGGTATCTGAAATTAAAAAAGGTTGGGCTCTGGTGAGGGGAGAGGAGAAAGTAAGAAATGTGTGCTTACACCATCTGAAGCTTCTCAGTCAGAAGAGATTGTGGGATGAGGGAGAATTGGGATGAAAGAACATTACATATGCTGATACACTTATCATTGATCACTCCAGTGCTGCCAGTGGCCATAGCCTCAGGCACCTTCCCAACATTGTCCCCTCCATGGGGATTAAAACATGCAGGTGTGCTTGTCCTCCTCCAGTTCTTTCCTGCTGCTGTTTGTTATGCACACTTACCTCATTCTTGCAAGAGAAAGTGGTATCAGTGAGTGTCCTGCAATATGGTTGGGTCATGTGGCTGTCATGGTTGAATAGCTGCCAGTGTGTGTGAGTTGTGGGTGCTTGACTTTCAACAGTGCAAAGTGTGAGGGTGAGCTAAAGCATATGAAAGTTGGGGTTGAGTGCTGATTGATAGAGATTATTGGTAGGTGAGTGATGAGGGGGTGGTGGTAGGTGGTGATTTGAGCAGTGGCTGAGGCTAGTGGTGCAGTTGGTAGGATATGCCATTTGAAGATGAACTCACTGAATTTGACAACTCGTGTGGAATCATTAAACGTCTTCCTGCACTGCTTCAAGATTCTAAGATCAATGCTTCTGGCATTGACATAGAAACATAGAAGATAGGAACAGGAGTAGGCCATTCGGCCCTTCGAGCCTGCTCCGCCATTCAATGAGATCATGGCTGATCATCCAAATTCAGTACCCTGTCCCTGCCTTCTCCCCATATCCCTTGATCCCTTTAGCCTTAAGAAATATATCCAACTCTTTCTTGCATATATTTAATGAACTGGCCTCCACTGCCCTCTGTGGCAGAGAATTCCACAGGTTCACCAATCTCTGGGTGAAGAAATTCCTCCTCATTTCAGTCCTAAATGTCCTACCCCTTATCCTTAGACTATGACCCCTGGTTCTGGACTCCCTGACCATTGGGAACATCCTTCCAGCATCTAGTCTGTCCAGGCCTGACAGAATTTTATAGGTTTCGACGAGATCGCCTCTCAATTTTCTAAACTCCAGTGAGTATAAGCCCAATCGACACAATCTCTCATACGTCATTCCTGCCATCCCAGGTATCAGCCTGGTGAATCTTCGCTGCACTCCTTCCATGGCAAGAACATCCTTCCTCAGATAAGGCGACCAAAACTGCACACAATACTCAAGATGTGGTCTCACCAAGGCCCTGTACAACTGTAGCAAGACATCCCTGTTCCTGTACTCGAACCCTCTTGCTACGAAGGCCAACATACCATTTGCCTTCTTAACTGCCTGCTGCAGCTGCATGCATACCTTCAGCAACTGGTGCACAAGAACACCCAGGTCTCTTTGCACTTCCCCTTCTCCCAATCTATTGCCATTCAAATAATAATCTGCCTTCCTGTTTTTGCCACCAAAGTGGATAACCTCACATTTATCCACATTATAGTGCATTTGCCATGTTTCTGCCCAATCACCCAACCTGTCCAAATCATACTGGAGTTTCATGACATCCTCCTCACAGCATACCCTCCCACCCAGCTTTGTGTCATCTGCAAATTTGGAGATATTACATCCAATTCCCTCGTCCAGATCATTAACATATATTGTGAACAGCTGGGGTCCTAGGGCTGATCCTTGCAGTACCCCACTAGTCACTGCCTGCCACTCGGAAAACGACCCGTTTATTCCAACTCTTTGCTTTCTGTCCGCCAACCAGTTCTCTATTCAAGTCAATACCTTGCCCCCAATCCCATGTGCCTTAATTTTGCACGCTAATCTCTTATGCGGGACCTTATTGAAAGCCTTCTGAAAGTCCAAATACACCACATCCACTGGTTCTCCCTTATCTATTTTATCAGTTACATCCTCAAAAAATTCCAGTAGATTGGTCAAGCATGATTTTACCTTTTGTAAATCCATGTTGACTTTGTCCAATCCTGACACTGCTTTCCAAGTGCTCTGCTATTACAACTTTTATAATGGACTCTAGCATTTTCCCCACTACCGATGTCAGGCTTACTGGTCTATAATTCCCCGCTTTTTCTCTGCCACCTTTTTTGAATAGTGGGGTAACATTAGCTACCCTCCAATCCATGGGTACTGTTCCAGAGTCTATCGAGTTCTGGAAGATGACCAGCAATGCACCTACTATTTCTAGGGCCACTTCCTTAAGTACCCTGGGATGTAGATTATCAGGCCCTGGGGATTTATCAGCCTTCAGTCTCATCAATTTTCCTAACACCATTTCCCTACAAATACTGATTTCTTTCTGTTCCACCCTTTCATCAGACCCTATGTTCCCAGGTATTTCTGGGAGGTTATTTGTGTCCTCCTTTGTGAAGACAGAACCAAAATATGTATTTAGTTGGTCTGCCATTTCTTTGTTCCCCATTATAAATTCCCCTGATTCTGACTGCAAGGGACCTACGCTTGACTTCACCAATCTTTTTCTCTTCACATATCTATAAAAGCTTTTACAGTCAGTTTTTATGTTCCCTGAAAGCTTACACTCATATATTCTATTTTCCCTTTCTTAATTAATCCCTTTGTCCTCCTTTGTTGAATCCTAAACTGCTCCCAATCCTCAGGATTATTGCTTTTACTGACCAATTTGTATGTCCTTTCCTTGGATCTTATGCTATCCCTAATTTCCCTTGTTAGCCACGGTTGAGTCACCTTTTTTGTTTTATTTTTATGCCAAACTGGGATGAACAACTTCTGTAGTTCATCCATTCGGTCTTTGAATGTTTGCCATTGCCTATCCACTGTCAACCCTTTGAGTGCCATTCCCCAATCAATCCTACCCAACTAGCTCCTCAGACCATCGTAGTTTCCTTTATTTAAATTGAGGACTCTAGTTTCTGAGTCAACTACTTCATTCTCCATCTTAATGAAGAATTCGATCATATTATGATCGCTCTGACCCAAGGGGCCTTGTACAATAAGATTGCTAATTAATCCTTTTTGTTACATAATACCCAGTCTAAGATGGCCTGATCTCTGGTTGGTTCCTCGACATATTGGTCCAGGAAACCATCCCGTAAACACTCTAGGAATTCCTCCTCCACAGTATTGTTACTAATTTGGTTAGCCCAATCTATATGTAGATTAAAGTCACCCATGATGACTGCTGTGCCCTTATTGCACGCTTCTTTAATTTCCCTTTTAATGCCATCCCCAACCTCTGCCTTACTGTTTGGAGGTCTATATACCACTCCCACTAATGTTTTTTCCCCTTAGTATTTCTCAATTCTACCCATACAAATTCCACATCATCAGAGCTAATATCCTTCATTACAATTGTGTTAATCCCTTCTTTAACCAGTAATGCTACCACTCCTCCCTTTCCTTTTTGCCTATCTTTCCTGAATATCGAATACCCCTGGATGTTGAGTTCCCTGTCTTGGCCATCCTTGAGCCATGTTTCCGTAATCCCAACCAAATCATATTAGTTTACCTCTATTTGCACAACCAATTCATCCACCTTGTTACAAATGCTCCTTGCATTAAGACACAAAGCCTTCAGGCATGTTTTTTTAACGCTCTTCGACCTATTAGAATTACTATTTACTGTGGCCACGTTTGATTTAAACCGTTGATTTCTCTGACTGCCACTTTTGTTTTTCTCCTTCCTATCTTTTGCTTTTATCCTTGTTTCCCTTTTCTCTGTCTCCCTGCTCAGGTTCCCAACCCCCTTCCATTTTAGTTTAAACCCTCTCCCACAGCACTAGCAAACACTCCCCCTAGGACATCGGTTCCAGCCCTGCCCAGGTGCAGACCGTCCAGTTTGAACTGGTCCCACCTCCCCCAGAACTGGTTCCAATGTCCCAGGAGCTTGAATCCCTCCCCCTGGCACCATTCCTCTAGCCACGTATTCATCTGAAGTATCCTTCTATTTCTACTCTGACTAGCACGTGGCACTGGTAGCAATCCTGAGATTACTACCTTTTTGAGGTCCTGTTTTTTAATTTACCTCCTAACTCCCTATATTCTGCTTTTTAGGACCTCATCCTGCTTTTTACCTATATTGTTGGTGCCTATATGCACCACGACAACTGGCTGTTCACCCTCCCCTTCTAAGATGTTCTGCAGCCGCTCGGAGACATCCTTGACCCTTGCACCAGGGAGGCAACACACCAACCTGGAGTCTTGTTTGCGGCCGCAGATATGCCTATCTATTCCCCTTACAATTGAATCCCCTATTACTATAGCTCTACCACTCTTTTTTTCCTCCCATTCATTGCAGCAGAGCCACCCCTGGTGCCAGGAAGTTGGCTGCTGCTGCCTTCCTCTGATAAGCCATCCCCCCCCCCCCCCAACAGTACTCAAAGTGGTTTATCTGTTGGAGAGGGGGATGGCCACAGGGGACCCCTGCACTACCTGCCTGCGCCTAGTACTCTGCCTGTTGGTCACCCGTTCCCTTTCTTCCTGTCCAACCTCTACCTGTGGTGTGTCCAACTCCCTAAACGTGCTATTCACGATGTCCCGAGCATCGTGAACGCTCCAGTATGCATCCAATCGCAGCTCCAGTGCCGCAATGCGGTCTGTCAGTAGCTGCAGCTGGGTGCACTTCCTGCACACGTAGTTGTCAGGGACACAGGAAGTGTCTGAGTTCCCACATATCGCAGGAGGAGCAGATCTCAGGGTCGGGCTGTCCTGCCATGACTTGCCCTTTGATTTAATTTAAACTCAATTAATTAATCAATCCCACTATTTACATGACAGTTAAATAGTTTACCAACAGTCCCTGCTACACCAGAGAGACCTTAGAAACTATAAACCAGAGTTAAAGTTTAAAAAAGAGAGAAATACTCACCAACCACTCACTTACCTGCTTCCTGCTGACGTCACACTTTGATGACTTTTTATCTCTGTCCCCTGCTGCTGAATTGGTCGGGCCTCGCTCCTTGCCGCTGGTTTTAAGCTCTGCCACACTCTATGCTGCTCTCACCCAGGCCCAGGCTCTGTGGTCGGGCCTCGCTCCTTGCTGCCGGTTTTAAGCTCTGCCACACTCGATGCTGCTCTCTCCCAGGCTCTGGTCGGGCCTCGCTCCTTGCCGCCGGTTTTAAGCTCTGCCACGCTCGATGCTGCTCTCACCCAGGCCCAGGCTCTGTGGTCGGGCCTCGCTCCTTGCCGCCGGTTTTAAGCTCTGCCACACTCTATGCTGCTCCCACCCAGGCCCAGGCTCTGTGGTCGGGCCTCGCTCCTTGCCGCCGGTTTTAAGCTCTGCCACACTCTATGCTGCTCTCACCCAGGCCCAGGCTCTGTGGTCGGGCCTCGCTCCTTGCTGCCGGTTTTAAGCTCTGCCACGCTCGATGCTGCTCTCACCCAGGCCCAGGCTCTGTGGTCGGGCCTCGCTCCTTGCCGCCGGTTTTAAGCTCTGCTGCGCTCGATGCTGCTCTCTCCCAGGTCCTCCCACTGCCTCCTGAGTGTGTGTCTGGAGGGCCTCTTGCCCACCTGCGGTTACATGACATCACTTTTCCGTTCCACCTCTTCCACCAAGGCCTCTAGTGCCGTGTTTGAAAACCTTGGTGCACTCTCTCTACCATTGTTAGCCATTCTTCACTCTTTCACAGGACAGATTCACTTCTGAAAAAACTTCCACCACTTCCTGCAGCCACAATGCACCTCCCCTTTTAAGGGGTGCAGGCTGCCTTTAAGTAGCACTAGCCACTCATGATATTGGGCCCCCTGCTTAAGTGTGCAGCTAATGAACAGCACGGGGAGTGCTGGCTATCCATTAGTATTCATGTAAAACAGCAAGCAGCACAAATTTACCATGCTGCCTGCCGCTTAGTGAACGGGCACCGATTAATCACGTACGCAATCCCTGCGCCCGTTTGCTGGTCCTATCCATTTTAACTCCCTGCAGGTCTGAGTATTCTTCAGTCTGATTGGTTCAAGAGACACGCTGTTGCTTTCCCTGCTCACACACGCCATAGATCCCCTGTAGAGGGTGCTGCACCGAAAAGGATCTCTAAATAACATAAGTTGCCATTCAAAAGCCTGCGAAAAGTGCTGTTCCTTCACCACTGACCGCAAAATCTCAGTCATAGTCATAACGGCACATAAGGAGGCCATTTGGCCCATCAAGTCCATGCCAACTCTCTGTGGAGCAATCCAGTCAGTCCCATTCCCCTGCTCTATCCCCATAGCCCTGCAAGTTTATTTCCCTCAAGTGCCTATCCAGTCTCCCCTTGAAAACATTGAGTGTCTCCGCTTCCACCACTTCCGTCGGCAGCAAATTCCAGGTCATCACCATTCGCTGCGTAAAAAAAGTTTTTCCTCCCGTTCCCCCCTGTATTTCTTGCCCAAAACCTTAAATCTGTGTCCCCTAGTCCTTGTACCATCAACTGGTGGGAACAGCCTTTCCCCGTCTAGCCTATCCAAACCTGTCATAATCTTCTACATCGCCATTAAATCACCCCTCAACCTTCTTTGCTCTAATGAAAACAAATCCATCTTCTCCAACCTGTCCTTGTAGCTAAGAACCCCATCCCCAAAACCATTCTGGTAAATTTCCTCTGCACCCTCTCAAGGGCCTTCACATCCTTCCTAAAGTGTGGTGACCAGAACTCCAGTTGTGGCCTAACCAGCGCTTTATAAAGCATAACTTCTCTACTTTTGTTCTCAGTACCTCTACTAATGAAACCCAAGATCCCATATGTTTCGTTAACCACTCTCTCTCTCTCAATATGTCCGGCCACCTTCAGGGACCTATGCACATTAACTCCCAGGTCCCTCTGTCCCTGAACACTCTATAAAACTGCCATTAAGTATATATTGCCTCTCCCTGTTCCTTCTGCCAAAATGCATCACCTCATACTTCTGTGTATTAAATTCCATCTGCCACTTGTCTACCCATTCTGCTAGCCTTTCTATGTCCTGTTGCAGTCGATTGGTATCATCCTCACTGTTTGCCACACCTCAAGTTTGGTGTCATCAGCAAATTTAGAAATTCTACTCTGTATTCCAATATCCAGCTCATTTATATCAAAAAAAGCAGTGGCCCCTGCACTGACCCTTGGAACACCACTGTCTACCATCCTCCAGTCTGAAAAACAGCCATTTACCACAACTCGCTGTTTTCTGTCCTTAAGCCAATTCCTTATACAAGCTGCCACTGACCCACCTATTCCATGAGCCTCAGTTTTGTTAACCAGCCTTCTATGTGGTACTTTTCAAACACCTTCCGAAAATCCATGTAGACAACATCCATTGCATTCCCTTCATCAATCCTCCCTGTTACTTCATCAAAAAATTCAATTACACGATCTGCTTTTTACAAATCCATGTTGGCTCTTCTTAATTAGCTTAAACCTCTCCAAGTGCCCGTTAATTTTTTTCTTGATTATTGTTTCTAAAACTTTACCCACCACTGATGTTAAACTGACCGGCCTGTAGTTAGTAGGATTGTCCTTATACCCTTTCTTGAACAATGGTGTCACATTTGCCACTTTCCAATCCTCGGGTACCTCCCCCGCATCTAGGGAAAATTGGAAAATTATGGCAAGCACCTCCGCTATCTCCTCCCCCAATTCCCTTAGCAACCTGGGATGCAAGCCATCTGGACCAGGTGACTTATCCACTCTAAGCATACCCAGCCTTTCTACTACATCCTATCTATCAATTTACTCCCCTTCCATTGCTTCTACCTTTTCCGCTTCTACCGATATATTGTCAGCATCAACCTCCTTAGTAAACACCGATACAAAGTACTCATTGAGTATTCTAGCCTTGCCCTGTGCCTCTAAGCATATATCACCTTCTTTGTCTCTAATAGGCCCCACCCCGCCTCTTACTACCCGCTTACTGTTTACATGCCGATAGAAGATTTTTGGGTTCCCTTTTATGTTAACCGCCATTCTACTCTCATATTCTCTCTTTGCCAATATTATTTTCAACTTCATATTCCCTCTCAACTTATTGTATTTGGTCTGGCTCTCCGTTGAAGAATTCACCTGACATGCATCATACTTTCTTTGTTTCATCATCTTCTCTATCTCCCTTATTATCCAAGGAGCCCGTGCTTTGGTTCCCTTACCCTTCCCTCTTGTTGGAATGTACCTAGTCTATACTTGGAACATCTCCTCCTTAAAGATCACCCATTGTTCCATTGCAGTTTTTCCTGTCAGTTTTTGGTTCCATTTTACCCTGGCTAGATCCTTTTGCATCCCATTTGAAGTTAGCCCTATTCCAGTTTAGAAGTTCCACTCTAGATTGTTCCTTGCTCCTCTCTATTGCTAATCATATGATACGATGATCACTCGTACCCAAGTGTTCTCCCACAGACACTTGGTCGACCTGGCCCACCTCATTCCCCAGCACCAGATCCAGCAATGCCTCTTTCCTAGTTGGGCAAAGAGCATATTGGTCAAGGAAATTCTCCTGAACACATTTCAGAAATTCCTCCCTCTCCTTTCCCTTTACCCTAGCATTATCCCAATCGATATTTGGGTAATTAAAGTCCCCCAATATCACCACTCTATAGATCTTGCATATCTCTACAATTTCCCTGAAGATTTGCTCCTCTATCTCCCTCTCACTATGTGGAGGCCTATAGAATACCCCCAATAGTGTGTCCCCTCAAGAACATCCCCCCCTTTCCAACACTACAATGTCTTCCTTGATCAGCACTGACACCCCACCTCCCTTTTTCCCTTCCCTATCTTTTCTGAACACCTTGCGCCCTTGAATATTAAGTGCCCAGTCCTCACCATTTTTAAGCTATGTTTCCATTATTGCCACAACATCATATTGCCACACGGCTAATTGTACTTGTAGCTCACCAACCTTATTCACCACACTTTGTGCATTTACGTACATGCATTCTAAACCCATTTTTTAATTTTTCATAGTCTTTCTTAGTCTGCTCCTATCTAATATGGTACTGCCACTGCCTCTAGTACTATCTTCTCTAGTACTATCCAACACACTCACTCTGTACTGGTCTCGCTAGACGTACTCTTATCCAGTCAGCTAAACACTCATTCAAATAATTCCTCGAGAAGCAGGTTGCCGTTTTGAAGCTTTACTTGAATAAATTTGTGAAACTGTAAACAAAGACAAAGTATGTTTTGTACATAGAGCTGAGTACTATACATTAGATGTTACATAAGATATAAACATGTTTATGACAACAGAATAGACTAATTGTATAACTAAATAGCACTGAAGCTAAACCTCGGTAGCTAACAGCTAATAACTTCTTATAGACAAAGTATTGTCAAAATACTACACTGACAAGGTTGTTATCATGTTACTAAACAAGGATACTCACAGACATTGTGTCTTGCCTAGCGTATAAGAAGGATGGTGGCGGATTCCTGCCTCACGTGGCTTTGTTCACAACTCGGCAAAAACACTCCCTGGAATACTACTTCTGGGGCAAACGGGAAGGTGGTCAAATAACACCCTGCTATACAATAACACTGCTATACACTAACTACCACTAGAGGGTGCTATCTGCATGTAATAAGTCCAGAACACTCCCTGTCTGAGGTAGTTAACGACCATACATAATCCTAACTCTACTTGTCACTGGAGTCCTCTGGCAACAAAAGGAGGACCACCTCAGAAGTCCGTCAGTGTGGATGATAGGATGCAACTTCCGTAGACTGCTGTGAGGGGGTAGGTTGTGTTCTGCTGCTATGCACTTCAACTCTTCTGAGTAACACTCATGTTGGACGCTCTTCATCACAAGGATTTTGGCTCTCTTGAGCTCCTCTTCAGAGGGACTCTTACGACAGATGTGCCACCCATGGCAGCTACACTCTTGTGTAGGCTGGGAGAAGGTATGAGCTATGTGGGTTAGGCGTGCTCCTGTCTTTGAGTGTTCCATTTGGAGAAACGCTCGAAGCGTTTGGTGCTCATCAGGTCCTTAGAGATTTGAGTAACATTCGCTGTGACTTGTGGGTGTATCTCGGAGTCAGAAACAGGGTTGAGGAGGTCGAATGACTCATTGAGTTCAGAGGAGTGCAGGGACTGATCCTGAAGAAAAGCAGGTCCTGACAGCCAAGCCATGCCGCTGAGAAGGGACGCTGCCACAGATCTAGACCCATGGTCAGCTGGGTTCAGGTCTGTGGGGACGTACCTCCACTGGTCGGGGGATGTGGACTGTCTAATACGTTGGACCCTGTTGTTCACGTAAACGTAGAACCGTCTACTTTGGTTATGGATATATCCTAGCACCACTTTGCTGTCTGTATAATACTTGATGCTGTCGAACTTCAGATCAATCTCCTCTACGACAAACTCTGCAATCTCAACTGCTAATACTGCTGCACACAGTTCCAATCTGGGTATGGTGAGGTCTGGCTGGGGTGCCAACTTGGCCTTACCAAAGACGAAGCCGACTTTGCTTTGTCCATCTTGAGTGGTGACCTTCAGATAAGCCACACCTGCAATGGCCTTAGTGGATGCATCTGCAAAGACACAAAGCTCCTTGAATTGGACATCTGAGGGAGAGAAGGACGTATAGGAGCGAGGTATTTGGATCTCCTGTAAGTCTTGAAGTGAGTCTCTCCATCTGTCCCACTCTGCTTCTATCACTTCAGGGAGGGGTGAATCCCACTCTTCAGTGCGTGTGGAGAGTTCCCGGAGGAGCAGCCTGCCTTGATCATGACAGGGGCTAAGCAGAGAGGGTTGTATAGGCTGTTGACTGTAGAGAGCACTCCTCTACGTGTGAAGGATTTCTTGTCATCTAAGGCTTGGAACATGTCTGTTGCTATATTCCAAGACACTCCTAGGCTACGCTGTCGGGGGAGGTCATCAGTGAAGAGGTCTCAATCCTTGACATCCTTAGCACGATCTTCAGGGGGGAATGCCTCCATCACTGCTGGTCTGTTAGAGGCTATCTTGTGTAGCCTGAGGTTGGCTAGTGCAAGTAGTTCCTGAGCTCGTCCAAGGGTACTGATGGCCTCTGCTTCGGTCGGGAATGACTTCAGTGCATCGTCGACGTAGAACTCTCGTTCGATGAACCCTCTCACATCACTGCCAAAGTCATCATCTTCTTCCTTGGCAGCCCTCCTTAGTCCGTATATGGCGACAGCAGGGGATGGGCTATTCCCAAAGACATGGACACGCATTCTGTAGTCCACAATGTCTCTGCTGGGGTCGTTGTTGTGATACCACAGGAAGCGGAGGAAGTCTCTGTGGTCTTCTCTCACCACAAAGCAATGAAACATGTGCTGGATATCGGCAGTGATGGCGACGGGCTCTTTCCTGAATCTCATGAGTACCCCCAAGAGGCTGTTGTTGAGATCGGGCCCTGTGAGGAGTACATCGTTGAGAGAGACTCCCTGATATGGTGCACTGGAGTCAAACACCACGTGGATCTGTTCCGGCTTTTTGGGGTGATAGACTCCGAAGGAGGGGAGGTACCAACACTCTTGGCCTTCCTGGAGTGGAGGAGCTAGCTCTGCATGATCGTTGACAAGCATTTTCTTGACAAACTCTAGGAAGTGTACTTTCATCTTTGGCTTCTTCTCTAGTGTGCGACAGAGTGAGTTAAGACAATTATAGGCATACTCCCTGTTGTTCGGCAGCCATTGTCTGGGTTTCTGGAAGGGTAAGGGTGCAACCCAGCTGTTTGAGCTGTCACGAGAGACCTCATTGTCCATAATCTGGAGGAATCTCGTCGTCGAGCGATGGAGCAAGTTTGTGGTCATTGGCGGTGCGACAGAAGACTGACTGACCCGGGTTCTCTCCAGTGAGCGTCATCTGTGTGCTGTCTGCGGAGATCAGCGCTGGGGTTTTCTGAGGCTGAGCCGTATGACTGAACTTCTCTGTCACTCGGATCTGACTACTGCATGGGGTAAGGTAGCTTGTACGACCATTCTCCAAGATGGAAGTCTTGAGTGTGCTCACCTGAGATGGCTTGTGAGCACCCTTGAGGCACACGCTTCCAACAATGACCCAGCCGAGGTCTAGCCTTTGGGTGAAAGGGGCATCATGTGGACCGTTGATCTGCTTCCTTATCTTATGTACCCTCAGGATGTCCCTTCCCAACAACAGGAGTATGTCTGCGTCTGGATCAAGAGGTGGGATCTCGTCTGCAATGCATCTCAGATGACGGTGGTGATGAGCTGAGATTCCCACTCCGAATGCAGAACGGTTGTCGGGGACTTAATTACGTTCGATTAGTGTAGGAAGGGGGAGACTAATCTTCCTGCCGGCTGTCTCTGAAAGTCCAGCACACGTCTTCAGCGTGTAAGGCGACGGACTTCCTTTGACCTTGAAGATGTCGAAGAACTCGGGTCTTGCTAGAGAACGATTGCTTTGTTCGTCTAGTATGGCATACAGCTTTTCAGATTCCTGGCGACGTCCTACAGGGTACACTAACGAGGCATATCTTGGAGCATGCTCTTGCGCTCACTCCTTCTCCACACCTCGGTGCACTTGGATGTAACCTCTGGATAGGCGGCTCCCTCTCTCTCCCTGCCGTGCTCAGAGGCGGGAGGCGACGACTCTGACTTCCAAGGAGCTGGGCCTGGGTGGAGTGCTGAAATGTGCCGATCACATTCTGTGCATTTTGCATCTACCTTGCAGTTCTTGGCGAGATGGTTCGTGGAAGAGCAGCACTTGAAACATATAGATTTCTCTTTGAGATACTGTTTGCGGTCTTCCAGGGACTTCTCTCTGAAGCCTCTGCACTTCTTTAATGGTTGGGGCATTGTTTGCTCACATCCTCAGTTCTTCTGATCCCTTGTGTTCTCGGTTGAAGACACTTGTGTTTTGTGGGCAGATATTGGTGTCTTTCCATGTCTGTCAAACTTGTCTCTTCTGGCAAGTGCTGTTTGGGAGGAGAAGAGGTTGAAGCTGGGGTCGGTCCTGGCTTTGGCTCCTCTACAGATGAAGTTGGCAAACAGAGAATGGAGGGAAGGTAACATTATGCTTTAGCTTGAACTCTGACCCGAATGATGTCCACTTCTCCTGCAGATTGAATGGAAGCTTCTCAATGATGGGACTTATCCCTCTGGAAGTGTATAAGTACGATAGGCCAGGTAGGTAGCCGTCCTGCTTTGCGGCTTCGAGTTCCGACAGCAGATCTCCAAGGTCGCGGGGCTTCTGGGGTTCCTTATTTGTCAACTTTGGAAAGTTCTCCAACCTGGCAAAGGGAGCCCTTTCAATGGCCTCAGGTGAGCCGTAGCTTTCTTCCAGCCTCGCCTAAGCCATCATCAACCCAGCTGGCGGATGTCTCACATTGACTGCTTTTATTCTGCGTGCCTGTCTGGCGGACTCTGGGGCCAAGCCATTTGATAAGGTCAAGCTCTTCTCCTGCCGACAGGTCTAGGCCCGATATGGCACCGTGGAAGGAGGACTTCCAGGCCCAATAATTCTCTGGTCTATCATCAAACGTGGTTAACCCTGTAGTCACCAGCTGGCTGCGTGCAAGGTATTTGGCAAGGTCGTAGGTGGTGGGGCCTGTGCCATGGTTGACTTGAGTAGGGGCTCTGTTGAGGGTCTCAAGGAAACGAGAGGGGGTTTGTGGCTGACTTTCTCTCTTCAGCGCTCCATTCCTCTGCATGGTGTCCTCTGTTCTGCGGGGGAGGATCCTATGACTTTGGGCACGCAGTCCATTTTGACCTTGGTTGGTGACATGGGGCATGTTTATATGATGTGTTTGAGTCTGTAGAGATGTGCGTAAACTCTCGGCTTGGTCGCTCACGTAATCTGTGGTGCGCTGTAGTCGACTCTGATGCGGAACGGGAATTAAAAGTTTGTTAGCTGACCCAGGATTAGCTTTCATCAAAACTGCCTCCAATATTTGTGCCTCAGCTAATGCAGCATCTATCTTTTTTTTCTTCCTGCAGAGCGTCTAATGTGGCTTGGAGATGGGCCTGTTCAACTTTTATTTTTATTTCTTTGTTGGCATAAGCAGCTCTGGCTTGGGCTGCTTCTACCCTAGCCCGTGCTTTGGTGATGGCCATGCTTACCCTAGAACCAGCTGATGACCGTGAATCGGCTGATGACCGTGAACCAGCTGATGATCTGTAGTAACGAGAGCTTATAGACAGATTGTCACATTCTTCAGTTTCATCTAACTGTTTAAGGTCTTCTACTCGCTGAGTAGCGTTTTCGGTATTACCTCCTGCCATGATGATGTGAGGCAAGTGTGGTGTACAAGGTGAAGACTTAAGCTGGCTGTGTCGTGATGGCTTACTCTGCGCCTAGATGATGGCCACTTAACTCTGAGTCCTTGCTGCTCCACGTGGGGGATCTCCTCTCTTCACAGCTAGCCGTATTGCTGTCTTTTCACTGTACTGGTCTCGCTAGACGTACTCTTATCCAGTCAGTTAAACATTCATTCAAATAATTCCTCGAAGCAGGTTGCTGTTTTGAAGCTTTACTTGAATAAATTTGTGAAACTGTAAACAAAGACAAAGTGGCCTAGAAATTCAGTCTGGACACTTTTGGGGCGCTAAAGTCGGGCGCTCGCTAAAGTTAGCGCCCGCCGGAAAGTGTAGGCCACATCGCCGAAATTCAGTAGAGTTGGCCCTAAGTTTGGCCGAGCGCTGAAACTGGCGTTGAAATGCTGTGTTCCGGCGATGCGGCCTAATAACGCCGAAGCCGGGCGCAGCGCAGGTGCGGTCATGTTTTGATTGACAGCAGACACCCTGATGCCGGCCAGCTCTTAAAGGGGGAAGGGTCGACTTTGACTGCTGCCACGCCCTGCATACTGGAGCCCTGCAGCTAGGCCTCAGCACTACTGGTGTGCCAAAATAGCGCCTGGAGCAATGGAGAGGGCCCGTGAGCGAGCGCAGCGCTTCTCAGAGCATGCTCTGAGTGTGCTCATTCATGGTGTGGAGAAGAGAAGAGAGATCCTGTGCCCGGACAGTGGCAGGAAGGCTCCCAGGAGCCAGTACAAGAGAGCCTGGGGCAAAATCGCCTGCAGGGTGTCATCCACCTGTGATGTCCCCAGGAGTGCGGACCAATGCCGCAAGAAGTCCAACGACCTCACTCGGATGGTCAAGGTGAGTACCCTTTCCAGTGTCCCCCTCATCCTTGCATGTGCACCTCACATTATGGGCAAAGGGACCTCAAAGGCCTAATGGGCAGCCCTCCTCCCGCAGCAATGGCACTTGCATGTTCATCAATAGCACTTTCTGCACTTAACACACTGGCCAAGCTATTCGACCATGGGAGGCAGTGCACCCAGCAACAGGGCACCACACTGGCCAAGCTATTCGACCATGGGAGGCAGTGCACCCAGCAACAGGGCACCACACTGGCCAAGCTATTCCACCATGGGAGGCAGTGCACACAGCGACAGGGCACCACACTGTACTTAGAGGCCGTCCTTTCTCTTGCAGGCCAAGCTGGCGAGCAATGTAAGGAGCCAGGCTGTCACTGGTGGAGGCCGTCCCGAGTACCAGGCGCTCACTGATCTGGAGGAGAGCGTGGCACGGCTCATGCGTGGCCGGGTGACTGGCCCTGTCGCGATCGGCGAGGCGGACCCTGTACTGGTACCCACTGGTAAGGACATGACCGGTTGCACCTCTCTCGTTGCCCTCGCGCTTCAGATCTACATCCTTTGCCACTGACCGACAAATGCGCATAATGCACCACTCAGGCCTCCCTCGCTGATGGCCTGTCCTCACTCTAAAGCTACTCTTGTGCCTTCCTGCTTTCAGCTGGTGAGGAGGAGGTGGTCCCTGAAGCGCAGAGAGCCGGGCCCTTGGAGGAGGAGGACGTCGAGGACCAGGAGGAAGGCGGCACATCGTGGGAACCCTCCTCCGCGCCAGGGGATGGCAATGGAGGGGAGACGTCTGGCCTGCAGGAGAGCCAGGGGGAGGTGTTGGAGGGGAGGGCCGAAGCTGGTCCCAGTAGGGTGGACGCACGCGGGAAGGCTCCGGCAGCACGCCGGCCTTCTGCCCAGAGGGGGGAGGTGTTGGAGGGGAGGGCAGAACCTGGCCCAAGTGGGGTTGACGCACGCGGGAAGGGCCGGCCAGCACGGCGGCCTTCTCCCCGAAGGGAGAGTCCGCCCTCCAGTCCGGACACGGTCCTCGCCCAGGAGGTGCGCGTCCTCGATGAGATGGCGGCGTCTGAGCGGCGCCACCAAGAGTTCATGGGGGTGGTCGAACAGATGCCTCACGCCATTGAGTCCCTGGCTCAGAGTGTGGTGGCTTTCGGGGAATCACAGGCCAGGGGGTTCGAACCACTCACGGCAGCGCACGACAGGGGTGTCCAGCAACTGGCCGCAGCGCACGACAGGGGTGTGCAGCAACTCGCAGCAGCGCAGGACGCGGGTGTGCAGCAACTGGCGGCAGCGCAGGACGCGACTTGCGAGATGAGTGGTGCCGTCTAGACACTGGCAGAGCTGATGCAGGCACATACCAGGGCAGTTCGGGCACTCACTTCTGCCACACTCGCTGTGGCACAGAGGCATCGCCATGGCACCCGCCGCCCTGCTGCAGCACAGCGGTCTGGCCTCCCCCAGATTGCTGCGCTTGCTAGACTGCCAGCCCGGCCGAGTGCCAGTGTCTCTAGCGAGCAGCGCACGCCTGCCATCAGCCAGCTTGCCCCCAATGGTGCTGCCGACACTGCCACTCCCCCAGCCAAGGTGCGATGAGCTGCTGCTAAGACTGGTGCTGCCCAGCCACAGCTGCAGCAGTCAGCAGGCGGCCCCTCCCGGGCCAGGCCTCGTCTAGGCCGACCCCCAAGGGCATCTGCCGACACGCTTTGTGGCCCTCATGAGCCTTCCCCCAGCCTCACCACACTCGCAGGGCCCAGGTTGAGGCGGAGCAGCAGGTCGGCCAGGGGCCGGAGAAGCCTGTCTAAGGACTCGCCCTCTCGGCACACCCATTAGAGTGTGGTGAGAGTGGATTGTTTTATATTGGGGGGCTTGTGTTGTGGGGGGCATTATTTTGTTAAGGCCGAGGATCAAGGCATTTTTTGTTTTCATGGGGGTGTCTCTGTTGTGGGGGGGGGGCTTATTTTTGTAAGGCCGCTGTTGAAGGCCTTTTGGATGGGCAAGTTTTGTTAGTCCTCCCCAGGTTTTGGGAGTGACAGATGTTTTTGACTTTTTTGGGGGTTTTGTCTGTTTTTCTGTTTCATGTGGGAAGGGCCCTGAGTTTGTGAAATAAAGCTTTTGATTTATTCAGCATGTCCAGGTGTCATGTTTGAAGTGGTTGTTGCGTTAACTGGCTGAGGGCTTGCGGAGCGGCTGCCTCAGGTGCGTTCATTGCCACAGGCCATTCCCTGACAGGGGGCCTAGAAGTGTCGATCAATAAGCCCCCGGCGGACGGCCCTTGGCCCTTGTCGCTCCCTCCTGGGCTGGTCCTCTTCCTCCTCCTCCTCCTCCTGCTCGTCCTCCGGAGGTGGTGGTGCAATGCCAGGTGGTAGTGCCTGAGTCCTGCGGATAGCCAGGTTGTGCAGCATGCAGCACACGACGACGAACTGGGAGACTCTATCCGGCGAATACTGAAGAGATCCTCCGGAACGATCCAGGCAGCGGAACCGTTACTTGAGGACACCTATCGTTTGCTCGACGATGTTTCTTGTGGCTTGATGGCTTTCGTTGTATGCCTCCTCCGCTGGGGTCCTGGGCGCGCGGAGCGGGGTCATGAGCCATGTACACAAAGGGTAGCCCTTGTCCCCGATAAGCCATCCCCTTGGTGGAGGCTGTGCCTCGAACATGTCAGCCACAGTAGTCTGGCGCAGGATAAATGCATCGTGGCTGCTTCCTGGGAAGCGGGCATTGACAGCTAGGATGCGCTGCCTGTGGTCACACACCAGCTGTACATTGAGGGAATGGTAGCCCTTCCGGTTGCGGTAATCTTCGGCATTGTGGATAGGTGCCCGCATAGCCACATGCGTGCAGTCAATGGCGCCCTGCACCATGGGGAAGCCCGCGATCCTGCCAAATCCGACTGCACGCTGCTCCTGCCTCTGTCGGGTCATGGGGAAGGAGATGAATTGGTGTCTCCTTGCGTAAAGGGCATCGGTGACCTGCCGGATGCAGCGATGCGCAGCGAACTGGGAGATGTTTGCTATGTCTGCAGCAGCGGCTTGGAAGGAGCCGCTTGCATAAAAGTTCAGAGCCACCGTGACCTTCACTTCCACCGAGAGAGACGTCCTGCACATCAGCTGTGGATGCAGATCTGTGTGAAGCAGCTGGCAGATCTCTGCAACCACCTCCCTTCTGAAGCGCAGCCTCTTCACACAATGCGCCGCAGTCATGGTGAGATAGAACACCTGCTGCCGGTATTGCCTGAGTGGGTAAGGCCTACGTTGCCGACGCCTGATGGCCCCTCTGCATCTAGGCATGGCTGGCCCTCTCTCACAGCGTCTGTGAGCCCTTCGCACATAATGCTGCAACTGAGGGTTGGCCCCCCATACAGCCCCCATAATAAAGTTGAGAACAGATAAATCACAATGAATCAAATGTCAAAGCACTGGCCAGAAGCCAAAAATACCTCTCCTATGTTGTCCCAAATCAGTAAGCTCTGTCCCTTGGTCTCTGTCCAGAAATCCAAAGCAGTAAAGTCATTGCAGCAAAATGGCTGGGCTTTATAGGTCAGTGTAAGTGCCCTTTAATTTGCGCTCCCCGAGGCCCACAGGGCCTCTTTTGCGTTCCACCTCACAGTTCTTAGCAGCGCCATGCCCACATTGGGCGGGCGCCACTGAATTTCCGGTTTGGGGCGCACAAACAGCGTTGCGCGACGATATGACGTCATAAGCTGTGCGCGCACCTGAGCGGGCGCAAAATGTCAACTGAATTTGGGCGTCGGCGCAGATCGGACTGCATTCAGGCGCTAAGTGTCTAGCGCCGGAAATATAGCCCTTTTATGGCGTTAGCGGCTGGCGCAACCCACTGAATTTCTAGGCCAGTATGTTTTGTACATAGAGCTGAGTACTATACATTAGATGTTACATAAGATATAAACATGTTTATGACAACAAAATAGACTAATTGTATAACTAAATAGCAGTGAAGCTAAACCTCGGTAGCTAACAGCTAATAACTTCTTATAGACAAAGTATTGTCAAAATACTACACTGACAAGGTTGTTATCATGTTACTAAACAAGGATACTCAGACATTGCGTCTTGCCTAGCATATAAGAAGGATGGTGGCAGATTCCTGCCTCACGTGGCTTTGTTCACAACTCAGCAAAACACTACCTGGAGTACTACTTCCGGGGCAAACAGGAAGAAGGTCAAATAACACCCTGCTATACAATAACACTGCTATACACTAACTATCACTAGAGGGTGCTATCTGCATGTATTAAGTCCAGAACACACTCACTCTTCTATGCACCTTATTCCTCTTTTCTACTCCTATATGCTGGTGCCCATCCCCCTGCCAAGCTAGTTTAAACCCTCCCCAACAGCACTAACAAACCTCCCCGTGAGAATATTGGTCCCGGCTCTGTTGAGGTGTAACCTGTCCAGCTTACAGGTCCCACCTTCCCCAGAAACAGTCCCAATGCCTCAGGAATCTAAAGCCCTCCCCCCTGCACCATCTCTCCAGCCACGCATTCATCTGTTCTATCCTCCTATTCCTGTACTCACTAGCACGTGGCACCGGGAGTAATCCGAGGATTACTACCTTTTGAGGTCCTGCTTTTTAATCTTTCTCCTAGCTCTAAGACAATGTTTGTTTTTTATAGCAGACACAAAGTTAGCCAGTGGAAGAATGTGCTCATTCTGAAAGTAATTCCCTATTCTAGAGTTAAGCATCAAGCTCCCTGTCTCTATCAGCTCCATTCCTGTCACTTTCTTCCCCCTCTTCATCCTGTGGGGAAGATGTGCACTGAGGGCAGAGCTTCATTCAAAATCATGAAATTCCGTGTCGCATCTTTAATATAAAAAATTTTTTACTTGGTGTTCTGCCAGCAGCTCTGCCCCTTTAGGCCAGAGAAATGATGTCTGGTAAAATGGGGTGCCTGAAGTTGGATGCCCAATTTCACAATCGGCATCCACAAGCAGTGAGGCTCCAAACTGGCAGTGGAACCTTGATATTGGGGCAACATGTTGCATTTCCCAGGACCATGATTCAAGTGCCGGTCCAACAGTTTGGCTAACCATCTGCCTTACTAATGGCACATTATTGTGCAAGTCCATATAAGAAATCTGTCTTTAAAGCCAGTATTAAAGAGACAACTTCCCCATCTTAAATTAGATCCCAGACTGAACGTGGATTCGTCCTTCCTTTGGTAAGAGATACTTTGATTATCAAGCCACTGCTCTAATGTTATGATCCTTTTATTCATATGCTGTTGAATGATTATTGCTGGAGTGCCTATTTTATTTCAAAATGAGTTCATTGACATTATAATTCAGAAATATTGCAATAAATTTTCACTGGTACCAGTTATGTGACCGTTCCCCTTTGTTAACAATTCTAAAGGACCAATGAAGTACTTCGTTTTTAATTGAGGCCGACAGGAAGAATTAAATAGGAAAACAGTAATACAGGCATCAAACAGGAAATTAGAGATGCATGTAACAAGGGTACTACAGTAATCGTGGGTGACTTTAATCTACGTATAGACTGGCCACACCAAATTAGCAATAATACTGTGAAGGATGAATTCCTGGAGTGTGTACGAGATGCTTTTTTAGACCAGTAGTTGAGGAGCCAACTAGGGAACAGGTTATCCTAGATTGGGTATTGTGCAATGAGAAGGGGTTAATTAATAATCTTGTTGTGCGGGGTCCTTTAGGGAAGAGTGATCATAACATAACATGAGAGAATTCTTAATTAAGATGGAAATTGAAATAGTCCAATCCAAAACCAGGGTCCTAAATCTAAACAAAGGAAACTACAAAGGTATGAGGAGGGAGTTGGCTATGATAGATTGGGGAGCTTCATTAAAAGACATGACAGTGGATAGGCAATGGCTAACATTTAAGGAAGAAATGCATGAATTGCAACAGTTACATTCCTTTCTGGTGCAAAAGCACAAAAGGAAATGTAACCCAACCATAGCTAACAAAAGAAATTAAGGATAGTATTAGGTCCAAAGAGGAGTCATATAAAGTTGCCAGAAAAAGTAGCAAACCTGAGGATTGGGAGCAGTTTAGCGTTCAGCAAAAAAGGACCAAGGGTTTGATTAAGAGGGGAAAAATCAAGTATGAGAGTAAACTTGCAAGGAACATAAAAGCGGACTGTAAAAGCTTCTACAAGTATGTAAAAAGAAAATGCTATGCGGGAACTCGGACACTTCCTGTGTGCAGGAAGTGTGTCCAGCTGCAGCTACTGGCAACCCGCATTGCGGCGCTGGAGCAGCGATTAGATTCATACTGCACCATTCGCGAGGCTGAGGACGTCGTGAATAGCACAAATAATCAGTTGGTCACACCGCAGGCAAAGATTGGACAGGCAGAAAGGGAATGGGTGACCGACAGAGTACTAGGCACAGGCAGGTAGTGCAGGGGCCCCCTGTGGACATTCCCCTCTCAAACAGATACACCACTAGAGTACTGTTGGGGGGGGGATGGCTTATCAGAGGAAGGCAGCAGCAGCCAACTTCCTGGCACCAGGGGTGGCTCTGCTGCACAGGACGGGAGGAAAAAGAGGGGTAGAGCTAGAAATGGGATTCTATTGTAAGGGGAATAGATAGGCATATCTGCGGCCGCAAACGAGACTCCAGGAGGGTGTGTTGCCTCCCTGGTGCAAGGGTCAAGGATGTCTCAGAGCGGCTGCAGAACATCTTAGAAGGGGAGGGTGAACAGCCAGTTGTCGTGGTGCATATAGGTACCAACGATATAGGTAAAAAGCGGGATGAGGTCCTAAAAGTGGAATATAGGGAGTTGGGAGGTAAATTAAAAAATAGGACCTCAAAGGTAGTAATCTCAGCATTGCTACCAGTGCCACGTGCTAGTCAGAGTAGAAATAGAAGGATATTTCAGATGAATACGTGGCTAGAGGAATGGTGCAAGGGGGAGGGATTCAAATTCCTGGGACATTGGAACCGGTTCTGGGTGAGGTGGGACCAGTTCAAACCGGACGGTTTGCACCTGGGCAGGGCCGGGACAGATGTCCTAGGGGGAGTGTTTGCTAGTGCTCTGGGGGAGGGTTTAAACTAAAATGGCAGGGGGTTGGGAACCTGAGCAGGGGGACAGATGAAAGGGGAAACAAGGATAAAAGCAAAAGATAGGAAGGAGAAAAACGAGTGGCAGTCAGAGAAATCGACAGTTTAAATCAAACATGGCCACAGTAAATAATAATTCTAATAGGTCTAAGAGCGTTAAACAAGCCTGAAGGCTTTGTGTCTTAATGCGAGGAGCATTCGTAATAAGGTGGTTGAATTAGCTGTGCAAATAGAGGTAAACGAATATGATTTGATTGGGATTATGGAAACATGGCTCCAGGGTAGCCAAGGCTGGGAACTCAACATCCAGGGGTATTCAATACTCAGGAAAGATAGGTAAAAAGGAAATGGAGGTGGGGTAGCATTGCTGGTCAAAGAAGGGATTAACACAATTGTAAGGAAGGATATTAGCTCTGATGTGGAATCTGTATTGGTAGAACTGAGAAATACCAAGGGGCAGAAAACGTTAGTGGGCGTGGTATATAGACCTCCAAACAGTAATGCGGCGGTTGGGGATGGCATTAAAAGGGAAATTAGAGAAGCGTGCAATAAGGGCACAGCAGTCATCATGGGTGACTTTAATCTACATATAGATTGGGCTAACCAAATTAGTAACAATACTGTGAAGGAGGAATTCCTGGAGTGTTTTAAGGGATGGTTTCCTGGACCAATATGTCGAGGAACCAACCAGAGATCAGGCCATCATAGACTGGGTATTATGTAACGAGAAAGGATTAATTAGCAATCTTGTTGTACGAGGCCCCTTGGTTCGGAGCAATCGTAATATGATTGAATTCTTCATTAAGATGGAGAATGAAGTAGTCAACTCAGAGACTAGGGGTCCTAAATTTAAATAAAGGAAACTACGATGGTCTGAGGCGCGAGTTGGGTAGGATTGATTGGGGAATGTCACTCAAAGGGTTGACGGTGGATAGGCAATGGCAAACATTCAAAGACCGCATGGATGAACTACAGAATTTGTTCATCTCAGTTTGGCATAAAAGTAAAACAAAAAAGGTGACTCAACCTTGGCTAACAAGGGAAATTAGGGCTAGCATAAGATCCAAGGAGAGGACATATAAATTGGCCAGAAAAAGCAGTAAACCTGAGGATTGGGAGCAGTTTAGGATTCAACAAAGGAGGACAAAGTGATTAATTAAGAAAGGGAAAATAGAATGAGTAAGCTTCCAGGGAACATAAAAACTGACTGTAAAAACTTTTATAGATATGTGAAGAGAAAAAGATTGGTGAAGTCAAGCATAGGTCCCTTGCAGTCAGAATCAAGGGAATTTATAATGGGGAACAAAGAAATGGTAGACCAATTAAGTACATATTTTGGTTCTGTCTTCACAAAGGAGGACACAAATAACCTCGCAGAGATGTCGGGGAACATAGGGCCTGATGAAAGGGAGGAAATGAAAGAAATCAGTATTATTAGGGAAATTGATGGGATTGAACGCCGATAAATCCCCAGGGCCTGATAATCTACATCCTCGTGTACTTAAGGAAGTGGCCCTAGAAATAGTTGATGCTTTGCTGATCATCTTCCAGCATTCGATGGAATCTGGAACAGTACCCATGGATTGGAGGGTAGCTAATATTACCCCACTATTCAAAAAAGGTTGTAGAGAGAAAACGGGGAATTATAGACCGGTAAGCCTGACATCGGTAGTGGGGAAAATGCTAGATCCATTATAAAAGATGTAATAGCAGAGCACTTGGAAAACCGTGACGGGGTCAGACAAAGTCAACATGGATTTACAAAAGGTAAATCGTGCTTGACTAATCCACTGGAATTTTGAGGATGTAACTAGTAAAATAGATAACGGAGAACCAGTGGATGTGGTGTATTTGGACTTTCAGAAGGCTTTCGATAAGGTCCCGCATAAGAGATTAGCATGTAAAGTTAAGGCACATGGGATTGGGGGCAAGGTATTGACTTGGATAGAGAACTGGTTGGCAGACAGAAAGCAAAGAGTTGGAATAAACGGGTCTTTTTCCGAGTGGCAGGCAGTGACTAGTGGGGTACTGCAGGGATCGGTCCTTGGACCCCAGCTATTCACAATATATATTAATGATCTAGACAAGCGGAACTAGATGTAATATCTCCAAATTTGCAGATGACACAAAGCTGGGTGGGCGTGTGTGCTGAGAAGGATACCGAGAAACTCCAGGATGATTTGGACAGGTTGGGTGATTGGGCAAAAGCATGGCAGATGCAATATAACGTGGATAAATGTGAGGTTATCCACTTTGGTGGCAAAAACAGGAAGGCAGATTATTATCTGAATGCCAATAGATTGGGAGCAGGGAAAGTGCAACGAGACCTGGGCGTCCTTGTGCACCAGTCGCTGAAGGTAAGCATGCAGGTGCAGCAGGCAGTTAAGAAGGCAAATGGCATGTTGGCCTTCGTAGCGAGAGGGTTTGAGTACAGGAACAAGAATGTCTTGCTGCAGTTATGCAGGGCCTTGGTGAGACCACACCTTGAGTATTGTGTGCAGTTTTGTTCGCCTTATCCGAGGATGTTCTTGCCATGGAAGGAGTTCAGCGAAGAGTCACCAGTCTGACACCTGGGATGGCAGGAATGACGTATGAGGAGAGATTGGGTCGATTGGGCTTGTACTCGCTAGAGTTTAGAAGAATGAGAGGGGATCTCATTGAAACTTTTAAAATTCTGACAGGACTGGACAGACTAGATGCAGGAAGGATGTTCCCGATGGTCGGGGAGTCCAGAACCAGGGGTCACAGTCTAAGGATTAGGGGTAGGCCATTTAGAACAGAAATGAGAAGGAATTTCTTCACCCAGAGAGTGGTGAACCTGTGGAATTCTCTACCACAGAAGGCAGTAGAGGCCAATACATTAAATATATTCAAGAAGGAGTTGGATATATTTCTTAAGGCTCAAGGGGTATGGCGAGAAAGCAGGGACCGGGTACTGAATTTGGATGATCAGCCATGATCGCATTGAATGGCAAAGCAGGCTCGAGGGGCTGAATGGCCTACTCCTGCTCCTATCTTCTATGTTTCTATGTAAAAAGATTAGTGAAGAAAAGTGTAGGTCCCTTACAGTCAGAAACAGGAGAATTTATAACGGGGAACAAGGAAATGGCAGAGCAATTAAATAAATACTTTGGTTCTGTCTTCTCAGAAGTGGACACAAATAACTTTCCAGAAATGCTAAGGAACCAAGGGTCTAGTGAGAAGGAGGAATTGAAGGAAATTAGTATTAGTATAAAAATAGTGCTGGAGAAATTAATGGGAGTGAAAGCCGATAATTCCCCAGGGCCTGATAATCTGCATCCCAGAGTACTAAAAGAGGTAGCCATGGAAATAGTGGATGCATTGGTTGTCATCTTCCAAAATTCTATAGATTATGGAACAGTTCCTGCAGATTGGAGGGTGGCAAATGTAACCCCACTATTTAAAAAAGGAGGGAGAGAAAACAGGAAACTACAGACCGGTTAGCCTAACATCAGTAGTAGGGAAAATGTTAGTCTATTATAAAGGATGTGATAACAGAACACTTAGAAAACATCGACGGGATTAGACAAAGTCAACTTGGATTTATGAAAGGGAAATCCTGTTTGACAAACCTCCTGGAGTTTTTCGAGGATGTAACTGGTAGAATAGATAAGGGAGAACCAGTGGATGTGGTGGATTTTCAGAAGGCCTTTGATAAAGTCAGAAAGTCATAGAGTCATAGAGTTATACAGCACGGATAGAGGCCCTTCGGCCCATCGTGTCCGCGCCGGCCATCAAGCCCTGCCTAATCTAATCCCATATTCCAGCATTTGGTCCGTAGCCTTGTATGCTATGGCATTTCAAGTGCTCATCCAAATGCTTCTTAAATGTTGTGAGGGTTCCTGCCTCCACAACCCTTTCAGGCAGTGAATTCCAGACTCCAACCACCCTCTGGGTGAAAAAGTTCTTTCTCAAATCCCCTCTAAACCTCCCGCCCTTTACCTTGAATCTATGCCCCCTAGTTATTGACCCTTCCACTAAGGGAAAAAGCTCCTCAGTATCCATCCTATCTATGCCCCTCATAATTTTGCACACCTCAATCATGTCCCCCCTCAGCCTCCTCTGCTCCAAGGAAAACAAACCCAATCTGCCCAGTCTCTCTTCATAGCTGAAGCGCTCCAGCCCTGGTAACATCCTGGTGAATCTCCTCTGCACCCTCTCCAAAGCGTTCACATCCTTCCTGTAGTGTGGCGACCAGAACTGCACACAGTATTCCAGCTGTGGCCTAACCAGTGTTTTATACAGCTCCATCATAACCTCCTTGCTCTTATATTCTATGCCTTGGCTAATGAAGGCAAGTATCCCATATGCCTTTTTTACCACCTTATCCACCTGTTCTGTCGCCTTCAGGGATCTGTGTACTTGCACACCCAGATCCCTCTGACCCTCTGTCTTGCCTAGGGTCTTACCATTCATTGTGTATTCCCTTGCCTTGTTAGTCCCCCCAAAGTGCATCACCTCGCACTTTTCCGGGTTAAATTCCATTTGCCACTGTTCTGCCCATCTGACCAACCCATCTATATCGTCCTGCAGACTGAGGCTACCCTCCTCGCTATTTACCACCCTACCAATTTTTGTATCATCCGCGAACTTACTGATCATACCTTTTACATTCATATCCAAGTCATTAATGTAGACCACAAACAGCAAGGGACCCAGCACCGATCCCTGTGGTACCCCACTGGCCACAGGCTTCCAGTCACAAAAACAACCTTCGACCATCACCTTCTGCCACTAAGCCAGTTTTGTATCCAATGTGCCAAGGCACCCTGGATTCCATGGGCTCTTACCTTCTTGACCAGTCTCCTGTGCGGGACTTTATCGAAGGCCTTACTGAAATCCATGTATACCACATCCACTGCGTTGCCCTCATCCACCCACCTAGTCACCCCCTCAAAATTCAATCAAATTAGTCAGACATGATCTTCCCGTGACAAAGCCATGTTGACTATCCCTGATTAATCCTTGCCTCTCCAAGTGGAGACAAATTTTGTCCCTCAGAATTTTTTCCAATAATTTTCCTACCACTGATGTTAGGCTCACTGGCCTGTAGTTCCCCGGTTTTTCCCTACTTCCCTTCTTGAATAATGGTACTACATTAGCAGTTCTCCAGTCCTCTGGCACATCCCCTGTGGCCAGAGAGGTCCTGAATATATGTGTTAGAGCCCCCGCAATCTCTTCCTTTGCCTCACACAGCAGCCTGGGATACATTTCGTCCGGGCCTGGGGATTTATCCATTTTTAGGCCAGCTAAAACCGCCAATACCTCCTCCCTCTCGAGTCCCACATAAGAGGTTAGTGTGCAAAATTAAAGCACTTGGGATTGGGGGTAATATACTGGCATGGATAGAAAATTGGTTAACAGACAGGAAACAGAGTAGGAATAAATGGGTCTTTTTCGGGGTGGCAGGCAGTGACTAGTGGGGTACCGCAGGGATCAGTGCTTGGGCCCCAGCTATTCTCAATATATGCCAATGATTTGGATGAGGGAACCAAATGTAATATTTCCAAGTTTGCTGACGACACGAAAGTAGGTTGAGTTGCGAGGAGGATGCAAAGAGGCTTCAAGGCGATTTAGACAAGTTGAGTGAGTGGGCAATACATGGCAGATGTAGTGCAGGTGCACTATCCCTTATCCAAAACTGTTGGGGCCAGATGTGTATCGGAATTTGGAATTTTTCGGATTTCAGAACTGATAATGCTTATAAATGGACAAGAGGCAGCCGTCGGGTTTACCCTACAACTACACCACTAGTGATGGATGCAAACCTAGCTAGGTAACCAGATTACTATAAAGAAATAGTTAACAGCAATGTTTCCTCAAAGTTGCACACGGCCATGCAGTAATCTGCAAACTCCTGTGCAAGTTGCTCAAGCTTTTACACTGGAAATATCGAGACGCTCCACAAAAAAACTTTCGGTTTTCAGAGCTTTTCGAATTGCGGATAAGGGATAGTTGACCTGTATAAAGTGGATAAATGTGAAGTTATCCACTTCGGTAGGGAAAACGGAAAGGCAGAGTATTATTTAAATGGTGATAGATTGGGAAATGTTGATGTACAAAGGGATCTGGGTGTCCTTGTACACCAGTCACTGAAAGCAAACATGCAGGTGCAGCAAGCAGTTGGGAAGGCAAATGGTATGTTGGCCTTCACTGCAAGAGGATTTGAGTACAGGAGCAAGGATGTCTTACTACAGTTATACAGGGCCTTGGTGAGACCACACCTGGAGTACTGTGTGCAGTTTTGGTCTCCTTGACTAAGAAAGGATATACTCTCCATAGAGGGAGTGCAGCGAAGATTCACCAGACTGATTCCTGAGATGGCAGGACTGTCGTATAAGGAGAGATTGGGTCGACTAGGCCTGTATTCACTAGAGTTTAGAAGAATGAGGGGATCTCATTTTAAGCGTATAAAATTCTGACAGGGCTAGACAGACTGGATGCAGGGAGGATGTTTCCCCCAGCCGGTGGGCTCTAGAACGAAGGGTCACAGTGTCAGGATATGGGGTAGGACAATTAGGACTGAGATGAGGAGAAATGTCTTCACTCAGAGGGTGGTGAACCTGTGGAATTCTCTACCGCAGAAGGCTGTGGAGGCCAAATCACTGAATATATTTAAGAAGGAGATAGATAGATTTCTAGATGCAAAAGGCGTCAAGGGGCATGGGGAGAGAGCGGGAATATGGTATTGAGATAGAGGATCAGCCATGATCATATTGAATAGTGGAGCAGGCTCGAAGGGCTGAATGGCCTACTCCTGCTCCTATGTTTTTATGGACTACAAATTGAGTAGTGCCCCAATTGGGGGCGCTAACTTCGCAGGGCACTACTTTTAGTGCCCCAGAAAAATTAGCGCCCCCGCGCTGGAACTTGAGTGGTTGCGCCCCAAGGGGGAAGTGGGGTGCTACTGGAAGTGCCCTGCATCCCTCTTGGGGTGCTGCGAGTCAATATTGCGGCACGGTATTGCAGGCCTTCCTCCCCTTCTTAAAGGGGAGGGGCCTTATGCAGCGCGACCTGGGGCCCAGCTGGGCCCCCCGGGATCAGGAGTACAGGCAAAAGAGCCCAGCACTCAAGAGAAGTGCCGGGCTCTTGGAGTGCAGCCAGCACTTCGCGGGGGTGGGGGGGGCATTTCAGGAGGTCTGGGACGGGAGCGCAGGCAGGTGCTGGCAGGTGGCCAGCAACAAAAATGGCTGCCCCACCTTAAATTGCGCCTCCCCGGCCGCAGGTACCCCCCCCCCCCCACCCCCAAGACCTTGTAAGTCAGGGGGTGCTCCCGAAGATCGTGGCCGGGCCGTGAGCGGGGCGCTGCGCACGCCAATGACACCAGCACCACAGGGCGCTACCGGTTAGCGCCACCACTAACCTCCCGCTGAATTTTGCGGGAGGCATGGGCAGTGCCATGCCCGGGCGCTAGTTGGTTAGCGTCCCAATAGCACCCTCTTGGCGCTAACTGGAGGCACAGCCAACTGATTTTTTTCCCGCCATGTTTCTACAACAAAATGGGGCAAAATATCGCATTTCCCTGTGGAGAGCTTTGTTATCTCTAGTACAGACATGTATTTTCAAATACAATTGTATTTTTTATTAGGTATTTTATCTGCTCCACACTTGTTTTGGTATCTTGGCATCATTCACAACCAAGTGTATGGTGATCTAATCTCAGGTTTCTGCCAATGACTTCTGAATCCAACTGCTGAGAGTTGTGTGTGAATAACCAAAGGATGTTAATCCATCCATTTTCTCTCATTCCCTGTGGAAAAGCCTGTGCTTGGCACTTTCCCACAGCCACATGGCTGAGTAGGAGCTCAGCTTGGAGAGGGAACTGGGTGGACATCCCGCCTTTCCATGGGTCAGTGCATCGGTATTGAAAAGCACTGCACCAGTGCACTGTTAGAGGTGCAGCAGCATCTTTTATGTCAATGAATGTGGGAGTGGGAGGGAGTGCGCGTGGTGGGAGAGGGATGAGAATTGCACCTTTTTTTTTTTTTCTTTTGATCTTCCTTCCCCACAAAACCTCTCCAAAATAAGCAAAATTAACCATTTTTTCCCAAAATCCCATGGCGTTGCTTTAAACATGAAAATGAAAGAGATACGGTGAAATTTCATACCATTTTTCAAACAGCCGTTAATGTAGTGTCCGTGTGTAGATAAAGACACTGAAGACAGGAGTTGGTTCATAGGTATTTACTAAGCAAGTCTGGGGGGGGGTTTTCTAAAGGATATACACAATACACAGGCTTATATAGCCCAAGTGGCAATTACCGGCATTACGCACACCTGGGGCTCTTAAAGGCACATACACCATAATTGCTCTTAAAGGCACACACCACAATTCCTCCCCTTCTAGCTAACTAGTACATCATATTTTAAGTAATTATTAATTACATGTTATATGCAAAATAATATGCATTGCTGTATTAATTAATTATAAGTTAGTCTCTCAGGAGGCTTCCTGACTCGGTCCGGATAACGCCTCGGGGGTGTAGTAGTTTCTGGTGGTGTAGTAGGCTCTTCTGGCAAGGCTGATTCGGCTTGAAGGCCAGTGTCGGGTTCATCGGGCTCCAGTATCACCGGATCGGAGGTAGATATGGGTATCTCTACTTCATCGTTAGATGTATAGAGTGGTGGTGTAGGTTGTCCCTTTTCGGATGACTTGATGATTTGGTCAGCATGGCGCCTTATTATGCTGTTTCCGATGTCCACGGTATACATCAGTGGTCCTAATCGTGTGCAGATAGTTCCAGGCTGCCATTTCTCGGTACGGTAGTCCCGGGCCAAAACCGGTTGGCCTATCTGGAAGGCCCTAGTTGGCCTTTCATTCATGCCCTGAAACTGCCGGTTCTCCACGTCCCTTCGGATGTTGGGCTTGACCAAATCCAGCCGGCATCTTAGGTTTCTATTGTAGAACATCATGGTGGGAGTTTGGTTAGTAACCATATGCGTTGCATTCCTACATGCAAATAAGAAGTTATCCACCTTGTGCTAAAGTTTTATGTCTTCATTACCCATGGCCTTGATGGCCTTCTTGAAGGTCTGGACAAACCTTTCAGCCAATCCATTGGTGGCGGGATGGTATGGGGCGGACGTGTAGTGCTTTGCCCCATTGTTCTTTAAGAACTTTCTGAATTCTTCGGACACAAATTGCGGTCCATTATCAGAACATATCTGCTCCGGCAGCCCATTCCTGGCAAATATGGTCCTTAATACTGTGATGGTTTTTTCCGTGGTGGTGGAGGACATCTTTATTACCTCCGGCCACTTGGAGTGTGCATCAACTGCGATTAAGAACATTGAGTCCATAAATGGACCAGCAAAGTCGATGTGCACCCTTTGCCAGGGAGATGAGGGCCACTTCCATGGATGTAGAGGGGCCTGTGGCGGAGCATTTTGGACCTTCTGGCATCCTAGGCAGCTCTTGGTCATGTCTTCGATGTCTCCATCGATACCTGGCCACCATACAAACGCCCTAGCTAGGTTCTTCATTTTCACTCCACCCAGATGCCCCTCGTGAAGCTCCTTTAGCACTTTATCCTGGAGTTTGGGTGGAATCACCACTCTGGATCCACACATCAAGGTTCCTCGGCACACTGACAGCTGTTCTCCTCTTTGCGAGAATGCTGGCAACAGTGGTTCACCATGTGCTGGCCATCCCTTCACTGTTAAATCGTAGACCCGTGAGAGAGTAGGGTCATTTCTTGTCTCCCTTTCAATGGCAGAATTTGTCACCGGTAGACATTCCACTATGGTAGAGTGGAATATCTCTACTGGGTCTACTGTAGGTGCCTCTTCTATCGTTGGCAACGGTAGGCGTGATAAACCGTCAGCATTCCCATGCTGTTTTGACCCTTTGTATTCAATGTTGTATTGGTGTGCCCCTAGAAAAAGGGACCACCTCTGTAGTCTTTGTGCCGTCATAATGGGGAAACCTTTTTTTAGGGTTGAATATGGAGATGAGGGGTTGATGGTCAGTCAGCAAGGTAAATTTTTGTCCGTGTAGGTAATGGTTGAATTTCTTCACTCCCCATACCAGGCTGAGTGCTTCCCTGTCTATCTGGGCATAGTTACGCTCAGCTGAGTTCAATGAGCGTGACGCAAAAGCTATCGGCCGTTCAGAGCCATCAGGGAATCTATGGGACAATACCGCTCCTATGCCGTAAGGGGATGCATCGCACGCCAGTCTGATTGGTAGTGATGGGTTGTAATGAGCCAAAATTTTCTCGGATGTGATTTAAGTCTTTACATTTATGGAAGGCACGTTTACAGTCTTCGTTCCATTTCCAAATCACTCCTGTCTGTAGAAGATCATTAAGAGGGTGTAGAATAGTTGATAAGTTCGGTTAAAAATTTATGATAGTAATTTATTAATCCCAGGAATGACCTTAATTGTGAAACATTTTCAGGTGCTGGGGCTTTTATAACTGCTTCAATTTTTCAGGTGACTTATGCAACCCTTCCTTATTAATTATGTGGCCACAATATGATGTCTGATTTTGGAAAAATTCGCACTTGGGGCGATTTGCTCGTAGGCCCTGCTCTTTCAGCCTAGTGAGCACCTGCTCCAAATTGGCAAGGTGCTCATTGTCGTTTTCTCCTGTTATAAGGATGTCGTCTAGGTAGCATTGAGTCCCCAGAATCCCTTGCAGGACTTGCTCCATAGCTCTTTGCCAGATAGCTGGAGCTGATGCTATTCCAAAAACCAGTCGATTGTACTGGTACAGGCCTTTGTGTGTTTATTGTGAGATACTTTTTAGAGGTCTCCTCAACCTCCATCTGTAGATATGCCTGTGCCAAGTCAATTTTTGTGAAACGTTTCCCTCCGGATAGTGAGGCGAAAATATCTTCTATCCTCGGAAGAGGATACTGTACCGTGTGAAGGATCGGGTTTACAGTCACCTTAAAGTCCCCACAGATGCGAATTTTTTTCTGTTCCTCAGAGTTATTTTTCAATGTTTTTTTCATGACTGGAACGATGGGTGTTGCCCATTCGCTCCAATCTATTTTGGATAATACGCGTGCCTTTTCCAAATTCTTCAGCTCTGCCTCGACTGCCGGACGTATTGCGTATGGCACCGGTCTTGCCTTAAAAATTTTTGGAATTGCTGTATCTTCCACTTTTATTGAGGCGGTGATGCCTTTCAAGGTTCCTAGTTTCTCTTGAAACACTTCTTTGGCGTTGGCCAAGATGTCTTTTAATCGTTCAGGTATGATGTCATCATTGTTTTTTTCCTTCCTGGTCACCGTCAGTGCCTGAATGGAGTGCCAGTCTAAACGTATCTTCCTTATCCATTCACGTCCCAACAACGGTGGACCACCATCTTGTAGAATGTATAAATACAACTTTTGTATTTCTTTGCCATTGTATACCACAGGCACCCTTATTTTTCCTTTGGGGTAGACTTTCTGCCCCGTATATGTTTTTAAGATAATGGATGTGTCTTTTAGAGGTATATGCGAAAATAGCCTCTCGTAATCTCGTCGATTTATTACGGTTAGAGCTGATCCTGTATCTAGCTCCATTTTAACTGGGGACCCTGCTATTGTGAGGGTAACCCAAATGGTTTGGTAATCCTCTTTGGCAAGTACATTATGTAATTTGAGACAGCTTAGTCTCTTGTTTCCGGAGTCGCTATCGCTATTCTGGTCTTCGGAGCTATTGTCCGTCATCATTTGTACCTTCCTGTACTTTTCTTCATTGATTTTTTGTTTTCTGTCAGTGGATTTATTTTGTCCAGATTGGCATACCCGTGCAATGTGTCCAATCTTACCACATTGCCTGCATGCTTTGCCCTTGAACCAGCAGTCCCTCTGGTTATGGGTGGATCTGCCGCAGCGATAACATCTTCCGAACTCCTGTGTCATTTTATGGGTGCCGAAGTCCTGTGTCTCTTGTTGTATCTCTGCAGCTCCTTTTGCTGCTGCTTCGTATGATACAGCCATACTGAAAGCTTTGTCCAATGTTAAATCTTTTTCAGAAAGCAGTCTTTTTTGTGTTCCTTCACTTAAGAGACCGCAAACAAATTTGTCTCGAAGATAATCCGATAGTCCTGCTCCGAATTGGCAGTACTTTGATAGCTTTCTTAATTCGGTTAGGTAATCAGCGTTACTTTCATTCTTGTGTTGATTTCTCTTGAAGAACTTGAATCGTTCCGCTATCAGCAGCGGTGTTGGGTTTAAATGCTCCTGCAGGGTATCAACAATTTCTTTAAGTCTTGTCCTTTGGTTTGGCTGGAGTGATTAAATTTTGTAACAGCCCGTATGTCTTCGCGCCCATTAAGTTCAGAAGTACTGAAGCTTTTTTTTCATCTGTTATTCCATTTGCAGTGCAATAAACCTTTACTCTTTCCACGTATGTGGTCCAATCTTCTATTTCGCCACCAAAAGCCTCAATATTACCAGATTTAGGCATTTCAGAAAAGATATGGTGTTTCCCGCGCCTTTTTTTCCACTCTGTAGCAATGATATGGCGCTTCCCGCGCTTTCCCGCCGCTGCTACCGATAACAACGCTGTTTTACTGTGGTTTCCGTTTATTCACTGTTGGAGACTCGTTCCTGACGGAGGTCTAAACGCTGACCTGCTTGCCGCGCCGGCCGTCTCTCGAGTGCACCCTCCCAGTCCGTTATTGCTTGCCTCCGATTTCGCTGCCTGTCTCAGCTGTAGAGCCTGCCGCTGGAGCTCCAGCCTGACGCCCAGGAAGGATTAGCGCAGTACCTGTCACCAGCTTGGCCAGCTGGTGAAACCACAGTTTCTCTTACTTCCTTGAGTCTTCTGGACGCTGGAGGAATCGATGTCCTTGAGGTGCTGCCGAATTGCAGGTAAGTCCGTCTCCACTTCATCGCCACTGTAGTGTCCGTGTGTAGATAAAGACACTGAAGACAGGAGTTGGTTCATAGGTATTTACTAAGCAAGTCTGGGGGGGGGGGGTTTCTAAAGGATATACACAATACACAGGCTTATATAGCCCAAGTGGCAATTACCGGCATTACGCACACCTGGGGCTCTTAAAGGCACATACACCATAATTGCTCTTAAAGGCACATACACCACATTTAGTATTACAGCATCACCTCAACATTAAATTGGTGTTAAATGCATACTGAGTCCAATAGGGATTGTTAATTTTGAAATGTATGTACTAAATCTTCAAAGAAAAAAATGTACCCATTTTATCTAGCAGAAATGAAGAATGGGAAGAAGAAAAACATTGGTCCAGGGGAAAAGTGCATTAGAGAGTAAAAAAACCTCATGTGCAGAGAGGCAGAGATGATAAAGAGAAATGGTGTGGGATTGTTAAAGGACTTGTTAGTATTCAACCCAGGTGTAGCAAACAAAGTTCTAAAGTTTTTTTTTACAGGCTCACAAATAGAAGTCTGAAGATTGTTGAACCCCATAACAACAAAATTTGCAACACATGGAACACCTCCTTATTTATAGGCACAGAAATTTCTAATTGTATATTGCTTTTAGAACTTGTGTAAAAATCCAATTGTTGCTCCTAAAATGGTCAATCTAAATCTCTTGGCTTAGATTGAGGATGTCACTTTTAATTTCATCACAAAGCCTCAGCATCTCAGTTGAGCAGACTGCCGCTGTTGGCGTATTAGAAAAATTCTATTCACAGAAAGAAATTAAAGCAATTATTTCAGATGAATTGGAACAGAACTTGTGGGTGTCATAAGCAATTAATGTACTTTGGTATCGTTCCCATTAAGAGAAAACATGAAGTGGCAAAACAATGGAAAGAAAAATACCAGGGGAACATTATTTAGGTATATCGCCAATGTTATGCAATTTATTTTTCATACTGATACTTCAGTTCTGAAGGATAAAGCATGTCACTAAATGGTGAACTTACTGTAAGTTTCACACCGACCTCTAACTTGCACAAATGTAATCTTCCACAATTGACTGCATCATTTTATTCTTTTCTGTTCTTAAACAAAAATCAAAGGCCACTCCGCTAGAGAAATCAAAGCTCCCGACACTCTCCCCATTCTGCCTTAGGTAGAAATGCCAGTAGTGGAATCCTAAAGAAATGTTGGCAAGGGAAAGAAGATAGAAATTTAAAGTATTAAGAGGCGCATAGTGGCTTCAAACCTTGGCCCAGAATTTGCAGTCAGCGGCGAAGTGACAGCACTCACCGCCGACTTCGAAAAACTTGTAAGCTAAAGAAATCTGTATGTTTTAAAAATGCAGTAACCAACATTTTATTTGCTCTGAAACTCATCATGTGCAACATTGAATCCTTCACACCACTTCTGCAGCTGTAATCTTTTCACAAACATTACACCAGACTCACAACATGCCACACTTACTTGGCGTGGTGTCCGGACATCGGAAAACTCAACCCAGAAGCGGGAAAATCGAAAAACAGGCTGAACACTACTGACAAGTACCTGTTAATAGGCAAGTAATTGCCTTTAATCCGTTTCCCGCCGCTAGGTGTCGGGTCCATTCGCAAATAGGGGACCCAACACTTGGGAAGGCTGTTTGGAGGCGGGTTGACGGCGGGTTCCAGACCTGCCGTCAATCAATAGGACTTTAACCTCTGACTCGCCTCGCTGAGCGCCGGCAAAATCGCAGCCCTACTGTAGGATACTAGCACTGGATGCAAATCATAGGGGGAGAAAACAGTCCATTCCCCAGCTCTGTTATTTCTTACCTTGATGAATCCTCAGAAAATAGTGTTGTCTTGTACTTAAAGTGCTCAAACCAATGTACTTTGTCCTTTAATTTTTGTTCCAGAAGGCGGACTCATGGAACTGTCTAATGCAAAGCATCATGAGCAAAATATCTGTCCTCTCAGGTGCTGTCCCATTCACGCAGTATAATTCTTAATGATGACCCTGTCAACACTCAAAGAATCCTATAGTCCCACAGCTCTCTGAGCAGTCTGTATTAAGTAGCAACATTTGTGCGAGTTCCCACCAGGCCTACAATTGTAGTAAGCTGGGAGGTGATGAGTAACCTGATCCACCAGGTGGTGCTGTGGCAATTGCTCTCCTGAGTTAAGTCTGATCTGTACCGTGGTACTCTTTGTTTTTGCTGCCTCATGGCAGAAGCTTTTATGTGCAAGTGTTGATTAAACCATGTTAAGGAATTAACCTGTGTCTGTCTCCATCTATGGCCAGCTCAAGATACCACATATGGCGACGAGAATAAAGGACGGAAAAGTTTTGGAGTATTCGGAAGAGGTGCTCGGGTTGGTTAGCAAACTAGTCGGAAAAGCACGAGGCTAGGCCACGGGAGTCGAAAGAGTTTGATTTTTTGGCTGAAGTGACCGGACTCCAAGGATGGCAGGAACGGTAGGCTCCGTGGCACCTTTTGACAGCAAGTCGCAGTCTTGGGAGGAGTATATTGAAATACTGAGCCATTTCTTTATGGCAAACGAGGTGGACAGTGCTGAAAAGAAAAGGGCCATTTTACTGAGTTGCGTGGGAGCGCAAACCTATACACGGATGAGGAATCTGCTGAGCCCGGAGCGGCCAGGAGAAAACTCTTTTGACGAGTTGGTGAGTCTACTAAAGAATCATTTCAATCCGAAACCTAGTGAAATAGTACAGAGATGGAAATTCAATTCGAGGATTAGGAGGCCGGAAGAAAGCATTACTGAGTATGTGGAGGATCTTCGGAAGCTCGCACAGGACTGTAATTTTGGAAATATGCTCACAGTCATGTTAAGGGACAGACTAGTATGCGGAGTTAACGACGACAGTACACGACAAAGGTTGCGGTCAGAAGAAGGATTAACGTTTGAGACGGCACTAAAAAAAGCACAAGCCATGGAGACGGCTAACAAGGACATTAAGGACTTAAACAGTATGAGCAAGGAGAAATGGAGTAAACCAGTGGGAGGAGCTGTTTTCAAGATGGAAGCTGGCGCGAAAAGTCCACCAGTCGGGGTTGGGGATTGCTACCGATGTGGCGGGACGAGCCATTATGCAAAGGACTGCAGGTTTGCAAAGGCAAAGTGCCACAATTGTGGAAAAATAGGGCATTTAAAGAAAGTCTGTAAAAGGGCAGTGAGTGAGAGAAGCAGTGCTAAAGGGGCAAAGCATGCTAAAGGGGGGAGGGAGAAGTACACAAAGCGGGCAAATTACATACAAGAGGAGGAAGAGTCTAGTGAGGAGGTTTTCACTGTATACAGTATAGAAACTTCAAGGCCCAACGTACCCCCTCTCACTCAGTATTTGATAGTGAACGGAGGTCAAGTAAAGTTTGAGATTGACACCGGATGTAGTGTAACCATAATGTCGCAGACTGAGTATGCCAAGCTATGGGGCAAGCAAAAGTACCAGAGCTAGGTACATGCCCCATTAGTCTCAAAACCTACACAGGACAGAAGGTGGACATTTTGGGGGCGGCCGAAGTACAAGTGGAACACAAAGGAGTCACCAAAGAGCTTACGGTGGTAGTGGTAGCAGGATCAGGGCCAAACCTGTTAGGGCGAGGGTGGATCAGTGAGTTGAGTGTGTACTGGCAGGCAATGAATAAAATGGAGGACAGTACAGAGGCACTGCAAGAAGTGCTGATGAAGCATGAGTTAGTGTTCAAGGACGAACTGGGCACCTTAAGGGGAGCCACAGCCAAGATTCATGTAGCCAGTGATGCCACGCCTCATTTCTTTAAACCAAGGTCGGTACCTTTTGCAATGAAAACCAAGGTTGAGGCGGAACTAGATCGCCTGCTAAGGGACAAAGTAATAGAACCAGTGAAATTTTCAGACTGGGCGGCACCAATAGTCCCGGTATTGAAGCCCGACGGTAACGTAAGGGTGTGTGGTGACTATAAGTTAACAGTGAACAGAGTATCATCGCTGGAACAGTACCCCATTCTGAGAATGGAGGACATGTTAACATCGCTCGCTGGGGGAGAAAGATTCAGCAAACTGGACATGAGTCATGCGTATCAGCAGATATTGCTAGATGAAGAATCAAAAAAGTTTGTCACGGTGAACACGCACAAGGGGCTGTTCACATATGCCAGGTTACCATTTGGTGTCAGTTCTAGC
This sequence comes from Somniosus microcephalus, assembly GCF_052327205.1. Lineage (NCBI taxonomy): Eukaryota > Metazoa > Chordata > Chondrichthyes > Squaliformes > Somniosidae > Somniosus > Somniosus microcephalus. The sequence continues at coordinate 97,813,851 of NC_140989.1, forward strand.
CCAGCAATATTCCAACGGACTATGGAGGGCATTCCAAAGGTGGCCGTGTACTTAGATGATATTCTGCTAACAGGAAGTGACAAAGTGCTACAGCGGCTGGAAGAGGCAGGGCTACGCCTGAAACGGAGTAAGTGTAGTTTCATGGAGGAGGAAGTTACATTCCTGGGACATCGGGTGGATGCCACAGGCCTTCATCCATTACCAGGGAAAGTGCGGGCAGTGCAGGATGCACCTGCACCCACCTCAGTGACTGAACTGAAAGCCTATCTAGGGCTCCTGAATTATTATAACCGGTTTCTTCCAAACTTACCGATGCTGCTGGCACCCCTGCACAAACTGCTGAGAAAGGAGGAGCCATGGCGTTGGGGGCCAGAGCAAGCGAAAGCATTTCAGCAGTCAAAGGAGCTACTTCAGTCCAGCAGGGTGTTAGTGCATTACGACGAGAAGAAAGAGCTGATAATGTCCTGCGATGCATCACCCTATGGAGTGGGGGCAGTGTTGGCCCACCGCATGCCAGATGGAGCAGAAAGGCCCATCGGGTTTGTTTCACGCACGCTCACAGCTGCGGAAAAGAACTATTCACAGCTTGATAAAGAGGGGTTGGCCATTATATTTGGAGTAAAGAAATTCCATAAGTACATATATGGGAGGAAGTTTGTAATCAGTACTGACCACAAGCCTCTTATTAGCTTACTGAATGAGATGAAAGCGGTGCCTCAAATGGCATCACAGAGAAAAATGAGATGGGCAGTAATACTAAGAACCTATGAATATGTGATCACGTACAGAGCCGGCAAGGAAAACGGGAACGCGGATGCTCTCAGCCGCCTGCCCCTCTCAAAATCTCCTCGCAGTACTTCCCCTGAGAAGCACGTCCTGATGCTGGATCAGGAGATCAGTCCCCTGATGACTTCAGTGCAAATCCAGGGCTGGACAGCCAAGGACCCCGTTCTGTCAAGGGTCCATGAGTATGTGTTGAAAGGCTGGCCAGATCACCGTGAGGGATCGGAGTTCGCGCCGTACAGACAGAGACAGCACGAGCTCAGTGTCCAAAATGGATGTGTGCTATGGGGAGCACGCATCATAGTCCCAGAGCGGGGACGCTCTATTTTGATGGAACAGTTGCATCAATCGCACCCAGGAATGACTAGAATGAAAGGACTGGCTAGGAGCTACCTGTGGTGGCCTAACTTGGATGCTGAAATTGAGTCAAAGGTAAAGTCATGCACTATATGTCAGGAACAAAGGAAAGCACCTGCCAGGGCACCACTCCATCCCTGGGAGTGGCCCAGCAAACCCTGGAGGAGAATTAACATAGACTATGCGGGACCTTTTTATGGGCAAAATGTTTTTGGTGCTGGTTGACGCTCACTCAAAGTGGATCGACGTTTATCCAGTGAGCTCTGCAACGACTGATGCCACACTGAATTGTCTCAGGAACAGCTTCAGCATGCATGGTATTCCAGAAATGATTGTATCCGACAATGCACAGTGTTTTGTTAGTGAAGGGAGCAAAGAATTCATGGTAAGGAATGGAATCACACATGTCACCACGGCTCCATATCACCCAGCCTCAAATGGGTTAGCTGAGTGAGCCGTGCAGACTTTTAAGGAGCTCATGAGGAAGAGCTCAGGTGACACCCTGGAGACCAAGCTCAATAGAGCCTTGTTTAGTTATCGTATAACACCCCAAGCTACCACGGGGCTTTCTCCGGCTGAGTTGATGATGGGGCGAAAGTTGCGGTGCACGTTAGACCTGATACACCCAGATCTCAAAAGCAAGGTTGAGACAAAACAAACAAACCAAAAAGCGTACCATGACAAACATACTAAAGCTCGCCATTTCGCCATAGGGGACTCTGTGTACACCCGGAACTTCGGTTATGGACCTAAATGGATACCAGGACTAATCCTGTGTCGTACTCCGTGTTACTAGGGGATGGTCAAGGGGTTTGTCGGCATGTGGATCAGCTTTTCAGCCGGCAGCAGGGGGAACTGCCTCAGATGGAACAAAGGGCAGTAGAGGAGGCTGTTCCAGGACCCAGCACGGCTTATAAGGTACCAGTGGACACTGGTACTGCCAGGCCACAGCAGGACAGAGTAAAACCAACATCAGAGACTACTCCAATCTCAAGTGCGAATGAATCTGAGAATCTACCACAAGTGGAATTAAGACGTTCACAAAGGATTCGCAAGCAACCAGAAAGACTTATACAAACCTGTTAAATTAGTCAGGGGTTAACCATGGTTAGAGCATACTGGTTAATTAAAACATAGTACCTAGTAAGGGTTATTGTTTAAGAATTGCATACGGCAATCTTAAGGGGGGAGGAGTGTAGTAAGCTGGGAGGTGATGAGTAACCTGATCCACCAGGTGGTGCTGTGGCAATTGCTCTCCTGAGTTAAGTCTGATCTATACTGTGGTACTCTTTGTTTTTGCTGCCTCATGGCAGAAGCTTTTATGTGCAAGTGTTGATTAAACCATGTTAAGGAGTTAACCTGTGTCCGTCTCCATCTATGGCCACCTCAAGATACCACAACAATAAAAAGCCTGTTCTTCAAGATCCACCACCGCTCAGGAGCATCAGCTTGACATCTGGGGACAAAGATAATGGCCCAGAACTTGGTGTCGGGGGCTTGCCGCGCGTGCAAGCCCCCGATGTGCACTTACCCAGCGCGCCGACATCTGAAACCTGGCCCGCAGTGGATTTCCTGTCAGTGGCCCGGTTCTGATGTCGGCGCGCTGTGCTAACCTGACCCAGCGGCGTAATTAGTGCGATGTGCCGGCTGGGATCAGGTGAGCACTGTTCAGCCAATCAGGGGAGGGGAAACTTCATTCATAAGTTTGAGAGTAAGAACTGTCAAACTCATGAGAAGTACTGCACCCCAAAACACTACTTAAACTTTAAATAAAATTTTTAAAAACATCCCAATCATTAAGTATAAATAAGTTAAAAATAATAATTTAAACAATAATTTTTTTTTAAAAAAAAATAAATTTTTAATAAAAAGGGTCTAAAACTAAACTTACCTTATTGTAGATTCTTTAACATAATAAACCTGTGGGGGAAAAAAAATTCTAAATTGCACTAAAACACCACTTACCTGTAAAAATAAATACTTACGTGTGCTTTTTACAAGCGTAAAGACCGGAGGCCTTTAGACATGCGCAAATCCCCCAAAACAGAGGAAATCCAAGACGCACGCGCTGCCCCCTACAGCGCACGTGCTAGCCTCTTCACCTCTTGGGTTAGAGGAGAGGAAATGCCGGTTTACAGCGCATGCGCTGTGCATGCTGAAAACTGGCATTTCCTCCGGCCAGACGCGCGAGTACCCCTTCCGTACTCACGCGTTTGGGGAGGAATTACTGCCCCAATCTGTACACAGTGATGTGCACAAATAATTTGCAACAGCTTCTGTCTAGGAGCTATCCTTCAAGACTGTTAATCCTTTTTGTAACACCAGCATTCCACTGACCAGGCACCTTTGAGTTCAATGCTGGGGTAAATAATTCCCACTCAAAGAATATTTACAAAGCAATAAAATGGAACAAAATGGTCAAATTCACAAAGGAAACCAGTTTCCACAGTAAAAGTAATCTAAAATATTAATTCTAATAATTTCTAGTTATATGCAGATCTTAATAAGAACATAAGAAATAAGAGCTGGAGTAGGCCATTTGGCCCTTCAAGCCTGCTCCGCCATTCAATAAGATCATGACTGATCTTCTACCTCAACTCCACTTTCCCGCACTATCCCCATATCGCTTAAATCCCGTAGTTCCCCAAAATTTATCGACCTCTGTCTTGAATATACTCAACGACTGAGCATCCACAGCTCTCTGGGGTAGAGAATTCCAAAGATTCGCAACCCTTTGAGTGAAGAAATTTCTCCTCATCTCAGTCCTAAATGGCCGACCCCTTATTCTGCGACTGTGATCCCGTGTTCTAGATTCCTCAGCCAGGGGAAACATTTTCTCAGCATTAACCCTGTCAAGCCCCTTAAGAATTTTATATGTTTCAATTAGATCACACCTCATTCTTCTAAACTGTAAGGAATATAGGCCTAGTCTACACAATCTCTCCTCATAGGGCAATCCCCTCATCCCAGGAACCAGTCTAGTGAACCTTTGCTGCACTCCCTCTAAGGCAAGTATATCTTTTCTTAGGTAAGGAGACCAGAACTGTACACAGTACTCCAGGTGTGGCCTCACCAATGCCCTGTGTAATTGTAGTAAGATGTCTTTACTCTTATACTCTAATCCCTTTGTAACAAAAGCTAGCATACCATTTGCTTTTCTAATTCCTTGCTGTACCTACATGTTAACTTTCTGTGATTCATGTACAAGGACACCCGGGTCCTTCTGAATGCAAACATTTCCCAGTCTCTCACCATTTAAAAAAATATTCTGCTTTTTTGTTTTTCCTACCAAAGTGGATAACTTCACACTTCCCCACATTGTATTCCATTTGCCATGTTCTTACCCACTCAGTCAACCTGTCTATATCTCTCTTGCAGCCTCTTTGCGTGCTCCTCACAGCTTACTTCCCCACCTTTTTTTTAATTCATTGATGGGATGTGGGTGTCGCTGGCTGGCTAGGCCTGCATTTAGTGCCCATCCCTAATTGCCCTTGAGAAGATGGTGGTGAGCTGCCTTCTTGAACTGCTGCAGTCCATATGGTGTAGGTACACCCACAATGCTGTTAGAGAGGGAGTTCCAGGATTTTGGCCCAGCGACAGTGAAGGAACGGCAATACAGGTCCAAGTCAGGATGGTGTGTGGCTTGGAGGGGAACTTGTAGGTGGTGATGTTCCCATGCATCTGCTGCCCTTGTCCTTCTAAGTGGTAGAGGTCGCGGGTTTGGAAGGTGCTGTTGAAGGAGCTTTGGCGAGTTGCTGCAGTGCATCTTATAAATGGTACACACTGCAGCCACAGTGCACCAGTGGTGGATGGAGTGCCAATCAAGTGGGCTGCTTTATCCTAAATGGTGCTGAGCTTCTTGAGTGTTGTTGGAGCTGCACTCATCCAGGCAAGTGGAGAGTATTCCATCACACTCCTGACTTGTGCCTTGTAGATGGTGGAAAGGCTTTGGGGAGTCAGGAGGTGAGATACTCGCCACAGAATTCCCAGCCTCTGGCCTGCTCTTGTAGCCACAGTATTTATATGGCTGGTCCAGTTCAGTTTCTGATCAATGGTAACCCCCAGGATGTTGATAGTGGGGGATTCAGCAATGGTAATGCCATTGAATGTCAAGGGGAGATGGTTAGAGTCTCGCTTGTTGGAGATGGTCATTGCCTGGCACTTGTGTTACTTGCCAGCCCAAGTCTAAATGTTGTCCAGGTCTTGCTGCATATGGACACTGACTGCGTCAGTATCTGACGAGTCTCGAATGGTGCTGAACAGTGTGCAATCATCAGCGAACATCCCCACTTCTGACCTTATGATGGAGGGAAGGTCATTGATGAAACAGCTGAAGATGGTTGGGCCTGGGACACTGCCCTGAGGAACTCCTGTAGTGATGTCATGTGATTGGGATGAATGACCAACAACCACAGCCAACTTACTTTGTATCAGCAGCAAACGTGGATACGTTATACTCAGTCCCTTCATCTAAGTCATTAATATAGATTGTAAATAGCTTCAGGCCCAAGTACTGAGCCTTGCCGTACCCCACTAGTTACAGTCTGCCAACCTGAAAAAGTCCCGTTTATTCCTACTCTCTGTTTTCTGTCCATTAACCGATCCTCAATCCATGCTAATATATTACCCCCAATACTATGAGTCCTAATTTTGTGTAATAACCTCTTGTGTGGCACCTTATCGAATGTTTTTAGAAAATCCAAATACACTACATCCACTGGTTCTTGTAGTGTATGTAACGTTCCACCTTTAAGAGAACTATTTTAAGGGTTGCACTACTTTATCTTGGCTACTGTATACTGTAATACCGGTGGTGACCACACCGGTATATAAGTGCTGTGTAAGGATTTATTGGGCAGATTCGCCCTGACCTTCGAATAGTAAAGTCCTGTTAAAGTTACTCTTGTAGTCTGTGTATTAATTCACCATATAACCCACAGACTTTACAGTGGCGACGAGTTCGATCTTACCCTGTGGCAGCGATACATCCGAAGCAGTTAACAAGCATCGAGAGGAGGCACCCACCCTCGTCATTCTGCTGAGAGAAGACTCGAGTCTGCAGAGCAAGGAAGAAGGAAGAATTCAGACACGAAGCCTTCCATCAGCAACAGGCAGTGATCGTCCCTTCTGCCACGGTGGTGAGTGAGCCGATCAGCCACGAGAAGCAAGTCGGCCACGTTGACTGAGTAGGGGGAAAATAAAAAAAAAAGAACGGAGGAAGGGCGGTGAACTCGACCACGGTCGGGGGGGAAAGGAGCCGGACAGAAGTCGGGCCCAGAGGCGCTGAGACTGGGGCAGCGTGGGGCACGGAAGCCGCGGTGCAAGCGGGAACGCAGCCGGTGTGAGAGACCGGGCTACCAGCGGGAACGCAGCCGGTGTGAGAGACCGGGCTACAAGCGGGCTGGGAGACGCAACAGCGTCGTGAGACAGCTCGACCGCGACCGGCGAAAGGCCGGGCAGCTACCGAGGCCGCGAGGCGCTGCGACCGGGATCGTAAGGCGCGGGAAGAAATAAAAATAAGAAACCGCGGAGAACTCAGCCGCAGCCGGGGGAGGAAAGGACCGGACTGAGAGAGGGCTGGGAGGCGTGATTGGAAGCCGCTGAGGGAGAGACAGAGCCCGAGCGAGCGGGAGAGACAGAGCCGAGCGAGGGAGATCGAGGAGATTCAGCCAGCGGCTGGAACTATTCGCCGTCAACGGGTTGTCCCCAGCGCCGGTTGCCCTGCCGAGAAAAGGGAACAAAGAACGCACTGAAGCCGGCGCGCAGGCTGCGAACCCCGAAAGCCAGCGGTCGTCGCCCGAGGGAAAAGCTTACCCCTCCCACCAGTAGGCGGGGAAGAAGGCAAGCGCGAGAAACCGCCATTTTTGGAAAAAAAAAGTTAAAGAAAAATTTCGTTGTTGTTTCTCAGGAAGATTGTGAAGATGCCTAAGCCTGGCAACATCAACGAATTTGATTCTGATGTGGAAGATTGGACCACGTATGTAGAACGCATCGAGATATATTGTAAGGTCAATAAGATAGCAAATTATGATAAAGCTCTAACCTTACTAAACTCAATGGGTGCGAAGACATACGGGTTATTGAAGCATCTTCTATCACCAGCTAAACCGACGGATCAGTCTTTCGCTAATATTGTTGCTGTCCTGAAGGATCATGTGAACCCCACACCGCTGATGTTAGCGGAACGAGCTAAATTTTACGGGAGAACGCAACTAAAGGAGGAAAGCAACGCGGAGTACCTGGTTGAACTGCGTAGGCTAGCAAAATACTGTCAGTTTGGGGTAAATCTGACAGAGGCACTGAGACAAGTTCGTGTGCGGGATGTCGAAGGAAGGAACACAAAAGCGACTGCTCGAAGAGAACGATCTTACACTTGATAAGGCTGTCCTTATTGCAGCATCGCACGAAGCCGCAGCGAGAGGCACGGCGGAAATGCAGCAGAAGACAGCAGTACTCAGTGTGGATCAAATGACTTCAGGTACAACGAAATGTTACCATTGTGGGAAGACAACACACGACCAGAACCAATGCTGGTTTAAAAACCAGGAATGTAGAAAATGTGGCAAGCTTGGTCACATAGCTAAAGTATGCCGGTCAGGAAAGAAGACCAGCAACAATAAGTCACCGCAGAAGAAGTACAGAAAGGTACATAAGGTGACTGTGAAGAGTCCAGATGAACTGAATTCGGATTCAGACCCCAACAGCAAGGAACTGGGTAGTCTGAGGGTTCACAATGTGAGTAAAGAAGCTGACCGACAAACTATCTGGGTCACACTGCAGATTGCAAAAGTCCAAGTGAAGATGGAAGTGGACACCGGATCGGCGTTGACGGTCATGAATAAACAAGATTACAAAAAGCTATTCAAACATATTCCCCTACGGGATACGGAGATAGTATTGCAGACCTACACGGGGCATAAAGTATACCCCATCGGAAAGATAAAAGTCAAGGTGAGACACAAGGGCAAAGATCACCAAGGAATGGACATATATGTACTACCCGAGGGAGGTCCACCACTTCTGGGATGGGAGTGGATCAGGAAAATAAAGATAGACTGGCACTCACTAAACACAATGACGGTAGATTTCGGAAAGAAAGATGTCAAACCTGAACGGTTGTCCAGAATATTGGACGAGGCTAAAGAGGTATTCCAGCAGGGACTGGGAACACTGAGAGGAATTAAGGCAAAAATCAAGATTGCAGAACATGCAAGCCCAAAATTTTTCAAAGCCAGACCGGTACCTTACGCGATACGACCTGCTGTGGAGGCAGAACTGGAAGAGCTTGAATGTGCAGGGGTACTGTCGAAGGTGGACTGGAGTGAGTGGGCCACGCCCATTGTTCCCGTCATGAAGTCTTCATCAAGTAACAAGCCAGGGGGACTGGGGAAGGTCCGCATCTGCGGAGACTTCAAGATCACAGTTAATCTGGTGCTTCACACGGTACAATACCCGCTTCCGCGGATTGAGGATATCTTTGCTTCATTGTCTGGCGGGAAACACTTCACCAAGATAGACCTGGCACAAGCATATTTACAGATGGAGGTCGAGGAAGAGTCACGCCAGTATCTCACAATCAACACGCACAGAGGCTTGTATCGATATAATAGACTGGTTTTTGGAGTAGCTTCGGCTCCAGCAATTTGGCAGAGGGCCATGGAGCAGGTCTTACAGGGTATTCCAAGCACTCAGTGTTACTTGGACGATATCCTGATTATGGGAGAAGACGAGGAGGAACACCTCACAAATTTGAAACTGGTGCTCACCAGGTTGAAGGAATATGGCCTTCGAGTTAATCGCCAGAAATGTGAGTTCTTCCAGAAACGGATCTCGTACTGCGGTCATGTCATTGACCAAGAGGGGCTGCACAAGTCACCTGACAAGATCGAAGCGGTCGTGAAGGCCCCCGCTCCGGAAAATGTATCACAGTTGAGGTCGTTTCTGGGGTTGATTAATTATTACCATAAGTTTCTGCCAAATCTATCCACGGTGCTGCATCCGTTGAATGCTCTGTTGCAGAAAGAAGTACCATGGAAGTGGAGCGAGGACTGTAAGAAGGCCTTTCGCAGAAGCAAGGCATTGATTACCTCTGAGGAAGTGTTGGCTCACTTCAACCCAATGCTACCTCTTCGTCTAGCTTGTGATGCTTCCCCTTATGGTATTGGAGCTGTACTCTCACACGTTACCAAATGGCTCAAAGGCCAGTCGCATTTGCGTCCCGATCATTGACCTCCGCTGAGCGAAATTATGCTCAGATAGATAGGGAGGCTCTCAGCCTTGTGTGGGGAGTAAAGAAATTCAATCATTACCTGCAGGGCAAGAAGTTTACATTGCTGACAGACCACCAGCCGTTGGTGTCCATATTCAACCCTAACAAGGCCGTTTCCACTATGACAGCACAAAGGCTACAGAGGTGGTCCGTTCTACTAGGGGCACACCAATATGACATCGAATACAAAAGGTCCAAACAGCATGGAAATGCTGATGGGTTATCGCGCCTACCGTTGCCAGTGGAAGAAGAGGCAACTACAGTGGACCCAGTGGAGATGTTCCACTCAACCATAATGGAATGTCTACCAGTAACAAATTCCATGATCGAAAAGGAAACAAGAAATGACCCGACTCTCTCACGAGTCTACGATTTAACGGTGGAGGGATGGCCAGTACATGGCGAACCAATGCTGCCAGCATTTTCGCACAGAAGAGAATAGCTGTCAGTGTGCCGAGGAACCTTGATGTGTGGATCTAGAGTGGTGATTCCACCCAAACTCCAGCAGAAAGCACTAAAGGAGCTTCACGAGGGGCATCTGGGTGGAGTGAAAATGAAGAACCTAGCCAGAGCGTTTGTGTGGTGGCCAGGTATTGATGGAGACATCGAAGAAATAACCAAGAGCTGTCTAGGATGCCAGAAGGTCCAAAACGCGCCACCACAAGCTCCTCTGCATCCATGGGAGTGGCCCTCATCTCCATGGCAAAGGGTACATATCGACTTTGCTGGTCCATTTATGGACTCAATGTTTTTAATCGCGGTGGATGCACACTCCAAGTGGCCGGAGGTAATAAAAATGTCCTCCACCACCACGGAAAAAACCATCACAGTATTAAGGACCATATTTGCCAGGAATGGGCTGCCGGAACAGATCTGTTCTGATAATGGACTGCAATTTGTGTCCGAAGAATTCAGGAAGTTCTTAAAAAGCAATGGGGTCAAGCACTATACGTCCGCCCCATACCATCCCGCCACCAATGGATTAGCTGAAAGGTTTGTCCAGACCTTCAAGAAGGCCATAAAGGCCATGGGTAATGAAGACATAAATCTACAACATAAGGTAGATAACTTCTTGTTGGCGTACAGGAATGCAACACATGCGGTCACAAACCAAACTCCCGCCATGATGTTTTTCAATAGAAGAATAAGATGCCGGCTGGATTTGATTAAGCCAAACGTCAGAAGGGACGTAGAGAACCGGCAATTTCAAGGCATGAATGAAAGGCCAACTAGATCCTTTCAGATAGGTCAACAAGTTTTGGCCCGGGACTACCATACCGAGAAATGGCAGCCGGGAACTATTGGAAAAAGGCTAGGACCGTTGATGTATACCGTGGACATTGGTGAAAGCATAATAAGGTGCCATGTTGACCAGATCATAGAATCATCCACAAAGGCCCAACCTACTCCACAACTCTATACGTCTAATGTTGAAGCAGAGATACCCAGAGCATCTACCTCCGATCCGGTAATACTGGAATCCGATGAACCTGAAACGGTCCTTCAAGCCGAATCGACCTTGCCAGAAGAACCTACTACACCACCGAAAACGACTACACCACCGAGGCGTTATCCGGACAGAGTCAGGAAGCCTCCAGAGAGACTGAATCTGTGAACTGTTTCACATAAAGTTGTATATATGTTAAGATGTTATATTAATGGGAATATGTATATATTGTTAACCTAAAAAGGGAGGATTGTAGTGTATGTAACATTCCACCTTTAAGAGAACTATTTTAAGGGTTGCACTACTTTATCTTGGCTACTGTATACTGTAATACCGGTGGTGACCACACCGGTATATAAGTGCTGTGTAAGGATTTATTGGGCAGATTCGCCCTGACCTTCGAATAGTAAAGTCCTGTTAAAGTTACTCTTGTAGTCTGTGTATTAATTCACCATATAACCCACAGACTTTACAGTTCCCCTTTATTCATCCTGCTAGTTCCATCTTCAAAAAACTCTGACAGATTTGTCAAACATGATTTCCCTTTCATGAAACCATGTTGACTCTGCCTAATCATAATGGCCCAGATATTCCGATTGCAGGCCTCCCGTGGGCGGAGAGCTGCGATCTGGAAAAATCTGCGCCCTTACCCGAGGGCTCCCGGGAGGTGCAGAGTTCCACTGCTGCGCGTCTCCAAACTGCCGGTGGGCAGGGCCCACGTATCCCAGAAGTGCAGGTGGTTCGCAGCATCCCTGGGATCACATGGGCCATGGGGAGCCAATCAGAGGGGAATCTCCCTTCATATATTTGACAGGTCTTCCTGTCAAATGTATGAATGGAGATCACCCCCAAAACATAGTAAAATTTCAAATAAACTTTAAAAAAAAAAATCATCTTTTTAAAAAGGACTTGAAATTACATAAATTAACTATTTTAAACAAAAATTTAAATTTTTGAAAAAAATAATTAAAGTTTTTAACGGGGCTAAAAATAAACTTACCTTTCTTTAAAGTATTTTTAAATGATAAATCAGTGGGAAAAAATTTTAAAAAGCTTTTTTCAACTCTTATCCTGGTAAAAGCAGGCCTTGTGCCTGCTTTTACCAGGCGCAAGAATTGTAAGTGTTTTCTGCGGGCGGAGGGTCTCCAAAAAGCGGAATTTTCAGCCCGCAGAAGCTCTTCTGCCGGGCAGCCGGAGGATCTGTCAAGAGCTTTCTTGACAGATCGGAAATGCTGGTTTCTAGCGCATGTGCAGTGCATGCCTGAAACCGGCATTTCCAATGTCCCTACGGGTGGGTACACTGCGCATACCCACCAGTAGGAATCGGAATTTCTGGACCATTATGATTTTCTATGTGCCCTGTTACCACATCCCTAATAGATTCTAGCATTTTGCCTACTACTGATCAGGCTAATTGGCCGATAGTTCCCCATTTTTTCTCTTCCTCCTTTCTTAAATAGCAGGGTTATTTTTGCTACCTTCCAATCCTTGGGGACTGTTCTAGAGTCTAGGGAATTTTCGAAGATTAATTAATACCAGTGCATCCACTATCTCTGCAGCTCCCTCTTTTAAAACCCTAGGACGCAGGTCATCAGGTCCATGGGATTTGTCGCCACTTATTTTCATTGACTTCTCCAGTACTATGTCTTTATTTATACTGATTTCTTTAAGTTCCTCATTCTCTCTAGACCCTTGTTTCCCCATTATTTCTGGAATGTTTTTTGTGTCTTCTACCGTGAAGACAGATACAAAGTTTAATGACTGCCATTTCCTTATTGCCCATTATAATTTCTCCTGTCTCTGCCTCTAATGGGCCCACATTTACTTTCACTAATCTCTTCCTATTTACATACCTATAGAAACGTTTACAACCTGTTTTTATGTCTCTTGCTAATTTACTCTCATTGATTTTTCCCTTTCCTGATCAATTTCTTGATCCTCCTTTGCTGAATTCTAAAATCCTCCCAATCCTCAGGTTTACTACTCTTTTTGGCAGCATTATAAGCCTCTTCCTTTGATTTAGTACTATCTTTAACTTCTCTTGTTAGTGTCATTAAGAGGAAATTGTATTTAATATCTACTTCATTTTATTCATTGCTATATTACATGGTGCAATAATTAAGTCAATCTCAAGATTGTCAGTTCTGTAAAGGATAGTTATTCACAACAATATTGCAGGTTGACTGCATACCTAACAGTGGGCAAGTGGCACCACATTTTACATTGCAACATCAGAGATATATGGACCAATTCAAAATACTTCAGAGGAAGCCTCGTTATGTAGTCCTGGTGCGGTAGATGGCCCATACCTTCAGCCTATCAGTCTTCCAGTGTTATTGCCTTTGCTATACTTTCACCTCCATCATACTTTTTTTGCCAAAATCAGTACAACTCTCCCATACATTATAAAGAAAAGCAGTATATTTAAGGCAGTAATTCAATTTGAGGAGTCTTCTGATACTCATTGAAACCTTTTGATTGAATTATTGATTTGCTTGTATGCAGCTTACTGCCAACCATTTATTTTCCTACATATTAAAAAAACTCCGACTCGTAAAATGTAACTTCACTGACATAATATTAACCAAAACTGTTTAACGGGTCTGTTAGCATTTGGGAAATATTTTCAGACAACCCAGTTCCTGTGATCACAAAGAGGTCTGCCATATTGGCACACTGGGAAAAGCCTGATCTGAAGCTGGTGTTCCATCTACAACCTAATCAAAACATTATTTCGTGAATTTTCTTTTTTCTGGGAGAATTCTTTACTTTTCTGAAGTATTTAAAGTGTGTCCCAACATATGCACAAAATGCATCAATATAGACAATGCATCACACATGAGGCCTTGGTGTCTGTTACAAGATGACAGTTTTTAATCAGCACAGTGGCCATTTATTGCCTACTGCACTCTGAAAGACTTGCATTTATATAGTGCCTTATACAACCACCGGACATCTCAAAGCATTTTACAGCCAATGAAGTACTTTTGAAGTGTAGTCACTGTTGTAATGTGGGAAACGCAGCAGCCAATTTGCGCACAGCAAGCTCCCACAAATAGCAATGTGATAACAAAAACAGATTATCTGGTCATTATGTTGATTGAGGAATAAATATTGGCCAGGACACCGGGGATAACTCCCCTGCTCTTCTGGAAATAGTGCCATGGGATCTTTTATGTCCACCTGAGAGAGACTCTGAATGGCAGGGCTTGTACATATTCAAGGAATAACCATGCCAGTCAGTGTTTTGGCATGAGCGAAAACCCAATTATATTAACGATACTCGTAGAGTACATTATTGCTGTTCGGTAAACAGGAGATTATAATCATAGAAATGTAAGAAATACCAAATGATGCTTAAAAAATGACAGCAACAGCTCAGCCTTTTGGTTCACGAATTGCTGGCTGACCTTCCTACACAGCATGCCTGCCACAGGCTAATTTCACCAACCTCCTTCCCCTCCCACTCATCACACCACCACAGCCCCTTGGACTCTGCCAGTGGATCAACAATCACTGCCCGCTCTACATTTCCCTCCAGAATGTCCATTCACATTCGCAAACAAGGCCCTTGCCTTATGGTGGATGATTGCATTGTCATCATGGCTTTTGACGGAAATCTGACTCATGGGTGGCAACACCTTGCCTCTTACTGAACTCTCCCTGCCTGGCTATATGTTCCACTTTCTGCTCTGCCCAAAACACCACAGTAGCAGTGAAGCCCCTATCACCAAATCACACTTTGGCTTCTATCCCTCTGGAATCGTCTGGTACCTTCTCGTACAAGCACTTCACCTTGTTCCATCCTTCACATCTCATTTAAAATCCTCGTGTACCGCCCCACCCCAGATTTCTCGCTGAGCTGTTCGCCCTACTTTCCTTTCTCAGCATTGGGCGAATTCTCATCCTGGGTGATTTCAATCTCCAACTCGATTCACTTTACCCTCTCCTCTGATTTCACTACCTTCCTCTCGTCTCTTAATCTCTCCCACCGTATGGCTAACCCTTTGACCTTGCAATCTCCTTTGGTCATTCTACATTCATTGTCTCAATTACAGACAAGACCACTTCCTTAAATTCCTCACCAGCCACATTGCCCTAACCACTTTCAAACCCACTTCCTTCTGCAACCCTGTCACTTACAACTGCATTTTCAAACTCCTAACTGTCTAGTCTTTGGCCCTTCATTTGCATAATGCTTCTGCAGCTGCTGTTCTGCACAACAACTCTCTCACCTCCATCTTTGATGCCTTTTTCCTCAGTAAAACCCTTCTTCTTTCCCACCATAACCATTCCCCCCCTGGTATGGCCCGCATCTTTGCTCCCTCAAGTCCAAAGGGCACAGACTAGAGCCCAGTGTATCTGGTGCAGCACTGGTTTAGCCATACATTGCTAGATTTGGATGGACCACATCAAGCACTATCAGGCTTTGCTCTCTGCCAGAACCATTCAATGCACCAGGATCATCCTGGAAAGCAAAGATAATCCCAGCTTCATTTCTCCACTACCAACTGTCTCCTTAAACTCCTCTCCTCTGTTCTCTTCCCTCTCAGCTCAAACAAAAATGCGAGAAGCTCATGGACTTCTTTATCACTCAGATTGAGATATTCGTTCAGCATCCTCTGCCCCCTTCCCCTCTAACCCTTGCCCAAGGTTGCCCTCTGACCTAGCCCTGAGCCCACGTCTCTCTCTGGTTTCCCTCCTGTCTGCCCTCTGGCCTTCTCCAAGCTCACCTTGTCCATAAACCCCATGCCAAGCTCCCTTGATCCCTTTCCCACTAAACTGCTGTTCACCCAACTTCCTTTCCTGGCCCCCATGCCAGCTGACATTTTAAATAGTTCCTTTCCCTCGGGTACTGTCCCTCTCCCTTTCAAAACTACCATCATCAACTGTTACCTCATAAAATTCACCCTTAACTCTATGTCCTTGCAAACTACTATCCCACCTGGAATCTTTCTTTCCTCTCCAATGTCCTTGAATGTGTTGGCATTGCTTAAATTTGTGCCCATTTGGTTCCATTCTTACCTATCCAATCATAGTCAGAGCATTTCCACCAATGGTGTGGTGTATGTAACCTGTTCCACCTTAAGAGAACTACTTTAAGAGATGTACTACTTTCTCTTGGCTGCTGTATACTGTAATACCGGTGGTGACCACACCGGTATATAAGTGTTGTGTAAGGATTTGCTGGGCAGTTCAGCCCTGACCTCTGAATAGTAAAGACCTGTTAAAAGTTATTCTTGTTGTCTGTGTCCAGTGATTGATCCTAAACATAACTGGGACACACAGACTCAGTGGCGACGAGTCTGATCTTACCCTGCGGCAGTTTTACATCCAAGGCAGCTTCGTCCTCAGAACGGGCGTCGAGAAGAGGCATCCGCCCTCATCATCCTGCTGAGCACCATCGCACGGGAGGCATCAAGAATCCGGGTTAAAAAGAAAAAGAATTCTGACCACGAAGCCCTCCGTCAGCGACAGGCAGTGATCATCCCTTCTACCATGGTGGTGGGTAAGCCGATCAGCGACACGAGCAGAAAGTCGGCCGCGTTGGCTGTGGAGTAGGGGAGGGAAAACGGAGGAATAAGGGCGGAGAGCTCGACCACGGCCGGTAGAAAGGGCCGGGCTGCAATCGAGGCCGAGAGGCGCAGCGACTGGGGCAGCTTAAGGCTCGAGAGCCGCGGAGAACTCAAACGCAGCCAGTGTACAGGGCCGGGCTGCAAGCGGGGCTGCGAGGCAAAGCAGCGTCGGGGAGTGAGAACCGCTGGGGAGGCGAGAACGGCAGCAGCAAGGGAATCGCCATTGCAGCCAGCGGGGGAAGAAGGCAAACGCGGGAATCCGCCATTGTAGTCGGCGGGGGGAAGAAGACGAGCACGGGAAAGACCGCCAAGCACGGGAAGTCGCCATTTTTAGTAAGCGGGGGAAGAAGACAAGCGCGGGAAGCCGCCATTTTGAGAAAAAGAAAAATTTAAAAAAAATAAAAAATTGCAAGGATGCCTAAACATGGGAGCATTAATACCTTTGATAGCGATATTGAAGATTGGACCACGTATGTAGAACGCATGGAAGTGTATTGTACAGCAAATAAGGTACCAAATGATGAGAAAGCACTAACCTTATTAAGCTCAATGGGTGCGAAAACATACGGGCTATTGAAGCACCTTCTATCACCAAATAAACCGGCGGATCAGACTTTCACGAATATTGTTACTGTCCTGAAAAATCATTTAAACCCCACGCCGCTGATGATAGCGGAACGATTTAAATTTTACAGAAGAACGCAGCTGAAAGACGAAAGCAACGCTGAATTTTTAATTGAACTGCGTAAGCTAGCAAAGTACTGTCAGTTTGGAACAGGACTAGCAGATGCGCTGAGAGATAAATTTGTGTGTGGATTGTTAAAAGAAGGAACACAAAAGCGACTGCTTGAGGAGAATGAGCTTACGCTTGATAAAGCTGTCACTATTGCAGCATCGCACGAAGCCGCAGCGAGAGGCACTGCAGAAATGCAGCTACGGTCACCGGAACTCAGCACCAATCAAATGGTCTTGAGTACAGTAAAATGTTATCGTTGTGGAAAGACAACGCACGATCAGAACCAGTGCTGGTTCAAAAATCAGGAATGCAGAAAATGTGGCAGGCTTGGTCACATAGCGAAAGTATGCCGGTCAGGAAAGAAGACCAGCAACAAAAAGTCACCGCAGGAAAAGTACAGAAAGGTACACAAGGTGACAGAGAACAGTTCGAACGAACAGAAGTCAGATTCAGACTCCAGCAGTAATGAACTGGGTAGTCTAAGAGTACACAATGTTGGTAAGGAAGCAGACCTCCAAACAATTTGGGTCACACTTCAGATAGCAGGAGTCCAAGTGAAGATGGAATTGGACACTGGATCGGCATTGACGGTCATGAATAAGAAAGATTACAAAAGGTTATTCCCACATATTCCCCTACGGGATACGGAGATTGTATTGAAAACATACACGGGGCAAAGAGTATACCCCATCGGGAAGATAGAGGTAAAGGTGGTCCACAAGGGCAAAGAAAGCCGAGGAATGGACTTATATGTGCTACCTGAGGGAGGTCCACCAGTACTGGGACGGGAGTGGATTAGGAAAATAAATATGGACTGGCATTCCTTAAAAGCACTAACGGTAGATTCCGGTACAAAAGATGTCAAACCTAAACGATTGTCCAGAATATTAGACGATGCTAAAGAGGTGTTCCAACAGGGACTGGGAACACAGAGGAATTATGGCAAACATCAAGGTTGAAGAACATGCAAACCCGAAATTTTTCAAAGCCAGACCGGTACCTTATGCAATACGACCTGCTGTGGAAGCTGAGCTGGAAGGGCTAGAACGTTCAGGAGTACTGTCTAAGGTAGACTGGAGTGAGTGGGCCACGCCCATTGTCCCCGTCATGAAGCGTTCATCGAGCAACAAGCCGGGGGAACCGGGGAAGGTTCGCATCTGTGGAGATTTCAAGATCACTGTTAATCTGGTGCTTCACACGGTGCAGTATCCGCTTCCGCGGATTGAGGATATCTTCGCTTCGTTGTCCGGCGGGAAACACTTCACCAAGATAGACCTGGCGCAGGCGTACTTAGAGATGGAAGTTGAGGAAGAGTCACGCCAGTATCTCACGATCAACACACATAGAGGCTTGTACCGGTATAATAGACTGGTTTTTGGAGTGGCATCGGCTCCAGCAATTTGGCAGAGGGCCATGGAGCAGGTATTACAGGGAATTCCAGGTACACAATGTTATCTGGACGATATTCTGATTACAGGAGATGATGACGAGGAACACCTTGCAAACTTGGAACTGGTGCTCACCAGATTGAAAGAATATGGACTTCGAGTTAATCGCCAGAAATGTGAATTCTTTCAGAAGCGGATCTCATACTGTGGTCATGTCATTGACCAGGAGGGGCTTCATAAGTCTCCTGACAAGATCGAAGCTGTTGTGAAGGCTCCCGCTCTGGATAATGTATCCCAATTGAGGTCGTTTCTAGGGTTGATTAACTATTACCATAAGTTTCTGCCAAATTTATCCACGGTGCTGCACCCGCTGAACGCTCTTTTGCAGAAGGGAGTGCCATGGAAGTGGAGCGAGGACTGTAAGAGGGCCTTTCGCGAAAGCAAGGCATTGATCACCTCAGAGGAAGTGTTGGCTCACTTCAACCCAACGCTGCCTATTCGTTTGGCTTGTGATGCTTCTCCATATGGTATTGGGGCAGTACTCTCACACAAGTTGCCAAATGGCCAGGAGAGGCCAGTTGCGTTCGCATCCAGATCATTGACCTCCGCTGAGCGCAACTATGCTCAGATAGATAGGGAGGCTCAGCCTTGTGTGGGGAGTAAAGAAGTTTAATCATTACCTGCAGGGCCAAAAGTTTACACTTCTGACAGACCACCAGCCGTTGGTATCCATTTTTTTAACCCTAAGAAGGGTGTTTCGGTGATGACAGCACAGAGACTCCAGAGATGGTCCCTTTTCCTAGGGGCACATCAATATCAGATAGAATTCAAAGGTACAAAGCAGCATGGTAATGCTGATGGGCTGTCGCGCCTGCCACTACCTACAGAGGAGGAGGCACCGACGGTTGACCCTGTTGAGTTGTTTCACTCGACCATCATCGAATGTTTACCAGTCACCAATGCAAGTATTGAAAGAGAAACCAGGAACGACCCGACACTGTCCAGGGTCTACGAAGTGACAGTGAAGGGATGGCCAGCACATAGTGATCCACTGTTACCGGCATTCTCAGCAAGACGAGAACAGCTGTCAGTCTGTCAAGGAACATTGATGTATGGAACAAGGGTGATTATTCCTCCTAAGTTAAGAGAGAGAGTTCTAAAGGAACTGCATGAAGGTCATCTGGGGGAGTCAAGATGAAAAGCCTTGCTAGGGCTTATGTGTGGTGGCCGGGTATCGACCAACAGATAGAGGATCTGACGAAAAGCTGCTCAGGGTGCCAAAAAGTGCAAAATGCACCTCTGATTGCACCGCTGCATCCATGGGAATGGCCTTCAACCCCATGGCAACGTGTACATATTGACTTTGCTGGTCCTTTCATGGACTCCATGTTTTTAATTGCGGTGGACGCACATTCTAAACGGCCAGAAGTGATTAAGATGACTACCACTACCTCGGAAAAGACGATCGCGGTGTTAAGAACCATATTTGCAAGAAATGGATTGCCAGAACAAATATGTTCAGACAACGGACCGCAGTTCGTGTCAGAAGAATTCCAGAGATTCATGAAGAAGAATGGGGTGAAACATAATACCTCTGCCCCATATCATCCGGCTACAAACGGGTTGGCCGAGGGATTTGTACAAACGTTCAAAAAAGCGATAAAGGCCATGAGCGAAGATCAGATTCCACTACAACACAAGGTGGACAAATTCCTACTGGCATATCGAAACGCCACCCATGCAGTGACAAACCAAAGTCCTGCCATGATGTTCTGTAACAGGAGGTTGCGGTCCAGGTTGGACTTGTTAAAACCAGATGTGCGGAGGGAAGTTGAAAACAAACAGTTCCAGCATATAAATAACAAGACCACTCGGAGTTTCAAAATAGGACAACCAGTGTTAGCCCGGGATTATAAAAATGAGAAATGGCAATCTGGAACAATTCGGGCCAGACAAGGACCCCTGATGTACACGGTAGATGTTGGTGAAAATGTAATACGGCGTCATGCTGACCAACTGGTAGAATCGAGAACAAGGGTCGAACCCATGGTTACGGCAGAGACAACCGTGGAAGAAGTTAGTGAACCTGAAGCATCTACCTCAGAAGTGAATGTACCTGATGATGATGTCCAATCCATAAGAGACCAACTAGATGAGTCACCCCAACAACGAGAATCAGCGACCCCTGAAAGGCGTTATCCAACTCGAATCAGGAGGCCTCCTCAGAGACTGAATCTTTGAACTGTTTTGCATGAAGTTGTATATATGTTATTATGTTATGTTAAATGGGGATATAACTGTTAAGCTAAAAAGGGAGGATTGTGGTGTATGTAACCTGTTCCACCTTAAGAGAACTACCTTAAGAGATGTACTACTTTCTCTTGGCTGCTGTATACTGTAATACCGGTGGTGACCACACCGGTATATAAGTGTTGTGTAAGGATATGCTGGGCAGTTCAGCCCTGACCTCTGAATAGTAAAGACCTGTTAAAAGTTATTCTTGTTGTCTGTGTCCAGTGATTGATCCTAAACATAACTGGAACACACAGACTCAACAAATGGCTTCTCCTCCTGCCCCTACACTGCTATCTCTAGAGTTCCCCAAGGATCTATCATTGGTTCTCTCCTCTTCCTGACCCATATGTTGTCATTAGTGACATCATCCAAGACATAGGGTCAGGTTCCACATGTACGCTGATGATACCCACCACTATCTCTCCACCACATCTCTTGACCTCTCCCCTGCCTCTGTGTTGTCAGCCTGCTTATCCAACAGCCCATCTTGGATAAGCCACAATTTCCTCTAGTTAAACATTAATGTGAATTAAAGTCATCTTCAGCCCCTACCACAAACTCCATACCCTCTCCACTGATTCCACCCCCTTCCCTGGACCTTGTTAGATTAAACTAGACTATTCACAACCTTGCCATTCTATTTGACCCAAGGCTGAACTTCTGTGACTTCCTCCAGCCCTACAATCCTGCGAAAACTCTGCGTTCCTCCAACCTTGGCCTCTGAGTCCCCCACTCCCCTTGCCCACCATTGGCAGTTGTGCCTTCAGCTGTCTCGGCCCTATGCTCTGGAATTCCCTTCCTAAACCTTGCCTTCTCTCTACTCCTTTAAGGCCCTCCTTAAAACCCGCTTCTTTAATCAAGCTTTTAGCCACTCCTCCTAGTATCCCCTTTTTTGGCTCGGCATCGATTTTTGCCCAATTACGTTTCTGTGAAGTGCCTTGGGATGCTTTTCTACATTAAAGATGTTATATGAGCACAAGATGTTGTCAAAGACAAAGAAGGGACAATAAAATGTCACATTAATTTTCGAGTGGGTAAGTCAGAGGTTTTATAAAGTTGTGATAGCCAACCACGGTGTTGTTATTATTTAATAATAATCTAATGCACATCTTTATCAAATATGATTCTTACATGTAGGTACAGAGGTTGTTCGGTATTCAAATAGTCAAGCAACCAAACTGGGACTTAGTTGAAAAAATCCTGTGGTATTAAAAAGACATTCTAAAGCAGGTCCCTGATGAAAACTAGAAATAGGAATTTAATCTGATTGGCCAGTACATCAAAGCCTTACATTTGAGAGAGCAAGATCATATTTGGCACCATGCAAAAGACTATATAGTAAGACTGAGACAAATTCAATTTACAATGTGGCATTAACATTCACAGCTTCAGTCTTTGGACATGCAAGATGAACATCATGTACATTTATGCATCCACATGTCAGTTCCTGACTGTGCACAGTGGCATATATGTAATATATGGAAATGGACTGCATTAAAATGCCACATTAGAATTGCAGTATCACTGCAGTTTCTCCAAATGCTGCATACATTTTTGTCAGTGCTTACTTGAGGGGAAAAGGCATATTCAGTGAGTGATTGCATATGCCCAGTAAGAATTTGTAATAATTCTAATTGGCTAGCATGTGTGCTTTAACACAGATTTCCATTTTGCAGCCCATGGTCTTTAAAATCATATCTGTAAATTTAGCTTCAGTGCAGCCACTGCAAGGTCTTTTATGCATCATTAAGTAATATTTAGCATTATTACCCTTGGGGTTTAAACCAAAGAAACTATAAAGCACTTGATAGCCCTTAACTAGTTTCTTAAGCGAGCAACTGGATTAACTGTATTTATGTTACTGTGTCTGCATAAGTGCACTTTATTCTATTTCCACTGACGTGCTAATTCACCCCGGCCACATTTAAGAAAGAGCTCAGGCTTCACAGTAAGTAAAAGCCAACTAACCTTTCATTTGAAAAGTTCTACGGGCCAACTCTCTCCTCCAACTGGTCCCAGTAAACGTTACAGGTGCAATGGAGCATATACCAGTCTGCTCTGTAAAGTGCATCTCTCATTCCTGGTGCAACACCTGAGAAAATTACATGCAAGTTGTGGCAATATGAGTGTGGCACTACTTGCCCATCTTGGCACCTATTTGGCCTTATCCCTATTTGTGCAGCAATGGATTGAATCCTCTAAGCCTCTAAAAGTTAAACATTACATCTTAAAATAATGACTTCAAAAAAATGATTGTGAACAACAGAAGAATTCAAAGCGAGATCAGCTCAGTACAAGGCTGTTAGTTTCAATATCATTTGTGTTGTTAATGTTAAAAAGTGAAAATTGGATAGCAAGGTTCGCACCCTGATATGAAGTAAACCCCATCCCCCAAACACAGCACCAACTGTGGTTGGGATTCTGACAAATATTTTGTACCATCCACAAACCCTTTCACACACAAACTGAGTTTAAAGCATCATAGGGGGGAGGGGAAGAGAGAAATATTTATCCCTTTGAATCTTCCCTGTCTTGTATCAGTAAACGAGAAATGAAGCTCCTCAAATTTGAAGACCTAAAAGACTGTCATACAAGTAATGAATGTACAAGGATGTTTATTCAACAAAAGCACCGATTTCTGTCCTTCCAATTAATGATAACATAGTGGAATGTGTTTATTTAACTGTGTCTTGTCTGTCACAAATCATTTCCATCTTAACAACATACTCAGTCTATTCATCTACAGGCTTTTAGTTACCTCAGTCATTCAAAGCAGGCAATAGGAAATGATTTTAGCTAACACTGTGCATTGTTATAGAAATGGAACCAGAAGAGCAAATACATTTTCGTTAAACAGCTGTTATTTTACTTAGTTATTGAAAATTAGATGCCAACATCATTTTACATTGCATTTGTTGTTGACAAGTGAATGATCTAACAGCCATTATAAATAGGTGCAATTAGCAGCAATCTATCTTGATGTATTTCACAAGGCTAGCTCATTTAGTACACACTGAACAAGTATACTGCATTCCCCTTATGCGTTTGTAAAAAAGAATTGCATTGACATATAACACCTCATCACGTCCTCGGGACATACCAAAGCCAATGGCAAACTTTTGAAATACAATTACCATTGCAATATAGATAAATGTGCCAGCCAATTTGCACACTGCAAGTCCCAGAAACAGCAAATGAATGAACAAAGAGATAATTGGGCCAGGATTTACTGTAGCAGGGCATCTAGCAATGTCTGCCATTAGTTAGACTTGCCCCTACACCATTCAGCTCAAAAGAATGTTGCCCACAAAGTTGCTGAAAGCGCAAGCTAATAACAGTGCAGTGAGTGAAACAGGGCATCTGGGACCTGAGTGAACAGGGCAACCAACAGGGTAGCGTTTAACCAATGAGATTTAAGGATTGGGAAATAAACAGAGGAAGCACTGAGGAGGGTGAATTCAATGTCAAAACAGGTACAAAAAGAGAAATAAAGGGATAGAAAGAAAGACTGAATTGAGAGAGAGAGAGAGAGAGAGAGAGAGAAAAAAGAGACAGAAAGGAAAAGTAAGAAAAAACATTTTAATTTTAAATTTGACATTTTTAAAATCTCCCTGAAAAATTCAAAACCTTAAGGAATGAGACTCCACACTTGTAATAGTTAATTTGCAGTGTCAGAGAGGTTGATTGACAGTAATTAGCAATTATCACATTGTTAACAGGGTACTTATGCTACTAATTGCTAACCTTAAATATCTGCAGTGGATTTAGTTCAGATCTACTGCGCAGATACAGCAACTTCATGACATTCAATGCATTCCCGGCCACCATAACATTTATGGTCCTCAGTGCCTCCATGCGAGTGTGATGTTCATCCAACTTCCTTCCTTTTAGAGCAGTACCCCAGAGATCTGAGTCTGCAGGCTTGGGAGCCAGGGGCTGACTTCTGCAGAGCCTCCATTGCCCACTGCGAGATCCCATATTCAGCTCTGACTCCTCTGGCAGCATGAGGATATCAACGGGTTATAGGATTACTATTAGTTACAGATAGGATATCCGGGCATTACATCTATTACTACCAGTTACATATACGTTTTCAGTGAGTTATTATAATACTGTTGGTTATGATGGGAATCTGAGTGCTACTAGTATTACTATTAGTTATCAGTGATAGTTCAGTGAGTTACTATTATTTACTGGTGGAATCGAAGTTCCACCCACCTCTGTGAATCACTCCCCCAGCGTCAGCTTCCCCCTTTCCCTGTCCTTGGTTTCCCTCCCCCCTGTTCATGGGTGGCCTCCCGGTTCTTGGAACGCCTCAGACAACTGCTGCTGGCGTGAAACCACAAGCAAAGATGCTCAACCACAGGGGACCCAACCATTAGAAGGTGAATGCAGTAACACCTGCAGATATGACATGATCAAACCTCCAGGAATGCCTCCAACCAGAGTTGGCAATCATAGGCATACCATAGTTTCTAACTAACTGAGGCAAGGCCGCAGGATATTTGGTAATATATAAGCCTTGAAATTCCCTGTGTGTTTCACCAGTTTCCTGTTATAACTCCAGAATCCCCACAGAAATGGGGGAGATCAGGTTATGGTGGGTTTTGACTATTTCTGGAAATTTTCACGTTGAATTGTGAGGAGCAGAATCTCCATCCTCCCCATAGTGGATAAAAAACTGGGCATGGGGTTGGAGCTTGCTAAGCCAGGAGGTTTCCATATCCTGTCTTAATAATGGCAGCTAGTACACAGAGTGAGGTGAGGCATATCGGCCTCTGCAAGGGCACATGTGGGCCAGCCTGGTGGGGTCCAGGCCTGGCAAGTGGGATGGAAACCCAAAAAGTAATTATTTTTTGGAAAACTGCTAGATTGGCCCCCTGGCTCGGGGGCCTATCAGAGCAGTAACATGGTCAGGGGGCGTCCCACAAGCAGGTATCTGCGTTTCTGGCCACATTGGGTGCACCACTGACACCTGCCTTCCCTAAGTGGTACTTGTGCCTGCCTGACATATGCAAATGTGGTGCCCCCCCCCCCCCCCCACTGACCCCACAAACTCTGGTGGGAGTCAGTGCCGGATGCCACCAACAGGCATGATCCAGGTGCAGCTACCGGAATGACAGCCATGGAATTTTGGGACTGTAATATATAAAATGGACACCAGTGACAACCTTCTGCCCTCCTGGTTTGAAATAATCTCCTGAGTTTCCTGCCTTGCTGTTTATCAAAATAAAAGGATATTTTTTTTGTCAAAGTTTCTCCTTCTTCTCCACAAGATTTGCAGCCAATCAAAACTGGTGGAATTTATTTCCTAGAAACAAACAACTTGTGAAAATTCACATCTTAAAAAACCTGAAATCTTCTAATAGTAACACACAAAAAAGTAGAAGTACAAGTAGGAGTTAGAAAAAAAAACCCTCCAGAAATTATTTTGCAGAAACACCACAAGAGTTTTTGAATACAAATCCTGTCGTATTTTTCTGCATTTATAGATAGCATGGAACCCACGATTCATTGCTCTGTCTTCTGCTCACCTTTTCCCTTAATCTTCAAACCCAGAGAAAATTAATTAATAGAAAACATAAAGCAGATTGTCATGACATTACTCTGGCAATCAGTAGTAGATGGCCTTTTGTTCAAACCCTAGCTGCTATGAGCTCCTACCAGTAATATAACAATGTATTTGCTATTTGGAAAACAAGTTGGCCATGCAGTAGGAAAGTGTACCCTATTAGAGCATATGATTATCATGTTTCATTAGGCTTTACATTCCACACCAAGAGAGGTGTCTGCAGCTTGCTGTCTCAAGAGATGTGAAACGAGCCACAAAACTATATAAATATAAGTAAACAAGTATCAGCTTTGCGTACTTTTGTGAATGTCCTGGTCTTGTGATGTGCATTGCAGATGACACCTTATAGGTCCAGACCAATTTATCGATAATAACCACAAAATGAAGATAAATTATTGCTGAAAAGCACAGCGAATCTCTGCCAGAAATCAATCACGTTTACATCACAAGTCATTAATCAAACAGCGCCTCTCCTGTCGCCTACTTTCCCAGATGCATTTATTAGCTCTTCATCATTCTGTTCACAGGCCCTTGGCTCATTGCAAGGGGACAGTTCTAGGATGGCTCACCGACACCTGAAATGTGTGACTAACAAAACCCTGCTGCTCAGCCTCTTACCCTGTCTGGAAAGATTTGACTTTCACCTCTCAGTTATCAAGCCTGATCCCAAAAGGCCAGCCAAAGCACATCACTTGATATGTCTGCAAGGTTACTTAATACAGCGGGACACTCTCCTGTCAATAATAATCACTACCTGATATGTAATGTGCTAGAACAAGGTTGGGTGGAATGTTAATGGCAATATCTCACGCAGACTATGTAAATACACTTGCACCTCAGCATTAGATATAGCAGAACTGTGCTGCTACTATTTTGTAAAACTACAATTAATCTTACTTTGCAAATGTTTGTTCGCTCAATGTAATATCTCTAAAGAGACCAAGCAGATAAGTCAATGACTTCTGTAAATGAGGTTGAGCATTATCACATCTATCAAAAAAGACAACTTGTGTTGTCTTGCATACAGAAAACAAATATGGACAAGACAGATATTCTCATCACTACACTCAGTCTGATTTTTTCACTCAAAGCGGCAACTATTCCCGGAGATAGAAAAAATACTATGAACAACACAGTTATTGCAATTTTCCCTCTAGGTTTTTAAATCTGGTTTTGCCCTTTGTCATTTTAAGCAGCCACAGTCAGCACTTCAGGCAGGCATAACCTGCGCTCAAGTTTAAGAGGTGCTCTGGCCAATCTGCCTCTTTTCAGACCCATAGGTATACACAGCACTTTGAGCCTCTAAACAGGTTACTGTAGAACTGTAATTTGCCAGCCTTCCAATAAAGTACCATTGTTCTTTCCAGCATGTTGCATTAACCACATCTTAAATAAAGCTTTAAAGACTGCTTGAATATTAATAGAATCAAATGAGGAAAATTTGAGATAGAAATTGGTGTGCATAGTGCCTGTTTTTTGAGAATAACGTAGGCGCTAATAATACCAATTTAGCAGTGGGTGACTCTGCACAGCCATTGGACCCACTGTTAAATTAATGGGGGCCTTTTTTTTAGGCATCCTGGGCGACATCTGAAATGGGCATTAGACCATTGAGTATGTAAACACCTATTGAAGGACTCCATCAAGAAATCTATTGCCGATAAGCGGCGTAGGCTTTGGCCCTGTCCTGCACAGCACTCTTCAGCGGACTCCGTGGCGGTCAAGGAAAGGTAGGTGACATTTAAAAAAAAAAGTTCCTGTGGAACCCAAAGGGCAGGATTGCTCCCCTGACTTCACAGATGTCATGATTGCCCCCCTCCCCCACCCCAGAGAGCTCGCAGCCCAAACATTTATTTACCCACTCGCGCAGATGCCTCTGTAGGACTGATCAGCACCAGCCGCTCCTGCCAAGTATGCTGATGAGGCCCGCAGACCAATTTCCTGCGATGCTCCGGCCTCTTGACATGGGCACATGTTGGTCGCACAGCGCTGAGTATGGGCCCAAAAACGGGCCCAACCAAAATCTACCCCACTCTGTTTTATTTTGAAGGCCCATTGTTCTTAGGCAGAACAGAAAACTTACACAAAAATATGGGCCCTATTTAATGTGGCCAAGAGTTTCTGCTCTGGCCACAGTCAGCGATCCGGGCACACATTGCGTTCAAAAACTGTCCTAGTTTTCAAAAGTGTTGTGTGCAGTTTTGGTCGCCTTATCTGAGGAAGGATGTTCTTGCCATGGAAGGAGTT
Source organism: Somniosus microcephalus (assembly GCF_052327205.1). NCBI lineage: Eukaryota > Metazoa > Chordata > Chondrichthyes > Squaliformes > Somniosidae > Somniosus > Somniosus microcephalus. The sequence goes on from NC_140989.1 coordinate 97,842,521, forward strand.
CAGCGAAGAATCACCAAGCTGATACCTGGGATGGCAGGAATGACGTATGAGGAGAGATTGGGATGATTGGACTTGTACTCGCTGGAGTTTAGAAGAACGAGAGGGGATCTCATTGAAACTTATAAAATTCTGACAGGACTGGACAGACTAGATGCAGGAAGGATGTTCCCGATGGTCAGGGAGTCCAGAACCAGGGGTCACAGTCTAAGGATAAGGGGTAGGCCATTTAGGACAGAAATGAGGAGGAATTTCTTCACCCAGAGAGTGGTGAACCTGTGGAATTCTCTACCACAGAAGGCAGTAGAGGCCAATTCATTAAATATATTCAAGAAGGAGTTGGATATATTTCTTAAGGCTAAAGGGATCAAGGGGTATGGGGAGAAAGCAGGGACAGGATACTGAATTTGGATGATCAGCCATGATCTCATTAAATGGCGGAGCAGGCTCGAGGGGCTGAATGGCCTACTCCTATCTTCTATGTTTCTATGTATGTTTATTTTTCCTCAAGCTTCTGCTCAAACATATTTACATATTGCCGCATGTAAAATCGTGCAGTGTTTTAAAATTTAATGTTTTTTAAAATTTGCAATAAAGAATATTCTTTGATATATTTAATAATGGTAACCTGGTGTAGTTTTATTAATACAACAGAAAATGGGTTTATCACCAAAAAATATGCATTTTTAATCAAAGTGTCAAGTCCACCATCTGTGAATAACCCAATTTTAAATAACTGAAAATTACTGTTAAAAAAAACTGTATAGAACCATTTATGAGTTACGTTGGTGGACAGTAGTCTGTTTCTTAGTAAATTATAAAAATATTTAAAAGCTTTTAAAACATGTTTATCAGTGACCTTGTGCCTAAAAAAAAACGCTTTATTTTAAGAGCCGCCTCGAAGGCTTGCAAACAGGCGGAAACTTGCAATGGTCATTAGAGGGCAAGGCCAGTTTAGTGGGCGGGCAGGCTTCTAGCACGATATTTTTTAAACTAGCGCAAAAGATCGTGGAAACTCGATTTACGCAGAATGTAATTTAAAATTCTGTGATCTTTTATACTGATTTGGCCAATTTTGGGTGAATTGCGCTAAAAAATCAGCGCAACTCCTGCCCTATATATCCACTGACAAAGGCATTTCAGCCCATCTACATGCCCAGTCCCTGGTTTAAAAGGTGCCCTTTTGAATATTCCCTGAATTGACCCGCATGTTTAAATACAGGAATGTATTCCCCTTTTAACAGAAATTCCAAGCAACCATGTAAATTTAAGGGACAGCTGTGCACAATGAAGACCTTAAAATAAAAACAGAAAATGTTGGCAATACACAGCACATCAGTCAACATCTGGTAGAGAAAGGTAGGTTAATGTTTCAGGTGTTTTTAAAAAAAAATAACTCTTGATGAGATGTTACAGCTGAAAGCGTAGTTTAGTTTTCCCTTTCAGATGCTGACTGACCTGCTATGCATTTGCACCATTTTCTATTTACAGTTAGACATCCAACATTCATGGTATTTCTTTTTACTTCTGCAATAAAAACTAATTTTCCAAGACATGTTGCATTTGCAGACATTCGTACAAGTTGGTTAATTATAGCTCAATAGACAAGAAGCCATCACATATCAGTGATAACTTAACAATTTCAGACTAGTCCCAGTCACTTTCTTTTCTAAAGCTCACCGACAGTTGAGACTCTAAGTAGAGGTTTGATTTCAGTCTTGTCAATCACTTAGCTACTAAAAATGCAATGGTTAGGACTGAGTAATGGACTGCCAAGCAGCAAATGTAGCCAATGTTATTAACAGCATTCACAGATTCTCAATTGGATTACCTTAGGCATTGAGAAGCTGTAAATGCAGGTATTTATTCACCCCTTGAATTTAGTGCGCCTTTATATATTTTGGGGTCAGGAATTACAAGATGTTTCAAAGGCTGTGCATTCCCACCCCCCAATCCCCCCTTGCCCCCAGTTTTTTTGCCCCTTTCTTTCTTCCTCTCCTGAAAGTGGCAAGACTTGCTAAGGTTTTAAAGATACTGCCAGATCTCCAGTACCTCACTCAAACAGCCCTTCTTTATGTTTCAGGCTTCACTTGTGAATGCTGGTAAGCTATTCAACTGTGAAGAGCATTAGGGTCAAATCAAATCTTGTTCTCACCTTGTCATACAACTGAGGTCACAGGCTAGGGGTCAGGGAATCATGACTGATTTTTCTAGATGTAGTGGTTTAAATTAATCTCAGAATCTTAAGGCGAATCTCCACTGGCAATCTTCATTACAAGTGTATTTTTTGTCTTTTTATTAGTGAAAACTGGTCATTAAAATAAACAATATAAAACGTTGACTACAGCACTAAATGTGTTGACGGGTTTAGTGGATATTTCTCATTCCGTGCAGTCTTATATCCTTAATAATGGCCCAGATATTCCAATTTCTACGGGTGTGTACGCGTTGTGTACCCACCCGTAGGGACATCGGAAATGCTGGTTTCAGGGGTGCACAGCGCATGCGCTGAAAACTGGCATTTCCGATCTGTCAAGAATGGTCTTGACAGATCCTCCGGCTGCCCTGGAGCAGGGCCTCTGCAGGCGGATAGTTCTGCTTTTTGGAGACCCTCCGCCCGCAGAAAAACCTTACAATTCTTACGCCTGGTAAAAGCAGGGGTAAGGCCTGCTTTTACCAGGATAAGAGTAGAAAAAAAGTTTAAAAAAAATTTTTTTTCACTGATTTATCATTTAAAAAATACTTCTAAAAAAAGGTAAGTTTATTTTTAGCCCCGTAAAATACTTTATTTTTTCAAAAACTTAAATCTTTGTTTAAAATACATAATTTATTGTAATTTCAAGTCATTTAAAAAATGTGATGGGTTTTTAAATTTTTTTTTAAAGTTTTACTATGTTTTTTCATTGATCTCCATTCATATATTTGACAGGCCTTCCTGTCAAATGTATGAAGGGAGATTCCCCTGATTGGCTCCCCATGGCCCACGTGATCCCAGGGACACTGCGAACTACATGCGCCTCTGGGATACGTGGGCCCTGCGCACTTGGAGTTTGGTGAGGCCCAGCATCGGAAGTGTGCGCGTCCCGGGAGCCCTCGGGTAAGGGCGTGATTTTTCCAGATCGCAGGCCTCTACCCGCGGGAGGCCTGCGATTGGAAAATACGGGCCATTGTATACATTTTAGCAGGCTTAGTTCAGATCATTTTTTTCCTCCATTTTATTCAACATGAGTTTTCAGTGAGAATGGAAACTATCTCACTTGCTATGTGTTTCACCTACTGACATCTGGCAATGTATTACATATTATTAAATGGAAGGTTAAGTCCAAAATTCCTGCAAGATTATTGTGCTCTGCAAATAATAAAGATCTAAACTTACTGGACATGAAATGCTGAAAAAAAGGTAAAAATTAGAGCTTGCTCCCAGAATTGATGGAAGTTACTTATCAGTCACACAGACAAACAGCAATGACTTTACTGACATGCGGTACTGTTTTAAATCAGAATCACTTTGTACTGCCTAAGTTCACTGATGTATCCTGGCACACTTTCTATTATCTTTCAGCACACACTCACATATAAAGAAGGAAAAAATTGACCCTCTAACACAGTCACCCCTAAATACCCATAATAAATATCAAAGGAAGTTAATTCTTTAATTTTTTTTTGACAAGTTTGGGAATTATAAAGTTTAGTTTATGAACTTATAAAACTGGAGAATTTATATCCTGTTTTCTGATGCAAGTGCTTTGAGAGGAGAATATATTGAAGCCCTGATTTTGAGAGAACAGAAAAATCAGGGCTGAGCCCACCCATGGCATCGGAACACCCAACCTGTTACCTGACCCTTTGCAAAGCCTCCAATCTGAGCAGTTGTGGGTGTGAGGTCTGAAGCCCAGTTGTCCTTGATGCTGCTGGAATTGGGCGTTTGCACAGGATACCGTGAACAAAATCAGGCAAGATGTATTGGTGGTGTCAAGGGCCCCACTATTTCTATGTTCTGCTTCTGTGTTGGGGTTTCTAATTGGGGTCATGAGCCATGGCTGCATAGGGGTCCCTGTTCTCCCAAAGACATATTCATTTTCTCAGGACCTTCAAATAATCATAGAACCATATAGCACGGAAGGAGGCCATTCAACCCAACGTGCCTGTGCCGGCTCATTGGTAGAGCTATTCAACTCGTCCCACTCACCCACTCTTTTCCCAAAGCCCTGCAAAAATGTTTCCCTTCGGACGCTGTGGACTAATGCATAGTAAAAGCATCCTGGGGACTTCCTGGATTGTGAATTAACATGCAGGATCACATTTCTGTGGTTAGAAACCATCTGCACATTTATGGGGTGGTAACTCTTTCTGATCATCTGTACCTTAGGGTTGTTGATGGCCACATGGAATACATCCATCTAGAATACCCTGGGACTCTTGGGAAGCCTGTCAGCTGGTAAAAGTCTGTGCCTGCTTCAATTTGTGCCTCCTTCACACTAGGAAAGCGATAAAGGTGTTTCCCATGACAAACATGGCAGCAGTCACTTTCTTTATACAACTATGAAGTGCAGATTAGCTATCTGAAAGATATCTCTTGCTATGGCCTGGATCCTTCCTGTTGCATAGAAACTTAGTGCCATTGTGACCTTCACAGCTATGGGAAGAGCTGTCCCAGTCTTTGAGGTTGCCTCTAAGTCATCCCAGAATGGAGCACAGTTAGAAGTGGGGATGGCATAGATGGTGTTCTCTGACATACCCGGGTAGGAGTGGTGTGGCCTATAAAGACAGGTCCTTGGATATTGGCAGGAGCAAGCATACTGCCTGAGGGGATTTTGCACCGGAGATTTTGTCCACAGGTGAAATTGTCCTCCTCAAATTCATGCAGCACAATGGAAACACCCGAAGAGATTCCCATCCTTCCAACTGTGTTCATATAGTAATCTGGGATGTAATGATTAAGTTATCCACCAGATGGAGCCAAAGATTAAGGGATCATATTCACCAGTGTTTAAGGTAATGCCCTGGTACACCAGTTAGTATGGTAATGTGGCATTGCATTATGGGTATGACTCAGAGGGGTTCCTCCATCTTGCATCGTGCAGTTAGAAATACTGTGTTTTGCTTACAGCCTGTAAGAGAGGTTTCTCTGCCACACCGTAGAATTAAACAGTTGGGTTTTCTGCCTAAGAACTCGCTTCGCTCAGTTTCGGACCTTACTACTCGGATATCACATATTGGCGACGAGGGTCAACAGATCACATCTTGAAGAAGAAAAATAAAAGAGCGCTGAATAACCGATCATGGCTGCTATGGTAGGAAAGATCTCTGCTTTTGATGTTCAGACTCAGACCTGGGATGAGTACTGCGAGGTGCTGATGCATTTCTTTGAAGCAAATGATATAGATGATGTCGGAAAAAGGAGAGCTATTTTGCTCACTTCCATGGGAAGTCAGACGTATAGTTTAATAAGAAACTTATGCAGTCCTGCAAAGCCGGGAGACAGTACATTTGCTGAATTAGTGGCCTTGCTGAAGGAACATTTCGATCCCAGACCGAGTGAGATTGTACAGCGTTTCAAATTTAATTCACGGGACAGGAAACCGGAAGAGACTGTATTGGATTATGTAGCAGTGTTGAGAAAATTGGCACACGATTGCAATTACGGGAACAACCTGAAAGACATGCTGAGAGATAGGCTGGTTTGCGGGATAATGGATAATCGAATGCAGAGGAGATTATTGTCCGAGACAGGGCTTATGTATGAAAAAGCATTGGAACTTGCTCAAGCCATAGAGACAGCGAACCGAGATGTAAAAGAAATACAAGGTTCAAACTGGGCTACGACAAAGCAAGTTGGAGGTCAGGTTAATGTGCACAAGTTAAAGTTGCGTCAGAAACCACAACGTGAGCAAGTAAAGGCATGTTATAGATGCAATGGCGATCACCTGGCGAGGGAATGCAGATTTCTGGAGGAAAAGTGCCACAAGTGTGGGAAAAAAGGTCATATAAAACGTGCATGCAGGGCAAAAGCAATCGTGGAGGAATACAAACCAAAAAGGGGGAGGAAAGCAAAACCTAGGAAGAGAAGTGAAAAAACGGAGCACATCACATCAGCGGAGAAGCTGAGAAAGAAGATGACATGTTCATAATGCATAGTATGGCAGAGAACATTCCAAAAGTGGATCCTATCACTTTGCAACTGACAATAAATGACTCTAAGGTCAACTTTGAAGTGGATACAGGATGCGGCATAACCATAATGAACAGGGAGGAGTACTCAAAATTGTGGAACCATGCAAAAGTTCCAGAGTTAAAGTCTTGCTCTATGCAGCTTAAAACATATACCGGTGAATGAGTGGCGACATTGGGTACAGCTACTGTAACTGTGCAACACGGACATCGTGGAACAGCTACCTATAGTTGTAGTATCAGGTTCTGGACCAAACTTGTTAGGTCGGGGCTGGATACAAGAACTTAAATTAGATTGGGGAGCAATAAATAAAATAGAGGGAGGCAAACAATTGTCTTTGCAAGAAGTATTGATTGAACATGAGAACGTGTTCAAGGAAGAACTTGGCACATTTAATGGCCCCCCAGCTAAGATTTATGTCGACAAGGAGGCACTGCCAAGGTTTTTTAAACAACGACCTGTGCCGTATGCTATGAAACTGAAGGTAGAGGCTGAGCTTGACCGTCTTTTGAGAGAGAACATTCTGGAACCCGTGAAATGTTCAGAATGGGCAGCTCCCATTGTACCTATTTTAAAGCCGGACAATTCGGTAAGACTCTGTGGAGATTATAAATTGACAGTAAATAGGGTGTCTAAACTAGAACAGTATCCTATTCCCAAAACAGAGGATCTCTTTGCGAACCTGGCTGGAGGGAAGAAATTCACAAAGCTGGATATGAGTCATGCATACTTGCAGATTACACTAGATGAGGAATCCAAGAAGTATGTAACCATAAATACACACAAGGGTTTGTTTACCTATAACCGCTTACCATTCGGTGTCTCATCTAGTCCAGCTATTTTCCAGAGGACTATCGAGGGTGTACTGCAAGGGATCCCACATGTTTCAATCTATCTGGATGACATTCTGGTGATGGGAAGAACCGACCAGGAGCATCTGAGCACTCAGAGAGGTACTACAAAGATTGGATAAGGCTGGGTTACGGCTCAATAGGAGTAAGTGCACTTTCCTGGGGAATGCGACCGTGTTCCTGGGACACAGTAGACGCTACCGGGCTCCATCCAATCAAGGAGAAGGTACAAGCACTGCAGGAGGCCCCAGCTCCTACCAATGTGACTGAGTTAAAAGCTTACCTGGGACTGCTAAACTATTATAACAGATTTTTACCAAACTTGGCAACAGTGTTAGCACCTCTTCACAAACTTCTGCGCAAGGAATCACAGTGGCAGTGGGGAGAGGAACAGAGGGTTTCATTTGAACAGTCCAAGAAACTGATGCTGTCCTCGGATGTGCTGGTTCACTACAATGCAGAGAAAGACATCATTCTCTCGTGACGCTTCACCTTATGGGGTGGGGGTGATTCTTTCACACAGCTTGGAAGATGGAACAGAAAGACCAATAGGGTTTATGTCTCGAACTCTGACACCGGGGGAAAAAAACTATTCCCAGTTAGATAAAGAGGGGTTAGCAGTAATGTTTGGGTTACAGAGGTTTCACAAGTACATATATGGCAGGAAATTCACCATATGCACCGATCATAAACCTCTTCTATCTCTTTTTAATGAAATGAAAGCAGTACCACAGATGGTGTCACCCCAGATCCAGAGGTGGGCAGTGACGTTGAGGGCATATGAGTATGTCATCGTTTACAAGGCAGGCAAGTACCATGGGAATGCAGATGCCTTGAGCCATCTTCCACTGCCAGGTATACCTATCCGTGCAGCTCCAGAAGACAGAGTTTTGATGTTGGAGGACACGGACACTGAAATTGTGACCGCGGAACAAGTAAGGACATGGACCGGTAAAGATCCAGTACTGTCTAGAGTCCGAGAATATGTGATGAGGGGTTGGCCACAGCATCCGGAAGGGACTGATTTCACACCTTACAGTGTCAGGAAGACAGAGCTGAGTGTGCAGGATGGTTGCGTGTTGTGGGGAGCACGAGTGATTATTCCACAGCCAGCACGACAGTCTATCCTAGGGCAACTACATCAGTGTCATCCTGGAGTTTTGCGTATGAAAGCCTTGGCAAGGAGTTACTTGTGGTGGCCAAAGCTAGATGAGGAGATAGAAAATCTAGTCAAGACATGCAGCACTTGTCAAGTACACAGGAAGGCACCAGCAGCGGCTCCTCTCCACCCCTGGGAGTGGCCGGATAAACCATGGAGAAGATTACATGTAGATTATGCGGGTCCATTCATGGGAAAGATGTTCCTCATAATCATTGATGCACATTCCAAATGGATGGATGTGTATCCTGTAAATTCTGCTTCATCTACTGTTACTATAGACTGCCTGTGTAGGAGTTTTAGTAATCAAGGGCTACCGGAGACCGTAGTAAGTGACAATGCCACGTGTTTTGTGAGTACAGAAACAAAAGAGTTCATGAGAAACAATGGCATAGTGCACATGACCTCAGCTCCACATCATCCGTCTTCAAATGGACTTGGAGAGAGCCGTACAAACATTTAAGGAGATGTTGAAAAAAAGTGCGGAAGGGAGTTTGGCAACCAAGGTGTCACGAGTTCTGTTCAGCTACAGAATAACACCTCAATCTACCACAGGAATCTCCTGCTGAGCTGTTGTTAGGATGTCGACTACGCTCCACTCTTGACCTGGTTCACCCAGACCTTAAAAGGAAGGTGGAAAACCGACAAATCAAACAAAAGGAGAACCATGACAGAAGGACAAAGAGCCGCAGTTTTGGAGAAGGAGATGCGATCCTTACCAGGAATTTCAGTTATGGTCCAAAATGGATTCCTGGCATCATACTCACTGACCGGTCCAGTATCATATACGGTCATGGTGGGAACTGGTCAGGTAGTACGCAGACATGTAGATCAGATACTGACCAGACAAAGGGAAATCGAACTGGAAGTTCCAGAGGAGATGTCGGAGGACAAGTTGGCCCCCAGTTATCCAAATGCATTGGTGGTACCACCACCACGAACAGAGCCAGTTCCACCTGGACCCCTTCATCAAGAGGAAACCATCGTAGCAGAGTCAGATACTCTGAGTACTGCTCAGGAGCAGCAGGTGGCTCTACCACAACCAAGCAGAGACTTGACTGTAAGACGTTCACCAAGGACTCACAAGCCGCCAGAGAGATTGATAACGACCTGCTAGATTCGTGCAGTATGGACTATCGTTAAAGGAGTTTCTTATGGGACTTTTTAAGAATGTTGTTAAGAAATTAATGTAAACTTAAGAGGGGGGAGATATAGTAATCTGGGATGTAATGATTAAGTTATGCACCAGATGGAGCCAAAGATTAAGGGATCATATTCACCAGTGTTTAAGGTAATGTCCTGGTACACCAGTTAGTATGGTAATGTGGCATTGCATTATGGGTATGACTCAGAGGGGTTCCTTCATCTTGCATCGTGCAGTTAGAAATACTGTGTTTTGCTTACAGCCTGTAAGAGAGGTTTCTCTGCCACACCGTAGAATTAAACAGTTGGGTTTTCTGCCTAAGAACTCGCTTCGCTCAGTTTCGGACCTTACTACTCGGATATCACAGTTCAGAATGCAGCAGCAATTACCCAGAATGCAGGGAAGTTTTGTCTAGAAAACGGAAAGTGTCAGCAGAAAAAAACAGAAATGCATCAGCCAAAAAGGCCATGCAAAATGTTAACTGCTCAGTGCAAAAAACCTACAGTTCATTCACAGGACAACAGCCTTGCCTTCAGTATTAGGCTAAAGCAGGCCAAGCCAGTTAATCTGGCATACAACCTTTTTATACGGACGAGGAGTGAACTGAGGAAGGAGCTTTATCCAAAGTTTTTTAATTCAGCGCAAGATCTCATTTGAATCATTTAATATTTAAATTTGTTATTCCACTTGCCTGCAATGTTGCCTCCTCTGGTCCCCAAAACTCAACGCACTATAAATTGGGCACACAAGGTGAGGCACCCTATTTTGCAGTCTACACCCATTCCCGGTAAGGCTCCACACCATCAGCAAAGCCTCAGAGCTTTGGGGAGTAGATGTAAAACAAAGTTTTGTTACTAGAAATCATTTTCCTGGACCCCCATCTGCCGGACACTAAAGAGGAGCAGCGTATCAAAACTGCAGTGCACCTGTCCAACCCAGGGGATCAGCCCTATTTCCTGACTCAGGCCCAATGGCAGCTAAAGCACAGGCCTGCCCCTGGCAGGGCCCAGTGCATGTGGCAGCGTCTGGAATTTCAGGCCTGCAGCTGCCTCTCTAGCCTGGGTGACTGGGTCCTTCTGAGTGCTGACAGAGAGCAGCAGGCAGAAGGGCAGGAATCAATCTGAGATTCCGAGGGGGGGTGGTGGGGTGGGGGGGAGGGTGGCGGAGTCCCCAACCAACACCACCTTTTCTGGGTGCCCAGCAAGCATAGAGGATAGAAAATGAAGCAAGGCGCCAGGGACACCACCTCCTACCTCATAAATGGTATGGTCTGGCCCGCACCATCTGCAGGTGCGGACTAGACTTAGGGTTCCCAACCCTCCCATTGGTATGAACAGGAGTTTCCCAGACTCGGGGTATCTTTCCCGAGCTGTGCTTCCAGTAGCCCGGGAGATCAGCTATTTAAACTTCCCCCCACCCCCCACTCCGTGACGTCACCAGCTGCTGCTGCTAAAGCCTCAGGCTCGGTGACGTCACCCAACCGCCATTGCAGGGATCCGCGATCACATGGAGCACAGTCGATGGGGGGAGGGGACTGGAGAGTCAGGAATCGGGAGGCTCAGGAATCATGGGTGTCCATTCGCGGAGTCTCTGAAATCACTGGGGGGGAGTGCGGGGTCTTGAAATCAGAGGGGGCGGGATTGAAATTGTGTGGCTTGATATCAGGGTGGTCTGAAATCGGGGGGTGAAGAGAAGGAGAATGGGGGATCAAGGAGAGACTGGGGAATCAGCGCTCAGGGAGAGAGATGGGGAATTTGGGGGTGGGAGGTCATGGGAGGGATACAGACTAGTGGTCAGGAGATTGGGGCTCAAGCGAGGGGAAGGAATGGAAATGGGGAGGAGAGGGGAGGGAAATGGGAAAGGGGGGGAGGGAAGTGGAGAGGGGGAGGAGGGAAAGGGGAGGGGGAGGAGGAAAAGGGGAGGGGAAAGGGGGCAGGGGATGGGCTTGGGGAGCAGCATTTCCCACAGAGTTAGGAGCAGCAGCAGCAAGGTGGCGAGTGGGAGCAGAACTGAGAGGGGAACAGCCAGTAAAGAGGTGAGTGAAAACTGATAATCTTTCCCTATTTACCAACAGTAAGGTTATTTCCACTGGTGGGTGAATGGGGAACTAGGGAACGGAAAACATGGATTCTCACTGGAAGAAACAAGGGGGAAGGGAGGAGGAAAGTTCTTGAACTGAGGGCTGTTAGTATAGGGGATACTTCACCACATGTGGTGATTGTGGTTGAGACTAAAACTTCATTTCAAAGCGAATGGGATATATATTTGTAAAGGAGGAATATAAAAAGATTTATGGGATGGAGAATAGGTTACAGGAGAGAGTGCTAGCGCCGGTGGACGACGGCCTCCTCCTGTGCTGTAATTTCTATAATTCTATGAAAACTTTCCTTTATCGAGTCTGAGCTCGGAGTGGTTTAGAAATATTGGTGCTGAGCTGAGATTAGGAAAATGTGCCCTGTGCGATGTACCCCAAACATTGATCCCGCTGCTCTTTGTGCAATCTTTCAGTTTGGTTCAGGTCGGTCTGTGCCACCAGGTTTTGATGTGTGAAGTCCAAGTCCAAATCAGCACTGACAGAGGTTCCCAGTTCAGAGCTGTCACCTTGATACAGAACCTGAGTCCATGGAGATAGGGAGTGAAATCAGGCCTGTTAAAAGTGGCATCAGCTGGGGAGCCTGACCGCACCTTGTGCAGTGCAGAGGGATTCTGGCTATGGTTTCAGAGTGAATATCAATGGGTTGTAGGATTACTACTAGTTACAGGTAGGATATCAGGGCATTATTACCAGTTACATATAGACTGTCAGGGAGTCATTGTATTACTATTGGTTATGAGGGGAACCTGAGTGTTACCACTTTACTATTAGTTATCAGTGCAATTTCAGTGAGGTACCATTAGTTACTGGTGGTATCAAAGTTCCTTCCACCTCTGTTTCTCCGCCTCTGTTGTATCTGTTCAGAGGATGCCACCTTCCATACTAGTGCTTCCGATATGTCTGCCTTTTTCTTCAACCGAGGATTCCCCTCCACCGTGGTTGACATGGCCCTCGGCCGTGTCCATCCCATTTCCTACACTTCTGCCCTCACCTTCCCTTCCAAAACCACAATAGGGTTCTCCTTGTCCTCACCTTCCACTCCACCAGTCTCCACATTCAACGGATCATCCTCCACCATTTCTGTTACCTCCAGTGCGATGCCACCACCAAACACATTTTCCCCTCCCCTCTCCTTTCAGCATTCCGAAGGGACTGTTCCCTCCACAACACCCTGTCCACTCTTTAATCACTCCAAACACCCCCACCCCATCCCACAGCACCTTCCCGTGCAAGCACAGGAGATGTAACACCTGCCCTTTTACCTCCTCCCTTCCCACCGTCCAAGGCCCCAAACACTCCTTCCAGGTGAAAGTGATTTCCTTGTGCTTCTCGCAATTTAGTATACTGTATTCGCTGCTCCCGATGCGGTCTCCTCTACACACCCAAATACTGTAAAACTATTGCACACACTCAAATACTGTGACCCAATTCTCAGCCTCAAATACTGTGAACGCTTTGCGGAACATCTCCGTTCAGTCCATAAGCGTGACCTAGAGCTTCCAGTCACGTCATTTTAATTCTGCACCCCACTGCCACTCTGACCCCTCTATCCTCGGCCTCCTACACTGTTTCAATGAAGCTCTAGGAACAGCACCTCATCTTTCTATTAGGCACGTTACAACCTTATGGACTCAACATTGAGGTTAACAATTTCACATCATGACCACTGCTCCCATTTTTCAGACAGCAGGTGCTGGTAATGGTTCTGCTGTTGCCATTTACAGCTCCTCCAGACCCATCTTTTGTTTCTTTTATTGTCCCATTACCATCTCTTTTTGCCTTGCACCATCATACCTTCTGTCATTTTATCTCTCCTGCCTTCCACCCTATCACAGACCTTCCCTTTTGGTCTTTCCTCCCCTCCCCTCTTTCCTTGCCTCTGTACTTGCTTAAAACCGGTTAAATCTGTAACTTTTTCCAGTTCTGATGAAAGGTCATCGACCTGAAACATTAACTCTGTTGCTCTTTCTACCAATGCTGCCTGACCTGCTGAGTGTTTCCAGCATTTTGTTTTTATTTCAGATTTTCAACATCCGCAGTATTTTGCTTTTCCTTCCACCTCTGGTTTCCCCTCTGCGAATCGTTCCCCCACCTTCGGATTCCCAGCCCTCTGTTTCCCCTCTTCCCCTTTAGCTCCTTTGATCTATCCAGAATATCTAACTTACCATCTCCATATTAAGTGATTTGGGGCTAGAAATTTGTTTTGGATGGTGCAGAATGGTCGGTGCGAGGCTCGAGGCTTGACCCAAGTTGGGCCTCAGGCTTCATCAGCATATTTATGGTGAGCTTAGGATGTCAATCAGAGACCCAGAAGCAGCTTGACAGTTTGAAGAGGATAATTTTGTCCAGCTGCCTTAGTGACAGCAGCCCTCAGTAAATTCTGAGTGGGGTGGGATAAGAACGGAATGGGGGCTAGCGTGGGCCAGCAATAGTGCTTTGGAACCTGGAGAGGCACTTCTGACCCCAGCTCCACATGAAGGTCAGATTAAAAGAAAATACTTGTTTGGTGGCAGCTTCTTGCAGTCCCTTTACGTACCAATGGTTGGGCTGCTGAAGAAGCCAAAACCTGAGCAGAGCATGCCCGATGCATACTCCTCTCAGTCCTAATGAAATTCTGTGAGAAATATGTTCATTAACATATGCAAGGGGCCCAACGCCTGTTTTAGGTGGCCTCCAGGGGTGCCTGAATAGCACCTGGCCCAATATGGCATCGAATGTATTTCACACACCCTTGGAGGCGGGACACAGCACCAGAAAATTGGTGCCTTTTGTGCCCATTCTGTGCCCAAAAAAGTACAGTCCAATATCTACCCCTTAATTCTTTCTTAAGAGTTGAGTGTCCTATGCTCAACTACTTTTCCTGATTACCCATTCCCTGCATTCTGGAATTTTCTTCCTGGCTAAACCGCTTCCTTTGCTAAATCTCTCCTCGCCTTCAAAGGCCTCCTCAAAATCTGCCTCTTCAGCTTTGCCTTCAATCATTTCCCCTAACTCCTCTTCTGTTTCCCTGGTTAGTGTCTGATTTGCCTCCATCCCTCCTTCTGTAGCATCTTGGAACATTCACTCGGTTAAAGGCACCACATAAGTGTAAGTTGTTGTTAGCCTTTGTTGAGGTAACTTTGTTGGACTGCTCTCCTAGTGTGAACTGATTGGCAGGTGTCCAACTCTTACAGTAGCAGCCAATTCCTGCTCCAAACCACACGGAGCAATAGCCAAGCAAAGCAGCCGAAAATATGGCAAGTGATCTGACCCAAAGTTACCAATTTAATGCCAAATGGCTTGGATGGAAAACCTGTCTCGCTGTTCTGCTGATGTCTGGACCAGCGAGGAAAATCTCAGACAGAAACAAATGAAGAAAAACAAAAATGTATGAAGAATAACGAGAATGAGGAGAAGGAATGAAATAAGGGGTATTCGGTGAGATAACAAATAGGACACATGGAATACTCAGCATGAGGGACTGACCATGTAATTCATTATTATACTCAGCAATAAATAATAAACCCAATATCACAAGTGGAGATCTGGTCAGTTCTTCCAAAGGGTATGATTGTAATGTTTCGAGTAAAATCAATAGCTTTTCACTCTATGTTCTAAACTAACTGACAGGCTTTCAGCCAAACAGGATACATTGCAAAGTACCACGTAGAGAGCATTTCTGAGTGTTACATCGAGTTTACAGCACAGAAACAGGCCATTTGCCCCAGCTGGTCAATGCCGACATTTATGCTCCACATGAGCCTCCTCCCACCCTTCCCCATCTAACCCTATCAGTATGCACTTCTATTCCTTTCTCACTCATGTGCTTATATAGCTTCCCCTTAAATGCATTTGGCCTCAACTACTCCTGTGGTAGCAAGTTCCATATTTTAACCACTGTCTGGTTAAAGAACATGCTCCTGAGTTCCCTGTTGGATTTATCAGTGACTATCTTATATTTATGCTCTCGTTTTGGTCTCCCCCACAAGTGGAAACATTTTCTCCACTTCTACCCTATCAAACCCTTTCATTATCTTAAAGATCTCTATCAAGTCACCCCCTCAACCTTCTTTTTTTCTAGAGAAAAGAGCCCCAGCCTGATCAGTCTTTTGTGATAGTTAAAACCTCTCGGTTCTGGTATCATCCTTGTGAATCTTTATTGCACCTTTCCAATGCCTCTATATCCTTTCCATAATATGGAGACCAGAACTGTGCACATTATTTCAAGTGTGGTCTAACCAATGTTCTATAAAAGTTTAACATAACTTCTCTGCTTTTCATCCCTGCCCTCTGGAAATGAACCTGTGTTGCTACTTTTAATGATTTCTGCACCTGTACCCTTAGATCCCTTTTGCTCCTCTACCCTATTTAGACTCTTATTATCCAAGTAAAACATGGATTCCTTATTCTTCCTACCAAAATGCAACACCTCACACTTATCTATACAGGTAGACTATCCCTTATCCGCACTTCCGAAAACCGAAAACCTCTGAAAACCGAAAGTTTTTTCATGGAGCGTAACTAGAGTATTTATGGTCTATATTTATCCCACTATTTAATTTACCAAATTATTATTGTACAAATAAACTGTAATACTATTTAGTCTTTATTTATCCCACTCAGTGTGAATATTCATAAGGTTCGCTGCAGAAATATTAATGTGTTTGCTTACGGGGTGCTGCCCAGACCCCCGCTAGGACGTTACATATTGATTCTGAATACCATTCTGAAATCCGAAAAATTCCGAATTCCGAAAAACATCTGGTCCCAAGGGTTTCGGATAAGGGATAGTGCACCTGTATTGAAATTCATTTGTCAGTTTCATGCCCATTCTGCAAGTTTATTAATGTCTTCTTGTATTGTGTTGCATTTTTAAAATATTAACTACACCCCCCAATTTGGTGTAGTCTGCAAATTTTGAAATTGTACCTCCAATTTCCGAGTCCAATTTGTTAATGTAAATTACGTAGGTGCATCCATGTCTTGGTGTTTTTCCAAATTACTGGGGGAAAGGAATAGTATTGGAGAAGGAAGATCAGGTGAAATTGATACAAAATCCAAACAAACGCTATTTTATGATGCCAACATGTTTCAGGCAGCTATGATTTCCTATTACATATCAGTGCTCTAAAGTTAATAGTGTTGGTTTTGATTGTCATAAGCATGTGGTTTTATGTAGCAGGTTCAAAATAGTCAAAAATTCTCTAGCCAACAATCACACCTGCAGGACAAATAGGCTTTCTACTGATTTGGCTTTGCTCTCTCACTGAAATGGACAATATTCTGTCTGTCGACCTGGAGAATGTGTCGGCAATACAAATGTAAAGATTCAGTACAGCTAGACACAGCAAAAATCTGAAATATCCTATTAACAGGTGCACTGCATATAATCACAGGATGTATAACAATTATTTAGAATCCATTTTTCAAGACAAGAAACAAACATTGTCCCTGTGCAAATTTATTGAGCTATTGTCAGTAATTTTCTTACTTTTGTAATGCAATCTCTCTACTTTTCAAATGCCAAACCAAAAGATACTGGCCCCGATTTTCGGCTTGTGTGGGAAATGGTCGGATTTCCCCGAATGTGGGGTTTCTGACACACAAAAAAAAAGTGTCAGCCAGCCCCATGCAATTTTCCCTCAATTGGCCAATTAATTCCCAGCATGTGGGAAGCCTTGCTAATTGTCTAAATCGAGTCAGAAATCCCCACAGTATGATGTCATCATTCGTGGTACTTTCAAGGTCCATGGCAAGCACTGCATCCTCTGAAGGCTTCCAAATGAACCATACAGGATGGCAGAGGAGCCTGCAGCAGCTGTGGCCAGTGCCAGACCCCGAGCTGCCTTCAAATTCGATGAGGCTTCACTGCAGGCATTATTGGATGGGGTTAGGGCCCACAGGAAGGTCCTCTTCCCTAGGTCAGGGAGGAAGAGGCCTCACACTGAGACCAATGCTGCATGGATGCAGGTGTCAGCAGATGCCAACTCGCTGGGAGTCACCAGAGGAACCTTGGCATTACATCTGTAACTCCTTCCTTTACTCCCCCACAGTACCATCCAGAGCCCCCGTCCTCACTGTGGAGGAGGAAGAGGCTGTGCAGCCAGACTCCTCAGAGGAAGCTCCAACCTCTGAGGGTGCAGTGTCAGCAGAAGTAAGCGCACCCAGCACCAGCGCAGACACTCACACCTCGGGGGGACCTTTGGGACATAGAGTAGTGTTGTCACCTGGTGTTTCACAACTGACAAGTGAGCCTCAGCAGATTCTGGAGACAAGGACAGCAGTGGAGAGTCCTCGTCGGAGGGCGCAGGGCTCTGCCAGCTCAGCTCAGCTGCGCTGCATCTCGACCCTCTGCCTCTGGGTCCATCCGCAAGAGAAGAGGTGATGGATCTCCATGCACAGATGCAGGAGTCTCTGGCAGGTTTTGTCTCCAGGGTCGCTGCGAGTGTGGAGCGAATGGAGGAGTCCATAGTGACCATGAGCAGAGCCTTTGTGGAGTCATTGGTGCATGAACGCAGCACCATGGAAAGGTTGGCAACCTCCATGGAGGAGATAACTCGCCAGCATACAGAAAACATGGTGAGTGCTCATAAGAGAATGACATCTCTTGAGGAGCGTTGGCCATCTGTTGAACAGAGAAACCAGATCTTCATGGAAGTCCTTCTGAGTAGGACTGCCAGTGCAGAAACGGGTCCCACTGGCCCCCTAAAGCGCAGCAAGGTGCTCTCAAGCCACTTCCAAGCGCTGGCCCCTTCTGGCTTGTGCAGCTTCAGGTGAGTGAGCAGCAGCCTGGTGCTCCTGGTAATCATCCTGCTGTTCCTGGTTCTGCTGCTGCCACCTCTGCTGTTGGAGATCCTCTAATGCCAGGAAGGGAAGGTGCCAAAGGCCTCCCATGCTTCTAGTAAATGGCTCGGTTGAGGAGGTCCTGAGTTAGGGTGGTGAGAGGGGCTTCCCAGGAGCTCACACTGAAGAAGTGTGTGAGGCTCCAACTTTCTGCAGCTGCTCCTAAGGCTTCAAATAGTTCCCCCAAGCCTTGATCAACAAGGTCCTGCAGCCTGCAAATGCTGCCTCTTTAAATATCTTCAGCCCTCAGCGACCTGCTGCTGCAAGCAAGCAAGCCAGCTGTTTTCACTGCAGCTCTCATCGGCGGGGTTCCCCGCAGGTGGGTTTCAGGTGGGGAAAGCCCCAAAGTCGCAATGGCACGGGAAAATCGTCCTTAACAAGGTGATCATTGGTGATTAGTGTGCCGATGAGCAGTCCCGCCAGTGACAGGCAGGACTGAAGCGGGGCGCGTGGAAACGGCGGTCCGAAAGTCGGACGGGACGGGGAATCAGGCGGGGGGGGGTCCCCGACCCGCTTTTTCTGCGATTTTCGGACCACGGCCGCATGAAAAGCCGCCCGACAGCTGCCCGAAAATCAGGGCCACTGTCTTTCTGCTTTTACACCCTTCCAAGTAACAGGATAACGCACGGAAAATATTTTCCTTCATTATGAATTAATTTCATGGCAGTTGTCTGTTAACTGTGGTGTATGTGCCTTTAAGAGCAATTATGGTGTATGTGCCTTTAAGAGCCCCAGGTGTGCGTAATGCCGGTAATTGCCACTTGGGCTATATAAGCCTGTGTATTGTGTATATCCTTTAGAAACCCCCCCCCCCAGACTTGCTTAGTAAATATCTATGAACCAACTCCTGTCTTCAGTGTCTTTATCTACACACGGACACTACAGTGGCGACGAAGTGGAAACGGACTTACCTGCAATTCGGCAGCACCTCAAGGACATCGATTCCTCCAGCGTCCAGAAGACTCAAGGAAGTAAGAGAAACTGTGGTTTCACCAGCTGGCCAAGCTGGTGACAGGTACTGCGCTAATCCTTCCTGGGCGTCAGGCTGGAGCTCCAGCGGCGGGCTCTACAGCTGAGACAGGCAGCGAAATCGGAGGCAAGCAATAACGGACTGGGAGGGTGCACTCGAGAGACGGCCGGCGCGGCAAGCAGGTCAGCGTTTAGACCTCCGTCGGGAACGAGTCTCCAACAGTGAATAAACGGAAACCACAGTAAAACAGCGTTGTTATCGGTAGCAGCGGCGGGAAAGCGCGGGAAGCGCCATATCGTTGCTACAGAGAGAAAAAAAAGGCGCGGGAAACGCCATATCTTTTCTGAAATGCCTAAATCTGGTAATATTGAGGCTTTTGATGGCGAAATAGAAGATTGGACCACATACGTGGAAAGAGTAGAGGTTTATTGCACTGCAAATGGAATAACAGATGAAAAAAAAGCTTCAGTACTTCTGAACTTAATGGGCGCGAAGACATACGGGCTGTTACGAAATTTAATCACTCCAGCCAAACCAAAGGACAAGACTTTTAAAGAAATTGTTGATACCCTGCAGGAGCATTTAAACCCAACACCGCTGCTGATAGCGGAACGATTCAAGTTCTTCAAGAGAAATCAACACAAGAATGAAAGTAACGCTGATTACCTAACCGAATTAAGAAAGCTATCAAAGTACTGCCAATTCGGAGCAGGACTATCGGATTATCTTCGAGACAAATTTGTTTGCGGTCTCTTAAGTGAAGGAACACAAAAAAGACTGCTTTCTGAAAAAGATTTAACATTGGACAAAGCTTTCAGTATGGCTGTATCATACGAAGCAGCAGCAAAAGGAGCTGCAGAGATACAACAAGAGACACAAGACTTCGGCACCCATAAAATGACACAGGAGTTCGGAAGATGTTATCGCTGCGGCAGATCCACCCATAACCAGAGGGACTGCTGGTTCAAGGGCAAAGCATGCAGGCAATGTGGTAAGATTGGACACATTGCACGGGTATGCCAATCTGGACAAAATAAATCCACTGACAGAAAACAAAAAATCAATAAAGAAAAGTACAGGAAGGTACAAATGATGACGGACAATAGCTCCGAAGACCAGAATAGCGATAGCGACTCCGGAAACAAGAGACTAAGCTGTCTCAAATTACATAATGTACTTGCCAAAGAGGATTACCAAACCATTTGGGTTACCCTCACAATAGCAGGGTCCCCAGTTAAAATGGAGCTAGATACAGGATCAGCTCTAACCGTAATAAATCGACGAGATTACGAGAGGCTATTTTCGCATATACCTCTAAAAGACACATCCATTATCTTAAAAACATATACGGGGCAGAAAGTCTACCCCAAAGGAAAAATAAGGGTGCCTGTGGTATACAACGGCAAAGAAATACAAAAGTTGTATTTATACATTCTACAAGATGGTGGTCCACCGTTGTTGGGACGTGAATGGATAAGGAAGATACGTTTAGACTGGCACTCCATTCAGGCACTGACGGTGACCAGTAAGGAAAAAAACAATGATGACATCATACCTGAACGATTAAAAGACATCTTGGCCAACGCCAAAGAAGTGTTTCAAGAGAAACTAGGAACCTTGAAAGGCATCACCGCCTCAATAAAAGTGGAAGATACAGCAATTCCAAAATTTTTTAAGGCAAGACGCAATACGTCCGGCAGTCGAGGCAGAGCTGAAGAATTTGGAAAAGGCAGGCGTATTATCCAAAATAGATTGGAGCGAATGGGCAACACCCATCGTTCCAGTCATGAAAAAAACATTGAAAAATAACTCTGAGGAACAGAAAAAAATTCGCATCTGTGGGGACTTTAAGGTGACTGTAAACCCGGTCCTTCACACGGTACAGTATCCTCTTCCGAGGATAGAAGATATTTTCGCCTCACTATCCGGAGGGAAACGTTTCACAAAAATTGACTTGGCACAGGCATATCTACAGATGGAGGTTGAGGAGACCTCTAAAAAGTATCTCACAATAAACACACACAAAGGCCTGTACCAGTACAATCGACTGGTTTTTGGAATAGCATCAGCTCCAGCTATCTGGCAAAGAGCTATGGAGCAAGTCCTGCAAGGGATTCCGGGGACTCAATGCTACCTAGACGACATCCTTATAACAGGAGAAAACGACAACGAGCACCTTGCCAATTTGGAGCAGGTGCTCACTAGGCTGAAAGAATGGGGCCTATGAGCAAATCGCCCCAAGTGCGAATTTTTCCAAAATCAGATATCATATTGTGGCCACATAATTAATAAGGAAGGGTTGCATAAGTCACCTGAAAAAATTGAAGCAGTTATAAAAGCCCCAGCACCTGAAAATGTTTCACAATTAAGGTCATTCCTGGGATTAATAAATTACTATCATAAATTTTTACCGAACTTATCAACTATTCTACACCCTCTTAATGATCTTCTACAGACAGGAGTGATTTGGAAATGGAACGAAGACTGTAAACGTGCCTTCCATAAATGTAAAGACTTAATCACATCCGAGAAAATTTTGGCTCATTACAACCCATCACTACCAATCAGACTGGCGTGCGATGCATCCCCTTACGGCATAGGAGCGGTATTGTCCCATAGATTCCCTGATGGCTCGGAACGGCCGATAGCTTTTGCGTCACGCTCATTGAACTCAGCTGAGCGTAACTATGCCCAGATAGACAGGGAAGCACTCAGCCTGGTATGGGGAGTGAAGAAATGCAACCATTACCTACACGGACAAAAATTTACCTTGCTGACTGACCATCAACCCCTCATCTCCATATTCAACCCTAAAAAAAGGTGTCCCCATTATGACGGCACAAAGACTACAGAGGTGGTCCCTTTTTCTAGGGGCGCACCAATACAACATTGAATACAAAGGGTCAAAACAGCATGGGAATGCTGACGGTTTATCACGCCTACCATTGCCAATGATAGAAGAGGCACCTACAGTAGACCCAGTAGAGATATTCCACTCTACCATAGTGGAATGTCTACCGGTGACAAATTCTGCCATTGAAAGGGAGACAAGAAATGACCCTACTCTCTCACGGGTCTACGATTTAACAGTGAAGGGATGGCCAGCACATGGCGAACCACTGTTGCCAGCATTCTCGCAAAGAAGAGAACAGCTGTCAGTGTGCCGAGGAACCTTGATGTGTGGATCCAGAGTGGTGATTCCACCCAAACTCCAGGATAAAGTGCTAAAGGAGCTTCATGAGGGGCATCTGGGTGGAGTGAAAATGAAGAACCTAGCTAGGGCGTTTGTATGGTGGCCAGATATCGATGGAGACATCGAAGACATGACCAAGAGCTGCCTAGGATGCCAGAAGGTCCAAAATGCTCCGCCACAGGCCCCTCTACATCCATGGGAGTGGCCCTCATCTCCCTGGCAAAGGGTGCACATCGACTTTGCTGGTCCATTTATGGACTCAATGTTCTTAATCGCAGTTGATGCACACTCCAAGTGGCCGGAGGTAATAAAGATGTCCTCCACCACCACGGAAAAAACCATCACAGTATTAAGGACCATATTTGCCAGGAATGGGCTGCCGGAGCAGATATGTTCTGATAATGGACCGCAATTTGTGTCCGAAGAATTCAGAAAGTTCTTAAAGAACAATGGGGTAAAGCACTACACGTCCGCCCCATACCATCCCGCCACCAATGGATTGGCTGAAAGGTTTGTCCAGACCTTCAAGAAGGCCATCAAGGCCATGGGTAATGAAGACATAAAACTTCAGCACAAGGCAGCACGGTGGCATAGTGGTTAGCACTGTTGCCTCACAGCGCCAGGGACCCGGGTTCGAATCCGGCCTCGGGCGACTGTCTGTGTGGAGTTTGCACATTCTCCCCGTGTTTGCGTGGGTTTTCTCCGGGTGCTCCGGTTTCCACCCACAGTCCAAAGATGTGCGGGTTAAGTTGATTGGCTATGATAAATTGACCCTTAGTGTTAGGGGGATTAAATACGTGGGGTTACAGGGATAGGATGGGATATATGTTGGTGTAGGGGTTACGGGGATCGGGTGGGATATGTGTCGGTGCAGGCTCGATGGGCCGAAATGGCCTCTATCTGCACTGTGGGGTTTCTGTGATTCTGTGATTCTGTGAAGGTGGATAACTTCTTATTTGCATATAGGAATGCAACGCATATGGTTACTAACCAAACTCCCGCCATGATGTTCTACAATAGAAACCTAAGATGCCAGCTGGATTTGGTCAAGCCCAACATCCGAAGGGACGTGGAGAACCGGCAGTTTCAGGGCATGAATGAAAGGCCAACTAGGGCCTTCCAGATAGGCCAACCGGTTTTGGCCCGGGACTACCGTACCGAGAAATGGCAGCCTGGAACTATCTGCACACGATTAGGACCACTGATGTATACCGTGGACATCGGAGACAGCATAATAAGGCACCATGCTGACCAAATCATCAAGTCATCCGAAAAGGGACAACCTACACCACCACTCTATACATCTAACGATGAAGTAGAGATACCCATATCTACCTCCGATCCGGTGATACTGGAGCCCGATGAACCCGACACTGGCCTTCAAGCTGAATCAGCCTTGCCAGAAGAACCTACTACACCACCAGAAACTACTACACCCCCGAGGCGTTATCCGGACCGAGTCAGGAAGCCTCCTGAGAGACTAACTTATAATTAATTAATACAGCAATGTATATTATTTTGCATATAACATGTAATTAATAATTACTTAAAATATGATGTACTAGTTAGCTAGAAGGGGAGGAATTGTGGTGTATGTGCCTTTAAGAGCAATTATGGTGTATGTGCCTTTAAGAGCCCCGGGTGTGCGTAATGCCGGTAATTGCCACTTGGGCTATATAAGCCTGTGTATTGTGTATATCCTTTAGAACCCCCCCCCAGACTTGCTTAGTAAATACCTATGAACCAACTCCTGTCTTCAGTGTCTTTATCTACACACGAACACTACACTAAAGCCAGTGTATAAATAAGGATAAATGTACACTTTATTATTTCTGATTTTGAAAATGCGCTTAAAACATCTCAAAATATTGGCTTTGTGTGTGAAAAGGATATTATTAGTTTCCTAGGTGCTGAATGGTGTCCAATAATTGGTAAATGAAGGAGCTTACATCACATTTTTCCCATTAAAATCTTCACTTTTTACTTTCATGCCACTGGATGTCAAGCACAAATCATTGACAGCCTTGCTTCTCCCCACAAGAATATGATATTTCTCAAGGAAATGGTCCTTTCCAAGCCATTTATAGACCACAGCCCTCTGCATCCTCCGAGAAGGATTGGCAGCTGTTGCTGGGCTTCTCGGGGCATTAATTTAGCCAGAACTAAGGATTCAGGAAATGCAATGAAATACAATTCATCCCCTTGATGTAACCTTCATGTAGTCTGTCAGTGGACTTGTGGATCAACATATACCCTGGCATACTGCATGGCATAGATCATTACAGCATTAATGTTGCTCCCATTTGGCCTCTAATGGTGCCCACCATCAGCCACCTGGCACAACCCTGAGTTACTGTTCCTTTCATACTGTGATTCAAGTGGTTCATTCATTAATCTGTAAATAACGGTAAGGATAGATAATTGCAATGTCTTGTCATACTTATTAAAATAAATTCGCTAGAAAGTAAATGTCTTTATTGTGAATCTGACTATAATGATTGTTTTCTAGTTTAAATCACATTATTATTGTCTATCTATAAGTCCACTGACAGACTATATGAAGGTTACATCAAGGGAATGAATTATATTTCATTATATTTTTTGGATCCTCAGTTCTGGCCAAGTTAATGCCCTAGAAGCCCATGCAACAGCTGTCGATCATTCTCCAAGAAGGCAGAAGGTGCTGGTGTTTAAATGGCTTGGAGAAGGCCATTTTAGTTCTGGCAAGCAAAATAACAACATCACAATTACAATTCAAATAATCAGTATGCAGGGCATACAATCATTAAGTTACTGGAATCAAGTTACAAACATTGGGGCCAAACGTCTGCGGGGGCCATTTATGCTGCAGTAACACTGGCAGGGCAGGACTTCCATCCACAGTCAAGTATGCTGCTGACCCTGCTGTAATCTACAGGGTCAACTCATTTAAATACAGGTTGGTGGGAGTAAATTGGTGGTGCTGGTAGCGGGGATTTAAAAGTCTGCAGCAACTTCAGGGGGTAGCAGATTGCTGGAGGGCGATCAAGTAAATGGTATGTTTTTATTCCTGCAACTTTTAACAAGTATATTAAGCTGCAGTGATTTCATACCAAAGGAATCCTTGTGCTTTCTCAAGACTTAATTGTGGCTTCCACATCATGCGCTGGGAAATCATAAGGAAGGGCGCAGGCAAGTGACGGCAGAAGAAGGTGAGCCCACAAATTTCCAGATGTGGGTTTACAGAGGCTCGAAGGATGAAATCCCCCAGAGGAGAGATCGCCTGCAGTGCTTGCAGGGAAGGAGGCCACTGAAAGCAGTGACCAGAGCCATGTACAGAGAGGTGGCGGTGGTGCTGAGTGCCATCTCGCTCACACCCAGGGCAGCTGATCCGTACAGCAAAAGCAGAGTGATGAAGGCTCAGTTAACACACACTCGCTTATAACTTGATGGGCTCCCTCCTTGGGATGTGCAACTCTTCCTTCTCATAGGTAGTTAGAGATCTCAGGAGTGGGGGTCCGCGAGCTGTGGCTGATCTTGCCTGGGCTGCCTTATCTTGGGAGAAGGCAAAAGGGCCAAATTACCTTCAGTGCAGACATGCTGTAAAACCTAGGTATCTGCAGGCAGCCCATAATGGGCATGATGACAGATGCATGCTATGCTCGCAGCACATGCCGACAGTGTATATTGAAAACTACAGACTCCTAACCTGTGAATTTCCATCCATTAATTTTGATAGACAGAAGATCATGGGTTGGGAGTGCACAAGTTTGTGATATGCTGGTGCTGGGTGCGCAGAAGTAGAATTGTTAGTCCGGCAACAATAATCTCTGTGTGATTCAGGCCCGAGTGGTTTTAAACAACAAGCTTTAATATACATTGACTAATAACAGTATTATTTTTTACAACTGTTCTACAGCATTGCATTAAATGGCGAGCAATTAATAGAACCTGTTTCCTCCAAGAAGTCCCGTTCAAGTTGATCAGACTTGTAACCCTCATGGGTCACCATTATGGCGAATGGACTTCCGACTGTCCCAAGAGCACTCTAACTTTGAGAGGATACAGGTCCCATTCTTCTACTATTTGGCTACCTTGGGCTGTAACAGTATGCATAGGTGCGCGTTTGCTGTATTTAGGTGTTTACCCTACTTCTAATCTTTCGGCCTCCACCTTTATTCTACAAGCTTTGTTTATTATACTTTAAAGGCGTAGGCCAAGTGGCCTTGCAGGCTTTCATAGTTCTGATTGCCTCAGAAGTCTCTCAGTGCTATCTTTTACTGTGGTATGTGGTGTCTTATCAACTGCCCCCTGATCTCGGGGCCTGATTCTCATGGCTCAGCTCGTTTCGTTCACACGAGGGAAAAGCTTTCCCTTTTTTCCGCATTCACTCTCTGGCTAAAATGCTAAAGCAAAGTATGCTGGGATACTTAGAATATTTTAAAGTGGTTTAAATGGTCAAACAGAAGCTAACCATGGAAACTGTAGTGGGGTCAGCACTCATGACATTGAGTGAGTGGATGTCCCGCCCCACCACACTTATAGCAGGGATTGCGCCTGCAGAAAATGTAGGCTTTGTTTGTATTATCGAATAAGAAAATGACAAAACCCAGATTAAAGTGGCACCTAGAGACATGTTGTAACAGATGTCTGGAAACTAACGCCACATACTTAGGTCAACCAAAAAGATACTCCAGTTTACATTCCGCCAACTAAGTTAACAGGGTCATTAGTGTTAATATTGTTCAGACCTGAAAAAGACAACAAGTAACCCAATGTTATTCTCTGTGCAGGATGTTTTAAGGAAATTCATCTTCCCCAAAAATCATTTTCCAGAATAACCAGACAAGAGACATGAAATTATGCTGTGTGACACTACTGTGAAAACACTAACATGTTCATCTGAGATTGCCTTCCCCACTATTTTAGTGAAGCTATATATAAATGGGTTAATGTCACAGTCAAAATAGCAGAAGGAGGAATTTCAAGTGAACACAGGCATTTGAAGATCAGTATTACACGGCATGATTTCAAAGCTCCATAGAACAGGCAATTAAATAGTTAGACAAAGGCAACACAGCTTGGAGACACCAGAATCATTTGACATAATACTGTATTCATGCAGAAAGAATTCTTTCTCTTTTTCTCGCCAGTTTTTCCAATATCTTTTTCCTCTCTCAAACATTGATTCCTTACTGGTGTATGGTTGCCCCAGTGCTGGTTGCCATTTGATACCTTGCCCAAGTGACCATTTTTCATATGTGAGCCTTGAGCTGACAGGGAGAGGTTTTCCAAACATATCAGTGGTGAGGACCCTTGCCTGTCGCCAGTGCATATTGGAAAATCGCAGGCCATTGCCCATGAGTTTCCCATATGCATTGGTGCTGGGCAAGGTTCCTAACTGCTGGTGCATACATGGAAAATTTAGGCTTGAATGTCAGTCGGCTACTTAACTGCAGAGGGCATTATGGTCAAGCTTAAGCATTTATTCATCCAATGTCCACACACCTCCACTTCCAGCAGAAATCACTCCCATATTTTCCCCTCCCTAACTCTAGGGCGCTGAAGCCAATTGTAGTGCCTTGCCATTGCTTCAGCTGAGATTAACTAACTCGGCTTGGACTGGGGTTTGAACTAGTGACCTTCTGGACTGGCTTTGTTACTGATTGGATAAACTTGTTGAACCGTCGGGAGAGGTGCAGCTTGGAATTTAAATTATTTCTTTCCCCCATAGCTTTTATTGTCACTTTTTGTGCTGAGCAAGTAGAGATGTCGATATTTGTGCTTGAACTATTCTTCTGCCTTTTGTTTCTGTGGTGCACCACAGTGATGATTAACCTCAACCTCAAAAAAGTACCAGTGTGACATCTGCTGGTCTCACATTCAACATACTGAGTTCTCTGAGTAAGTTTGCCAATTAGTGTTGATTTATGGTTAATTTTGTGCTGCGGAAATAGGTTTGGACTCCCTCTTGCATATGGGATCTTTGCAGTTATCAAAAAGAGTAGCTTTTATCCCATTAGTCTGAGGTGGATTAGAAAACGGTCCCAGAGGTGAAAGGACAGTGATCTAATTCAGTCCATCAACTATATTATGAGGAGAAATCAAATTAAAAACACCCTGTTATCAGGTTGACATATCGCTTTCATATAAGTTGAGGCAGGCAGCAGCATTATTGATAAACTAGACAACAGTCACAGTATTTTCAAAAGGCTTTTTTTTATTTTGTTTTCAATTAAGTCACCCATGTGTGGAAACTGAAATCAGGCTGCTTCTCAGGATGCTGATAGTAGAGATTTCATAAGAGAACATTTTGACAACTTAATGGGTAAAAATCAGAAACTAGATCATCTTTCATCTCTGAGGAGGTACTAAGAAATTGAATATAATTCAGACAAAAATCTAGAAACAATTTCCTTCCAAATGTTTGCAAACCTGGAAAAACAATAGAGGCTAGAAATGACTATTGGTGACAGTTGTACCAAACGGTTACCATATTTGTAGGGCATTGCTCTATCCGCAATTTAACAGAGATAAGATTAACGCCTCCAATAAAACATGCTAATTTTTTGTTCACTATTATTTCCAGCAGTAGCCTAGACTTTCTGCTGGATTTACACCAATTACCTGTCGTAAATCTAGCCGAATGCGGCAGTATCTTCTTCAGGAGATGCTCTGCAGGCTACTGCTCGCCCGATGTCACTTCTGACTTTTTTTTGCCTTAAGTGTCATCGGGCGTAAAGTACCTTTGACCAGATATGGGTGAGTGTATTATAATTACACACAAGTGACAGGAATATGTCATACAATGCACTTCTCATCGCTTGCGCTGTAGCAATGTGGGGCACAAGGGATGCCAATTCGCCCCTAGCATCCAGCATTAATAAGGATGGTGGAGGGAGGACTTCATAACTTAAAGGACAGAAAACCAAAACCATCCCTTTCAGGTGGACTCCCTGGCAAATTACCCTGACCCTGGAAAATCAGCCAGGTTCAAAGATGCATCCTTGTGGCAGCTGGAAGTCCTACCATCGCTAAAGCAGAACATCTTGGCCAGTCCAGTAATTTTTACATTTATATTTTTACAATCCATTTGAAAATGTGTCACTAATAAGGAATTAAAAATAAACCTATGTGAATGACATGTAAAATGTTTATCAGGAATTGAAAAGTAAAACTGTAACCCATTTATTGAATAGTTCAGAACTTCCATTTTTCAATAATAAGACTTCATGGCCGTACATGTGTTCCTGTCTGCACACATTTAATTATTATGCAAATTCTGTGGGAACATTTCAGCAAGCCAACAGCCAAGAAGCCTTTGAATTCATGAATACCTAATTACATTAATGAGTTTCACACACAAGGCTGTTTTTGCTATGGAGCTGAATACTCAAGAGTAACCAATAAGGTAGTGACAAATTCAAGAAGTCCAGGTCCTTTTCTTAGTAAGAAGTGATCCAAATCTGGTGGGAACCTTACTTTTTCTGCTGTGGCACAGCTGGCGAAATGTAATCAGATGTAATGAGTCAGCATTACTCCAGCCTCCCTTTTCGCTGTGGTTTCCCCTCGCAGGGTGACAGGGTGCTCCTTATCAGCTGGGAAGATGGGAAGCAATGTTTTTTTCAAATCAAAGGAAGAAGCAGCACCAATACAGAAATCAATGTAATGGAAAAAAGGTCAGGGAGAGGGCCCGAGTATGGCTGGAAGAAAGAATGTTCAACATATCCCAGAAAAATACAGGCCCTTTCTGAGGTTGCATTTTTTGGGGTCAGAGAAGGGGAGTTTAGAGGGGATAGTGAAAGTTTGGCAAGGGATGAGATTGGAAGGAGGAATGAGCTTCAGGTCATAAAAGTGAAGAGGAAGAGGGATCATGAGATCGGCTTGCATCTAAAAGTTGAAGTTTATGGTTCTTGTTATCTGAAAAGAAGAAAAAGTAGTTTTCTGTTAAAGTGCTGCATGAGACGAAGAATGATATAGAACTGAAGAACCAGGACAGCTCTAAAATAAAGTGAGTTGGTGCTGCTGATAAGAGATTGAGAGCATGATCTTACTCCTCTTTGAAGGCATTGTCTTAGCAATGCAGTGTAAATTGGTCTCCTTTTCTTTTTCTGTAGGTTGCTCCCATGATGAAGTGAGACAATGGGCTGGATTTTGTGAATGGAGGCGAGTTGGAGGCGGGACTGCTGCTTGTTGTGTCAATGTCCCGCCTCCATCCTAGCCTGACCATTCAGAGGGGTTTCCCCTGATTGAGCTTGTTAAGCCCGCCCTGCGGGCTCAGCAGGCCAATTAGGGAAGAAGTCACTAACAGATCACGTCAACATCAGACATGCTATCTGGCAAGACTTCTTGAAAGAAGAAATGACAGCATTTGACAGCTCTGTGAAGCTGTCAAACATTGACAATCTCTTTAGTTTGATGAGACTTTGTGGTGAGGACTCATCAAACATTGCAAATTTGTAAATTTCAGATGTCTGATGGATCGGAGGGTCCATCAGCCATTACCTGAAATTGACAAGGAGGATGTCTGCTCTCCCCATCCAGCGTGGCTAAAGGTTGTGGAAGAAAAACAAGGTAAGTGAACACTTTTTTAAACTTCTCACTCACCTTGCATACTTACCACTCCACACTTGCACCCATCACTCACCTCTACACCTTACTTCCAGGTGCCTACGACTACTGCAGACCTCCTCCACATCTCCTCCAACCCGGCGGGGTTCTCCGAAGTCGGGAAGCCTTCACCTGTGAAGGTAAAATGGCACTAATCCTTTTTTCTGCCTGTTAACTACCTGTTAATAGGCAGTTAAAAGGATTAAATGCCTTTCCCGCCTCCAGGAGACGGGACCTGAAGCTGCACATCTTCCCACCTTCTGGCAAATGGGCATGGAGGCGGGATGGGGGCGGGTTTGCCATCTGGCCCACTTTCTCCGAATTTACCGGCTGTCCCGCCTCCATGCCGGCCTCATCGGGGCTTGGAAAATCCAGCCCATTGTGACTCAATTGCACATCATAGCAGCTTGTGTCAAACACTCTTCCTGCCCCTAGCACCTGCACAGATACTAGCACCTCTAGAATGTAGTAAGTGAGTTTAAGGAAGAGGCACTGGGTGAATCACAATTCACAAGACAGGAACAGCAAGTAAAGCGGTTAAAAAAGCATACAGGATCCTGGGCTTCATAAAAAGAGGCATAGGGCTGGATTTTGTCATTGGGGGTGGGCTGGGGGCATGTCAGGTGGTCGTCGTGTCAGGATCCCGACTCCGATGTAAAGTGGGACAAAAGTGTGATTTTGCCCTAATTGGGCACTTGATTTCAAGCATGTTGGAACCCCTGGTCAATGAGCTTTTTCATACAGAAAGTCGCCTCGGATGAGGTCATCAATGCTGCTGGATTTAAGGCCTACAAGCCTTGTTTCTTTTTCAGGCTTTAAACTTTATGCCCATTGTTCTGAGCGCTTCCTTCATCAATGATTTCCACCAGTAGAACTGTAGTGTATGTGCCTTTTAAGTCAGAACTACTTTTACAGCTCCTGTATACTGTAGTACCGGCAGTGACCACACCGGTATATAAGCTTTGCGCATGCCTCTGTACCCCCAGTCTTGAGACTACCCTCCTCCAGTAAAGACCTGTTTATTGTTAATGTACAGCGTCCATGTGATTATTTAATAACAGCATATCCTCTGAATCACGGATCCAACAGTAGCGACGAGTGTTGATTCGAATCTACCTGCAACATAAAAAAAAAAATAGTCGAAGCCAGGAACACGGTCGTCGACCACGAGCAACCGCCCAGCCATCAGGCAGAGATTGAACTTCGCAGGGGAGGCTGTGGAGAGCCGGGCTTGGTTCCCCAGCCACGACGAGCAGCAAGAGACCGACGACAGGTCCAGCGCAGACCCTTCCTGAGCAGCGGCGGCTGGAGCCGACCGACAGCGGAGAGAAAGCCGAGCAGCATCGACGGGGTAAGAGAGGGTGAAGAGCGTAGGGCACAGCCGGGGGTTGAACACCGAGCGGCGTCGAGAAAAAGAAAACAAACCGGAGAGAGAGAGGGTAAAGAAACAGTTGGGTTCTAGACTGTGCGGCGTCGAAAAATATAAAAAGAAGAATGCGCAGAGCACAGCCAGGGCTCACGGGCTGAACAGGGTCCGCGGGGCGAAGAAAGGGGAGCACGGGAGACACCATTGAGCCGCGGAGAAGAAGGAAGAGCGCGGGAGACGCCATTTTTAGAAGCCGCAGCGGAGAAGAAGGGCGAGCGCGGGAAGGAAGGAAAGCGCGGGAGACGCCATTTTGTGCCAGCGGAGAAGAAGGGGAAGCGTGGGAGGCGCCATTTTTGACAGTTAACTCACGCCCAAGGATGCCGAAGAGTGGCAGTATCTCTACTTTCGACAATGAAGCCGAAGATTGGGCGACATATGTGGAATGTATTGAGGTGTACTGCAGGGCGAATGAAGTGCCAGATGCTAATAAAGCACTGGTTCTGTTAAATTCCATGGGTGCAAAAACTTATGGGTTACTGCGAAATCTAATAACCCCAGAGGAGCCGGTAAACAAGAATTTTGAAAGCATAGTAGAAATCCTACAGGACCACTTAAACCCCACACCGCTGCTGATAGCAGAACGATTTAAGTTCCATAAAAGGAACCAACACAAAGACGAAAGCAATGCTGAGTACCTAACGGAACTGCGCAAGCTATCGAAACACTGTCAGTTTGGAGCGGGACTAGCAGATACGTTAAGGGACAAGTTTGTGTGTGGGCTACAAAGTGAAGGAACCCAGAAACGGCTTCTATCAGAAAAGGATCTTACGCTGGACAAGGCTTTCAGCATGGCAGTATCACACAAAGCAGCCGCAAGGGGCGCTGCAGAGATACAATGGAGACCGCAAGAATATGGCACCAATGAAATGTCCTATGGAACAGGGAAGTGCTATCACTGCGGCAGAACAACACGTGACCAGAAAGATTGTTGGTTCAAGGACCAAGTGTGCAGACAGTGTGGGAAAGCAGGACACATAGCAAGAGTCTGCAGGTCTGGGAAGAAAACCAACAGTAAGAAATCTCCACAGGAGAAGTACAAAAAGGTACACCAGGTGATGGACAGTGGTTCAGACGAACAGAAAAGTGACACAGACTCCGGAAGCAAGGAGCTGGGTTGTCTGAAACTACATAAGGTAACCGAAATGGAGGATCACCAGACTATCTGGGTTACACTCAAGATAGACGGAGTCCAAGTGAAAATGGAATTGGACACATGGTCAGCTCTAACAGTCATAAATCAAAGAGACTACAAGCGGCTATTTTCACACATACCCTTGAAAACTACAGAGATTGTCTTGAAGACGTATACGGGGCAAAAAGTCTACCCCAAAGGAAAAATAAGGGTGAAAGTGACATATAAAGGCCAGGAAATACCTAAAATGGATATATATGTATTGCCAGATGGAGGACCACCACTGCTAGGACGTGAATGGATCTGGAAGATACAATTAGATTGGCATTCCATACAGGCACTGAAGGTTGAGGCCAAAAAGGATGACGACGTCACACCTAGACGACTGTCACAAATGCTAACTGACGCAAAAGAAGTGTTCCAGGAGGGACTAGGAACACTAAAAGGAATAACAGCAATGATTAAAATAGAGGAAAATGCAAGCCCAAAGTTTCTGAAGGCCAGACCAGTGCCTTATGCGATCAGACCAGCTGTTGAAGCAGAGCTGGAAGGGTTGGAACGTTCAGGAGTACTGTCCAAAGTGGACTGGAGTGAGTGGGCTACACCCATCGTTCCTGTAATGAAGAGGTCGTTGAGTAATACGCCTGGGGAACCAAAGAAGGCCCGCATCTGTGGGGATTTTAAGGTGACAGTGAACCCAGTCCTTCACACGGTACAATATCCGCTTCTACGAATTGAGGATATTTTCACCTCGCTATCTGGAGGTAAACGCATCACCAAAATTGATCTAGCCCAGGCGTACTTGCAAATGGAGGTAGAAGAAGCTTCGAAACAATACCTTATGATCAACACTCATAAAGGTCTCTATCAATACAACCGGCTGGTGTTTGGAGTAGCCTCGGCTCCGGCTATCTGGCAAAGGGAAATGGATCAGGTCCTGCAAGGGATTCCGGGGACCCAGTGTTATTTGCACGACATCTTGGTCACGGGCGAAAATGACGGTGATCACCTCGCCAACTTGGAGAAGGTGCTCACCAGATTAAAGGAGTATGGGCTACGAGCTAATCGCCACAGGTGCGAGTTTTTCCAGAAACAGATCTCGTATTGTGGCCAAGTCATCGATGAAGAGGGGTTACATAAGTCCCCTGACAAGATTGAGGCAGTAGTCAAGGCTCCAGCACCGGAAAATGTGTCACAACTGAGGTCGTTCCTCGGGCTGGTAAACTACTACCACAAGTTC
The DNA here is from genome assembly GCF_052327205.1 of Somniosus microcephalus. Taxonomy (NCBI): domain Eukaryota; kingdom Metazoa; phylum Chordata; class Chondrichthyes; order Squaliformes; family Somniosidae; genus Somniosus; species Somniosus microcephalus. The sequence continues at coordinate 97,877,311 of NC_140989.1, forward strand.
TTACCAAATTTGTCTACGGTATTACATGCACTGAACACCCTACTGCAAACAGGGGTACCATGGAAGTGGGATGACGAACGTAGACGAGCTTTCCAGATGTGTAAAGTATTGATCACATCAAAAGAGGTATTGGCCCATTTCAACCCAGCACTACCAATTTGTTTGGCATGTGATGCATCACCCTATGGTATTGGAGCGGTGCTGTCGCACAAATTCCCAGACGGGTTGGAGAGGCCAGCAGCCTTTGCGTCTCGGTCACTAACCTCAGCCGAGCGCAACTACGCCCAGATTGACAGGGAGGCCCTCAGCCTAGTATGGGGAGTAAAAAAATTCAACCACTATCTGCATGGGCAGAAGTTCACCTTGCTGACTGACCACCAACCACTTGTCTCCATCTTTAATCCTAAGAAGGGCGTTCCAGTGATGACTGCACAGCAGTTACAAAGATGGTCCCTGTTTCTAGGGTCGAATCAATATGAAATAGAATATAAAGGCACGAAACAGCATCGGAACGCTGATGGGCTATCGCACCTGCCACTGCCTACTGTGGAGGAAGCACCAGCAGTGGACCCTATCGAGATATTTTATTTGTCTATAATTGAACGATTGCCAGTAACGAACGCGGATATAGAGAAGGAGACCCGAAATGATCCGACACTGTCGCGGGTATATGAATTGATGGTGAGGGGATGGCCAACACATCGCGACTCACTGTTGCCAGCATTCTCATCCAGAAGAGAACAGCTGTCAGTATACCAGGGGACAGTGATGTGTGGATCCAGAGTGGTGATTCCACCCAAGTTAAGGGAGAGAGTGCTAAATGAGCTACATGAAGATCATCTGGGGGGAGTGAAAATGAAAAGCCTTGCTAGGGCTTATGTGTGGTGGCCGGGAATCGATCAACAAATCAAAGACCTAACTAAGAGCTGCTTAGGATGCCAGATGGTCCAAAATGCACCACCACATGCCCCTCTACACCCATGGGAGTGGCCCTCCTCTCCATGGCAACGGGTGCATATTGATTTCGCGGGTCCATTCATGGACTCAATGTTCTTAATAGCAGTGGATGCTCATTCAAAGTGGCCTGAGGTGATAAAAATGTCTTCAACCACTACAGAGAAAACGATTGCAGTCCTACGGACCATATTTGCCAGAAACGGTTTGCCAGAGCAGATTTGCTCTGATAATGGACCACAGTTTGTGTCCAACGAGTTCCAAAAATTTATGAGAAGGAATGGGGTAAGGCATTACACATCCGCCCCATATCATCCAGCCACAAATGGTTTGGCTGATAGGTTCGTGCAAACCTTTTAAGAAGGCGATAAAGGCCATGTGCGACGATGAAATTCCACTACAGCATAAGATGGACAATTTCTTATTAGCCTACCGAAACGCGACACATGCAGTTACCAACCAGACCCCGGCCATGATGTTCTTTAACCGAAGGTTGAGATCTCGTCTGGACTTGCTCAGACCAAATGTGCGAAGAAATGTTGAGGACAAACAATTCCAGCACATCAATGAGAAGCCGACAAGGAGCTTCACTGTAGGGCAACCAGTCTTGGCCCGTGACTATCGAACAGAGAAATGGCAACCCGGAACGATATGTACAAGGCAGGGGCCATTAATGTACACAGTGGATGTCGGGGAGAACATTGTGAGACGCCACGTCGATCAGATCTTGGCGTCACAGGAACGCGTCAACCCCATGTCTCGAGTACCTGGGGATGAACCCGACATACCGGTAGCATCTACTTCAGACCCAGTAGCAGTGGAACCCGATGAACTACCCGATGAAAGGGGGTCAGAATCGCCTCTGCACCAAGAACAAGAACCTCCGGAAAGGCGCAATCCCGAAAGGGTCAGGAAGCCGCCCCAAAGACTGAATCTATAAATGGACTTTTGTTGTTTAATGTACATGTTGAAATGTTAATTGTTATTTGAATATTAGGGGTACTACTAATCTAAAAGGGGAGGAATTGTAGTGTATGTGCCTTTAAGTCAGAACTACTTTTACAGCTCCTGTATACTGTAGTACCGGCAGTGACCACACCGGTATATAAGCTTTGCGCATGCTTCTGTACCCCCAGTCTTGAGACTACCCTCCTCCAGTAAAGACCTGTTTATTGTTAATGTACAGCATCCGTGTGATTATTTAATAACAGCATATCCTCTGAATCACGGATCCAACAGAACAAAGTGTGCTTCAAGATTCAATGAGGCCTCCCTCCAAGCTCTGGTGGAGGGAGCAAGATCAAATAAGGAGGTGCTCTTCCCTTCCTCAGGGAGGAAAAAGCCTCCCCAGCAGACTAAAGCTGCGTGGCTGCAAGTCGCCCAAGAGGTAAACGATATTGTGCAGCAGAACCTGGCTGCAGTGCAGGAAGAGGTTTCATGACCTTCTCCGCACAGGAAAAGTGAGTATGACATTCCCATCAGCCTCAATCTGATCCCCATCGCCTCTCATCACCAGCACTCTGCTTTGCCAACCTCTTCCTCCACATCCCACTTGACCCTTACATCCCTGCACCCTTACCCATTCCCCCTCTCTCTATGGTCACATTCACTTAACAATTTGACCATGCAGCCCTCACACTCCCTATCACTGTGATACAATGACAACAACTTACAACACACATGGAGGGCCCTTTGTCTCCTTCTAAGCATCTATGCTATGGATTCTCTCCACTTACTCCTTCATTTTCACTCAAACTCCACTTGTCTCCCTCATTGCAGGAAAAGAGAGCCCACAATAAGAGGGAAAGAGTGAGGACAGGAGGAGGGCCACCCTCAGTAGCCCAGCTCACCACTTCGGAGGAGGCGGCCCAGGAGATCGCCGGAATGGAGGATGATTCGCAAGTGGGGGACGGACAGACGGGCGCATCACAGCAAGCTGGTGACAGAATAGATTAGCATCTCTCTCATTGACATTGCATGAGTGACTGATAATGAATCTGATGCTCTAACAAATTGACTTATGATCACCTGCACAATTCAATGTGCATGCAACCTTGACCTCACATCTCTAACTCTTTCCTTTACTCCCCCACAGGACCATCGAGAACCCCCGCCCCCACTGTCCAGGAGGAACAGCCTGAGCTTCCAGACTCCTCAGAGGAAGCTGCAGCCTCTGAGGGCACAGCATTAGCAGAATTCAGTGCACCCAGCACCAGCGCAGACAATCACACTTCGGTGGGACCTTCGCAATATAGAGTAGTGTTGTCACCTGGTATATCACAGATCACAAGTGAGCATCGGCAGATGGTAGAGACAGGGACAGCAGTGGAGAGTCCTCGTCGGAGGGCGCAGGACTCTGCCAGCTCGGCTCGGCTGCATATTGACCCTGTGCCTCCGGGTCCATCCAGAAGGAGAGTGGTGCTGGAACTCCAGGAACAGGTGCAGGAGTCTCTGGCAGGTTTTTTTCTCCAGGGTTGCTGTGAGTGTGGAGCGAATGGAGGAGCCCATCGCGAACATGAGCAGAGCCTGTGCGCATGAACGCATCACCACGGAAAGGATGGCAACCTCCATGGAAAGGATGGCTACCTCCGTGGTAAGGCTGGCTACCATAGAGGAGAGGATGGCTACGGTAGAGGAGAGGATGGCTACGGCCATGGAGGAGCTGAGTTGCCAGGGTATTGAAAACATGGTCATTGCTCTGAATAGACTGACATCTCTTGAGGAATGATGGTCAGCTATTGAGCATAGAAACCAGACCTTCATGGAAGTCCTCTGGAGTAGAACTTCCAGTGCAGAAACGGGTCCTCATGGCCCCCCTGAAGTGCAGCAAGGTGCTGTCAAGCCACTTGCTAGCTCTGAAGTGGGGCTGACCCATGAGAGGGATGTTGGTGGCAGACAACATGGAAGTGGGGGCTCCTCTCCAAGTGCTCACATGACCATGCCACTGCAAAGCCCTCGGTCAGAGCCCCACCAGAGTCCTCACCCAACTGAGGTGGGCATCTCATCCCCTGCACAACCGCAGGAGCAGCAGACTGTTGCCGAGCCGTCACAGCTTCGCAACCCCAGAGGACGGCTGCCAAATGTGTCGAGACAGGAGCAGCAAGAAAGTGAGCAAGGGGCCTCCACATCTGCTGAAGCCATAGGGGAAGCACCATGTAGGAGCGCGCGTAAGAGGAAGATAAAGCACAAGTAGTCACAAGGGTAGTCACTTGGGTGTTCTGTTGTATTGATTTTTGACAAGCCACCCTTGAATTGTTGTGATAAACAGATTTGATGGAAAACTGTTGAAGATGTGGCCTGTGTCATTTCGCAAATGGGACTTCCACACTGAGGGCTTAGGGCAACTTGCAATTGTCAGTATGGTGGTCAGAGGGATAGGAATCCATAGGTTCTTGTCCATTGTCGATGCTCTGGTAAGAAGATGCGAGGCAAAAGAGTTTGATTGTGCAGGCTAAGCAAGTCTGGCCAACATGAGTGCGACCCTTGCATCCCGGGCAGCAATGTGGTCGCACGCTGGCACCTTCTGGCCTGTGCAGCTTCAGGTGGGTGAGCAGCAGCTTGGCGCTCCTGTTGTTGCTCCTGCTGTTGGTGGTGCTGCTGTTCAGGGTTCTGCTGCTGCTGCGGCTAGTCTTCATCCGATTCTGATGTCCAGGAGGAAAGGAAATAAACGGTTCCCTTGCTTCTGGTATATACCTCAGTTGAGGATGCGCTGAGTCACGGTGGGGAGAGGGGTTTCCCAGGATGTCACACTGGAGATGGGTGTCAGGCTCCAAACTTCCACAACAATGAGTAGGCCTGCTAAAAGTTTCCCCAGACCTTAGACAACAAAGTTCTGCCAACTGCAAATGATCATTGGCGAAATCTCCTTTTTAATGGTGGAGCTGCAGCTGTTAGTAAGCAATCCAATTGTGAGGCTGCCAGGATTAACTGGAGTGTTCCAGAGGAGACATGCAGGACGGGGTAAATGTGCTAAAATCAGAAAGGTCTCTCAAAATGGGATTATAGATGCAATTAACTGGTGGTTAAGGGCCTTAAGGGCTTACCCCAGCTCTTGGAAACATAGAAACATAGAAGATAGGAGCAGGAGTAGGCTATTCAGCCCCTCGAGCCTGCTCCGCCATTCAATGAGATCATGGCTGATCATCCAAATTCAGTACCCTGCCCCTGCCTTCTCCCCATATCCCTTGATCCCTTAGATTTAAGAAATATATCTAATTCCTTCTTGAATATATTTAATGAATTGGCCTCCACTGCCTTCTGTGGTAGAGAATTCCACAGGTTCACCACTCTCTGGGTGAAGAAATTCCTCCTCCTCTCAGTCCTAAATGGCTTACCCCTTACCCTTAGACTGTGACCCCTGATTCTGGACTCCCCCGCCATCGGGAACATCCTTCCTGCATCTAGTCTGTCTAGTCCTGTTAGATTTTTATAAGTTTCAAAGAGATCCCCTCTCATTCTTTTAAACTCCAGTGAATATAAGCCCAATCGACCCAATCTCTCTTCATACGTCATTCCTGCCATCCCAGGTATCAGTCTGGTGAATCTTCGCTGCACTCCCCCCATGGCAAGAACATCCTTCCTCAGATAAGGCAACCAAACTGCACACAATACTCAAGGTGTGGTCTCACCAAGGCCCTTTACAACTGCAGCAAGACATTCTTGTTCCTGTACTCGAACCCTCTCGCTACGAAGGCCAACATACCATTTGCCTTCTTAACTGCCTGCTGCACCTGCATGTTTACCTTCAGCGACTGGTGCACAAGGACACCCAGGTCTCGTTGCACTTCCCCTTCTCCCAATCTATTGCCGTTCAGATAATAATCTGCCTTCCTGTTTTTGCCACCAAAGTGGATAACCTCGCATTTATCCATATTATACTGCATCTGCCATGCAGCTGCCCAATCACCCAACCTGTCCAAATCATCCTGTAGTTTCTCGACATCCTCCTCACAGCACACACGCCCACCCAGCTTTGTGTCGTCTGCAAACTTGGAGATATTACATCGAGTTCCCTCGTCTAGATCACCATTAATATATATTGTGAATAGCTGGGGTCCTAGCACCGATCCCTGCGGTACCCCACTAGTCACTGCCTGCCACTCGGAAAAAGACCCGTTTATTCCAACTCTTTGCTTCCTGTCTGCCAACCAGTTCTCTATCCAAGTCAGTATCTTACCCCCAATCCCTTGTGCTTTAACTTTGCACGCTAATCTCTTATGCGGGACCTTATCGAAAGCCTTCTGAAAGTCCAAATACACCACATCCACTGGTTCTCCCTTATCTATTCTACCAGTTACATCCTCAAAAAATTCCAGTAGATTAGTCAAGCATGATTTACCTTTTGTAAATCCATGTTGACTTTGTCCGATCCTGTCACTGTTTTCCAAGTGCTCTGCTATTACATCTTTTATAATGAACTCTAGCATTTTCCCCACTACCGATGTCAGGCTTACCAGTCTATAATTCCCCGTTTTCTCTCTACCACCTTTTTTAAATAGTGGGGTTACATTAGCTACCCTCCAATCCATGGGAACTGTGCCTGAGCCTATAGAATTTTGGTAGATGACCAGCAATGCATCTACTATTTCTAGGGCCACTTCCTTAAGTACCCTAGGATGTAGATTATCAGGCCCTGGGGATTTATCGGCCTTCAATCCCGTCAATTTCCCTAACACCATTTCCCTACAAACACTGATTTCATTCAGTTCCTCCCTCTCATTAGACCCTATGTTCCCTGACATCTCTGGGAAGTTATTTGTGTCCTCCGTTGCGAAGACAGAACCAAAGTATGTATTCAATTGGTCAGCCATTTCTTTGTTCCCCATTATAAATTCCCCTGATTCTGACTGCAAGGGACCTAAGCTTGACTTCATCAATCTTTTTCTCTTCACATATCTATAGAAGCTTTTACAGTCAGTGTTTATGTTCCCTGCAAGCTTACTCTCATATTTTATTTTCACTCTCTTAATTAATCCCTGTGTCCTCCTTTGCTGAATCCTAAACTGCTCCCAATCCTCAGGTTTGCTGCTTTTTCTGGCCAATTTATATGTCCTATCCTTGGATCTTATGCTATCCCTAATTTCCCTTGTTAGTCACGGTTGAGTCACCTTTTTTGTTTTCTTTTTATGCCAAAAAGGGATGAACAAATTCTGTAGTTCATCCATGCGATCTTTAAATGTTTGTCATTGCCTTTCCACCGTCAACCCTTTATGTAACATTCCCCAATCCATCCTAGCCAACTCACGCCTCATACCATCATAGTTTCCTTTATTTAAATTCAGGACCCTAGTCTCTGAGTCAAATACTTCACTCTCCATCTTAATGAAGAATTCGATCATATTATGATCGCTCCTCCCCAAGGGGCGTCGTACAACAAGATTGCTAATTAATCCTTTCTCATTACATAATACCCAGTCGAAGATGGCCTGATTTCTAGTTGGTTCCTCGACATATTGGTCCAGGAAACCATCCCGTACACACTCTATGATAGCAAAAAAATGCAGATGTTGGAAATCCGAAATAACAACAGAAAATGCTGGAAAAACTCAGCAGATTAGGCAACATCCGTGGAGGGAAATTTGAGTTGATGTTTCGGGTCGAACCCTTCTTCAAAACTGGAAGGAAAAGAAAATAGATCGAAGGCAGGGCTGCGATCGGACAAAAGAAGTGAAAGAAACAAAAGAAGTAAACGAGCTAGACGAGATGGTAATAGGCTGAGATTAGATGTAAAGTGTATTGGCAGGGCAAGAGATAGCTGCCAGGTGTGAGAGAGAAACAAAAGGAAAGGGGGGGGGGGGAAAGGAGTGGAAAAATTACAAGAAAAAATGTGTAATAGGGACTGAGGTTATGATCTGAAATTGTTGAACTCGATATTGAGTCCGGAAGGCTGCAGAGTGCCTAATCGGAAGATGAGGTGCTGTTCCTTGAATTTACGTTGAGCTTCCGTAGAACAATACAAGAGGCCAAGGATGGTGAGGTCCGAGTGGGAATGGAGCGGTGAATTAAAATGACAGGCGACCGGAAGCTCGGGGTCACCCTTACGGACTGAATGGAGGTGTTCCGCAAAGCGGTCACCCAATCTGCGTTTGGTCTCCCCAATGTAGAGGAGACCGCATCGTGAGCAGCGAATACAGTATACTAGATTGCGAGAAGTACAAGTAAACCGTTTCCAAGACTGTCACTGACCTCATCTCCTCTGGAGATCTTCCCCCCGCTGCCACCAAACTCATAGTTCCCCAACCCCACACAGCCCGCTTCTACCTCCTTCCCAAGATCCACAAACAGGACTGCCCTGGTAGACCCATCGTTTCAGCCTGTTCTTGCCCCACGGAACTTATCTCTTCCTATCTTGACTCTATCTTTTCTCCCCTTGTCCAGTCTCTTCCCACCTACATCCGTGACTCTTCGGACGCCCTCCGCCACTTTAACAGTTTCCAGTTTCCTGGCCCCAACCGCTTCCTTTTCACCATGGACGTACAATCACTCTACACCTCCATCCCCCACCCGGATGGCCTGAGGGCGCTCCGCTTATTCCTTGAACAGAGGCCCGACCAGTCCCCATCCACCACCACCCTCCTCCACCTGGCTGAACTTGTTCTCACATTGAACAACTTCTCCTTTAACTCCACTCATTTCCTCCAAATCAAAGGTGTTGCCATGGGTACCCGCATGGGTCCTAGCTATGCCTGCCTTTTCATGGGCTATGTGGAACAATCTTTGTTCCAGTCCTACTCGGGTCCCCTCCCTCACCTCTTTTTCCAATACATTGATGACTGTATCGGTGCCGTTTCCTGCTCTCGCCCCAAACTTGACAATTTCATTCACTTTGCCTCCAATTTCCACCCTTCCCTCACCTTCACATGGTCCATCTCTGACTCTTCCCTTCCCTTCCTCGACTTCTCCGTCTCCATCTCTGGGGATAGGTTATCGACCAATATTCACTACAAGCCCACTGACTCCCACAGCTACCTGGACTACAATTCCTCCCACCCCGCTTCCTGTAAGGACTCTCTTCCATTCTCCCAGTTTTTCCGTCTCCGCCGTATCTGCTCCGACGATGCCACCTTCCACACCAGTGCTTCAGACATGTCTTCCTTTTTCCGCAATCGAGGATTCCCCTCTACCGTGGTTGACACTGCCCTCGACCGTGTCAGTTCTATCTCCCGCACTCCTGCCCTCACCCCTGCCCCTCCCTCCCGGAACCACGATAGGGTTCCCCTTGTCCTCACCTTTCACCCCACCAGCCTCCACAGTCAACGGATCATCCTCTGGCATTTCCGTTACCTCCAAAGTGATCCCACCACCAAATGTATCTTCCCCTCCCCTCCCCTTTCAGCATTCCGTAGGGACCGCTCCCTCTGAGACACCCTAGTCCACTCCTCTATCATCCCAAACAGCCCTTCCCCTTCGCCTGGCACCTTCCCATGCAAGCAGAGGAGATGTAACACCTGCCCCTATACCTCCCCCCTTCCCACTGTCCAGGGACCCAAACACCCCTTCCAGGTGAACCAGCGATTTACTTGTACTTCTCGCAATCTAGTATACTGTATTCGCTGCTCACGATGCGGTCTGCTCTACATTGGGGAGACCAAACACAGATTGGGTGACCGCTTTGCGGAACACCTCCATTCAGTCCGTAAGGGTGACCCTGAGCTTCCGGTCGCCTGTCATTTTAATTCACCGTTCCATTCCCACTCGAACCTCACCGTCCTTGGCCTCTTGTATTGTTCCACGGAAGCTCAACGTAAACTCGAGGAACAGCACCTCATCTTCCGATTAGGCACTCTGCAGCCTTCCGGACTCAATATCGAGTTCAACAATTTCAGATCGTAACCTCGGCCCCTATTACACATTTTTTCTTGTAATTTTTCCACTCCTTTCCCCCCCCCCCTTTCCTTTTGTTTCTCTCTCACACCTGGCAGCTATCTCTTGCCCTGCCAGTACACTTTACATCTAATCTCAGCCTATTACCATCTCGTCTAGCTCTTTTACTTCTTTTGTTTCTTTCACTTCTTTTGTCCGATCGCAGCCCTGCCTTCGATCTATTTTCTTTTCTTTCCAGTTTTGAAGAAGGGTTCGACCCGAAACGTCAACTCAAATTTCTCTCCACGGATGTTGCCTGACCTGCTGAGTTTTTCCAGCATTTTCCGTTGTTATTCCGTATACACTCTAGGTATTCCTCCTCCACAGTATTGTTACTAATTTGGTTAGCCAATCTATATGTAGATTAAAGTCACCCATGATAACTGGTGTGCCCTTATTGCATGCATCTCTAATTTCCCATTTAATGCCATCCCCAACATCAGCATTACTGTTTGGGGGTCTGTATACAACTCCCACTAATGTTTTCTGCCCCTTGGTGTTTCTCAGCTCTACCCATACAGATTCCACATCATCAGAGCTAATATCCTTCCTTACTATTGTGTTAATCTCCTCTTTAACCAGCAATGCAACCCACCTTCTTTTCCTTCTTGCCCGTCCTTCCTGAATATTGAATACCCCTGGATGTTGAATTCCCAGCCTTGGTCACCCTGGACCCATGTTTCCGTAATCCCAATTATATCATATCCATTTACATCTATTTGCACAGCTAATTCATCCACCTTATTACGAATGCTCCTCGCATTAAGATGCAAAGCCTTCAGGCTTGTTTTTTTAACACTCTTAGTCCTTTTAGAATTATTATTTACTGTGGCCGTGTTTGATTTACACCCTTGATCTCTCTGACTTCTACTTTTGCTTTTCTCCTTCCTGTCATTTGCTTCTATCCTTGTTTCCCTTTCCTCTGTCTCCCTGCACAGGTTCCCAACCCCTGCCATTTTAGTTTAAACCCTTCCCAGCAGCACTAGCAAACACTCCCCCTAGTACATTGGTCCCGGTCCTGCCCAGGTGCAAACCATTCAGTTTCTACTGGTCCCACCTCCCCCAGAACTGGTTCCAATGTCCCAGGAATTTGAATCCCTCCCCCTTGCACCATTCCTCTAGCCACATGTTCATCTGAAATATCCTTCTATTTCTACTCTGACTAGCATGTGGCACTGGTAGCAATCCTGACATTACTACCTTTTGAGGTCCTATTTTTTAATTTACCTCCCAACTCCCTATATTCAGCTTTTAGGGCCTCATCCCATTTTTTACCTATATCGTTGGTACCTATATGCACCATGACAACTGGCTGTTCACCCTCCCCCTCCAGAATGCCCTGCAGCCGCTCTGCGACATCCTTGACCCTTGCACTAGGGAGGCAACATACCATCCTGGAGTCTCGTTTGCGGCCGCAGAAACACCTATCTATTACCCTTACAATAGAATCCCCTATCACTATAGCTCTCCCGCTCTTATTCCTGCCGTCCTGTGCAGCAGAACCATCCATGGTGCCAGGAAGTTGGCTACTGCTGCCTTCCCCGATAAGCCATCTCCCCCAACAATATCCAAAGCGGTATATCTGTTTGAGAGGGTAATGTCCACAGGGGATCCCTGCATTACCTGCCTGCGCCTACTACTCTGCCTGGTGGTCACCCATTCCCTTCCTGCCTGTGCAGCCTTTACATGCAGTGTGACCAACTCCCTAAACGTGCTATCCATGATGTCCTCAGCATCGCAAATGCTCCAGTATGTATCCATTCGCAGCTCCAGCGCCACAATGCGGTCTGCCAGTAGCTGCAGCTGGATACACTTCCTGCACACATGGCCGTCAGGGATGACAGGAAGTGTCCCTGATTTCCCACATAGTGCAGGAGCAGCATACCACGGGGCTGAGCTGTGCTGCCATGACTTACCCTTTAATTAATTCAAATGAATTTAAATCAAATCAATTCAAATGAATTTAAATCAAATCAATACCATTTGGAGGAGGGATGGAAACGGGTTCTGAAACCACCAATGTGGGAAAATTACTCAGATGGAGACAGGATCGGAGCTGCCCGCCATTTTTTGTGATTTTTACAGCTTACACGCCTCTAATGCTGCCTCCTCGGGCCTGGCAAAATCAAGCCCATAGAGTACTGAAGCAAGGAAGTTATTATGAACATTTATAAAACTCTGGTTCGGCCTCGAGTGGAGTATTGTGTCCAATTCTGGGCACCGCACTTTAGGAAGGATGTGAAGGCCTTAGAGAGGGTGCAGAAAAGATTATGAGAATGGTTCCAGGAATGAGGGACTTCAGTTACTTTGATAGACTAGAGAAGCTGGGGTTAACATAGAAACATAGAAACATAGAAGATAGGAGCAGGAGTAGGCCATTCGGCCCTTCGAGCCTGCTCCGCCATTCAATAAGATCATGGCTGATCATCCAAATTCAGTACCCTGTCCCTGCCTTCTCCCCATATCGCTTGATCCCTTTAGCCTCAAGAAATATATCCAACCCTTTCTTGAATATATTTAATGAACTGGCCTCCACCGCCCTCTGTGGCAGAGAATTCCATAGGTTCACCACTCTCTGGGTGAAGAAGTTCCTCCTCATTTCAGTCCTCCATTCTCCTTGGAGCAGAGAAGGTTGAGAGGAGATTTGATACAGGTATTCAAAATCATGAGGGGTCTAGACAGAGTAGATAGTGAGAAACTGTTCCCATGGCAGAAGGGTCGAGAATCAGAGGACACAGATTTAATGTGATTGGCAGAAGAACCAAAGACGACATGAGGATAAACCTTTTTACACAGCGCGTGGTTAGGTTCTGGAATGCATTGCCTGAAAGGGTGGTGGAGGCATACTCAATCGTGGCTATCATAAGGGAATTGGATAAGTATCTGAAGGAAAAAAAATTGCAGGACTATGGGGAAAGGGCAGGGGAGTGGGACTAGCTGATGTGCTCTTGCAGAGAGCCAGCCAGGGCTCGACAGGCCGAATGGCCTCCTTCTGTGCTGTAACCATTCTATGATCCTATGCTGTGGAGGAGGTAGGAGAGGAAGAAGCAAAATCAGGGCAGGCTGTGTCCACGGTGCGGGCAAGGGTTTGGTAGACTACTGGGCTGCCTTTAGATGGAAGTTGATACAGAAACAAAAGGCAGTTGCTAAATCATTGAAGGTCACCATGAGCAGCCAACAACATCTCGCGGAGAACGTATAGCTGTGCCCCTCCACCATCACTGAAACCTTACAGAAATGTAGCATACCTTGAAATGAATGGCATATATTCAGGGCTCTTTGCAGAGAAGCCAAAGAAGTGAGTGAAGTGACACTGACAGCTGTGAGTCTCCATTGAGCCTGTCACTGCCAGATTGGAAAGAGCAGTGATGGTGGAATTTACCACTCTAAGGACTGCTATCATTACAACCCACTGGCCATCCAGCTCGTGTGCCCAACCCTGAGGGCATAGCAGGGAAGAAACATCCAATGAAGCAGGTTCCTCTCAAGGGGCCGGGCCACACATCCTACCAGCCAAGTCCTTCAAAGGTTTGAGAAATTTCCTGAGAGCAGGCAGGTTCTGGCAGCTACTGTATTGTCAGACATGGACAGTTGTTACAGAAATATCACAGGAGCCTACACCCAGAAGTAAAGGCCACGGCCATCCCAACAGAACTACCAGCCTCAACCTATTACCACTGTTGCTCCTTCCACTCAGGGAACACATAGACACAGCCTTAGATTAAGAGGTAGGGTCTTACAAGGTCACCAAGAGGAAGCACAGGAGTAGGGCGTAGGTCACAATAGCCATATATAGCACTGAATATATATAAATCTTTTTATTTCTCCTCTGGTGCATTGATCCTGAGAGGAAATAGCTGCTCATGCACTTCAGGCATAGGTCAACCTCCTAGCTGACCCATGTGCCTGAACATCGAGCCCCCATGTAAATTAGTTACCCTCCCACTTAACTTGCAAAATCTAGTGGGGTTAAGCAATAGAGGCCATTGATGGGTGTAATCCCAGCATTATTACTGTGACTGCAGCCTGTGGATTTTTGTGGCCATTACCTCATGTTATGTACCTAGGATGAGAAAAGGCCATCAGGCCCATAAGCACTTGCCCCATTTTTTTTGTCAGATTTCTTATCCATGTCCCAGTCCTTCTTCCCCCACCCCCCCCCACCTCTTGAAAGATGCAAGAAAGCAGAGACTTTTAGCTAATTCAGAATTCCTCTGTCAAAAACGTCTCTCCGACTTCTCACAGGTAATCAAGCAACTCCCAGGAAGCCTCAAATCCATGTTAATTTCCAGAATATTTGCTCTTAATTTGTATATTTTGTGATTGTCTTGTTTTCTAAAAATCCACATCAGTTTGTAATGGATGTGCTCTACTTATGGACAGAATGAGAAAACTGTTCAAAATAAACCCTAACTGGAAACTATGGCTTAGATGCAAATTGCAACCTACCATGTAGATGGAACAATTTTGTACATGCTGCTAAACATTGACAGGAACCTGCAAGTAATAGGAAGAATCTGCTATTGTGCGGATTCAGAATATTGTGCAAGTGTAAAATTAGAAGTTCTTCTGATGAGAATAAAGTTCTTTGATGAGGAAATGGGACTTCTGAGCCATGCCTAGTTCAGGGTATCATGGGTGTGTCCATCTATCCAATCCATTAGCTATTTGATGTAAGAAAATTATTTGAAAGCAAGAATAAGTAGGTATTCACTAGGTTAAAACAGAATGAACAGATGACAAAAAAGTCCTCACAAAGCTATACCCCAACAGAATGGTCTAAGATATTGAAACCTCAAGTTGATTGGACAACACCCTGACTACAGCAGCAGCATGAGTTAATGGTGTTCACAGTAAACTGTTTTGGTCCAGAAAAAAAGCCTTCCGAGCAGAGCTGAAGAATCCAAATTTAATTCTGGTCCCACAGACGAGTTGCAAGAAAAATTAGGTCTGTGGGTAATACTACCATTCAATCTTCCAAATGATGCAGATTACTTCTTCTGGTCCACTGTTGTAGTTGACTGATGAGCTATATAGGAGAATGAGAGGCTATCAGTACAAATGCTTAGATGAGGGATACTGTTGTGAAGGGCTATCTCCTATATATTTATATAAAGGCCATTCCCATATCTTAGACATTTTGTGTCATCAAGTACATTACAGAGTTCCTCCCACTGTGTCATTAGACAAGGTGGAAAACTTATTATGCTGCTAAGCTTTGGATGATGGGTCTGGATCTGTAAGAGGAATAGGTTTTATTACTACATGGTGATCCTCAAAGAAGACAAGAAGGTGTAGACCCATCCTAGATGTGAGAAAGCTAAACAACCCCATCAAAATAGAGATTCAAAATGATCACCTTGAGAGCAATCATTCAAGAGGTTAGCTGAAGGGCATAGACCTAAATGATTTCTACCATAAACAAGGAGGTCTAGTTTGAGCACTATTTACTCATAATTCTACTCGTCATGGTCTTGTGTACCAAGAGAGCAATTTAATGGATTCCCAGAGCCATCAGTCAAATAACTGTCATAGTTTATCTCCGAGTACCATCAGTGTGGTTTCAGATGCATATTCTTCATGAGAACCTTCAAAACTGCAGCTCTTGGCACAGTTATTAAACAGTCGTTCATTTGTACATTCCAAGGTTGTAGAAGCAGAAGCACCTCAGTCATCAGCTACCTGTTTATGTTTGTAGAGGGAAAGCACCCCCTTTCCTCATTAGAGATACTTCTTTTCTGGGGTGGAGAACTCACATTGTTGGGAGGTGATCTGTGGGTATTAAGGTGCAACCTCAGACAAGATGCTACTTCTCCAGTGGAAGAAAAATCAGAGCAGTCCATAGTATTCAAGCTTTTTAATTAACATAGTTAGCCATATCATAATCTTGACCATTTACTTCTCATAATATAATTAATGTCTACTTAAAATTAATTGAAATATTTGCAGAGTGTAAAAGATAGATTTTATGAATTCACACTCCTGATGCAGAGCTTCGTGTGCCAGGAATGAATATCAGGAATTCAGTTGCATAGGTCAGCAAGCCCTGCAGGATTTTCTGTTCAAATGTCATAGCAAGGCACAAAAGCAATAAGAGCAGCCGAGGAAAGCAAAAATTATGGAGGTAAAGTGGCAGAGTGAGTTAAAATAGTGTCTTTCACATTTTAAGCTTGGATTTGAATCAAGTCCGAATTGATGGGATGAAACTCTCTTTTTCTCATGTTAAGAATACAAAATGAATTATTTGGTCCTTCTCAACCCATTCCCCAGTGGATGTAATTCTGCTGAACAAAACTCTCCTTAATTTGGGAGTAATTGGTATTGGCATTGAGGCTCCGAAAGGTCCATAACGACAGCTGGTATGGGAAATTTTAATTTTATGCAGGTATAGCAGGAATATTCTTCTACGGCAGGTTTCAGGCAATGTAGAGAGAATATTGCTGTGCATCTGACCCATATAATACTCGACCTGGGAGTGCTTGATAGTAACAATCAATATAAAAAAGATGTTACATTCACTAGAACGGACATCCCTCACCTTGACAGGTACAGAAATCCACCTAATACTTTAAAAAAAGCAAGTGCTCTGGCCATATATCTAGTAATAATTTGTCACTAGATGTGAATGATTAAATAGAATAATATATTGCAGTGCCTCCTTAATAAATACTAGTTGCTTGAAATAATGTAAATCAAAGAAAGTAAATGATTCTTTAAACTGATAGTGAAATGGAAATTGCTTTTCAATGTGATAAATACAGTAATTTAATAGATAACTGGATTTTAAAACAAGTTGGTTTGTATGTAAATACTGCATTTTTCCGTTAAATTTGATTTCCAAGTTTATCTCCCTCAAAGATTATTGGATGGCACGGTGCCCGTCTGGAGATTTACTAAATTCAATGCTTTTTTAAGTTGTCAGTTTAACAGGCAATACTTGCTACAACTTGACAGGCTTCATTCAGCTATGATTTGGAAACACCTAGTTCAATGGAATTTTTGCTGTTTATTATCATTAGTCACCCTTTGAGGTTACTTCTGTTTGTTTTCTTTGAATTTAGACTTCACTTAGATCTCCTTTATTATTATAATAATGGCCCTGAAATTAGGATCGGGGGCTTGCCGCGCGTGCAAGCCCCCGATGTGCACTCACCCTGCGCGCCGACATCTGAAGCCCGGGCCTGCTCGCATTTCCTGTCACTGGCCCGGTTCAGCTGTCGGTGCGCTGTGCTTACCTGATCCAGCGGCGTAGTTAGTGCGATGTGCCGGCTGAGATCAGGTGAGCACTGGGCAGCCAATCAGGGGAGGGGAAACTCATTCATGAGTTTGACAGTAAGAGTTGTCAAACTCATGAAAAGTATGGGCTGCCAAAACACTACTTTAACTTTAAATAAAATTTTAAAAAACATCCCACTGATTATAGTAACTATAAATAAGTTTTAAAAAATGTTTTAAACAATTAATCAATTTTTTGAAAAAAATAAATTTTTAAAAAATAGGGTCTAAAACTAAACTTACCTTACTGTAAATTCTTTAAAAATAACAAACCTGTGGGAAAAAAAAATTCTACATTGTACTAAAAGCCCACTTACCTGAAAAACTAAATACTTATGTCTGGTTTTTCCACGCGTAAAGACCGGAGGCCTTTACACGCGTGCAACTCTGGGAAAAAAAAGAAGGAATTTCACTGCGCACGCGCTGCCTGTGCAGTCGCGCGCGCTCTGCCTCTTAACCCCTTGGGTACTCTTTTATTTGGACCCAAAAAAAAAACCATTAACCCCTTGGGTCAGAGGACAAGAAATGCCGGTTTTCAGCGCATGCGCTGTGCATGCTGAAAACCGGCAATTCCTCCGGGCACACGTGTGAGTACCCCGTCCGTACTCACGCGTTGGGACAGGAATTACTGGGCCAATAATTCAACCAGGTCTTCTCTAGGGTCTTGATTTGTGGTTTATTACAGAACCGTATTATTACAGAACGTACTCTCTTCTGGTAGATGTTATCTTGCTGGGTGACTTTTGTTGTTTAAATCTGCACAATGAAGCTACTGTAATTAGAAATGTAGTGTATTGCAGACTAGAGGGAGCAAGTGCAGAAATTTGCATTATTTTGATTAATGACGCTGAGTACTGCATTCCGATTGATGTAATGAAGATACAGGATGTTAGTATCGGAAGTGGCTTCCAACACCCTTAGTTTCATTAAATATTTAACTTTCTCCAATTTAAGAAGGTAAAACCTTCCTTTAAGGATGAAGAGCAATAGGCCAAAGCTATCTTTCATATTTCATTGACACTGAGCATTTGGATGTAGTTGGACTACAAATTTGAGGGGTGCAGAATTTGGATTATGCAAATCCAAAATTTGAATATTGGTGAAGAATTGGGGAAGCAATTTTCCTTTGATTGATGCCAGTAGCACTCTCCGAGGGATAAGGCATAGTTCACATACCTAAAGTAGATTTCTAGGGACCGGAGGCTCCACCAGTAGACTGCAAAGGATTCAATGTGAACTCCACTAAAATGCCATTCAATTACCTTGATTGTTTATTAATATGGGTCTTTTTATTGCAATCATTATCAGCCGTGATGGAAGGAAATCTTTGACACGATGCATGCACAGAGGAGAATTTCAATCCTATGTACATGTACAATATCATTTTCTAGGTTTGTCAATAGTTTCCAGTGGGAGGGGAGGGGGTTTGTCACTTGGGGTAGACGCTCCAGCACAGTTCTAGTGGGGGAATCTACACCCTTGATGTTCTCCACTACTTTTTTCTCTCTTCAGAACCAGCGGACCCCACTGTGTTTTGCCAGTGTTTCCTGTTTTAATATCAGGCTTTATTACAGGCTTTCAATGTCTCCCATCTTCTTGTCTCCTCCTTGCGTGTGCATCTCACTGTCTTAGATATTCACACATACTTTGTTTTTCTAATGTACTTAATTTGTTTAATGCCTCCTTCCATTTTCTGGTTTAAATATCATTTCAGTCATTTATTTACCTGTCTATCTATCTATCTCCTGTTTTTCTTTTAAACTTCTACTTTTGCCCTCACACTCTTTGTTCTGGTTTTATTAAAAAGGTTGCTCATCTTTCACCATTGCATGTCTGAAAATCACTGGAGTCTAAAATGTTAACTTCCCTCTTCTCTCCACTGATGCTGGCTGATGTCTGTGTGTTTAAAAGGGCAAGCAAGGCCAAACTGAGCAAAATTTAGATATTTACAAATTTGGCACATTTGGGCTAGTACAGATTTCACTTTAGTGTTTATTCTTAACATGCATTAATAATCTTCAATTTTTAAAAGTCAAAATAAGATGTTAATCAAGATTGCTTGAATATCTGAGCATTAGTCATTGAAGTCACATTAAATAAGTCAGCCATCTTCATTAACATTTCTTATGGACCTTTGTATTAATTACTCCTCCAATACAATATTCATTCTGGCTGTGGCTAAATACATAAAAATAGTAATCCATCAGAAAAAATAAAAATATTCTTCTGAATTAATAAATTTTATAAAGCTTTATTTGTAAAGTGGTCTGATACTTTAATAGCCATTAGCCGCTGTTAGCAAAGTCTAATAAAGATTTGTTTTGAGAACATTTCATAAATTCCAAAAGACTAAAATTCTAAAATATGTGCTCTTAGAGCTGGATAGATGATTCAGTGTGGCCTTGGGGAAGGCATAAGATTGCTTTGACTTTTAACCTTTTGGTACTGAAATTCTTTTGCAGAAAACTCTGTTGCTCAGTCATACTGCAGCCATCAATATTAATGAGAACATGAATAAGTAAATAGAAGCAAACAGCTGATTAATTGATGGAAATAAAATAACAGCATTAATCTTTATTGCTTATACACCGAGTTGTGTGATGGTGGGTTTGGTTCGGAATGTTAATTTTTGTTACAATTTCAGGTCTGCTGTAGATGCCTTCTTGGGTTCAGTGGTGTCACTCCTGTAAGTGATCTGAACATCTTACTTTTATAGGAGTTGCCTCACCATGCCCTGCACATACTTGCACAATAGCATAGCCAAAGGTGTAACAGTAGTATACCCTTGTGACCTGAATCAGATATTCGTGTCTTTCACACGTGTGCTTCTCCCATATCTCTGAAGGCGGATCAAGCAAACACTTGGTAAGTCGAGAAGCAATAAGGAATGGATAAGCTTACAGAACAGTAATTATGATTGGAATCCCTTAATTCAATTAGAACAATTTATCTTCGCATAGCAATTCCAAACAAAGAAGATGCATGCTTCCTCACATCAATGGGTCATCTTACTTGGCTTAAACATGTCAATTTTTAACTAAACTCCAGCATTTCTAACCACTTAGTCACAGCAAAAGTCCTCATAGCCTTCTCTTTAAAAACCATGCAGCCTCCTTTTGACTTCTCCGTATTTTATTTTTCTTTGTTCACAACCACAAGGGGATCAAAGACTTTCCAATACATTGCTTATTGGTTACAGTCTTTGCAGCAAATTATTCTATTAGCATGTTAATCACCTATTTTTTTCTCTGCACTTTTTAATCTTATGTGAATATACTATGCTTTATATCATAATTTTTAAAACAATTTTTTCTTCAAAATTCTTTCTGTGGAAGCATGTCCCTGAATTATAACAATCATTGGAAACATTTGAAAAACTGATGAAGTGGGCACAATGTTTTTTTAAGATTCTTTTCATATTTTTGTAAATAACTCAGTACAGTGCTGTTTGCATAGAACTTACAGCAAACAAGCTCTACCCAGGTATTCCTGGTGAGGCTAGTTCTGATTATTTAACCTGGCTGGGTGTTAGACTGAAGAAAATGATTTCGATTGTTTCCAAACCGATTCCAGTGTGACAGTGTGTTGAGCCCAACATCATTCCATTAGTGTGATTGAATCTTGTTATTATCATCAGGACATATGAACAGTCCATTCAGCCCCTTGAGCCTGTTCCATCATTCTATTAGATCATGACTGATTTGTACCTCAACTCCATTTACCCTACTTTGCTCCATTTCCCTTGATACTCTTATCTAACAAACATCTATCAATCTCATCTTGAAAATTTCAATTAACACAGCATCTCGTGCCTTTTGGGGGATAGAGTTGCAGATTTCCACTACCCGTTGTGTGAAAACATGCTTTCTGATTTCATTCTTGGCCTGGCTATAATTTTAAGATTATGTCCCTTTTTCTGGATTCTCCCACCAGAGGATATCATTTCTTTGTATCTACCTTATCGAATTTGTTTACCATTTTAAAAACTTTGATTAGACAGTGATCTCCTCTTGACTTTCTAAACTCAAGGGAATATAAACTAAGTTTATGCAACCTGTCCTCATAATTTAACCATTTAAGCTCTGATATCATCTGTGCTGTATCTCCAGTATATCCTACCTGGGGTGTGGTGCCCAAAACTGAATGCATTACTTCAGATGGGGTCTGGCCAAGGCTCTGTACAACTGAAGTATAACTTCCTCCCCTTTTGTATTCCAACCCCCTTGAGATCAAGGACAACATACGATTAGCCTTTTTTTTAAATTACATTTTGTACCTGTGAACTAGCTTATAGTGATTTGTGTACATGGACACCCAAATCCCTTTGCTCCTCCACAGTTCCTAGTTCCTCACCATTAAGAAAATAATCCTATTTGTCTTTCTTGGATCCAGAGTGGATGGCCTCACACTTCCCCACATTGAACACTTTCTGTCACAGTTTTGCCTACTCACTTAATCTATCTATGTCCATTTGTAACCTCCTGCTCCCATCAGCACTACTTGCTGTAACTCCTAACCTAGTGTCATCTACAACTTGGATATACAACTCTCTATTATTTCATCGAAAGCATTGAGATATATATAGTGAAAAGCCAAGGCCCCAGTACTGATCCCTGGGGAACACCACTTGTCAATCAGAGTACATTCCCTTTATCCCTACTTTCTGTCTCTTACCTCTCAACCAATTACCAACCACGTCACAAGGGTTTTAGTTTGGCATTCAAAAAATGACTGTAACTGCATTTTATTTAAAAATTAGACTTTCATCTAATCAGTATTG
This sequence comes from Somniosus microcephalus, assembly GCF_052327205.1. NCBI lineage: Eukaryota > Metazoa > Chordata > Chondrichthyes > Squaliformes > Somniosidae > Somniosus > Somniosus microcephalus. The sequence continues at coordinate 97,899,182 of NC_140989.1, forward strand.
AAGATTAATTTCTTTGTGATTTAAAAAAATCAATTTCAAGTAAGTCAGTCATCTTTTTCAGACTGTTATTACTGGTTTGGTGGGATTTAGAACACATTGTATCTGTATCTGACTGGTGTAATGAAGTGTATAGATGCATGAAAATGTTACTTTAAAAAGTGATGGATAGAAATTAACAATAAAATGTGACTTTATCACCACATAACAGATTTAAAAAGGAGACATGTAAATGGAATTAAACTATTGAAGGTTGAAGCTGCTGCCAACCATACTAAAGAAAAATTGATATAGTAAAGGTTTCCCAATGGATTTTGTTGGTCCTTTGTATGGGTGTATTGAATCATCTGGCTACAGTGATTATGGGACATTTTAGCAGGAGGAGTATACGCCTGCTCAATATGTCCATTCATTAAATGGACAGAAAATTGACTGGATTCCCTTAGGAGCATTTTCTTCTCCCTACTCTCAGTTTTCCCTATATTTTCTGCACCCAGGCAATCTAATCAATCCAGGATTGGGACTAAGAAAATCTACCTCTTTAAAGTTTAACTTGGAGAAGAACTCTGTGCATAGTTCTCTCCTGAACATTAGAATCAAGAGTTCCAAGCATGCACTGTAAATAGGGTACTGCCTGGTTTGGATACTACTCATCAGCTACTGGTCTGAGACTAGCAATACAAATGCAGCATAAACTACTCCCTTTCATATGAGAAGACCAGATAATATTTGCCACGAACCCTCAGGTCTAGTACTATAACCTTCCTCCCACTTCCAATCTACTTTTCTGTCATACAATGTGAAACTGCCTGACTAAACTCAGTGCTTAGAGCTACTTGGCAGAGATTCTGCTTTAAAAGAAAAATGACAATTTTGGCACATTGTGTGTTAATAAGCAGCTTATGGGCCACTTCTAACATCTTACTCAGCCAGGTAGTGCCATTAGGAAGTTGGCCGATGACAATATCACCAACCCAAAACTAGATTTTAATCCATGTGGGAGATTTGGATTGGATTTAAAGAACATTAACTCACTGGGCTCGATTTTCATCGGGCCATTGAGGCAGGATTGGAGGTGTGTGGGGGGTTAAAATTGTAAAAACTGGTGGGCGGGCCCAACCCCGCCTCCAAGCAATTTTCATTAAATCATGTCTACTGGTCCCGTCTCCGTCCCGCCTCCAAGAGGCGGGATAGGCCGTTAAGGCCCTTAACTAGCACTAAATTGCCTCTATAATGCCATTTTGATAGGCCTTGGTGATTTTAACCCTTTTCCGACGTGAAGCGCGCCTGTTCTGAAACACGACAGTGAAACCTGGCGGGAGCACAATTGGATTGCTGACTATTAGCTGCAGCTCCACCATTAAATAGGATATTTGATCAGCCATCATTTGCAGGTGGCAGGACTTTTTGTATCAGGTCTGGGGGAACTTTTAGAAGGCATATCCATGGCTGTGGAAGTTTGGAGCCTGGCACCCATCTCCAGTGTGACCTCCTGGGAAACCCCTCTCACCGCCTTCACTGAGCGCTTCCTCAACTGAGGCATATACCAAGTAATCCTAAGCTCTCAATGTGGAAGTCCCATTCACAAAATGACACACGCCACAACTACAGCAGTAGCCATCAGATTTTTTATTTACAGTAGTCATCTGATGGCTTTTTAACATAAATCATCAAATTTCACCCTTGTGACTATTTGTGCAGTATCTTTCTCTTATGCGTGCTCCTACGTGGTGCTTCCCCTGTGGCTTCAGCAGATGTGGAGACCCCTTGCTCACTTTCTTGCTGCTCTTGTCTCGACACCTTTGGTGGGCATCCTCTGGGGTTGTGAACATGTGAGGGCTTGTCAAGAGTCTGCTGCTCCTGTGGCTGTACAGGGGCTGAGACACCGATCTCAGATGGGATGGGGCTCCAACCGAGGGCTCTGCAGTGGCATGGAAGTATGAGCGCTTGGAGAGGAGCCCCCACTTCCTTGATGTCTGCCACCAACTTCCCTCTCATGGGTCAGGTCCCCCTCAGCGCTTGCAAGTGGCTTGAGAGCACCTTGCTGCACATCAGGGGGGCCATGGGGACCCGTATCTGCACTGGCAGTCCTACTCAGAAGGACTTCCATGAAGGTCTGGTTTCTCTGTTCCATAGATGACCATCGCTCCTCCAGAGATGTCATTCTATTCAGAACACTCACCATGTTTTCTGCACTCTGGCAACTTATCACCTCCATGGAGGTTGCCATCCTTTCCATGGTGATGCGTTCATGTGCCAATGACTCCACAAAGGCTCTGCTCATGGACTCCTCCATTCGCTCCACACTCGCAGCGACCCTGGAGACAAAATCTGCCAGAAACTCCTGCATCTGTTCCTGGAGTTCCAGCATCGCTGATCTTATGGATGGACCCAGAAACAGAGGGTCGACATGCAGCTGAGCCGAGCTGGCGGAGTCCTGTGCCCTCCGACTAGAACTTTCCACTGCTGTCCCTGTCTCCACAATCTGCTGATGCTCACTTATGATCTGTGATACACCAGGTGACAACACTACTCTATCTCGCAATAGTCCCACCGAGGTGTGAGTGTTTGCGCTGGTGCTGGGTGCGCTGAATTCTGCTGATGCTGCGCCCTCAGAGGTTGCAGCTTCCTCTGAGGAGTCTGGCTGCTCAGGCTCTTCCTCCTGCATAGTGAGGACGGGTGCTTGCGATGGTCCTGTGGGGGAGTAAAGGAAAGAGTCAGAAATGTGATGCCAAGGTTACATGCACATTGCATATTGCAGATGATCATAAGTCCATCGGTTAGAGCTTCAGAATCATTATCAGCGACTCATGCAATGTCATTGAGAGAGATGGAAAACTATTCTGTCACCAGCTTGCTGTGATGCACCCGTCTGTCCGTCCCCCACTTGCACATCGTCCTCCACTCCCACGATCTCCAGGACCGCATCCTCCCAGGGGGTGAGGTGGGCTACTGAGGGGGGTGGCCCTCCTCCTGTCCTCACTCTTTCTCTCTTATTGTGAGCTCTCTTTTCCTGCAATGAGGGAGACAAGTGGAGGTCGAGTGAGAATGAAGGAGTGAGTGTAGAGAATCCATAGCATAGATGCTTAGAAGGAGACAAAGATGGAGTGAGGTGGCAAGACCAAGGGCCCTCCCTGTGTGTTGTCAGTTGTTTTCATAGCATCACAGTGATAGGGCGTGTGAGGACTGCATAGTCGAATAGTTAGGTGAATGTGACCATAGAGAGAGAGGGAATGGGTAAGGGTGCATGGATGTCAGTTTCAAGTGGGATGTGGAGGAACAGATTGCTAAAGCTGAGTGCTGGTGAGAAGAGGCAATGGGGATCAGATTGAGGGTGATGGGAAACTCATACTCACTTTTCCAGTGCGCAGATGGTCATGAAATCTCTTCCTGCACTGAAGCCAAGTTCTGCGGGTTACTGACAAAGAGTTGACCTCCTCTGCCACCTGGATCCACACAGCCTTGGTTTGCTGGGGAGGCTTCTTCCTCCCTGAAGAAGGGAAGAGCACCTCTTTATGAGCTCTTGCTCCCTCCACTAAATCCTGCAGGGCAACATCATCGAAGCAGGGTGCAGACCTAGGTCTCTGCCTGGCCATTCTTCCTGCAGGTGCCTCTCACTGCAAAGGCTAAAAGATTGGCAGTCTGCAGAAGAAGCAAGGCTTGTTGCAGACCTTAAATGCAGCAGCAATGATGACGTCATCGGAGGTGACTTTCAGACTGGAAAAACTCATTGGCCATGGGTTCCCACATGTTGGAACTCAATTGGCCAATTAAGTTAAAATCGCATCATTCTCCCACATCGATTTAGAATTGGGTGGCTAACACGAAATGCGGATTACACGACCCCAGCCCTCCCCAGTATCAAAATCCAGCCCATTTTCTTTGTGAAAATCCAAAAGTGTTAGTTAGAGAGGGTATAATGGTTTATGATACCAAGAAAAATTAAGGCAATAGGGAAAGATATAAACCCTGATAAAACTGAAGTGATTTAAATTACTTGTAGAAAAATAACCATTGTAGCGTCAAAGATCTCTGTGGTGGCGCATCCTTGTGTAAGTGGTGCAACACCCCCGTCCTAGACTTCTGCCAAAGTTTGTGATGTCAAGGGGCGGTCCCTTCATTTGAGTACCATTGGCAGGTGTCTGTGTCACTAGGAATGCATCTGGTGTGCCCGTCTCGAAAGTCTGGCATAACTGAGGTGAGGGAAGGTTGTTGTCCCATCCCCCCCCCCCCCGAAAGGGTGGGATTTTTAAGGAGGGGAGTGATACCTCCCAGTACTTTGAAGAGAGGTAAAAATAATGAGTAAATGGAGTGATGGACACTGTTTGCAAACATTAGCCTGAGAAGTGGCAGGTGAGTGGTAAGGAGCTGGTTTAAGAGGTAATTGTGGGAACAGGTGGTAGTTCTCATGGAAGAAGTAAGGTTGACAGTTGAGGGGCAGAGAAACTACAGAATTTTGTTGAGTGGGGAAAAGGGAGGAGGGCTAGGGGCAGAGGCAGCAGAGCAGATACCTTGATCTTGGAGATTAAGAAGTCCAAAAGCACACGTGTCCATTCTAAATGTCATTGGCTGAAAACTGGGACTTTGGTCTTGGAAATGACCTGGCTGTAATGATCTTTAAAATGTTTTCTGTTTTAATGGCTTGAATACAAATGGGTTCCCCTGATGACTCATTTGAGTAAATGACCTGGCTGGAGTAGAACTGAATTGTACCGAGCTTGTGCTGAGCTTGTTGGTTTGTTGATCCCAGCCAAAGCAAAAGTAGGGATGCTGCAGATGTCCTCAACATCCCATGGCTGTCAATGATTCCTCCTCTCAATAGATCCTTGCTAGAATTACATATATAAACATAAGGTGAAGATAGAATGGGGCTTAGATGAATCACAAATGGTCTCTTGAGTAAGCTACTGGAAGACTACCAATGATCACTGAACTGTGCAAAGAATCAGGCACCACTTTCAGGAGAGGAGGGGAGAAAAACATTCAAAATAAACTATATGGTAGAAGGTTAAAAGATTGTAAAGTGTTCGAAGGCTCCCTTTTTGCAAAATTACATACTATATGCTTTACATAAATATCTCTGCTCTGGGGAGGAAAGCTTCTTTTATGCTCAGTAAATCAATTGCTAATCAAGACCTAGTACAAAAATCCCAGCCAACAATGGTTAATCTAAGACTCAGTGAGTGCTCTTTATTGCTGGCACTAACAGTGTTTTAAAGGAGATGCTGGCAAAAAGCACTTCATTCTCCTCATCTGGAAGATGAAATAACTGTCCTCCCACAATTTTGATGTATCTTCCCATGAGAGCCAATTATCTATATGGGCAGTCTCTACCCTTTCTGCCATTTTGTCTTTTTCACCCACACAAACACTTTCTCCCTCTCTGTGCTTGGTGTTAAATGAATATAGGCTTGAGGCTATACACTTTGGCTGGAGTATATTTATTGACTTACATATTCACGTACAATATGTAATTTCTGTAGCATGTTTTGTATTATATATAGAAAGAGAAGAACATACTTTAGCAATTCACCATGTACTTGTATCAACGAACTGCCATTAGTCCCTACACCTGAATCTGGTGCAGAAGTAAGCACAAGAGTAAAGTGCCCAACAGAGGCTTATCTTTTGCATGTAGTCAACTACCTCCTCTTCACACGGCTGTGCAACAATGATTCGGAGCACAGAGCGAAGGAGCAATTTCAGAGCTGTAACAATAGGCTGGTAGCTGTTTATGTTGAATTACCATGATTATATGTTTAATTAATCATTTATGTAAACCAACTGATCTCCTTGGTGTTGCTCACTGGTAATTTGGGGCCTGAAGAACGGTTGTGATAATTTAGCCTCCACAGAGATCAAGATCCACATTGCAAAACTGAAGCTCTCTTTCTTCAGGAAATTAATAGCAGCAGTCAGCAAAGCTTGAAACTCCCACAGACCATCATTTACATGTTATTATCAAGGCCTTAAAAATTCAACTTCTGCAACTGCAGATCCTAAACAAAAGCTAAGCTAATTCTTTAGACATTTGCAACAAACTTTCTAAAAAATAGGAAACCCCATTTGATTTAGGAAAAATCAACAATTGAGCAATTCATTTACTTGGGTCCTTGGAGAACTGAGATTTAATTGCCTAAGGATCTATAATTGTCTAGCCAATAAGAATTAGTTTGTGTCCCACTCATGTGCTAATAAATTAGTTATATGCTGCTGATATTTCTATTTAAATTAAAAGTTTCCCAGTATTCAAGCTCTGATTTTAAAGGTTGAATTACCCTTTGCAGCAGGATATCTACCTAATTTTAAAATGAGCTGGTGTCAAGCATGATGTGTACAGACGTACGGTCAGGTTTAGCAGAAGTTCTGCATGTGACACTGCTTCTTCCTTCTTCCATCCACCACCCCCGTCCTCCAGACTGGCTTGTGTTTACTGCTAATAATTCTGGAAACTCTCATCAATGAGTAAAATTAAATTGAACATGGAACAAACACAATTGAAAGAACAAAGGGAGTAAAGAGAAGAGCTACAAGGCCAATCCCTGCCATCAGAAGATTGAGTTATTAGGAACCTTGGGCTTTTTAGCCTTGAAAGGAGGTGACCAAGAGGGACAGCATAAAACCGTTGGAATCAATTTTTCAAACCTGAACAGCCAGACAAAGAAATTGCATTTGACAAAGAACCGCTGGCATCACAGCAGTTGTGTCATTTGTGTTCAGGAGCACCAACATCAATGGCACAAGTATCGCACATCTGCAGTTGATAACCTTCCATCAAGACAGCAGAGTCTCAAAGGTCTTGGCTTGTAATAAGTTTCCCAGGGTCTGGTGGCCCTCAGGCTTGTTTAATGCCACGCTCCCCGATGTTTACAATAGAGTCATCCCTGGATACTTCCCATAATTCATGTCACCAATGCTTTGAGCAGAGGAAGATTCTACCACTCCAGCACGAAAATTGAAGTTTTGCAAAAAAATATATATATTTATTTGTTTAAAAAGTTGTATATCACAGACTAGGCCTAGATTTTGAACTTATGCTTCAAAAAAAAAGTTTTCCTGTTATCAGTCTTCCTCTTTCATTGCCCATGAGGTTCAGTTTTACATTTTAATTAGTATTCAAGTTACTGTCAAAAAAAAGTTCCTTTACCCACAAAATAACTTTTTACTGTGTATACTTGATTCATCAATTTCCTGCTACTGGACCACACACACCATAGCTCTCTGCCACTCATCCTGCACTGATTCGACTTCCTGTGACCACTCCTGAGTCCAACGCACGCAGCCGGTGTGGCTGCCCAATTAACAACAGCCAGCAGCAGGTCATGCTCAGGCTGGCTTAACTAATCAGAAAGGGGGACCTGCACTGTTGTCCATTTGAATACAATAAACAGAGCCATACTGCAGTCATAGAAGAGCTGGATGTAGCTCAAAGCCATGTTGTTGCCACTTCTTGTATATGAGATAGTAATCAGCGTAGAAAAGATACATTCAGAATACTACTTCAAATTAAACATGATAGTCTGACAAGGGGTCACAGGGTAAAACTATTGAAAGGCAAATTTAGGACTGCTGTCAAAAATCCTAGAATCATTTAAGAAGCAGTTAGATGTTGTGATGGGTTTTATAGGTTTGTTCTGGATGGTTGAGCTGGGATGGATTGAATGACATTTCTCATCCCTATTTAACTTGTGATCTTGTGACAGGTGAACAACCTACTTCCAGGCATCCATCAGTATCAATGAGAGCTGACTACTGGGAAGTTAATAAAAGTGGTCCATGGAGGCACTGGTCTAGAAATTCATTGGCACCAGCTTGCTGGCATGAATTGGGCTCAAGAAACAATCTTTGTGCCTGGACGGGTAGGCCCAAGGTGCTCCCAATATTGGATGATGGCTGCATTCAGAGCAACCCAATTTTGCACAGGGGCCTTCAAATAGGCAATAGGCACCTTTTTTTCAGGCACCAGTCCTGGATGCCCATATTTTTGCCTACACCAATATGGCGGGCGGTACACTTCCGGCTCGTAATTCGTGCGCACTTTCTGCCCACCATATTGGAGGCTTATGTGCATGTTTCATGTCCAAAAAACAGGCACAGTGCCATCAGATTTCTAGTCCACCATTTTTCTTCCATTTTTCCGAGTAAGTACCTAGCCTCCATATAATGCTTCCTCAGAGCAGTTTTTTAATTTTTTTATTATTCATTCCTGGGATGTGAGCATCACTGGCAAGGCCAACATTTATTGCCCATCCCTAATTACCCTTGAGAAGGTGGTGGTGAGCTGCTTTCTTGAACCGCTGCAGTCCGTGTGGTGAAGGTACACCCACAGTGCTGTTAGGGAGGGAGTTCCAGCAACGATGAAGGAATGGCGATATATTTCCAAGTCAGGATGGTGTGTAACTTGGAGGGGAACTTGGAGGTGATGGTGTTCTCATGTGCCTGCTGCCCTTGTCCTTCTAGGTGGTAGAGGTCGCAAGTTTGGGAGGTGCTGCCGAAGAAGCCTTGGCCAGTTGCTGCAGTGCATCTTGTAGATGGTACACACTGCAGTCATGGTGTGCTGGTGGTGGAGGGAGTGAATGTTTAAGGTGGTGGATGGGGTGCCAATCAAGTGAGCTACTTTGGCCTGGATGGTGTCGAGCTTCTTGAGTGTTGTTGGAGCTGCAATCATCCAGGTAAGTGGAGAGTATTCCATCACACTCCTGACTTGTGCCTTGTAGATGGAGAAAAGGCTTTGGGGAATCAGGAGGTGAGACCCTCACCACAGAATACCCAGCCTCTAAACTGCTCTTGCTGCCACAGTATTTATGTGGCTGGTCCAGTTAAGTTTCTGGTCAATGGTGACCCCCCCCAGGATGTTGAGGGTGGGGGATTCGGCGATGGTAATGCCGTTGAATGTCAAGGGGCAGTAATTAGACGCTCGCTTACTGGAGATAGTCATTGCCTGGCACTTCTGTGGCGTGAATGATACTTGCCACTTATCAGCCCAAGCCTGAACGTCGTCCAGGTCTTGTTGCATGCGGCATAGACTACTTCATTATCTGCGGAGTTGTGAATGGAACTGAACACTGTGCAATCATCAGCGAACATCCCCACTTCTGACTTTATGATGGAAGGAAGGTCATTGATGAAGCAGCTGAAGATGGTTGGGCCTAGGACACTGCCCTGAGGAACTCCTGCAGCAATGTCCTGGGGCTGAGATGATAGATCTCCAACCACCACAACCATCTTCCTTTGTGCTAGGTATGACTCCAGCCAGTGGAGAGTTTTCCCCCTGATTCCCATTGACTTCAATTTTACTAAGGCTCCATGATGCCACTCAGTCAAATGTTGCCTTGATGTCAAGGGCAGTCACTTTCACCTCACCTCTGGAATTCAGCTCTTTTTTCCATGTTTGGACCGAGGCTGTAATGAGATCTGAAACCAAGTGGTCCTGGCGGGACCCAAACTGAGCATTGGTGAGCAGGTTATTGGTGAATAAGTGCCGCTTGACAGCACTGTCGACGACACCTTCCATCACTTTGCTGATGATTGTGAGTAGGCTGATGGGGTGGTAATTGGCTGGGTTGGATTTGTCCTGCTTTTTGTGGACAGGACATACCTGGGCAGTTTTTCACATTGTCGGATAGATGCCAGTGTTGTCGCTGTACTGGAACAGCTTGGCTAGAGGTGCGGCTAGTTCGGGAGCATGATAGCCTGGATGTTGTCAGGGCCCATAGCCTTTGCTGTATCCAGTGCACTCAGCCATTTCTTGATATCACGTGGAGTGAATCGAATTGGCTGAAGACTGCCTTCTGTGATCTCGGGAGGAGGCCGAGATGGATCATCTGGCTGAAGATGGTTGCAAACGCTTCAGCCTTGTCTTTTGCACTCGCATGCTGGGCTCTGCCATCATTGAGAATGGGGATGTTCATGGAACCTTCTCCTCCCGTTAGTTGTTTAATGGTCCACCACCATTTATGACTGGATGTGGCAAGACTGCAGAGCTTTGATCTGATCTGTTGATTGTGGGAATGCTTAGCCCTGTCTATAGCATGCTGCTTCTGGTGTTTAGCATGCATGTAGTCCTGTGTTGCAGCTTCCCCAGGTTGGCACCTCAGTTTAGGTATGCCTGGTGCTGCTCCTGGCATGTTTTTCTGCATTCCCCATTGAATCAGGATTGGTTGCCTGGCTTGATGGTAATGGTAGAGTGAGGGATATGCTGGGCCATGAGGTTACAAATTGTGGTGGAATATAATTCTGCTGCTGCTGATGGTCTACAGCGCCTCATGGATGCCCAGTTTTGAGCTGCTAGATCTGTTCTGAATCTATCTTCTAATGGAAGGAAAGAAAATCTTACACATGACACTCAGCACAGAAATGTGAAGACTTAACATAAGACTTCTCTCAACTAAAGGAATGGTGTACTGGGAGTGTTATGTCGGTACCTTTCTACCTAGATACAATTTAGGACTCAGAACTCAGAGATTCAAACATGAAGTGCTTTTTTCAGGAAGGAAAAGAAGTTCTGGGAAGTTCCGAACAAAGAGAGCTAAACTTAACCAAGAGAACACGCAACCATTTATCTGCTGTGACCACAGGTGGGAGGAGAACACACAATACATAACATATTCCTCCCATCTTAAATGAAAGGTCCACATTATTCCTTAACAGGTAAGTTACTTTCAATGCACTCACTAACCAAAGGTAGAGGTAGACTGCCTCAAACCCTGACTTTACCCTGGGGTTTATTCTGCCCCAGTCTTGTGGGTAAATCACTAAGCCTACATTTCCACGCGTCTTGGAGGCCACCGCTCCCTGACAGGATACCGGCGGTCATCGCTGGCTTCCACAGCAGTAGGCATTGACACAGGCCTGGATGGAGAAGGTGCCTGTGCCATTCTAAAGTGAGGAATTTGCACAGGTGGAACAGTCTCTTTGACTTCCTGTGTTGGAGAAGAGCACTGTGGCAAAGGATGCTGGTTTGCGGTATCATCCATAAACAGTTCAGGCCAACCAGCCGTTGGAGCCTCTGTGGCTGTCTCTGCTCCTAGCAACAGTTGATCTGTGTGTCTTCTCCAGACGACGACCTCGGCAATCTCAACCGTGTAAGACACAGGGCCCGTCTGCGCGATCACCGTAGCAGGAACCCATTTCGGTCCAGTGTTGTAGTTTCGAGCTAGGACGTGCTCTCCAGCGTGAAACCGTCTCTCCTTGGATCTTTTCTCTCTCTTTTCAACTTGAGCTTGTTGTTGACAATGGACAACCTGTTCTGCCCTTGGAGGTTTGAGTAAGTCAAAACTTGTCCACAACTGCCTCTTCATCATGAGCGAAGCGGGGGAAGTTTTGGTTGTGGCATGCGGCTCGTTCCTGTAGGACAACAGGAAGCTGTTCAGACGTTGGTGGATTGAGCCCTGACCTTGCGATGCCTTCAAGGCGTGCTTCAAAGTTTGCACGAACCTTTCTGCCAGGCCGTTAGTAGAGGGATGATAGGGCGCAGACCTGATGTGTTGGACACCATTCACATGCAGGAAGGTTGCAAACTCCTGTGATACAAATTGTGGACCGTTGTCACTTACGAGTTGTTCCGGTGAGCCATAACGGCTGAACATCTCACCAAGTTTCTCAATTGTTTTCTCTGCCATGGTAGACCTCATCACAGCGACCTCTGGCCACTTGCTACGAGCATCCACAACCACCATAAACATCTTCTCTTCGAAAGGACCGGTGAAGTCCACATGTATTCGCTGCCACACTTCTGCAGGCCAATCCCAGGGGTGTAGGGTTGCCAGCTGTGGAACATTCCGGACCCTTTGACATGGGAAACATGTTTTGGCTTTCTCCTCAATATTTCCATCAAGACCTGGCCACCAGAAGTAGCTTCTTGCCATTTCCTTTGTAGGGGGATGGGGCTCTGCTCTGCCCAATTGCAGGGGTCTTTAGTGCCTGTTGATGTATTGGGCCTCGGTCTCCTTTATACCCTTGCAGCTTATGTTAGCCTGCAGGTCGGGTGTCACTAAACACCCTCTCAGGAGATAGAGAACAACAGCTTATAGAGGAGGACTAAAATACGGTGGCGACCCGTACAGTTTATACCTAATCTGTGGGGTACTCCTGAGCCCAAGTGCTCCTGGAGTCCTCTCTCTTTTCCCTAGTCTGCTGTTCCCTTGTTTGGCGGGTTCGAAGTGCCCTAATGCCCCTATCTGGTTCTAACTCCAGAATTTGGGTGGAGAACGATGCACTTTAAATAGACACTCGGAGACAAGTAGTCCTTGGAAAAGAACAGGTGACAACCAATTTTATTTGCCAAGGTAAGTTCTACCACAAACGTAATAAACACACACACACATTTATAACTATAAATAAAATATGAGAGAGAACGGACACAACGAGAATGTTTACACAGTTTTATCTTTACTAAGTCCAATCCCACCAACCCACTTTCCTACCTAAACTAGACTGACAGTTGCAGGCCCTTGGATTATACTCACAGCCTCCTCCCTTGACAGATGGAATTTTGAGTGCGGTTGTTGGGTTGTTGTTGTTGCTGTCGTCGTCGGAATTCGACCTGTGCCTCGGGGTTCGCTGTACCCCGAACCTCGGAGAGGACCTTGCTGCATCTGGTCGGGTTTTCTTGAAGTTTGGTTTTGTTGATTGCGCTTTCGGTCGGTCGTTGGTTGGTTTGTGCTTGATGGAAAAGGTTCCCGAAATGACTGGAGTGAATGCCGTCTTCCACAGCCACTTCGGTGGTTGGTGTCTTCTTGTCGAGGTCCCCGGAACGGGAGTTGGTATATGGTGCGGCTTCTTGCGGCGATGTTGCGCCGTCTGGTAGCGGAGTAAACCTTCAGTATACCGATTGAGCCTGGGGCCTGATGGTGGATCTTCTCCTCAGCGCGGTTGGAGTTCTTTAGATGTTAGTTCGCCCCAGCTCGTCCCTCCCGGGCTCGTCTTTTCCCTCAGCATCTTAACTCGCTCTCCTGTTCGTTCTTCTGGTAATAGTTCTCTCTCAGCGTTGGTCCTTCTTGTGTTCCATATTTATACAGGTAGGTGTGAGGACAGGGGTATTGTTTTGAGTGCACATCGGCTCCTCCAAGTCTGCTGCCCCATTGTGTCAGTCCTGGGACTTGATTAGTTTGGGCCACCTCTTAACTGTAGTGATCCCAAGACTATTGTCCCTAGTTCGAGTTGATTAAGGTGATGATGGCTTGTATTCATAGCCCGATTAGGGGTGAGTCACATATTCAAACCCGGACCGGGTGGGCCCCATTGGCCGGGGGTTTCCTCGCTTCAGGTCTGACTCGGTCCCCTGATTGGCCTTTGAGAATGCACTCTGCTTCAATTGGCCGACATCTATGGCTCGCCTCTGAGCCACAGTCCCCTGTATTCGGATGTCCCAGGCATATCCCAGCCTGCTTGTCGGGACCTCTGCCTTGGCCGAAAACATTGATTTTAAACTGTATAGGGCAATCCAATTTTTGGTAAAACGTGGTTGTAGATTTTTGAACCCTACACCTTCATCCGAACCATCCCACTGTGGCCTGTATGAAGTTGTTGCAGTATAGGTTCCCTCAGAGGTGGCAGAATGATGACACGGCATCCCCAAAGAAGACAACCTGCCTGGATGGAGAGCTCATTTCTTTTTGAAATGTAAGGTTTCAAACTAGGAGAACCTCCTGTAGCTCTCCCTCGAATGACATTGTCCATTACCTCAGACAGGACTGGATCGTTGCGGGTGTACCTTCGCACCTGAACTGCCGTGACAGGTGCTCCCTCCACTTGTCTAGAGTAGAAGATGTCTATCTGACATGCATTTGTAGATAAGCCTGGCATAAATCTATTTTGCTGAACTTTTGCCCTCCAGCCAGGCCCGTAAAAAGATCATCAATGAGGGGAAGAGGGTACTGTGCTGCAGACAGCACCGGGTTAATAGTCACTTTAAAATCCCCGCAGATTCGAACAGATCCATCCTTTTTCAGGACAGGAACAATGGGTGTAGCCCATTTGCTCACGCTCACAGGCTCCAGGACTCCATTCTCGACTAAGGCCTCCAAGTTAGCCTCAACTTTTGGCCTAATTGCATAGGGTACAGGTCGGGCTTTGTGAAACTTCGGCTTGCTGTCAGGTTTAATGTCCAGTCTCACGCTAATCTTTTTCATGCTCCCAAGTTCCCCATTGAAGAGTTCTGCATGTTTGTTTAACACTGCAGTCAGACCTGACTCCCCTTTTGACATCATGCGGATTGCAGGCCAGTCCAGCGTGATTTTCTCTAGCCACGCACGTCCCAGTAGCGATGGGTAATTTCCCTTTACCACATATAGTGGCAATTTCGCAGTCTGTCCGTTCAATTTAACTGTCACCTCAATGGCGCCTCTCATGGCCACAGGTTCGCCGGTATATGTCTTTAGCACAATGTTTGTTGGCTGAAGGGTAAGATGCTTTAGCATTTTGTTGTAGACAGTGTCTGAAACAAGGGACACAGCCATGCCTGTGTCCACCTCCATCCGCACTGATTGTCCCTCCACCAGTGGTGATACCCAGTAGCCATTTGAACCACCTGCAACCGTCAGTATGTGCACCTCTTCCTCCTCAGAGGTGTCGCTCCCCTCTGTTTTGCTTGTTCCATCATACTGCACTGAATGAACACTCCTTTTCCTCTCTTGTCCAAATACATACATTTTGCTTTCATGCTTCCCAGCTCTGCCTGTTCTCTTTTTACCTCTACAGGCGCATTCAATGTGACCCTTTTTGCAACAATTTCGGCATTCCAGCTCCGTACACCAGCAGTCATTAGCGTGATGGCCCGTTTTCCCACAACGGTAACATGTGTCGTTCCGCGCACCTTTAGGCTCAGACGACACCTTGTGAACTCTCCCTGTTGAACTCAACTGGTGAGCCTCCTTTTCCGCCATCTCCATGGAGACACTAACTTCAATGGCCTTTTCAAGAGTAAAGTTGTCCTCAGTAAGAAGGCGCTTCTGTGTGGCTGCATTTTGCAGACCACACACGAGTCTGTCTCTAATGGTGTCCTTCAGCACCTCCTTGAACTCGCAGTGTTCTGACAACCTTTTTAAAGCAGCAATAAACATCATCACTGATTCCCCCTCCTCTTGATTCCGTTTGTGAAATCTAAATCTCTCAGTAATAACCAGAGGTTTTGGTGAAAAATGTGCTCCAAGAATTTCCACTAGTTGCTTATATGTTTTAGTTCCTGGCTTATCTGGCTGCATGAGGCTGCGAAGTAAATTGAATGTCTTCAGCCCCATTATACTCAAAAAGGTAGGCATGACCTTTTCGTTTGCCACTGCATTCGCCAATACAAAATAGTCAAAACGTTCCATATATGCGCTCCATTGCTCCACATTTTCATCAAAATCACCGATGCTTCCTAATATAGTAGCCATCTCACGTTTCAAATTAAAATTTCAGTTTACTCACTGCCATAACGTTAATGTGATGCTGCAATCTTTGTTCCGAGTGTTTTGTAGTCGAAAACAAGAAAGTTCCCACAACGCAGATTCATCCGATCCTCGTCGCCACTTGTTGTGTCGGTACCTTTCTACCTAGACACAATTTAGGACTCAGAACTCAGAGATTCAAGCATGAAGTCCTTTATTCAGGAAGGAAAGGAAGTTCTGGGAAGTTCCGAACAAAGAGAGCTAAACTTAACCAAGAGAACACCCAACAATTTATCTGCTGTGACAGCGCCACCACAGGTGGGAGGAGAACACACAATACATAACAGGGAGCACAAAAGAAATTGCACATTATTTTCTCGACTACAACCACTAAAGTCAACAGCTAAAATGTGGAAACTGGAGTCTTATTTAGTTAAACCTATTGGTTCACATGGATTTCTTATTACACCCTACGTAGGCCTAGAATTTTTGTCTTATTTTGGAGCACATCTGACCTTAATCATAGTAAATTAATCAGCTTACCGTTCTAATGCCAAGGTGTCATTTTCCTTGTTGAATGCTAGTGAGTGCTACTAACATCTAATTATAATCAAACTGCAGTTAAACAGTTGAGTGATCTTAATACAGTAATGAGCTGCTAACACCAGTGAAAAAGGCAGGAAGATTAATAGCATTCGGTTACATAATACATACCTAATTTCTACGATTCAGAAATTAGATTTTGGTGTTTATTTGACTTTGATTTCCTTTTGTTGCACTGTTTAAATGTACTGTGTTTTTTTGTCTTTCATTTTAATTTAGCCTTTTACCTCTGTAAAAAAAAAATCAATCTCAGGTTACGGCTGCATACGTATCTAATGTTGTGCATGTTTCTGGTGTAGTTGCGACATAACTGACCAGAAGTATAGAGGTAGATCTCTTGAGCTGATCCCCTCCTACACTGCGTATGATGCATTTTTCCAAGGGAGGGCACCTACAAGAAGACCTACAACCAAAATCCAAGGTAAACATGGCACAGCCAATGACTTCAGCCCTGAATTTTTATGCCTCGGGCTCATTCCGAGCAGTCACAGGGAACACAGCAAAATCAGTCCAGCTGCAGTCCACAGATGTATTAAGCAGCTGACTGACCCCTTGTTGGCCACAGTTAGCCCCTTCATCACTTGGACAACCAGCAGCAAAATGAGAGTACATCAGAAAGCCGATTTTCCACTACAAGCTCGATTGAAGCTTTTGTGCCATATTACTGAAGTGAAACTAACCAGCAATGAAGTGAACTAGATGCCTCCAATTTTCTGTTTTAGCTCATTTGAATAATTAGAGAAGGTTGACAGTGGTGTAGCCCAATAGTCATAGCTATTCTCGATATATAGATGGTTTGAACATTGACATAGGGAGCAGAATATTGAAATTGCTAATGGCACAAAGTAGGGGCTTGGAAAACAGCAAGGAGTATTGAAAAACACCTCAAGATAAATTAGCAGAATGGACAGACATGTGGCAAATGCAATTTAATGTGGAGAAATGTGATGCAATATACTTTAGGAGGCCAAACAAAGAATGGGAGTATACACTCGATGGAAAGACACTGAAAAGTGTCGATGAACAGAGAGGTGAGGGATTCAAATACATAATTCCCTGAAAGTACAAGTGTGGGTAGAAAAAACAGGGGGAAAAAAGGCCATAGCATTTTGGGTTTTACAAATAAGGTCATAGAGTACAAGAGTAAAGCGGTCATGTTAAGGTTATACAAGGCAATTGTTAGGCCACAGATTACTCTGTGCAGTTTTGGTGCTCCATTGTAGAAATAACATTAAAGCCATAAAGAGCTAATAGCTAGATTGACTATAATAATACCAGCGATAAGAAACTCATTATGAGGAGGAAGTCAGATTTTGGGATTATTTCCTATGGAGCAGAGAAGGCTAAGTGGAAATGTAATAGAGGTTTTTAAAACTATGAAGAGTTTTGATAGGATAAGTAGGGAAAGATTATGTTTTTCTGCTTGGGGAGTCAGTAGTAAGAGATATTGGGGTAAAATTTCTACATAACTTTGGCATGCAAGTGTGGTGATGAAAGTCATCTTACCTTGATGCAATGGTTTTATAGCCTGTCACAGTCCAATTGTCTGTTTGCTCATGGAAGCAGATGCTTGGAAGGCTTCCCACAAACACAGCAATGACTGAAGATTTTAATTTGTTAACTTTTCAGATTCTCAGACTGTTAGCAATTCACCAGAGTGTAAAACAATACCAACATTTATGATAAAAATGAAAATCTGTAGGCATGAAATTGTGTATATTCTGTTTCTGAATTGAACGCTATTTGCCAATTTGTTCCTACTAACTCTCAGAATACAAATTGCACAGATAGCAATTTACAGTGATCTCCAGCATCTTCTTTAAATCAAACACATTGCAATTCCTATAATAGAAACAAAAATGATATTCATAAGTCAAAGCACAGGCTTAATTAGCTGGGAATGGGCATGAGGGGGTCCATTCTGAACTGTTGGTAACATATTTTCAATCTGAATCTTAATCTACATTTTCTCAGACAGGATTTATATACATTGTAAATGTGCACTTATACAAATCTGTATCTCTGTAATAGAAAATCAGCAAAATACCATATTTCAGACTTCAGTCTATCCAGGCTGTTTGCCAGAGGTTCATGTTGCAATATAGCCTTAAAGAAATTTAATGAATGCTTCAAGTACATCTGATGAAAATTTCTAAGCACCATTTATTTTCCAGGCAATGAATGCAGCCAGAATATCCCTGCAACTTTAATAGTATTTGAATGTATCTCTGCTATTTATCACAGTAGGTCAGAGGAAATGGTATAGCCCCAAATTTCTGCTCACCCAGTGTTGTAATCCTGGCATTAGGTCAGCCAGGAATGCAACAGCTGGGGTGATAAATCAGTCGGGTCCTGGATATATTGGATTCTGTCCTACACTGTCAGTTTCCATCAGGGTTCGCTTGGCGTTGAATCTCTGTCTGACCCAAACATGACCCAGACATCAGATATAAGACTTTATTATATAGAGAGCGAATCTCCCATGATGCTTCTTGGGTTTACAGGTGCATTATAAAAAAATAAAAAATAGAGCTTGCATTTATATGGCGCTTTTCATGACCTCAGGATGTCCCAAAGCACTTTACAGCCAACTAAGTACTTTTTGAAGTGTAGTCACTGTTGTAATGCCAGAAATGCCACAGCCAATGTGTGCACAGTAAGGTCCCACAAACAGCAATGTGACAATCAGATAATCTGTTTTTAGTAATGTTGGTTGAGGGATAAATATTGGCTAGGACACGGAGGAGAACTCCCCTGCTCCCAGTTGCCCATCGTACCATTATAAATAGGATGGTTGGGAATGGAAAATGATTCGTAGTTCTGCTCCTCCAGAACTCTGCCCATTTTAGCATCACTCCCGTTTCTGCCATCATATCCAATGGGAAGTCAATGGAAAAGAAAATGAAGTGTGGTGTAAAACGGGCTGCCGATTCTCTATTAGCCTGTTTCACAGCACTGACAAACCAATTCCACCCCCATGGTCTCTGCCTGGAGGTGCATTCAGTCACGACTACGCAGCAAGATCAATTAATGCGTGGAGTTTTTTTTTATTCGTTTATGGGATCTGGGCATCGCTGGCAATGCCAGCATTTATTGCCCATTCCTAGTTGCCCTTGAGAAGGTAGTGGTGAGCTGCCTTCGTGAACCATGTGGTGATGGTATTCCCACAGTGCTGTTAGGTAGGAAGTTCCAGGATTTTGACCCAGCGATGGTGAAGGATTGGCGATATACTTCTAAGTCAGGATGGTGTGTGACTTGGAGGGGAACTTGGAGGTGGTGGTGTTCCCATGCGCCTACTGCCCTTGTCCTTCTAGGTGGTAGAGGTCGCGGGCTTGGGAGGTGCTGCCGAAGAAGCCTTGGCCAGTTGCTGCAGTGCATCTTGTAGATGGTACACACTGCAGTCATGGTGCGCTGGTGGTGGAGGGAGTGAATGTTTAAGGTGATGGATGGGGTGCCAATCAAGCGGGCTGCTTTGTCCTGGATGTGTCGAGCTTCTTGAGTGTTGTTGGAGCTGCACTCATCCAGGCAAGTGGGGAGTATTCCATCACACTCCTTACTTGTGCCTTGTAGATGGTGGAAAGAGTTTGGGGAGTCAGGAGGTGAGACACTCGCCGCAGAATAGCTAGCCTCTGACCTGCTCTTGTTGCCACAGTATTTATGTGACTGGTCCAGTTAAGTTTCTGGTTAATGGTGACCCCCCCAGGATGTTGATAGTGGGGGATTTGGCGATGGTAATTCCGTTGAATGTCAAGGGGAGGTGATTAGACTTTCGCTTGTTGGAGATAGTCATTGCCTGGCACTTGTGTGGCGCGAATGTTACCTGACACTTATCAGCCCAAACCTGAACATCGTCCAGGTCTTGTTGCATGTGGGCATGGACAGCTTCATTATCTGTGGAGTTGCGAATGGCGCTGAACACTGTGCAGTCATCAGCAAACATCCCCATTTCTGACCTTATGTTGGAGGGAAAGTCATTGATGAAGCAGCTGAAGATGGTTGGGCCTAGGACACTGCCCTGAGGAACTCCTGCAGTGATGTCCTGGGGCTGTGATGATTGACCTTCAACCACCACAACCATCTTCCTTTGTCCTAATCCAAATTGTATACTCTCGGGAGCCGCAAGCCTACATTTCGTTGTACTGCACTTGTGCACTAACATTGACAATAAAAGTTGATTTGATTTTGATTGATTTGATTTGTATGACTCCAGTCAGTGGAGCATTTTCCCCGATTCCCATTGACTTCAGTTTTACTAGGGCTCCTTGATGCCACACTCGGTCAAATGCTGCCTTGATGTCAAAGGCAGTCACTCTCACCTCACCTCTGGAATTCAGCTCCTTTGTCCATGTTTGGACCAAGGAGTAAAATGCAGCAAAGGAAAACACCAAACAAAAAGAAACATTTTTCTAAAACCTACCTTTCCACTTTAAGAAGCCTACTTTGGCAGGCCCATATTCCAGGTTTTTATGGATGAGGTTAGTGCAATGGCTGGTATTCAGCATAGCTTGAAGAATTAGAACTCCATTCTAAGGCACTATGGGGGGGGGGGAAATTGGGTTGATTTGTGCCTCTGGTTAGCAAATCCCCTATCGCCCAGGCACGGCACCACTGATGCCTCCCATAAAATTCGTGGGAGGTTAGCTGCAGTGGTAGCAGGTAGCGCCCCGCGTTGCTGCGCTGCTGGCGATGACGTCATGCCTGCAATGACGTGGCCCTATTGCACGTAGAGCCACGATATTCAGTTGTAGCACCCCAAGAAGGAGGTAGTCCACTTCCAGTAGCACCCCGCCTCCTGCTTGGGGTGCTACAACTGAATTTCAGGCAGTGGGGCGCTAATTTTTTCAGGGCATTAAACTTAGCACCCTGGTGATGTTTGCGCCCCAAAAACGGGCAAAACCAAATTTTTCCCCCTATCTTTTTCCCAGTTGTATAATCTGAATTTATATTGAGCATAATCTCAGCGGTAGGAGACTGTTTTTTGCAATATCATGCTTCATGGGCATACAGTAAATTTATAAAACTTCAAAGTTTCATGAGTAGAGGCTATAGTGAAAAATTGGAGCACTCCAGGCTATTAACAGTCGTTTGGTACCCCTAGTGTCACCGCTATGAACCAGTTATAATGAATGTAAGAAGTCACACAACACCAGGTTATAGTCCAACAGCTTTATTTGAAATCACAAGCTTTCGGAGCGCTGCTCCTTCGTCAGGTGAAGTGGAGAAATGCATAAAGACACAGCTTATATAGTCAGAGAATCATGTCAGATGTCAGCAGTCAAGGACATTCAGCCTCCGATCTTCGGGTAAGCATTCTCCAAGGCGGCCTTCGAGACACACGACAACGCAAAATCGTCGAGCAGAAACTGATAGCCAAGTTCCGCACCCATGAGGACGGCCTCAACCGAGATCTTGGGTTCATGTCACGCTACATGTAACCCCACCTGACGCAGGGTCATCCAGACTCGAGTCGACATTGGCTTGTTCTCTCTACACAGATGCGGCCGGACCTGCTGTGATTTCCAGCAAAAAAAATGTTTTTTGTCTGTTTTTTTGTTTTTCATACAGACCCCAGCATCTGCAATATTTGACCCCTTGTGACCCCACCTCGTTGTTCTTTGATGTAATGTTTTCCTGACTGACCTGTTTGGACACCATTCACACCTTTGATTGCTGTGATTATCTCTCTGCCGAGGTGTGATAAATGGCAGTTGGAAACATTACCTGTAAACATCTGACATGATTCTCTGAGTATATAAGCTGTGTCTTTATGCATTTCTCCACTTCACCTGACGAAGGAGCAGCGCTCCGAAAGCTTGTGATTTCAAATAAAGCTGTTGGACTATCACCTGGTGTTGTGTGACTTCTTACATTTGTCCACCCCAGTCCAACTCCGGCATCTCCACACCACAGTTATAATAAGTGTGGGCTGTAATCACTGTTTCTGTTTATGTGTGTAAACTAGAAAAATTAGATTACTGACTGGTAGATGTGTAAAAGTGCATGAGATCACTCGTATTTAATAACCTCTGCTATGGACTAATTTAACATTTTATATTCCACCTGCAGTTATCGTTCCCTCTATTGCTGCTGCTGATCCCTCTCAGATTTGCTGTTACGGCAGGGAGTGCTATATGAATATGCATACTCCAGCATCCCATTACTGATATAGGGAACAGCCCCGAGTACTCCCTCCCTGAAAAATTTAACATTCACATTAAACATACAGAAAGGCAATTAAAACTAACAGAATAACCAACAGGAGAGAAATGAAAGCATAAGCCATCGAGCAGGTAGGACAGTGATCCAAATGGAGATTTGCTGGTAGGGGGCTGAAAGAGGAAGGAAGAGAGGAGATATCAAAAGATCGGGAGAGGGATTTGGCAGACTTGGCTTGAATGTGGTGGGTGAATACATAACAAGCAAGAGGGAGGCATCTCGGAAGCATGTGTGGGAAATGTGAATTGGCTGTCCTATCAAATCCACATTACTTTATATGTTTCTGCTTCACACTCCCCTGACTGTCCTCGCAGAGATGGTAACGTGCTGTGAAAAAGATTGCTTAATATCTGTAATCTTCAAATGAACATTTTTATTTCTGCAATCTGTACATGTGGGTGTGAGAGATCGAGTTTGAGAATATATAGATGTGTGAGTGAGGAGTCTGTGAGGAGGATATAGATACTGTAGTCTGGATTAGTTCAGGTCAGTGGTCACTTTCTAATTCCATTAACTGCAGCTCATTTTACAAAACCAAAAGTTGGTATGCAAAAATTAAACTGTAAATTACTTTAAAATTAAAATTGTTCAATTATTAAAAAGTAATACTTATAACTCAAAAGTCATTCCTTTATCCTTTAACAAGAGGACTTCCAGATGTAATATGTAGTTTATTCAACAATAAATATTTTCCTCTGAATCATATAAACTAGTGTAAGCCTTTCTGTGCACTAATCAGATTAATTTTTTAATTTAAATGTATCTATAGGATTAAGGAACTAACATTGGTTGAAAACACTTCCAGTCAATCGAGTTGAGTTCACTTGAAAAAAATTGATCCAGGTAGAATAGAGAGCTTGCAGATATACAGTCTGTGCTCATGTGTTAGAGAGATAAAACCCGACAGTATTAGATAATGGAACAGTTCCTTTGGATTTTTTAATCTGACGTCCTTTCTTTCCGCTTGAATCAAATCTCATTCCTATTATATGGTGTTTCTGCCGGTGTAAATTGACACTTAGGTGTGGATATTGCCTTTTCCTTTGAGGCCCAGAAGAACATACTCGGGAGAGAACTTTTATTTTAAATCTTAAAAGATTTGCAGGAAGGTTTGTGTGAAAGTCTTCATTGATCTTTTGGTCTGAATGCACCCTGTCTATCTTTTATTTTTTTTCTCATCAAAAATGGGTTGGATGTCTTGTTTTGTCTGACTTGGGCTGACAGCAAGAGTGAGTGCCAAATTAAATGTTGCACCTGAAATAAAAGAAAGACTTGCATTTATATAGCAGCTTTCGCAACCACCAGACTTCCCAAAGCACTTTACAGCCAATGAAGTACTTTTGAAGTGTAGTAACTGTTGTAATGTAGGAAACATTAAATGACCAGCATCAAAATGTTTTGGGCCTGTTCAAGGGAAAACAAAGTTCTAATTAGTTATTTTACCTTCAGCTTGTTCCGATTGAAAATAAATTATTGGGAAAATAGGTTGAATTGGCAAGTCCATAATGAAGAGCACCCCCAAGATTAAAAAAGGAGAAACAAAATAGACAAAAGGAGATGGTAATGGGACAAGTTAAGAAACAAAAGATGGCTCTAGATGAAGTGTAAATGGTGATGGCAGAATGAAAGACGGCTGCCATGTGGGAGAGAAAAAAAAATGAAAAAAAAAGATAGGGCAGAGGTTATGGTCTGAAATTGTTGAACTCGATGTTGAGTCCAGAAGGCTGTAAAGTGCTTAATCAAAAGATGAGATGCTGTTCCTCGAGCTTACGTTGAGCTTCATTGGAACAGTGTAAGAGGCCGAGGATGGTGAGGTCTGAGTGGGAGTGGAGTGGAGAATGAAAGTGACAGGCCACCGGAAGCTTGGGATTTTGGTTGCTCATCACAAATTTCTTGCAATCACAGCAGCTGTGCAGCAAAGTTAGGGTCGTTCCCTTAACTTTTGATAGATTTGTCAATCCTTTGTAATCTATTAGGGGAGTTATGTTTTCAATCCCTCTGCCTCCATGTCTACCACTCTCTCTCTCTTACATTTCTCACCCCCCCCCCACCCCATGTTTCCCTCTTGTGTCAGTTTCCACCATTTCTATCTGACCACATTTGTCCATTTGTCTCTCTGTCTTTCACCCTTCCATCTGTCCCATTGCCCCTGCCCAGATAGGCTGAGATTGGCACTAAAAGTGAGGAGTCGGGAAGGCAGCAGGTTCAGGATGACCAGTGGGTCCGAGGCTAACAGTAAAGAATGCCATTGGCGAAAAGAAACAGAGCTAGGAAGGGAGATTGCCAAGAAAAGCTTGGAATCCGGAAAGAGAGTGGAATTAAAGGAGCAGGACCAGGAAGGCAGTAGGGTTGGGAAGCCACAGGTAGTGAGGATCGCCTATGGCAAAAGGAGTCAGGAAGCCTAGTCGGGTCAGGAAAGGTGCGGAGTTGGAAAGGCCAGCAGGGCTGAGGCTTTGGGTGGGGAACAGCAACAGTGACAAGGTTTGAAACTAAGAAGATCAAAGATCAGGATTTCCAAATGCAAGGGGCATAATGCCTGTTTCAGCTGGGTGCTAGGGATACCTGGAAAGACGCCTTTACCAATATGGTGGCGCCCCAACACAGGCGCAGATCGGGTGCGGGATGATGCACCCTTAAATTGGGCCTTTTTGCTGCCATTTTCTGCCCTGAAAATGGCACAATGATGACCAATTTCTCACCACATTGACTCGTTGAATATCCTGCCATCATGCCAGCATTCTCATTGTGCAGGATGTGCCAATCTGTGCAGGCAATGTGTGCTAATTATTACAATGCGATGACCTCCTGAAATTATACTACTTCTGTGTCATGTGTTGTAGTCTTGCCGGCATTGAGATGGGACAGTATAATTGGCCCCATAGTTTTGTCTAAAGTGTTTTCACAATAAGAAGCTCTGTAACACAACTTTGATAACGATACCTTCAAATTTGGATTTTGAAGCACACATTGGGTAACAAAGAGGTTCATGTTAAAAAGAAACACTTTTCATATAGAAAGGACATCTTTTACTTTGGTGCTTGTAACATACTTTGTCGCAAACTTGCTTATAGAATTCTTTGCATATCTTCTTCTTCTTAGGCAGTCCCTCGGAACTTGCTTCCACATTAAAAATTAGTTCTCAGGTGACTGATGAGTCCAATGCAGGACCTACAGTCTCTGTCACAGGTGGGGCAGACGGTGGTTGAAGGGGCGGATGGGTGGGATGCTTGGGTTGACGTGCGCTGCTTGTGCTTGGCTTCCGCTTGCTCCCGGCGAAGTCACTCGAGGTGTTCGGCGCCTTCCTGGATGCTACTCCTCCACTTTGTGTAGTCTTGGGCCAGGGATTCCCAGGTGTCGGTGGGGATGTTGCACTTTTTTGAGGAGGCTTTGAGGGTGTCTTTGCATATATCACTCACTCAACTGAACTACCGGTTGCAGATGGGATAGGCTGGTTATCTCTGTTGATGTGGTGAGAGAACAGTTGGACATTTATCACACTTGCTATTGTATTCCTTACAGTTGGAATGGGAATCCATTGATTCTGAAAGATTTCTTGCAAATTTTAATTTTAAATGTCGAGATTTCTTCATTCAACCATACCTACTTTCAACCATTTTCTGGGCTTAACAGAAACTGAAGATTTTATCTGCAGTGGCAATTGTGAGTTGAATAGCAGATTGGCTGTTTGTATTGAGTAGACCATTATGTATATTGCAGTATTGGGATTAGATTATCATTCTCTGTAGTGTGCACCTTACTATAACATAATAAAGTGCACACTACACCTGGCTTGCAAGACCAGTGCTAGGAAGAGGATGATTTATCTGTTTGAAAGTCATCATAGTTAAATTGAGATAAATTGAAAAGTTACTTAACTTTTTTAGTTATTTTTACTTTATACACTGAACATTATCAATACTTTTGTTTCAAACCTTAGGCACTACACAGAGACCCAGGATTTTAATTCCGGGTAGGTGGGTAGCAGGGTGCATCTGAAAATCCCACCTGCCCCAGAAAACAGATCCGGGGTATTTTAACTCATGAGCCTCATTAAAATCTCTCAGGTGGGTTCTGTCTCGATTCAGTGACCCACCAGTAAACCCAGCACTTCCAGAGTGCAATTTGTAGTGTATGTACCTTTAAGACAGGACTACTTTTACAGCTCCTGTATACTGTAGTACTGGCAGTGACCACACCTGTATATAAGCCTTGCGCATGCCTCTGTACCCCCAGTCTTGAGACTACCCTCCTCCAGTAAATACCTGTTGATTGTTAAGTTACAGCATCCGTGTGGTTATTGAAAAACATCACACTCTCAGAATCGCGGATCTAACAGTGGCGACGAGTGTCGATTCGAATCTACCTGCAACTCTGCATTTCCCTTCGAGGATTCGCTCCGGGAGGGCGGTGGAAGAAAGTCGAGGCCAGAAACACGGGCGTCGACCACAAGCAACCGCCCAGTCGTCCGGCAGAGAGTGAACATCGCAGGGGAGGCTGTGGAGAGCCGGGCTTGGTTCCCCAGCCATGATGATCAGCAAGAGACTGACGACAGGTACAGCGCAGACCCTTCCCGGACAGCGGCGGCTGGAGCCGACCGACGGCGGAGACAAAGCCGAGCAGCATCGACGGGGTAAGACAGAGGGTGAAGCGCACAGGGCGCAGCCAGGGGTTGAAAACCGAGCGGCGTCGAGAGAAAAAAAAAATGGAGAGAGAGAGAGTAAAGCAACAGCGGGGTTCAGGACCGAGCGGCGGAAACGAAAAAAAAAAAACGCACAGAGCACGGCCAGGGCTCAAGGGCTGAACAGTGTCCGCGGGGAGAAGAAGGGAGAGCGTGGGAGACGCCATTGAGCCGCGGAAAAGAAGGAAGAGCGCGGGAGACGCCATTATTAGAAACCGCAGCGGAGAAGAAGGGCGAGCGCGGGAAGGAAGGAAAGCGCGGGAGACGCCATTTTATGCCAGCGGGGAAGAAGGGGAAGCGCGGGAGACACCATTTTTGACAGTTAAATCACACCCAGGGATGCCGAAGAGTGGCAGTATCTCTATGTTCGACAATGAAGTCGAAGATTGGGCAACATATGTGGAGTGTATTGAGGTGTACTGCAGGGCGAATGAAGTGCCAGATGCTAGGAAATCACTGGTTTTGTTAAATTCCATGGGTGCAAAAACTTATGGCTTACTGCGAAACCTAATAACCCCAGAGAAGCCGGTGAACAAGAATTTCGAAAGCATAGTAGAAATCCTACAGGACCACTTAAACCCCACACCGCTGCTGATAGCAGAACGATTTAAGTTCCATAAAAGGAACCAACACAAAGACGAAAGCAATGCTGAGTACCTAACGGAACTTCGCAAGCTATCGAAACACTGCCAGTTTGGAGCGGGACTAGCAGATACGTTAAGGGACAAGTTTGTGTGTGGGCTGCAAAGTGAAGGAACCCAGAAACGGCTTCTATCAGAAAAGGATCTTAGGCTTTCAGTATGGCAGTATCACACGAAGTAGCCGCAAGGGGCGCTGCAGAGATACAACAGAGACCGCAAGAATATGGCACCAATGAAATGTCCTATGGAACAGGGAAGTGCTATCGCTGCGGCAGAACAACACATGACCAGAAGGCTTGTTGGTTCAAGGACCAAGTGTGCAGACAGTGTGGAAAAGCAGGACACATAGCAAGAGTCTGCAGGTCTGGGAAGAAAACCAACAGTAAGAAATCTCCACAGGAGAAGTACAAAAAGGTACACCAGGTGATGGACAGTGGTTCAGACGAACAGAAAAGTGACACAGACTCCGGAAACAAGGAGCTGGGTTGTCTGAAACTACATAAGGTAACCAAAATGGAGGATCACCAGACTATCTGGGTTACACTCAAGATAGACGGAGTGCAAGTGAAAATGGAATTGGACACAGGATCAGCCCTAACAGTCATAAATCAAAGGGACTATAAGCGGCTATTTCCACACATACCCTTGAAAGCTACAGAGATTGTCTTGAAGACGTACACGGGGCAAAAAGTCTACCCCAAAGGAAAAATAAGGGTGAAAGTGATATATAAAGGCCAGGAAACACCTAAAATGGATATATATGTATTGCCAGATGGAGGACCACCACTGCTAGGACGTGAATGGATCCGGAAGATACAATTAGATTGGCATTCCATACAGGCGCTGAAGGTTGAGGCCAAAAGGATGACGACGTCACACCTGGACGACTGTCAAAAATGCTAACTGACGCAAAAGAAGTGTTCCAGGAGGGACTCGGAACACTAAAAGGCATAACAGCAACGATTAAAATAGAGGAAAATGCAAGCCCAAAGTTTCTTAAGGCCAGACCAGTGCCTTATGCGATCAGGCCAGCTGTCGAAGCAGAGCTGGAAGGGTTGGAACGTTCAGGAGTACTGTCCAAAGTAGACTGGAGCAAGTGGGCTACACCCTTCGTTCCTGTAATGAAGAGGTCGTTGAGTAATACGCCTGGGGAACCAAAGAAGGTCCGCATCCGTGGGGATTTTAAGCTGACAGTGAACCCAGTCCTTCACACGGTACAATATCCGCTTCCACGAATTGAGGATATTTTCGCCTTGCTATCTGAAGGTAAACGCTTCACCAAAATTGATCTAGCCCAGGCGTACTTGCAAATGGAGGTAGAAGAAGCTTCGAAACAATACTTACGATTAACACTCATAAAGGTCTCTATCAATACAACCGGCTGGTGTTTGGGGTAGCCTCGGCTCCGGCTATCTGGCAAAGGGCAATGGATCAAGTCCTGCAAGGGATTCCAGGGACCCAGTGTTATTTGGACGACATCCTGGTCACGGGCGAAAATGACAGTGATCACCTCGCCAACTTGAAGAAGGTGCTCACCAGATTAAAAGAGTATGGGCTACGAGGTAATCGCCACAAGTACGAGTTTTTCCAGAAACAGATCTCGTATTGTGGCCACGTCATCGATGAAGAGGGGTTACATAAGCCCCCTGAAAAGATTGAGGCAGCAGTCAAGGCTCCAGCAACGGAAAATGTGTCACAACTGAGGTCGTTCCTCGGGCTGGTAAACTACTACCACAAGTTCTTACCAAATTTGTCGACGGTATTACACCCACTGAACACCCTACTGCAAACAGGGGTACCATGGAAGTGGAATGACGAACGTAGATGAGCTTTCCAGAAGTGTAAAGAATTGATCACATCAAAAGAGGTGTTGGCCCATTTCAACCCAGCACTACCAATTCGTTTGGCATGTGATGCATCACCCTATGGTATTGGAGCGGTGCTGTCACACAAATTCCCAGACGGGTTGGAGAGGCCAGTATCCTTTGCGTCTCGGTCACTAACCTCAGCCGAGCGCAACTACGCCCAGGTTGACAAGGAGGCCCTCAGCCTAGAATGGGGAGTAAAAAAATTCAACCACTATCTGCATGGGCAGAAGTTCACCTTGCTGACTGACCACCAACCACTTGTCTCCATCTTTAATCCTAAGAAGGGCGTTCCAGTGATGACTGCACAACGGTTACAAAGATGGTCCCTGTTTCTAGGGGCAAATCAATATGAAATAGAATATAAGGCACGAAACAGCATGGAAACGCTGATGGGCTATCACGCCTGCCACTGCCTACTGTGGAGGAAGCACCAGCAGTGGACCCTATCGAGATATTTTATTCATCAATAATTGAACGATTGCCAGTAACGAACTCGGATATGGTGAAGGAGACCCGCAATGATCCGACGTTGTCTCGGGTATATGATTTGACGGTGAGGGGATGGCCAACACATGGCGACTCACTGTTGCCAGCATTCTCATCCAGAAGAGAACAGCTGTCAGTATGCCAGGGGACAGTGATCTGTGGATCCAGAGTGGTGATTCCACCCAAGTTAAGGGAGAGAGTGCTAAATGAGCTACATGAAGGTCATCTGGGGGGAGTGAAAATGAAAAGCCTTGCTAGGGCTTATGTGTGGTGGCCGGGAATCGATCAACAAATTGAAGACCTAACTAAGAGCTGCTCAGGATGCCAGAAGGTCCAAAATGCACCACCACCAGCCCCTCTACACCCCTGGGAGTGGCCCTCCTCTCCATGGCAACGGGTGCATATTGATTTCACTGGTCCATTCATGGACTCAATGTTCTTAATAGCAGTGGATGCTCATTCGAAGTGGCCTGAGGTGATAAAAATGACCTCAACCACTACAGAAAAAACGATTGCAGTCCTACGGACCATATTTGCCAGAAACGGCTTGCCAGAGCAGATTTGCTCTGATAATGGACCACAGTTTGTGTCCGAAGAGTTTCGAAAATTTATGAGAAGGAATGGGGTAAAGCATTACACATCCACCCCGTATCATCCAGCCACAAATGGATTGGCTGAGAGGTTCGTACAAACCTTTAAGAAGGCGATAAATGCCATGTGCAATGCTAAAATTCCACTACAGCATAAGGTGGACAATTACTTATTAGCCTACCGAAACGCGACACATGCAGTTACCAACCAGACCCCGGCCATGATGTTCTTTAACCGAAGGTTGAGATCTCATCTGGACTTGCTCAGACCAAATGTGTGAAGAAATGTTGAGGACAAACAATTCCAGCACATCAATGAGAAGCCGACAAGGACCTTCAATGTAGGACGACCAGTCTTGGCCTGTGACTACCGAACAGAGAAATGGCAACCCGGAACGATATGCACAAGGCAGGGGCCATTAATGTACACAGTGGATGTCGGGGAGAACATTGTGAGACGCCACGTCGATCAGATCTTAACGTCACAGGAACGAGTCAACCCCATGTCTCGAGTACCTGGGGATGAACCCGACATACCGGTAGCATCTACCTCGGAACCAGTAGCAGTGGAAACCGATGAACTACCCGATGAAAAGGGGCCAGAATCGCCTCCGCACCAAGAACAAGAACCGCAGGAAAGGCGCTATCCCGAAAGGATCAGGAAGCCGCCCCAAAGACTGAATCTATGAATGGACTATTGTTGTTTAATGTACATGTTAAAGTGTTAATTTTTATTTGAATATTAAGGGTACTACTAATCTAAAAGGGGAGGAATTGTAGTGTATGTACCTTTAAGACAGAACTACTTTTACAGCTCCTGTATACTGTAGTACCGGCAGTGACCACACCTGTATATAAGCCTTGCGCATGCCTCTGTACCCCCATTCTTGAGACTACCCTCCTCCAGTAAATACCTGTTGATTGTTAAGTTACAGCATCCGTGTGGTTATTGAAAAACATCATACTCTCAGAATCGCGGATCTAACACAATTGCCAGCAGGTCAGTCAGAGGTCTAGTTAAAGCAGGCATGCACTTCTTAAAGCAAGGTTGCATTCCCTTCTGGCTGATTTCACTGTTAAAGAAAGACTTGCATTTATTTAGCACCTTTCACAACCACCGGATGTCCCAAAGCGCTTTACAGCCAATGAAGTACTTTTTGAAGTGTAGTCACTGTTGCAATGTAGGAATGGTGGAGGAAGAATGAGTTGCAGGCAAGCCTCCAAGTTCTCTAAGGCTTCCGTGGAGGTCATGCTGGAAGAGGTCAAGATGAAGAGATCCCAAAACAACAAGTCCACCAGGTATGGAGAGATATTGCAGAGATTGTAGCTCCAGGAGCATCATCCCCAGGACCTAGATCCAGTGCAGGTAGTGCTTCAATGACCTCTCAAGAGTAGCAAGTGTGAGTACAGTTCTTCACTTCTCCATTTCTCTCAACAGCACATGGAAACAATCCTTTCCCCCCCACCTAACAACTCTCAATAATTCCCCCTCCTCCATCACATCCTTCACCACCCAGCACACGGCCACACTATATTACTTCTCATTCTCATTACAAACAGGCACTCACCTCTTTGTTGCTCCCTTCACAGCAGCTACCAGCACTATTCTCTTCTCACTTGCTGGCTTTTGTACAATTATCAACTTCTCTCATGGCTTCCCCCACTTCACACTCTACACGCTTACTTTCCATTCATCATCTCCCCATCCTAATTGCCTCTTGCTTCTTTTCCCTCTCAACATCTGCAGAAGCAGAAGCCCCAACATCTGCACTCTCCTTTGTAGGAGACACTCACTCGCCTTCTCTTCTGACGCGCCCAGTTAAAATCGCGTTGAAGTCCAAATGTTGTCATTTATTCATGAGGTACCTGCCTCTTTCTGGAGGATGCGTTTGGGACCTGAGTCTGCTCCACAGTAAAAATAACAATCAGCAGGTTTCCAGTGGGACTAGTGCGGTAAGTCAATTTTCACAATTTTATCTGCTCACCTGCCCCGTTCTTGCTTGGCGGGTTGTGGTAAAATTGGGGCTAAAGTCCTGGCAGATGATTGCTTGAACCTATACAGCTCAAACTGCAAATGAAAAGAAAAATAACCCTGAAAATGCTAGAAATCTGAAACAATACATAAAATTCACAAAACAGACAACAGGTCAGTCAGCATCTGTAGAGTAAAAAGACAGGTTAACGTTTTGGACACTACATTAAACATTTACCATCTTTTTCGCTCTGCAGATGCTGATTGACCTATTACAAATTGCACTATCTCTTTTCTTGGACTATCTCGAAATCTGAAATACATTTTATACCCTTTTTGAACAACTGTTAATATTTCCCTATTGTACATTTTCCTTTAAAATGAGAACCATAGAGTTCTAATTGCAGAGAAGGAGAGAGGGCATTCATCAATATAGTTAGAATCACCAGCTCATGTTTGCAAACCAAGCTGAACATATTACACTATTTTTCTTAACATGCTTTGCCCTCAGGAGGTTCCATAGTTATCATAATCTACAACATCTTAGCTGTAAAAAATTTTAAACACATCATCATTTTCAGACAGATCTCATTAAGCTTGGAATGAGCACAGAATTGAATCTGTGTGAACCTGATTGCATCAGATCGGTTTGGTCCAATCCAAACCTTTGTTGGGTCCAATTTCTGACCTGATTTTGTACTTTTTAAATTTTGTGCTGAGAGTAATTGGATGCCTTGTAGACAGCGGACAAAAAGATGGGGGTTTAATTCATTCAGTTCTGGACACTGAACCATTTCATCTTTTCTTAAAATATACTAAAAGGTCTGAATGAAAAAAAGTTCAATGCAATTTCAGATCCTGCAGTATTTCCCATATCAATAACTGGGAAATTCTTGGATGTAAGCTGATTTTGGACACTTATCTGTCCTAAAATACTGGGAAATTGAAGTAAACAATTAATAATTTTAATGGGTGGACTCTGTGGATATTTAAGCTGAGAAATTTACTGTTGCTACTATTTGCGCTGAACACATTCTTATGATATTGCTCTGTCTGTTAATTTAATGGCGATGCTTGGTCTGCCCAGCGGAAGCCAGATGGTGGCAGAGTTAAAATAGACGTGGTAAACATACCGGCCCGTTCCCGCTCTGCTCCGCTGCCATATTTACTAGGGCTTTCAGCTAGGCAGGTGGAGCCTCATTGCTGTATACAAATCGGGTTCCTATGATGTACATAGGACCCCCATGCAATTCCGAGGGAACCACACTCTGGCCAGTTGCACCAGATCCTAAAAGGTAAGTAAAAAAATATTCTTGTGGGCCAGGAAGAGCAGGTGTGCTCCTCCCGGCTCCACAAGAAAAATGTGTGCAACTGCCCCTGCAGACTCCTTCCAATACGTGTTTGGTTCATTCCCACACCCCCGGCCCCCTACCAAAAATTTGACTTCCTGCTGGCTATGTCTGCCGCCAGGCCACCCGATATTGCACCAGGCTGGAGCTGGTCAGCTGCATCGGGATCCCTGTTGGAGCCAGGACCAGGACCTTCTGCTGGTGGGATCAGTCGACTAGCCCGGGCACTTTGGCAAAATCTACCGTTATGCCATTTAAAATCATCAGTCATGGGAATGCCAAGAACATGTTAAGCATTTATCTGCTAATTGACTTTAATCACTTTCTCTTTAGATCCTCACTTTCAGTGTTTTTTTAAATGTCGAATAGTAGCATAGTGGTTATGTTACTGGACTAGTAATCCAGAGGCCTGAACAAATATGAGTTCATAATCCCACCACGGCAGCTGGGGAATTTAAAATCAGTTAATTAATTAACTCTAGAATAAAAAGCTAATATCAGTAATGGTGACCATGAAACTACCAGATTGTCATAAAAACCCATGTGGTTCGCTAATGTCCTTTAGGGAAGGAAATCTGCCGTTCTTACCTGGCCTGGCCTATATATGACTCCAGACCCACAGCAATGTAGTTGACTCTTAAATGCTCTCTGAAATGGCCTAGCAAGCCACTCAGTTGTACCAAACCATGACAACCCAGATTGCAGCAGTTCAAGAAGGTGGCTCACCACCATCTTCTCAAGAGCAAGTAGGGATGGGCTGTAAATGATGGCCTTGCCACTGACGCCCACATCCCGTGAATGAATTTTTAAAAAATCCAGTTCTGTGAAGCCTTTAGCAGGAAAGTTTTGGAAAAGTATGAGCTTTCTCTATTCAAACCAGACATGGAAACTGATTACTACTGGCTCATCCTTAGGCCAGATATTAATGATCCTTAGTTTAAGAATTTTTCTTGTTATTAACAATAGTGCAAAAGAAACACAATGGGGGATAAATTCAGTAGCTTAGCGCCTCCTGTTAGCACCTGCAGAAGGCGGTAACGGGGCGTTGATGCAGTAGTGTCTGGGCGAGGTGAATCCAGCACCGCACGGCAAATCCGGACCATGCTTTGTATGAGGTACCGCTGGGCACTTCAACACCAGGCAGATCGTGACATTAATGAGCCCGTTCTGGAAAATTCATTGTTGTTACTTACCTTAGCGCCTCGACCAGACAGCGACGGGGAGAGCTGGTGTGCAGTTGCAGGAAGCCAGCTCCAGTGAAGTTATTTAAAAGTATCAGCATTAATCACTCACAGCTGTCAGGCAAGTTAGTTTCAGTGGTTTCTTGTCAGTTTCACCCAGTGGAACAGTTTTTATGAGTAATTTCAAGCTTCTTTTGTATCAGCAGTCTTCTGGCAAGTGCAAAGTGGCTACATTTATTGCTCAAAGATTCAAACTGCTGCACTTGGCAACATTAATGGGAGCTGTACTGGCGCAACCTCGCCCTCCAGGATCTATGGCAGTGGGAGCGTAGACAGCCAGAAATACCGGAACATGTGTGCAGAGCGATGAGGAGGGACATTAGGGCTCTCACCAGGAGGCCTTACCCTCCGAGGGTATCCAGGCAGCACTTAGCCTACTTTCAATTAAGCGAGGAGCAGTGTATTAGACGGTCACTAAGGTGGTGATCACAGAACTCTGCCACCTCCTCCAAGCAGACCTCCAGCCTCACACTAGATGCCTTTTGCTCACCACATGCCCATCATACCATCCTTTTGTCATGCCATATCACAGCGCAAAGGTGAAATGAGAGAGACCACAAAATATTGAAAACTCCATTAATAAATTTATGCATAAATATATCACACACATCACATTCATTCTAATAACTAATGACCCTTGTGCCTGCCATAGTTGAATAGCTGTCATTGTGTGCAAGGCATAAGATGTGGGTGTGAGTGTTGGTAGGTAGAGGTTGTTGGTGGGTGAGCGCTGGAGGTGTGGTGCTTTGGGCAGTGTGTGAAGCTTGTGGTACAGATGGTGATATGTAGCATTTGGTGAAGCATTCAATCACCCTGACCACCTGTCTGAGGTGGATCTGCCATGAGCACACCTGCTTCAGTCCTCTGGCTCCTTCTCCTTGTTGTGCTTCTCCTTGCTGAGGCAGCTGCACAGCCAGTAATACTGAGAATGAGGTGCTGCAGCATCAATGAACCTCCCCTTTAAGTACTGGGAAAAGCCTGTGGCAATGATGAGTTGCGATTAGGCTGCACACATATTGGTCCACCCTTTGAGTGTAACGCCACTGAGCTAGACCTTTAAGTCTTGATTTAGCGCCCCAATCATTTATTTGAGTAGTGCAGTCTAAAAGCATTAGCGCCTGGCGCTAATTCTCAAACTTTTCTAAAGATACCGCCCATTCCTGGGCTATAATGAATTTCTAGTCCAATAAGTTGCACGGTCACAACTCTAAGAACCTGTTATAAGTATACTTTTTAGATTTAGTTGTACAGGTTGCTTCTAAAAATTTGCTCCTGCCATCCAGTGCCTTGATCAATAAATGTACCGACCAATGTAATACTGAGATATAAAGACCAGGAAGGCCCAGGTTTAATCGCTGTTCGATGTTTAATTGGGTGACCTCAGTTGGAGTGGCAGTGGGGGTGCTCCACTTGGCCTAATTGCTCTTTCTTGCTATCTCACGACTCCTGCTGGAAAGTGCACGTGTATCTGTGATGAGTGAGAGCGAGAGCAGGCTCAGCTGCGATGCCGTCGTCGATTAGCCTACGCGCACTCAATGTCAAGCCAATGGACTCTTTCATGAGGTACCAGAGGGTTGTCAACATCCTTATCCCAGCACAAGGTTAGCTCCTTCAAGAGAGGAGGGGAGAAAACTAGGAAAAAAGCTAGTCTTGGTATTTTTAATTGAAACTAGCAGATCTCCTGTGGCAAAAGCAAAATACTGTGGATGCTGGAAACCTGAAATAAAAAGAGAAAATGCTGGAATTACTCAGCAGGTCAGGCAGCATCTGTAGAGAGAGAAACAATGGGCGGACTTTTCCGGGAGTTCAGTGGGCGCGATCGGCAGTGGGTCAGATGGGAAATTTCATTTTTTTGACAGCGGGTCGGGAACCCCCTGTCAGCCCGCCACCACGCGCCTTTCCCAATGTCGGGTCTGTCAACGCTGAGCAGACCCAACCAGCAGCGGCGGGGGACCTAATTAAAATGATTAGCATCTAGTTGCCAGATGCTTAAAAGCCATTTTTCACTTACCTTTTGTCTTTAACTTCATGACCACAGGATCCCCACTGTGCGCAGACTACAGCTGTCAAGCTGAGGCAGGAGTTCAGTGGCTATTGCTCCAGCTGATTACTTGACAGCTTCATAGGTACAGTAAAAGCTCCCACCTGACAAATCATCACTTTCCTCAGGCCTTTTCTTATTCCATTTCCAGCACACATTCTGCAGGCTTTCCACTTTCCACTCTCCAACCACTCTCACCTCATTGGAAGAACTCTCTCACCATTGGCAGAATGCTTCTGTCATCTCTACTTCATCTGCTATCTATTCCATCAACATGGGTAGCCTTTATACTGTCTCACCTTGGTTCTCAGAATCCCACCACGATCAGCCCCAACACCAGCAGCACCAGGCACACCAGCAGCACCAACAACAACACCAAACTTCTCTGCAATCAACTAATGCTGCACAGGATACACGGCATCAGCACCTGACCACATTGCTGCCCGGGACACCAGGGATGGCCTCACCATGGCCAGATTTACTTCACTTGACGCTGTACACCCTGGCTGTCACATGATGCGCCAGGTTGGCACCACCCCGCAACAACACCATAAAGCATCCCTACAATGCCCAAGCCATTCCTTTCGCACTTATCACCATTGCGGGGGGTACTGTTATGTCTCACCATTCACTGCAACTCACTAAGCCACTTCAAAAGGTGCACACAAATCTGTCCAAGAACGCAAAGTGTTGAAAATAAAGATTTCAATGTTTGACCCCAAAATAACAGAAACTTTACATGAACATTGCATAAAACACCCAAGTGCCTACCCTTGTGTGTTGGTTGGTATGATTGCACTAGCATGAGGGTAAGTGTGAGGGGTGGCTAGTGAGATTGGGATGTGATAATATAGACAGAGAGGGATGGGTGGAGCTGCAAGGTAAGTTGCTGTGAGTAAAGATGTGCAAGAGTAGGGTAGGGAAGACAGAGTGATGGGGATGTGATGAGAGGCACAGCAGGATGAGGTTGAGTGTGGCTTTGGACTAACGTTTTGTGATCTACTGATTGCTGGTCTCCTCTACATTGGGAAGACTAAATGCAAATTGGGTGCTCACTTTGCGGAACATCTCCATTCAGTCTGCAAATGTGATTCTGAGCTTCTGGTCGTCTGTCATTTTAATTCACCACCCCACTCCCACTCTGACCTCTCTGTCTTTGGCCTTCTACACATTTCTAATCAAGCTCAACAGAAGCTTGAGGAACAGCATCTCATCTTTCTATTAGGCACTTTACAGCCTTCCAGACTCAACATTAAGTTCAACAATTTCAAATCATGACCACTGCTCCCATTTTTTCAGACAGCAGGTGCTGGTAATGATTCTGCTGTTCCCATTTACACCTCTTTTGTTTCTTTACTTGTTCCATTATCACACCCTTTTGCCTTGCACCATCAGCCCTTTTGTCATTTGATATCAGAAAATGCTGAAAATACTCAGCAGGTCAGGCAGCATCTGTAGAGAGAGAAAGAAAGTTAACATTTCAGGTCAATGACCCTTCATCAGAAGGGCCAGTTCTGACAAAGGGTCATCGACCTGAAACGTTAACTCTGTTTCTTTCTCTACAGATTCTGCCCGACCTGCTGAGTATTTCCAGCATTTTCTGTTTTTATTTCAGATTTCCAGCATCCACAGTATTTTGCTTTTGTATCATTTAATATCTCCTGCTTTCCACCCTATCTCAGACCTTCCCTTTTGGTCTTTCCTCCCATCCCCTTTTCACTGCCTGTGTACTTGCTTAAAACCTGTTACATCTCTAACTTTTTCCAGATCTGATGAAGGGTCATCGACCTGAAACATTAATTTTGTTTCACTCTCCACAGGTGCTGCCTGACCTGCCAAGTTTTTCCAGAATTTTCTGTTTTTATTTCAGCATTATATATAACCTGTATTGAAGGCAGAAGATCAACATTTTTTAGGAATGTACCTCTGTTTTTGCAGTATTTGCAACATTTCGGTTTTTATTTCAGATTTCCAGCTTCTGCAGTATTTTGCTTTTGTTTTGCCCTTCTAGTGGTGTTTTAGGTACTGACTTAATTCTAAACTTTAACAGGGTACTGCAGTATCGCTTTAGACAAACCATGTCTTCAGTGGATTAACCTTTAGTTGATTCATAACATAATTCAGTAGCTGATAGATAGTCGTAATTCTTGAAAAGTTTCATCTGAGTTCATATGAAAATAATTCTTCTTGGGGAATTGAGCCCAATAGGAATTTGAATTACTACTTCTGTTAAAAGTATCTTCAGTTCAATTTTTTTTATTTTAAGGGCTCATTTCATCTTTCCATGAGACCGATTTACATACTACACCTTTATGGAAAAAATGCCAATGGCTATTTTTGGTAGCTGAGGTTCCAGTGAGATATTAATATCATTTATTTTCTCAACTCTGTTGAAAACCTTTACAGGGACATTTGAACTGGGATGAGGAGAGGGAAGGTTATAATAACAGCTTAGAAGTCGCAGTATGAATCATTAACTAAGTGATAGTATTATCCAAGATGGTGGCAATTACAAGTTAGCTCAAATTTTTCAATATGCTATTTTCTAAATAGATTCAACAATGCAAACTCCATAGGGAACATTTTATTAAAAAACTCACTTTGAATGTCCACAACAGTATGGATGGTACGGTAGCATAGTGGTTATGTTACTGGACTGGTAATCCAGAGGCCTGGACTAATGATATGGACATGTGAGTTCCAATCCCACCATGGCAGCTGGGGAATTTAAATTTAATTAATTAAATCTGGAATAAAAAGCTAGGTGACCATGAAAGTACCGGCGTGTCGTAAAAACCCATCTGGTTCACTAATGTCCTTTAGGGAAGGAAATCTGCCGTCCTTATCCGGACTGGCCTATGTGGCTCCAGACCCACAGCAATGTGGTTGCCTCTTAACTGTCCTCTGAAATGGCCTAGCAAGCCACTCAGTTGTACCAAACCAGTACAAAGAAGTATCATGGAGTGCAGCGGTTCAAGAAGGCAGCTCACCACCACCTTCTCAAGGGCAATTAGGGATGGGCAATAAATGCTGGCCTTGCCAGCGATGCTCACATTGCATGAATGAATTAAAAAAAAACAGTATTATTAAAATGGTTACAGTCACCAGTGCCTTAAATAGTACAGAATGTAGGGGGGCATCCTTTACCTGGTTTACAGTAATTTACCTGGTCAGGCAGCCTTGCCACTGCACTGTGACCAATTCCAATCAGCGGTTTCAAATCGCTAAACCCTCCTTCCAGTTCTGACTGGAGGAACTTATAATTAATGATGTATTAAAAATAGATAAATGGTCTGGAAGCAAGAAAGTCAAATTTTATTAAAACTAAAGAAACTACACCACACGATCAAAGTAATCACGATAAAATTGCTTAACAGGGGAAGGCAGACGGCAAAAATGAGGGATAGATGGCTACAATGTTAATCTTACAATCTTAGCAACATTTCCCTTAAATTACCACCCCTTTACTTCTCACTAGATTGTCTTGCTGGTGGGTCAGAAGCCTTGCTCACCTGCAGTCCAAAGAGTAAAAGAGAAGAGAGAGATGCTTATGGGAAGCTATCTTTTATACCCCTTTTTTGGGGCCCACCCAGACCTGATGTTTCTGGGTTAAAACAAAAGAGATCCAAACTGTCCACTTATCTGGGATGGGTTTGGATAAAGTTGCAGTTTAAATGTGTCCATTGTCTGTGATGGCTTTCGAATAAAGCTGCAGTGGTTTGAATGTGTTCTCCCATTCATTTAAACGGTTCCTCCTCAGTTTGGATGTGTCCACTTGATATACAAACAAATGCTAATAGCATTCAATTGCTTTGTAAACAAAGCATTGTCCTGTGGTCATCTGGAACCGCAATTGATTGACAGTCTTGAGGGCTTAGCAAACAAAGTCCCTTTGTTCATGCTGGCAGTTTCAAGCACTTGATCTTAGAGTCAATTTCAGTGAATGGATGTGTGTAAACAACCCAGTGTGCTTGCTGTCC
This sequence comes from Somniosus microcephalus, assembly GCF_052327205.1. NCBI lineage: Eukaryota > Metazoa > Chordata > Chondrichthyes > Squaliformes > Somniosidae > Somniosus > Somniosus microcephalus. The sequence continues at coordinate 97,940,215 of NC_140989.1, forward strand.
GATGATTGGCTGATTCAAATGGGCTACTCCCCAGTGTAAACAAACAGCTTGTAGGTTACCGGACCTGCCCAATACCACAGGGTGACTGACAGCTTGGGCTCCATTCAAACCCACTACAGGGCAGCGCTGAGCTTTTTCATATGCTAACAGCCTGCCTGTTTCATATGCTAACAGCCTGTCAGTCCTTTTAAATTCTGTTTCCATGAGGTCTGTTCAGCCATTTTTAACAGTCCAAAACTCAAGAATACATCTTTTAATAAAATGTACAATCTTAAAGTGTGCGATTTTCACAAAGTTCTTTGATTCCAGTGTCCAAGTGCTGCCCAGCTTACGAGCTTTTTAACGCAGCCTTTTGCGGCTCTGGGTATGTTTTAAAACATTGTCCAACCCAGAGACAATTTAAATCACACAGGTCTTCATCCACGATGTGGATTAATATTTCCCGATCTTTGGGGGCTGAGGGGATTTTGCGACCCCTACAAGAATAAGAGGCTCAATTAGTTTTCTGTATCTTAAAGTCAACACAAGAAAGGATGAGGCAGTCCTTGTATCAACAATTATCTCTATGACATTTATATTGGTTTTTTCATAATTTGCTAGCTTCAAGAATGTCATTAGAGCACAAAAGTTGACAACATTTGCATAAAAAACAAATAATATGAAAGACTAAAGTTCTTAATCTGACCTTTTTCTTTTGTACATCGACAGACACATGAAAAACATTTATACAATATCCACTATACAGTTTCAGCCATGGCTCAGTTGGTAGCACTCTCACCTCTGAGTCAGAAGATTGTGGGTTCAAGTCCCACGCCAGAGACTTGAGCACAAAAATCCAGGCTTACACTCCAGTGCAGTGCTGAGGGAGAGCTGCACTGTCAGAGGTGCTGCCTTTCGGATGAGATGTTAAACCGAGGCCCCATCTGCTCTCTCGGGTGGACGTAAACGATCCCATGGCTCTATTTCGAAGAGGAGCAGGGGAGTTATCCTTGGTGTCCTGGCCAATATTTATTCCTCAATCAACATAAGATAAACAGATTATCTGGTCATTATCACATTGCTGTTTGTGGGAGCTTGCTGTGTGCAATTTGGCTGCCACGTTGCCTACATTACAATGGTACAACTACACTTCAAAAGTACTTCATTGGCTGTAAAGCGCTTTGGGACGTCCGGTGGTCGTGAAAGGCGCTATAAAAATGCAAATCTTCCTTTTTCTTTCTATTGTTTTCCACAGTATTCAGACAAAGACTATGGTGGAATAATGTGTAGTCCTGAAAAAGAATTGAATTTCCTTAGGTAAGCCTACCACAAATAAGGGATGTCAGGTTAAAAGTAAGCGCACCGTATCATTCATTTTCAGTTGAAGCAAAGTATACCTTAATGGCAACTTCAATAGCCTCGGAGCATTTGGGACTTGTTTTCAAATACACTGTAGCTTGCAGTGATATGTACCTTGCATACTACTGTATCGGCGACGCATTACTCTTCAATTGTGTCACTTCTGAGAAAGGGCCAGAGGAGTATAAGTTGGGAGGAATTCCTTCCATCCATTTTATCAACCATTTTTCACTTTTATGGTTCTTGAAAGAAATAGAAAATGGAAATAAATGATTGTATTATGCAGTCTAAATGAGATAGCTGGTAGTAAGCTCTTGGTTTATTTATTATTTTTCATCAAAGAAAAATGGAAAGAAAAAAATCCGCGGCTCTTGGCAAAATAGGTTTCTACAAGACTGACCACTGCTGTGAAATTAATTGTGCTGGGCGAAGGAAATAGCACTTTTTTGCTTTCAAATTGTTGAATGTGCTGTTCAGTCAATGGATGTTATAGTACAGGTAGACTACCCTTTATCCGAACTTCCGAAAACCGAAACCCTCTAAAAACCGAAGGTTTTTTCGTTCAGCGTAAGTCGTGCGCACGACATGACCAGAGTGGCACACGACTTATGCTGAGCAGGGCAGAGGGTCACTGAGTTCCCTCCTGGGTAGGAGATTGCAGGCCGAGCCGGATAAGGGATAGTGTATCCTTTTTCCGCACTTCCGAAAACCGAAATCGTTCAGCGTAAGTCGTGCGCACGACCCCGACCCCCGCCGACCCCCCCCGCCGACCCCCCCGCCGACCCCCCGCCGACGCCGACCCCCACCCCCGACCCCCCCACCGACCCTGACCCCCGCCGACCCCGACCCCCGCCGACCCCGACCCCCCGCCGACCCCCACCCCCGACCCCCCCGCTGACCCCGACCCCCGCCGACCCCGACCCCCCGCCGACCCCCACCCTTTCGGATAAGGGATAGTGTACCAGCCTTTATTCGCACTTCCGAAAACAGAAAACCTCTGAAAACCGAAAGTGTTTTCATTCAGCGTAAGTCGTGCGCACGACCCCGACCCCCGCCGACCCCCCGCCAACCCCGACCCCCACCCCCGACCCCCCCCGCCGACCCGACCCCCCGCCGACCCCCGACCCCGACCCCCCGCCGACCCCCACCCCTGACAAATTTCCCAGTCTTATAAAATACCTTCCGAAATCCGAAATTTTCCGAAAACCGAAACACAGCTGGTCCCGAGGTTTTCGGATAAAGGATAGTCTACCTGTAATTGGGTTTATGTTTCAATTTATACCTGTGGTCAATTATGGAAGGTTACAGAATAGGTTCATAACTGCTCTGGATTATCTTTTAGTTGGACACCAGGAAGACAATTTTTCTCATTACATTCTAAATAGCTGCCCATTTCAAAACACGAGAGAGGAGTGATATTCTGAACAAATGTAGTGGTCAATCAAAAGGAAGGCAGTTAACCTTAACCTGCAAATTGCTGCTTACCTCCCACACATATAGATACAGATACAAAAGACATAAATTGCACCTGAGGAGATGGTTAGTAAATCTATGGTTGCATTTTGAATTGTAAGTCACAGGGTAATAGGATGTGACAAGAAGAAGAAGTTGTTAATAGGAAAACCTTGTACTGCAGCAGTTTTCCATCACCTTAGTTAGATTGTGGTTAAAAGAGGAAGGAAAATTGGATGCTACCATTATCGTACTTCAGTGGAAACCTGATGAAATCACATCTTCAGAAGTGTGTTAAGTGTAAGGTATTCCCCACTCTTATACCTTGTGATAAAATTGCTGTTAGCTCTTCTATCTGTGAAAAGACTCTTTGGAGTAGAGTTTCCGCTTTGGGCGCAATCGGCAATCCGGGCGCAAATTGCACTCAAAATTGCGCTAGTTTTGAGAAGTGTTTTTTTACCTCGAATTTCCACTCAAACTCATTCGCATATCGCCAAATGTAAAACTTGGCATGAACCAATGCAAGCGGGCAGCCTTTTAGAAGGTAATTTGTTTTTAAAAAATTTGCTTTAAAAAGTTTCCTTGGTATATTTAAGAGTGGTAACTTGGTGCAGTTTGATTAATACAGCTGAAAATGGGTTTAATCAGAAAAAACAATTTTGATAAGTGTGATAAGTGTTAATCCACCATCCTCTGTGAGTAACTTGATTTTTTGATCACTGAAAATTACTTAAAAAAAATATACATAGCCATTTGTTAGTTATATTGGGGTACAGTAGTCAGTTCCTTAGTAATAAAATTACACTCAAAAGTTTTTAAAACTTGCCTAGTAATGTCCATGCACCCAAAAGATCCAGCTTAGATTTTGGAGTCTCCTCGAAGGCCCACAAATGAGCGCAATTAGCGGAACTCCCAATGGTGATTAATTCACCCTGGGAGCGTGGCCAGTTTTGTGGGCGGAGCCGGCAGCTGGTTCAATATTTTTTAAACTAGCGCAAAAGATCGCGGGAAACTCGATTTACGCCAAACGTAATTTGCACTTAAAATTCCACCAACTGCGCCAAAAAAACCCAGCACAATTGAGCAGAAACTCTAGTTTTTGTCATCTCATTAGAAGCATGCTGGAGTCCCACATATTAAAGCTGGAATTTTCTCAAGTGAGGTGGGTGTTAGGGCAGGGCGCCTTCGAGCGGGTGGGAGGCCGGGTTTCCCGCAGGCCATGCCGACTTTAATGCAATTTGAATGTGAGGCTGCGGATTCCCGCCTGCAGCCAGCCAGATTGAGAGGCTGGTTGGCTGCGGGCAGGTAGGCCTCAGATGTGAGGGGTCAGACCGGGGGAAGGATCGCGGGGTCAGCATTGTCGGGGATCATTGGCTTGGGGGGGGGGGTGCGGTGGCATGGTCGGGGAATGGGGGGGGTTCTCGGTGATCGGCATGGTCGGGGAATGGGGGGGGTCTCAGTGATCAGCATGGTCGGGGAATGGGGGGGTCTCGGTGATCGGCATGGTCGGGGAATGGGGGGGTCTCGGTGATCGGCATGGTCGGGGAATGGGGGGGTCTCGGTGATCGGCATGGTCGGGGAATGGGGGGTCTCGGTGATTGGGGAATGGGGGTCTCGGTGATCAGGGAATGGGATGTCTTGGTGATTGGGGAATGGGGGGGTCTCGGTGATCGGGGAATGGGGGGTCTCGGTGATCGGGGAATGGGGGGTCTCGGTGTACGGGGAATGGGGGGGTCTCGGTGTACGGGGAATGGGGGGGTCTCGGTGATCGGGGAATGGGGGGTCTCGGTGATCGGGGAATGGGGAGGTCTCAGTGATCGGGGAATGGGGGGTCTCAGTGATCGCGGAATGGGGGGTCTCAGTGATCGGGGAATGGGGGGTCTCGGTGATCGGGGAATGGGGAGGTCTCGGTGATCGGGGAATGGGGGGTCTCGGTGTTCGGGGAATAGGGGGTCTCGGTGATCGGGAATGGGGGGTCTCGGTGATCGGGGAATGGGGGGTCTCGGTGATCGGGGAATGGGGGGTCTCGGTGATCGGGGAATGAGGGGTCTCGGTGATCGGGGAATGGGGGGTCTCGGTGATCGGGGAATGGGGGTCTCGGTGTTCGGGGAATGGGGAGGTCTCGGTGATCGGGGAATGGGGAGGTCTCGGTGATCGGGGAATGGGGGGTCTCGGTGATCGGGGAATGGGGGGGTCTCGGTGATCGGGGAATGGGGGGTCTCGGTGTTCGGGGAATGGGGGGTCTCAGTGATTGGGGAATGGGGGTTCTCGGTGATTGGCAAGGTCGGGGAATGGGGGATCAGGGATCGGGAGGGGGTTGGGGGGTCAGCCGGGTATTGAGAGGGGGGTGGTGGCCAGGGATCCGAGGGATTGGCGATCAGTGGGGGCGGTTGGGGATCGGGAGGGGTGTCGAGGATCGTGGGGGCTCGAAGGTGGGGGGTCGGCCGGAGCATCGGCAGGAGGGGAGAGAGCATCAGGGCCAACCACTGGAGGATTGTGGCTAGCCTCAGTATCATGGGTAAGGGTTGGGGGAAGGCCTCATGGTGGGGATTGGAGGCCTGGTTGGGAAGGGGGGTGGGTGAGGTAGGGACCCTATATCCAGGAGGCAGGTATAAAGCCACTTACCTCCTGGATGCAGCAGTCCCCACCTTGGTTCAATTGCCGGGTTTCACGAATTGTGTGAAACCCGTCCACAGGCAGTTAAATTCGAAATGGAGGTGAAAAAAGGGCCAGGCTTATTACAATATTTAAATTAAGGTATCGCTCCACTGGGAGCGGGTTGGCTGCCCGCCACCCGCCCCCCACCCCCCCTCCCCCTGGCCCCTTCCCGCCCCAGTTAAAACTGGACGTGGATAAGTTGGAGGCAGGATCAGGTCGGGAATCCCATTTTTAACAATTTAATTCCGGCCTTAGTCACAAATCCAGAATGAAAGCTGTTCAGTTGACAAATGCACTGGATCGGTCACCAGTAACTCTCATCATGATAATGTGGTTCTGCATTTTCCCCAGTCCCACAAATGATTCTGCAGCAGGCAATAATTTAAAAATTCAGTGTTTTCTGAATTTCAAGATTGGGATTGATACTGACACGAGGATTATGTGCTGACAGATTCATCATGTATGTCAGCTGAGCAGTGTCTTTCTGATGGGTCCCAGCCAGGCTGCTGAGATGAGCTATCTTGGGCAGTCTTTGCTATCTTTAAAAAATCATGTTGCAACAAATTCAAACCAGACTGATTAAAGCTGAACCTGGCCAAGTACAGATGGGGTTAGCCTTTTTGTTATTCTTATCTCCGTGCCATGTAGCCATAAACTTGCGAAGAATGAACACAGGAGGTGCTTTATTTCCACTTTCCTCACTTTAAGTTAGGTAACCTCAAAAATTACACCATTATTAACTCACTTTCCAAAACAGCTCTAACTAGTTTTTGAATTTTTTAAAGGAGCTATTACTATCGACTAGAAGTTACAAAGTGTATTACCCTTCTCTCTATCAGGTGTAACTAAATGAGGGGCAAGCTGGTCTTACCTATAATGATTAAACAGAACCATAACTGGAGCTCGGCAATATGTCGTTCTGGTTTCTAAGTTACACTGACACTTTACAGCAAATCAATTTACTGCTTGGATGCTGCATGTGATTGGTCACTCAGACAAACATGGCACTGATGTCACTTCTGGTCTTCCTCAAGGGGAAGAGGAACACAAACTTGTTGAATTGTTTTTGTCTCTGAAATTAAGATGTGCTGAGCCAAAGGGCTCTTACATTACATTAGATGCTGACATGAGTCTGCAGACAAGTGGCAGTGCAGCCCAATACTTGGCTTCCTCTTTCATGACTGCTGAAGGCAAAGTGGTGCCGCATGAAGTGTTTGCAAAGAGGGTTTTCCTCTGTGTCACTCCATAGCACCATCCCATAGGCCAGCACTGCAGGGTGTCTACAAGAAGGTGCAGCTAAGTTTCAGGCCACAGCTGACTGTTACTGCCCCTGCACATGTGCAAGCTCGGTGCTACATGGTAGCTGCTGGTGTCCTTTCAGCAGATGGCAGAACTTGGCAGCTTTCCCTGTGTTGATCCAGACTGTGAGAAGTCAGTGTACCACAGTCATTCCTAGGTGGGTTTGCCAGGGCCCACAGAAATATTTGAAGGCATCTTGGTAGGTGCAACGAAACAGGCAAGACTGGCTCCTGATCATTCTGGCATGCTTTTTCTCAAGTAATACCATGAACAGCATGACATGGTGTGAACAAGATGCTTCTGAAGAATCCATAAGGGTTATATATCTTATTGCGATGGCACCGGGGATCTGCTGGTGCAGGCGTTTTTGGGAAGTGGAGCCTCCACCAACAATGTTTGCCAAAGTGAGGTATGCTACCATTCTCTGCAGATGTTGGGTGAAGATGGAAAGGCACAGAGCATCTCTCAGGCAGCCCGACCTGCCTAGCATCCTTCTGCACGTCCCCTATTCATTTGAACATGTCAGCTCAAAACATTCCTGCTAGCAAACCATCCGGTGCCGATAAAAGGAGTAAAATAAATAAACAAACAAAGGCTCACAAAATTACAAGAAGCGCCTTTTAAAGACTTACTGCACTTAACTTACTGCCCTGCTGCCTGCAGGTCTGCCCAAGGCCTCATTCCCGGCAGGCTTTATTGAGTGTGCGGGTGATTCAAAGTCCTGCCTGGACAGCACCAACACCAGCCTGCAGCTTCTTCGGCAGCAACTTGTTGAACAATCTCCAGCCCCTGCATGGTCTATCCTGTCCACCATCAGTTCCAGTCCATCCACCCTTCAATAAACTACTTCTGCCCAAAGACCAACATTGATATACATGTCACCTGATATTGCAGGGTGAACAGCTACTATAGGAACACACTGCAAATGAAGATTTCAAAATGGATTCTAATTTTATTGACTTACACAAATGCCTACAAACTAATCATCACCCAGGTGTGAGTCTGCGGTGTCTTTCTTAAGTGATCTCTTACCAACCATTCATACAAGATGCTCCGCCGGTGGCTTCAGCATGGGAGGTGGATGCCTGCCGTAATTTAGATGAATACTCTTGAGACACTCATGGTTGGTGGCCTCAGGCTTGGGTAGAGAGGGCCCAGATACAGATGGCAGCACCTTGGCAGCTGATGGGACAGTCTGGTTCTCTTGCACGAGGGCAGGCATTGGTTGAGGGGGTGCCAAGGGTCTCGACGCCTTGTCTTCCTGAAAGAGGACAACATGTCACACTCCCATTGCCCGACTGCCTGCTTTGGGGCTGTGGACCAGTGTTCCCAATACATTTCCTTCTTCTTCCACTCATACATCCCACTCCTTCCCTGGAGTCTTCAGTTGTAACCAGCTCTTCTGAGCAGGCGGCAAGGACACTCACCTGAAATTGGCGGAGTCCTTGCAGATCGGGCTCCAATGACATCATCAGGGCTGGACTGTTATTTTAATTGCTGGCCTGAGCAGGGAAGCCATTGTGGCTTTTCTATCCGCTGAAGCTTGCAGGAAGAAGAGTTGGGGCCAGAAGAGGCCCAAAGAGATTATTTTTAAAACTTTTTTTTACTTTCCTTGTAGGGCCAGGAGCCGCAGGAATGTTCCTCCGGGGTGAAAAGTAAAAGCAAAGTTTAGTCTTCCTCGCACCAGGTTCTCCCCTCTTCTCTATCACGAGATCTTCCCAGGTCTTATAAAACTGTAAACTGGAGAATCCCATGCCATTCGGCAGGATCACTTGAAATTTAATGATGGGGGTTTCTTTCAAAATGTGCCAATCTAAGTGTTACATGGCTGAGTAACACAAGATGAAAGAAAGCATATAGGGAATGGCAGCATAGTGGTAATGTCACTGGGCTAGTAATCCAGAGGCCTGGACTAATGATCCAGAGACGGGAGTTCACTGGCAGCTGGGGAATTTAAATTCAGTCTGGAATAAAAAAGCTATCGGATTGTCGTAAAAACCCACCTGGTTCACTAATCTCCTTTAGGGAAGGAAAAGCCGTCCTTACCTGGTCTTTATCTGGTCTGGCCTATATGAGACCCCAGATCCACAGCAATGTGGTTGACTCTTAACTGCCCTCTGAAATGGCCTAGCAAGCCACACAATTGTAAAAAACCACTACGAAACACAATAATAAGAATAAAACCGGACGGACCACACGCCATCGACCTCGGCAAAGGCACACCCAGCCCAGTCAGCCCTGCAAAGTCATCCTCACCAACATCTGGGGACTTGTGCCAAAATTGGGAGAGCTGTCCCACAGACTAGTCGAGCAACAGCCTGACATAGTCATACTCACAGAATCATACCTTTCAGCCAACATCCCAAACTCCTCCATCACCATCCCTGGGTATGTCCTGTCCCATCGGCAGGGGTGGCAGCACAGTGGTATACATTCGGAAGGAGTGGCCCTGGGTGTCCTCAACATTGACTCCAGACCCCATGAAGTCTCATGGCTTCAGGTCAAGCATGGGCAAGGAAACCTCTTGCTGATTAGCACCTACTGCCCTCCCTCAACTGATGAATCAGTACCCCTCCATGTTGAACACCACTTGGAAGAAGCACTGAGAATAGCAAGGGCACAGAATGTACTCTGGGTGGGGGTCTTCAATGTCCATCACCAAGAGTGGCTCGGTAACACCACTACTGCCCGAGCTGGCAGAGTCCTGAAGGACATAACTTCCAGTCTCGGCCTGCGACAGGTGAAGAGAGAACCAACACGAGGGGGAATATATAATTGACCTCGTCCTCACCAATCTACCTGTCGCAGATGCATCTGTCCATGACAGTATTGGTAGCAGTGACCACCGCACAGTCATTGTGGAGACAAAGTCCCGTCTTCACACTAAGAACACCCTCCATCGTGTTGTGTGGCATTCCCACCATGCTAAATGGGATAGATTCAGAACAGATCTAGCAGCTCAAAACTAGGCATCCATGAGGCACTGTGGCCCATCAGCAGCAGCAGAACTATATTCCACCACAATCTGTAACCTCATGGCCTGGCATATCCATCACTCTACCATTACCATCAAGCCAGGGAACCAACCCTGGGTCGATGAGGAGTGTAGAAGAGCATGCCAGGAGCAGTACCAGGCGTACCTAAAAATGAGGTGCCAACCTGGGGAAGCTGCCACATAGGACTACATGCATGCTAAAAAGTGGAAGCAGCATACTATAGACAAAGTTAAGCAATCCCACAATCAACGGATCAAATCAAAGCTCTGCAGTCCTGCCACATCCAGTCATGAATGGTGGTGGACCATTAAACAACTAACGGGAGGAGGAGGCTCCATGAATATCCCCATCCTCAATGATGGTGGAGCCCAGCATGTGAGTGCAAAAGACAAGGCTGAAGCATTTGCCCCCATTTTCAGCCAGAAGTGTCGAGTGGATGATCCATATCAGCTGCCTCCTGGGGTCCCCACCATCACAGAAGCCAGTCTTCAGCCAATTCGATTCACTCCACATGATATCAAGAAATGGCTGAGCTCACTGGATACAGCAAAGGCTATGGGCCCCAACAACATCCCGGCTGTCGTGCTGAAGACTTGTGCTTCAGAACTAGCAGCGCCTCTAGCCAAGCTATTCCAGTACAGCTACAACACTGGCATCTATCCGACAATGTGGAAAACTGCCCAGGTATGTCTTGTCCACAAAAAGCAGGACAAATCCAATCCGGCCCCATCAGTCTACTCTCAATCATCAGCAAAGTGATGGAAGGTGTCATCGACAGTGCTATCGAGTAGCACTTACTCACCAATAACCTGCTCACTGATGCCCAGTTTGTGTTCCGCCAAGACCACTCAGCTCCCGACCTCATTACAGCCTTGGTCCAAACATGGACAAAGGAGCTGAATTTCAGAGGTGAGGTGAGAGTGACTTCCCTCGACATCAAGGCATCATTTGACCAAGTGTGTCATCAAGGAGCCCTAGTAAAACTGAAGTCAATGGAAATCGGGGGGGGGGGGGAAATGCTCCAATGGCTGGAGTCATATCTAGCACAAAGGAAGATGGTTGTGATTGTAGTGTATGTACCCGTCTACCTTTAAGGGAACTATTGAATGTAACCGTTCACCTTTAAGAGAACTACTTTAGGTGTGGCACTATTTGTTTGGCTTCTGTATACTGTAATACCGATAGTGACCACACCAGTATATAAGTGTTGTGGCAGGATTGCTGGGGCAGATTCGCCCGGACCTTCGAATAGTAAAGACCTGTTTGTTTGTTACTTCTGAAGTCTGTGTATTTATTAACTGCACAACCCACAGACTTTACAGTGGCGACGAGTCCGATCGTGCCCTGCGGCAAGACTACCAAAGCAAGAAGAGCGTCGAAGAGAGGCAACCGCCCTCGTCGTGCTGCTGGAAGAAAACACGAGGCTGCAGCAGGAGAAAGGTGGAAGACTTTAGCAACAAAAGCTTCCATCTACAACAGGCACTGACTACCCTTCTACCACGGTGCGGAGTGAGCCGATCAGCAGGAAACAAGGCGGCCGCAGAGACTGTGAGTAGGGGAAGGTGTAGAGAATATCCGGAGGATAAGGGCAGAGCACTCGACCTCGGTCGAGGGGGAGCTGAGCCGGTCAGAAGTCGGGTCCAACGGCGTCGGGTGACTGCCGGACCGCGATCGGCGGGAAAAGCCGGGCAGCGCCGCAGCCACGAAGCGCTGAGACTGGGAGTAGGCGCGGGAAGAGAAACCCAGCCGCAGCCGGGGAGGGAAACACCGGTCTGCGAGAGGGCTGGGAGGCGAACAGGAACCGTGCGGGTGGGAGAGAGAGACAGAGCCGAGCAAGGGGAGAGAGACTGCGCGAGAGCCAGTCCAGCGGCTGAGCTGTCCTCCACCAATGGGGTACCCAGGGCCGGTAGCACCGAACGTGCGGGAGAGAGAGCGACAGAGCCGGGTACGGAGAGAGAGACTGCGCGAGAGCCAGTCCAGCGGCTGAACTGTCCTCCGTTAACGGGGTGTACCCAGCGCCGGTAGAGCCGTGCGGGCGGGAGGAAAAGACAGAGCCAAGTAAGGGGAGTTGTGCGAGAGCCAGCCCAGCGGCTGAACCTGTCCGCTGTGGGGGAAAGCGTACCCCTTCCACCAGGAAGAAACGCGGGAAGCCGCCATTAGGCGGAGGAGACGACAGAAGCGGGAAACCGCCATTGAAGGGGGCGGGGAGAGAAAGGAAGAGCGGGAAACCGCCATATTCGCAGGAAAACCGCCATCTTAGAAATAAACAAATAAATAAGAATACTTAAAGAAATACTGGTGCTGCTCCCAAGGGAAGAAAGATGCCTAAGCGAGGGAATATTAAAGATTTTAATTCTGAGATAGAAGACTGGGCCACGTACGTGGAACGCATCGAGATCTATTGTGAAGCCAACAAAATAGAGGAAGACGACAAGGCGATAACATTGTTAAACTCGATGGGCACAAAGACATACGGGCTCTTGAAGGATTTACTAGCACCAGCTAAACCGGCGGATCAGTCTTTCGAAGAGATTGTGGTTGTTCTGAAGGACCACTTGAACCCCACACCGTTGATGTTGGCTGAACGATTCAAATTCTATGCAAGAACGCAACGGAAAGACGAAAACAACGCAGAATACTTGGTCGAACTGCGTAGGCTAGCGAAATACTGCCAGTTCGGAGGGAATCTGACAGAGGCACTGCGAGACAAGTTCGTAGGCGGATTGTCCAAGGAAGGGACGCAAAAGCGCCTACTAGAAGAGAATGACCTTACACTTGACAGGGCTGTCCTTATAGCCGCATCACACGAAGCCGCAGCGAAAGGAACGGCGGAAATGCAACTAAAGGCGGCGGCGCTCCGGGTGGACCAAATTACCTCGAGTACAACAAAATGCTATCGTTGTGGGAAGACAACACACGACCAGAATCAATGCTGGTTTAAGAACCAAGAATGTAGGAAATGTGGCAAACTGGGTCACATCGCTAAGGTATGCCGGTCAGGGAAGAAGACCAACAACCAAAGGAAGCCATCACAAGAAAAGTACAACAAGGTATACAAGGGGCCTGAGAAGAGTTCAGACGAACAGAATCCAGACTCAGATCCAAACGGCCAGGAGCTGGGTAGTCTGAGTATCCACCATGTGAGTAAGGAAGCTGACCTACAAACTACCTGGGTCATGCTAAAAATAGCTGGAGTCCAAGTGAAAATGGAGTTGGACACTGGATCAGCTGTATCAGTCATAAATCGAGGGGATTACCACCGGCTATTCTCACACATACCCTTAAGAGATACCAAGTTCGTATTGCAGACATACACGGGGCATAAAGTATACCCCATGGGAAAAATAAGAGTCAAGGTGAGAGATAGGGGTAAAGAACACCCAAGAATGAACTTGTATGTACTACATGAGGGAGGACCACCACTTCTAGGGCGGGAGTGGATCAAGAAAATAGACATGGAATGGCACTACCTACAAGCAATGACGAGTGAGGACTCGGTGCAGACAAGCAGCTCAGACTCTGAGCCGGAAGACGATAAGTCCAGCCCACGTATGAAAAACAAGGTTAACATGAACTCACTGACTAAGGTTGGAAAAACGATGGCGTGCATAAAGACAGAGAATTCTGAGTCTGTTCAAGTCACAGACATATGCATTACGGAGGAACACCGAGCTCGAACTCAACGTTATTTCAAAGTACGACAACAATTCGAACAATTAAGTTACCGTCTCGTACAAGAGATGAAAACAATGAAAAAGTTCTATGACACCGAATGGGAGAGTCTGGAAAGACAACAGAACCTGCTGGCTCAAGCAGAGAGTGACCATAGAGCCATCGTGACCAATTACCGATCACACCTCCCTTATGATGTTCAGGAGTTAGAATATTTGCATGATCTAGAGATACAGCATAAAGGCAAACCACGCTACACTGAGGATTTTGTTCTGCAATTGGAGACGGAGCTAGTGCAGGCAAGGTTAAGAGAAGCTGAATCGCAGTGTGCACTTAAAGAGATGCAGAAAAAAATCTTGGACATGGAAAAGTGAAACGCTTCTTTACCTGATGTGAATAATGTGGCCATGTTGCAAGTTGTCACTCAGTTAAATGAAAATAAAGGGAAAATGACTGAGATAGACTGCAAGAATAAAGAAGATTTGATGGCAGTGAGACTTCAAGAGGCAGATAGCATAGCAGCCTTGGCTGAACTCCAACAGGAAATTGCAAAAGAAGCAAATGAAGAGGAATCTTCAGGAAGCCGGGATTTTATTCCAGTTCTTCTCTACGACTCCTTACAAGCAGAGTGTGAGAAGTGGAAAGAACAGTATGAACAGGCCCAGGCTACAATTCTGGAGGGGATTAACTCGGCAACCTCCGAAAAGCTAGTTTCAGTAGAAGCATATGAACAACTAAAGGTTGAACATGAGCAAGAAGTACAAAGGCTGCAGGAAATTCTTGATGAGCTCAAGGCCAAGACAGACTCATCGGTAGAAGTTCCATCCATAGATGAGAATTTAGCGGTGAAAGACATGGCAGAACATGAAAGACAAGATGTCCAAGAACTCATAAAAATATTGGAGGAAACCCAAGACAAATATGAGGCGGCAATGACCGAGGTTCAACGACTTGAAGAGCAGAGTCAACTGGGAATCCTTTCAGTGGAAGGGAAGGAAACTGTAAGAAACACAGAGACTGTAAGAATGGGCTCTGAACATGAGCTTGGGAGCATCAAGGCGCAACTTCTTCGAGCGCTTGAAACCAAAGTACAAGAGGAAAGGAAGGTGAAAGCATTGGAGGGAAAGGTGGATGAAATGGTGAAGACTCTGATCCACAGAGTCCCCGCGGAAGAGTTAATGGTCAGCCAACTCCTTCACATGCTGAGAGACAAGACTCCACAATGGGAACACGAGCTTCAATCTGCAAAGGGAAGGAATTCGGAGCTCCCAAAAGTTACAGAAATAACTGAGGTGGCAACACAGATTTTGTGTTACAGTTTACTCTATGAAGAGTTCGTTGAATCACGTCAATGTGAACAGAAGAATGTTGAAACAGCTGCTTCAGTAGAAGGATTAAATAGCCTGATACCGCAATCCCCGGTGGAAGGGAAGGTATTGAACTCACAAATGAGGTCAGTAGTGAAGGAATGGCAGACAACCCAGGAAGAGCGGGATGAATATGAATGCATGAAGAAGTCTTTTCAAGAAAGATGTCTAGGGAAGGAACCACCGTCAGCTAACGTCCAGACGGGTGAGGAGGAAGAAGAAGGCTCTCTCGCTGGCCTAACTCAGGACGAACCCAAATATTACCATGACCTGTTGAGTGACACTGAATATTACGAGGATGTGGTCTGCCCAGCTTGTGATGAAAACTCCCAAAGTGCTGAAATCCGGAGGAAGCACTTAAGGTCTAAGGAACATAGAGAGTTGGTGGCGCTACAGCTGGCAGCCGAGAAAGGAGCTCCGAGAGTTTCAAAAAGGCAGAAAAGAAAAAGAAGAAGCAGAAGATAATAACTGTCTAAAATATTAGCACTTCTACCATCTCAGGCGGAACACTACGAAAGGAGCTAAATTAGTTGAAAAACTGGAAAATGTCAAGACAGCCAGTTGGTTGTAAAAGTCCGCACTGCTGGTTCAACAGGACGAAAGTTCAAGCTGTTACGTCAAGAAAAAGGCTATGGAGGAGTCACGCTAGCCAGGTGAACCGGCTACACCAAAGAAATGTTGTTCGGAACGAGTCAAGATCAGAGACTGAATCTATGAACTGTTTCCGCAGAGACTGAACCTGTGAACTGTTCCCACCGAGATTATATCTGTAAATTGTTTTATATGACATTGACTCCACCGAGATTATATCTGTAATTTGTTTATAGGAAGTTGAAGATATGTATGTTTAACGGAGACTCTGTAAGTAATATGCTAAAAAGGGAGGATTGTAGTGTATGTACCCGTCTACCTTTAAGGGAACTATTGAATGTAACCGTTCACCTTTAAGAGAACTACTTTAGGTGTGGCACTATTTGTTTGGCTTCTGTATACTGTAATACCGATAGTGACCACACCAGTATATAAGTGTTGTGGCAGGATTGCTGGGGCAGATTCGCCCGGACCTTCGAATAGTAAAGACCTGTTTGTTTGTTACTTCTGAAGTCTGTGTATTTATTAACTGCACAACCCACAGACTTTACAGTGATGACTGAAGGTCAATCATCACAGCCCCAGGACATCACAGCCCCAAGAGTTCCTTAGGGCAGTGTCCTAGGCCCAACCATCTTCAGCTGCTTCATCAATGACCTTCCCTCCAACATAAGGTCTGAAATGGGGATGTTTGCTGAATACTGCACAGTGTTCAGTGCCATTCACAGCTCCTCAGATAATGAAGCAGTCCATGCCCACATGAAACAAGACCTGGACGATGTTCAGGTTTGGGCTGATAAGTGGCAGGTAACATTCGCGCCACACAAGTGTAAGGGGGGGCTTCTTTTAACTGGTTTAAGGTAATTCACCTGGTCTGCAGCCTTTGCCTTCACTCTGACCAATTCCAAATAAACCAATTTTAAAACAGCGGTTTCGAATCGCTACCCCACCTTCCAGTTCTGACTGCAGGACTTATAATTAATGATATTACAACGGACACGTGGTTTGGATGAGAGAAAAACCAAGTTTTATTAACTAAAAGAAACTATAATCAAAATATCAAACTGTACCACACGAACACAGTAATTACAGTAAAATTGCTTAAATGGGGGAATGCAGATGGTAAAAACGAGGGGTAAGTGACTACAATGTTGATTAAACAGTCTTAGCAATATCTCCTAATTCACCATCCCCCCAACTCCTTACTAGGTTGCTTTGCTGAGGAGTCAGAAGCTCTGCTCACATGTGGTCCAGCGAAGTGAGAGAGAGAGAGAGAGAGAGAGAGAGAGAAGCTCACCTGTGGTCCCAGGAAGTAAAGAGAGCGATAGCTTCTCAGCAGCTATCTTATATACCTGGTGAGCCCCCTGCCCCCACTGCTGTTTGCCTGTCTGGAAATTTCACGCCCAAAAGGTTCCAATTCACAAGAGAAAAGCTGTGATTGGCTAACTCAAAGTGGTTGGACTGGGTTAGTGTGTCTGCACTGCGGGGCCGAAATGTTCCCGCCCACATCCGGAGCCCACCTGGGCTAAAACAAAATGGAAATACAACTGCTCTGTTGTCCAGAATGCTAGGTCATTTAAACCCATTCAGTTCTTAAACGGTCCATTTCAGGTTTCAAAGTCCATTTCAGGGTTTCAGTCTCTCATTGTCTGTGAGGGAGCTCTGAATGGCTGTGTAAACAGAAGCAGTTTCAAATCAATTGTCCTGCAGTCAGTTCTCAAGTGGGCAATTGCTTAAGTCAATAAACAACTTCAAGTGCTGAGAGGGAAACTCCCTTTGATTGGCAGGTCTGACTCAGCCACTGCTAGATCCTCCCACTTTATACACAGACATCCTTGAGCTGCTTGCTGCTCCTTTTGCCATGCTTTCTGTGGCCATTTTAAAACCTTTTGTGATTGCCCAAACTCCAGGGTACGACTTTATTAAGATGTACTGTCTCAAGGTGTGTGAATATTTTCCACAGAATTCCTCGACTCCCACGTTCTTTCCATCTCAGAACAGTCTTTTGCGGTTCTCGGCACATTTTAAAACATTGTAGACCAGTCACATCACCCAATTCTTCGTCCACGATGTGGACCAATATTTCCAATCTTCAGGGAAGTAGGGGAAATTTTGCAACCCCCACATTCCCGCCTTTTGATACTCCCAACTTGATTGAAGTATCAACTCAAAGGAGTGAGCAAAATTTACAGACCCCCTCACAAACAACGATCCCCTGTATTTACAGCTATCTGCCACTGATCCCCCGAACCGTCCTTTCCCCTAAAATTCGAGAAAACCGTGGTACGGTAGGCATCTTACAGATACTTCAATTTACAATAAAGGGTCGCATACCCCTGCATCACTTGTAAAATTGCAATGCAATCAAAATTTACAGTCACCTTTTACATTATAACTTATTACAAAATGTTGCAATCTTAGTTACACAATGTAATCAAAATGATCCCAAGCATGGAGAGGGTCCTACGCCTCTGCTCAACTTGGAGTTGCCACAAAATGATCCCAAGCACGGAGAGGATCTTACGCCTCTGCTCAACTTGGGGCTGTAACACAAAATACAAAAAAAAACTCCAGTAAACATTTTAAACAAAATGCTGAAATAGAACCACGACCATCCCGTGCCAATGATGGGTTGCAAAACTCAAGTGGGTAATGCTCCTCCCACCCGGGCAGTAAATATTCCTTCCACCCCCCTTTGATTGTCTTAAACTTCAAAACAGACAGAATGGATTTACAGACCAGCCTGCTCTGCCAGCCCCGAGCTGTTCCCTTGTCCCTTTGTGGAGGCTGGGTACCCCTCATGTTTAAAATTACCTTGGCACAGACCGAGACCGGGGAGTATGGGACCGTGACACCCAGTACCTCCCCCTCCCGTCTTCCCTCGACTGGCTGCAGAAAATGATGGGTGCCTGTGTGGCGGCTCTCCCTGGCCCCACACTGAAACTTGGATCCCAGATCCGGCGACCCACTCATCGTTCCCAGCCACACTTACCCTCTTTGCCCATGGGCCCCCGGGTGAGTTCCTCCCTCCCCCGACCGCACCCACGCAACTCTTGGGTCTCCCCCTCCTCTATACAATCTTTCCCGGGCCATCACCACCCACCCCCGGGGAACGCGTTCCTATCAGACAAGGTGCCCGCGCTTCCCCATCATGACTCCTCAACAGCGAGGTCTCCCGCAAATGAACTTCGGTCAGGATAGTGCTGGGTTGGGGGCCGTGCTCCACCCAGCTGGGGCCATCTCCTCCCCGTAGGAGGAGTAGGCAAGTTCCTCCGGACCCTGTCCGGTTTCTCCCGAAGGCCGCTGCGGCTTTTCCCTCTGGATTCGTCCGGTGGCGAGCTGATCCCCAACATTCCGTATCCGTATCTTCATTCGATGCCCAGCTCGGGCTGGGCGAACATGGCTGCTTCATGGTCCAATCTCCTGCAAAACTTAAAAGGACATGTAGGTCTCACTGACCTGCTGCCTTTGGTGGAGACATGGTCGGGTCCCTTGACCTCGGACCAAAATACAAACATTCGGCACACATGTAAACTTAAACTCCTTAAACTTAAAACTAATTATGTCAACAAAACTTAAAATACACCTTAAAAGCACGCTATATTCACACATAGCTATAATACAAATGCCGCCCATCTCCGGACAGCCAGGCTAATCTCTGGCACTGTCGCAGATTGCTGCTGGCTGCAGCAAAGCTGGACTGCCTCCTGTCTCTGGTCCCCCGCAGCTTATGGCTGTTGAGTGGGGATCCCTGCCCTTTGGCTTCTCCCCAGTTTGGGAGATTGCTCTGCTCCACTGTAAAGTGGGTGACCATCTTGTCTCGGGCTTGCGGACCCGCTGAGACCTTCTGAGGGGCGTCTCTGCGGGGGAAACTTTGGCTGGCGGACCCTGAGCCAGAGTCGCAGCCCTAGCTGGCTGGGAGCCTTCTCCCCCATGTCCAAAACCCGTTACCAGCTCCCCTGCAAGAGGAATTGCTATCCCTGCCCCCCCAGGGTCCCACGTCATGGGGGGAACCATTCTAGAGGCTGGCTGGGAAGCTGGTCCCTTTAAACAGGCGAGTGCGCCTGCGCAAACCTTCTCCCCTGAGTCCCGCGGCAGAGGCTGTGAAGCCTCTGTATTCACACAGGTGGCCGTGCCTGCGCAAACCTCCTCCTTGGAGTCCCGAGGCAGAGGCTGTGAGGCCTCTGGCTTCAAACAGGCATCTGCGCCTGCGTGGGAAAACAGAAGAGGGGCCGCTAGGGTCCCGCAGGCAACCGCGCCTGCGCGAACAGTTTGTTTGAAAAGGGTTGGAATAACCGCTGAGTCTTCCAAGCAGGCCTGTGCGCCTGTGCGTAAAAACTGGGAAGCGGGGATCTTTAAACGGCCGACTGCGCTTGCGCGCTCGGCCTCGCAGAGGAAAGGAGTCGCTGGGTGTTCCGGGTTCGCGACTGTGCCTGCGCGAACCCGGTGTTGAGAAACCTCTTCCCTCAGCCATGTGGCTGCGCCTGCATGGCCCTCCTTTTGGCAAAGCTCTCCCCTCAGGCGCGTAACTGCACCTGCGCGGGAAAACTGAGTAAGGGCCTCTCGGGGTACGGGCTGTGGAACCGCGCTTGCGCGAGCAGTTTCAGTGAATGGATGGGCAGCAGTCTGCTGATTTCTGATCCCAGGCTGCTGTTTCTCTGTTCCTAAGCCACCTAACCATTTCAAATTTAAACTTTGGTTAAAAATAGGGTCCCACTGGGGTAGGGAAGTGTCCCAATTTGTGGGCTGGACAACTCTTCCCTGGGAACAAGCCACAGTGCCTGTCTTTACAGGCAGTGAACCTGAACTTGCATGGACAGCAAACTCATGTTCTCTTACCTGGGTGGCTTTAAATGGGGAATTTTTGACCCGGACCCGCCTTTGGTCTGGGGCCAAAACTATCCCCTGTGTGCCTCCCTTGTCCTGGATTTCTGCTACTGGACCTGCTCTACAGGGGTCCCAGAACTCTCCCTCACTGTTCCCTGGCTTAAACAGCTTACTCTGCCCAGGAATGGCTCCTCCCCCCACACAAGCCACAGCACTTGCCTGTGAACTTGAACCTACTGTGGGCTGAGGATTCCTATTCTCAGGCTCACTCCTCACGGGCGGACCGTACCTCCGTTGTCGGAGGGGGTACACTGGTTCTGGTCCCCGCCTGCCTAGTGGGACCTGCTGGAATTCTCTGACCACCCCATTGTCCACCCCTCCTTGCTGCCGGAGCTCCTCAGAACTCGGAGCTGTGGGCTGCATTCTTGGGGTCTCTAATTCCCTAGCCAGCCTTTCCCTGGGTGTTACCTCTGGGGCGGTGCGATTTGGGCTGCCAGTAAAATCCAGCTGACCTGCCTTCAGGCTGATCAGGCAAATCATTCCCCTTGCTACCTTTAAAGCCACGTTAAGGCTTTCTATCTCTGCCCTACAGGGGCCATGATCTGCTTCACTAAACCTTTGGGCACAGGCCAGCTTATAGGCTGCCTTTACTTCCCTAAACCTTTCCTCCTGCTCTTTTACTTCTGAGATGAGGCGGGCATTCTCTTCCCGCAGTCTCATCTCACTTTCCCTGGTCTCAGTGACTTCCTGCACCAGGCACTCTATAAATGCCTGGCATTTTTCAAACTGGGACGCCTGATTCTTGGCCTCTTTAAACTCCTCCTGCTCATCTCATCCTTCCTAAACCAGGCACCTATACCCCGATAGGTCAGCCTACGCACTGCCGCTAAAATTCGCAGGGCTACCCACATACTGAAAACGAGAGAAACAAGAGCTGGTACTTTCTCCAGATCCAAACCACTCAACAAATCAAAAATGGCCTGCAGTCCTGCCGTGGTTGCCATTTTATAAGGGGGGGCTTCTTTTAACTGGTTTAAGGTAATTCACCTGGTCTGCAGCCTTTGCCTGCACTCTGACCAATTCCAAATAAACCAATTTTAAAACCGTGGTTTCGAATCGCTACCCCACCTTCCAGTTCTGACTGCAGGACTTATAATTAATGATATTAAAATGGACATGTGGTTTGGATGAGAGAAAAATCAAGTTTTATTAACTAAAAGAAACTATAATCAAAATATCAAACTATACCACACGAACACAGTCATTATAGTAAAATTGCTTAAATGGGGGAATGCAGACGGTAAAAACGAGGGGTAAGTGACTACAATGTTGATTAAACAGTCTTAGCAATATCCCCTAATTCACCATCCCCCCAACTCCTTACTAGGTTACTTTGCTGAGGAGTCAGAAGCTCTGCTCACATGTGGTCCAGCGAAGTGAGAGAGAGAGAGAGAGAGAGAGAGGCTCACCTGTGGTCCCAGGAAGTAAAAAGAGAGAGCGATAGCTTCTCAGCAGCTATCTTATATACCTGGTGAGCCTCCTGCCCCCACTGCTGTTTGACTGTCTGGAAAATTCACACCCAAAAGGTTCCAATTCACAAGAGAAAAGCTGTGATTGGCTAACTCAAAGTGGTTGGACTGGGTTAGTGTGTCTGCACTGTGGGGCCGAAATGTTCCTGCCCACATCCGGAGCCCACCTGGGCTAAAACAAAAGGGAAATACAACTGCTCTATTGTCCAGAATGATAGGTGGTTTAAACCCATTCAGTTCTTAAACGGTTGCAGATCCAAAGTCCATTTCAGGGTTTCAGTCTCTCATTGTCTGTGAGGGAGCTCTGAATGGCTGTGTAAACAGAAGCAGTTTCAAATCGATTGTCCTGCGGTCAGTTCTCAAGTGGGCAATTGCTTAAGTCAATAAACAACTTCAAGTGCTGAGAGGGAACCTCCCCTTGATTGGCAGATCTGACTCAGCCACTGCTAGATCCTCCCACTTTATACACAGACATCCTCAAGCTGCTTGCTGCTCCTTTTGCCATGCTTTCTGTGGCCATTTTAAAATCTTTTGTGATTGCCCAAACTCCAGGGAACGACTTTATTAAGATGTACTGTCTCAAGGTGTGTGAATATTTTCCACAGAATTCCTCGACTCCCATGTTGTCCACGTTCTTTCCATCTCAGAACAGTCTTTTGTGGTTCTCGGCACATTTTAAAACACTGTAGACCAGTCACATCGCCCAATTCTTCGTCCACGATGTGGACCAATATTTCCAATCTTCAGGGAAATAGGGGAAATTTTGCAACCCCTACACAAGTGCCAGGCAATGACAATCTCCAACAAGTGAGAGGCTAACCACTGCCCCTTGACATTCAACGGCATTACTATCGCCGAATGCCCCATCACCAACATCCTGGGGGTCACCATTGACCAGAAACTTAACTGGACCAGCCACATAAAAACTGTGGCAACAAGAGCAGGTCAGAGGCTAGGTATTCTGCAGCGAGTGTCTAACCTCCTGACTCCCCAAAGCCTTTCCACCATCTACAAGGCACAAGTCAGGAGTGTGATGGAATACTCTCCATTTGCTTGGATGAGTGCCGCTACAACAACATTCAAGAAGCTCAACACCATCCAGGACAAAGCAGCCTGCTTGATTGGCAACCCATCCACCACCTTAAACATTCACTTCCTCCACCACCGGCGTACCATGGCTGCAGTGTATACCATCTACAAGATGCACTGCAGCAACTCGCCAAGGCTTCTTCGGCAGCACCTCCCAAACCCGCGACCTCTTCCACCTAGAAGGATAAAGGCAGCAGGCACTTGGGAACACCCCCACTTCCAAGTTCCCCTCCAAGTCACACACCATCCTGACTTAGAAGTATATCGCCGATCCTTCATCGTCACTGGGCAAAATCCTGGAGCTCCCTCCCTAACAGCACTATGGGACTACATTCACCACACAGACTGCAGTGGTTCAAAAGGCGGCTCACCACCACCTTCTCAAGAGGAAATAGGGATGGGCCTTGCCAGCGACACCCTCATCGTATACAAATTTTTTTTTTAAATGCCAGGGAGATCAGCAGGCACCAGAGTTCGATTGGCTGCATCTGCCATTATGCCATGCATCATATCTGCAGGATCGCCATCTTGCAGTGACTGAGGACATTTCTCTCACAGGCTCCAGGTCAGCGTGGAGCCAAATGCACAGTTGTGCCATCTACTGCAGCCAACCTGCAACATAGGCATAGCATTGCCAGTAGCAATCAAAGTCTGCCTTGATGCTGCACCATTTAAATTCTATAGACTGCACCAACTAACTCAACATTCTTTCCACAATTTGGTTGCAAATATGACAACTGCACTTGATAGCCCACCCTGAATGTACAAGCTCTTTGTAATTGGCAAATTACACATCAGGGGTTAACAGGAAATAAAACATTCACCCCAACTCTGGAAGATTCATCAGAGTCGGGCACATGGGTACAAATCTTACAATCTGAATAAATCATGGAAAATCAACATCTTTTCAAAGAATAAAATGCTTTGAGTTGTATTTTCTTTTCTAAGCCACTGTATTTTTTAATAGCACTGCATTTAAATTGGGTCAGAGCTCATGCATAATTGACACAAGAATACGCGATACAGATCATTTTTCAGTTGAGCTGCGATATTGAAATTTCTTCTAATGTTGGCGCAATTTGCATTTTTATTAAATATTTATGCCACTTTTTATAAATTACATACCTATAATATGATTTGTGCATTTGATTCTTATGCTGTGTTTTAATCTCTACCTCCCAGAATAATTATGGACAGTATAATAATTAGCTTGCCTTTACAGTTTTGTACATGGCGTTGTTTGCCCAAGGTTCCAAAACTGTGGAACTCTATCTCCCTAAGGCTTCCCTTACTCCTACCATCTTCAGGCCTTTAAACCCATCTCTGGAGTTAATGCTCATTACATTCCCACTGAGGATCATAGGAAAGCATCTATATATTAATAAGTATGTTCTTGCAATACATTATAATATTAAAATGAAGGCCAGGAAGGGAAGTTGGGTGGTCAGCGATTTGATGGGAATAGGGTTGAGGGAGCAGAAGGTGGGTCTCATGGACAAGGTGAGCTTGGAAAGGGTATGAGGAGAGAAACTAGAGAAAAAGCAAGTTCAGGGCTAGGGTAGCAAGGAACCTTAGGGGAAGTTTGGCCCGGTGGGCTAGGGGAAGGGAGTGAAGCGGCAGAGGCAACTGAATGGGTGGTCTCAATCTTAGTGACAAAGAAGTTCAGGAGTTCCTCACACGTGTTGTTGGAGGCGAGGGTGGAGGAGGCAGGGGAGAGGGGTTTAAGAAGATGGGTTGGGGTGGAGAAGAGAAGCTAGGGGTTATCTTTGAATTCCAGGATGATCCTGGAATAGTGAGCAGTTTTGGTAGAGGAGAGCAGGACCTGATAGTTCTTTATGTGGTCCAGCCAGATCTGGTGTTAAATGGCTAAACCAGTTGTCCACCATAAATGTTCAACTCGACTTAAGAGAGTGGAAATGAGGACCATACTAGAGGGAATGACCAGGGTGAGAGAGAGTAATGTTTTTAATGGTGACAAGGGCATCAAAATGTGGAGGTGAGGATGTGATTGAGCAGATCGGTAACTGCAGACATGTCATGGTGAATGGAGGGCCAAAGGCTAGACGGTTAGGAATTTGAAAGTGCAGTTGTAAGTGAATTGGGGCAGAGTTTTTTTCCAGGGGCGTATACAGAAGGAAATGGGGTTGGAGAAACACAGCAGCCAATTTATGCGCAGCAAGGTCCCACAAAGAGCAATGAGATAAATGATCTGCTGTTAGTGATGTTGAGGTATATATATTGCCAGGACAGCAGAAGAACTCCCCCGCTCTTCTTTGAATAGTGCAGTGGGATCTTCAATGTCCACCTGAGAGGGCAGATGGGGCCTTGGTTTAATGTCTCACCCAAAAGACGTTTTTTCCAACAACGCAGCACTTCCTCAGTATTGCACTAGAGTACAGCCTAGATTATGTGCTCAAGTCCTGAAATGGGGCTTGAACCACAAATTTCTGACTCAGAGGCAAGCGTGCTACCACTGAGCTAAGGCTGCCCAGTTCATACTTGTATTTTATGAACAAATCTTACCACACAGACGAGATTACAACTGTCTAAATCCGTAAGGAACTAATAAATATAACAAAGGTTCTTTATAATGTTCAAAGTCCTATACAGATGAAATTGTTTATTGGGATTGAATTATGAGGGCATACAGTCACTTTCTGTTTTAAAGAAAGAACTTGCATATATATAGCGCCTTTCATAACCTCTGAATGCCCAAAAGTGCTTTACATCCAACGAAGTACTTTTGAGGTATAGTCACTGTTGTAATGTAGGGAAATGTAGTGGTTGATTTCTGCACAATGCCTCCCATAAACAGCAATGAGATAATGAACAGATAATCTGTTTTAGTGGTGTTGGTTGAGAGGTCAATATTGGGCAGGAGACTGGGAGCACTCCCCTGCTCTTCTTTAAAATAGTGCCATGGGATTTTTTACATCCGCCTCAGAGGGGAGACGGGGCCTCGGTTTAATCAAGTTTGTCGCACATTATATTCTACTCGTACTGTTACGTCGTAGCACAGTGACTGATGGAGGCAGGTGGCTTCTGATTATACAGCTTTGTGGTTTTCATGTTGAATGTTTTGTGGGAAAGGTTTTTTTCATGCATGGTGGGTAATAGGCAAAATGGGAGATTTGTGGTGACAGAATATCACTAAACAATTTTGCAACAAATCAGCTTTTAGATAATCTTGTTAGTTTCATTATTTCTATTTTCTCTCAAAACTGTTGATTTTAAAGGTTGAAAACCTTTACCCTTTCCATTGAACAGTCACATTTTAGCAAAACAAATTATACTAGAAGAACAATTGATAAATACATTTTCTTGTAGAAATTATTTTCTGTGGCCAAAGATACTCAGTTAGCTGTAGGTAAATAAACATCAAATTGGATATTTCTGTTATTTACACGTTCCCTTTTCTGCGTACCTGCATCTTTGTGCTGAATATTCATTCTGCTGTTGCTATTTCAGCATTTTGACAGTCTGTTGGTAAAATAAGAACAGCACAGCAGGTGAGCACAATATATCCTGGTCATATGCATACCAACCAATGGAAAATAGCACAAGTTTCCACTGGCAGGCAGCCAACAAGAGTTTAATTGGACTTAACAGGAAATAGCAGGAAATTCTAAGAAATGTCATTGATTATTTCACTTGATTCTTTCTTTAATGGGTAGAAAACTGGGACTGGTGCTGAAACTGGCAAAACTAGTTTATTTATCAATGTATTCCACCAGTTTTAATATAGGGTCATTGCCATTAACCATCAGAGGAAAACAGCCCATATTAACCCAGCAACTCCAGTCCACAAATTAGAACTAATTCAAAATGTGAAAACTCTGATGGGGAATGTTTGCATTTGACTATTTACTATAGAAAATATGTATATTTTTGATCGTCACATAGCAAAAGGTTGATGACAAAGTCATAAGAACATAAGAAATAGGAGCAGGAGTTGGCCATTCGGCCCTTCGAGCCTGAGATTGTGGCTGGTCTTCTGCCTCAACTCCATTCACCGGCCCTATCGCCATATCCCTTGATGCCCTTACTAGTCAGAAATCTATCAACTTCTGTTTTGAATATACCCAATGACTGAGCCTCCACAGCCCTCTGTGTAAAGAAATTTCTTCTCATCTCAGTCCTGAATGGCCTACCCTTTATCTTGAGGCTGTGGCCCCTGGTTCTAGACTCCCCAGCTAAGGGAAACATTCTTCCAGCATCCATCCTATCAAGCCCTGTAATAATTTTGTATGCTTCAATAAGATCCCCTCTCATTCTTCTGAATTCAAGAGAATACAGGCCTAGTTTACTCAATCTCTTCTCATATGACAGTCCCGCCATCCCAGGAATCAATCTCGTGATCCTTCGTTGCACTCCCTCTGTGGCAAGTATATCCTTCCTTAGGTAAGGAGACCAAAATTGAACACAGTACTCCAGGTGTGGTCTCACCAAGGCCCTATATAATTGGAGTAAGACTTCTTTACTCCTGTACTCAAATCCTTTTGTAATGAAGGCCAGCATACCATTTGCCTTCCTAATGGCTTGCTGCACCTGCACATTCACTTTCAGTGACTCATGTACAAGGACACCCAGGTCCCTTTGAGCATCTGCATTCCCCAGTCTTTCACCATTTAGGAAATACTCTGCCTTTCTGTTTTTTCTACCAAAGTGGATAACTTCACATTTATCCACATTATATTCCATCTGCCATGTTCTGACCCACTCATTGAGCCTGTCGAGATCCCTTTGAAGCCTCTTCACAACTGACACTGCCACCTAGCTTTGTATCATCAGCAAATTTGGAAATGTTACATTTAGTCCCCTCATCCAAATCATTGATATAGATTGTGAATAGCTGGGACCCAAGCACCGATCCTTGCGGTACCCCACTAGTCACAGCCTGCCATCCTGAAAAAGACCCGTTTATCCTTACTCTTTGTTTTCTGTCTGTTAACCAATTCTCAATCCATGCTAGTATATTACCCCCAATTCCATGTGCCCTAATTTTGTTCACCAACCTCTTGTATGGGACCTTATCGAAGGCCTTCTGAAAATCCAGATACACCACATCTACCAGATCCCCTTTGTCTACTCCACTAGTTACATCCTCAAAGAACTCCAATAGGTTTGTCAAACAGGATTTCCCTTTCATAAATCCATGTTGACTCTGCCCAATCTTACTATTAGTTTCTAAGTGCCCAGTTATTGCATCCTTTATAATAGATTTCAGCATTTTCCCAAAGGCTAACATGTCTGTAGTTCCCCATTTTCTCTCTCCCTCCTTTCTTAAATAGCTACATTTGCTATCCTCCAATCTGCAGGAACCATTCCAGAATCTATAGAATTTTGGAAGATGACAACCAATGCGTCCACTATTCCAATGGCCACCTCTTTCAAAATCCTAGGATGTAGGTCATCTGGTCCTTGGGATTTGTCGACTTTTAGTCCCATTAATTTTGCTAGAACTGTTTTTTTACTAATAATAATTTCTTTAAGTTCCTCATGCTTCACTATTTAGTATAAAGAAAGGTTTTGCATTTATATAGCTGCTTGTTACATCACTGGGACATTCCAAAGTGTTTTACAGCCAATGGATTACTTTTGAAGTGCCGTCACTGTTCTTATGCCAGCAGACATGGCAGCCAGTCTGCACACAGCAAGGTCCCACAAACAGCAAAGAAGCAGTAGCAACCTGGGCTTTTATTTTAGCAGGCTGACGAATTTGATAAGAAGGCACATCATCTGACAGGAACGTAGGAATTGCTAGACAAAAAAAGACCAAAGTTAATTTATTTTGCCCTCTATCATCCTGGTAGTCGCATGATACAGTGATAGTGGAGTTGTTGACTAATGATGGAAATCAATCTCTGTCAATTAGTCTACAACAGACCCAGACATGAGGTGAGCAAAACCCCCAGGTGGTGGAAGCTTTGGGAACCCTGGCCGTGAAATCTGGAGGTCTAGCACCGGCCGTTAAGGCCAGTTTTGCTAAAAAAAATGGCGGCCACCTCGCTTCCACCAACTTCCAGTGCAGAACACAGCAACACCATTTTGGGGAGGTTGTTGGCGTGGCCATTGCCTGCGCTTGCTGCTCACATGTAAAGATCCAGATCATAACATCAATTGGCGATATGATATTGGACGTCACCGCTCTGGATACCGCCCTCTCTGAACTACGCATGGAAGAACATGTGTGCAGCAGTACTACAGAGACGCTGCCAGCACTTCTTAAAGGGACACACATTTTTAAGGTAAGTTTAGATTTGAGCTTTTGGACTGTTTTGTTTACATTTTACTGAAGTAGTGGCTTGGTGCAATACATTTAAAAAGTTGTTAAAGTGTGCAGGGAGTGCTGCTGGACGCTTGCAAGGCTTTGGATGAAGGAAGGCGTTTGAGAACACCACTTGCTCCCAGTCCTGGGGGCTCTAGTTGCAGGCCCCCTTGGGCTGCAACATCACATGGAGACGAAGCAGAGGCAGCAAAGGGGACAAACTGCTGGCAGAGGAAAGAGGAGGAAGCGGAAGAGGAGGAAGCAGAAGAGGAGGAGGAAGGAGGAAACCCAGACAGCCCCTTTCTGGCAGGGATATCCAGGATTGAATCATCCATCTGCGGTACCAGTGAACACAACCCTAATTCCCCTTCAACATTTGTCCCACACCTTACCTTCCCTCTGTTACTGACCATCACAGCGCCCTCTTGGCCACAATGCTGAAATAAAAGCCACCAAAAAGGAAACTTTCCAATCCAACTTTATCCACATATGCATCCAATATTACATCAAAAAATCAACTAATCACCCTTGTGCATTCCCTTAGTGAGTGTCTTGTGTGTGCCTTTGTCTACCCTAGTGATGTTACGCAGTGCTACCCCAGTGGCTGCAACATGGCTGGTGGAAGGCTGCTGACTTTCAGTGGGAGAGACTGCAGATGGCCTTACAGGACAACCTCGAGGAGCTGGTGGCTGGGAGTGTGAAATTGAGTGGCGGTGTTTCTTCTTCTTTACTCTCCTCTCCCTCTTCTGGGTCAACCACTAGCTGGGCAGGCTGGATTTCCTGAGTTTGTGAAATGAGGCAGGCACAAGGGTAGGGTTACGGTGAGGGGAGGGCGGGAAAGTAAGAGGTGCATGCTTACACCATGTGCAGCTTGTACATCAGAAGAGATTGTGGGATGAGGGGGAAGTGAGATGTGAGAAGGAGGTAACATATGAGGATAAAGGCATCTTGTATCCTTTCAGCCCCGCCGCTGCCCAAGGGCTCAGCTATGCCCCTGCCAAGAATGACCAGCACCGTCTCCTCCAAGGGGGCGAGGTGAAGCTAGGAATGTGAGGTGTGCCTCGTGTTTGGTACAGATTGTTGGTAGGTGAGTGATTGCAGGGGGAATCGTGTATTGAGCAGTGTGTGAGGCTAGTGGTGCAGGTGGTAGGAGACAGCTTTTGAAGATGCATTCACTGATCTTGATCACTCGTCTGAGGTCATGAAACTGCTTTGGACACTGGAGCCAGATCCTGGGGGGCGACGCGGCCTCGGTGATGTGGTCCCAGAGCCTTCTTTCTGGAGAGCCTTCTGGCCCCCTGTGGGTAGAGGACCTCTCTTGCAGTGTTGACCCCCTGCACAAATCTCGAGTGCTACGTCCAAGACCCTGGGTGCCCTCTCCCTGGCCCATTGAGCCATTTGTGCTAGTGCTGAAGCACTTTTAGCATTTTTTATGTGCAGAAGGCAGTTCAGCTTTAAGAGCTGCAAAATGCCAAGTTTTGAATAATTTTGAGGGTTTTTTTTCCAGAGGGCACTTCAGCTTTAAGGGCTAGAGACTGCCTTGAAAACTAACAGCCTAGCTTTAAGGAAAAGTAGCCTCACTCCAGCGATGTGAACTTGGGCCCCCTGCTGAGCTCACAGCCTGTTAGCAGCACGATACTCACTGGGCCTTGCACTTAAATCATTTAAATTAGCAGGCAGCACCAAATTGACAAGCTGCCTGCTCTTTTTGAACTGATGCAGGCATATCTCGCATTGTGGTGCTCACGGCCGTCTTCTTCCATTATCAAATTTCCCGGCTCATACGTCCAAAGTCATCTGTTCCTTCCAAGTATACTAGACTTACCACATGTCATGTCTCAAATGTGACATTCTCTGGTGGCCTCTTCAGCCTCTCAGCTATGGCCTGGCTACATTTTCCACCTCTTTACTCTTTCTCCTGATTTATTTAACCTCTCTGCTGCAGTCCCTCTCTCATGGGGAACCATGCATTTATTTTTCAACCATGCCCAAGTGAAAGGGATAAAAATTTAGGTTAATTCCATATTCTAAACTTACAGAACCTGAATTTTTCATAAAAGATAAGGCACGTTTATAATGTCACACAAGGACTTAATTGGCACCATAATCTGACTGCCAATGTATGTGATGCATTCCCCTCACTAGATCACCAGGGATTAAATACATAGCTATTTACTCTGACCAGTAACCCCACCTCCAACCAGTTAAACATATGTTCTGTCAGTAGACTACCAGAGAATGAGCCCCCTGAGCAGAACTAAATGGCTAAGTAGAATGCAGGTTTGAATACCACCTAAATCTGATAGTCACAAATGGTTTTGTTCAGCATGATGGTCAAATATGAAAGCATGAACCCACAGACATTGTACCTCTCTGCTCTCCTAAAACGTATTCTGAACCCACAAAATTAGGACAATTTAGGAATTCACAAATAATTCTGTAGTTGTCCAATTCAGGTTACAATTCAGTTCATTGTTCCATCCTGTTAATTGCTTAAATTGTAGTCACTACAGTTTCATAGATTGACAATAATACTGACTTTGGGCAACGAAGTCACAAATTTCTATTGGTTGCAATTGAGGTTGTGTGACACAAGGAAGAAATAAGCTGAGAGAAGCAGAACTGCCAAAGACATTGAGGCCATGTAGGAAACATGCTACCAAATATTGACAGGGAGACTAGAGAATAAAATGTTTTGATTTCTCAATTGATTAAAGGATACAGGATAATTCTGCTGTATTTTCGGCAAATACTGTTTCAATCAGTAATTATGGAATAGTTACTTCCCTCGACTCTTTAAAAGGCTGCAAGAGACATAGAACAGGTAAAGGAGGACCCTGAAGGGATTTGGAGATGAAGCAGAGAGATTTGCAAGAGCAGCAGAAGTCTGATCAGAAGCCTAGTAAAGCCATTGAAGAGGTTATAAAGAACACTGCAGGAGCTGTCTCCACAGCAGAGTATCGTAACAAAAGCAGGGTTACGGCTTAATAGCTAAAAGAGATCATTTGAAGAGGTTATGATGTGGAGAGGCTATGGGCAGGATTTTCATTGTGCCGTGGAGTCGGGATTGGAGGCGTTGGGGGGGGGGGAGGGTTAAAATCCTGAAATCAGGGGTCCTGACCCCTTCCCGCACCCAAACCCGCCTCCATGCCAGTTTCAAAGGAGGCGGGTACCCGCCCCGCACTGGGACCCGCCTAGCCGAGGTGGGAAGGGATTAGTGCCAATTAACTGCATGTTAACAGGTAGTTAACAGGCAGTTTTTAGCCTAATCCCTATTTTTGATGTTGAAGTGTGGGATTCCCGATGGCTCCAAACCACGCCAAGTTAGAGGAGGTGGGCTGTCGGGTTGAAGGACTTGGAGGGGTCAAGATTTCGGTGTTCAGGTGAGTGATGTGTGCATGAGTGCAAAGGTAAGTGTGTTTGGTGTGTCTAAAGTGATTAAATAAGTTTTACATACCTTTTCTTACCTTTTCAGCCCTCCTTCCTTTAGGTTCCGGGAGTCCCTCATCTCACCGGCACAGAAAGCAGAATGGCTATGAACTGTCAAAAGTGACAGCCTTCAGCTTACTGTGCAGGAGAGATTTCTAACTGAGTCTGTGAAGAAGGACTCAGGTTAGAAGTAAGACCATCAGTGTTTGACAGCTTCAAACAGCTGTGAAACACTGATATTTTCTCTGTCAAAAGCTCTTGACAGATGAAATTTCAGTCTGTGACATCACCTGTTGCTGGGTGGCCCTTAACTAGCCTGCTGAGCCCGCCCAGCGGGCTCAACAAGGTCAATCAAGTTAAAATTGCGTGGATTGGCCGCATCTCAATGGAGGCAGGACTACAACCCCAAAAGTTGTAGTCCCGCCTCCAACCCGACTCCTGAGTTAAATTCCTGCCCGATGTATCAGAGTGGAGGTACTGTAAAAGAAACAGAGTGGAGCCACACTACAATTGGTGACCGAGAATGAGGATGTTGCAAAAGGATTTTCAGATAGAATGGATAGGATTGTCGGAGAAATGAGATGAGAGTTGGCCTGGAGGCCAAAACAGGGATGAGTATTGGTGAAACTCTTGAGGGTACTATACCGTCTCTCAGCATCATGGCTCTTCACTGAGCTCTTTAGCTATTAAGCCATAGGCCTGCTTTTCTTGCTATGCTGTGCTGTGGAGACAATTCCAGCTGTGTTCTTTATAACCTGTTCATTGTCTTTACAAGAAACCTGATCAGAGTTCTGCTGCTCTTGCAACTCTCCTTGCTTCAGCTCCAAATCCCTTCAGGGCCCTCCTCTGCCTGTTCCATGTCCTTTCAAATGGAGTCACATGGACACGGTTGAAAAAAAGTGCATGGTCCCCCATGGGAGAGGGGCTGCAGCAGAGAGGTTAAAGAAATCAGAAATGTAGCCAGGCCAAAGCTGAGAGGCTGAAGAGGCAATTGAAGTTAATAATAACTAACAATGTTATTTAAAGAAAGAAAAGTTAAATTTATATAGTGCCCTTCACAACCCCATGACGTCATAAAGCGCTTTAGAGCCAATGAAGTTATCTTAAAGTAGTCATTGTTGTAATGTATGGTTAAAAATTAAAAATAAATTTACCTGCTATGAATAAAGCTTTGGCACAGCATGGCAGTCTTTGCATCTTTTGTTTGGTGATGGGGCAGTATATAATAATGCCCCAAATGCTTTAAAGGCAGTTGCCATTGTGGTGCTAATGAGATTAACATTTGCCATTTGGCTGTTGAAGAGAATTCTATCATGGGCTCCATTTTCCAGCTGGTTATTAGAGCTTTAACTTAGTGTAAAGATTTGTTTGGTTGTATTTTAGTTAAGTGCCATTTATAGAAGTTTTCTTTAGATTGTATAACATTTTGTAGTCCGTTGTATGCCGCCAGAAAGGTAATTCTTGAAATTCAAATTGAATTCTGATGTGTGTGCCACGAGTTGTCGTGACTACAGCTAGCCCTCACAAGTTGCTGTTGCCTCAAGCAGTGGAATAAATTCCATATACCACGTGCATGAGCTAACAAGTATACTTGTTCCAGTTTTAACCTGCAACAGTCTTATAGAAAAGTTGTTCTAGTTGGATTGTTTGTGTTTGGATTGGAGTGGGTAGAAGAGAATTTGTTGGGCTGAATTTTGCCGGCGCTCAGAGGGCGGGTTCGGAGGCGGGTCCGCTGACAAAATCCAAATGATTGACAGTGGGGTGGTGTCCTCCTCTAAACCCGCCTCCTTGTGAGTTTACCTAGTGCCGGTTCTGCCTGCGCTTTGCAGACATGGCACTAAGTGGCGGGTCATTCAATTGCACTTGTTGAGAGGGTGTTTAATCCAATTTACTCACCATTTTAGCAGGCACAAGGTATTTTCCCAAGTTTTCCATGAGGTTCCCGTCGCTTGAGGATCACGCCAGGTAAGTATGTTGGGTTCTGAACAACTCTCCATTTCTTTCAATGGGTGACGGCTGCAAAAGGAGTTTAAAACCTGCCATTTTACAGCTGGTCACTTTCCACTCTCAGACGCTTCAGGCTTGAGTATTTGGAAAAGATTTATAAGCTTTATGCATTTGGGAAGTGTTTGAAGTAAACTCTCTATTCACTGTCACCTCCTTGCAACATCATATCTAACCCTTGATAGATTGGTTCTGTCATCTGAACTTCATCTGCCATATGAATCATCAGAATGGGCATGATTTATGCTCTGTCACCTTGGTTCTCCGATCAGCCGCAGCAGCAGCAGAACCAGCCACACCAGCAACAACTAGAGTATCAATTTTCTCCTCAATCATCTGATGCTGCACAATACATAAAATCAAATCAAATCAAATCAAAATCAACTTTTATTGTCATTGTTAGTGCACAAGTGCAGTACAACGAAATGTAGGCTTGCGGCTCCCGAGAGTGTACATTTGGATTAAGACATT
Source organism: Somniosus microcephalus (assembly GCF_052327205.1). NCBI lineage: Eukaryota > Metazoa > Chordata > Chondrichthyes > Squaliformes > Somniosidae > Somniosus > Somniosus microcephalus. The sequence continues at coordinate 97,975,205 of NC_140989.1, forward strand.
TAAACATTCAACATACATTTGGCTTGTAGTATATTAACATAAATATAACCATAATAAAGTGCATTGGCAGATGTGCAGGCTTTAGAGTTTATTTGTGGAGTTCAGTAGGATGACAGCCCTGGGAAAGAAGCTGTTCCTAAATCTGGTCATACGGGTGCGAATGCATCTGTAGCGTCTCCCAGATGGCAGGAGGGCGAACAGACTGTGGCTGGGGTGGGTAGGGTCTTTGATGATGGACCGTGACCTCCGTAGACAGCGTTTCTGGTATATGTGCTCTATGGTCGGTAGCCGGGTGCCGATAATGCGTTGGGCAGTTTTGACTACCCACTGCAGGGCTTTCCGGTCATAGTAGCTACAGCTGCCATACCATACTGTGATACAGTTTGTCAGGATGCTCTCTATAGTGCAGCGGTAAAAGTTAGAGAGGATCAGGGGTGACAGGTTACATCACTTCAGCCTCCTTAGGAAATATAGGCGCTGCTGGGCCTTCTTCACCAGAGAGGAGGTGTTGAGGGACCAGGAGAGGTCTTCTGTGATGTGGACTCCGAGGAACTTAAAGCTGTCCACCCTTTCCACCACAGCCCCATTGATGTGGGTGGGGGTGTGACTTCCGCCTTTGGACTTCCTGAAGTCCACAATGATTTCTTTGGTTTTCTTGGTGTTAAGGGCTAGGTTGTTATCGGTGCACCACTTCACGAGATGCTGGACCTCCTCCCTGTAGGCTGACTCATCGTTGTTGGTGATCTGGCCTACTACCGTGGTGTCATCCGCAAACTTGATGATGGTGTTGGAACCATTAACAGCCACACAGTCGTGGGTGAAGAGGGAGTAGAGGAGGGGGCTCAGCACACATCCTTGTGGGGCCCCGTGTTCAGGGTCAGGGGGGGGTAGGTGTGGTTACCTAATTTGACAGACTGGGGTCTGTTTGTTAGGAAGTCCAGGGTCCAGTTGCAGAGGGAAGTGTTCAGGCCAAGAGTTTGGAGTTTGGTGGCCAGCTTGTTGGGGATGATAGTTTTGAATGCTGAGCTGTAGTCTATGAACAGCATTCTGATGTAGGTCTCCTTACCATCTAGGTGATTCAGTGCCGAGTGTAGAGCAGTTGTGATTGCATCCTCCGTTGATCTGTTTGCACGATAGGCAAACTGGTGTTGGTCAAGAGAGGCAGGAACACTGGCTTTGATGTGGGCTAAGACCAGTCTCTCGAAACACTTCATTATGATGGGTGTGAGTGCGACAGGTCGATAGTCGTTCAGGCACGTCACAGCCGTTTGTTTTGGCACAGGAATAATGGTAGCGGTCTTGAAGCATGTAGGGACTACTGCCTGGGCCAATGACAGATTGAAGATGGCGGTGAAGACATCAGCCAGCTGATCAGCACATTCCTTGAGTACCCATCCAGGGATGCTATCCAGTCCAGCAGCCTTTCGTGTGTTCACTCCGCGTAGAACACCCAGATGCCCTGTTTGTCCTGTTGTTGATCAAGGTCCCAGATGCCCTGTTTGTCCTGTTGTTGATCAAGGTCCCAGATGCCCTGTTTGTCCTGTTGTTGATCAAGGTCCCAGATGCCCTGTTTCACTCGCTGAGCCGTTATCTGCTCACAACTTTGTAGGCAAAATTTTTTTTAACCTAAGATGTGCACAAACAAGTCTAACTAATAGGGCATGCCACGAGACACCCCGCTCCAATAAAATCTGGCCCATATGTGCGTATGTGAAGGCATGTAATGTTAGCTGCTTCACAGGCAGTGTCTTGTATATTTTCATAGCAAAAAGTGGTGCAATCATAGTAATGTCTAAAATTTCAAATAAACTAACTTTTCATTTGCTTTCAGCAGAAAAAATAATTATAGGTGAGATCATTTTGGAAATATAGAAAGACATCATGGCTATTTAGTTTGTTGATTATTTTTTAAGTTTTATCAAAGATCATTAAAAAGCAATGGAGAGAAATGGTAAATGCAGAAAAGATTTTGGCGTGAATTTTACGGTGCTTCCAACAGTGTACGCACAGCACTTGTTAAAAGAAGGCCTTACACCAGGTTAAAGCAGGCGTAAGGCCTTCTTTTACCAGCGTAAGAATTAAAATAAATGTTAAAATATTTTTTTTTAATGATTTAAGCATTCCCTTACATTTAAAATTAGTTTAGGTAAATTTTGTCCCATTTTAAAATGTTTCAATTTATTTTTCAAAAAATTACATTTTTATTTTAAATGTTTAATTAAAGGGTCTTTTAATTAATTTGGAACATGTGATCATTTATTTTTATTTAAGTGTTGTGAAGCTTTATTTATTAGGTGATTTCTAATATGCTTATGAGGATTCCGTACATATTCCCATAAGTATCATAGGAATCCCCCTTTTTGACTGGTTGGCCTGGCCCACTTAATCCCGGGGATGCTTGTGAACCGCATGTGCCCCTGGGATCCATGGGCCTTATGCTGGCCCAGGACCGGAAGAGTCCAAAGCTCCAGAGACACCAGACAAGTTCGCACTTTTCTTTCGGTTCGGAGGCATACGCCGGCAGAAAGCCTCCGAGTGCACATGCCTGAAACCCCGCCTGACGGCTCCACGAAAATCTAGCCCAACCATTCCAGTTTGTTGCAAATTCAGGTCTGCACTAGATATTCTCTCAGGTGAAATGTCACCAATCGCTTCTGTGAGTATATTATTAATATGAATCTGCTTTCACTATCTAAATCTAAACGTACAATAGTGTGACCCAGGGGTGTAACAGTGAGGCCTCTTGCTACATGGATGGGATACGGTAAATTTCGATTGGTGCTTTCACATGCACTTCTCCAATCCTATGAAATACAAACGGATTAATATCTCAACAATAATTTACATTTATATAGCGCCTTTAATGTAATAAAATGTTCCAAGGTGCTTCACAGCAGTGTTATCTGACAAATTTGACACCGAGCCACATAAGGAGATATTAGGACAGGTGACCAAAAGCTTGGTCAAAGAGTACGTTTTAAGAACGTCTTAAAGGAGGAGAGGTAGAGAGGCGGAGAGGTTTAGAAACATAGAACAATAGGAGCAGGAGTAGGCCATTCAGCCCTTCGAACTTTAGGGAGGCAATAAAGACCTAGGCAGCTGAATGGTAGGGCAATGGAAATCGGGGAAATGAAAGAGGCCAGACTTGGAGGAGCGCAGTCAGTGAGACAAGGCCAGATGTGAATCATGAAGCTACTTTATTTTGCAGTCAATAAGTGAATGTAAAAAGTAACAGTTACAGCAAATCTTGTCTTACTTTAACTTAGGATGAAAATTTGCTCTGAGCAGCCCTGCTCTGTTGCCATAACTTTGCCTCCATCATCTATTCTAATACTGCTGTCACCTTCTCCAACTACATGTCCAACATTAAAAGCCGGATAAGACATGGGATAAAAATTGGTATGCTTTGTGCCAATCTTTTTGGCAAAAAACAGGTGCAACAATGACAAATTTCGCACTGGGACGGCCTATGCCCAATCTACATGTGTGTTTGGACCACTGCTAAATTAATCGGGCCCATTTTCTAGGTGTTCCAGGCAGCCACCTAAAACAAGCATTAGGCCCCTTGCATATGTTAAAAATGGGCCAAACCACTGTTTAATAACCCCTCTGAGAAACTGGTTTCTGATAAGCCGAACAGGAGCCTGTAGTATATGTGCCTTTAAGTCAGAACTACTTTTACAGCTCCTGTATACTGTAGTACCGGCAGTGACCACACCTGTATATAAGCTTTGCGCATGCCTCTGTAGCCCCAGTCTTGAGACTACCCTCCTCCAGTAAAGACCTGTTTATTGTTAATGTATAGCATCCATGTGATTATTTAATAACAGCATATCCACTGAACCACGGATCTAACAGAGCCGGGCCTACTGCACTCAGGATTTTAATTGTTGCTGTGAAGGCAGGAGGAGCAGGAATACTCCACCAACTCTTCAGTATGTCGAATCGCCTCCCTCCCCTGGGTACTATAGTCTGGGCACTCGTTGCCACCGCAACCCTACCTTCATGTCTGAAATCGGGCGGTTGCGAAAATCTACCCCATGAACTCTTCACATTTAAATCCAAACTATCCTCTTCCACATACAACCACTTCTATTACGTCCGTGAATGATTGAGACACGGACAGCAGGAGTTGAACAAAACAAGTCTTTACTGATGGAAGTCAATAGTGAAACTGAAAACAACAGAGGCTCACTAGCGCCTTTTATACAGGGGTGGTCACTGCCGGTACTGCAGTCTGAGACCAGTTATTCTCTTAAAGGTACATACACAACAATTCCTCCCCTTTTAGATAAACAGTACATAACATTCATTTAACGACTAAATGATAACTAATTACAATCACAATTACGGTTGCTAGATACATTGGTTAAGTTTAAGCAATTATAAGTTCAGTCTTTGAGGAGGCTTCCTGATTCTGTCTGGATAACGCCTCTTTGGGGTATCAGGTTCTTCTGGCAATGTTGTCGGGATCAATGTCGTTGTTTGGTTCATCTGCTTCCAATATTACCGGTTCTGCGGTAGCTGCAATTGGAACGTCGATTTCATTACCAGGTGTATCAGATCGTGGTGTGGAGTTGACGTTCTCCAGTGACTCTAGAATCTGGTCAGCATGGCGTCTTACAATGCTTTCCCCAACGTCCATGGTATACATGAGAGGTCCTTGCCGTGTACAAATCGTTCCTGGCTGCCATTTCTCAGTGCAGTAGTCCCGGGCCAAAACTGGTTGACCTATCTTAAAACTCCTGGTCGGCCTTTCATTCATATTGTGAAACTGCCTGTTCTCCACATCTCTTCGGACGTTTGGCTTAACCAAATCCAAGCGGCATCGTAGTCTTCGATTGAAGAACATCATGGCTGGAGTTTGGTTGGTAACCGCATGTGTCGCATTCCGGTAGGCAAACAAAAAGTTGTCCACCTTGTGTTGTAGGGGTATATCTTCATTACACATTGCCTTGATAGCCTTCTTGAATGTTTGGACAAACCTCTCGGCCAATCCATTAGTGGCTGGATGATATGGGGCAGATGTGTAATGCTTAACACCATTGTTCTTTAAGAACCTCCGGAACTCTTCAGACACAAACTGTGGTCCATTGTCAGAACAAATCTGTTCAGGCAGCCCATTCCTGGCGAATATGGTTCGTAAGACTGTGATAGTTTTTTCCGTGGTGGTTGAGGACATTTTTATTACCTCTGGCCACTTTGAATGTGCATCCACCGCAATTAAAAACATCGAGTCCATGAAGGGACCAGCAAAATCAATGTGCACCCTTTGCCATGGAGATGAGGGCCACTCCCATGGATGCAGAGGAGCTTGTGGTGGGGCGTTTTGGACCTTGTGGCATCCTGCACAGCTCTTGGTCATCTCTTCGATTTCTCTATCGATTCCCGGCCACCACACAAACGCTCTGGTTAAGTTCTTCATTTTTACCCCACCCAGATGACCCTCATGAAGCTCATTGAGCACTCTATCCGTCAACTTAGCTGGAATTACTACTCTGGATCCACACATCAAGGTTCCTCTGCACACTGCCAGCTGTTCTCTTCTCGGCGAGAATGCTGGTAGCAGTGGTTCGCCATGTGCTGGCCATCCCTTCACCGTTAAATCATAGACCCGTGATAGTGTCGGGTCATTCCGTGTTTCCTTTTCTATGTTTGCATTCGTCACAGGGAGACATTCGACTTTTCCAAATTCGCTGACGACACTAAACTAGGAGGAGGGGTGGGCTCTGATGAGGATGTCAGGAGGCTACAGTGCGATTTGGACAGGTTGGGGGAATGGGCAGATACGTGGCAGATGCACTATAATGTGGATAAATGCGAGGTTATCCACTTTGGGGGTAAAAACAGGAGGGTAGATTATTATCTAAATGGCAATAGATTGGGAGATGGGGAAGTGCAGAGGGACCTGGGTGTTCTTGTGCACCAGTCACTGAAGGAGAGCATGCAGGTGCAACAGGCGATCAAGAAGGCAAATGGTATGTTGGCCTTCATATCAAGGGGGTTTGAGTATAGGAATAGGGATACCTTACTACAGCTGTACAAGGTGCTGGTGAGACCGCATCTGGAGTATTGTGTACAGTTTTGGTCGCCCCATCTGCGGAAGGATGTTCTTGCCATGGAGGGAGTGCAACGGCGATTCACCAGGCTGATACCTGGAATGGCGGGAATGACCTACGAAGAGAGATTAAATAGTTTGGGCTTGTACTCACTGGAGTTTAGAAGATTGAGAGGGGATCTCATCGAAACATATAAAATTATGGCAGGCCTGGACAGGCTGAATTCAGAGAGAATGTTTCCAATGGCCGGGGAGCACAGAACCAGGGGCCACAGTCTAAAAATAGCGGGCAAATCATTTAAAACAGAGATGAGGAAGAATTTCTTCACTCAAAGAGTGGTGAGCCTGTGGAATTCCCTGCCACAGAGGGCTGTGAAGGCTAATTCAATAAATATTTTCAAGAGAGAATTGGATATATTTCTGAAGGCTAAGGGGATTAAGGGTTACGGAGAAAAGGCGGGGACGGGGTACTGAACTGGTAAGATCAGCTATGATCTCAGACGAAGATCAGCCATGATCTCATTGAATGGCGGAGCAGGCTCGAAGGGCCGAATGGCCTACTCCTGTTCCTATCTCTATGTTTCTATGTTTCTATGGTCGAGTGGAATAACTCCATTGGATCCACTGCAAGGTCTTCTTCTTCCACCGTCGGCAACGGTAGGCGTGACAATCCATCAGCATTTCCATGCTGTTTAGTTCCTTTGTACTCGATGTCATATTGGTGTGCCCCTAGGAAAAGGGACCACCTCTGCAGCCGTTGTGCTGTCATTATCGGTACGCCCTTCTGAGGGTTGAAAATGGAGACAAGAGGTTGATGATCGGTTAGTAGAGTAAATGTTTGACCATGCAGGTAATGATTGAACTTCTTCACCCCCCACACTAGGCTGAGGGCCTCTCTGTCAATCTGGGCATAGTTACGCTCGGCAGAAGTTAACGAGCATGACGCAAAAGCCATCGGCCTCTCTAAACCATCAAGGAATTTATGTAACAGTACTGCCCCAATGCCGTAGGGAGACGCATCACACGCCAGTCTGATCGGCAGTGCTGGGTTGTAGTGAGCCAATACTTCCCTTGAAGTGATTAAGTCCTTACTCTTCTGAAAGGCCCGCTTACAATCATCGCCCCATTTCCATGCTACCCCCGTTCGTAGCAGGGCGTTCAGTGGGTGCAGAATAGTCGACAAATTCGGCAAAAACTTATGGTAGTAATTCACCAATCCGAGGAATGACCTCAGTTGCGACACATTTTCAGGCGCTGGGGGCTTAACAACCACTTCAATTTTGTCAGGGGACTTATGTAACCCCTCTTCATCAATCACGTGGCCACAATACGGTATCTGCTTCTTAAAAAATTCGCACTTGGGGCGGTTGGCTCGCAGCCCATGTTCCCGTAGTCTAGTGAGCACCTGTTCTAGGTTGTTAAGGTTTTCACTGTCATCGTCACCTGTCACAAGGATGTCGTCCAAGTAACACTGAGTCCCCGGAACCCTTTGCAGGACTTGTTCCATCGCTCTTTGCCATATCGCCGGAGCCGATGCTACTCCGAATACCAATCGATGATACTGGTAAAGACCTTTGTGAGTGTTTATCGTGAGATACTTCCTAGAGGACTCTTCAACCTCCATCTGCAAATATGCTTGTGCTAGGTCAATTTTTGTAAAACGCTTCCCTCCAGACAGTGAGGCGAAAATGTCTTCTATCCTTGGAAGAGGATATTGTACTGTGTGAAGGACTAGGTTCACCGTCACCTTGAAATCCCCACAGATGTGAATCTTCCTTGGCTCCCCGGACTTATTGCTTAACGTTTTCTTCATGACAGGAACGATGGGTGTCGCCCAGGCGCTCCAGTCGACCTTAGACAATACGCCTGCCTTCTCCAGATTCTCCAGCTCTGCCTCGACGGCTGGGCGAATTGCATATGGTACCGGTCTTGCTTTGAAAAACTTGGGAACTGCATTCTCTTCTATTTTTATCGAGGCAGTTATGCCTTTAACCGTGCCCAGTTCTTGTTGAAATACCTCTTTGGCGTTAGCTAAGATTGTTGACAATCGTCCAGGAGTGACGTCTTCATCTTTTTTACCGTCCACCGACATTGCATGAATGGAGTGCAAATCTAAGTTTATCTTCCTGATCCATTCCCGTCCCAATAACGGTGGTCCACCATTTGGCAGTATGTAGAGATACAATTTCCATATTTTCTTGCTGTTATATTCGACAGGCACCCTTATTTTTCCTCTGGGGTATACTTTTTGCCCCGCATACGTCGTCAAGACGATGGATGTCTCTTTCAAGGGTATGTGTGAAAATAGCCGCTCAAAGGGTAGCACGGTGGCATAGTGGTTAGCACTGTTAGCACTGTTGCCTCACAGCGCCAGAGACCTGGGTTCAAATCCGGCCTCGGGTGACTGTCTGTGTGGAGTTTGCACATTCTCCCCGTGTTTGCGTGGGTTTCCTCTGGGTGCTCCGGTTTCCTCCCACAGTCCAAAGATGTGCGGGTTAGGTTGATTGGCCATGATAAAAAATTGGCCCTTAGTGTTAGGGGGGATTAAATACGTGGGGTTACGGGGATAGGGCTTGGGTGGGATGGCTGTCGGTGTAGGGACCGGGTGCTAGGGTTTGGATGATCAGCCATGATCTCGTTGAATGGCGGAGCAGGCTCGAAGGGCCGAATGGCCTACTCCTGCTCCTAGTTTCTATGTTTCTATTAGTCTCATCGATTCATGACGGTTAGCGCTGATCCTGTATCCAATTCCATTTTACCTTGGGACCCTGCTATCGTGAGGGTGACCCAAATGGTTCGGTGATCCTCTTTTGCGATTACATTGTGAAGTTTGAGACAGCTTAGTCTCCTGTTCCCGGATTCACTATCACTCATCTGGTCTTCGGAACTACTGTCCGTCATCTTTTGTACTTTCTTGTACGGTTCCTTAGTAGCCTTTTTGTTGTCGCTGGTCTTCTTCCCAGACCTGCAAACTCGTGCAATGTGTCCCATCTTCCCGCATTGCCTGCATATTTTGTCTTTGGACCAGCAGTCCTTCTGGTCATGGTTAGTTCTGCCGCAGCGATAACATTTTGCAAATCCCCGTGTCATTTCGTGGGTGCCGTATTCCTGTGGTTTTTGTTGAATTTCTGCAGCTCCCCTGGCTGCTGCTTCATACGATACTGCCACGCTGAAAGCCTTATCTAGCGTCAGCTCTTTCTCTGAGAGTAACTTCTTCTGTGTTCCTTCACTCAGGAGTCCACAGACAAATTTGTCCCGTAGGGTATCTGCCAGTCCTGCTCCGAACTGGCAGTGCTTTGATAGCTTGCGTAGTTCCGTAAGGTACTCAGCATTGCTCTCATCTTTATGCTGAGTTCTCCTGTGGAATTTAAATCTTTCTGCTATCAACAGCGGTGCAGGGTTTAGGTGTTCCTGTAGGATAAGGGCTAAACCATTTAGGACAGAGATGAGGGGGAATTTCTTCACTCAGAGAGTGGTGAACCTGTGGAACTCATTGCCACAGAGGGCAGTGTACGCCAGCTCATTAAATATATTTAAGAGGGAATTAGATATATTTCTACGGGCAAAAGGGGTTAAGGGTTACGGAGAGAAGGCGGGGACGGGATACTGAATTAAAGGATCAGCCATGATCTCATTAAATGGCGGAGCAGGCACGAAGGGCCGAATGGCCTACTCCTGCTCCTATCTTCTATGTATCTATGTATCTATGACAGCAACAATTTCGTTAAAACTCTTTGCCTTCGGTTTGGCTGGAGTAATCAGGTCCCGCAATAAGCCGTACGTTCTAGCGCCCATTAAGTTTAGCAATATCGATGCCTTTTTCTCCTCCGCTATTTCGTTTGCCTCGAAATATACCTCGACTCTTTCCACATACGTGGTCCAGTCCTCTATTGTATTATCAAAAGCAGTGATACAGCCAGTCTTCGGCATCTTGCAAATCTAAAATGGCGCCTCCCGCGCTTTGCCTTCTTCCCCGATTTAACAAAATGGTGCCTCCCGTGCTTTGCCTTCTTCCCCGCTGATTAAGATGGCACCTCCCGCGCTTTGCCTTCTTCCCTGCTGTTGTTAGCGCTGCTTTCCGCAGTTCCCATTGCAACCTGCAGCTCCTTGCGGTTTCTTGCGCGTTTAATATTTCTTTTTTTATTATTTTCCCGTCGTGCAACAACCCTGTGGGACTCTTGCCTCCCTCTTCGCAGGTCTATACGCAGCCCAGCTTCGTAGCACCGGCTGCGCCCTGTGTGCTCCACCCTCTCTCTCTCTCTACTTCCCGACAACGCTGCTCGGCCCCGTTGCAAACCACCCGCTCGAGTTCGCGACCGCCGCAGCCCAGGAAGGTTCAGTGCACTACCTGCCACCAGCCCGATTAGCTGAAGCACCGTCGACAGGAACCAGGCCCCGCTTCCGACAGCTTCTCCAGCAATCTTCAACTCCGCAAACACAGGGGCGGATGCCCACGGTCGATGCCCGTTTCTACTGCCTCTTACTTTCCTTTCTTTCTGGCCTCGACCTCTGCTCACTTCACTGTAGGAATGGATCCCAGGAGGTGGTGCAGACTGTAGGCAGGTTCGTATCGGCTCGTCGCCAGTATTACGTCCGTGAATGATTGAGACATGGACAGCAGGAGTTGAACAAAACAAGTCTTTACTGATGGAAGTCAATAGTGAAACTGAAAACAACAGAGGCTCACTAGCGCCTTTTATACAGGGGTGGTCACTGCCGGTACTGCAGTCTGAGACCAGTTATTCTCTTAAAGGTACATACACAACAACTTCCATATCTTTGGCCTGGATTCCATCAGCTGCTCATCCCTGAGCTCAGTTTCCATTTCCACTTTTAATGCATTACTAAGGTCACTTTTCTTCAACCCCAAACATTGCTTATTTCTGTAATGTCCGTGTGTAATTGAGACACGGACTGCAGAAGTTGGTTATAACAGGTGTTTACTGAATGGAGACAAAACTGGAACTACTATACAAAGTTACTGCACAGGCTTATATACAGGGGTGGTCACTACTGGTACTGCAGTATACAGGGGCTGCAGAATATAGTTCCTTCTTCAAGGTACATACACTACAATTCCTCCCCTTTTAGCTAAACAGTACATAACATTCGATTAATAATTAAATAACATATTTACAATTACAGTTGCTATATACATTAGCTGAAGTTAATCGATTATAAATTCAGTCTTTGAGGAGGCTTCCTGATTCTGTCTGGATAACGCCTCTTTGGGGTGTCAGGTTCTTCTGGCAAAGTTGATTCGGGATCAACGTCGTTGTTTGGTTCGCCTGCTTCCAATATCACCGATTCTGAGGTAGATGCAATTGGTACTTCGGTTTCATCACCAGGTGCATAGGATCGTGGTGTAGATTTGACGTTTTCCAGTGACTCTAGAATCTGGTCAGCATGGCGTCTTACAATGCTCTCTCCAACATCCACGGTATACATTAGAGGTCCTTGCCGTGTGCAGATCGTTCCTGGCTGCCATTTCTCTGTGCGTTAGTCCCGGGCCTAAACTGGTTGACCTATCTTGAAACTCCTGGTTGGCCTTTCATTCATATTCTGAAACTGCCTGTTCTCCACATCTCTTCTGATGTTTAGCTTAACCAAATCCAAGCGGCATCTTAGTCTTCGATTGAAGAACATCATGGCTGGAGTTTGGTTGGTAACCGCATGTGTCGCATTCCGGTAGGCAAACAAGAAGTTATCCACCTTGTGTTGTAGGGGTATGTCTTCATTACACATTGCCTTGATAGCCTTCTTGAATGTTTGAACGAACCTCTCAGCCAATCCATTGGTGGCTGGATGATATGGGGCGGATGTGTAATTCTTAACACCATTGTTCTTTAAGAACCTCCGGAACTCTTCAGACACAAACTGTGGTCCATTGTCAGAGCAAATCTGTTCAGGCAGCCCATTTCTGGCGAATATGGTTCGTAAGAGTGTGATAGTTTTTTCTGTGGTGGTTGAGGACATTTTCATTACCTCTGGCCACTTTGAATGTGCATCCACCGCAATTAAAAATATCGAGTCCATAAATGGACCAGCAAAATCAATGTGTACCCTTTGCCACGGAGATGAGGGCCACTCCCATGGATGTAGAGGGGCTTGTGGTGGGGCGTTTTGGACCTTCTGGCATCCTGTACAGCTCTTGGTCATCTCTTCGATTTCTCTATCGATTCCCGGCCACCACACAAACGCTCTGGCTAAGTTCTTCATTTTTACCCCTCCCAGATGACCCTCATGAAGCTCATTGAGCACTCTATCCTTCAATTTGGGTGGAATTACTACTCTGGATCCATACATCAAGGTTCCTCGGCACACTGACAGCTGTTCTCTTCTTGGTGAGAATGCTGGCAACAGTGGTTCGCCATGTGCTGGCCATCCCTTCACCGTTAAATCATAGACCCTGGAGAGTGTCGGGTCATTTCGTGTTTCCTTTTCTATGTTTGCATTCGTCACAGGTAGACATTCGACTATGGTCGAGTGGAATATCTCCACAGGATCCACTGCAGGTGCTTCTTCCACCGTCGGCAACGGTAGGCGCGACAATCCATCAGCATTCCCATGCTGTTTAGTTCCTTTGTAGTCTATGTCATATTGCTGTGCCCCTAGGAAAAGGGACCACCTCTGTAGCCGTTGTGCTGTCATTACCGGGACGCCCTTCTTACGGTTGAAAATGGAGACAAGAGGTTGATGATCAGTTAGAGTAAATTTTTGTCCGTGCAGGTAGTGATTGAACTTCTTCACCCCCCACACCAGGCTGAGGGCCTCTCTGTCAATCTCGGCATAGTTACGCTCGGCTGAAGTTAACGAGCGTGACGCAAAAGCTATCGGCCTCTCTGAACCATCAAGGAATTAATGTGACAGTACCGCTCCAACGCCATAGGGAGACGCATCACACGCCAGTCTTATCGGTAGTGATGGGTTGTAGTGAGCCAATACTTCTCTTGAAGTGATCAGGTCTTTACACTTCTGAAAGGCCCGCTTACATTCATCACTCCATTTCCATGCTACTCCAGTTTGTAGCAGGGCGTTCAGTGGGTGCAGAATTGTGGACAAATTCGGCAAAAACTTATGGTAGTAATTCACCAATCCGAGGAATGACCTCAGTTGCGACACATTTTCAGGTGCTGGAGCCTTAACTACCGCTTCAATTTTGTCAGGGGACTTATGTAACCCCTCTTCATCAATCACGTGGCCACAATACGAGATTTGTTTCTTTAAAAACTCGCACTTGGGGCGATTGGCTCGTAGCCCATGTTCTCTTAGTCTAGTGAGCACCTGCTCTAGGTTGGCAAGGTGTTCACTGTCATTTTCACCTGTCACTAGGATGTCGTCCAAGTAACACTGAGTCCCCGGAATCCCTTGCAGGACTTGTTCCATCGCTCTTTGCCATATAGCCGGAGCTGATGCTACTCCGAATACCAGTCGATTATATTGGTAAAGACCTTTGTGTGTGTTTATCGTGAGATATTTCCTAGAGGATTCTTCAACCTCCATCTGCAAATATGCTTGCGCTAGGTCAATTTTTGTAATATGTTTCCCTCCAGATAGTGAGGCGAAAATATCTTCTATCCTCGGAAGAGGATACTGTAATGTGTGAAGGACTGGGTTCACAGTCACCTTGAAGTCCCCACAGATGCGAACCTTCCTTGGCTCCTCAGACTTATTGTTTAATGTTTTCTTCATGACAGGAATGATGGGTGTCGCCCACTCGCTCCAGTCTACCTTAGATAACACGCCTGCATTCTCCAGATTCTCCAGCTCTGCCTCGACGGCTGGGCAAATTGCATACGGTACCGGTCTTGCTTTGAAAAACTTGGGAATTGCATTCTCTTCTATTTTTATCGAGGCGGTTATGCCTTTAAGAGTTCCCAGTCCTTGTTGAAATACCTCTTTAGCGTTAGCTAAGATTTTTGACAATCGTCCAGGTGTGACGTCATCATCCTTTTTACCAGCCACAGTCAGTGCCTGAATGGAGTGCCAGTCTAAACTTATCTTTCTGATCCATTCATGTCCCAAAAACGGTGGTCCACCATCTTGCAGTATGTACAGATACAATTTCTGTATTTCTTTGCCCTTGTATTCGACAGGCACCCTTATTTTTCCTCTGGGGTATACTTTCTGCCCCGTATATGTCTTCAAGACAATGGATGTGTCTTTCAAGGGTATGTGTGAGAATAGCCACTCGTAGTCTCGTCGATTCATGACGGTCAGGGCTGATCCTGTATCCAATTCCATTTTGACTTGGGACCCTGCTATCGTGAGGGTGACCCAAATGGTTCGGTGATCCTCTTTTGCGATTACGTTGTGTAGTTTGAGACAGCTTAGTCTCTTGTTCCCGGATTCACTATCGCTCTTCTGGTCTTCGGAACTACTGTCCGTCATCTTTTGTACTTTCCTGTACTTTTCCTTAGTAGTCTTTTTGTTGTCGTTATTCTTCTTCCCGGACCTGCAAACTCGTGCAATGTGCCCCATCTCTCCGCATTGCCTGCAAGTTTTGTCCTTGAAGCAGCAGCCCTTCTGGTCGTGGGTTGTTCTGCCACAGCGATAACATTTTTCAAATCCCCGTGTCATTTCATGGGTGCCGTATTCCTGTGGCTTTTGCTGTATTTCCGCAGCTCCCCTTGCTGCTGCTTCATACGATACTGCCATGCTGAAAGCCTTATCTAGCATCAGCTCTTTCTCTGAGAGTAACCTCTTCTGGGTTCCTTCACTCAGGAGTCCACAGACAAATTTGTCCCGTAGGGTATCTGCCAGTCCTGCTCCGAACTGGCAGTGCTTTGATAGCTTGCGTAGTTCCGTAAGGTGCTCAGCATTGCTCTCATCTTTATGCTGATTTCTCTTGTTGAATTTAAATCTTTCTGCTATCAGCAGCGGTGTAGGATTTAGGTGTTCCTGTAGGATATCAACAATTTCGTTAAAACTCTTCTCCATCGGTTTGACTGGAGTGATCAGGTTCCGCAATAGGCCGTACGTTCTTGCGCCCATTAAGTTTAGTAGTACCGATGCCTTTTTCTCATCGGCTACTTCATTTGCCTTGCAATATACTTCGACTCTTTCCACATACGTGGTCCAGTCTTCTATTTCATTATTGAAGGCAATGATATTGCCAGTCTTCGGCATCTTGGAGATCTAAGATGGCGCCTCCCGCGCTTTGCCTTCTTCCCCGATTGAACAAAATGGAGCCTCCCGCGCTTTGCCTTCTTCCCCGATTGAACAAAATGGTGCCTCCCGTGCTTTTTCTTCTTCCCCGCTGGATTAAGATGGCGCCTCCCGCGCTTTCTGTCTTTTCCGCTGCTGCCAACGCTGTTGCTGGCGTTTTTATGCCTTGATGGCGACGCCCTATGGTCTTCGCGCGCTTCCCCCCGCGCTGCTGCCAACGCCGCTCTCCGCGGTCCCCGTGGCAAACTGCAGCTCCTCGCGGCTTTCTGCGCTTCTAATTTCTTTTTCTTTTATTTTAATTACTGTTCCCGTCGTCAGAGCAGACCCTATGGGACACTTTCCTCCCTCTTCTCGGGTCTGTACGCTGCCCGGCTTCGTAGCACCGGCCGCGCCCTGTGTGCTCCACCCTCTCTCTCCCCTCTTCCCGACAACGCTGCTCGGCCCCGTTTAAAAGCCACCCGATCGAGCTCTAGCCCGCCGCAGCCCAGGAAGGATCAGTGTACTACCTGCCACCAGCCCGATTAGCTGGAACACCATAGAATGGAGAACCAAGCCCAGCTCTCGACAGCCTCTCCTGCAAATCTTCGAATTAGATGAATCAGAGGGTGGTTGCCCACGGTCGACGCCCGTTTCTTCTGTTTGTTTTTTCTTTTTGGATTTCTTCCTTCTGGCTTCGACCTCTAATAACTTCGCTTCAGGGATGGATCCCCGTGAGGTGGTGCAGAACTGTAGGTAAGTTCGGATCTGTTCATCGCCAATGTAATGTCCGTGTGTAATTGAGACACGGACTGCAGAAGTTGGTTATAACAGGTGTTTACTGAATGGAGACAAAACTGGAACTACTATACAAAGTTACTACACAGGCTTATATACAGGGGTGGTCACTACTGGTACTGCAGTATACAGGGGCTGCAGAATATAGTTCCTTCTTCAAGGTACATACACTACAATTTCCACCCATACCTTTTCCCCACTGCTACTGAGACCCAAATCAAGCTTTTTGTCATTTGAGGGGCCAACAATCCTCCAAACCTCCCCTTTCTGGCCTCTTCCTCTCGCAACTTATAATTTATCCAGAACACCCTAGCATGTGTCCTCTTCATTGTAACATATCACAGTCCTATCACCTTTCTCTTTGCCAAGCTTCACTGGTAATCGTCTATTTTAGATAATTCCTGGATTTATCATAGAATTATAGAATGATACAACATAGAAGGAGGCCATTCAGCCCATCATGCCTATGACAGCTCTTTGGTAGAACATAAGAACATAAGAAGTAGGAGCAGGAGTAGGCCATACGGCCCCTCGGGCCTGCTCCGCCATTCAATAGGATCATGGCTGATCCGAACCGAGACTCACGTCCACTTCCCTGCCCACTCCCCATAACCCTTAATTCCCTTATCAGCTAGGAAACTGTCTATTTCCTTTTTAAATGTATTTAATGTCGCAGCTTCCACAGCTCTCTGAGGTAGCAAATTCCATAGATTTACTACTCTGAGTGAAGAAGTTTCTCCTCATCTCAGTTTTGAAACGGCAGCCCCTTATTCTAAGATTATGCCCCCTAGTTCTAGTCTCACCCATCAGTGGAAACATCCTCCCCGCATCCACCCGATCAAGCCCCCTCACAATCTTAAATGTTTCGATAAGATCGCCTCTCATTCTTCTGAACTCCAATGAGTAGAGGCCCAACCTACTCAACCTTTCCTCATAAGTCAACCCCCTCATCTCCGGAATCAACTGAGTGAAGCTTCTCTGAACTGCCTCGAGAGCAAGTATATCTTTTCTTAAATATGGAAACCAAAACTGTATGCAGTATTCCAGGTGTGGCCTCACCAGTACCCTGTATAACTGAAGCAAGACTTCCCTGCTTTTATACTCCATCCCCCTTGCAATAAAAGCCAAGATTCCATTGGCCTTCCTGATCACCTGCTGTGCCTGCATACTAACCTTCTGTGTTTCATGCACCAGGACCCCCAGATCCCTTTGCACTGTAGCACTTTGCAGTTTCTTTCCATTTAGATAATAATTTGCTCTTTCATTTTTTCTGCCGAAGTGCATAACCTCACACTTTCCAACATTATATTCCATCTGCCAAATTTCTGCCCACTCACTTAGCCTGTCTATGTCCTTTTGCAGGTTTTTTATGTCCTCCTCACTCACTGCTTTCCCTCCCACCTTTGTATCGTCGGCAAACTTGGATACGTTGCACTTGGTCCCCTCCTCCAAATCGTTAATATAGATTGTAAAGAGTTGAGGTCCCAGTACTGACCCCTGCGGAACACCACTAGTTACTGATTGCCAACCCGAGAATGAACCATTTATCCCAACTCTCTGTTTTCTGTTAGATAGCCAATCTTCCACCCATGCCAATATATTACCCCCAATCCCATGATTTTTTATCATGTGCAGTAATCTTTTGTGTGGCACCTTGTCAAATGCCTTTTGGAAGTCCAAATACACCACATCCACTGGTTCCCCTTTATCCACCCTGTTTGTTACGTCCTCAAAGAATTCGAGCAAATTTGTCAAACATGACTTCCCCTTCATAAAACCATGCTGACTCTATCCGATTAAATTATGCTTATCCAAATGTCCTGTTACTGCTTCCTTAATAATGGACTCCAACATTTTACCAACCACAGATGTTAGGCTAACTGGTCTATAGTTTCCAGCCTTTTGTCTACCTCCTCTTTTTAAATAAGGGCGTTCCATTAGCAGTTTTCCAATCTGCTGGGACCTTTCCTGAATCCAGGGAGTTTTGGAAAATTACCACCAATGCATCCGCAATCCCTACCGCTACTTCTCTCAAGACCCCAGGATGTAAGCCATCAGGTCCAGGGGATTTATCCGCCTTAAGTCCCATTATCTTACCGAGTACCATCTCCTTAGTGATTTTAATCGTGTTTAGCTCCTCCCCCCCATAGCCCCCTGTTTGTCCAGTGTTGGGATATTTTTAGTGTCCTCTACTGTAAAGACTGATACAAAATATTTGTTCAGCGTATTTGCCATCTCCATGTTCCCCACCACTAATTTCCTGGTCTCGTCATCTAAGGGACCAAAATGCACTTTAGCCACCCTTTTGCTTTTTATATAACTGTAGAAACTCTTGCTATCTGTTTTTATATTTTTTGCTAGTTTACTTTCATAATCTATCTTCCCTTTCTTAATTAATCTTTTAGTTATTCTATGCTGGCTTTTAAATGCTTCCCAATCTTCTATCCTCCCACTAGAATTGGCTACTTTATATGCCCTTGTTTTCAGTCGGATACTATCCTTTATTACTTTACTTAGCCACGGATGGCTGTCTTTCTTTTATGCCCCTTTTTCCTCACTGGAATATATTTTTCTTGAAAGTTGTGAAATATCTCCTTGAATGTATGATGTGTCTGGGTATAATAAGATACAGACTGCAGCAGAAACGGTAAAACAGGTGTTTACTCAACGTGGCTCACAGTTAAACTGATTGTACAGATTACTACTCAGTGCTATATACAGGTGTGGTCACTGCCGGTACTACAGTGTACATGAGCTGTAAAAAGTAGTTCCCCCCCTTAAAGGTATATACATTACAATTCCTCCCCTTTTAGATTAACAGTACCATAACACTCATTTAACAATTAAATATCAAACTAATTAAAATGAACACTTCTAACATGCAACATTAGCTGAAAATAGTCTATTTATATATTCAGTCTTTGGGGAGGCCTCCTGATCCTTTCTGGATAGCGCCTTTCCCGAGTGTCTTGCTCTTGGTGCGGAGGCGATTCTGGCCCCCTGTCGTCGGTTGGTTCATCAGCTTCCGATGCTACTGTTTCTGGGGTAGATGCGACCTGTACATCAGGTTCATCACCAGGTACGTATGGGCGAGGCATGGGGTTGACTTGTTCCTGTGACTCTAGGATCTGGTCAGCATGGCGTCTCACGATGCTCTCCCCAACGTCCACTGTGTACATTAGTGGGCCCTGCCGTGTGCATATCGTTCCTGGCTGCCATTTTTCTGTTCCGTAGTCGCGGGCCAAGACTGGTTGCCCTACATTGAAGCTCCTTGTTGGCTTCTCATGGATGTGCTGGAATTGCTTACTCTCAACATCTCTTCGTACGTTTGGTCTGAGCAAATCCAGGCGAGATCTTAACCTTCGGTTAAAGGACATCATGGCTGGGGCCTGGTTGGTGACTGCATGTGTCGCATTCCGGTAGGTGAACAGGAAATTGTCCACCTTGTGCTGCAGTGGAATGTTGTCATTGTACATAGCCTTTATTGCCTTCTTAAAGGTTTGTACGAACCTCTCAGCCAATCCATTTGTGGCTGGATGATACGGGGTGGATGTGTAATGCCTTACCCCATTCTTTTTCAAGAACCTCCGGAACTCTTCGGACACAAACTGTGGTCCGTTGTCGGAGCAAATCTGTTCTGGCAAGCCATTCCTGGCAAAAATGGTCCGTAGGACTGCAATAGTTTTCTCCGTGGTGGTGGAGGACATTTTGATGACCTCAGGCCATTTCGAGTGCGCATCCATGGCTATTAAAAACATTGAGTCCATGAATGGACCAGCAAAATCAATATGCACCCGTTGCCATGGAGATGAGGGCCACTCCCATGGGTGTAGAGGGGCCTGTGGTGGTGCATTTTGGACTTTCTGGCATCCTGAGCAGCTCTTGGTCAGGTCCTCGATTTGTTTATCGATTCCCGGCCACCACACATTAGCCCTGGCTAGGCTTTTCATTTTTACGTCTTCCAGATGACCCTCATGAAGCTCATTGAGCACTCTATCCCTTAACTTGGGTGGAATTACCACTCGGGATCCACACATCAAGGTCCCCCGGCACACTGACAGCTGTTCTCTCCTTGTCGAGAATGCTGGCAACAGTGAGTCGCCATGTGCTGGCCATCCCTTCACCATCAAATCATATACCCGAGACAGTGTCGGGTCATTTCGGGTTTCCTTTTCGATACAAGCGTTAGTTACCGGTAGGTTTTCAACTGTAGTCGAATGGAATATTTCGACAGGATCTACTGCTGGTGCTTCCTCCGCAGTAGGCAGTGGCAGGCGTGATAGCCCATCAGCATTTCCATGCTGTTTCGTGCCCTTATATTCAATCTCATAGTGTTGCGCCCCTAGAAAAAGTGACCATCTTTGTAGTCGTTGCGCAGTCATCACCAGAACGCCCTTCTTCGGATTAAAAATGGAGACAAGAGGCTGGTGATCAGTCAGCAAGGTGAATTTCTGCCCGTGCAGATAGTGATTGAACTTTTTCACTCCCCACACAAGGCTGAGGGCCTCCCTGTCAATCTGGGCGTAGTTACGCTCGGCTGAGGTTAGTGATCGTGACGCAAAGGCTATTGGCCTCTCTGAGCCGTCCGAGAATTTGTGCGACAGCACCGCTCCAATGCCGTAGGGTGACGCATCACATGCCAACCGAATTGGTAATGCTGGGTTGTAATGGGCCAATGCCTCTTTCGATGTGATTAGTGTTTTGCTCTTCTGGAAAGCTCGTCTACATTCGTCACTCCACTTCCATGGCACCCCAGTTTGCAGTAGGGTGTTCAGTGGGTGTAGTATTGTAGACAAATTTGGCAAGAACTTATGGTAGTAGTTTACCAGCCCGAGGAACGACCTCAGTTGTGACACATTTTCCGGTGCTGGAGCCTTGACTACTGCCTCAATCTTCTCTGGGGACTTATGTAACCCCTCTTTATCGATAACGTGGCCACAATACGAGATCTGTTTTCTAAGAAACTCGCATTTGGGGCGGTTAGCTCGGAGCCCATATTCCTGCAACCTAGTGAGCACCTGCTCCAGGTTGGCAAGGTGATCACTGTCATTTTTGCCCGTGACCAGGATGTCGTCCAAATAACACTGGGTCCCTGGGATCCCTTGCAGGACTTGTTCCATTGCCCTCTGCCAAATAACCGGAGCTGATGCTACCCCGAATACCAGCCGGTTGTATTGGTAGAGACCTTTATGGGTGTTGATTGTGAGGTATTTTTTTGATGCTTCTTCTACCTCTATTTGCAGATACGCTTGGGCCAGATCAATCTTAGTGGAGCGTTTCCCTCCAGATAGCGAGGCAAAAATATCTTCAATCCGCGGAAGTGGATATTGTATGGTGTGAAGGACCGGGTTCACTGTTACCTTAAAGTCCCCACAGATGCGAACCTTCCTTGGTTCTTGGTTCCCCAGGCGTGCTGCTCAACGACTTTTTCATCACAGGGACGATGGGTGTAGCCCACTCGCTCCAGTCTACCTTGGACAGTAAACCTGAACGTTCCAGACTCTCCAGCTCTGCTTCGAAGGCTGGGCGGATCACATAAGGTACCGGTCTGCCCTTAAAAAATTTGGGGCTTGCGTTTTCTTCAATTTTAATCATCGATGTCATGCCTTTTAGTGTTCCGAGTCCTTGTTGGAACACTTCTTTCGCGTTAGTTAGGATCTTTGACAGTCGCCCAGGTGTGACGTCATCATCCTTTTTGTCAGCCACAGTCAGTGCCTGTATGGCATGCCAATCCAGTTGTATTTTCCGGATCCATTCACGTCCCAGTAATGGTGGTCCTCCACCTTGCAATACATACAGGTCTAATTTTGGTGTTTCCTTACCGTTATATATAACGGTCACCCTTATTTTTCCTTTGGGGTAGACTTTTTGCCCCGTGTACGTCTTCAAAATAATTTTTGTGTCTCTGAAGGGTATGTGTGAGAATAGCCGCTCGTAGTCCTGTCGGTTTATGACTGTTAGGGCTGATCCTGTGTCCAATTCCATCTTTACCTGGACTCCTGCTATCTTGAGAGTGACCCAAATGTTTCAGTGATCCTCCGTTGTGATCACATTATGTAGTTTCAGACAACTCAGTTCCCTGCTTTCGGAGTCGTTATCACTCTTTTGTTCGTCTGAACTATCCTCCGTCATCTTATGTACCTTCTTGTACTTTCCTTTGGTAGGTTTCTTAATGCTGGTTTTCTTTCCCGACCTGCAGACTCGTGCTATTTGTCCTACTTTTCCACACTGTCTGCACACTTTGTCTTTGAACCAGCAATCATTCTGGTCGTATGTTGTTCTGCCGCAGCGATAGCACTTCTCTGTTCCATATGACATTTCATTTGTGCCACATTATTGCGGTCTCTGTTGTATCTCTGCAGCGCCCCGTGCTGCTGCTTCATATGATACCGCAATGCTGAAAGCCTTTTCCAGCGTAAGGTCCTTTTCAGTTAAAAGCCATTTCTGGGTTCCTTCACTTTGAAGCCCATACTCAAACTTGTCCCTTAAGGTATCTGCCAGTCCCGCTCCCAACTGGCAGTGTTTCGATAGTTTGCGCAGTTCTGTTAAATAATCAGCATTGCTTTCATCCTTATGCTGGTTCCGTTTGTGAAACTTGAATCTTTCTGCTATCAGCAGCGGTGTGGGGTTTAAATGTTCCTGTAGTATCGTTACTATGTCTTCAAAACTCTTTTCCATTGGCTTCGTTGGGGTTACTAGATTTCGTAATAACCCATACGTCTTTGCACCCAATAAATTTAACAATACCGACGCTTTCTTGTCATCTGACACCTCATTGGCCTTGCAATACACCTCTATTCGCTCGACATATGTAGTCCAACCTTCGACTTCATTGTCAAATGCGGTGATACTGCCACTCTTCGGCATTTTGGGTGTGGTTTAAAATGGCATCTCCCAATGGCTTAAAATGGCATCTCCCGCGCTTTCCGTCCTCCCCTGCTGCTGCCTACGCCGCACTCGGCGGTCCTCGTGGCAATGGCGGCGCCTCGCGGGTTTCTGCGCGTCTCTCTCTCCCTCTCTCCGACGCTGCTCGGCCCCTGAAAACCGGCTGCACCCTGTGCACTCTGCCCTCTCTCTCTCTCCCCCGTCGACGCTGCTCGGCCCTTTGCTGTGCCGCTCGGTCGGGCTCCAGCCCGCCGCTGTCCGGGAAGGGTCTGCGCACTACCTGTTGCCAGCCCGTTTCGCTGGACCACCTCGACTGGAAAGCCAAGCCTGGCTCTCGACAGCCGCCCCCGCAATTCTCAAGTCTCTGCTGGATGACTGGGCAGTTGCCCGTGGTCGACGCCCGAGTCTCTGGCCTTGACCTCCAATCCACTGATCTCCAGGAACGAATCCCCGGGAGGTGATGCAGAGTTGCAGGTAGGTTCGAACTTGCCTCATCATCAATGTTGTGTCTGGGTATAATAAGATACAGACTGCAGCAGAAATGGTACAACAGGTGTTTACTCAACGTGGCTCACTGTTGAACTGACTGTACAGATTACTACTCAGTGCTATATACAGGTGTGGTCACTGCCGGTACTACAGTATACATGAGCTGTAAAAAGTGGTTCCCCCCTTAAAGGTATATACATTACTGTGGTAAACCACCTTTATCGTTCACTATCGTTACACTGTTTACACTGTTGTATCACTACACAAGGTCACCTCTTGTCACGCTGTTATACCTGGGCTGACCACAGCTGACTCCGCCCATGGCTCCGCCTGCTTGCCCAGGTATAAAGGTGGTCGACTGGCTGGTATTCCTCCTTGTTGGATCCGATCACCCACGAGGGTGGGCTCTGTTATTTAGCCAATAAAAACCTATAGTTACTAACTTAACTCGTCGCTTTTCATGAACTGAATTGATAGATATATCAATTTTATTGGCTAAATTTTGAAATGTCTTCAACGGAGCAGCCAAACGATCAGCCAGACGTACAGCCTCAGCCAAACGGCCATCTACAACAGCCCCAGCAGCCGGCCTGGCTGCGAGCCCTCCAACCGCCGTACCTGGATCTAAACCCACAGGCAGCGAACACATCCCTCGACTTCGAACACTGGCTGAGCTGTTTCGAATCCTACCTGGGAGAATCCGGCGTGCCTCCGGGATCCAAACTAAGAGTTCTGACCGCCCAGGTGAGCCATAAAGTATTTGCATTCATCCGGGACCTTGCTACATACGAGGACGCCCTCAACCTGCTGAAAGAGCAGTACCGGAGCCCTGTAAATTCCATGTATGCCAGACATCTCCTAAGATCCCGCTCGCAACAGCCAGGAGAGTCTGTAGATGAATTTTTACGGGCGCTACAAACACTCGGCAGGGACTGTGACTTTAAAGCTGTAACGGCTGCAGAAAATACTGAAGGGAATATCCGCGATGCCTTCGTGAAAGGCCTTCGGTCCGACTACTCACGGCAAAGACTGCTCGAATCAAAGGACCTTGACTTGAATACAACTGCAGCCCTCGCTCGCTCTCTGGAGGTGGCCCATCGGGACCTCGAGGCGTACTCCAGGTACTGTGCTGCGCGACCCTGGGACTCGGGCCCGACCCCGGCCGCAATACCCCTCGCACCGCCGCCTCTGGGACCTACCACAGCGTCGGCGTCCCGGAACCGATCGGGACCGCTACCCCCGGTACCGGCTGCGACATCGGAGCCCCGCGATCGGGCTGCCGGCTGCTTCTTCTGTGGCCAGGCGAAACACCCGAGGGCGCGCTGCCCTGCAAGAAACGCGACCTGCTCCGACTGCCACAAGAAAGGCCACTTCGCGAAGGCCTGCAGAGGGAAAGCCACAGACGCCAGCAGTGCCTCATGCGAGTTGTGGGGGCGGCCATCTTTCATCAAGGCCACAGATGCCAGTATCCTCTCGTGTGAGTCGTGGGGCGGCCATCTTTGATCAAGGCCACCGACGCTGGCAGTGCCTCATGTGAGTTGTGGGGGCGGCCATCTTCTCCGCCATTTTATTCAACGTCGTGGGCACCGCCATTTTGTTCACCACACTCGACCGCCACCTTGTCTCCAGACCCGACCACCGCTTCACCCGCAGACTACAGCAGCTCGCTCAGCCATACACTAGCCTCCGTCACACTTGACCAAGCTCGCCCGCATCACCTGTCCAAGTCCATGATGGACATCAAAGTAAACGGCCACGCCACGACCTGCCTGTTCGACAGCGGAAGCACGGAGGGTTTCATCCATCCAGACACGGTGAGCCGCTACTCCCTCACTGTCCAGCCAACGCGCAACCGGATCTCGATGGCGTCGAGGTCCCATTCTACAGACATCAGCGGCTACTGTGTTGTGACCCTGTCGGTTAGGGGCACGGAGTATAAAAATGTTAAACTTCTCGTCCTGCCCCAGCTCTGCGCTGCCGTCCTACTAGGGCTGGACTTCCAATCCCACCTTCAAAGTGTCACCTTGGCATACGGTGGACCCCTCCCCCCACTCACAGTCGACAACCAGCAGCTTTTAAACCGCCCACCGCGTACCACCTGCGGCCTATCCACCCTCAAGGTCCCGCCCCCCTCCCTGTTCGCCAACCTCACCCGCGACTGTAAACCCGTCGCTACCAAGAGCAGGCGGTACAGCGCCGGGGACAGAGCTTTTATTAGCTCCGAGGTGCAGCGTCTCCTGAAGGAGGGCATCATCGAGAGGAGCAACAGCCCCTGGCGTGCCCAGGTCGTAGTCGTTAAGACCGGCGATAAAAACCACCTGGTCATCGACTACAGCCAAACCATAAACCGGTACACCCAGCTGGACGCATACCCCCTTCCCCGCATATCTGATATGGTCAATCAGATTGCACAGTACCGGGTATTCTCTACCATCGACCTTAAGTTGGCCTACCACCAACTCCCTATCCGCCCTGAGGACCGCCAGTATACCGCCTTCGAGGCGAATGGCCGCCTCTACCACTTCCTTAGGGTTCCCTTCGGCGTCACCAACGGGGTTTCGGTCTTCCAAAGGGAGATGGACCGGATGGTTGACCAGAACGGGCTGCATGCCACGTTCCCTTATCTAGATAACGTCACCATCTGCGGCCGCGACCGGCAGGACCATGATGCTAATCTGGAGAGATTCCTCCGTACGGCCCAACGGCTGAACCTCACCTACAATAAGGAGAAATGTGTGTTTAACACCACGCGTCTTGCCATCCTCGGCTGCGTAGTAGAGAACGGAGTCATCGGCCCCGACCCCGAAAGAATGCGCCCCCTCATGGAGCTTCCCCTCCCCCACTGTCCAAAGGCGCTGAAGAGAACCCTGGGGCTCTTCGCCTACTATGCCCAATGGGTGCCCAATTATGCGGACAAAGCCAGACCCCTCATGAAGTCCACCTCCTTCCCCCTGACGGCAGAAGCATGCGCAGCCTTCTCCCTCATAAAGGGAGACATTGCTAAGGCCACAATGCACGCGGTGGATGAGTCTATCCCCTTCCAAGTGGAGAGCGATGCATCCGACTTCGCCCTAGCTGCAACCCTTAACCAGGAGGGGAGACCTGTGGCCTTCTTCTCAAGGACCCTCCAGGGCCCTGAGATCCGACACTCTTCGGTCGAGAAGGAGGCCCAGGCGATCGTGGAGGCAGTACGACGCTGGAGGCATTACCTGGCAGGCAAACGATTTACCCTCCTCACCGACCAGCGTTCGGTCGCTTTTATGTTTAATAACAAGCTGAGGGGCAAAATCAAGAACGACAAGATCTTGAGGTGGAGAATCGAGCTCTCCACCTATGATTATGATATCTTGTACCGGCCTGGTAAACTGAACGAACCCCCAGATGCGCTATCACGAAGTACATGCGCCAACGCGCAAATTGATAGACAGCAGACGCTCCACAACGACCTCTGCCACCCCGGGGTCACCAGACTTTACCACTTCATTAAGGCCCGCAACCTGCCCTACTCCATCGAGGAGGTCAGGACCATGACCAGGAACTGCCAAACCTGTGCCGAATGCAAACCGCATTTCTTTAGGCCGGACAGAGCAAGCCTGATCAAGGCCACCCGCCCCTTCGAGCGCTTGAGCATCGATTTTAAGGGGCCCCTCCCGTCCTCGGACCGTAATGTGTACTTCCTCAACATTATTGATGAGTACTCCCGTTTCCCCTTTGCCTTCCCCTGCCCAGACATGACCAGTACCACGGTCATCAAATGCCTGAACGACCTCTTCGCCCTGTTCGGGTTCCCGAACTATGTACATAGCGACCGGGGCTCATCCTTCATGAGCGAGGAACTTCGCCAGTTCCTACTAGCGAGAGGTATTGCTGCAAGCAGGACCACCAGCTACAACCCCCGAGGGAACGGCCAGGTGGAAAGAGAGAACGCGACTGTCTGGAAGGCCGTTCTCTTAGCCTTAAAGTCTAAGGGCCTCCCAACCTCTCGCTGGCAGGAAGTCCTCCCGGCAGCGCTGCATTCCATCTGGCCACTACTTTGCACTGCCATTAACGCCACCCCCCATGAACGAATGTTTGTTTTCCCCAGGAAGTCGACTACGGGAACCTCGCTACCAACATGACTGACTTCTCCGGGGCCCGTCTTGCTGCGAAAGCACGTGAGGGCCCATAAAATGGACCCCCTGGTCGAGAGGGTGGACCTCCTGCACGCCAACCCCCAGTACGCCTATGTGGCATACCCAGACGGGCGGGAGGACACAGTCTCCTTACGAGACCTCGCACCCTCGGGCATCCCTGAGACACCACCGTTACCCCCCACCACCCCCCCAAATCCAGCCCAGGTAGACAGCATGCCGGAACCCCACGAGCCTTCGCCGACCACGCAGACACCAGCATTAACATCGGATACTGCATCACCGCCGCCGCCGCTGCGCCGATCAGAAAGGCTTATGAGGCCTCCGGACAGACTGACATACCCGAACTGGTAGTACACTTCGCCCCGCCGGACTCAAATTTAAACAAGGGGTGAATGTGGTAAACCACCTTTATCGTTCACTGTCGTTACACTGTTTACACTGTTGTATCACTACACAAGGTCACCTCTTGTCGCGCTGTTATACCTGGGCTGACCACAGCTGACTCCGCCCATGGCTCTGCCTGCTTGCCCAGGTATAAAGGTGGTCGACTGGCTGGTATTCCTCCTTGTTGGATCCGATCACCCACGAGGGTGGGCTCTGTTATTTAGCCAATAAAAACCTATAGTTACTAACTTAACTCGTCGCTTTTCATGAACTGAATTGATAGGTACACCACTGCTCCTGTACCATCTTACACCTTAATCTATTTTCCCAGTCCACGTTAGTCAACTCTGCTCTCATACCTTCATAGTTTCCTTTATTTAAGCTTAGTACGCTGGTTTGAGATCCAACTCTCTCACCCTCCAACTGAATTTGGAATTCAACCATGTTATGGTCACGCATACCAAGTGGATCCTTTACTAGGACATTTTTTATTAATCCTGTCTCATTACACTGGACCAGATCTAAGATTGCCTGCCCCCTGGTTGGTTCAGTTACATACTGCTCAAGGAACCCATCCCTAATGCACTCTATGAACTCTTCCTCAAGGCTGCCCTGCCCAATTTGATTTGTCCAGTCAATATGAAAGTTAAAATCTCCCATGATTATAGTTGTTCCCTTATTACAAGCCCCAACTATTTCCTGATTTATACTCCGACCAATAGAGCTATCCAATTAGTCCCACTCCCCTGCGCTTTTCCTGTAGCTCTGTAATTTTTTCCCTTCAAGTATTTATCCAATTCCCTTTTAAAAGTTACCATTGAATCTGCTTCCACCACCCTTTCAGGCAGTGTATTCCAGATCACAACAACTTGCTGTATTAAAAAAGGTGCAGATTTTGCAGTGGGTATGACGTCGTACTCTAAGAGCTTGCGCATGTGCTCAATCCCGAACTTGCGATCTGTCAAGTTACGCCTAGACAGATGACCCGCACCGATGGGGAAACACTCATTGCTGGCACAGAGTTGGGCTAATTGCCCACCAACTGTCCAGCAATTACGGACTAAAATGTTACGGTTAGTGAAAGCAGGCGCAGGAGCCCATTTCACTGCGAAAGGAATCACCTTTCCGTTCTTTTGCAGGTTAAGCCACGTTAATGGTGAAAATAAATAAGAGTTTGCATCCAGCCAGGGCGGTTCAGCTAAAATGCTTTAAGGAGTGTATTTTTTTAATTTATCAAAAATAAATTTCATTTTGACAGGCAATAATATAATTTGATATCTTGAATGAATATGGTACAATTACTGTAATACAATTTAATTAATGAAAAGAAAAAATCTAATGTCAATTTGCACCCCCCCCCCCACCCATTATATGTAAAAGCACCCTCCTTTCTCCTCTGTCGCCTTTTTCTGTAACTTTATTCCTCTGTGTACCAGTATCCCATTGAACAATTAACTGTAAAAGCCTGATGCTGGTTCCCACATACCTGTCTAGAGGAAACTCGGCGCTTCCACTGATTGGAGCACCAGGCTGATGTGATCCCAGGTACGCTTCTGCATACGCTTCGTCCCCGGGATCCGTGGGCCATTACGCTGCCCTCGAGTATGCAGCGTCAGAGAACAAGTTCATGAAGGAGGGTCCCCATCACGTACGTTCGTATTCTATTCGGATACCGTAGGTACACCACCAACCGCAACATCTGCCCAATGTTTTCTCATGTCGCCTCTGGACACCTTAAATCTGTGTCCTTTGGTTACCAACCCTTCTGCCACTGGAAAGAGTTTCTCCTTATTTACTCTATCAAAACCATTCATGATTTTGAACACCTGTATAAAATCTCCTCTTAACCTTCTCTGCTCTAATAAGAACAATCCCAGCTTCTCCAGACTTCCCATAACTGAAGTCCCTCATCCCTAGTACCAGTCTAGTAAATCTCTTCTGCACCCTCTCTAAGGCCTTGACATCCTTCCTAAAGTGTGGTGCCTAGAATTGAACAAAATACTTCAACTGAGGCCGAACCAGTGTTTTATAAAGGTTTAGCATAACTTCCTTGCTTTTGTACTTTATGCCCCAAGTAATAAAGCCAAGGATCCCGTATGCTTTAACAGCTTTCTCAACTTGTCCTGCCACCTTCAAAGATTTGTATACATACACCCCCAGGTCTCTCTGTTCCTGCACCCCTTTAAAACATACCATTTAGTTTATATTGCCTCTCCTCATTCTTCTTACCAAAATTTATCACTTCACACTTCTCCATGTTAAATTTCATCTGCCATGTGCCTGCCCATTTCACCAGTCTGTCTATGTCTGCCTGAAGTCTTTTACTACCCTCCTCATTGTTCACTAAATTTCTGAGTTTCTTGTCAACAGCAAACTTTCAAATTATGCCCTGTATACCCAAGTCCAGGTCATTAACATACATAAAAAAGAGCAGTGGTCCTAATACCGACCCCTGAGGAACACCACTGTATACTTCCCTCTACTCTGAAAAACAACCATTCACCGCTACTCTCTGCTTTCTGTCCCTTGGGAACATAGGAACAAACTGCCACTGTCCATTTAGTCCCGTGGACTTTAGTTTTGCTAACAAGTCTATTATGTGGTACCTTGTCAAACGCCTTTTGCAAGTCCATATACAGATCAACATTATTAGCCGAGGCATAGAATATAAGAGCAGGGAGGTTATGCTTGAACTGTATAAAACACTAGTTAGGCCGCAGCTAGAATACTGCATGTAGTTCTGGTCACCACATTACAGGAAGGATGTGATTGCACTAGAGGGGGTGCAGAGGAGATTTATGAGGATAATTGCCTGGGTTGGGGAATTTTAGTTATGAGGAAAGATTGGATAGGCTGAGGTTGTTTTCTCTGGAACAGAGGGGAGACCTAATAGAGCTGTATAAAATTATGAGGGGCCTAGAGTGGATTAGGAAGGACCTATTTCCCTTAGCAGAAGGGTCAATAACCAGGGGGCATAGATTTAAAGTAATTGATCAGAGGTTTAGAGGAGATTTGAGGAGAATTTGTTTCACCCAGAGGGTGGTGGGGGGTCTGGAACTCACTGCCTGAAAGGGTGGTAGAGGCAGAGACCCTCATCACATTTAAAAAGTACTTGGATATGCACTTGAAGTGCCGTAACCTACAAGGCTACGGACCAAGTGCTGTAAAGTGGGATTAGGGTAGATAGCTCTTTGTTGGCCGGCACGGACAAGATGGGCTAAATGGCCTCCTTCTGTGCTGTAAATTTCTATGATTCTATGAACGGCACTACCCTTATCAAACCTCTCTGTTACTTCATCAAAGAATGCAATCAAGTTGGTCAAACACAAAATACTTTTGCAATCTTCTGTAACCATACACTTCGCATTCACCCTTCGCTTCTCTGACACCAGATTTCTCCTTACTCCCCACATCTTCTATTCCATCAGCAGCTTTTCTTTCAGCCTCCACATTCCTGTCCTCTGAACTCCTTCTCTAAATCCATCCATCTTGCCATCTCCCCCCGTGCTTTCAAAGCCTCCTTTAACTCTTAGCCTGGACAAAGGGGGAAATTTTCATCCCATTTTCAAACAGGAATGGGGTAGCAGTGGACCAAATTTAACGGAGCTCTACTTGCTGCTCCATTCCCGCCAATGTCCAAGCTGCCGTGATTTTGGAGCCGGTCAGGAATGAGGCAAGCAGCACTCCAACCCAAAGCAGTCTTCTTACATTTACAAATCAGGGTCCTACGCCATCTGTCTGATTGTGATACAATTTTGATGTTCCGCTGGATGGAGCGCGCTCTCCGTCAAGTGGAACTGAGTGTTGAATGGACGAAGCAAAGGACCACTACAGGCTACTCCAATGACTGGGGAAAAAAATCACAGAAGAAGAAGGCACAATCTTAAAACTTCAGGTAGGTAATGTAGGAGTAAAATTTACTTTAAACCTCCTCAACCTTTCTAATATACCTTCCCTTGTGATGCTAAGGCTTTCCAGTGTGCTTTTCCCCTGATACCCCTCTATCAACTCCAGCTTCTCTCTTCCTACCACACACACTTTCGGTGATTGACAATAATCACAAAATAGTGAAAATTTCCCTGTCCTCGAACAACATCTCAGGAATCCACCATTAAATGGTCCAACATCGCTCTGTGTCCTTCTCCTAAAGAACATTTTGTTATTGTCCTTTATATTTTCTGCTCTGTTCCTCTCATGTTCTCCCTTTGTGTCCTTTATTAATTTCTTGTATTCCTCTACTTGATTTTATATTTCTTCCAATCCCATTTCTTCCCAGTACATTTCACAATTGTGTAGGTCCTTTCTTTCTCCCT
The DNA here is from genome assembly GCF_052327205.1 of Somniosus microcephalus. NCBI lineage: Eukaryota > Metazoa > Chordata > Chondrichthyes > Squaliformes > Somniosidae > Somniosus > Somniosus microcephalus. Next base: position 98,007,409 of record NC_140989.1, read on the forward strand.
AGTGCCTTTTTCATCCTTTTTCATCCATGTAGGTTTAACTCTTGTTTAGTCCTTGACTTTTTCTGGGATAAACTCTGTAATGTAAAACAATTAAAGCACTCTCATTTTCCATCCACATCCTTCTCTTTAAATAGTTCTTCCCATTTTATTCCTTTTACAGTATATGGCATTTAAACCCTTTAAATTCTGCTTTTCTGAATCCAATTTTTTTATAGTTTTAATTATCTGTTCTTTCCTCATTTAAACCTTAAAAGTTGCAATATTATGATTAACAGATGCTAATGATTACCTTATTTCAATTTGGCATATTAGTCCCTCCTCATTAGTTGGCAGCAAATCCAGTATTACCTTTCCACTTGAGGGTTTCCTTGCATGCAGTTTAAAAAAAGATTTTAAAGTACTTCAGTAAGCTCCTTTGTGCTTACAGATTGTCCCTGCTGTCAGTCCCAGTGTCAATCAGCAAAATTAAAATACTCCATGGTTAGAACTGAGGCCTTAGTATTGATTTTTTTTAATGGCCTCCCACAGCAGGAGATCTATCTTTTTATTTTCCAATGGCCTGTAACATATTGTCCACAGTGTAACTAGTTGGTCCTCCAGGCTAGCAATTCATTTCTCAAGGGAGCTCAATTAATCAGTATTTCCTGCAACACACTCCCCCTGGATAATTTAAAGATCCAGAACGGCCCACAATCTGCATGTCAAATATTCAGTAAACTTAGCATCCGCAACAGCACCTTCAATTCAGGTGTGGTAAAGGATGTTTGGTTGTAAATTGTTTAGAATGTACCTTTTATAGACTAACTTCTCAGCTCTAACTCCTGTGAGTAAAAGAAATATACACTTCACACAACTGCTTTCTTCCTTTTATACTCTTTCCTGAATAGTCCTCATAAATACATAGACATACACTCTTATGCACGCACAGCACACGCGCAGATTACTAATTCTGGTCAGCAACGTTCAAGTCCCTCATTTCCAAACAGCTATAACACTGTTATACTACTTAATTGCAAAGACATTAGTATCAATCTCACTCAACCATTCAAATTTTTCAGTTCCAACCACAGTCCATCAGTTCCCGCTCCTGTAAATAAAAAATAATACTACATGCTCTGCCAAAATCTCACTTTGGTGTAAATGTTTTTGCATTCTTTCACCTGAGAGAAATTTGCATCTACATAGATGTAAAAGTCCAAATGCATCTGCTATTTTCCTCTTTTTATTGTATATTTGGTTGCAACAAAGTGCTGCTCGAGGCAATTGTATATGAGGATAAATGTCTCATGAATTTGACCCAAGTGGTTATAGAGGGCAGGAAAAGAGAAGCTGGAGAAATTGGACTGGAGTGCCAGCAGTCAAACCATCATCTGGTGCATGCTCCAACAACCCTGGTTCAATAAGTGATAGTGAATTGAGTTTGAACTCCTGTGCAGAAGGCACAAGTTTCCAGGCCCTGATATTGCCTGGGATTGACTTCCAGAAGGAAGAAAGATAGTGTGTGAAGCTTTCCTACTTGTATTATGTCTGGTTACTTGGCATGCAAGTGAATTGAGCTGGTATTTTTTGTATTATTTTTTCCATCAGTCAATTTTCTGTGTTAAGGTATATGTGATATTCAGCAAATAAACTGTTAAAAGGGTCTTGCAGAAAACAATATTGCAAATTATAGTAACTGATTGCTAACAGGAGCCCACTCCATACATACATCTACCAATGATGGAAAGCACTGTATGTATCTCATTATTTCTTCATTGTACACCATCTGAAATAATCTAATATAAAGTGATGAGACTAAAATTCATAATACATACATTGTTCTTTACAGGCTCCACTGAGGCGGATGTCAGGGGCTGATGGGACTTTGTCATCTCCAAGCCCTCAAGCTGGAAAATGTGGATATAGTTCACCGCCTCAGAAACCTGAGGCTGTGGTTCATGCTATCAAGGTACTGATCACACTCACTCTTTCAGTTCAAACAGTTAAGAAATTGCAGTGCATAATTTAAGTCATAAATGCACCCACCCAGATAAAAAGTAGTTAATTCTATCAACTTTTTCAGAAGTATTGCAAATTGCACTTTACAATGGTCCCAATAGCAGCTAAGTAACTTCAACCACTTATTGATACCACTGAATGCGCTTTTTCCTGATGTGATAAAAGTGACCTAGATGAAGAATTATTGTGCAAACTTTATTTTTTAAATTGATGTTACAATTCATACTTCTTTTCCAGAAGATACCACTGATGAAAAAGTGTTCTGTGATCTCATACATTTCTCTTAATTTCTACTTTTTAACATTAAACATTTGGACTGGTGGGTAAATATCTGCATAATGTGATACAGTGCTTACACAGACTAGGGAGCCCCTATGTTTGCTTTTTAGTCTGTATGGACTTAGCAAATCTCAGACAGGGTGACAAAGGAGGCACTGCAATTGGCCTCATTGTCCAAGTCTGGAAAAGGAGGAGGAAATCAACTGGAGTCCCAACACCTGATCATTATCAAATGACTCTTGCTAGAAGTGCATATGTATGGATGTTAATGAAGTCAAGATCAGGCTCAACTGTGATGCATCCCCATTATTGAACAGTCCCATCACTTGCCAGCTAGTTAAAGATCCTATGGCACTTTAGCTCACTATAGAGCAAAGAATTCTCTGCGTGTACTCCCTCAACCATCAAAACAATAAACACAGGTTAACTAGTCATTCATCTCATTTACTAACTGTGGGGCCCTGTCATGTGCAAAATGGCTGCTGTGTTTACATAACTCTAACTGCATAGTGTAATTCATTTTATGTAAAGCATTTAGGGATGTTTCTGAGATACATAATAGGGTGCTCTATAAATGCATGTCTTTATTTTTAATTCTACTATTTGGCAAATTTTGCCAGATCTTTCCTGGGTTGCTGCCGGGTCAGTTTTTAGCAAGGGTGTACTTCACTTCAGTCAATCAGAGCAACGCTGATGATAGCTGTGAAGAAGTATTTAAATGTAGGGTAGAATTTCTGAGCATTTGTCTATGACAAGGTATCTCATCTCACCCATCATGAGCATGCATTAAACTACAATTTTCTGATACAAGTTTACAGCAGGCGAGGTACATTGGCATTAGGAAAATCTCTCAATTTATTTTGAAAACTACAGAAACAATTCACTATTCAAATGATTCACTTGTAGAGCAAATTAATGTGTTTACCCTAGTCCCTCTTCCCACCACTTCTATCCTCTTTTATTTAATCCCTCTTGTACTCTAGGCTGTATAAATAGATAGAACTGCCCTTAGATGTTCCCAATTCAGTTCACCTCAAGGCAACATATAGGTGAAATAGAATTATGGCGAGTTCATGTTAAATCTTCACCTCCCTCTCACCACTGTGGTTTCTAGAACTAATGAAACATCACATGATTGTTAATTTACAGTGTCAGTCTGCACTAGCACTCAAGTCTTAAGGTGGCTCAAGTCTCCCACAAACTCTGGTGTCTGCCAGTTTGGAGATTGACTCTCCCATATCTTGTCAAATCCCTTTAATCTCTTGGAATGTTGGCTTCATTCAGTATATGCAGTATCTGGATTAGGAATAATGAAAGTCACACTTGTAGTGATCAATAACATGTCATTCTGTGGTGGACACTAGGTGGAGCAGTAGAGCTGTATAGAGCTGTATGTATAAAACTACACTACCCAGCTATATAAATATTAAGACTACATTACCCATGAGGCCAGGCTACCCAGAAGGCAGCAGTCAAGATGGAAGCCTCTACAAGATGCTGTACCTAGTCCACATGTGCTCAATAAAAGTAACTAGCAAAAGCTAGCTGTGTTCATAATAAGAATGTTTAGTTACTAATGAACATAACATGGTACCAGGGGGGTGAAGATCTGCTGAAAATTGTGAAAAGCGACATGGAGAATTTGAAGCCACCAGAGCGTTTGAACCTCACAGAAAAAATCGACTACAATTGGCAGACTTTTAAACAGCAATTCGAACTCTACATTGCAGCCATCGGATTCGGTACGAAGCCAGATGCAAGGAAGATAGCATTGCTGCTTATGGTTGCAGGCCCACAGGTGATAGAGGTATTTAATACATTTGTATTTAATCCAGCGGAGAACAGAGAAAAATTAGAAGATGTGCTAAAAAAATTTGATGCACATTGCTCTCCCAAAAAGAATGAGACGTATGAAAGATACATCTTCCGTTCTCGGACACAGCAACAAAATGAGACTTTTGTTAGCTTTATAACTGATCTGAAACTGAAAGCACAGACATGTAATTTCTCTGAGCTCAAAGCATCCATGATTCGTGACCAGATTGTGTTTGGTATTCATGATAAAAAAGTCAGGGAACGTCTGTTGAGAGAAACCGAACTAAATTTGGAAAATGCAGTGAAAATATGCCAAGCCAGCGAGCTAGCTCGAAATCACGTGAAGACTTTCAGTGAAATCAATAATGATGCGAATGTAATGAGTGATAATGCTGCTGTCGGTGCTGTGTCCTACATGGGGAAGAAACGTGGGCAGAACAGAAATGAAAAGCAATCGGAGGATGAAATTTTTAATTGTAAACGCTGTGGTTACAAACACCAGTTAAGACAATGCCCAGCGTTTGGAAAAATGTGCACAAAGTGTAATGGAAAGAATCACTTTGCCAAACAATGCTTTTCAAAAGTAAAAACGATGAAAGGGCAACAAGTTAATGTGATTGAGGACACTGATGTAAGTGAGACATTTTTTGTAGGAATGGTGTCATGTGACGATATCAAAAAAATACAGAAAATGTGCAGCCCTCAGAAATAGACAATGCTGAACATAAAGTTAATGCAGTAAAAGAGGACAAATGGATGATTCCACTGCAGATAAATGGAGCATTAGTTACATTGAAACTGGACACTGGGGCAAAAGCAAACTTAATCAGTATGAGTGACATTAACAATATGAAAGAAAAGCCCAAAATACAGAAAAAGTCAGTACTACTGAAGGACTATAATGGACAGAAAATAGATAGCTTAGGTGTATGCAGACTTAAAGTGACAGTCAAAGACAAAGTGCATCATCTCATGTTTTCTGTTGTGGCTGAAAGGCTTGATTCACTACTGGGTGACAAAGCTTGTGAAGACTTAGAACTGGTCAAGAGAGTCTACCATATAAACTGTGCCATAAGCAGACCAGATGACTCAGGTGATGAAGCAGAGAGCCCATCAAGGATGAAAAGGCCAAAGGGTATCCATGTCTTCAAAAAGCCTAGTTTCTCCAAGAAGAAAGAAAAAGACTTTAAGGTCAAAGAGAAGCCAAAGGAAGAAAAGCACAAAGAGGAAAAACACAAGGAGGAAAAGTCCAAAGATATAACCGCAGCAGATGTTGTTAAGCAGTGGAAAGAGAAAAAGAAAAAGAAAAAGAAGAAGCCTGCACCAGAGCAGGAAGCAGTTCCGGTGGATACTCCTTCTTGCCTCAGGCCAATCTTTGGTGTTCCATTAGCCGAGGCTGCTGAGAGGACTATGCTGTATGATGGGATCCAGCTGCCAGCAGTTTTTCGAGAGTGCATTGACTACATTGAGAGTTATGGCATGAAGAGTGAAGGAAACACTGAAACCCTCTCCAAGCAAAGATCGCAAGGCGACCTCGATCTATACAAGAGCAGATTGATGACAATGCCGCAACTGCACCTTGTCATTCACCACCAGAACAATCTCATGAAGACACATCAGACTTACCCGTGTTGAGAAGATCCACACGTGAAGTAAAAAAGCCTGATAGACTTAATCTTTGAGTACAATGTAAAGCTTTGAAAATGTGTTGACTGTTTTGAAAATGTTTATGTTTATAGAGCACTAACAAAAGTGTTACTGATATTATCTTTATTGTTTTCTTGAAAGTTGATTGATATTGATTTTGTTAAACCTCCAAAGAAAGGGGGATGTAGTGATCAATAACATGTCATTCTGTGGTGGACACTAGGTGGAGCAGTAGAGCTGTATAGAGCTGTATGTATAAAACTACACTACCCAGCTATATATATATTAAGACTACATTACCCATGAGGCCAGGCTACCCAGAAGGCAGCAGTCAAGATGGAAGCCTCTACAAGATGCTGTACCTAGTCCACATGTGCTCAATAAAAGTAACTAGCAAAAGCTAGCTGTGTTCATAATAAGAATGTTTAGTTATTAATGAACATAACAACACTGTCATATCAAGCTATTGTGTTGCAATCAGCCAATGATGAAAAACACTGATGAACGGAGCAATGATATAATAGCCCGTACTTCACACTTGACTCTTGGAAATGGATAGCTAGAGCGTGTGACTTAAAATAATTTATGAATCAAATCTTTATCACCTTGACATTCAACTAATCAACTGCAAAACTAAAACATACTCGTCATCTACTTGTCTCTGTCCTGGTGCATTTTGTTTTCAAATATACACAACACATCTTATAGACTTTCAAATGTGCAAATATATGTGGTGTTTCGTTTGATGACAGCTGTGCTCTAAATGTTTTAACTGTGTGCTACTGCTAATCAAATATATATTTTTTAAACTTAGGTTGTGGGAGTGCATGAAAACATGGACAAAGAAGAAGACTATGAGAATGACCTGAGTGAAACAGAGAAAGCTATAGTCAGAGAAATGTGTAATGTGAGTAAATTGTGCCACAGCATTCAGCTACTGCTGTGCCTCCCGCCCAACTCTCATTTAGTGGATCCTTAGTCTTTGAAAACGAACATAGCAAGTAAGAATAAGAATTCAACAAAACACTTGTTATACTTTTATTAAATAACTTTTTTTGTAAAAAAAAAAGCCCAGTTAGAAAACAAAAGTACTTGTTTCTTGTCTCATTGAAGGTATATTAGTACTCTTATGTGTGGCTCTTAGTATTCTTCATACTAATCCAAGAATACAAACCTAATCTTAACTTCAATTACGGTTTAATGTTTCCATTTTTAATTGGTTTTATTACTGGTTTCTAGTTGAGTTGAGTTGAATTATGTACCAACCATGTGGATTTAAAGTTCATAGGGAAGGGGTTTGTCCTGTGTTGACCAAAACTCCACTCCTTTGTGATAGAAAGCTAATCCAACATTTTTAATAGTCTAATCATTCCTAAGTATTGGGAAAACATCAGGTGCCTCAATCCTTGGTCCTAAAAGGCAGCATATTAGTGAAATAGCCTCAACATTTTTATTAAATTGCCCAGTGTATGAATGAATAGTGAAATCTTTCGATGATTTAGTTAAATCTGGATCGGAAGAGGTAATGAGTGAGCAACGACTCAGACCAGTGCCATCAGCACCATTTTGCTGAAACGCTAGCAGTATGGTATTGCACTGATTTGTAGTGAACTATACAAAACTGTAAGAAACTGTCACTTTTCAAGGGAGGATTTTAATCTATGGAATGAAGAATGCTGTTATGACGGAGCAGGCAAGTGTTAATTCATTCCAGCAAATACCAAAGCATAGAAAACACAATAATCCACTGCAATAAATTATCATTAATGAGTACCCGTAGCTTGCAATATCTATAAATGAACTTAAACAGCCAGCAAGGATTTCAGAACGCTGGAAAACAATTGAAAGTGATGGAATAAACAAAATGTTTCCCAGGCGATGATGCACTCCAAGTATTTTTTCACTTGTGAGAAAGACTTTCAGGGGTCTTTAACTGTCATGGAAGACAGCTCTAACTCAAGGTCAGTATTGATACAGCATCAGTATAAACAGGCCTCGTCCTTCAATGAATTAGTAGGGGCCAAACGGTTTTTAATCTGCTTCATGCGTAATTTATTTAGAGGAAGATATTGACCACTAAATGATTGTTAGATTCCTCACACTTTCTGCACTCTCTGAGGGAGGCCTGGTGTGGTTCCATTCAACATAATAGTAAATTAGATGAAGCTACCACTGTTTCCTTTTGGGCCCATTTGCAGGTTATGTGGCGGAAGTTGGGAGATGCAGCAGGTACAAGCCCAGCAATCAGACAAAATCTGTCAGGAAATCAGTACAGAGGACCAATGTAGCTGGGCTTATTTCCCATTGTGCTAAGCAGAAGAAATAAAATAAAATGAGGGGGAAAACACTAAGTTTCACTAAAAGCTAATTGACATTTTGACTTGAAGAGAGCTTTCGACTGGTTTTGCATGTCTATTAACTTTAAGTAATTCCCTCCCCCTCCCCCTTTAATATTCTCACTGATGCTACAAACCTGTGTAGTGAATTAACTGTCCACGCTTTGCTGAAATCCGTTAACAGTAACAAATACAATTCACTCTCTCTGCGTGAATATCCAAAGGGGGGGAGGCTTTAATGCTGAAGAGGACTGAGTGTTAGACTGTAAGTACGTATGTTAGACAAAATTCTCCTTGCATTTGGAGTTCAATTCAAATTCTGAGTTTACTAACTTTTGTCACGTTTAAAAGCATCAATTGTAGCTATACAAATGGTGAAGTGTGGGATATAGGAAAATTATGGATCCACTTAACAGAATTGACAGCTAACTGTGCACTGAACAAGATCAAACGTATTAAGTGTCGTACAGGCTCAGCCGATTAAAGACCATTGTCATATGCAATCCCTGAGTAGAACAATAAAACATTTGGGAATTATCTGAAGGAAATGTAATTCTAAGGGCAGCTTTTGGGTGGCACACTCTAGATCTTCTTGTATATGGAAGATATCACTGCGGGTTTTCAGTAACATCCTTTTATCCAACAAAATATCTTGCTTTTGTGAGCAAGTTAAAACTAGAAATCCCACTCCAAATTTAAGCTTTCCTGAGTTATGCTGAAAGAGATGCAGTTATTTAGGATAGTTGCCATGATGCATTCCATAGAGAGCAATACAATGTCATGACACCTGCAGTCATTGAACATGATTTCCAGAGCTTCTTGAATAATTCAATTCGCATGAGAAATGTAATTATAAACAACAAAATTCTATCAAGTGACAAGTATACTGTTCCTAAACGGAGTTCAGTCACTGAAATCCAATAAAATCCTGTTTGGAAGAGCTTATTGAAAGTGAAAGTTCACATTTTTATTAATGTTTCCTTAAAATAATATTTTATTAAGTATATGACTGCTCTAATGTTGGCCCAGAAATTTGGGTCGGGGGCTTCCCGCGGGTGCAAGCCTCCGACCTGCACTTACCTTGCGCGCCAGCCGTTGAGCTGTGGGCCCCCGTGGGATTCCGATCCTGGGCCTGCTCCAGCTGCCGGCGCGCAGTGCTTGTGTATCCCAGGGGCGCAGTTAGTTCAATGCGTCCCCTGGGATCACGTGGGCCATGGGGAGCCAATCGGAGCAGGGAATGCTTCATTCATAAGTTTGAAAAGAGCTGTCAAAACTTAGAAATACTACGGGCCCCAAAACATCACTAAATCGTCAAATACATTTTTAAAAAACATCACATTTTTAAAATAAACTATAAATTACATGAAATAACTATTTTAAACAATAATTTAAATTTTTGAAAAAACAAATTTTATTTTCTAACAGGGCTCAAAATAAACTTACCTTGCTTTAAAATATTTTAAAATAATAAACCTGTGGAAAAAATGTTTTAATTTTAATTAATTCACCACTTACCTTGTAAAAAGCAGGCCTTACGACTGCTTTCTAAATGTGTAACTTCTGCAGGCTTACCCTCCCGGGAAAACCTGCAAAAAAAACCTAAGTTCCATGAGCACGTGCAGCCTCTCATGCGCACGCATTCGAACTCTGAACCCCTTCGTTCAGGGGAACGGAAGTGCCGGTTTCCCGCGCATGCACAGTGCATGCAGGAAACCGGCACTTCCATTGGGCCTATGGGTGAGTACCCCGTGCGTACTCACCCGTGGAGACCCGAATTTCTGGGCCGTTGTTTATATTTAAACTGTATATAAAAAATACCCTGTATTTTACCCCAGTGGTTGCATTGGCTGTCATGAAACTATCACAAATCAAATTTACACAATAACTACACAGTCCTCAATATTACATTAAACGTTTTCACATTTTCACTATCACTGTTTCCACTTTTGCTAAATTCTTCAAAGCAGTGAATAATTTGCCTGAGATAAGCAAATTGTAGTCGCCGAAAGTAGTCTGATATTCAGACAATATAGGCTGCTGCAGGAACAGTAGGCCGGATATTCCGATCCCGACGGGTGTGTACGTGCTGTGTACCCACCCGTAGGGACATTGGAAATGCCGGTTTCAGGCATGCTCAGCACATGCGCTGAAAACCGGCATTTCCGATCTGTTAAGAATGGTCTTGACAGATCGGACGCCTGCCCAGGAAAAGGGCCTCTGCAGGGGGAGAGTTCCGCTTTCTGGAGAACCTCCACCTGCAGAAAAGCCTTAGAAATCTTAGGCCTGCTTTTACCAGCATAAGATTTGTAAAAAGTAAAAAAAAAATCTTTTTCACTCATTTACCATTCAAAAATACTTTTAAAAAGGTAAGTTTATTTTTAGCCCCCTAAAATACTTTAATTATGATTTTTCAAAAAATGAAAGTTTTGTTTAAAATGTTTAATTTATTGTAATTTCAATTAATTTTAAAAATGTGATTTAAAAAAAATGTATTTAATGTTTTAAAGTGTTTTTGGGGTGATCTCCATTCATAGAAACATAGAAACATAGAAGATAGGAGCAGGAGTAGGCCATTTGGCCCCTTGAGCCTGCTCCGCCATTCAATGCGATCATGGCTGATCATCCAAATTCAGTACCCTGTCCCTGCTTTATCCCCATATCCCTTGATCCCCTTAGCCTTAAGAAATATATCGAACTCCTTCTTGAATATATTTAATGAATTGGCCTCAACTGTCTTCTGTGGTAGAGAATTCCACAGGTTCACCACTCTCTGGGTGAAGAAATTCCTTCTCATCTCAGTCCTAAATGGCTTACCCCTTATCTTTAGACTGTGACCCCTGGTTCTGGACTCCCCCACCATTGGGAACAGCCTTCCTGCATCTAGTCTGCCTAGTCCTGTTAGAATTTTATAAGTTTCAATGAGATCCCCTCTCATTCTTCTAAACTCTAGTGAATATAAGCCTAATCGAACCAATCTCTCTTCATACGTCATTCCTGCCATCCCAGGTATCAGTCTGGTGAATCTTCGCTGCACTCCTTCCATGGCAAGAACATCCTTCCTCAGATAAGGCGACCAAAACTGCACACAATACTCAAGGTGTGGTCTTACCAAGGCCCTGTACAACTGCAGCAAGACATCCTTGCTCCTGTAATCGAATCCTCTCGCTGTGAAGGCCAGCATACCATTTACCTTCTTAACCGCCTGCTGCACCTGCATGCTTACTTTCAGCGACTGGTGCACAAGGACACCCAGGTCTCGTTGCACTTCCCCTTTTCCCAATCTATTGCCGTTCAGATAATAATCTGCCTTCCTGTTTTTGCCACGAAAGTGGATAACCTTGCATTATACTGCATCTGCCATGCATCTGCCAAATCGTACTGGAGTTTCTCTGCATCCTCCTCACAGCACACACGCCCACCCAGCTTTGTGTCATCTGCAAACTTGGAGATATTACATCTAGTTCCCTCGTCTAGATCATTAATATATATTGTGAATAACTGGGGTCCTAGCACTGATCTCTGCAGTACCCCACTAGTCACTGCCTTCCACTCAGAAAAAGACCCGTTTATTCCAACTCTTTGCTTCCCGTCTGCCAACCAGTTATTTTTCCAAGTCAGTACCTCACCCCCAATCCCATGCGCTTTAACTTTGCACGCTAATCTCTTATGCGGGACCTTATCGAAAACCTTCTGAAAGTCCAAATACACCACATCCACTGGTTCTCCCTTATCTATTCTACCAGTTACATCCTCAAAAAATTCCAGTAGATTAGTCAAGCATGATTTACCTTTTGTAAATCCATGTTGACTTTGTCTGATCCTGTCACTGTTTTCCAAGTGCTCTGCTATTACATCTTTTATAATGGACTCTAGCATTTTCCCCACTACCAATGTCAGGCTTACCAGTCTATAATTCCCTGTTTTTTCTCTACCACCTTTTTTAAATAGTGGGGTTACATTAGCTACCCTCCAATCCATGGGAACTGTTCCAGAGTCTATAGAATTTTGGAAGATGACCAGCAATGCATCTATTATTTCTAGGGCCACTTCCTTAAGTACCCTCGGATGTAGATTATCAGGCCTTGGGGATTTATTGGCCTTCAATCCCGTCATATATTTGTCATATAGTTGACAGGTCTATCTGTCGAGTGTATGAAGGGAGATTCCCTTATTTGATTGGCTCCCCATGGCCCACGTGATCCCAATGACGCTTGCGAACCGCATGTTCCCCTGGGATACGTAGGCCCTGCGCACTTGGAGTTGGAGAGGCCCAGCATCAGAACTATACGCACCTCGGGAGCCCTCAGGTAAGTGTGTAGATTTTTTTTCCAGATCGGAGGCCTCCGCACGTGGGAAGCCTCCGATCGGAAAATATGGCCCATTATGTTATCCATTTTATAGCAGTGGAGTTATTTCTGGAAAGCAGGCTTAACTGTCCTCAGCATGAACCTAATGCTACCTTGTACATCAGTTCACGTTCTTGGACCGCTGCTTACCTGATTTGTACCTTTAGGTGTTTCTCCAGATTTCTACCTTTTCCCAATCATATTGTACTATAACAGGATTCAAGATGAAATTTATTACTATATCCCTTTGTTAAATCAACATGATTGCCCTTGCAATGATCATTCAACTGGTACATTCCACTGATGGCTCAGTAATTTTATCCAGTGTAATCAATAGCTGAAGCATACCAACTAGGAAGTCCCAAGGATTCATCCCTCTGTGTTGAGTTAGCTAATCTGCACTGGGGTGGTGGTAGGGGTGCTACATTTAGTCTCAGTAGCCTCGGTTGTCATCCATGGTTCCTGCTCCAAATAATCATCCAGCAATCCCGCTGGAAGTTCACATGTTTAGACATCTAATAATGGCAGGTTTAGGCTCAAGTATAAGGCTCCCTATGATGGAATAGCCTGTCAACAATCATCATCAATTACCACACATGAATAATGACCACTTGGGTGAAGCACTGAAGGTGCTGAGAGCATGTGAAACTGAGCTGTTGGTATCAATCAAATAGCATCAAACATGACCCATTTCCAGCTCAATTTGTAATTTGCACCACTTTTTTTATTGCATAGAATTTACAACACAGAAACAAGCCATTCGACCCAACTGGTCTATGGCGGTGTTTATACTCCACACAAGCCTATTAAATTTGTAATCCAGTAAAAATCACTCCAATGCATGGAGTGGCGCAAGTTAGCTTTTCACACTGAGTTGGATCTGAAGTCGACTTACACTAATGGGAAAAAATGTTCTCTCTAAGTGGTTGCCAATCTCAAACCAGTAAAAAGCAGAAGCAGGTGATACTATAATGAATAATAAGGAATTGGCAGACTTGTTAAATGAATATCTTGTATCCATTTTCACCATCGAGGAAGTGGACAAAATACCAGCAGTACGAAGGAACCTAAAAATAAGTCAAGGCGAGGAACATATTGGATATTTAATATAAGTAAGAAAATTGGGAATGGAGAAAATAATGGGACTTACAGACAAATCTTGAGGACCTGATGGGTTCCACCCAGGGTATTAAAAGAAACAGGTGAGGAAATTGCAGATGCCATAATCAGATTTTTCCAAAGTTCTCTTGATTTAGGAATTGTGCCTTTGGATTGGAAAATTGCAAAAGTTACTGAATTATTTAAGAAAGGAGGGAGGGAGAAATCAGGAAACTATAGACCTGTCAGTTTAATGTCAGTTGTAGGGAAGTTACTGGAATGTATCATCAGGGACAGTGTGACTGAGCACTTAAACAAGCATGAGCAGATCAGAGAGTCAGCATGGATTTGTAAAGGTTAGGTCTTGTCTAACTAAGCTAGCTGAATGTTTTGAGGAGGTCACACACATGGTCGTTTAGGGAGTGTCTATGGATGTTATCTATATCAGAACATAAGAAATAGGAGCTGGAGTAGGCCATATGGCCCTTCGAGCCTGCTCCGCCATTTATGGCTGATCTTCTACCTCAACTCCACCTTCCTGCACTATCCCCATATCTCTTAATTCCCTTAGTTCCCAAAGAGTTATCAACTTCTGTCTTGAATATACTCAACGACTGAGCATCCACAGCTCTCTAGGGTAGAGAATTCCAAAGATTCACAACCCTTTGAGTGAAGAAATTTCTCCTCATCTCAGTCCTAAATGGCTGACCCCTTATTCTGAGACTGTGACCTCGTGTTCTAGACTCCTCAGCCAGGGGAAACATTTTCTCAGCATTAACCCTGTCAAGCCCCTTAAGAATTTTATATGTTTCAATTAGATCACCTCTCATTCTTCTAAACTCTAGGGAATATAGGCCTAGTCTACTTACTCTCTCCTCATAGGACAATCCCCTCATCCCAGGAACCAGTTTAGTGAACCCTCACTGCACTCCCTCTAAGGCAAGTATGTCTTTCCTTAGGTAAGGAGACCAGAACTGTACACAGTACTCCAGGAGTGGCCTCACCAATGCCCTGTATAATTGTACTAAGACTTCTTTACTCTTATACTCTAATCCCTTTGTAACAAAAGCTAATATACCATTTGCTTTCCTAATTGCTTGCTGTACCTACATGTTAACTTTCTGTGATTCATGTAGAAGGACACCCGGGTCCTTCTGAATGCAAACATTTCCCAGTCTCTCACCATTCAAAAAATATTTTGCTTTTTTGTTTTTCCTACCAAAGTGGATAACTTCACACTTCCCCACATTATATTCCATTTGCCATGTTCTTGCCCACTCAGTCAACCTGTCTATATCTCTCTGCAGCCTCTTTGCGTGCTCCTCACAGCTTACTTTCCCACCTAATTTTGAATAATCAGCAAACTTGGATACATTACACTCAGTCCCTTCATCTAAGTCATTAATATAGATTGTAAATAGTTGAGGCCCAAGTACTGACCCTTGCAGTACTCCGCTAGTTACAGCCTGCCAACTCGAAAAAGTCCTGTTTATTCCTACTCTCTGTTTTCTGTCCATTAGCCAATCCTCAATCCATGCTAATATATTACCCCCAATCCCATGAGTCCTAATTTTGTGCAATAACCTCTTGTGTGGCACCTTATCGGATGCTTTTTGAAAATCCAAATATACTACATCCACTGGTTCCCCCTTATCCATCCTACTAGTTACATTTTCAAAAGATTCTAACAGATTTGTCAAACATGATTTCCCTTTCATAAAGCCATGTTGACTCTGTCTAATCATATTATGATTTTCTAAGTGCCCTGTTACCATGTCCCTAATAATAGATTCTAGCATTTTGCCTACTACTGATGTCAGGCTAAATGGCCTATAGTTCCCCATTTTTTCTCTTCCTCCTTTCTTAAGTAGCAGGGTTATGTTTGCTACCTTCCAATCCTTGAGGACTGTTCTAGAGAATCTATGGAATTCTGGAAGATTAATAACACTGTCTCTGCAGCTACCTCTTTTAAAACCTAGGATGCAGGTCATCAGGTCCAGGGGATTTGTCACCACTTAGTCCCATTAATTTCTCCAGTACTATGTCTTTGCTTATTCTGATTTCTTGAAGTTCCTCATTCTCTCTAGACCCTTGGTTCCCCATTATTTCCAGAATGTTTTTTGTGTCTTCTAACGTGAAGACAGATACAAGGTATTTGTTTAATGTCTCTGCCATTTCCTTATTGCCCATTATAATTTCTCCTGTCTCTGCCTCTAATGGGCCCACATTTATTTTCACTAATCTCTTCCTATTTACATACCTATAGAAATGTTTACAATCTATTTTTATGTCTCTTTCTAATTTAACTCTCATATTCTTTTTTCTCTTTCCTTATATGGACTTGCAGAAGGCATTTGATAAGGTTTCACATGAGAGATTGTTACCAAAAATAAAAGTGCACGGTAACCTTGTGACATGGGTTGGTAACTGGTTAGGAGGTAGGAGACAGAGAGTAGGGATAAAGTGAATATACTTTGATTTGCAAATGTGGCAAGTGGTGTTCCCCAGGGATCTGTAATGGGGTCTCACATTTTCACCATATATATCAGTGACTTGGTTGAAGGAATAGAGAGATTTATATCCAAATTTGCAGATGACACTAAGTTTGCAGGCACATCAAGTTGTGTAGATGGGAGCAAGAAGCTACAAAGTGACATAAACAGATTAACCAAGAGTGAAAACAATGGCAGATGGAGATTAATGTGGGGAAATGTGAAATCATCCACTTTGGATCCAAGAAAGACAAATCAGAATATGTTCTTAATGGTGAGTGACTAGGAACTGTGGAGGAGGAAAGGGATTTGAGTGTCCATGTACACAACTCACCAAAGCTAGTGCACAGGTACAAAAAGTAATCAAAAATGCTCTGCTGGGCTGGAATACAAAGGGGAAGAAGTTATGTTTCAGTTGCACCTTGGAGGGGGTATAGTGCAGATTCACTAGACTGATACAGGGGCTATAGGGTTAAATTAAGAGCACAGGTTACAAAAACTTGGGTTGTACTCCCTTGAGTTTAGAAGATTGAGGGATGATCTAATTGAAATGTTTAAAATTATAAAAAAGGATTTGATAGTGTAGGTACCAAGAATCTAGTTCTTCTGGAGGTGGAATCCAGAACATGGGGGCACAATCTTAAAATTAAAGTTAGACCATTCAGGAGTAAAATCAGAAAGCACATTTTTACACAAAATTGTGAAAATATGGAATTCTCACTCCCAAAAGGCTATGGGTGTTAGGCCGATTAAAATTTTCAAGATTCAGGTAGACACGTTTTTATTAGATAAGGGTATCAAGATTTTTTTATTAAAACTGTGATTGATAGATTTTTATTGGATAGGGGATCAAGGGATTTGGATCAAAGGCAGGTAAATGGAGTTAAGGTACAGATCAGCTATGATCTAATTGAATGGCAGAACAGGCTCGAAGGTTGAAGGTCCTACTCCTGTTCCTATGTTCCCTCGTGGGTGTGAGCGAACAGAAAAAACCTCGTCCTGACCCCACTGCTGGCTCCATCCCATTGTCTGAAATGAATTTCCCTTGATTGGGCTTGTTAAGCCCGACCAGCGTGTTTCCCGGCCAATTAGAGGAAATGGGTCTGGTGATGTCATTTGACGCATCATCAACTGGTTTCCTTAAAGGGACCAAGTCCAAATTTATTTTGACATTTGTGCATTGAGGTGCTGCAAACACTGACAATCACTGCACAGAGGTGCAGGGCTGCACCCAGGCTCTCCCGTGACTCCATATGGTTTTGGAAGGAGTCACAGCACACAGGGAGGTCCTCTTCCCTTCCCATGGGTGGAAGACACCTCCCCAGGAGATCAACACAGCCTGATTGCACATTGCAGAGGAGGGCACAAGCAGGGAGGTGGTCAGGAGGACCTGGGTGCCCTGCCACAAATGTTTCAATGATCTCAGTACATTACGAAACGTTAGTACAAAGCCACACTCAACCTTATCATGCTGTGTCTCTCATCACATCCCCATAACTCTACCTTCCCTACCCTACTCCTGCACATCATTACTCACACCAACATAACTTGCATCTCCACCCCTCCCTCTCTATCTATATTATCACGTTCCCCATCTCACTAGCCACCCCTCACACTCACCCTCATCCTAGTGCAATCATACCAACTAACACACAAGGGTAGGCACTTGGGTGTTTTAAGCAATGTTCATGTAAAGTTTCTGTTAATGTGGGGTCAAACATTGAAACCTTTATTTTTAACACTTTGCGTTCTTGGACAGTTTTGTGTGCATCTTTGGAAGTGGCTTAGTGAGTTGCAGTGAATGGTGAGACATAACAGTACCCTTGACAATGGTGATGAGTGTGAAAGGAATGGCTTGGGCATTGTAGGGATGCTTTATGGTGTTGGTGTGGAGTGGTGCCAACCTGGTGCATCATGTGGCAGCTAGGGTGTACAGCGTCAAGTGAAGTAAATCTGGCCATGGTCAGGCCATCCCTGGCCTCCCGAGCAGCAATATGGTCGGGTGCTAATGCCCTGTGTCCTGTTCAGCATCGGTTGATTGCGGAGAAGGTTAGTGTTGTTGTTGGTGCTGCTGGTGTTGGGGCTGATTGTGGTCGGATTCTGAGGACCAAGGTCAGAGAGTATAAAGGGGACCCATGCTGATGGAATAGATGGCAGGTGAAGTAGAGATGACAGAAGCGATCTGTCAATGGTGAGAGAGATAATGAGGTCAGGCTGGATGGAGCCTTGTGTAAAGACTTGCAGTATGGTGAATCTGTTGTAGAAATTCAATGAGGAAGAGCTTGTGGCTGAGGGAAGATATCTCTGTCAGGTGGGAGCTTTTACTGTACATTTGAAGCTGTCAATTCAACAGCTGATTCAATGGCTACTGAACTCCCGCCTCAGCTTAACAGACGTGATCCCCAAGCTGGGAGGACCCCGTGGGCGAGCATGTAAAATCAAAAGGTGAGCGCAAATGTATTCTTAATGATCTCTAAACAAGGTCATTATTGCCCGAGTTGGTTCCCCAGCTGCTGCCGGTTGGGTCTGCTCAGCGCTGACAGACCCGACATCGGGGAAAGGTGCATGGCGGCGGGTTCACAGCGGGATCCCAACCTGCTGGGGAAAAATACACTTTCCCATTTGCTGTCGATCATGCCCATTGACCACCGCCCACCCCCCCGGCAAATCTCGGCCTAAGAATTTGTCAAAAATCCCTTCTTAAGGATGTCTGCAGTGAAAAGTGAGAAAATGCACAAGGTGCAGTCGGATTGCTCTGCTGAGGTTTTCTCACTGCAGTTTGTTGGGGCAAGGTAGAGGGAGTTTGGATCTTCATCTAACCCTGCTGTGCTTGACCTGAGGGGTGTGTGCTTAGGTACCTTTAAAATGCTTTAACCAATAAGTGATTGATTTCTTTGCAAAATCACACAGAGGCAAAACCTAGACGGCTACAAAATAGTTTAATGGTTCCAGGTCAAAACTTTAAAAAGCCATTTTTGGATACTTAGAAAAATGTTCACACCAGTTCACACATCCCTAATTGTTGCCATTGAAACATATAAACAAACTGTGCATACATGACAGATTATTAAATAACCTGAAATTCAGGACTTCCATGTCCATGATTCCATTCTGTTGTTTAGCTATTTTGCCCTTATTATTTTAGTCTGCATTTTTGTATACATTTTAAGTACCACAAGAATTGTCTGAATACATTTCTTTAAGTAGTAATTTGTACCAATGGAGAATTTAAAATAAATATTAATCCATTTCTAGTTTTTCGCCTTTCTGGTTTTACACATTCCAACTTTAGAACAATTAAATTTTAAGATATGCAAAATATCGTCTAGACTTTGCTCCACTTTATTATGGGAATTATATAGTTGTTTCAAGCGTTTCGTTTTAAGAATGAGGTATATTAAAGAAGACATTGTGTTGAATTGATTTTTGTTAGGTTTGCCTATACAGGCCAATGAAAGGGAACCCTCCGACTTGAAATTCTATGTGGGCTTCTGAATGCATGGTTAAAGGCATCTATGACATGCTCGTGTGAAATAAAACACAAATTGTGGTGCGCGATGTTCTGAACTCACTGGAGCTGTACACTCTGGAATCATTTTAAGATTATCTTGACTTCAGCTAATTATCTTTCTTGTTATGATGGAATGCCTTCTTCTTCTTTACCAGTCAGTATTAATCAAAATGTGTTTATCTCTTGTGCACTTTGACCAGGTTTGGTATAAATAGATGCTTCAAGCCCCGCAGGCACTTGTAACTTGCTGTTTTAGTCATACAGTACGTTTGAATGTATTAACATTTTGAAACAACCCCAAACTGAGTGTTTATGCCTTTATATGTTGAGTAATACGGTGGTTTAACATGTTCACTACCAAACTGGTGTTCTGAACTGTGCTCCTGAATTACTAGACAATGACTAATCATAAAAGTTTTGTAAACTACCATAATTTATTTAATTAGAGTATGGATATGAAAGTGGGATTGCAAAAATTTAAGTACTGAAACAACATGGTGATAATAATAGTTTAGAAACTAGGATACTAATTCTGACATACTGGTCCACTTCCGGCCACATTGCAGGGCTACTGGAGAAGTTTGGGTTAATATGACCACTTTCTTTCCAATTGACAAAAAATTTGCTGTACCAGCAACCAGTATGTATGGAGGAAAATTAGATCCATTTTAAATAGCATGCATATTCACTGCATGCTTTGATGAGCAGACCACAGAATTTGTATTTTGAACAAATGTGCTTGATGTTGCTAATTACCTTCATCATCATTATTCAGCAGTGCCCTACCGCTGGCTCAATCTTTGCTTTCATATTTAAATTGTCCTTTTTATGAGAAATCTATGTTTTAATGCTGCCTCCCAATGGTATTGGATGGCACAGTGGGTTACATATGACTTTTCACCTCTGGGACCTGGATTCAAATACAGTCTCGATTCATGGAATGGGAGTTCTTTCCTGTCTGACATCTATGTAAAATAAACTTGAAATCCAAGTGAGGCTATCGTCAAGGAAAAGCCAAAATGGTGCTTGGAACAATGTTCTGTATTGGCAAGTCTTGTACAAGCTGCCCCAGCACTGCCCATTGGCGCACTCCTGGATCACAAGATAAAGGTAGCTGTTCCAGCCAAAGAGTAAAATCTACAGTTTTCAACTGGCACTTGAATCCTAAATTTTCAATCAAAAATGTATTCCAGCAGTTGAATAATAAGCATAGCAGTGCCTTAACAGAGGCAACCAATAACCCTTCTCATTAAAACATTTCACAAATTTTAATTAAAAGGAACATTTTAGCTGTTTTAGTGCTCTGAAGGTTCTGTCAACAGATCTGAATAAAAACCCCAGACTACAAGAAGCATGATAGAGCAGATTAAGGTATTCTGAAGTCTGGTTGTAGGTGCGTAGATAAATCTGGTGCAGCCCAGCATTACAGTCCAGCAAAGAGTCTCCTGCGTCATTGTAGCTTGCTGCATCCTACATAGTATCAAACGTAAGAAAGGTTTGCTGTTTCTGGAAGCTGAAACGGGATGATGATGCAGAAAGTGGAGAAGGACCTCCATCCCATCACCATGAGGAGGGTTAACAGTAAGGAGAGGGTGTAGAACAAGAGAGCCATCAGCCAGAGAAAGGAAGAGACAAATTATAAAGCAAGGCTTTCAATGAATAAAGACTGACACACAAATAAAGTAATTTCACATCTGTTGGTTCGTCCCCTCCACTCTCACAAAGTTCACTGTCAAAGACTTCTGCTTATTTCCATCATAAGAAAGAAGCCCAAAATTTCCCTGCCATCGTCCAACTCCAAGAAATTGCAAGCATTCGCAGAAATGAACTTTGAAGTCTATGTGGTCATGTCATATTTACATTCCAGTACAATATTCCATAAACCCTATCTTCTTAACATCGTGTCTTCCCTTTGTGCCAGCTAACTTATTTGGTTAAACTCCATGGCCTAGAAATTGGGTTTTGGCTTAGCCAGGGCTTTAGCGCCGGAAGTTAGTGCCGGCGCTAAGTCCCCCTGCGCGCGCCAAAAATTCAGTAGCGCCGCGCCCAAACGGCTGCCGGCGCTACTGAAGGGTCTTAGCGCCTGGAAAAGGGCGCTAACTGCCGTTTAGCGCCGCAA
The DNA here is from genome assembly GCF_052327205.1 of Somniosus microcephalus. Lineage (NCBI taxonomy): Eukaryota > Metazoa > Chordata > Chondrichthyes > Squaliformes > Somniosidae > Somniosus > Somniosus microcephalus. The sequence goes on from NC_140989.1 coordinate 98,029,050, forward strand.
TTCCGGCGCTGCGGCACCCGATGCGGTGCGGCAGGCTGGGGAAGTGCAGGCCTCCTCCTTCCGTTAAGGAGGAGCTGCCTGCACCCGGCCGCGGCCCGCGCAAATCTGTTTAAAAATGAGCCCGGCACCTCGGACAAGTGCCGGGCTTGCATCTGTTCCGGGGGGGGGGGAGAAATCCGGGAAGGGAGCTGCGGGCAGGCGGCCGGCGGGAAAGCGGCCGGCCGCCGCGGGGCCTTTAATGCGCCGGCGCAAACACATGTTGGACTCTGTTGCCAGAGTCTTAGTTGCGGCTGCCACGGGCAAGGCGGCCGCAACTGAATTTCGGCGCTGGGGCCCGTCGGCATGGCAACCGGGACGCTGCGCACACCGATGACGTCATCGGTGCCGGCGCAGCGCTACCGGTGCAACGCCGCTTTAGGGCCCCAGGGAATTTTTCAACTGGCCATAACTCTGGCGCTAGTCCCTCTAGCGCCTCAAAAGCGGCGCTAAGGCTAGTGAATTTCTAGGCCCTAATGTATTACTCCTATGAGGCACACTTTGAGTGAGATAAGGTTGAGCTGGGAAGGTTGTCCTGCAGTTTTAGTGTCATGAGGTGACCCTTGTCTCAGAAACATAGCCGTCCCAGAGGGACCAGCTTTTGGCAGCCTTTCGCTTGCAGTGGCAGGGGTGTCAGGCCTGTGTCTAGGTTCCCTCACATGCATTCATTGGAGGAGGCCTTTAGGATGTAGATACAGTGCCACTCTCCAGAGAGACCGTGACCTCCATGACCATTCATTGCAGGCCACTAATGCAGGACCCAGGCTTTGTGATGCTACTTCATTACAGACCAAATAGTCTGAATCCGGTCTTGTAAGCCCTATGAAAGTGTTGTGTCCAGTCTGACCCTCAAAGGATCTACTGGAGCAGTATTAACTGCTATTCTGGAAGCCATCAATGTCCTTAGAAGGAGCCTGGAGCCTTGTTGCTGCAGAAATCTTTTGGACTGCCACTGTCTCTACTGCAGGTCATAAGAAACTTCCTGCAATGTGTTGCTGACACATGTAGTTAGCTCCTCCGACTACTCCATCATCTCAACCAGATGCATAGAAACTATCTACACTGCCTGTATGAGATTGAGGCTTTTAAATCATTGTTCTTTTGAAGACTGAACCCTTGATATCTGGGTCCCTTGGCTTCTCAGCCAAGGGTGCCCTTTTTCTATCCTCCATGGAGGAATGGCACACTCCTCCTCTTCCAGTCCCAGGCCCTCATTGTCTCCTGAGCTTTACCCAGTAAAAACTCTCATGATCCACACATTACTTTCTCCCAAGTAGATGTCTCTGGCCTGGTGCTGGATTAGGCAAGTTGCCATAAAGGAATTGATGAGGATGTAGCTGTACTTGTGGTCCAGGGAGTGTCTAGGTGGTTATTGGTATGGCTGACCTAGACACCCACTATGATATAAAAAACAGAAGAACTTGTTTAGCTGTGCAGACAATGACATTTCCCCCCATAAAGAAATAACAGCTAGGTGGAAGGGCATTACAATGTTATCGGAAAGCACTCAAAGCTGAGGCTACGTATGGAGAGCCTCACCCAGCATTTATCAACCTTCTCTTGGCACCTTTCCTCCAACGTTGTTAACTCCTGCAGCTTCTCCAAGCTGTCTGCCTAAAATCTGCAGTGATTCCTCTTCTTGTGAATTCTGGGTTTTCAGTACTGGTGTTCCTCCCCCAGTTGCAGTTCTTTGTCAGTAGTTGTATAACCTTTTCCTTTGCAAGGAGAGAACATAATGTTAAGAGGAATGTGAGTGGCATGGATACTTATTTTCCCTAATATGATCACATGCATCCCATGATGCTAAGACATATAGGCCTAGAAATTCAGTTTGGGCCCGCCAGCTCGCTTGCGCCCAGAAGTTACCGCTGCGTGCGGAGCCACTTGCGCCCGCCGGAAATTCAGTTTCAGCGCCCCAAGTCGAAGCCGGCCGCTATTCAAGGGTGTGGCCGCCCCCGCTTGGGGCGCTGAAACTGAATTTCGGCGCGCTAGGTGCCGCAGCGCCACCCGCTGCGGAGCGGCAGGCTGCGGTACTGCAGGCCTTCCTCCCTCTCTTAAGGGGGAGGTGCCTGCAACAGCGAGATCGCCGCTCGCTAGTGCCGGCAAATGAGCCCGGCACCACGGAGAAGTGCCGGGCTCCCGGAAAACAGCCGGCAATGCCGCGGGGGGGGGGGGTGGAGGAGGCCGGGGAAGGAGGTGCGGGCAGGCGGCCGCCGAAAAAGCGGCCGGCCGCACCTCCGCCTTAACTCGCCCCACTAAGGCTGCAGGACGGCCCCGTTTTCAGATCGCTGTTTGCGGCCGCTGCGGAAGAGGCGACCGCAACTAAATATGGCGGTCGGGCCGGTAGCGGGGCACTGCGCACACCGATGACGTCATCGGTGGTGGCGCAGCGCTACTGGCTAACGCCGCCATTACCGCAGCGCTGAATATCGGCGCAATCTCAGCAAGTGGCGCAAAAGCCCTCTTTGGGTGAAAACTGGGCGCAAAGCCTACTGAATTTCTAGCCCATAAGATTGTCCCTTTAAATCAACTGTCCTTCAAAATGCTTAGAACCCCTTATGGTACGCAATGTGAATGCATATGAGTTAACACCGTGCTTCACGGTTTCCAGAGGTTCTTCATTGCATTAGACAGTTTCCCTGAAACCCAGCTGATTTCATAGAAAGAGCATGAGGCAAGGGGGTGAGTGAAGCCTCAATCATTCACAGGAGGTGCCTTGGGAACAGTGGGCTAGATTTTCAGTTGCTTGCGCCAGCAGTTAGCGCCTTAAGAGAAGTGATTTTCGGGCGCTATGCGTGTAGTGACTGGGCGCAGCGCAGTTTGCGCCCCACCCCAAATTAAGTTGCCCGTTAGCGCCGGCGCAAAGTTTAGCGGCCGCCCGGATGCGCGCGCAGAAAATGACGTCACATCCTCGTGCAACGCCCTTTGGCCGCCCCGAATCCAAACTTCAGTCGGACCGCCCCATTGTGCGGCTGGCGTCCAGAGCGTTTGTAAAATGGAACGCAACACACCCTGGGGAGCGCAAATTAAAGGGCACTCCTATAAAAGGCACTCTGCATGTGTTGTGTGGAAGTATCCAGGGTGTTGTTGTGAACGGTGTATTTATGTTTCCGGCCACCACATCATTCCTCCTCCTCCTCCTCCTCCTCCTCCTCCTCCTCCTCCTCCTCCTCCTCCTCCTCCTCCTCCTCCTCCTCCTCCTCCTCGTTTGAAAAAAACACATGCACCCTTCCCCTTTAAGAGCTCACTGGCACCAGAGTGTCTGCCGTGCGCTGCGCCCGAGCTCGGGTGTTGCGCTCTCCACCGCCGGCTTAGCGCCTAAAGATACTAGTGGAACGCCCCTTTTAGCACTCCACCAACCTCTTAGGGCGAAGCCACTGAATTTCCGGCAACGGGGCGCTACTTTGGGGCGGGCGCTAACTTCGGGCGCGCGCTAAGCTTAGCGCCCCAAAACTGTCTATACTGAAAATCTAGCCCAGTGCCTTGTAAGATCTTTGAACCTCTTCCTGAACTTTGTGGCAGTTCTTGGGGTGGTGGAGGTTGCATTAACTGCTTCTGCTACCTCCCTCTATAGGGATTGAACCACCCTCAATATCCAACAGTCTACCACTTCTGACCATTACTTCAGCCAGTAAAATATGGATTCATGTGCAAATCTAGGACTTATTTCCTAGTACTGACTCCCCCCAGTCCTTGAGACTGTTGCTCTCTCAGTCATTGTTGTTGCTGCTCTCCAAAAATACAGGCAACTCCCCACTTTGATTAGATTTAGCATTTTTTATGCTGCAGCAGCACTCTTATTGCCCTCCCTCCCAGTGGTGGTAACCCAATGAGGAGGTTGTATTGCTCCTACCCCAGCCTGGAGCAAAATTCAGTGGGGAGGCGGTGGAGTCACCTAGGCGGGTGAAAGTCCCCCCTGCAGCTAACCTGCCAACTGGGGACAAATCTTTGTTTTATGCCAAATATTCTTTGAAAGGATTTGATAATGACAATCTCTTCTGATATAATAAATTGGAGCTGTTTGGATCATTGTAAAAGCATTTATATTCACTTCAAGTAGTGAACATGTTAAACATATTTTGAATAGCTGTGCAAGATGGCTGACTGTGTAGCAGATTGTGGTGCTTGCGCTTTTACATGTTATTGATAAAACAAAATGCATTTACTCTGTATATCAGTAAATAGTAGGGTGCAATGGTGCTAAGAAACTTGAGGTCAAATTATTTTAAGTGGAAGTATCTATTTTGCAGACCTTAGTGAACTGTATTGCAAAAATGTTGAAAATTAAGTGTTTCTATAGTCATTCCTCAACTAAAACTTAAATAAAGTTTGTGACATTACAACTAAAGTTTGTCATAAAGTTTTGAGGGATTTGCTATAATAAAATCATTTATCCATCTTTACTTTCTTACATATTATACAGCCAACATTTCGCAATCCTCCAGCTACAGCTACATATAACTGGTATCTCCATGCATGATTTGGTAAGGAATTGGACTGGAGTGATTGGCTTTTTGTTCTTCTTAATTTACTTTTTCTATAAATGTTTGTGCTTATAAAATTAAGGAATATCAGTGCTATTTTTGTCACCCAGTGTCAGCATCAAGCACCACTAGGTCAGATGCAGATTAAAACTCCCTCTATTCTGCCACAACAATGTGCCTTAACCCAACCACAGCTTGGTACGTGATTGTTATGGTCTTTCTGCGTGAAGCTGTCAATTTCAATTGAATTAAGGGTGCTTTTGTTTTGCTTTGAACTCACTGGGGACAGGGTTGTGACTGACCAAACAAATTTCACATAGGACTCTTACCATCAGTAGAGAAAGGAGACTTTTATCTCATCAATCTGGGCTGGACTCAAACGGTACTGCCATTGATGAAGAGAAAGAAAGACTCACTTTTATATAATGCCTTTCACCATCTCTGGGCGTTCCAAAGCAATTCACAGCCAATGAAGTACTTTTGAAGTGTAGTTACTGTTGTAATGTAGGAAGCACAGCAGCCAATTTTCACACAGCAAGGTCCCACAAACAGCAATCTAATGAGCAGATAGTCTGTTTTAGTGATGTTGGTTCAGGGGTACATATTGGCCAGGACACCGGGGAAAAACTCCCCAGCTCTTCTTTGAATAGTGCCATTGGATCTTTTATGTCTTTCTAAAAGGGTAGATAGGGCCTTGATTTAACATTTCAGCTGAAAAGACGGCCCCTCCGACAGTGCAGCGCTACCTCAGTACTGCACTGGAGTGTCAGCCTAGATTTTGTGCTCAAGTCTCTGGAGTGGGACTTGAACCCCCAACCTTCTGACTCAAAGGCGAGATGCTATCACTGAGCCATGGCTAATACCAAGCCAGAGTGCTAACCTGCTGCACTGCCTGAAACACCATGGGGGGGGGTGGTGAATTTCCACAAGAGCTCTTCTATTAGTCCACCATTAGTTCAGTGGAAGAGCTGCAGAAACACCAGAAAAACTGCATCAACAGCATTTGCACCATTTTTCTTGGATTTCTGTGGATCATCCACCAAGGGTACAATGGATGAGCAGGAGAGCATCTGTGAAAATTCACTTTCTATCATTTTAACTCTAGATCATAGCTTTGAAGCCAGCCCAGAATAATGAAATAAAACTCTTTGGGCTAGATTTTCAGTTGATAGCGCCAGCAGTTAGCGCCTTAAGAGAAGTGATTTTCGGGCGCTATGCGTGTAGCGCCCGTGCGCAGCGCAGTTTGCGCCCCGCCCCAAATTAAGTTGCCCGTTAGCGCCGGTGCAAAGTTTAGCGCCCGCCCGGATGCGCGCGCAGAAAATGACGTCACATCCTTGTGCAACGCCCTTTGGCCGCCCCGAATCCAAACTTCAGTCGGACTGCCCCATTGTGCGGCTGGCGTCCAGAGCATTTGTAAAATGGAACGCAACACACCCTGGGGAGCGCAAATTAAAGGGCGCTCCTCCTGCACTATAAAAGGCACTCGGCATGTGTTGTGAACGGTGTATTTCTGTTTCCGGCCACCACCACCACCACCTCCTCCTCCTCCTCCTCCTCCTCCTCCTCCTCCTCCTCCTCCTCCTCCTCCTCCTCCTCCTCCTCCTCCCCCCAGACTCTGCCTTTGAAAAACGCACATGCACCTTTCCCCTTTAAGAGCTCACTGGCACCAGAGTGTCTGCCGTGCGCTGCGCCCGAGCTCGGGTGTTACGCTCTGCACCGCCGGCTTAGCGCCTAAAGATAGTAGTGGAACGCCTCTTTTAGCGCTCCACCAACCTCTTAGGGCGAAGCCACTGAATTTCCAGCAACGGGGCGCTACTTTGGGGCGGGCGCTAACTTCGGGCGGGCGCTAAGGTTAGCGCCCCAAAACTGTCTATACTGAAAATCTAGCCCTATCTGTTATAACTTTGTGGGTTCCAATGTTTGTGAAATGTACTTTAGTTCCCAGTGGATGAATAACACAACAAAAAGCTGCCTATTATTCTGTTTTGTTTGGCACTGCGTTCGGCAACCTCACTCAGAGAGGAAACAATGATGGCTGGAGCATGAAATGCAAAAGTAACAAAGGTGTAATGGGGATGCTTTTCTGAAGTTGTTGGGAACTGTATAGGATATTTGTTTAACTTGTACAAAGCACCAGCATTTGGAAGGGAGGAAGGCTGGCTTTAGCACTGCATTGCTATACTTAATGAGAACAAATTGTGCATAAAACAAAGTTACCTCTTTTTCTCAGTAGGAATCATCAGGCATATTGGCAGGCAAGATGGAGCATTACTCCAAATCATAAATTGATAAGTTTGTGTCCTAGGGCTTCCCATCTCTAGAACTTCATTTTAATTGGGTGAGTCACTACTTCTTTTAGGCATGTTGCTGAGGAAGGGAGTGAGGTAGCCCAGGTGTGTCGGTATTACCTGGCTCAACTTTCTAACATAATGCCTTCTCTCAGCTAATCCCATAGAAACATTGGTGGTGACTGTGTCAAAGTGCACTGCCAGGTCGCCCACCCTGTGTGCTTCAAGAGGACTTGTAGTGTGAGCAGCCCCATAAAAATGAAATAAGATGGGTTTTCCTGCTAAGACTAATATTTGGGACAATTTATAAGAACTGAATTACATTCAGGGGATATTTTTCCTCATAACATATTTTGGCAGTTTTGCAATCAGACTATTTAAACAACACTCCAGCTTCAATTGCTGAATAAAGTCCCTTTCTAACTTTAGTATTCTGGTTATAAACACAACGTACAGAGGTCATGCAAATGGCCATATATTTTTGATCATTTCTTTCTTGCCTCGTTTTACTCCATTGTAAAGGCCTTAAGAATTCAGTAATCTTTGCACACCTATTAATTCTGAAACTGTAACAATTTTACAAGTTGTTGTGCCTGCAGTGTTTAGCTGCAGTTCAAATTTGAAAAACTTTTGAAAAATAACATGCGATGTAAATTTTGTGGAAATTTTTGATATTGTGTTATTTTTTTACACTCATGATACAGTCAAGTATGTATCCATAAATGTAGCATTAATAAAACATGGAACTATTATTGTCTTTATTGTCTTATTTATTTTTTACTACATCTTCTCCTATTGTAATGTATGTGTGGTCTCGGGTCCACGTGCTTCTCTTTTTGGTGCAGATCATTATATCACTGCAGTTCCTGACCACGCTGAAGTCTCTACACTTCTGGGCTAGGCAAGGGATAAATCGGCCTGGATTCCTGCTCCTGGCTGTGATTCAGTGACTCCAGCTGGAATTGTTCATTTGTAGATGTCAGCATTAGGTTTGGCTGTGATACCCCACAGTCGACTAGCCTGCCAACACTCACTGTTCGGGCTTGCAAACGGATTGGGCAAGGTGCCTGAAGGTGACTAGTACCTGTGGAATCAACCATCAAGGTGAATCCAGCTGGTATTTAAATTGTGAGATTCAGCTGGAAAATCAAGCGTGCCACAAGTTGGATGCATTGACTGCCACACTGAATTATCCAACCTGAATTCCCATTGCCTCTTGCTTGGTGTGAAGTTTTGAACTTTCAGAGCTTTACCATTTTAAAACAAAACATACATTGCATGGGTAAAAGCAAAAACTACATTTTAGTTTAAATTGTAGAAGGTAATGAGAAAAAAATGAAATTTAGGTGCACTTACTCCTGGTAATAGTGATGCAGCAGTCAACGATTCCATTACATTATTGAAGACAATGTAGTCCAAGAACAAGTCAGTGAGAATAGTATTTGGCTGGTATAAAAACAGAAAATGCTGGAGATACTCAGCAGGTCAGGCAGCATCTGTGAAGAGAGAAACAAAGTTAACGTTTCAGGTCGATGACCCTTCGTCAGAACTGGGAAAAAGCAGGAAATGGAACAGATTTTTAAGCAAGTGTGGAGGTTGGGAAATGGGGGAGGGGATGAATGAACAAAAGGGAACATCTGTGATAGGATAGAAGGCAGAAGAGGTTAAGAGACATTAAGAGATATTCAAGGCAAAAGGAGATGGTAATGGGACAGGTTAAGAAACAAAGGATGGCTCTAGATGAAGTGTGAATTGCACTGGCAGAATGAGAGACAGCTGCCATGTGGGGGAGAAGAACAGAAGGCACAAACAAAAAGTGTGGATAAAAAGTATATATATGATAGGGGCCGAGGTTATGATCTGAAATTGTTGAACTCTATGTTGAGTTCAGAAGGCTGTAAAGTGCCTAATCGAAAGATGAGGTGCTGTTCCTCGAGCTTACGCTGAGCTTCCATGGAACAATGCAAAAGGTCGAGGACGGTGAGGTCTGAGTGGGAGTGGAGCGGTGAATTAAAGTGACAGGCAACTGGAAGCTCGGGGTCCCCCTTACGGACTGAACGGAGGTGTTCCGCAAAGTGGTCACCCAATCTGCGTTTGGTCTCCCAATGTAGAGGAGACCACACCGTGAGCAGCAACTACAGTATACTAAATTGCAACAGGTACAGGTAAATTGCTGTTTCACCTGGAAGGGGTGTTTGGGGCCCTGGACAGTGGGAAGGGGGGAGGTATAAGGGCATGTGTTGCATCTCCTGCGCTTGCACGGGAAGGTGCCGGGCGAAGGGGAAGGGGTGTTGGGGGTGATAGAGGAGTGGACTAGGGTGTCATGGAGGGAGCAGTCCCTACGGAATGCTGAAAGGGGAGGTGAGGGGAATATGCGTTTGGTGGTGGGATCACGCTGGAGGTGGCAGAAAAGGCGGAGGATGATCCGTTGAATGTGGAGGCTATTGGGGTGAAAGGTGAGGACAAGGGGAACTCTGTCGTGATTCCCAGAGGGAGGGGCAGGGGTGAGGGCAGAAGTGCAGGAGATAGAACAGACACGGTCAAGGGCCATGTCAACCACTGTAGAGGGGAATCCTCGGTTGAGAAAAAGGGAAGACATGTCGGAAGCACTGGTATGGAAGGTGGCATCGTCAGAGCAGATGCGGTGGAGACAGAGAAACTGGGAGAATGGAATAGAGTCCTTACAGGAGGTGGGATGGAAGGAAGTGTAGTCCAGGTAGCTGTGGGAGTCAGTGGGCTTGTAGTGAATGTTTGTCAATAACCTATCCCTAGAGATGGAGACGGAGAAGTCGAGGAAGGGAAGGGAAGAGTCATAGATGGACCATGTGAAGGTGGGGGAAGGGTGGAAATTGGAAGCAAAGTGAATGAAATTATCTAGTTCAGGGCGAGAGCAGGAAACGGCACCGATACAGTCATCAATGTACCAGGAAAAGAGGTGAGGGAGGGGACCTGAGTAGACTGGAACAAAGAGTGTTCCACATATCCCACGAAAAGGCAGGCATAGCTAGGACCCATGTGGGTTCCCACAGCAACATCTTTGATTTGGAGGAAGTGAGTGGAGTCAAAGGAGAAGTTGTTCAATTTGAGAACAAGTTCAGCCAGGCGGATGAGGGTGGTGGTGGATGGAGACTGGTTGGGCCTCTGTTCAAGGAAGAAGCAGAGCGCCCTCAAGCCATCCTGGTGGGGGATGGAGGTGTAGAGGGATTTTACGTCCATAGTGAAAAGGAGGCGGTTGGGGCCAGGAAACTGGAAACTGTTAAAGTAGCGGAGGGCGTCATAAGAGTCGCGGATGTAGGTGGGAAGAGACTGGACAAGGGGAGAAAAAATAGAGTCGAGATAGGAAGAGATAAGTTCCATGGGGCAAGAACAGGCTGAAACGATGGGTCTACCAGGGCAGTCCTGTTTGTGGATCTTGGGAAGGAGGTAGAAGCGGGCTGTGCGGGGTTGGGGAACTATGAGGTTCTTGCCGGTATTTGGCTGGTGTTATTTCATGTTCTCTTCAATGTATAAATTATACCTTAGCAGCAAAATTGTTTATATTGCAATAAATTCTAAGGATCAGTCAGAGTGTTCATGTTAATTATATACATATTCCTTGCCCGATTCCCTCCCTTTTAGACATGCTCTCCACTAAGTGCTCTTTATCTTTTATTTCTATTTAATTCACAGCCCTTTAGCACCTTACCTTATTATATTTAATGTTGGTAATAAAGTGCTTCGATAAATAAACCTGCAAACTTACACCTGATGTATTGCCTAAAGAACCCTGGGCCTACATCACCACATTAATTTACAAACAATTCGTTTAGGCATTCGAGTATCTTGTTCCCTGAGGACACAGAACTGCCTTCAATTTGGAACCAACTGGTTTATGATTAGGCAGCCTCATTGCAACTGAACATTAACATAATTAGAGCAGGAAATGGAAATGCTACACTTGGGCAGTAAAGGGTGCTTGGGCCAAGTCTACACCTGCCTTGGGACTGTTTGAAGCCAGCATTGCTTGTAGAGGATCATTATTTCTGACATTCCCATACCTTGCCTTGAACAAAAAAAATTATCTTCAGAATTTTGTAAAAAAACAAAATGGATTATAATAATTGTAGTTGCATTTATAGATATGTTACATATATATATAGAATAAAGCAAGATTTGGATTTGTTAACTAGATAGGGGTTAAATGGTTGATATAACAGGTAATGCAGCATTTTTTATGTTATTGCTTATTTATTTGATCTGATATTATAATCTCTGACCTGAAAGTATGAAAACATGCTTCCGATGTGGTTACCTTTATGACCAGTGATTTCATAGGATCCTCATGACTAACTGTCCAATGTCTGCTGCTTTTACTTGTCGTGGAAAATCAGTGTCAGTTCTGTTTTGCCCGCTCTACACAACCAATCCAGATTCCTGATCTTTAAAAGCTATTAATACAAATATTCTTCTAATTGGGAACATTCCTGGTTATTACAGAGCTCATGTCCCTCAAACTTATTTTGTTAAATACTAAGCAGCCTTGCATGCGTCTTAATGAAGATTCCAATGAAAAAATCATGAGCTATTGATTCGGTTTCCCCTGAACGGAACTACTTCCTTTTCAAGCCCAACAGAACAGAAACTGGGAGTTCATTGACCTTCAAGGCTGGAACACAAGCAGCTAACCTTTCTTTTTGGCAGAACTCTAATTAAAGAACCCAGTGACTGACACTTGTATTGCGAAGGCATTCCCCTTGCTTTAATTACTATCACTATCAGTAGCTGCATTGTAAGTCTTTACCAGCAAGTAGCGATGGAAATTTAGACAACTGCATTTTATTTAAAGCTCAACAAACTCTTAATTATTTTTTTGTGCTGATCATCAAAAGAAATAGCTCCTGAAAAAAGTCCCGATTTACTTTTTGGAGCTATTAAAGCAGAACGTTTGCTGAACTGAATTGAAAGTGATTGCTTTTCATTGAATTGCAGCTCATGCACTGCAGTTTGTCAGTCCTGGTGTCGTTCTACTGGATGTCGAAGGATCAAAACCAATATCCATATGATTTCTTCTGTGGTCTCCACCACTGAGCGACAATGGCAGGAATTCTCATTTCTTTTAGGAAGTAAAATGTTGCTGCAGACAGTCTTCTAGAATTAAGTACAGAATTCAATAGAAATCTTCAATTCTTAATGTGTCGTAACTTTAATAAAATAAATGTGGGGGTGGTGCAGGAACTCTAATAAATGGTAAAGATGTATTTGTCTAATTTAATGAAGTTATTTCTCCACATGCCACAGCATGTCAGAGCACCAGTGAACTGTGCCATGGATTAGTGAGATACAAGTTTATGACTGCCATTTTCCTCATGACTCATCCTAACCCTTCCCCTGTAGGGAGAGCCAGGGAGAAGGGGCAAATGATCCTTATGTCAACTTGCTTATTTCCTAGTGGCAGCTTCAGAGCAATTTGAAGCATATCTTTAAGAAATTAATTGGTATAAAGTATATATGAAAAGGATCTAACAACAAATTTTAGTAAACCATTGCCCAGATTTTGCAGTCAGCGGCGAAGGAACGGAACTCGCTGTTCACCTCGCTAACAGCTGCCCCACAAAGTTTTTGTGAGCTTTTGAGCGCAGACTTGCTCAAATCTGGCGTCTGATCCAGCGCAGTGCCCGCTAGAGGAGATCTGTGGTGTCTGTGAGCAGAACAAGAAACAGCGAGGCTCTTCAACCAATCAAATTGATGAATCCTCACTGAGACACGCAGGGCTGAATTTTAATCTGCAGGAGCGTGTAGGTTTGGGTGTGGGTGAGGGGTTAAAACCGATGAAATTGACAGTGGTCGGAAGCCGGCTCCAATCTGCCAACTCCCGCCTTTCACTCGAGTGCATTAGGCTGCGTGAGCACAATCCCCTCGGGAGAGGCGGGTTGCCAATTAACATATGTTAATCGCTTAACTAGAGCAACATTGACTCACTCTTTTGACTTTAACACCGGGTCCATGGGTTTCCCGGGCTTCCTGAAACTCGCCAGTGAAAGTAAGGCGAGTACACAGCGGCAATTGAGGGGGCTGAATCAATCTCAGGGAAATAGGCCAATAAGTACTCAGTACTCACAGCTGCTTTCTTACCTGCTACTGGGAAAGGGTTTGTTCACAGTACTTTTGCTGAGTGGTTATTTTCTACACTTTGACAGTTTGCTCCATCACATCAGGATGGGTGTTGCTTATGCTGGCTTAGCTTGGACCTCAGATGAGGACCAAGATCACCAGCAATAGCACCAGCAACAGCATCTGCAGCCTGCTGGTCACAGACCTGTGGCTGCATAGCAGCAAGGGGACCAGCAGAGGTGCAGCTCACAGGAGGCACTACCCACGAAACAGGGTCTACAGGCAGAGGCTGAGTTTCCTTGACATGTCTGAACAGCAGTGTTTCAGGAAGCTCAGGTTGTTGCGTCAGGTAGTGGCAGACATTTGTAGCCTCCTACAAGAAGACCTGCTGCTTGCTGGTCCTAGTCACCATGCGTTAGGTAGTGGCTGTCAAACTCACCACTGTCCTCAACTTTTTGCCTCCGGATCCTTCCCGGGCTCTACCACAGACATATCCAGGATCTCCCAATCGGCAGCCCACAAATGCATAAGACAGGTGACGGGTTGTTTGCCAGGGCTTGCAATTTATGTCAACTTTGATGCCAGTCAGAATGAGTGGGTGCTTAGCTTTGTAGGTGCAGGGCACCATTGACTGCACACACGTGGCAATCCGAGCACCCCCAGGACAACCAGGAGTATTCGCCACCGGAAGGGCTTCCACTCTATCAATGTGCAGCTGGCGTGTAACCACAAAAAAATGTTTATACAAGTGTGCACAAGATTCCCGAGCAGCTGCCATGATGCTTTCGTCCTGCGGCAGTCCAAGCTCCCTGATCTCTTCAGACCTGGAAGCAAACTTAAGGGGTGGCTGCTAGGCGACAAGGGATGCCCACTTCAAACTTGGCAAATGACACCCATCAGAAACACGACCACTGAAGCCCAACAGTGCTACAATTAGTGCCATGTCACCACCAGATGTGTGATTGAACAGGCCATCGGCATGCTGAAGATGTGCTTCAGGTGCCTTGGCAGATCTGGAGGTGCCCTTCAGTATGCACCAGCCAGGGTCTCCAGGATGATTGTGGTTTGCTGTGTGCTGCACAACATTGCGCAACAGCGAGACCTGGACCTGCAGGAGAAACAAGGCAAAGAGCCCAGATCCTCTTCCGATGATTCGGTGGGGGAGGAGAAAGAAGAGTAAGAGGTGAAGGGTGATGAGGGCAATGAACCCCCAGCTGCTCGCATTGATGCCCAGGATGCCAGGGATGCCCTTATTAATACAACGTTCACTTAGGTTGCACCAATGGACCCATGTCACCAGAAAATGCAATGGCCACTCTTCCCCCTCCCACCCACCCTCCCCGGATGCCACTGGCACAAAGCAGTTCTGAAACCAACCAACCAGCCTTTCAACATCCCCGCATTGGTCCCCATCCATTCATGACTTCCCATTCATCATCAAACAAGTTAGAAGGCCATTTACCACCCAGCACCCAAGAATAGACATGACGAAAAAGTGGTGAAAAAGAATAATATTTATGCGAGCTAAACAAAGAACAAAAACTTACCAAACAACATTCTCTCAGACACCCATGTGCATACCCTTGTGCAATTACAAAGCTTTACTCTTCCTTTTCCTGCTACTCCTACGTGGTGCAACCTGTGTGGCTTCAGCAGAGCTAGAGGCAGGCTGCTCAGATCTTTGCTCTGACTGCTGAGATGCTCTTGGCCGATATCCTCTGGGTTAAGGAGACATGAGGGCCCTGCCAAAGGCTGCTCCACCAGCACCTGTGCAGTGTCAGACTCAACCATCAGGAGACGAGGCAGCATGTGGGCTATTGACTGAGAGGTGGGCTGTGGGTGAGAAGTGGAAGTGCTTTGAGTGGGGTCCCCACTTTCATGACCTCTTTCGCCATCATCCCTTTCATGGCCCAGCCGCACTTCACTGCTACCACTGTGCTGGACAACACTTTGCTACAGATCAGTGCAGCCTTGTAAGACCAGGGCTAAGGTATCTGTCAACCTATTTAAGGTGGCAGACATGTTGACATCCAGTATCTGCACGGTGGTGTTAAAGACGTGCATGGACTCATTTGATTGGAGCATATGATGGTCCATGGCATTGGCCACTCTATCCATGGAAGAAGACATCATCTCAGTGGCCTGCAACATCATCCCCTCATGCAGGAGACGAACTCCTCCAACCTCTCTGCAATTGTGGTGAGTCCACTTTGAAGGCCTATCAGTGCATCGCGCATTGTCTGCTGCTGCTCAATGATTCTCCGCTTCATCGACGGCCCTCGGGTACAGCATCTATGTCTAGCTGAGCAGTGCTTGGAGAGGCTGCGCCCACCGATGGGGACTCTCCGATGCTGTCCCTGTCTCTAACATCTGCTTTTGCTCATTTGTGAAGTGTCAGTCACCAAGTGAAAATCCAACTCTCTATCTTACTGGTCCCACTGAAGTGTGAGTATCTGCGCTGGTGCATGGTCTGAATGAGTCCTGTGATGGTGCACCCTCAGAAGGACTCAGCTCCTCTGTGGACTCATTGCTTACCATGTCCACTGACTGCTGCTGCACGCGCGAAGGCCCTGTGGGAGATAAAACAGATGAATTAGTCGTGGCAAAGTAAGAATGTTGCAAATCTGGGAGACGCTACAGATGCATTCGCACCCGTATGACCAGATTTAGGAACAGCTTCTTTCCCAGGGCTGTCATCCTACTGAACTCCACAAATAAACTCTAAAGCCTGCACATCTGCCAATGCACTTTATTATGGTTATGTTTATGTTAATGTATTACAAGCCAAATGTATGTTGAATGTTTAAATGTCTTAATCTAAATGTACACTCTCGGGAGCTGCAAGCCTACATTTCGTTGTACTGCACTTGTGCACTAACAATGACAATAAAAGTTGATTTGATTTTGATTTGATTTGTTATCATTATGAAGATGATCACATTTCACTTGCTGTTGAAACTAAATCAACATGACTGACTGCCGTATGACATGTGGGTGGCTTTTATTTACTTGTGTCACCAGATACCTTGGAGCACCCTATCTCCCCATCTCCCCATCTCCGACAGCTAATGATGCTAAAACTCCATTTATTTCCAACACCTGCTCCTCTGCAGTTGTGAGCTGTGTGATCTGCGGAGGGCCCCCTTTGGTTCTTTCCATTTCCCTGGTGTTCTGTGCTTTTGTCTCCTGCAAGGAGGGAAAGAACAGACCTATGACTGAGTGTAATGGTGTGTGTTCATCCGATGGATGGAGTGCATTTGGTGAGGGTGACTATCGGGGAGAGTTATGGGGGCTGAGTGGCAGTGATGGATGGATAGATGGGTGCACCTGCAAGGAAAGTGGGTGTGAGGAGTGATGTGATGGAGTAGGTTTGAGAAGGCAGAGTGAGGGGGTTGGGTGATGTACACAACAGGATGTAGGTGAATGTGCCACTGTACTCACCTTTTCAGGAGTGTGGCACCACGCTTCTGCTGCTGTGCCCCTCCGCAACCTCCAACCACACCCTCTTTGTCCCTGCAGCAGGCTACTCCCTTCCATTGCTAAGGAAGAGTATCTGTCTCCTACTCCTCACAGCCCCCAGCAGCACATCCAGGGGAGGCGTCAGTGAAACGAGGCGCAGCCTTGGCCCGTCTGGAATCTATTCTACCAGTTGCTTCTCTTTTCTTCCCAACTCCAAACTCCTTCAACTTGCATGTTTGGATTGTCCCTTTAAATACTGGACTTGAGATCGCGTCATATGGGTCCATATCACCCCCATTGCCGCTGATTGGATGGGAAACCCGGAAGTAAAATGATAATGAGGTGGCTGCATTAAAAAGCCACTGACAGACGTGCTGAACTTACTTCTGGGTTTCCCGCGCTCCATCGGACCACCCCCCTGCCCACTCCCAACGCGTCGCAAAGTTAAATCCGGGGCTGCAGAGTCTAAACTAGGAAGTATAAAGCAGGAAGTATAAATTCGATTTAAATCGTGTACAGAAAGCGGAATAAATACTGGGAAATATAGATTAGCATTAGCCATCTTTGAAGGCTGTTCCTCTACCTTTGCTACTTTTCTCTGTGGAAGAGTATTGTTCTGATGAGGTCACACTGCCTCATTTACCATTCCAATCCAAAGCCTTGACATAGGAAGGTCATAAAAATATGATCCTTTGGCTGCCTTTTAAAAACCAGGAGAGGTTTATGAAACAACAGAAAATGCTGGAAACACTCAGCGGGTCAGGCAACATCGTGGAGAGAGAAACAGAGTTAACGTTTCAGGTCGATGAAGGGTCATCAACCTGAAACGTTACCTCTGTTTCTCTCTCCACAGATGCTGCCTGATCTGCTGAGTTTTTCCAGCATTTTCTGTTGTTGTTTCAGATTTCCAGCATCCGCAGTATTTTGCTATTGCAGGAGAGGTTTGTGTCTGTCCTGATGGAGAAGTGAATTGAAAGAAGTTGGCAGCGTTCCCTTTTCTCCCTGTACCAATGCAGCTTCTATCTGGGTGATTGCCAAGCTCCATTAGAACAGAATGTATAGTACTGCCTTTTAATGATGCACTTTGTTAGAATGTATCATTATAAGGCAATAAAACTACTGCGGTACATCTCAGAGGAAAACTATAAATTGTTGGATCTTATTTTTCTGTTTTACAAAATCAAATACTAGAGTATATTTTGAGGTCATTTTATTCTAAGGGGGATATTTTCTCTTTGCACACAGAGAATGAGAGATGTAAAGTCTGTGGGTTGTGCAGTTAATAAATACACAGACTTCAGAAGTAACAAACAAACAGGTCTTTACTATTCGAAGGTCCGGGCGAATCTGCCCCAGCAATCCTGCCACAACACTTATATACTGGTGTGGTCACTATCGGTATTACAGTATACAGAAGCCAAACAAATAGTGTCACACCTAAAGTAGTTCTCTTAAAGGTGAACGGTTACATTCAATAGTTCCCTTAAAGGTAGACGGGTACATACACTACAATCCTCCCTTTTTAGCTTATTACTTACAGAGTCTCCGTTAAACATACATATCTTCAACTTACTATAAAACAAATTACAGATATAATCTCGGTGGAGTCAATGTCATATAAAACAATTTACAGATATAATCTCGGTGGAAACAGTTCACAGGTTCAGTCTCTGCGGAAACAGTTCATAGATTCAGTCTCTGGTCTTGACTCGTTCCGAACAACATTTCTTTGGTGTAGCCGGTTCACCTGGCTAGCGTGACTCCTCCATAGCCTTTTTCTTGACGTAGCAGCTTGAACTTTCGTCCTGTTGAACCAGCAGTGCGGACTTTTACAACCAACTGGCTGTCTTGACATTTTCCAGTTTTTCAACTAATTTAGCTCCTTTAGTAATGTCCCGCCTGGGATGGTAGAAGTGCTAATATTTTAGACAGTTATTATCTTCTGCTTCTTCTTTTTCTTTTCTGCCTTTTTGAAACTCTCGGAGCTCCTTTCTCGGCTGCCAGCTGTAGCGCCACCAACTCTCTATGTTCCTTAGACCTTAAGTGCTTCATCTGGATTTCAGCACTTTGGGAGTTTTCATCACAAGCTGGGCAGACCACATCCTCGTAATATTCAGTGTCACTCAATAGGTCATGGTAATATTCGGGTTCGTCCTGAGTTAGGCCAGCGAGAGAGCCTTCTTCTTCCTCCTCACCCGTCTGGACGTTAGCTGACGGTGGTTCCTTCCCTAGACATCTTTCTTGAAAAGACTTCTTCATGCATTCATATTCATCCCGCTCTTCCTGGGTTATCTGCCATTCCTTCACGACGGACCTCATTTGTGAGTTCAATACCTTCCCTTCCATCGGGAATTGCGTTATCAGGCTATTTAAACCTTCTACTGAAGTAACGGTTTCCACATTCTTCTGTTCACCTTGACGTGATTCAACGTACTTTTGGCATCCTTGTAAAATTTGTGTTGCCACCTCAGCTATCTCCGTGACTTTTGAGAGCTCCGAACTCGTTCCCCCTGAAGATTGAAGCTCGTGTTCAGATTGTTCCCCTTGCAGAGTCTTGTCCTTCAGCATATGAAGGAGTTGGCTGACCGTTAACTCTTCCCTGGGAACACGGTGGATCAGAGTCTTCTCCATTTCATCCACCTCTTTCTCCAATGCTTCCACCTTACGTTCCTCTTGAACTTTGGCTTTCAGCGCTCGGAAAAGTTGCGCCCTGATGCTCTCTAGTTCATGTTCAGGGACCATTCTTACAGTCTCTGAGTTTCTTACAGTTTCCTTTTCTTCCACTGAAAGGATTCCCAGTTGAATCTGTTCTTCAAGTTGTTGAACCTCGGTCATTGCCGCCTCATATTTGTCTTGGGTGTCCTTCAATGTTTTTATGAGTTCTTGGACATCCTGTCTTTCATGCTCTGCCATGTTTTTCACCTCTAATTTCTCATCTATGGATGGAACTTCTACCGATGAGTCTGTCTTGGCCTTGAGCTCATCAAGAATTTCCTGCAGCCTTTGGACTTCTTGCTCATGTTCAACCTTTAGTTGTTCATATGCTTCTACTGAAACTAGCTTTTCGGAGGCTGCCGAGTTAACCCCCTCCAGAATTGTAGCCTGGGCCTGTTCATACTGTTCTTTCAACTTCTCACACTCTGCTTGTAAGGAGTCGTAGAGAAGAACTGGAATAAAATCCTGGCTTCCTGAAGATTCCTCTTCCTTTGGTTCGTTCTGTAAATATTCTAGTTCCTGAACAGCATCAGGGGAATGTGATTGGTATTTGACCACGATGGCTCTATGGTCGCTCTCTGCTTGAGCTAGCTGTCTCTGTTGTCTTTCCAGGTTCTCCCATTCGGTGTCCCAGAACTTTTCCATATTTTTCATCTCTTGTACGAGACGGTCACTCAACTGTTCTAATTGTTGTCATACTTTGACATAAGTTTGCGTCCGAGCTCGGTGTTCTTCCGTCGTGGATGAATCCTTTGCTTGAACAGGCTCAGAATTCTCTGTCAACCTGGAGTTCTGCTCTGCAGCTTTATTCTTCTTGGTACCATAAGTCCTTCTGCATGTCTTCGTTTTCTTCCCCATCGTCGGCAAGTCCCTTTTAGCCTTGTCTTCCATATTCGACTTGGTCTTATCATCATCCATTTCAGAATCTGAGCTAATAGCTTGCACCGAGTCCTCCCTCATTATGGCTTTTAGGTAATGCCATTCCATGTCTATTTTCTTAATCCACTCCCGTCCTAGAAGTGGTGGTCCTCCCTCAGGTAATACGTACAAGTTCATTCTTGGGTGTTCTTTACCCCTATCTCTCACCTTGACTCTTATTTTCCCCACGGGGTATACGTTATGCCCCGTGTATGTCTGTAATACGAACTTGGTATTTCTTAAAGGTATGTGAGAGAATAGCCGGTGGTAGTCCCTTCGGTTGATGACTGATAGAGCTGATCCAGTGTCCAGCTCCATTCTTACTTGGACTCCAGCTATTTTTAGTATGACCCAGATGGTCTGTAGATCCGTTTCTTTACCCACATTGTGGATTCTCAGACTACCCAGCTCCTGGTTGTTTGGGTCTGAGTCTGAATTCTGTTCGTCTGAACTCTTCTCAGCCACCTTGTGTACCTTGTTGTACTTTTCTTGTGGTGGCTTCCTTTGATTGTTGGTCTTTTTCCCGGACCGGCATACCTTCGCGATGTGACCCAGTTTGCCACATTTCCTACACTCTTGGTTCTTAAACCAGCATTGATTCTGGTCATGCGTTGTCTTCCCACAACGGTAGCATTTTGTTGTGCTTGAAGTAATTTGGTCCACCCCGAGTGCCGCCGCCTTTAGTTGCATTTCCGCCATTCCTTTCGCTGCGGCTTCGTGCGATGCAGCTATAAGGACAGCCCTGTCCAGTGTGAGGTCGTTCTCTTCCAGTAGTCGCTTCTGCGTCCCTTCTTTGGACAATCCGCATACGAACTTGTCCCGCAGCGCTTCTGTCAGATTCCCTCTGAACTGGCAGTATTTCGCTAGCCTACGCAGTTCGACCAAGTATTCCGCATTGCTTTCGTCTTTCCTCTGCGTTCTTGCGTAGAATTTGAATCGTTCAGCCAGCATCAACGGTGTGGGGTTCAAGTGGTCCTTCAGCACAGCCACAATCTCTTCGAAGGTCTGATCCGCTGGTTTATTTGGTGCTATTAGATGCTTCAAGAGCCCGTATGTTTTTGCCCCCATCGAGTTTAGCAATGTTATCGCCTTGTCGTCTTCCTCTATTTTGTTGGCTTCGCAATAGATCTCTATGCGTTCCACGTACGTGGCCCAGTCTTCTATTTCAGAATTAAAGTCGTTAATATTCCCTCGCTTAGGCATCTTTCTTCCCTTGGGAGCAGCACCAGTATTTCTTTAAGTATTCTTATTTATTTGTTTATTTCTAAGATGGCGGTTTTCCCGCAAAATCGGCGGTTTCCCGCTCTTTCCTTCTCTCCCCGCCCACTTCAACGGCGGTATGTCAGTTAAGATGGCGGTTTTCCCGCGAAAATGGCGGTTTCCCGCTCTTCCTTTCTCGCCCCGCCCACTTCAATGGCGGTTTCCCGCTTCTGGCGTCTTCTCCGCCTAATGGCGGCTTCCCGCGTTTCTTCCTGGTGGAAGGGGTACGCTTCCCCCACAGCGGACAGGTTCAGCCGCTGGCTGACTTACGCACAGCTCCCCTTACTCGGCTCTGTCTTTTCCTCCCGCCCGCACGGCTCTACCGGCGCTGGGTACACCCCGTTAACGGAGGACAGTTCAGCCGCTGGACTGGCTCTCGAGCAGTCTCTCTCTCCGTACCCGGCTCTGTCGCTCTCTCTCCCGCACGTTCGGTGCTACCGGCCCTGGGTACCCCGTTGGTGGAGAACAGTTCAGCCGCTGGACTGGCTCTCGCACAGTCTCTCTCCCCTTGCTCGGCTCTGTCTCTCCCTCTCCCGCACGTTCGGTTCTACCGGCTCTGGGTACCCCGTTGGTGGAGGACAGCTCAGCCGCTGGACTGGCTCTCGCGCAGTCTCTCTCCCCTTGCTCGGCTCTGTCTCTCTCTCCCACCCGCACGGTTCCTGTTCACCTCCCAGCCCTCTCGCAGACCGGTGTTTCCCTCCCCGGCTGCGGCTGGGTTTCTCTTCCCGCGCCTACTCACAGTCTCAGCGCTTCGTGGCTGTGGTCGCTGCCCGGTTTTCCCGCCGATCGAGGTCCGACTGTCTCACGGCGCCGTTGGACCCGACTTCCTGACCGGCTCCGTTCCCCCCTCGACCGTGGTTGAGTGCACAGCCCTTATCCTCCGGATATTCTCTACACCTTCCCCTACTCACAGTCTCCGCGGCCGCCTTGTTTCCAGCTGATCGGCTCACTCCGCACCGTGGTAGAAGGGTAGTCAGTGCCTGTTGCAGATGGAAGCTTTTGTTGCTAAAGTCTTCCTCCTTCCTCCTGCTGCAGCCTCGTGTTTTCTTTCAGCAGCACGCCGAGGGCGGTTGCCTCTCTTCGACGCTCTTCGTTGCTTTGGTAGTCTTGCCGCAGGGTACGATCGGACTCGTCGCCACTGTAAAGTCTGTGGGTTGTGCAGTTAATAAATACACAGACTTCAGAAGTAACAAACAAACAGGTCTTTACTATTCGAAGGTCCGGGCGAATCTGCCCCAGCAATCCTGCCACAACACTTATATACTGGTGTGGTCACTATCGGTATTACAGTATACAGAAGCCAAACAAATAGTGCCACACCTAAAGTAGTTCTCTTAAAGGTGAACGGTTACATTCAATAGTTCCCTTAAAGGTAGACGGGTACATACACTACAAGAGAATGCATTAAATAGGATGTTTTTCTTCTTTTTATAAGCTTACGCAGGAAGACACAACCTTCTGTACTTTCTGGAAGTTTAGATGCATTAAAACTATTGCCCAATTTGAAAGCACATGCAATAATGTTGCTGAACTAGTTAACATCCACTTCACTGATAGCTATCAGCCATGGCTCAGTGGTAGCACTCCCACCTCTGACTCAGAAGGTTTTATTTTTATATAGAATATTCAGCACAGAAACAGGCCATTCAGCCCCAACTAGCCTGTGCTGGTGTTCATACTCCACACAATTCTCCCATTCCATCTGCCTCATCTCAGCCTTTCAGCATATCTTTCTATTCCTTTTTCTGTCATGTACTCGTCTAGTTTCCTTTTGAAAGCATCTAAGCTATTTGCCTCAACCACTTCCTGTGGTAGAGAGTTCCACATTCTAACGTCTCTCTGAGTAAAGAACTAACAACAGAAAATGCTGGAAACACTCAGCAGGCCAGGCAACATCCGCGGAGAGAGAATGGCAGTTGTTGATGATTCTGCCATCCCCATTTGCAACATTTAATCTCTCCTGCCTCCATCCTATCACCGACCTTCCCTTTTGTTCTTTCTTCCCCTCCCCCCCGCCTTTCCCTGCCTCTGCACCTGCTTAAAACCTGTTATACCTCCAACTTTTTCCAGTTCTGACGAAGGGTCCCAGACCTGAAACGTTAACTCTGTTTCTCTCTCCACAGATGTTGCCTGGCCTGCTGAGTGTTGCCAGCATTTTCTGTTATTATTTCCGATTTCCAGCATCCGCAGTATTTTGCTATTGTATCTTTGAGTAAAGAAATTGCTCCTTATTTCCCTATTGGATTTATTAGTAACTATCTTGTATTTATGACCCCTAGTTTTGGATTCTTCCACAAATGAAAAAATTCTCTGCATGTCTACCCTGACCAACTCATTCACAATTTTAAAGACCTCTATCAGGTCTCCTCTAACTCTTTTTCCTAAAGAAAAAAACCCCAACCTGTTCAATCTGACCTGATAGCTGTAATCTCTCAGTTCTGGTGCCATCCTTGTAAATCTTTTTTGCACTTTCTCCAGTGCTTCTATGTTCTTTTTATAGTATGGAGACCAGATCTTGTGCACAATACTCTTAAGTGTGGCCTGACCAGGGTCCTATACAACTTTAATATAACTTCACTACTTTTGAATGCTATACCCCTATAAATCCCAGTGCTTTGTTGGCATTTTTAATTGCTTCACTGTCCTGCAATGCTGTTTTTAATGATTTGTTCACCTACATCCCTAGATCCCCTTATTCTTCTACTGCATTCCATTTTTTATTTTTGAATGTGTAGGTGATGTTTCAATTTTTCCTACCAAAGTGCATCACCTCACATTTATCTACAATAAAGTTCATTTGCCACTTAAGTGACATGCTGCAAGTTTTCTAACATCTCGTATTATTTTGCATTCTTCCTCAGTGTTAGCTATACCCACCAGTTTGGTAAATTTTGATATTGAGTTATTTGTTCTCAAGTCCAAATCATTAATGTAAATTATAAATAACAGTGGTCCCTGCACGGATCCTTGTGGAACATTGCTTTCTATCTTCCTCCAATCTGAACTCTGCTCTCTGTTTTCTATTTTTTAGCCAATTTTCTATCCATTCAGCTATTTGTCCCCTTACTCTATATGCCCTAACCTTTGTCATGAGCCTACCATGTGGTACCTTATCGAAGGTCTTTTGAAAGTTCAAGTATATGACATCTACTGCATTATCCTTCTCTACTCTTTCCTTTATCTCTTCAAAGAATTCTATCAGGTTAGTTAAACATAGAAACATAGAAACATAGAAGATAGGAGCAGGAGTAGGCCATTCGGCCCCTCGAGCCTGCTCTGCCATTCAATGAGATCATGGCTGATCATCCAAATTCAGTACCCTATCCCTGCCTTCTCCCCATATCCCTTGATCCCTTTAGCCTTAAGAAATACATCCAACTCCTTCTTGAATATATTTAATGAACTGGTCTCCATCGCCCTCTGTGGCAGAAAATTCCACAGGTTCACCAATCTCTGGGTGAAGAAATTCCTCCTCATCTCAGTCCTAAATGGCTTACCCCTTATCCTTAGATTATGACCCCTAGTTCTGGACTCCCCGGCCATCGGGAACATCGTTCCTGCATCTAGCCTGTCCAGGCCTGACAGAATTTTATAGGTTTTGATGAGATCCCCTCTCAATCTTCTAAACTCCAGTGAGTATAAGCCCAATCGACACAATCTCTCCTTATGCGTCATTCCTGCCATCCCAGGTATCAGCCTGGTGAATCTTCGCTGCACTCCTTCCATGGCGGCCAGAGGCCGACCCGGAGAGAGAGTAGGCCCCGGGCCGTGGAGCGTGGAGCCGGCGACGGTGAAGAGGAGGCCGCATTGGAGCATTCACATCCAGACGATGTGTTCGGCGAGTCGGGCAGAGGAGCGCAGCGCAACGAGCAGCAGCAGCAGACTCACGACACACTGCAGCACGTCGGCCGGCAGCTCCATTTCGGGTAACTCGCAGTCCGGATGGGAGGAGGGGAGCTGGGCATGGTGGCCAGAGCGGGAGAAGCAGGCCACCACACGTGGAGCTGGCAACAGTGAGGAGGAGGCCGCTGTGAAGAGGAGGACGGAGCGGCTGAGGAACATCGTGCTCCCACTGCCACGGGAAGCCATTGTATTGACTCTGAACGCGGCGCTGTATGTATAGCTGACGCGTCCCTACGGGGAACAAGCATTCCATTGTACTTGTTACATATGGCAAATAAATCTAAGCTGAATCTAATCTGAATCTGAATCTGAATCTGGTAAGAACATCCTTCCTCAGATAAGGCGACCAAAACTGCACACAATACTCAAGGTGCGGTCTCACCAAGGCCCTGTACAACTGCAGCAAGACATCCTTGTTCCTGTACTCGAACCCTCTCGCTACGAAGGCCAACATACCATTTGCCTTCTTAACCGCCTGCTGCACCTGCATGCTTACCTTCAGCGACTGGTGCACAAGAACACCCAAGTCTCGTTGCACTTCCCCTTCTCCCAATCTATTGCCATTCAGATAATAATCTGCCTTCCTGTTTTTGCCACCAAAGTGGCTAACCTCACATTTATCCACATTATAGTGCATTTGCCATGTTTCTGCCCAATCACCCAACCTGCCCAAATCGTACTGGAGTTTCACGACATCCTCCTCACAGCACACCCTCCCACCCAGCTTTGTGTCATCTGCAAATTTGGAGATATTACATCTAGTTCCCTCGTCCAGATCATTAATATATATCGTGAACAGCTGGGGTCCTAGGACCGATCCCTGCGGTACCCCACTAGTCACTGCCTGCCACTTGGAAAATGACCCTTAATCCTGATTTAGCCTTTCAGAACTGATGCTGACTATTTTTTATTCTATTTTCTGTCTCTAGATGTTCTTCTATCACTTCTTTTAGTATAGATTCCAGTATCTTTCCTATATCTGACATTAAGCTGACTGGTCTATAGTTCCCAGGTTTTGTTCTATCTCCCTTTTATATATAGGAACAACGTTAGCTTACCTCTGGCACTATCCCCTCTTATATGGAACTTTTATATACATATATAAACTAGTGCCTCTGATATCTGCTTCCTAGTTTCTTTGAGTATGCGTGGGTGCATACTATCTGGCCCTGGGGGTTTATCCTCTTTTAATTTTGCTAGATTCTCAATTATTTTCTCCTTTTCTATACCAAGTGTATTAATATTGATTTTAAGCTCATTGATGTGAGCCCCCACAGTGCGGACCAAGTGATATACAAGGTCGACGTCACCGGCTTTTTGGAAGAAAGACAGACCAAATAATTGGAGTCACCACGGTTTATTCAGGCCTGGGGAGAACCTCTCACATCGCTGCGTGAGTCCAATTCCACTGATATCCTAGCAACGTTCACAATTATACAAAAATCAAAGCCCTGCCCTAGGGGCGGGTGCAACGCTTATCAGCATATACAGAGTTATTGCTAAATGGCAATTATAAACCATGACATTTCATCCTTCCTGCCGCATACAGATCACAGTTCTGTTATCAGTTGGTCCCGTCACCTTCTGTGACTGTGGGCCTCATCTTAATCTATTGCTTTACAACTGTCCGTTTGTCTGGTCAGGTGGTTTGCTCGTTACATGTTTTCTTAAGATAACAGTCCTCGTTCAGTCTGTGCAAAGCACAGACTTTTGGCCTTGTCTCGGGTTACTTCTGCAAAGCAAGCACATCCTCATTAGTCCCACCATACTTTGATGTAATGGAACCCTGTTGTGAGTTTACAACAAACAAATTCTTAGGTGTGTTATCTTGTATATGTGTTGCCTCGTCTGGCCGAACAGACATCCTCCCCAATCTTCCCACGAGTTGCTCTGCAGTTTAATTTCTCAGCATTCAAAGTCACGTAATCATGTTTTTAAAGCTTAGCTGGGTAAATGCAATAAACAGATCCATATATCGTTTAACTCAGGGTATGAATTAACTCATTACCTCCACCTTATACATTGGTGCTACATTATATATATTCTAACATAAAAATAAAACTATAATAGTAATTTGGTCACTTCAGTACCCCCTTATGGCCCATTGGTCACTTTGATCCAATATGGCCAATATGCTATAGTTTAAGATTGTTTGCTATGAGTACCGTCGCCCTAGTGGTACCAGGCCAGGGTGTCTAGTACTCATACTTCCGCAATCCTAAACACAGTTTTCATAATAATTCTTCTCACGCCCTACCCCTTGTTTGTTGGTGGTTAGCAACAGTGCTTCTTTCTCTCCTTCCTTCTTTATTTGTTTGGTTATGGCTTGTGCTAGGTTTTGCTTCTTTCACCACCGGCAATGTCCACAAAGTAAGAACAAAAGGATCATTAATACGGCGCCTTGCACAACTACCAACATGTGTGACATGATCCTTATCCAGGGGTGTATATCGACATTTAGCCCCCAGTTCCAGATCTTATTGTACCAAGGAGTTTCTGCTAATGTTGTACTAATGTCCTTTTGTTGTTTCTTTAAGTCTTCCTCTATTTTATGATAATATTTTAAAATTTCCTTCGTTTCCTGCTATAATTTCTTCCAAGCTTCCTCTTCCTCTAACTTAGGAATTGACTTGGGCTCTGGTATGACATAAGTTTCAACCTCTTTATTAAGACCCATATTATCAAGTGACCAGGTTTTCTTTTCCTGTGGTCTTGGTGGGTGTATATATTGGTGTCCTATCTGTGTAGGTATCTTTAGATCAAAACAAAAGTTTGGTTGGGGAATGGGACAAGTCATATCTTGATATTCATATTTCTGTTCAGTTGTGGTGACACAAAATGTCCCGTTGTTCCTTAGTGCTACCCTTGTCCAGTGTATCCCCCTTGGGTGTACCTCAAGGGTGCAATTGGTGATTTTTGTAAATCCGCACTCGGATGTGTCTCCCTCGGTGGGGGTGTGTGTGCATGCCCATGCCCTTCCCTTGTGGTGGCACCCATCTATTACCACCCCCCTTATGGTTCCATTCTTCTGGTTATTGTCTTCATCCCTTTCCAAAAGTGTCTTGGTGGGGACATCATGATATTTAACCCAACTTTCCCTTTGTATCTCTCCTATATTAATCACGTTGTGTAGGGGCTATCCCTCTTCTGGGAGTTGTGGGATGGCCAGTACAAAGCCAATCATCTTGCCTGCCCAGTATACTTGTCCCATTTTACACCCCTTACATAGGCTTTTATTTGTGTCAATCCAAGGTTCCAGATCCTCATTAGTAATCCAATCAGGGATCTGTCCATTATTTATTTGCCTCATGTTATGCTGAGCATTTGACAATAGCCATGAGCCATACATGGCACATACTAGTTCCTTATGGGTTTGGCGAGAAGCATTATTAAGTCAATCAATAATTGTATTGATCGTTTCTGCATGGGGGGCTACTATCTCTTCCACCCCCAACAATTGCATTATTGTTTGTTTTCCTGCCAGTGACAATTGCTGGCTATTTCCAGTGGCTTGTTTTAGTAACTTCTCTATTTTTGCTTGTAGTTCTTCTACTCCTTCTATGTCCAGGCTATTAACTGTTGCTAACCCGGCCGCATACCCTGCTCTGGCCATTTCCAATACTCCCCGTTTCTTACGTCTTTGTAAGATAGATTTTCCCTGTGGATCCTCTAATTGTTTTACCCACAGGGAGTTCCATATTTGTTTTGTATGATTGTCACACATCGCGGGCATCTCAAAAGTACTCATATTAATGGCAAGCTTAATAACTCTATGTGCCACACTAAAATACACCTCATCCTGTATTTTCCTTATTACTAATCCCCCTCGACAACGGCAATACTTATGTTCATCCCTAGGATCAAGGCGAGGACGTTCCACCTCATTCCGGACGTCCAATGTTCCTGTAATTACAAAAAGGGGGCTGGTCGTCACCAGCCAGTTAGAATTATTCCACTCTTATCCGTTCTATCAGTTCAAAATGCTGTACATCTGGTTCATTTCTTGTTCTATGGCATATAACGCTATCATCATACACAACCCTATCATTGATATATGTAGTAACTCCCCTTCCCATTCTTTATACCTTCTAGCATACTCCTCACTCTCCTCAAAAGGATCAAATCATAATTTTCCTTCTATCACTGTGGGGAAATATTCGCCCAGAAATTCGGCTCTCCACGGGTGAGTACGCACGGGGTACTCACTCGTAGGCTGAATGGAAGTGCGGGTTTCCTGCATGCACTGCGCATGCGCGGGAAACCGGCACTTCCGATCCTCTGAACGAAGGGGTTCAGAGGTTGAACGCGCGCAGGGGAGGCTGCGCGTGCGCTTTGAACTTAGTTTTTTTTTTGCAGGTTTTCACGCGAGGTTAAGCCTGTAGGATTTACACATTTAAAAAGCAGGCATAAGGCTTGCTTTTTACAAGGTAAGTGGTCAATTAATTAAAATTAAAACATTTTTTCCACAGGTTTATTATTTTTAAATACTTTAAAGCAAGGTAAGTTTATTTTTAGCCCTGTTTTTTTATAAAATTATTTTTTTCAAAAATTTAAATTATTGTTTAAAATAGTTATTTAATGTAATTTGTAGTTTATTGAAAAAGTGTGATTTAAAAAAAAAATTATTTGAAGGTTTAATGCTATTTTGAGGCCCGTAGTATTCATAAGTTTAGACAGGTCTTCCTGTCAATCTTATGAATGGGCTTTTCCCTCCTCCGATTGGCTGCCCATGGCTCACGTGATCCCAGGGGGCGCATCGCACTAACTATGCCCCTGGGACACGCAAGCACAGCGCGCCGGCAGCTGGGCCAGGCCCCAGAGCGGAATTCCACGGGGCCCTACAGCTCAACTGCCGTCGCGCAAGGTAAGTGCAGGTTGGGGGCTTGCACCTGCGGGGAGCCCCAGACCCGAATTTCTGGGCCCTTAACTTAACATTAAGAAACTTAAATTTAATAATGTCCAATATCTTTAAATTTTATTCAGTAATACTGAAGTTATTGCTTGGTGAACTTAAACAGCTGTCAGTGGAAAGTGTTAACTCTTTTGCAGGCTTTTGAAGGTGGAGCAAAACATTATTGTGTCACTTCACGTAACTTAAAAAAACATTCCTGATTGAAAAAGACAGTTGTGTTTTCACATTTTAACTGAACATGAACACTTGAGCTTCATTGGTCAGATTCCCTTTCTCAGCTGCCCGCTTAGCTGCCTAGTCTGCCCATGCATTGCCCTGTTGGTGTCGGTCAGTAATCTTCTTGTGTGCTTTACTTTATTATTGCGCACTCTTTGGGTAGGAGAGAGGCTCCTACTAATTCCTTGATTATATTCTCGTGTCTTATGGGTCCTCCTCCTGATGTCATATATCCTCGCCTACTCCAGGCTACCATGTAATCAGGCACCACCCCCAAGGCATACCGACTATCTGTATATGTTTACACTTTTTCCTTTGGCTAACCTCAGGGCTTCGGTGAGAGCCACCACGTCTGCTACCTGAGCCGATAGGCTTCCTTCTAGCCGACTTTCCCTTTTAACCTGTCCGTTGCCATTGTAATGATCCTTATTGTGGTAGTTATATATGTGGAATGGCCTATTCTGGTCTGGTAATCCCAGGGCAGGAGCACTTACGAGGGCTTGTTTCACTTTGCAAATGCCGTTTCATGGTCGGGGCCCCAGTCCACCAGCTCCTGGGATGGTTTCCCCCCTTTGATCAAATCCTGTATAGGCTGGGCCATTTCTGCATATTCTGGGATACAGTTCTGGCAATAATTAAATAGCCCTAATACCTCACCTCCCCTCCCCTCTCTGGTGCGGTCCCTTCCTGCTGTTTTCACTAGCTGCTTGTAAGTACGGGACTGTGAGAAATCAAAGCACGCAGCCAGTGATTGCATGCTGCTTCTCTTGGTCCTAATGCCCCTCCCCTCTGTCTTCGGGCATTTG
Source organism: Somniosus microcephalus (assembly GCF_052327205.1). NCBI lineage: Eukaryota > Metazoa > Chordata > Chondrichthyes > Squaliformes > Somniosidae > Somniosus > Somniosus microcephalus. The sequence goes on from NC_140989.1 coordinate 98,060,137, forward strand.
TCTCTTCCCTTGTGTTATTATGTATCCTAGGTAGATTACTTCGTCCTTCCCTATCTGTACCTTTCTAGGGTTTACCTTTAGTCCCACATTCTGTAGGGCTCCCAGTACCATGGTCAATTAAATATTGTAGAGGGACCTGCCACTATCGGATGTTCTCACGGAGCGGAGTTATCTTATTCAATGTGGTTGACACAAATTTACACCAACCAGAATTTCACCATAGCAACCACGACTCCAAGGTTAAATCTTAGACTGAAACTTAATCTTTTGTTAAACAAACGTTTTTGTTCTTCTCAGTTTTTTTTACACACCAGCTTAACCTAAATTAGTTCAAAGTTTTTTCAATTCTGGGGGCCCAATCTTATTCACACATTCTTAAAACTTGCAAAATCCAAGACAAGACAAAAGTTTTAAACGCTTTTAACACAGAGAAGTGGGTGGAGCTAAACCATACATGACAGAATCTTTCTTTTAAAGACAGACTTTTCAGATAAAAGAAATACTTTAACTTCTTAAACATTCATAGTCAGGAAAACTTTCACACTTTAACACACACATTTTCATACAAACTGAAATTCCAGCATATTTTTAAGGTTCCTTTCACTCAGCAAATCTTGTGTTTTATTTGGCTCGGCACAGATGTTAATAACTTCCATGTTGGTAAAGCTTTAAGTTTTTATTTTTTTTATTTTTAAATCAATGACTCTGCAGCTTTCCCTAGCTTTCCAAATCCCTGTTTTTTTTTTCTTCCTTTGCTGAGTTTTCAAATTGGTTAGCCTGCAAATTAGATCTTTTTCCTTCTTTATCTCTTCCTTCTGTTTCGATTCCTTACATTGTTTCTGGTAACAAACTAAGATTACCATTCCCCCTTTTCCCTCTTTATCTTTGGTTTGTCCCCTCCACCAAGCCCTTTGCTTTCTGGCACTGTCTTCCGGGTCCCATCCTTTCCTTTTCATTGATACAATTAATTTTTTATTTTTATCTACCAGGAATCAGGTTATAGAATCCAGGTCCCCACACAGTGGGGAATCCTCCTTTCCATCTCCTTTTTTTTTCATGATTCTAAATTCACTCGTCTCACTTTATATATTTCTTCTCAGATTTCCTTCTTTACTTCCTGTCAATCACTCTGTTTCGTTAAACACACACACCAACCCTTTAGTCACGAGATTTTGATACTGTGGGGTCTGTATCTCTCTACGTCCTACTTGATCCTGGCCGTCACGTGGGACTATTGTCCTCTTAATTCCGGCTCAGGCTAGGCATTTGGGACAGACCTCACCCTTGTCCGTTTTAACCTCTTTGTGAATATTGAGTTATTTCATTTACTCACGATTGTACAATCATTCATTCGTTTACTGAGGTTTTGCCGCCTCTCGGCTTAAGAGGATTTCCCGCCTCCCGGGTTAAGGGATTTGCCGCCACTGCCGGCCTTTAAAATTTTCTTCGGCCAGAAGAACTCGTCCTTCACGTTGAGAGCCACACCTCATGGGCCTACCGGGTTTCTAAACCCTTGTTTTCCGGTACCACAGTCCGGCAGTTTTAACCGCCTTCAATTAAAGGTGTCTTTCTTTTTATAGTTCTTTTGTATGTCAATCTTACTTAATGCCTCACCAGCGATTAACCTCTAATTTTACAGGTGGTAATTTAAACGTACTCACCCGTCTTAGATTATCATTGTCCGAGAGTTTTGTTCAGATCGCGTAGCCCATCCTCATCGCCAATTGATGTGAGCCCCCACAGTGCGGACCAAGTGATATACAAGGTCGATGTCACTGGCTTGTTGGAAGAAAGACAGACCAAATAATTGGAGTCACAACTGTTTATTCAGGCCTGGGGAGAACCTCTCACATCGCTGCGTGAGTCCAACTCCACCAATATCCTAGCAACGTTCACAATTATACAAAAATCAAACCCCTGCCCTAGGGACGGGTGCAACGCTTATCAGCATATACAGTTATTGCTAAATGGCAATTATAAACCGTGACATTTTATCCTTCCTGCCGCATACAGATCACAGTTCTGTTATCAGTTGGTCCTGTCACCTTCTGTGACTGCAGGCCTCATCTTAATCTATTGCTTTACAACCGTCCGTTTGTCTCTGGTCAGGTGGTTTGCTCGTTACATGTTTTCTTAAGATAACAGTCCTCGTTCAGTCTGTGCAAAGCACAGACTTTTGGCCTTGTCTCGGGTTACTTCTGCAAAGCAAGCACGTCCTCATTAGTCCCACCATACTTTGATGTAATGGAACCCTGTTGTGAGTTTACAACAAACAAATTCTTAGGTGTGTTATCTCGTATATGTGTTGCCTCGCCTGGCCGAACAGACATCCTCCCCAATCTTCCCACGAGTTGCTCGGCAGTATAATTTCTCAGCATTCAAAGTCACTTAATCATGTTTTTAAAGCTTAGCTGGGTAAGTGCAATATACAGACCCATATATCGTTTAACTCAGGGTATGAATTAACTCATTACCTCCACCTTGTGCATTGGTGCTACATTATACATATTCTAACATAAAAATTAAAGTATAATAGTAATTTGGTTACTTCACTCATCCTCTAGTGAAGTGTTTTTTTATTGGGCCAGAAATTAGGATCGGATGCTTGCTGCGCGTGCAAGCCCCCGATGTGCACTCACCCGGCGCGCCGACATCTGAAGCCTGGGCCTGCTTGGAATTCCTGTCACTGGCCCGGTTCAGATGTCGGCGCGATGTGCTTGCCTGATCCAGCGGCGTAGCTAGTGCGATATGTCGGCTGGGATCAGGTGAGCACTGTGCAGCCAATCAGGGGAGGGGAAACTTCATTCATGAGTTTGATAGTCAGAACTGTCAAACTCATGAAAAGTACGGGCGCCCAAAAGACTAGTTTAGCTTTAAATAAAATTTTAAAAAACATCCCAATAATTAAATAAACTATGAATAACTTTAAAAAACTATTTTAAACAATTAATCAAATTTTTGCAAAAAATAATTTTTTAAGAAATCGGGTCTCAAATTAAACTTACCTTACTGTAAAGTCCTTAAAAACAATAAAGCTGTGGGAAAAATGTTATAATTTTAAATAATAGACCACTTACCTTCAAGAATCCAGTCCTTACGCCTCCTTTGTATATGTGTAAAAAGTTCAGGCCCTTGCACACGGGCAAACCTGTCAAAAAGAAGGAAGTTCAACGTGTGCGCGCAGAGTCCTGCGCGCACGCGTTGAACCTCTGAACCCCTTGGAGGAAATGCCAGTTTCCCGCGCATGCGCTGTGCATGCTGAAATCCGGCACTTCCAACGGGCCCACGCGTGAGTACCCAGTCCGTACTCACGCGTTGGGACCGGAATTACTGGCCCATTATCTTTTTAAGTCACACTCCAGAGACTTGAGCACATAATTTAGGCTGACACTTCAGTACAGTACTGAGGGAGTGCTGCACTATCAGAGGTGCCGTCATTCAGATGAAATGTCAAACCTGCCCTCTCCTTGACGTAAAAGATCCCAAGGCACTATTTCAAAGGAGAGCAGGAGGTTCTCCTTGATGTGCTGACTAATCTTTATCCCTCAACCAACATCACTAAAATAGAGGCCCAGAAATTCGGGTCCCCACACGTGAGTACGCACTGGGTACACACGTAGGCCCAACAAAAGTGCCGGTTTCGTGCATGCACTGTGCATGCGCGGGAAACCGGAACTTCCGTTCCCTTGAAAGAAGGGGTTGACAGGTGGAACACGTGTGCCGGAGAGGCAGCGCGTGCGCATCGAACTTACGTTTTTTTTGCAGGGTTCTCTGGGAGGGTAAGTCTCCAGCAGTTACACTTTTAAAAAGTAGGCACAAGGCCTGCTTTTAACAAGGTAAGTGATGAATTAATTAAAATTAAAACATTTTTTCCACAGGTTTATTATTTTAAAATACTTTAAAGAAAGGTAAGTTTATTTTTAGCCCCGTTAGAAAATGTAATTAATTTTTTCAAAAATTTTAATTATTGTTTAAAATAGTTATTTCATGTAATTTATAGTTATTTTAAAAATTTGATAAAAATAAAATTATTTGAGGTTTTAGTGATGTTTTGGGGCTTATAATATTTATAGGTTTGACAGCTCTTCCTGTCAAATTTATGAATGAAGCATTCTCTGCTACCATTGGCTCTCCATGGCCCACGTGATCCCAGGGGATGCATCGCACTAACTGCGCCCCGGGATATGCACGCACCGCGTGCCAGCAGTTGGAGAAGGCCCAGGATCGGAACCCCATGCGGGCCCACAGCTCAATGGCCGGCGCGCTAGGTAAGTGCAGGTCGGAGGCTTGCACTCGCGGTAAGCCTCCAACCGAATTTCTGGGCAATAGAGTTATACAGCATAGAAAGAGGCCCTTCGGCCCATCGTGTCCGCGCCGGCCATCAAACCCTGTCTATTCAAATCCATTTTCCAGCACTTGGTCCGTAGCCTTGTATGCTATAGTGTTTCAAGTGCTCATCTAAATGCTTCTTGAATGTTGTGAGGGTTCCTGCCTCTACCAACTTTTCAGGCAGTGAGTTCCAGATTCCAACCACCCTCTGGGTGAAAAAGTTTTTCCTCAAATACACTCTAAACCTCCTGCCCCTTACCTTGAAACTATACCCCCTGGTTATTGACCCCTCTACTAAGGGGAAAAGTTCCTTTCTATCTACCCTATCTATGCCCCTCATAATTTTGGACACCTCAATCAGGTCCCCCCTCAGCCTTCTCTGCTCTAAGGAAAACAACCCCAGCCTGTCCAGTCTCTCTTCATAGCTGAAGCGCTCCAGCCCAAGTAACATCCTGGTGAATCTCCTCTGCACCCTCTCCAATGCAATTACATCCCTCCTATAGTGTGGCGACCAGAACTGCACACAATATTCCAGCTGTGGCCTAACTAGCGTTTTGTACAGCTCCATCATAACCTCCCTGCTGTTATATTCTATGGTGTGGAGATGCTGGAGTTGGACTGGGGTGGACAACTGTAAGAAGTCACACAACACCAGGTTATAGTCCAACAGTTTTATTTGAAATCACAAGCTTTCGGAGCGCTGCTCCTTCGTCAGGTGAAGTGGAGAGATGCATAAAGACACAGCTTATATAGTCAGAGAATAATGTCAGATGATTACAGGTAATCTTTTTAACTGCAATTTATCACACCTCGGCAGAGAGATAATCACAGCGATCAAAGGTGTGAATGGTGTCCAAACAGGTTTGTCAGGAAAACATTACATCAAAGAACAATGAGGTGGGGTCACAAGGGGTCAAATGTTGCAGATGCTGGGGTCTGTATGAAAGATCGCGCATATCGACACAGACATCAAGTTTCTACAGAGATGCAAGAAAGCAGACAAGATCCCGAAAGGACTACAGATCACGAACCCACTCAAGTCGACCTACAACACAGACTACACTGAGAGACTCTGCCGTCGTACGTCTCGCACACTCCTCAACCATCTCGTACACCAGCTCTACAGCAGACGCCGCAACCTCGAAACTGAGATAGAGTCCATATTCTCAGCCTGTGCTCAGGACACAGCAGACCAGCTACGAGACACCGCCAATCAGACGAGGCAACGGAACTACACTGCCTACATGCACACCAAGAACAGGAAGCTTGAGAAACTCGGCATCACCACCAGCAGCAACCAAGCCTCCCCCGGTACCACAGTTGAAACCACAGGGAAGTTCATCGTCAACTTGTCCGACCACACCCTTCAACCAGACGAAATTGAAGTTCTCAGCTGAGGGCTCAATTTCTGCCCCACCACCAAAATGGACCCCATCGGTCTCGCGGCAGACACAGAGGAATTCATCAGGAGAATGAGGCTCCGGGAATTCTTCCACAAATCCCAAGATGTCAGCAGCGAACCCAATGAGACAACCAATGATCCGGAACAGCAGACAGAGGGATCTACAGTGCAGCAACCGAAGAAGAAAGAGTCAAATTGGACCCCTCCGGAGGGTCGCTGCCCTAAGCTTGACATGTATGCTCAAGCTGTCAGGAGATGCATCAACGCCAGATTCATCAGCCGCACTCACAAGACAGTCCAGAATGTAACCCGAGCACAACGCAACGCCATCCACGCTCTCAAGACCAACCGCAACATCGTCATCAAACCAGCAGACAAAGGAGGAGCCATCGTCATACAGAACAGAACGGACTATTGCAAAGAAGCATACCGACAACTGGACAACCAGGAACACTACAGACAGTTACCCGCAAATCCGACCAAAGAACACACCCGCCAACTCAACAGACTGATCAAGACCTTCGATCCAGACCTTCAAAGCATCCTACGCACTCTCATCCCACGTACTTCCCGCATGGGAGACTTCTACTGCCTCCCAAAGATACACAAAGCCAACATACCCAGACGTCCTATCGTATCAGGCAACGGAACCCTGTGTGAGAACCTCTCTGGATACGTCGAGGGCATCATGAAACCCATCGTACAGGGAACCCCCAGCTTCTGTCGCGACACTACAGACTTCTTACAGAAACTCAGCACCCACGGACCAATTGAACCAGGAACACTCCTCGCCACGATGGACATCTCAGCACTCTACACCAGTATCCCCCACGATGATGGCATCACTGCGACAGCCTCAGTACTCAACACCAACAACAGCCAATCTCCAGACGCCATCCTACAACTCATCCGCTTCATCCTTGACCACACTGTCTTCACCTTCGACAACCAGTTCTTCACCCAAACACACGGAACAGCGATGGGGACCAAATTCGCACCCCAATATGCCAACATCTTCATGCACAAGTTCGAGCACGACTTCTTCGCTGCACAGGACCTCCAACCAACGCTATACACCAGATACATCGACGACACTTTCTTCCTATGGACCCACAGCGAAGAATCACTGAAAAGACTACACGATAACATCAACAAGTTCCATCCCACCATCAAACTTACAATTGGACTACTCCTCAGAATCGGTTTCATTCTTGGACACATGAATCTCCATCAAAGACGGACACCTCAGCACTTCACTCCACCGCAAGCCCACGGACAACCTCAGGATGCTCCACTTCTCCAGCTTCCACCCTAATCGCGTTAAAGAAGCCATCCCCTATGGACAAGACCTGCGAATACACAGGATCTGCTCAGATGAGGAGGAACGCGATGGACACCTACAGACACTGAAAGACGCCCTCGTAAGAACGGGATATGACGCTCGACTCGTCGATCGACAGTTCCGACAGGCCACAGCAAAAAATCACATAGACCTCCTCAGAAGACAAACACGGGACACAACCAACAGAGTACCCTTCGTCGTCCAGTACTTCCCCGGAGCGGAGAAACTACGCCATGTTCTTCGCAGCCTTCAACATGTCATTGATGATGACGAACACCTCGCTAAGGCCATCCCCATGCCTCCACTACTCACCTTCAAACAGCCGCCTAACCTCAAACAGACCATCGTTCGCAGCAAATTACCCAGCTTTCAGGAGAACAGCAACCATGACACCACACAACCCTGCCACGGCAACCTCTGCAGACATGCCAGATCATCAACACAGATACCATCATCACACGTGAGGACACCACCCACCAGGTACATGGTACATACTCATGTGACTCGGCCAACGTTGTCTACCTCATACGTTGCAGGAAAGGATGCCCCGGAGCATGGTACATCGGCGAGACCATGCAGACACTGCGACAACGGATGAACGGACACCGCGTAACAATCGCCAGGCAGGAGTGTTCCCTCCCAGTTGGGGAACACTTCAGCAGTCAAGGACATTCAGCCTCCGATCGTCGGGTAAGCATTCTCCAAGGCGGCCTTCGAGACACACGACAATGCAAAATCATCGAGCAGAAACTGATAGCCAAGTTCCGCACTCATGAGGACGGCCTCAACCGCGATCTTGGGTTCATGTCACGCTACATGTAACCCCACCTGACGTAGGGTCACCCAGACTCGAGTCGTCGTTGGCTTGTTCTCTCTACACAGATGTGGCCGGACCTGCTGTGATTTCCAGCAAAAAAAATGTTTTTTTGTCTGTTTTTTATTTTTCATACAGACCCCAGCATCTGCAACATTTGACCCCTTGTGACCCCACCTCATTGTTCTTTGATGTAATGTTTTCCTGACTGACCTGTTTGGACACCATTCACACCTTTGATTGCTGTGATTATCTCTCTGCCGAGGTATGATAAATGGCAGTTAGAAAGATTACATGTAATCATCTGGCATTATTCTCTGACTATATAAGTTGTGTCTTTATGCATCTCTCCACTTCACCTGATGAAGGAGCAGCGCTCTGAAAGCTTGTGATTTCAAATAAAACTGTTGGACTATAACCTGGTGTTGTGTGACTTGTTATATTCTATGCCTCGGCTAATGAAGGCAAGTATCCCATATGCTTTTTCAACCACCTTATCTACCTGTCCTGCTGCCTTCAGGGATCTATGTGCATGCACATCAAGGTCCCTCTGATCCTCTGTCCTTCCTAGGGTCCTACCATTCATTGTTTATTACCTTGCCTTGTTAGTCCTCCCAAAATGCATCACCTCACACTTTTCAGAGTTAAATTCCATTTGCCACTGTTCTGCCCATCTAATCCAACCTGTCTATATTGTCCTGTAGCCTGAGGCTACCCTCCTCGCTATTTACCACTCCACCAATTTTCATGTCATCTGCGAACTTACTGATCATACCTCCTACATTCATACCTAAATCATTAATGTAAACTACAAACAGCAAAGGACCCAGCACCGGTCCCTGCGGCACACCACTGGACACAAAAACAACCTTCGACCATCACCCTCTGCCTCCTGCCACTAAGCCAATTTTGGATCCAATGTGCCAAATTGCCCTGGATCCCATGGGCTCTTACCTTCTTGACCAGTCTCCCATGTGGGACTTTGTCAAAAGCCTTACTGAAGTCCATGTAGACTACATCAACTGCACTACACTCATCCACACACCTAGTCACCCCCTCGAAAAATTCAATCAAATTGGTTAGACATGATCTCCCCCTGACAAAGCCATGCTGACTATCCTTGATTAATCCTTGCCTCTCCAAGTGGAGACTAATTCTGTTCCTCAGAATTTTTTCCAATAATTTCCCTACCACTGATGTTAGGCTCACTGGCCTATAATTCCCTGATTTATCCCTACTACCCTTCTTGAATAATGGTACTACGTTAGCTGTTCTCCAGTTATCTGGCACCTCCCCTGTGGCCAAAGAGGTGCTGAAAATTTGTGTCAGAGCCCCTGCAATCTCCTCCCTTGCCTCACACAGCAGCCTGGGATACATCTCATCAGGATTTATCCACTTTTAAGCCCGCTAAAACCGCTAGTACCTCCTCCCTCTCAATACTAATTTGCTCAAGTATATCACAATCCCCCTGCCTGATTTCTATGCCTACATTGTCCTTTTCCATAGTAAACACAGATGCAAAATATTCATTTAAAACCTCACCTATATCTTCCGGCTCTACATACAGATTGCCACTTTGGTCCCTAATGGGCCCTACTCTTTCCCTGGTTATCCTCTTGCCCTTAATATACTTATAAAACACCTTGGGATTTTCCTTTATTTTGCCCGCCAATGTTTTTTCATGCCCCCTCTTTGCTCTCCTAATTTATTTTTTAAGTACCCCCCTGCACTTTTTATACTCCTCTAGGGCTTCCACTGTTTTGAGTCCTTTGTATCTGCCAAAAGCCTCCCTTTTTTTCCTAATCCATTCTTGTATATCCTTGATATCCAGGGTTCCCTGGGCTTGTTGGTCCCACCCTTGACCTTTACGGGAACATGTTGGCATTGTACTCTCTCTATTTCCTTTCTGAAAGACTCCCACTGCTCTGATGTGGATTTTCCTACAAGGCCACTTTAGCCAGATCCTGCCTTATCATATTAAAATTGGCCTTCTCCCAATTTAGAACCTTTATTTCTGGTCCATCTTTGTCCTTTTCCATGACTACCTTAAATCACACCGAATTATGGTCACTGTCACCAAAATGCTCTCCTACTGACACTTCTACCACTTGCCCGGCTACATTCCCTAGAATTAGGTCCAGTAACCCCCCCACCCCCCCCCCTCTTGTAGGACTTTCTACATGCTGGCTCAAAAAGCTCTCCTGGATGCACTTTAAGAATTCCGCACCCGCTTATTAGATTCTTATGATGGTAGAAGATTAAAAGATTAACTTTAATAATATGATTTTTGGCAGTGTTTCTGGTTTTCCCATTAAACAATCAACATAAAAAAACATAATGAAAGAATAAGGGCCTTGACATTACACTGTTTGCAGTATTTATCTAAAATCTGGACACGAGTGATGGAATGTCAGAAGGTACCAATGAATTTTTATTGTGTAACTTAAGCACTGCTTTCAGTATCCCTATCTCTTAAAAAATGGAATTCAAAACACTAGTGAAAAATTGTGGAAAAAATGGTAATTTAAGTTGTCCATGCTTTGTTAAAGGCCTTTCGCGTGGAGCTCATGCAGATGTACAGTGAAAAGTAAGTATTTAACTACAGTGACCTAAGCATGAAGAGTTCAAAGTGGCAGGAGTACAGTAATGATTTCTGATGAAGAGCATAGGGGTATCAGCCACGACTGCTATTGGAAGAGCTGAGGGAGATCTGGAAGCACAGAGCACATCAGAACCTCATGAGTCATAGCAAGTACAATCTCAGGCAGTGGGGCTGCCACAGAGTTAGCAATCTGAGCATGATGGAGCAGCAATGCATGAGGAAATTCAGGACGTATGATGGAGCAGCAATGAATGAGGAAGTTCAGGACATATGTTGGAGCAGCAATGCATGAGGAAATTCAGGACGTATGATGGAGCAGCAATGAATGAGGAAGTTCAGGACATATGTTGGAGCAGCAATGCATGAGGAAATTCAGGACGTATGATGGAGCAGCAATTCATGAGGAAGTTCAGGACGTATGATGGAGCAGCAATGCATGAGGAAGTTCAGGACGTATGTTGGAGCAGCAATGCATGAGGAAGTTCAGGATGTATGATGGAGCAGCAATGCATGAGGAAATTCAGGATGTATGATGGAGCAGCAATGCATGAGGAAATTGAGGACATATGATGGAGCAGCAATGCATGAGGAAGTTCAGGATGTATGAAAGAGCAGCAATGCATGAGGAAGTTCAGGACATATGATGGAGCAGCAATGCATGAGGACGTTCAGGGCGTATGATGGAGCAGCAATGCATGAGGAAGTTCAGGACATATGATGGAGCAGCAATGCATGAGGAAGTTCAGGACGTATGATGGAGCAGCAATGCATGAGGAAGTTCAGGACATATGCTGGAGCAGCAATGCATGAGGAAGTTCAGGAGATATGATGGAGCAGCAATGCATGAAGAAGTTCAGGCTCATCAGGCTGGCTCTAACCGAGGTATGTTAGCTGGAAATTGAATAAGACCTGCTTGGACAGTAGACTACCCGCACTGCACTACCAGTGCCAGTGAAGGACACTACTGCGTTCAACTTTTATGCCAGGGCGACCTTAGAAGCATAGAAGTTTACAGCACAGAAGGTGGCCATTCAGTCCATCATGTGTCTTCCCATTCTTTTGCTTAGGTAAACTAATCCCAGTGCTCTGCTCTCTCCCTATAGCCCTGTATCTTCTTTGCTTCAAATATTTATCCACTTTTCCCTTAAGAGATGCAATTGTCTCTGCCTCAACTACTTTCTGTGTCCAAGTAACTAGTGTAAAGAATATTTCCTAAATTCTCTCAGTCTCTTCATGACAATTTTATATTGAAGACCCCTCATTACTGGCCAACCAGAGGTAATAATCTTTTTCTATTCACTCTATCAAATTTATTCAGAATTTTTAAAACTTTCATTAATCTCCTCTTAGCCTTTTCTGCTCCAATAAAAATAGTTCCTGTATCTGAAGTCTCTTCTCATAACTATTGTTATCCATCACTGACATCATCCTCGTGAATATGAAACCTTCTTGGAATTTCTCTGGAATCAGTTGTTTGGTCAAGTACTTCTCCATTAAGAGGTAACTACATGCAACACTTCTGCTGCTTTGGTTATTTTGGGCTCAGATGTGGAACCTACTCTCACTTGTTTAGGGTCGTGTGATGGCACACATCTTTCACTGCCATGAATGCGAACCAGCTGGTGATGTGTGACTTCAAATATGTCAGTAGTAGAGGACATCCCCATGATGTCCAATGCGTACAAAAACTAGGAATCTCTCTATCATGGTTGCCTGAACTGTTCTCAAGTTTGCCATGACTACATCTTGGATTTTTGGCCTCATAACCTCCATAGCAGTGGTAGGAATATCTGTGAGATGTAGCTACTGTGCTTTAAAGTTGTAAAATTGAAGTCTTTACTGCAGATGCCACTGATATTGCAATGTGCTTAGTAACTGACTGCAGTACAAAGAATCACTGCACCACATCCTTCATGGTGGTCTCCTGGCGGGGTTCCCACCAGCAAGCGGGTGCCTGCCATTGGCCCTGATGGAAATACCGGTGGTGCTGCAGTGGTACTGCTGCTGCAACACCAGATGTAGAGAGGGGCAGGGGAACCCTGAAAATTCTACCAACTGTCCTGCTGAAGGCCTAGCACTTTATCTGGCAGGAGGGAAATGGGGTGGAAACCAAGGACTAGCATTTGCATATTGCATGTAGGAATGAAAGGGTCTCAGAGTGATTGGGAAGAGAGATATTCTGCTCAATTTCTCTCACTTATGCAGCCCTATGCCACCCAATTTTGGACGGGATGGCGGAAGAAACATTATAGATCTGATGTTTCAGTTTAATGAACAATTGTGTATTTTTTGTAGCCCCTCAAATTTTTCTTTGGGAATGTAATTTAAAACACATGTTATCATAACAATCTAATGAAGCTATCCTTACAGGACCTTCTTTAAGCCACTTTTTGTGTTTCATACTTTATACTAGCTTCGCTAACAGATGATAAATTACATTGTTGTAGCAACATGTAGTTTTAACAAAAGGCCTTCTCGTGTCCTTTAGCTTTTGTTGAACTACATGTGACAGTGCCTGCCACTGACATGAGTGCTGGCATAGATCACTATGTCTACACACTATAAATTGGTTCATCAGAAGTTCTTTGGCAGTGTCTCATTCAACCTCTTAAGGGTACATCTTTCTTGGGGATTTAAAGCTTTCTGAAAGCTGGCAATAAATATCCAGTGCAACACTGGGACCTCTTTGAGTGAGTGCATTAGACGTATAGACACAATTCAAAGAACAGTATTTTATTATAAGTGACAGCAAGCCCCATTATTGCTGATAGTGTAAAACATCCTTTGTCATGTGGATATATCAAAGTCTAACTGCTGCACGTCAGGACTAGCAAGTAAAATCAAAGCAGGCATAAGGCTGCTTCAATATGCAAATATGAGCCCTAAGCTGATTGAAGATATCTCAATTGCAAAATTTAGGTGCAATTGGGCAGAGTGTCCCTAAAGTGACAACTGGAGGCTGCTCAAAAAGTGCTCAAAGAAATTTTGAATTTTTTTTATATGGGCTCAGAACAGGCACGCGTGCTCCTCCTAGGCCCCCAAAACAACTCTAAACCCCCAGCAGAAAGTGGCAGATTTCTTGCAGAATCACATAAGCAGGTGGAAGTCCCACCCCACTAGTTTTCCGATGGTTTGAGGAAAGTCCAGCCTATCGTGCTTTTTAAATTGCAGCCCTGCCTGGACTGGCTGAAATTCTGCTGGTGGAGCTGTTGAAACATGGAAGGATGGAAGGTAGGAAGAAGGTTCGAGAGAGTTAGCCTAATTGCGGTACAATGACAGGAAATCGTTCATGATGTAAGGCAAGTCCAGGTTTGAAGGAAAATTACGGAAGGGGAAAGCACCATATGAGCTCATGTGGAAAAAGGGAGCCAATAGGGGAGAACAAGGGACTTGGGCAGAACTCATGTGATGTATAGTTTTTAGTAGTACAATACCCGAAGAGATGCCTGAAGGGTTTCCGAATCTGAAGAGCGCATGACGACGCTTGATTGTACTCTGCTTGTGTAACTTCTCTTTACATCAAGCTTCATAAAGGCGAAACAAGAAATTTCTGGCGTCCAAGACTCACGCTTAATTCAACTTTGTAATTCACAGATAATTCAACAGGAGTGGGCACCGAGGGGGTTTGAAAACTGGGTGCAGAAGCCTGGCGCCCATCTTGTGATGCCTTGGACTAGCACCAGGTTTTCGCATGGGCCTCACTGGGGCTTCTTCTGGTCCGTGGCTCAAGGCGCATGACAGCATTCATTTTGGGGTGTTTTGGGAGGACATTCCCTTTCTGCCCTTGGAATTCTGATGTAATGCACACTTAGCGAACAGCCAGCACGATGGTGTAAGAAATCATGAATAGGAAGAAATAACTTGAGACAAAAAAGTCTCTTCAGGCTGGTGTTAGAATAACTGGATAGGCGCTTAGAATTTGCTGATGTTCTTGGTTCCCTGTGGATGTTATAACATTCTGCACCATGGTGGTGACCTTGTTTCCAGACTAGCTGTCTGCTGTTTGTGTGCTAGAAAGGTTGTTGACTGTATCTTTGATAATCTACCCTAGGCCCACCCCTAAAAAGAGAGTAAAAGAGATCTCTAAAGAGCTTTTAACACAGACGGTGAAGGGAAGGGAAGAGCTGTTCGCGCACGCCAGCCGTCTGTCCGATCGGGACCAATACCAGCTGCTTGCCACGCTCGTATGTCTACAGTGTCTATCTTGATTGTGTGTTGTACTTAACTTAAACTTCTGCTCCTTAATAGAAAGCCTTACAACTCCTAAGACCCTTTGGGTAATCTGTGTGTGACTGTGATCCAAATCTTACAATGGTGTCAGAAGTGGGATCACAGAGTTGTGAGTTGTAAGGTTCCAGTTGTGGGGACCGGAGGGACTTGGTCGCACGTGATCATCGCTTAAGACTAAGTAGAATACTCCCTGAAAGAAGGGAGAGGGAGAGAGTGGGGTAACGGTAAAACCAGAGATACAATGGTATTGGCCTACCATCGAGAATATCCAGTAGACAGCCTGACAGAAAAAGCAGCGGACCTCCTAAAAATCTTAGAAGACGGTAACGGGGACTATGACTACATCCTTGACAAACTCTCTGAGGATGTTCAGAAAAACAAACTTAAAATAAAGAGAGGCCCAGACAGGTTAGCTTACGGGGCACACTTGTGCGCTGCCCAGTTAAATAGGGAGACTAAAAAGTTAAAAGGTTTAGTAAGCCAGATGTGGGAAGAAAGAAGCGAATGGCGAGAGAACCTTTCTGCCCTCCGCAACCAGTTGCACTGGGAGCAAATGATTCATGACAAAATGCAGTGCACACAAAAGAAACTAGATCAATACTCGAGCAAAATATTGAACTACAGGCAGAAAACACCAGATTGTGTGAGGAGTTAGAGGATGCAAGGGGAGCGTTATGGATTCAAACCGGCACCAAACCACTGCCTCCCCCGAAGCAGACCATGGCCCGTGCTTAGAAAAAATCCAACAGCTGCAGGCACAAATTGGCCAATAGCGGGCAGTGGTGGCTGCTGTCTCCAAAATCAAACCAAAAGATCCTGGCCTTTGCTGGGACAATATCGTTGGGAACCCTATTCCCTCGGCTCCATCTGTTCCCTCTGCTCCGCTCCCACCATACAAGGGTGGTCAGACAGGGGAGACGATACCAGTATGTGTGGTCACGCTAAGGCAGCACCTGAGCCCAAGCGCCAGGCTGACCGAGACCTGGAAGGCAAGGCAGCCTCCTCGACCACCACTAGTAGCGAGGCAGAAACCACTACACAACCACGCATTGGTCCCTTACTGCGGTTGAAGTGGGGGCGCTTAAAGCTAACCTGGGGGCGGTGGATATGGACACCAGCCACCTCGATTTCAGGCAGCGGTTGAGGATTTTTATAATCACCAACCCAGAACTAAAAGGCGATGACCTCAAACAGGTCCTCCTGGTGCATGTTCCTCAGGATTAAAACAAGAAATGGACTTGGACTTCCTGAGAGGGGGGCACAATAGATGAGACTGAGTTAGAACTGTGCTAAACACTAGGGGAGGAGGGCATTGATTTTCACCAGGTCCTACCTAACACCATACAGGGCTCTACTGAAAACCCGAAAGCCTTTACGCATAAACACTCCATGGCATCTTCCAGGAGCGGTGGAGAGAATTACTTCAACTACCCGGGCTTCAAAACTCTCTTTTTGAACGGCCTCCAACCGCTGGTCCATAACGCGCTGGCCGTTTATGTCTCTAAAGACACCGAGTGGGACCAAATACGCGCCAATGCCAGGACTGCTTGGGATCAGACCCATGCCAATATCTCTAGGACACCTGCCAAGGTTGCAGTAGCGGCCATTGAGGGCCCACTGCCTAACCAAAAGTCAGAACTATCTAGAACTCCAGGCAAAAGTGCTTCGGTGCGCTGCTATCTCTGCCACCATCTAGGTCATTATGCCCGTCAATACAACAATGGTCAAAACGCCCCCAGACAGGCAGGCCCCGACTCACTCAAATGATGACTAAAATGGATGGAGGCAGTATTTGGGGCTTTGACCATCGGCCAGGGAGCCTGACCAGTTGCCGCTGTGCATCAGCAACCTGAGCAAACGGTAGATGTTCCCCCTCCCCTATGACTCCTGCAGCTCTCAGGGAGAGATGACTTCCCCTCTCCAATACAATGGTGGTGGGAGACCGGTAGTCCACACTGTTGATTCTGGAGCCCGTCAACAATTAAAGTTAGACGACTTTGGCTCCTCCGCTACCATCATTCACGATCCCCACCCCGATCCTACAAAGGGCGTGCCCCAAGTTTTATTGGGCTTTGACAATTCAATCCAGACAACTATACAAGGATCCCTTCCCTTGGAGCGAAAGCAGGGTGTTGTTTGCAAAGGCACGTTCACGACCAGCTCCCCAGTTTGGTCAGCTAGAAAACCGGGTGACTATCGGATGACTATTGTCTATCGCAAACTCAACTCAGTCACCCCCGTGTATGCCCCGGTGGTTCAAGAGACACCCGCCCTACTCTCCCAGATTCCCAGTGGCAGTAATCAGTGCAAAATGAGATTCAGTAGAAAACATCAAAAATTGAAAATTGGCTTATGGGAAAAAGGATAAAATAATTATGATGGAATAAAGGAGAAAAGGGAAGATCATGTCTCTTTTCTGCTTTTCTATGGGTTTTTATTTGTTTTCAGTGTGAATTTTTATGTCTTTTTGCAAAGCATCTGTGAGTGTTTAGGAAGTTGCAGTGTTACTTTTGTCTGAAAGTCTGTCTTTAAAAGAAAGTGGGGGAGAAATTCGGTATCGCCCATTTTGAGGCGCGAATATCGGCCGGGTGCAAAGTTTAGCGCCCGGCGCAAATTATCGCCGTCGACCACAAAATTTGCCTCTCTCGCCCCTGGAGGTGATTGGAGCGCTAAATCAGGCGCTACACAACTCTCTTAAGGCGCTAAGCCCGAGGAGCGAGGCGCTACCTCAGAGGGCGGGCGCAGCGCAGGTGCTGTCAGTTGGCGATTGAACACAGACACACTGGCGCCGGTCAGTTCTTAAAGGGGAGGGTCGATCTTGCTCTGCAGCCATGCCCTGCTCACTGCAGCCTTGAATCTCGGCCTGGACAGACCTGTGGCAAAATCTTCCAGCCAAGGACCATGGAGAGGGCCAGGGAGCGAGCACAGCGCTTCAGCGAGCGTGCCTTGGAGGCTCTGGTTGGCGAGGTGGAGCACAGAAGATCTCTACTGTACCCAGAGGCCTTTGCCAAGCGAATACAGGAAAGCGTGGAGGGAGGTGGCTCACAGAGTGACCTCAAGCAGCATGGTGCCTAGGACCCCTGTGCAATGCAGGAAAAAGTTCAACGAACTCACTCGGGTCATCAGGGTGAGTGCCTTTTTTCAAAACCTCTTCATCCCTCCATCTCCACCTCACTTTATGGCCAGAGGGTCTTGAAAGCCCCAATGCCCAGCACTCATCCAACACCTATGGCCCTTTCATGAAACACACGCGCACATTCCACACTTTGCATTCAGTAAGGGCTATTCAACCATGGGAGGCATTTCAGGCAAGATCATGGCTGCATACAGTAAGGGCTATTCAACCATGGGAGGCATTTCAGGCAAGATCATGGCTGCATACAGTAAGGGCTATTCAACCATGGGAGGCATTTCAGGCAAGATCATGGCTGCATATTTGCTCAGACGCCGTCCTTTTTCTTGCAGGCCAAGCTGGCTCATAATAGGAGACAGCAGCAACAGACCGGTGGAGGGCAGCCTCACCTTCAAGCCCTCAGCGATCTTGAGCAGTGCGTCCACAGGATTGTGGCAAGCAGGGTGCTTGGTCCCGTCGCTACTGGAGACACCGACCCCGTTCTGACCAGCAATGGTAAGGTCATCAGCTTTTTGTCCTCTCTTCTTCCACTTGTCCCTCACAACAGCAGCCTTTGACACTTTCAATCCAAATCAGTACATCGCTGCACTCATGCCTCCCTTGCTGCCACCCTGTCCTCACGCTAAAGCCACTCTTGTGATGTGCCTCAATAATTCCGAGACTCGAAGGTAGCAGAACAAAACAAGGCTTTTATTAACTTAGAACGAAACACGTAAGCGAGAGAGATGTCATCCTTCTGGAGACCGGGGCTAGACTGAAGCTAGCTTACAAACGGGGCCAGGTATGGGCGGAGCCCTACACACAGCACAGTCCAGTATACAATACAGCACATTCCAGTACACAATACAATGAGGTCTGGGGGAAGGGAAATGACACTGAAACCGATCTCAGTCACAGGCAGTGATGAATGGAAATATTTCATCACATTCACCCCTTCTATAGATTTAGTCTGTTCGGGGGTTTGATAGTCCTCTGCGACCGACGTGGCTGTTGCGGTGCCGCGGGTGTCGGCTGGGTGTCCCCGGTAGCCTCCTGGGTCTCTGCCGGGGGTGCCGCCAGGGTTGTTGAAGGGGTAGTTGGTGGGGGTGCCGTTGGTCAGTGTTCTTCCGGGGGTGATGAAAGAGTAGTGGGTGGGTAAGAGTTGCTGTGATCGTCGTTGCCGCTATTGCCGTGGTTGTTGTCGATGCCGGCTGGGGCGACGTCTTTTATGGACACGGTGTCCTCCCTTCCGTCAGCGTGCCGGACATATGCGTATTGGGGGTTGGCGTGGAGTAGGTGTACTAGCTCCACGAGAGGGTCCGTCTTGTGGCCCCTCACATGCCTTCGCACGAGTACCGGACCTGGGGTGGAGAGCCATGACGGCATGGATACGCCTGAGGTGGATTTCCGGGGAAAGACAAACATTCGTTCATGAGGCGTGGTATTAGTGGCCGTACACAATAGCGACCGTATCGAATGGAGCACATCCGAGAGGACTTCCTGCCAGCGGGAGATAGGGAGGCCCTTTGTCCTTAGAGCTAGAGTGACTGCTTTCCATACTGTCCCGTTCTCTCGCTCCACTTGGCCGTTACCCCGGGGGTTGTAGCTGGTGGTACGGCTCGTGGCGATCCCCCTGGACAGCATGTACTGGCGTAGCTCTTCACTCATGAAGGACGCCCCCCTATCCGTATGGATGTAGCTCGGCATACCGAACAGGCAGAACAGGCTGTTGAGGCATTTAATGACCGTGGCGCTGGTCATGTCTGGGCAGGGGAAGGCGAATGGGAACCGGGAGTATTCGTCCACAATGTTCAGGAAGTAAACATTGCAGTCGACGGACGGGAGGGGGCCCTTGAAATCTAAGCTGAGCCGCTCAAAGGGCCGTGTAGCTTTGATTAAGTGGGCTCTATCTGGGCGGTAGAACCGAGGCTTGCACTCAGCGCAAGTGCGGCAGTTCCTGGTCAGGGACCGAACTTCCTCAATCGAGTAGGGTAAGTTACGGGACTTTATGAAGTGGAACAGCCGCGTGACCCCTGGGTGGCAGAGGTCGTTGTGGAGGGTCTGTAGCCGATCCCCGGTGGCGCTGGCACACATCACTCGTGAGAGGGCGTCAGGGGATTCGTTAAGGGCCCCTGGCCGGTAAATGATGTCGTACTCGAAGGTGGAGAGCTCGATCCGCCACCTAAGAATCTTATCATTTTTAATCTTCCCCCTCTGTTTATTATTGAACATAAACGCTACCGACCGCTGGTCGGTAAGTAGGGTGAAGCGTTTGCCGGCTAGGTAGTGGCGCCAGTGGCGCACTGCCTCCACGATGGCTTGGGCCTCCTTTTCCACGGAGGAGTGTCTGATCTCGGGCCCTTGGAGGGTCCTCGAGAAGAAAGCTACGGGCCGCCCCGCCTGGTTGAGGGTGGCCGCCAAGGCGAAGTCAGACGCATCACTTTGCACTTGAAATGGAGTGTTCTCGTCCACTGCCTGTAGCGTGGCCTGCTCAATATCCTGCTTAATGCTTTTGAAGGCGGCGTGGGCCTCAGCAGAGAGCGGGAAAGAGGATGCTTTCAAGAGGGGGCGGGCTTTGTCGGAGTAGTTGGGGACCCATTGGGAATAATAAGAAAATAACCCCAGGCACCTTTTCAGGGCTTTGGGAGTGTTGGGCAGGGGCAGCTCCCGTAGGGGGCGCAATCGGTCGGGGTCTGGTCCGATTTCCCCATTCTCCACCACGCTGCCTAGTATGCAGAGGCGCGTGGTGTTGAAAACGCACTTGTCCTCGTTGTAGGTGAGGTTGAGTTTTTGTGCGGTTTTCAGGAACCTCTCGAGGTTCGAGTCGTGATCCTGCTGGTTGTGACCGCAGATGGTGACGTTGTTGAGGTAGGGGAAGGTTGCCTGCAAGTGGTGGTCATCGACCATGCGGTCCATCTCCCTCTGGAAGACCGAGACCCCATTCGTCACCCCAAAGGGGACTCTGAGGAATTGGTAGAGGCGTCCGTTCGCCTCGAAGGCGGTGTACGGGCGGTCCTCTGGTCTGATAGGGAGCTGGTGGTACGCTGACTTGAGGTCGATGGTGGAGAACACCCGGTATTGGGCGATTTGGTTCACCATTTCTGATATGCGGGGTAGCGGGTAGGCGTCTAGTAGGGTGTACCTGTTGATCGTTTGACTATAGTCGATCACCATCCGTTTCTTCTCGCTACCCCTTACCACTACCACTTGGGCGCGCCACGGGCTGTTGCTGCGTTCAATAATGCGCTCTTTCAGGAGCCTGTCTACCTCGGTCACGATAAACCGCCTGTCCTCCCAGCTGTACCTCCTGCTTTTGGTCGCTATTGGCCGGCAGTTAGGGGTAAGGTTCGCGAATAGCGAAGGCGGCTTTACCTTCAGGGTAGCCAGACCGCACACTGTGAGGGGCGGCTGGGACCCACCGTACTTGAGCGTGATGCTTTGGTGGTTGCACTGGAAATCCAGGCCCAAGATCACGCTCGCACATAGGTTCTTCATGATTAATACTTTAAAATTATCATATACAGTTCCGTTAACGCACAATTGTACCGTGCAGTAACCCAGAATGGTCGATGTCTGGGTTTTGTCAGCCATAGAGATGGTGCCCTGAGTAGGGACCACCTTTAGGGAGAGTTGTTGTGCCAGTTCTGGGTGGATAAAGCTCTCCGTGCTTCCACTGTCAATTAAGCATTTAGCCCGGCACCCGTTTACCTCGATGTCCACCATTGATCTGGATAGCGGGTGCGGCCTGGTCTGGTCCACTGTGACCGATGCCACTGTAGGGCCCTGATCGATACAAGATGGCGTCCACGCTGTCTGCTCACAAGATGGCGGACCCCTCGAGGTCGGGCAAGATGGCATCCAAGATGGCCGCTCCCACGGCGCACACGCGGCGGTGGCGGGTTTTCCGGCGGTTGGTTTTCCGGCGGGGTTCCCTCTGCACACCTTCCCGAAGTGCCCCTTCTTACCGCACTTAAAGCAGGTGGTGCCTTTCGCCGGGCACAGGTTTCTGGTGTGCTTTGGCTGCCCGCAGAAGTAGCAGTTGGGTCCCTGACGCGTCGCGGCTGTCGTAGGGCTTCTGGGTGGAGAGCGGGGCCCAGCCGGTGTCGGGCTGTCGGGCGGGGAAGATGCCTTCCAAGATGGCGGCGCCCTCGGTGCACACGTGGCGGCGTGGACGGCGCGGGCTGAAGAGTAGGCATCCGAGTTTCTCTGGGCCACATCCAGGGATCGCGCGGTGTCCGCAGCCTGTTTCAGGTCCAACCCCGTTTTTTCTAGCAGTCTTTGCCGGATGTAAGTGGAGCTGAGGCCTGTGATGAAGGCATCGCGAACAAGCTCATCAGTGTACACTGCGGCTTTTACATCTCGGCACTTGCAGTCTTTGCCAAGCATTTTCAGGGTGCTTAGGAACTCCTCCACCGATTCCCCAGGTCGCTGTGCGCGGGTGGCGAGCAGGTGCCTAGCATACACCTCATTCATAGGCTGCTGGTAATGCGCCTTTAAGATGTCGCAGGTGGCCAGGTACGTCTCGGCGTCT
This sequence comes from Somniosus microcephalus, assembly GCF_052327205.1. NCBI lineage: Eukaryota > Metazoa > Chordata > Chondrichthyes > Squaliformes > Somniosidae > Somniosus > Somniosus microcephalus. The sequence goes on from NC_140989.1 coordinate 98,082,499, forward strand.
TGGATGAGGGGGTAAACCCGGTGGCTTACCCAATTCTGCAGAATTCCGAGTCTCATCCTTGCAGCGTCCGTAGCGTCTTTGACGGCTGCGGAATTGTCCAGGAAGAATTCCATACACTCAAACCAGTGTCCGAAGCGTGCTGATGCGTCCGGAGCATGTTGATCCAAATCCAAACGTTCGGGTTTCAGGAGTTGATCCATAGTGTTGAAAATAAGTTAATAAAATTGATGTGCCTCAATAATTCCGAGACTCGAAGGTAGCAGAACAAAACCAGGCTTTTATTAACTTAGAACGAAACACGTAAGCGAGAGAGATGTCGTCCTTCTGGAGACCGGGGCTAGACTGAAGCTAGCTTACAAACGGGGCCAGGTATGGGCGGAGCCCTACACACAGCACATTCCAGTATACAATACAGCACATTCCAGTACACAATACAATGAGGTCTGGGGGAAGGGAAATGACACTGAAACCGATCTCAGTCACAGGCAGTGATGAATGGAAATATTTCATCACATCTTGTACCTCTCTGCTTTCAGATGGTGATTCACCAGGTGAGGAGACGGGCCCTCAAGCTGCCAGTGAGAGTGAAGCTGAAGGCGAGGAGGAAGAGGAAGCCGGTCCATCAGCGCAACCCTCTGCCGAGGCAGCCCATGCCCATACTGGGGACACGACTTCCCTGGAGGGGAGCAGGGGGGAATGGTCTGATGAGAGTGAAGCTCTAGGACCCAGCGGGCTGCAGCAACGTGAGGGGGGTAGGGAATCTCGGGGCTCTCCCCGGACGGAGAGTATGGCCTCGAGTCCTGCTGCACTAAACGCAGACGAGGAGTGGGTCCTCGCTGAAATGAGTGCCCAGGTGGAGCAAAGGCACACTGAGCTCATGGCTGCAGTGGCAAGGATGCCCGAATCCATTGAATCACTAGCAAGGAGTGTGGAGCGCTTCGCTGGAGCACAGGCGGCTGCCACGCAAATGCTAAGTGCTGCAATGCAGTCAGTGGCTGGTCTCATGCAGACACAGATTGAGGTCACGCGAGCACTGACTGCTGCCACCCTCGCTGGATCGGGCAGATCTCCCCGGGGCTCTCACCGCGCCGCAGCAGGCCAGCAATCTGTGCTCCAGCAGATTGCTCCGCATGCTGAGGTGCTGCCCCGTCGGAGCGCCAGTGTGTCGGTCGAGCAGGGAGTTGCTGTCCTTGCTCAAGATGACAGCATTCCTGCTGCCAACACTGTCACTTCTCCACTGCAGCTGCCACCACCTGTAGGACAGACTGCTGCTGCCCATGCAGAGTTGGAGCAGTCAGCAGCCGGGCCCTCCAGGCCCAGAGCTGGTCCAGACCGTCCCTCAAGGGCATCTGCAGTCTCAGTTTCTGACACTCAGCAGCCTTCCCCCAGCCTTGCTGCAGCCACTGGGGTCCCATTACGGAGGAGCTGTAGGGTGGGAAGGGGGCCATTTTGCAAGAGAGGCAGATCACCCTCGAAGGGCAAAAAGTTGGAGGTGTCGCAAAATGTATTTCATTGTTTTATTGAAGGCCGAGGGTCGTGGTCAAATTTTTGTTACTGTTTTGGACATTGTCTCCAGGTTGTGAGAGCCAGTTATGTGAATGACTTTTTTTTTTGGTGTTTCTTTCTATTACTTTGTCATGCGGAAATGAGACACAGTTTGGGAAATAAAGAAGTGTCTGTATTCAAAACGTGCATGTTTGGTCTTTGCACTCATTGTTGCCTTGACCAGCTTAGGGGTTGCGGGATGGTTTCATTCAGGTTGTTTGAATGGCTGAAGCCATTCCCTCAGAGGGGGCCTAGAAATGACTTGCTATGAGCCTTTGATGGATGGCCCTTCCACTTTGTGCCTCCCTCCCGCCTTGGTGCTGCTGATGACCATCCTCCTCATCCTCCTCCTCCTCCTCCTCCTCCTCCTCTGCTGGTGCTCCAATGTCTGGTGGCATTGGCTGGGTCCTGAGGATTGCTAGGTTATGCAGCATGCAGCACACAACAACAAAGTGGGAGACTCGCTCAGGCAAGTACTGCAGGGCTCCTCCAGAATGGTCCAGGCAGTGGAACTGTTGCTTGAGCACGCCGATTGTGTGCTCAACGATGTTCCTGGTAGCTTGATGGCTCTCATTGTATCGTAGCTCAGCAGGGGTGCTGGGCGAACGGAGTGGGGTCATCAGCCAGGTGCACACAGGATACCCCTTGTCCCCAAGAAGCCAACCTCCTGGGTGAAACGGTGCCTCGAAAAGGTCTGCCACAGAAGTCTGGCGCAGGATGAAGGCATCGTACTGCTGCCTGGAAAGTGGGCATTGACAGCAAGTATCAGCTGTCTGTGGTCACAGACCAACTGGACGTTCAAGGAATGGAAGCCCTTTCGGTTGCGGAAATCCTTGGCATTCTCTTGTGGCGCCCGCAAAGCCACATGGGTGCAGTCAATGGCGCCCTGCACCATGGGGAAGCCTGCTATCATTGCAAAGCCCGTTGCGCATTCTTGCTGCTTGTCCGGGGTCATGGGGAAAGAGATGTACTCTCGTCTCCTTTTAAAGAGGGCATTTTTGACCTGACGGATGCAGCAATGCACCGTGAACTGGGAGATATTGGCGATGTTCCCAGTGGCGGATTGAAAGGAGCCGGTGGCATAAAAGTTGAGAGCCACTGTTATCTTCACTGCCACCGACAGAGACGTCCTGCTCCTCAGTTGAGGCTGCAGATCTGGTTGAAGCAGATGGCAGAGCTCAGTGACCACCTCCTTGCTGAATCGCAGCCTTCGCAAACACTGCTCCTCAGACATGTTAATGTATGAGAACTGTTGACGAAAAACCCTGGGAGGGTAAGGTCTCCTGTACCGATGCCTGTTGGCCCTCCTCTGTCTGGCCATGATTGCCACTCTCTCTCTGCATCTCTGTGCCCTCTGAATGTGATGGAGAAGGACGACGTTCCCATCCATTGGGCAATCAAAGTTGTGATGGTCAAAAAGCAAAGTACCTGCAAAGTTATGGTCAGAAGCCGAAACTACTTCAGACAGCGTTGACTCAATGCAGAAGTCTCTCTCTTTCTCTCTTTGTCTCTTTCCAAATCTCTCACTCTCTCAGAACGAGTGGTGCAAAAATGGCTACCACACAAAAGCCAGGAAGAGGCCCCCTTTAAATAGCACCCCCCCCAGCCCCACAGCGACTGGGAAGCGTTCCAGTCAACCTGTCGTTGGTTGCGCCAGGCGGAAAGGAGGGGGGCGCCACTGAATTTCCGGTCCGGGGCGCCCCGAGGGCGTTGCACTCTCGAATGACATCAAGATCTGCTTGTGCACGAGATCGGGCGGTATTGTTTAGCGCCGCCACAAAATGTCCGGTCAATTTCGCGAGAGGCGCAGATATCGCCGCGCCCGGGCGCTAGTTGGTTTGTGCTCCACTTAGCGCCCTCTTAAGGCGCTAACGGGTGGCGCTACCAACTGAATTTTTCCCCCAGTGACTGTTATGTTTGTTTTAGCTTTTATGTGCATAGAGCTAAAAGCCATTTAACCCTTTGTAGCCTTGTCTTGAATTTTGGAAGTTTTAAGCATTCGTAACAAGATATATGAGTTGACAGCACAAATAGATACAAATGCGTATGATCTGATCGCCATTACAGAGACGTGGTTGCAAGGTGACCAGGGCTGGGAACTGAATATTCCAGGGTATTTGACAATTCAGAAGGATAGACAGAAAGGAAAGGGAGGTGGGGTGGCTTTGTTAGTAAAGAATGGGATCAGTGCAGTGGTGAGAAGTGATATTGGCTCAGAAGATCAAGATGTAGAATCGGTTTGGGTGGAGATAAAATATAATAAGGGGAAAAAGTCTCTGGTGGTCGTAGTCTACAGGCCCCCAAACAGTATCAATACTGTTGGACAGAGTATAAATCAACAAATAATGGAGGCCTGTAATAAAGATACGGTAATAATCATGGGTGATTTTAATCTCCATATTGATTGGACAAATCAAATTGGCCATGGTAGCCTTGAGGAGGAGTTCATAGAGTGTATCCAGGATGGTTTCCTAGAACAGTATGTAACAGAACCAGCCAGTGAGCAGGCTATCTTGGATCTGGTACTGTGTAATGAGCGAGAATTAATAAATGATCTCATAGTAAAGGATCCTCTAGGAAAGAGTGATCATAGCATGCTTGAATTTAAAATTCAGTTGGAGGGTAAGAAAGTTGTATCGCAAACCAATGTCCTGATCTTAAACAAAGGCTATTACAATGGCATGAGGGCAGAACTGGCTAAAGTGGACTGGAAAAATAAATTAAAAGGTAAGACAGTTGAAATGCAATGGCGGACATTTAAGGAGATATTTCATAACTCTCATCAAAGATACATTCCAGTAAGAAAGAAAGATTTTAAGAGAAGGGAGCACCATCCGTGGCTAACTAAGGAAGTAAAGGATGGTATGAAATTGAAAACGAAGGCATATAATGTTGCCAAGATTGCTGGGAGGCCAGCGGATTGGGAATTTTTTTTTAAAACAGCAAAGGGTGACTAAAAAAATAATAAAGAGAGAGAAGATGAATTATGAGAGTAAACTGGTAAGAAATATTAAAACAGATAGTAAGAGCTTCTACAGGTATATAAAAAGGAAAAGAGTAGCTAAAGTAAACGTTGGTCCCTTAGAGGATGAGACTGGGGAATTAATAATGGGGAACGGGGAAATGGCAGAGACTCTGAACAAATATTTTGTATCTGTCTTCACGGTAGAAAACACTAACAACATCCCAATAATGGATAATCAAGGGGCCACAGGGAAGGGGGAACTAAAGATAATCACTATCACTAAGGAAAAAGTACTTGGTGAAATAATGGGACTAAGAGACGACAAGTCCCTGGACCAGATGGCCTGCATCCCAGGGTCTTAAAAGAAGTGGCTGCAGAGATAGTGGATGCTTTGGTTGCAATATACCAAAATTCCCTGGACTCAGGAGAGATCCCAGCAGATTGGAAAATTGTAAATGTAACACCCCTATTTAAGAAAGGAGGGAGACAGAAAGCAGGAAACTATAGACCAGTTAGCCTAACATCTGTCATTAAGGAAGCAGTAGCAGGGCATTTGGAAAATCATAAGGCAGTTAAGCAGAGTCAGCATGGTTTTATAAAAGGGAAATCATGTTTAACAAATTTGCTGGAGCTCTTTGCAGATGTAACGAGCAGGGTGGACAAAGGTGAGCCAGTGGGTGTGGTGTATTTGGATTCCCAGAAGGCACTCGATAAGGGGCCACATAAAAGGTTACTGCATTAGATAAGAGCTCACAGAGTTGGGGGCAATATATTAGCATGGATAGAGAATTGGCTAACTAACAGAATGCAGAGAGTCAGGATAAATGGGTCATTTTCCGGTTCGCAGGTGGTAACTAGTGGGGTGCCACAGGGATCGGTGCTGGGGCCTCAACTATTTACAATCTACATTAATGACTTGGATGAAGGGACCGAGTATAATGTAGCCAAGTTTGCAGATGATACAAAGGTGGGTGGGAAAGCAAGTTGTGCAGAGGACTCAAAGAATCTGCAAAGGGATATAGACAGGCTAAGTGAGTGAGCAAACATATGTCAGATGGAGTATAATGTGGGAAAGTGCGAGGTTATCCACTTTGGCAGGAAAAATAAAAAAGCAAATTATTATTTAAATGGAGAGAGGTTACAAAATGCTACAGTTCAGAGGGACCCGGGGGTGCATGAAACACAAAAAGTTAGCATGCAGGTACAGCAAGTAATCAAAAAGGCAAATGGAATGTTGGCCTTTATTGCAAGGGGGTTGGAATATAAAAGCAGGGAAGTCCTGCTACAACTGTACAGGGTATTGGTGAGACCACACCTTGAGTACTGCGTACAGTTTTGGTCTCCTTATTTAAGGAAGGATATACTTGCATTGGAGGCAGTTCAGAGACGATTCACTAGGTTAATTCCAGAGATGAGGGGGTTGACTTATGAAGAAAGGTTGAGCAGGTTGGGCCTATACTCATTGGAATTTAGAAGAATGAGAGGTGATCTTATTGAAACATATAAGATACTGAGGGGATGTTTCCCCTCGTGGGGAAATCTAGAACTCGGGGGCATAGTTTCAGAATAAAGGGTCGCCCTTTTAGAACTGAGATGAGGAGGAATTTCTTCTCTCAGAGGGTCATAAATCTGTGGAATTCTCTGCCCCAGAGACGTCGAGGCTGGGTCATTAAATACATTTAAGGTGGAGATAGATTTTTGCAAGATAAGCGAGTGAAGGGTTATGGGGAGCAGGCAGGGAAGTGGCTTTGAGCCCAAGATCAGCCATGATCTTATTGAATGGCAGAGCAGGCTCGAGGGGCCAAGTAGCCTATTCCTGCTTCTATTCCTTATGTTCTTATGAATGTGCAAATAAGATTGTGCACCCAGAATTGAAAAAATAACATTGAACTACAATTTAAGTTAAGCTGGTGTGGAAAAACTGAGAAAAACAAAAAAGTTTGTTTAACAAAAGTTTAAGTTTCAGTCTAAGATTTAACCTTGGAGTTGCGTTAGCTATCGTGGATTTTCCAAAGCAGTTTGATTTGTTTAAGTGTGAAAACTAATTTTTCTCCAGTTGTATTCAGTATTTTACAGTCATTTGAAAGGCAGCTGAAGAAAGAACAAAGAGAAATATTATGTAACTTATTGTGGGTTTTATTTGTTTTATTTTATCTGTTCTGTATCATGTTGAGTTAATAATAATAATTGGTCTGCCACCTTATAAACCTGCAAAGGAGTTAACCCTTTCCACTGGCAGCTTTTTTAAAAATTGGTTCACCAAACCACTTTGATCTATGTTTTCTATCTTTAATATTGTTTTGGACAGTAAAGTTCCTCCAAGGCTCATGAGTGAGATATGATTAATAATTAATGGGATGCCCCACTTAAGATGTAAGATTGAAACAGGAAAACTAAACTACCAAATGGGAATTTTCCTAACTTTCTAGTGAAAGTCAGGAAAGTGTAGTTAAGAATAGTAAATTGATAGCTTTCTCTTGGAGACATTTGTGTCCCTGCCTATAATGAACTTTTTAGGAAAACTGAACTTGATAGTCTGGCCATTACCAGAGACATCGGGACCATGCGGTGCAAGATGAGACAAGATCTCCAGACAATCTTTTGATAGGATCACCTGAAAGCCCGAGAATGGCTTGTATCGGATGGCGTGTGTGGCATGATATTGGAATACCGGTATGAGTGTGCAAATGTGATTTGTTACGTATGAAGCAATTACCATCTAGAATTGCACAGTGAATCTGCACTAAAGAACGGGTCTCAGACATGCTCAGTTACTTGACAACAGCATGACATGAAATGGTTAATGTGGCTCAGGGGAGTGAGACAACTTTTAAAGCATTGACACATACTCCATCGTTAAACTATTTAATTAATGAAATAATCAGAATAGAGTTAAACACACTGTTAGAGGGATTGAAATTGATGTTGAAGTGAAGAATTACATGGAATTTGGATTGGGACAATTGCAGCTAGGGAGAAATCATATTTAGCAAGAATTATCCACAAGATGGATACGAGTAAAAGAGATCTGGAGATCTTTTAAGTCCATGACTTGTTGATTAGATGTTAAACTGTAGTGTCGCTTAAAATGATTGTAAGGCTGATTTTAATTGTGACTGTAATAATTGTGTTTTGTAGGTAACAGAGCGTGAGAAATGCCAGTACGAATCCAGTATGAGGTGGTTTTGATGGTGCCTCCTGTGTCACTACTACCGCAACTACCATGCTTTACCGGTCTAACAGGACCTATCCAATTAATAGCCCCAGTTTCTGCTTCACACCACATCTACCCACAACCATCAACCAATACATTTTACTTAGCACAGGTACACTATTCCTTATCCGAAAGCCTTGGGACCAGCTGAGTTTCGGTTTTCGGAATTTTTCGGATTTCAGAAGGTATTATTCTAAGACTGGGATATTTGTATTTAATATAAATTTTAAAAGTTCAGGCTACCTCTTGCGACTGTTCCGTGTCTCATTCCCCTTCCTGCTTCTCTGGAAAGCCGGATATCGGCTGACTCCTACTAAGCTGGCCCGCAAATCAGGTCGGGGGTCGGGGGTCGGGTCGGGTCGGGTGCGGGGGGGAGAAAAGAATATCGGACGGGCCGCGGTTCAGGTTGGGGGGGTCGGGTCAGGTCGGGGGGGGGGAGAAAAGAATATCGGACGGGCCGCGGTTCGGGTCGGGGGTCGGGTCGGGTCGGGTGGGGGGGGGAGAAAAGAATATCAGACGGGCCGCGGTTTGGGTCGGGTTGGGTCGGGTCGGGGGGGGAGAAAAGAATATCGGGCGGGCCGCTGCAGCTATCGGACGGGCCGCTGTATTGTTGGGTTCACTCTCCCGGTACCTCCTTCACACTGCCCGGCTCGGCCTGCAATCTCCTACCCAGGAGGGAACTCTGTGACCCTCTGCCCTGCTCAGCATAAGTCATGCGCCACTCTGGTCATGTCGTGCGCACGACTTACGCTGAACGAAAAAACTTTCGGTTTTTAGAGGTTTTCGGTTTTCGGAAGTTCGGATAAAGGATAGTCTACCTGTATCAAAACCTATGCTCAAGTGAAACTGACAGTAAATGAGACACTTAAGTATGAGCTGCACAATTCAGGTTGTCTGAGGGTTTCAGTGAGCTCGTGATGTGACTGAACTCCTCCTTAAAGCATTTTTATGTTTTGGAGCAAGACAACTCAAGAATAGATATTGAAATTGATAGCATAGGGAACGATTCACATTGGTGGGGTATTGAGCTTAATATATCAGCACACCCTTAGGTTCGTATTATTTCACACGCTCTGGTAGTTCTCCAACTTGTAATGATAGTGTATTTGATATATGTAACCCATGTAGTAAGACTTTGACGCATAAGCCAATTGTGTACTCATGCCTATGACTAACCAGCACTAACAAATTAATTGAGCACACCGAGAGAGAAGATCTGAAGCAACGTAGAGGAGACCCCAGGTGGGGTAAGATCAGGAAAGATAGAAGAAACAGAGGATACCCCAGGTGGGGCAGAATTGGAACACAGGAACAGTGAACTGAACCTTTGTGAAGGGTTGGAGGTTGCTCCTCCCCCTGAAAAGAGTGGACTGTAAAGAAGGGGTAAATCTTCATTTCTGAGTCTCTCTACTAACTAACGCCCAAGTTGAGAAAGCAATAAGCAAATTAAGGGACTATGAGTGGTGGGAAGTAGCTTATAATGCCAGCCAACATCCCTGGGCATGAATGGTATCAACTGGCTGATAACTTAGATCTAGCTAGATTAGTCAAAAGAGGATTGTGAGAAGTCAATAAGGATATTTCCTTCTCAAGGTGGGGAGTCGTAAGAAATCATGAATAGGAAGAAATAACTTGAGACAAAAAAGTCTCTTCAGACTGGTGTTAGAATAACTGGATAGACGCTTAGAATTTGCTGATGTTCTTGGTTCCCTGTGGATGTTATAACATTCTGCACCATGGTGGTGGCCTTGTTTCCAGACTAGCTGTCTGCTGTTTGTGTGCTAGAAAGGTTGTTGACTGTATCTTTGATAATCTACCCAAGGCACACCCCTAAAAAGAGAGTAAAAGAGATCTCTAAAGAGCTTTTAACACAGACGGTGAAGGGAAGGGAAGAGCTGTTCGCGCACGCCAGCCGTCTGTCCGGCCGGGACCAATACCAGCTGCTTGCCACGCTCGTATGTCTACAGTATCTATCTTGATTGTGTGTTGTACTTAACTTAAACTGCTGCTCCTTAATAGAAAGCCTTACAACTCCTAAGACCTTTTGGGTAATCTGTGTATGACTGTGATCCAAATCTTACAATGGATCTTTAAACGTTGGAGCAAAGCACACTCATGCAGGTGCACAGCCACTAGAAGTGCCTTAAAAATTAACTGCCTGCTATGATTTATAAGAGTTCACTTTCATGAAAGCTTGCAGAAGACAGTTAAGAGGTAAGTGCACAGTAAACTTCATCAGGGTGTTAAATTTCTTCCATATCTGGAAGGATGACCTTATTGCAGACACTTCATTGACCTGCTCGGCCACCTTCTCCCAGAGCACCCTGATGCAGCTTACTGATGAGCGTGGCCCTCACAGCCAAAGACAGAACACCTCCTTGCCTTCGCCTCACTCAGCATGACCTGTAGGGGTCTCTCAGAAAAGGGAGCTGTCCCCCTAACTGCTGTCAATTGGAAGACTCCTGGCTCCTCTCAGCACAGCACAGATGAGAAAAGGCAGAATTCAAAAACTTACAGCCAACAGGAAGTGCAGATAACACTTTAAGGAGCTGACCCATCACGTTTATACCGCTGCTCTGGGAATCCCACTTTGCACTCCCAGCAAAGGATGCAAATAATGCTAGGAGTGCTCTAGCACAATATAAAGGAGAGGCAGTGGAAAACCTGCTGAAGTCCTCTGAGTGTGTAGAAAGCACCAAGTGTGCCAAGGCAAATGCGAAAGTTCCACCAATGAGCCCAGAGCGGAATTTCAGCTCAAGAATCCCTGCGCCAGGTCTCTTGTGACTCACCTGAGTAAGACTGCCAAGTTATTGCTGAATTGGTGTGCACTTTGTTGTAGGTGCATGCCTACAAAGAACTGGATTGAAATTTCCCAACCTGATTTAACGTAGGATACTTAAGAGTAAAAGAGAGGTAACTTTCATTCCATCAGTCTGTTGAATTTGAACCTAGATGTGAAAGGCCAATGTCTGATCCACTTTCAGCACCCAGCCCCCTAATTAACTTTAAAAAAATTATCAGTCATTCACTGTGAATTGTTGGGAAACAGAATTTACTCTACTTGTGAAAAGCTCTTATTTATTCACTTTTAATGGCATTTATAAGTGATCTTCCTTATTGATGGAATACATTCTTTAGTCCATATTGTTCTGTTCTCTAATTCTTGCAAGTGTTCATGAATTATTAGCTGAACAAATTAAGATTTTCCCAACTGAAGGATAATTGACTTCGGAAACTACTAAATTAGGCAAAGATCAGTATTACAGAAGAGGAGCTGCGAATATGATAGCAGAGTGACTGGTGTCTGATTCTGATAGCAGTGTGACTGGTGTCTGATTCTGATAGTTGTGTGACTGGTGTCTGATTCTGATAGTTGTGTGACTGGGGTCTGATTCTGATAGCAGTGTGACTGGTGTCTGATTCTGATACCAGTGTGACTGGTGTCTGATTCTGATAGCAGTGTGACTGGTGTCTGATTCTGATAGTTGTGTGACTGGTGTCTGATTCTGATAGTTGTGTGGCTGGGGTCTGATTCTGATAGTTGTGTGACTGGTGTCTGATTCTGATAGTTGTGTGACTGGGGTCTGATTCTGATAGCAGTGTGACTGGTGTCTGATTCTGATAGTTGTGTGACTGGGGTCTGATTCTGATAGTTGTGTGACTGGGGTCTGATTCTGATAGCAGTGTGACTGGTGTCTGATTCTGATAGTTGTGTGACTGGGGTCTGATTCTGATAGTTGTGTGACTGGTGTCTGATTCTGATAGCAGTGTGACTGGTGTCTGATTCTGATAGTTGTGTGACTGGTGTCTGATTCTGATAGCAGTGTGACTGGTGTCTGATTCTGATACCAGTGTGACTGGTGTCTGATTCTGATAGCAGTGTGACTGGGGTCTGATTCTGATAGCAGTGTGACTGGGGTCTGATTCTGATAGTTGTGTGACTGGGGTCTGATTCTGATAGCAGTGTGTCTGGTGTTTGATTCTGATAGCAGTGTGACTGGGGTCTGATTCTGATAGCAGTGTGACTGGGGTCTGATTCTGATAGTTGTGTGACTGGGGTCTGATTCTGATAGCAGTGTGTCTGGTGTCTCATTCTGATAGCAGTGTGACTGGTGTCTGATTCTGATAGCAGTGTGACTGGTGTCTGATTCTGATAGCAGTGTGACCGATGTCTGATTCTGATAGTTGTGTGACTGGTGTCTGATTCTGATAGCAGTGTGACTGGTGTCTGATTCTGATAGCAGTGTGACTGGTGTCTGATTCTGATAGTTGTGTGACTGGTGTCTGATTCTGATAGTTGTGTGACTGGTGTCTGATTCTGATAGCAGTGTGACTGGTGTCTGATTCTGATAGCAGTGTGACTGGTGTCTGATTCTGATAGTTGTGTGACTGGTGTCTGATTCTGATAGCAGTGTGACTGGTGTCTGATTCTGATAGTTGTGTGACTGGTGTCTGATTCTGATAGCAGTGTGACTGGTGACTGATTCTGATAGCAGTGTGACTGGTGTCTGATTCTGATAGTTGTGTGACTGGTGTCTGATTCTGATAGTTGTGTGACTGGTGTCTGATTCTGATAGCTGTGTGACTGGTGTCTGATTCTGATAGCAGTGTGACTGGTGTCTGATTCTGATAGCAGTGTGACTGGTGTCTGATTCTGATAGCAGTGTGACTGGTGTCTGATTCTGATAATTGTATGACTGGTGTCTGATTCTGATAGTTGTGTGACTGGTGTCTGATTCTGATAGCAGTGTGACTGGTGTCTGATTCTGATAGCAGTGTGACTGGTGTCTGATTCTGATAGTTGTAAGATTCGCAATTTTCAGCAAAATCACGCAAGAAAAACTGGATAAAATAAGACTGTTTATTGACCAAAGTAAGCTTGCACAGAAAAACCTTTGATAAAAGGGCATACAAAATGGCCGCCAGGCCCCGTGATCAGTTTCTGAACCATTTTATTTCTGTTACTGCAAGCCAGACAGGCTTGTGGATTGAAGACAGTGAGCCCGCGAAAGCCAGTATCTGGGAACCGAAACTCAGAGGAACAGCATACATATTCAATGGATTACAAGTACAGGATGGGGCCCATCTAGATATGGGCGGACAATGCAAAATCACTCATACCCATTTATTGTACAAAGGAAAAACCGTTTAGCAGCCATCAAGGAAAATCTCCGGACCGATCAATATGCGAACCGAGCCGCGGTGACAATGCAAAAGACATTAAAAGACATTATCAGCCAGGAAGGCCAGTTTAAGTTATCACCGGCTCCGTTACAAGACAAAGCGCCCCTGCAGAGATTTCTGCCCGCCAAAATTAATACAAAGACAGGACTATGATTTGGCGGGAGATAAGACTGTTCCAAAAGAGTATAACTATGGATCGAAAGTCCATATACGTTACTTCTTCAGCTTCTTCGGACGGGGCCAGGATCGGCGCCCCTTCCACTTCGGCAGTTGCAGAATCGATGAAAACGTTTTCGTCTTTTTAAAGACGGACGGTTTCGGTAAAAGGACAACGTGGTCGGTGTTCAGCCAAACAAGGCTCGGCCACGACGAGAAGACGACGAGGGTGGCCCGGGTGCTGGGGTCGGGAGATCATCGACGACCCAGGCCGACGGAGAAGAAACCCTCTGGAGAACCGACCAGGCCGGAGACAAAAGGACAGTCTGGGCCTGACACTTCCGTGTCTCAACATCCCATTGGGTTGTTGTTCTACTCCATGAAAAAAAATCCACGACAGGCTTAGTGGATCTCAACCTTGACGAGCGCTCATCGAGGCTGTGTCTACCCCATCGCCTCGAGAGAGAGAGAGAGAGAGAGAGAATATCAACTGCGCCAGAAGTTTCCAAATCCACGTGACAACGGAAAGCGGTGCCAAAAGGGCTGCGAACCCCCCCCCCTTCCTCACGATTTCGAGAGTGGTGAGCATGATCCTAGGTTCCCCAGGTCGAAACTTAGTTTAGGTATAGGGGAGGGAGTTAAGGGAAATCGTAATGTGTTTCCCCTTTTACGATGTGCCGTGTGTTCCCCATTTCCATAGAGTCAAGTTCATAAATTTGTGCATGATTGTAGTTGCTTTAATCTGTGCCTATGACATGTATTTTGTAATGCTTCAAACTGTTTAAAAATAAAAGCATCCATTTCGTGCTATTCAGCCTGGTCTATTGAGTCCTTTTCTCTGCACTACTGTTCTCTGCATCTAAGTCCAAGGTCTAGAACCGTAGGGGGAGTGGGTCGAACCACTCAAGGGTAATTCTTGCACGAAGCCTGGCAGGAGGCCAGAACGGGCAAGAGAGCAGGAAAAAACCCCCTACATAGTTGTGTGACTGGTGTCTGATTCTGATAGCAGTGTGACTGGTGTCTGATTCTGATAGCAGTGTGACTGGTGTCTGATTCTGTTGCAGTGTGACTGGTGTCTGATTCTGATAGCAGTGTGACTGGTGATTCTGATAGCAGTGTGACTGGTGTCTGATTCTGATAGTTGTGTGACTGGTGTCTGATTCTGATAGTTGTGTGACTGGTGTCTGATTCTGATAGCAGTGTGACTGGTGACTGTTTCTGATAGCAGTGTGACTGGTGTTTGATTCTGATATTTGTGTGACTGGTGTCTGATTCTGATAGCAGTGTGACTGGTGTCTGATTCTGATAGCAGTGTGACTGGGGTCTGATTCTGATAGTAGTGTGACTGGTGTCTGATTCTGATAGCAGTGTGACTGGTGTCTGATTCTGATAGTTGTGTGACTGGTGTCTGATTCAGATAGAAGTGTGACTGGTGTCTGATTCTGATAGTTGTGTGACTGGTGTCTGATTCTGATAGTTGTGTGACTGGTGTCTGATTCTGATAGCAGTGTGACTGGTGTCTGATTCTGATAGCAGTGTGACTGGGGTCTGATTCTGATAGTTGTGTGACTGGTGTCTGATTCAGATAGAAGTGTGACTGGTGTCTGATTCTGATAGTTGTGTGACTGGTGTCTGATTCTGATAGTTGTGTGACTGGGGTCTGATTCTGATAGCAGTGTGACTGGTGTCTGATTCTGATAGCAGTGTGACTGGTGTCTGATTCTGATAGTTGTGTGACTCGTGTCTGATTCTGATAGCAGTGTGACTGGTGTCTGATTCTGACAGCAGTGTGACTGGTGACTGTTTCTGATAGCAGTGTGACTGGTGTCTGATTCTGATATTTGTGTGACTGGTGTCTGATTCTGATAGCAGTGTGACTGGTGTCTGATTCTGATAGCAGTGTGACTGGGGTCTGATTCTGATAGCAGTGTGACTGGTGTCTGATTCTGATAGCAGTGTGACTGGTGTCTGATTCTGATAGTTGTGTGACTGGTGTCTGATTCGGATAGAAGTGTGACTGGTGTCTGATTCTGATAGTTGTGTGACTGGTGTCTGATTCTGATAGTTGTGTGACTGGTGTCTGATTCTGATAGCAGTGTGACTGGTGTCTGATTCTGATAGCAGTGTGACTGGGGTCTGATTCTGATAGCAGTGTGACTGGTGTCTGATTCTGATAGTTGTGTGACTGGTGTCTGATTCTGATAGCAGTGTGACTGGTGTCTGATTCTGATAGCAGTGTGACTGGGGTCTGATTCTGATAGCAGTGTGACTGGTGTCTGATTCTGATAGCAGTGTGACTGGTGTCTGATTCTGATAGTTGTGTGACTGGTGTCTGATTCGGATAGAAGTGTGACTGGTGTCTGATTCTGATAGTTGTGTGACTGGTGTCTGATTCTGATAGTTGTGTGACTGGGGTCTGATTCTGATAGCAGTGTGACTGGTGTCTGATTCTGATAGTTGTGTGACTGGTGTCTGATTCTGATAGTTGTGTGACTGGTGTCTGATTCTGATAGCAGTGTGACTGGTGTCTGATTCTGATAGCAGTGTGACTGGTGTCTGATTCTGATAGTTGTGTGACTGGTGTCTGATTCTGATAGCAGTGTGACTGGTGTCTGATTCTGATAGTTGTGTGACTGGTGTCTGATTCTGATAGCAGTGTGACTGGTGACTGATTCTGATAGCAGTGTGACTGGTGTCTGATTCTGATAGTTGTGTGACTGGTGTCTGATTCTGATAGTTGTGTGACTGGTGTCTGATTCTGATAGCTGTGTGACTGGTGTCTGATTCTGATAGCAGTGTGACTGGTGTCTGATTCTGATAGCAGTGTGACTGGTGTCTGATTCTGATAGCAGTGTGACTGGTGTCTGATTCTGATAATTGTATGACTGGTGTCTGATTCTGATAGTTGTGTGACTGGTGTCTGATTCTGATAGCAGTGTGACTGGTGTCTGATTCTGATAGCAGTGTGACTGGTGTCTGATTCTGATAGTTGTAAGATTCGCAATTTTCAGCAAAATCACGCAAGAAAAACTGGATAAAATAAGACTGTTTATTGACCAAAGTAAGCTTGCACAGAAAAACCTTTGATAAAAGGGCATACAAAATGGCCGCCAGGCCCCGTGATCAGTTTCTGAACCATTTTATTTCTGTTACTGCAAGCCAGACAGGCTTGTGGATTGAAGACAGTGAGCCCGCGAAAGCCAGTATCTGGGAACCGAAACTCAGAGGAACAGCATACATATTCAATGGATTACAAGTACAGGATGGGGCCCATCTAGATATGGGCGGACAATGCAAAATCACTCATACCCATTTATTGTACAAAGGAAAAACCGTTTAGCAGCCATCAAGGAAAATCTCCGGACCGATCAATATGCGAACCGAGCCGCGGTGACAATGCAAAAGACATTAAAAGACATTATCAGCCAGGAAGGCCAGTTTAAGTTATCACCGGCTCCGTTACAAGACAAAGCGCCCCTGCAGAGATTTCTGCCCGCCAAAATTAATACAAAGACAGGACTATGATTTGGCGGGAGATAAGACTGTTCCAAAAGAGTATAACTATGGATCGAAAGTCCATATACGTTACTTCTTCAGCTTCTTCGGACGGGGCCAGGATCGGCGCCCCTTCCACTTCGGCAGTTGCAGAATCGATGAAAACGTTTTCGTCTTTTTAAAGACGGACGGTTTCGGTAAAAGGACAACGTGGTCGGTGTTCAGCCAAACAAGGCTCGGCCACGACGAGAAGACGACGAGGGTGGCCCGGGTGCTGGGGTCGGGAGATCATCGACGACCCAGGCCGACGGAGAAGAAACCCTCTGGAGAACCGACCAGGCCGGAGACAAAAGGACAGTCTGGGCCTGACACTTCCGTGTCTCAACATCCCATTGGGTTGTTGTTCTACTCCATGAAAAAAAATCCACGACAGGCTTAGTGGATCTCAACCTTGACGAGCGCTCATCGAGGCTGTGTCTACCCCATCGCCTCGAGAGAGAGAGAGAGAGAGAGAGAGAATATCAACTGCGCCAGAAGTTTCCAAATCCACGTGACAACGGAAAGCGGTGCCAAAAGGGCTGCAAACCCCCCCCCCTTCCTCACGATTTCGAGAGTGGTGAGCATGATCCTAGGTTCCCCAGGTCGAAACTTAGTTTAGGTATAGGGGAGGGAGTTAAGGGAAATCGTAATGTGTTTCCCCTTTTACGATGTGCCGTGTGTTCCCCATTTCCATAGAGTCAAGTTCATAAATTTGTGCATGATTGTAGTTGCTTTAATCTGTGCCTATGACATGTATTTTGTAATGCTTCAAACTGTTTAAAAATAAAAGCATCCATTTCGTGCTATTCAGCCTGGTCTATTGAGTCCTTTTCTCTGCACTACTGTTCTCTGCATCTAAGTCCAAGGTCTAGAACCGTAGGGGGAGTGGGTCGAACCACTCAAGGGTAATTCTTGCACGAAGCCTGGCAGGAGGCCAGAACGGGCAAGAGAGCAGGAAAAAACCCCCTACATAGTTGTGTGACTGGTGTCTGATTCTGATAGCAGTGTGACTGGTGTCTGATTCTGATAGCAGTGTGACTGGTGTCTGATTCTGTTGCAGTGTGACTGGTGTCTGATTCTGATAGCAGTGTGACTGGTGATTCTGATAGCAGTGTGACTGGTGTCTGATTCTGATAGTTGTGTGACTGGTGTCTGATTCTGATAGTTGTGTGACTGGTGTCTGATTCTGATAGCAGTGTGACTGGTGACTGTTTCTGATAGCAGTGTGACTGGTGTTTGATTCTGATATTTGTGTGACTGGTGTCTGATTCTGATAGCAGTGTGACTGGTGTCTGATTCTGATAGCAGTGTGACTGGGGTCTGATTCTAATAGTAGTGTGACTGGTGTCTGATTCTGATAGCAGTCTGACTGGTGTCTGATTCTGATAGTTGTGTGACTGGTGTCTGATTCAGATAGAAGTGTGACTGGTGTCTGATTCTGATAGTTGTGTGACTGGTGTCTGATTCTGATAGTTGTGTGACTGGTGTCTGATTCTGATAGCAGTGTGACTGGTGTCTGATTCTGATAGCAGTGTGACTGGGGTCTGATTCTGATAGTTGTGTGACTGGTGTCTGATTCAGATAGAAGTGTGACTGGTGTCTGATTCTGATAGTTGTGTGACTGGTGTCTGATTCTGATAGTTGTGTGACTGGGGTCTGATTCTGATAGCAGTGTGACTGGTGTCTGATTCTGATAGCAGTGTGACTGGTGTCTGATTCTGATAGTTGTGTGACTCGTGTCTGATTCTGATAGCAGTGTGACTGGTGTCTGATTCTGACAGCAGTGTGACTGGTGACTGTTTCTGATAGCAGTGTGACTGGTGTCTGATTCTGATATTTGTGTGACTGGTGTCTGATTCTGATAGCAGTGTGACTGGTGTCTGATTCTGATAGCAGTGTGACTGGGGTCTGATTCTGATAGCAGTGTGACTGGTGTCTGATTCTGATAGCAGTGTGACTGGTGTCTGATTCTGATAGTTGTGTGACTGGTGTCTGATTCGGATAGAAGTGTGACTGGTGTCTGATTCTGATAGTTGTGTGACTGGTGTCTGATTCTGATAGTTGTGTGACTGGTGTCTGATTCTGATAGCAGTGTGACTGGTGTCTGATTCTGATAGCAGTGTGACTGGGGTCTGATTCTGATAGCAGTGTGACTGGTGTCTGATTCTGATAGTTGTGTGACTGGTGTCTGATTCTGATAGCAGTGTGACTGGTGTCTGATTCTGATAGCAGTGTGACTGGTGTCTGATTCTGATAGCAGTGTGACTGGTGTCTGATTCTGATAGCAGTGTGACTGGTGTCTGATTCTGATAGTTGTGTGACTGGTGTCTGATTCGGATAGAAGTGTGACTGGTGTCTGATTCTGATAGTTGTGTGACTGGTGTCTGATTCTGATAGTTGTGTGACTGGGGTCTGATTCTGATAGCAGTGTGACTGGTGTCTGATTCTGATAGTTGTGTGACTGGTGTCTGATTCTGATAGCAGTGTGACTGGTGTCTGATTCTGATAGTTGTGTGACTGGTGTCTGATTCTGATAGCAGTGTGACTGGTGTCTGATTCTGATAGTTGTGTGACTGGTGTCTGATTCTGATAGCAGTGTGACTGGTGTCTGTTTCTGATAGTTGTGTGACTGGGGTCTGATTCTGATAGCAGTGTGACTGGTGTCTGATTCTGATAGTTGTGTGACTGGTGTCTGATTCTGATAGCAGTGTGACTGGTGTCTGATTCTGATAGCAGTGTGACTGTTGTCTGATTCTGACAGCAGTGTGACTGGTGTCTGATTCTGATAGTTGTGTGACTGGTGTCTGATTTTGATAGCAGTGTGACTGGTGTCTGATTCTGATAGCAGTGTGACTGGTGTCTGATTCTGATAGCAGTGTGACTGGTGTCTGATTCTGATAGCAGTGTGACTGGTGTCTGATTCTGATAGTTGTGTGACTGGTGTCTGATTCGGATAGAAGTGTGACTGGTGTCTGATTCTGATAGTTGTGTGACTGGTGTCTGATTCTGATAGCAGTGTGACTGGTGTCTGATTCTGATAGTTGTGTGACTGGTGTCTGATTTTGATAGCAGTGTGACTGGTGTCTGATTCTGATAGCAGTGTGACTGGGGTCTGATTCTGATAGCAGTGTGACTGGTGTCTGATTCTGATAGCAGTGTGACTGGTGTCTGATTCTGATAGTTGTGTGACTGGTGTCTGATTCGGATAGAAGTGTGACTGGTGTCTGATTCTGATAGTTGTGTGACTGGTGTCTGATTCTGATAGTTGTGTGACTGGTGTCTGATTCTGATAGCAGTGTGACTGGTGTCTGATTCTGATAGCAGTGTGACTGGGGTCTGATTCTGATAGCAGTGTGACTGGTGTCTGATTCTGATAGTTGTGTGACTGGTGTCTGATTCTGATAGCAGTGTGACTGGTGTCTGATTCTGATAGCAGTGTGACTGGGGTCTGATTCTGATAGCAGTGTGACTGGTGTCTGATTCTGATAGCAGTGTGACTGGTGTCTGATTCTGATAGTTGTGTGACTGGTGTCTGATTCTGATAGTTGTGTGACTGGTGTCTGATTCTGATAGCAGTGTGACTGGTGTCTGATTCTGATAGCAGTGTGACTGGGGTCTGATTCTGATAGCAGTGTGACTGGGGTCTGATTCTGATAGCAGTGTGACTGGTGTCTGATTCTGATAGCAGTGTGACTGGGGTCTGATTCTGATAGCAGTGTGACTGGGGTCTGATTCTGATAGCAGTGTGACTGGTGTCTGATTCTGATAGCAGTGTGACTGGGGTCTGATTCTGATAGCAGTGTGACTGGGGTCTGATTCTGATACCAGTGTGACTGGTGTCTGATTCTGATAGCAGTGTGACTGGTGTCTGATTCTGATAGTTGTGTGACTGGTGTCTGATTCTGATAGTTGTGTGGCTGGGGTCTGATTCTGATAGTTGTGTGACTGGTGTCTGATTCTGATAGTTGTGTGACTGGGGTCTGATTCTGATAGCAGTGTGACTGGTGTCTGATTCTGATAGTTGTGTGACTGGGGTCTGATTCTGATAGTTGTGTGACTGGGGTCTGATTCTGATAGCAGTGTGACTGGTGTCTGATTCTGATAGTTGTGTGACTGGGGTCTGATTCTGATAGTTGTGTGACTGGTGTCTGATTCTGATAGCAGTGTGACTGGTGTCTGATTCTGATAGTTGTGTGACTGGTGTCTGATTCTGATAGCAGTGTGACTGGTGTCTGATTCTGATACCAGTGTGACTGGTGTCTGATTCTGATAGCAGTGTGACTGGGGTCTGATTCTGATAGCAGTGTGACTGGGGTCTGATTCTGATAGCAGTGTGACTGGTGTCTGATTCTGATAGCAGTGTGACTGGGGTCTGATTCTGATAGCAGTGTGACTGGGGTCTGATTCTGATACCAGTGTGACTGGTGTCTGATTCTGATAGCAGTGTGACTGGTGTCTGATTCTGATAGTTGTGTGACTGGTGTCTGATTCTGATAGTTGTGTGGCTGGGGTCTGATTCTGATAGTTGTGTGACTGGTGTCTGATTCTGATAGTTGTGTGACTGGGGTCTGATTCTGATAGCAGTGTGACTGGTGTCTGATTCTGATAGTTGTGTGACTGGGGTCTGATTCTGATAGTTGTGTGACTGGGGTCTGATTCTGATAGCAGTGTGACTGGTGTCTGATTCTGATAGTTGTGTGACTGGGGTCTGATTCTGATAGTTGTGTGACTGGTGTCTGATTCTGATAGCAGTGTGACTGGTGTCTGATTCTGATAGTTGTGTGACTGGTGTCTGATTCTGATAGCAGTGTGACTGGTGTCTGATTCTGATACCAGTGTGACTGGTGTCTGATTCTGATAGCAGTGTGACTGGGGTCTGATTCTGATAGCAGTGTGACTGGGGTCTGATTCTGATAGTTGTGTGACTGGGGTCTGATTCTGATAGCAGTGTGTCTGGTGTTTGATTCTGATAGCAGTGTGACTGGGGTCTGATTCTGATAGCAGTGTGACTGGGGTCTGATTCTGATAGTTGTGTGACTGGGGTCTGATTCTGATAGCAGTGTGTCTGGTGTCTCATTCTGATAGCAGTGTGACTGGTGTCTGATTCTGATAGCAGTGTGACTGGTGTCTGATTCTGATAGCAGTGTGACCGATGTCTGATTCTGATAGTTGTGTGACTGGTGTCTGATTCTGATAGCAGTGTGACTGGTGTCTGATTCTGATAGCAGTGTGACTGGTGTCTGATTCTGATAGTTGTGTGACTGGTGTCTGATTCTGATAGTTGTGTGACTGGTGTCTGATTCTGATAGCAGTGTGACTGGTGTCTGATTCTGATAGCAGTGTGACTGGTGTCTGATTCTGATAGTTGTGTGACTGGTGTCTGATTCTGATAGCAGTGTGACTGGTGTCTGATTCTGATAGTTGTGTGACTGGTGTCTGATTCTGATAGCAGTGTGACTGGTGACTGATTCTGATAGCAGTGTGACTGGTGTCTGATTCTGATAGTTGTGTGACTGGTGTCTGATTCTGATAGTTGTGTGACTGGTGTCTGATTCTGATAGCTGTGTGACTGGTGTCTGATTCTGATAGCAGTGTGACTGGTGTCTGATTCTGATAGCAGTGTGACTGGTGTCTGATTCTGATAGCAGTGTGACTGGTGTCTGATTCTGATAATTGTATGACTGGTGTCTGATTCTGATAGTTGTGTGACTGGTGTCTGATTCTGATAGCAGTGTGACTGGTGTCTGATTCTGATAGCAGTGTGACTGGTGTCTGATTCTGATAGTTGTAAGATTCGCAATTTTCAGCAAAATCACGCAAGAAAAACTGGATAAAATAAGACTGTTTATTGACCAAAGTAAGCTTGCACAGAAAAACCTTTGATAAAAGGGCATACAAAATGGCCGCCAGGCCCCGTGATCAGTTTCTGAACCATTTTATTTCTGTTACTGCAAGCCAGACAGGCTTGTGGATTGAAGACAGTGAGCCCGCGAAAGCCAGTATCTGGGAACCGAAACTCAGAGGAACAGCATACATATTCAATGGATTACAAGTACAGGATGGGGCCCATCTAGATATGGGCGGACAATGCAAAATCACTCATACCCATTTATTGTACAAAGGAAAAACCGTTTAGCAGCCATCAAGGAAAATCTCCGGACCGATCAATATGCGAACCGAGCCGCGGTGACAATGCAAAAGACATTAAAAGACATTATCAGCCAGGAAGGCCAGTTTAAGTTATCACCGGCTCCGTTACAAGACAAAGCGCCCCTGCAGAGATTTCTGCCCGCCAAAATTAATACAAAGACAGGACTATGATTTGGCGGGAGATAAGACTGTTCCAAAAGAGTATAACTATGGATCGAAAGTCCATATACGTTACTTCTTCAGCTTCTTCGGACGGGGCCAGGATCGGCGCCCCTTCCACTTCGGCAGTTGCAGAATCGATGAAAACGTTTTCGTCTTTTTAAAGACGGACGGTTTCGGTAAAAGGACAACGTGGTCGGTGTTCAGCCAAACAAGGCTCGGCCACGACGAGAAGACGACGAGGGTGGCCCGGGTGCTGGGGTCGGGAGATCATCGACGACCCAGGCCGACGGAGAAGAAACCCTCTGGAGAACCGACCAGGCCGGAGACAAAAGGACAGTCTGGGCCTGACACTTCCGTGTCTCAACATCCCATTGGGTTGTTGTTCTACTCCATGAAAAAAAATCCACGACAGGCTTAGTGGATCTCAACCTTGACGAGCGCTCATCGAGGCTGTGTCTACCCCATCGCCTCGAGAGAGAGAGAGAGAGAGAGAGAATATCAACTGCGCCAGAAGTTTCCAAATCCACGTGACAACGGAAAGCGGTGCCAAAAGGGCTGCGAACCCCCCCCCCTTCCTCACGATTTCGAGAGTGGTGAGCATGATCCTAGGTTCCCCAGGTCGAAACTTAGTTTAGGTATAGGGGAGGGAGTTAAGGGAAATCGTAATGTGTTTCCCCTTTTACGATGTGCCGTGTGTTCCCCATTTCCATAGAGTCAAGTTCATAAATTTGTGCATGATTGTAGTTGCTTTAATCTGTGCCTATGACATGTATTTTGTAATGCTTCAAACTGTTTAAAAATAAAAGCATCCATTTCGTGCTATTCAGCCTGGTCTATTGAGTCCTTTTCTCTGCACTACTGTTCTCTGCATCTAAGTCCAAGGTCTAGAACCGTAGGGGGAGTGGGTCGAACCACTCAAGGGTAATTCTTGCACGAAGCCTGGCAGGAGGCCAGAACGGGCAAGAGAGCAGGAAAAAACCCCCTACATAGTTGTGTGACTGGTGTCTGATTCTGATAGCAGTGTGACTGGTGTCTGATTCTGATAGCAGTGTGACTGGTGTCTGATTCTGTTGCAGTGTGACTGGTGTCTGATTCTGATAGCAGTGTGACTGGTGATTCTGATAGCAGTGTGACTGGTGTCTGATTCTGATAGTTGTGTGACTGGTGTCTGATTCTGATAGTTGTGTGACTGGTGTCTGATTCTGATAGCAGTGTGACTGGTGACTGTTTCTGATAGCAGTGTGACTGGTGTTTGATTCTGATATTTGTGTGACTGGTGTCTGATTCTGATAGCAGTGTGACTGGTGTCTGATTCTGATAGCAGTGTGACTGGGGTCTGATTCTGATAGTAGTGTGACTGGTGTCTGATTCTGATAGCAGTGTGACTGGTGTCTGATTCTGATAGTTGTGTGACTGGTGTCTGATTCAGATAGAAGTGTGACTGGTGTCTGATTCTGATAGTTGTGTGACTGGTGTCTGATTCTGATAGTTGTGTGACTGGTGTCTGATTCTGATAGCAGTGTGACTGGTGTCTGATTCTGATAGCAGTGTGACTGGGGTCTGATTCTGATAGTTGTGTGACTGGTGTCTGATTCAGATAGAAGTGTGACTGGTGTCTGATTCTGATAGTTGTGTGACTGGTGTCTGATTCTGATAGTTGTGTGACTGGGGTCTGATTCTGATAGCAGTGTGACTGGTGTCTGATTCTGATAGCAGTGTGACTGGTGTCTGATTCTGATAGTTGTGTGACTGGTGTCTGATTCAGATAGAAGTGTGACTGGTGTCTGATTCTGATAGTTGTGTGACTGGTGTCTGATTCTGATAGTTGTGTGACTGGTGTCTGATTCTGATAGCAGTGTGACTGGGGTCTGATTCTGATAGCAGTGTGACTGGGGTCTGATTCTGATAGCAGTGTGACTGGTGTCTGATTCTGATAGCAGTGTGACTGGGGTCTGATTCTGATAGCAGTGTGACTGGGGTCTGATTCTGATACCAGTGTGACTGGTGTCTGATTCTGATAGCAGTGTGACTGGTGTCTGATTCTGATAGTTGTGTGACTGGTGTCTGATTCTGATAGTTGTGTGGCTGGGGTCTGATTCTGATAGTTGTGTGACTGGTGTCTGATTCTGATAGTTGTGTGACTGGGGTCTGATTCTGATAGCAGTGTGACTGGTGTCTGATTCTGATAGTTGTGTGACTGGGGTCTGATTCTGATAGTTGTGTGACTGGGGTCTGATTCTGATAGCAGTGTGACTGGTGTCTGATTCTGATAGTTGTGTGACTGGGGTCTGATTCTGATAGTTGTGTGACTGGTGTCTGATTCTGATAGCAGTGTGACTGGTGTCTGATTCTGATAGTTGTGTGACTGGTGTCTGATTCTGATAGCAGTGTGACTGGTGTCTGATTCTGATACCAGTGTGACTGGTGTCTGATTCTGATAGCAGTGTGACTGGGGTCTGATTCTGATAGCAGTGTGACTGGGGTCTGATTCTGATAGTTGTGTGACTGGGGTCTGATTCTGATAGCAGTGTGTCTGGTGTTTGATTCTGATAGCAGTGTGACTGGGGTCTGATTCTGATAGCAGTGTGACTGGGGTCTGATTCTGATAGTTGTGTGACTGGGGTCTGATTCTGATAGCAGTGTGTCTGGTGTCTCATTCTGATAGCAGTGTGACTGGTGTCTGATTCTGATAGCAGTGTGACTGGTGTCTGATTCTGATAGCAGTGTGACCGATGTCTGATTCTGATAGTTGTGTGACTGGTGTCTGATTCTGATAGCAGTGTGACTGGTGTCTGATTCTGATAGCAGTGTGACTGGTGTCTGATTCTGATAGTTGTGTGACTGGTGTCTGATTCTGATAGTTGTGTGACTGGTGTCTGATTCTGATAGCAGTGTGACTGGTGTCTGATTCTGATAGCAGTGTGACTGGTGTCTGATTCTGATAGTTGTGTGACTGGTGTCTGATTCTGATAGCAGTGTGACTGGTGTCTGATTCTGATAGTTGTGTGACTGGTGTCTGATTCTGATAGCAGTGTGACTGGTGACTGATTCTGATAGCAGTGTGACTGGTGTCTGATTCTGATAGTTGTGTGACTGGTGTCTGATTCTGATAGTTGTGTGACTGGTGTCTGATTCTGATAGCTGTGTGACTGGTGTCTGATTCTGATAGCAGTGTGACTGGTGTCTGATTCTGATAGCAGTGTGACTGGTGTCTGATTCTGATAGCAGTGTGACTGGTGTCTGATTCTGATAGTTGTAAGATTCGCAATTTTCAGCAAAATCACGCAAGAAAAACTGGATAAAATAAGACTGTTTATTGACCAAAGTAAGCTTGCACAGAAAAACCTTTGATAAAAGGGCATACAAAATGGCCGCCAGGCCCCGTGATCAGTTTCTGAACCATTTTATTTCTGTTACTGCAAGCCAGACAGGCTTGTGGATTGAAGACAGTGAGCCCGCGAAAGCCAGTATCTGGGAACCGAAACTCAGAGGAACAGCATACATATTCAATGGATTACAAGTACAGGATGGGGCCCATCTAGATATGGGCGGACAATGCAAAATCACTCATACCCATTTATTGTACAAAGGAAAAACCGTTTAGCAGCCATCAAGGAAAATCTCCGGACCGATCAATATGCGAACCGAGCCGCGGTGACAATGCAAAAGACATTAAAAGACATTATCAGCCAGGAAGGCCAGTTTAAGTTATCACCGGCTCCGTTACAAGACAAAGCGCCCCTGCAGAGATTTCTGCCCGCCAAAATTAATACAAAGACAGGACTATGATTTGGCGGGAGATAAGACTGTTCCAAAAGAGTATAACTATGGATCGAAAGTCCATATACGTTACTTCTTCAGCTTCTTCGGACGGGGCCAGGATCGGCGCCCCTTCCACTTCGGCAGTTGCAGAATCGATGAAAACGTTTTCGTCTTTTTAAAGACGGACGGTTTCGGTAAAAGGACAACGTGGTCGGTGTTCAGCCAAACAAGGCTCGGCCACGACGAGAAGACGACGAGGGTGGCCCGGGTGCTGGGGTCGGGAGATCATCGACGACCCAGGCCGACGGAGAAGAAACCCTCTGGAGAACCGACCAGGCCGGAGACAAAAGGACAGTCTGGGCCTGACACTTCCGTGTCTCAACATCCCATTGGGTTGTTGTTCTACTCCATGAAAAAAAATCCACGACAGGCTTAGTGGATCTCAACCTTGACGAGCGCTCATCGAGGCTGTGTCTACCCCATCGCCTCGAGAGAGAGAGAGAGAGAGAGAGAATATCAACTGCGCCAGAAGTTTCCAAATCCACGTGACAACGGAAAGCGGTGCCAAAAGGGCTGCGAACCCCCCCCCCTTCCTCACGATTTCGAGAGTGGTGAGCATGATCCTAGGTTCCCCAGGTCGAAACTTAGTTTAGGTATAGGGGAGGGAGTTAAGGGAAATCGTAATGTGTTTCCCCTTTTACGATGTGCCGTGTGTTCCCCATTTCCATAGAGTCAAGTTCATAAATTTGTGCATGATTGTAGTTGCTTTAATCTGTGCCTATGACATGTATTTTGTAATGCTTCAAACTGTTTAAAAATAAAAGCATCCATTTCGTGCTATTCAGCCTGGTCTATTGAGTCCTTTTCTCTGCACTACTGTTCTCTGCATCTAAGTCCAAGGTCTAGAACCGTAGGGGGAGTGGGTCGAACCACTCAAGGGTAATTCTTGCACGAAGCCTGGCAGGAGGCCAGAACGGGCAAGAGAGCAGGAAAAAACCCCCTACATAGTTGTGTGACTGGTGTCTGATTCTGATAGCAGTGTGACTGGTGTCTGATTCTGATAGCAGTGTGACTGGTGTCTGATTCTGTTGCAGTGTGACTGGTGTCTGATTCTGATAGCAGTGTGACTGGTGATTCTGATAGCAGTGTGACTGGTGTCTGATTCTGATAGTTGTGTGACTGGTGTCTGATTCTGATAGTTGTGTGACTGGTGTCTGATTCTGATAGCAGTGTGACTGGTGACTGTTTCTGATAGCAGTGTGACTGGTGTTTGATTCTGATATTTGTGTGACTGGTGTCTGATTCTGATAGCAGTGTGACTGGTGTCTGATTCTGATAGCAGTGTGACTGGGGTCTGATTCTGATAGTAGTGTGACTGGTGTCTGATTCTGATAGCAGTGTGACTGGTGTCTGATTCTGATAGTTGTGTGACTGGTGTCTGATTCAGATAGAAGTGTGACTGGTGTCTGATTCTGATAGTTGTGTGACTGGTGTCTGATTCTGATAGTTGTGTGACTGGTGTCTGATTCTGATAGCAGTGTGACTGGTGTCTGATTCTGATAGCAGTGTGACTGGGGTCTGATTCTGATAGCAGTGTGACTGGTGTCTGATTCTGATAGCAGTGTGACTGGTGTCTGATTCTGATAGTTGTGTGACTGGTGTCTGATTCTGATAGCAGTGTGACTGGTGTCTGATTCTGATAGTTGTGTGACTGGTGTCTGATTCTGATAGCAGTGTGACTGGGGTCTGATTCTGATAGCAGTGTGACTGGGGTCTGATTCTGATAGCAGTGTGACTGGTGTCTGATTCTGATAGCAGTGTGACTGGTGTCTGATTCTGATAGCAGTGTGACTGGGGTCTGATTCTGATAGCAGTGTGACTGGGGTCTGATTCTGATAGAAGTGTGACTGGTGTCTGATTCTGATAGCAGTGTGACTGGTGTCTGATTCTGATAGCAGTGTGACTGGGGTCTGATTCTGATAGTTGTGTGACTGGTGTCTGATTCTGATAGCAGTGTGACTGGTGTCTGATTCTGATAGCAGTGTGACTGGTGTCTGATTCTGATAGTTGTAAGATTCGCAATTTTCAGCAAAAATCACGCAAGAAAAACTGGATAAAATAAGACTGTTTATTGACCAAAGTAAGCTTGCACAGAAAAACCTTTGATAAAAGGGCATACAAAATGGCCGCCAGGCCCCGTGATCAGTTTCTGAACCATTTTATTTCTGTTACTGCAAGCCAGACAGGCTTGTGGATTGAAGACAGTGAGCCCGCGAAAGCCAGTATCTGGGAACCGAAACTCAGAGGAACAGCATACATATTCAATGGATTACAAGTACAGGATGGGGCCCATCTAGATATGGGCGGACAATGCAAAATCACTCATACCCATTTATTGTACAAAGGAAAAACCGTTTAGCAGCCATCAAGGAAAATCTCCGGACCGATCAATATGCGAACCGAGCCGCGGTGACAATGCAAAAGACATTAAAAGACATTATCAGCCAGGAAGGCCAGTTTAAGTTATCACCGGCTCCGTTACAAGACAAAGCGCCCCTGCAGAGATTTCTGCCCGCCAAAATTAATACAAAGACAGGACTATGATTTGGCGGGAGATAAGACTGTTCCAAAAGAGTATAACTATGGATCGAAAGTCCATATACGTTACTTCTTCAACTTCTTCGGACGGGGCCAGGATCGGCGCCCCTTCCACTTCGGCAGATGCAGAATCGATGAAAACGTTTTCGTCTTTTTAAAGACGGACGGTTTCGGTAAAAGGACAACGTGGTCGGTGTTCAGCCAAACAAGGCTCGGCCACGACGAGAAGACGACGAGGGTGGCCCGGGTGCTGGGGTCGGGAGATCATCGACGACCCAGGCCGACGGAGAAGAAACCCTCTGGAGAACCGACCAGGCCGGAGACAAAAGGACAGTCCGGGCCTGACACTTCCGTGTCTCAACATCCCATTGGGTTGTTGTTCTACTCCATGAACAAAAATCCACGACAGGCTTAGTGGATCTCAACCTTGACGAGCGCTCATCGAGGCTGTGTCTACCCCATCGCCGAGAGAGAGAGAGAATATCAACTGCGCCAGAAGTTTCCAAATCCACGTGACGACGGAAAGCGGTGCCAAAAGGGCTGCGAACCCCCCCCCCTTCCTCACGATTTCGAGAGTGGTGAGCATGATCCTAGGTTCCCCAGGTCGAAACTTAGTTTAGGTATAGGGGAGGGAGTTAAGGGAAATCGTAATGTGTTTCCCCTTTTACGATGTGCCGTGTGTTCCCCATTTCCATAGAGTCAAGTTCATAAATTTGTGCATGATTGTAGTTGCTTTAATCTGTGCCTATGACATGTATTTTGTAATGCTTCAAACTGTTTAAAAATAAAAGCATCCATTTCGTGCTATTCAGCCTGGTCTATTGAGTCCTTTTCTCTGCACTACTGTTCTCTGCATCTAAGTCCAAGGTCTAGAACCGTAGGGGGAGTGGGTCGAACCACTCAAGGGTAATTCTTGCACGAAGCCTGGCAGGAGGCCAGAACGGGCAAGAGAGCAGGAAAAAAAACCCTACATAGTTGTGTGACTGGTGTCTGATTCTGATAGCAGTGTGACTGGTGTCTGATTCTGATAGCAGTGTGACTGGTGTCTGATTCTGTTGCAGTGTGACTGGTGTCTGATTCTGATAGCAGTGTGACTGGTGATTCTGATAGCAGTGTGACTGGTGTCTGATTCTGATAGTTGTGTGACTCGTGTCTGATTCTGATAGCAGTGTGACTGGTGTCTGATTCTGACAGCAGTGTGACTGGTGACTGTTTCTGATAGCAGTGTGACTGGTGTCTGATTCTGATATTTGTGTGACTGGTGTCTGATTCTGATAGCAGTGTGACTGGTGTCTGATTCTGATAGCAGTGTGACTGGGGTCTGATTCTGATAGCAGTGTGACTGGTGTCTGATTCTGATAGCAGTGTGACTGGTGTCTGATTCTGATAGTTGTGTGACTGGTGTCTGATTCGGATAGAAGTGTGACTGGTGTCTGATTCTGATAGTTGTGTGACTGGTGTCTGATTCTGATAGTTGTGTGACTGGTGTCTGATTCTGATAGCAGTGTGACTGGTGTCTGATTCTGATAGCAGTGTGACTGGGGTCTGATTCTGATAGCAGTGTGACTGGGGTCTGATTCTGATAGCAGTGTGACTGGTGTCTGATTCTGATAGCAGTGTGACTGGGGTCTGATTCTGATAGCAGTGTGACTGGGGTCTGATTCTGATAGCAGTGTGACTGGTGTCTGATTCTGATAGCAGTGTGACTGGTGTCTGATTCTGATAGCAGTGTGACTGGTGTCTGATTCTGATAGCAGTGTGACTGGTGTCTGATTCTGATAGCAGTGTGACTGGTGTCTGATTCTGATAGCAGTGTGACTGGTGTCTGATTCTGATAGCAGTGTGACTGGTGTCTGATTCTGATAGTTGTGTGACTGGTGTCTGATTCTGATAGCAGTGTGACTGGTGTCTGATTCTGATAGCAGTGTGACTGGTGTCTGATTCTGATAGCAGTGTGACTGGTGTCTGATTCTGATAGCAGTGTGACTGGTGTCTGATTCTGACAGCAGTGTGACTGGTGTCTGATTCTGATAGCAGTGTGACTGGTGTCTGATTCTGATAGCAGTGTGACTGGTGTCTGATTCTGACAGTTGTGTGACTGGTGTCTGATTCTGATAGCAGTGTGACTGGTGTCTGATTCTGATAGCAGTGTGACTGGTGTCTGATTCTGATAGCCGTGTGACTGGTGTCTGATTCTGATAGCAGTGTGACTGGTGTCTGATTCTGATAGCAGTGTGACTGGTGTCTGATTCTGATAGTTGTGTGACTGGTGTCTGATTCTGATAGTTGTGTGACTGGTGTCTGATTCTGATAGCAGTGTGACTGGTGACTGATTCTGATAGCAGTGTGACTGGTGTCTGATTCTGATATTTGTGTGACTGGTGTCTGATTCTGATAGCAGTGTGACTGGTGTCTGATTCTGATAGCAGTGTGACTGGGGTCTGATTCTGATAGCAGTGTGACTGGTGTCTGATTCTGATAGCAGTGTGACTGGTGTCTGATTCTGATAGTTGTGTGACTGGTGTCTGATTCTGATAGTTGTGTGACTGGTGTCTGATTCTGATAGTTGTGTGGCTGGTGTCTGATTCTGATAGCAGTGTGACTGGTGTCTGATTCTGATAGTTGTGTGACTGGTGTCTGATTCTGATAGCAGTGTGACTTGTGTCTGATTCTGATAGCAGTGTGACTGGTGTCTGATTCTGATAGCAGTGTGACTGGTGTCTGATTCTGATAGCAGTGTGACTGGTGTCTGATTCTGATAGCAGTGTGACTGGGGTCTGATTCTAATAGTTGTGTGACTGGTGTCTGATTCTGATAGCAGTGTGACTGGTGTCTGATTCTGATAGTTGTGTGACTGGGGTCTGATTCTGATAGCAGTGTGACTGGTGTCTGATTCTGATAGCAGTGTGACTGGTGTCTGATTCTGATAGCAGTGTGACTGGTGTCTGATTCTGATAGTTGTGTGACTGGGGTCTGATTCTGATAGCAGCGTGACTGGTGTCTGATTCTGATAGCAGTGTGACTGGTGTCTGATTCTGATAGTTGTGTGACTCGTGTCTGATTCTGATAGCAGTGTGACTGGTGTCTGATTCTGACAGCAGTGTGACTGGTGACTGTTTCTGATAGCAGTGTGACTGGTGTCTGATTCTGATATTTGTGTGACTGGTGTCTGATTCTGATAGCAGTGTGACTGGTGTCTGATTCTGATAGCAGTGTGACTGGGGTCTGATTCTGATAGCAGTGTGACTGGTGTCTGATTCTGATAGCAGTGTGACTGGTGTCTGATTCTGATAGTTGTGTGACTGGTGTCTGATTCGGATAGAAGTGTGACTGGTGTCTGATTCTGATAGTTGTGTGACTGGTGTCTGATTCTGATAGTTGTGTGACTGGTGTCTGATTCTGATAGCAGTGTGACTGGTGTCTGATTCTGATAGCAGTGTGACTGGGGTCTGATTCTGATAGCAGTGTGACTGGTGTCTGATTCTGATAGTTGTGTGACTGGTGTCTGATTCTGATAGCAGTGTGACTGGTGTCTGATTCTGATAGCAGTGTGACTGGGGTCTGATTCTGATAGCAGTGTGACTGGTGTCTGATTCTGATAGCAGTGTGACTGGTGTCTGATTCTGATAGTTGTGTGACTGGTGTCTGATTCGGATAGAAGTGTGACTGGTGTCTGATTCTGATAGTTGTGTGACTGGTGTCTGATTCTGATAGTTGTGTGACTGGGGTCTGATTCTGATAGCAGTGTGACTGGTGTCTGATTCTGATAGTTGTGTGACTGGTGTCTGATTCTGATAGCAGTGTGACTGGTGTCTGATTCTGATAGTTGTGTGACTGGTGTCTGATTCTGATAGCAGTGTGACTGGTGTCTGATTCTGATAGTTTTGTGACTGGTGTCTGATTCTGATAGCAGTGTGACTGGTGTCTGTTTCTGATAGTTGTGTGACTGGGGTCTGATTCTGATAGCAGTGTGACTGGTGTCTGATTCTGATAGTTGTGTGACTGGTGTCTGATTCTGATAGCAGTGTGACTGGTGTCTGATTCTGATAGCAGTGTGACTGTTGTCTGATTCTGATAGCAGTGTGACTGGTGTCTGATTCTGATAGTTGTGTGACTGGTGTCTGATTTTGATAGCAGTGTGACTGGTGTCTGATTCTGATAGCAGTGTGACTGGTGTCTGATTCTGATAGCAGTGTGACTGTTGTCTGATTCTGATAGCAGTGTGACTGTTGTCTGATTCTGATAGCAGTTTGGCTGGGGTCTGATTCTGATAGTTGTGACCCCTCAGGATCTTATATGTTTCAATCAAATCACCTCTTACTCTCCTACATCCAGCAGATACAAGCCTAGCCTGTCCAACCTTTCCTCATAAGACAACCCGCCCATTCCAGGTATTAGTCTACCTTCTCTGAGCAGCTTTCAACGCATTTACATCCTTCCTTAAATAAGGAGACCAATACTGTACACAATGCTCCAGATGGGGTCTCACCAATGCCCTGTATAACTGAAGCATAACCTCCCAACTTTTGTATTCAATTCCCCTCGCAATACACGATAACATTCTATTAGCTTTCCTAATTACTTGCTGTACTTGCATAGTAACATGTTGCAATTCATGCACTAGGACACCCAGATCCCTCTGCATCTCAGAGCTCTGCAGCCTCTCATCATTTAGATAATATGCTTCTTTTTTATTCTTCCTGCCAAAATGGACAACTTCACATTTTCCCACATTATACACCATTTGCCAGATCTTTGCCCACTCACTTTACCTATCTATATCCTTTTGAGGTTAGGATCACATCAGCCATGATCTTGTTGAATGGTGGAGCAGGCTCGGGGGGCCGATTGGCCTACTCCTGCTCATATTTCTTATGTTCTTATGTTCTTTGTAGTCTCCTTATTACAAGCCAAATGAATGTTGAATGTTTAAATGTCTTAATCTAAATGTACACTCTCGGGAGCCGCAAGCCTACATTTCGTTGTACTCCACTTGTGCACTAACAATGACAATAAAGTTGATTATTATTATTATTATTATTATTATGTCCTCTTCACAATTTACTTTCCTAACTATCTTTGTGTCATCAGCAAATTTAGTAACCATACCTTCGGTCCCTTCATCCAAGTCATTCATATAAATTGTCAAAAGTTGAGGCCCCAGCACTGATCAATTTATGCCTCTTCTCTGTTTCCTGTTAGCTAGCCAATCTTCTATCCATGCCAATATGTTACCCCCTACACCATGAGCTTTTCTTTTCTGCAATAACCTTTGATGTGGCACCTTATCAAATGCTTTCTGGAAATCTAAGTACAGTACATCCACCGGTTCCCCTTTATCCACAGCGCATGTTACTTCCTCAAAGAACTCCAATAAATTGGTAAAACATGATGGCCTAGAAATTCAGTTGGCTGCGCCAGCCGTTAGCGCCTTAGGAGGAGTAGATCTCGAGCGCTAGGCGCTTAGCGCCCGGGCGCAGCGCGATCTGCGCCTCGCCCCAACTTCAGTAGACATTTAGCGCCGGCGCAAAGTCTTAGCGCGCGCCCTGCTGCGCGCGCAGATCATGACGTCATTTCCTCGTGCAACTCCCTTTGTGCGCCCCAAACCGGAACTTCAGTCGCGCCGGCCCATTGTGCGCCGGGCGGCCCTAACGACTGTGGAGTGGAACGGTGCACAGCCGAAGCGGGCCGCGGGGAGCGTAAATTAAAGGGCACTTCCCCTGCACTATAAAGGGCAGCCATTTGGCAGCAATCACTCTTGTGCAACGGATTTTTGGAGAGAGACCAAGGAAGGGAGCTTACTGCTTTGGCCCAACACTAGGACAGGTATTTTTGGCTTCAGGCCAGAGCTTTGCAATTCGCCTTCACTGATATCTCATTGTTTGCCAGCATATTATGGGGGCTGCATGGGGTGCCAATGCTGAGTTTCAGCCTTATGTCGGAAGGGCGCGCAGACGATGTGTGAGAGGGGCAGCCCTGGCTAGACGCAGAGGGGGCAACAGGCGTCGGCAACGTGGGCCTTACCCACTCAGGCAATACCGCCAGCAGGTCTCGCATCTCAACATGAGTGGCGCGCAATGTGTTAGGAGGCTGCGATTCAGAAGGGAGCTGGTTGCAGAGATCTGCCAGCTGCTTCACAGAGATCTGCATCCACAGCTGAGGTGCAGGACGTCTCTGTCGGTGGAAGTGAAGGTGACGGTGGCTCTGAACTTCTATGCCACCGGCTCCTTCCAATCAGCTGCTGGGGACATTGCTAACATATCCCAGTTCGCCGTGCATTGCTGCATCCACCAGGTCACCAATGCCCTTTTCAGAAGGAGACACCAATTCATCTCCTTCCCCATGACCCTGGAGAGACAGCAGCAGCGTGCAGTGGGATTTGCAAGAATCGCGGACTTCCCCATGGTGCAGGGCGCCATTGACTGCACGCATGTGGCTTTGCGGGCACCTGTGGACCATCCCGAGGATTACCGCAACCAGAAGGGCTACCATTCCCTCAACGTACAGCTGGTGTGTGACCACAGGCAGCGCATCCTAGCTGTCAATGCCCGCTTTCCAGGCAGCAGCCACGATGCCTTTATCCTGCGACAGACTACTGTGGCTGACATCTTCCAGGCACAGCCTCACCCAAGAGGATGGCTTATCGGGGACAAAGGCTATCCTTTGTGTACCTGGCTCATGACCCCGCTCCGCGCGCCCACGACCCCTGCTGAAGAGGCATACAACGAGAGCCATCAAGCGACCAGGAACATCATAGAACAAACAATTGGCATCCTCAAGCAATGGTTCCACTGCCTGGATCGTTCCGGCGGATCTCTGCAGTATTCGCCGGAGCGAGTCTCCCAGTTCGTGGTCGTTTGCTGCATGCTGCACAACCTGGCTATCTGCAGGACTCAGGCACTGCCACCTCATGCTGGAGCACCACCTCAGGAGGAGGAGCAGGAGGAGCATGAGGAGGAGGAGTACCAGCCCAGGAGGGAGGCAGAAGGTCCAAGGGCCGCCCGTCGGCGGCTTATTGAACGTCACTTCTAGGCCCCCTGTCAGGGAATGGCTTGTGCCAATGAAAGAACATGAATGCAGCCGCTCCGCAAGCCCTCAGCCGCTTAAGGCAACAAACACTTCAAAGATCAAACATGGACAATCTGAATAAATAAAAAGCTTTATTGAACAAACTCAGGGCCCTTCCCACATGAAACCCCAAAACAGACAAGACCTCCAAAAAACAGTCACACACATGAATCACTCCCACAACCTGGGGAGGAATAACAAAACATTTAAACAAAAATGGCCTTCATCCTCGGCCTTAACAAAACAACCATCCCCAGAAACAAAACAACCATCCCCAGAAACAAAACAACCATCGCAATATAAAAAAACATTTGTCCACACCCTCTACTTTGTGGCCCGCGAGGGCGATTCCTTGTCCAGCCTTTGGCGGCCTCTGGCCGCCCTGCTGCTCCTCCTCAAACCGTGCCCAGTGGCTGCTGCAAGGCTGGGGGAAGGCTCCTGAGGGGCACATGTCGTCACGGCAGATGCCCTTGGGGGTCGGCCTAGACGAGGTCTGGGCCTCGAGGGGCCGGCTGGTGAATGCTGCAGCTGTGGCTGGCCAGCATCAGTCGGACCAGCATCTCGTGGCAGCTCCACTGGGGGAGTGACAGTGGCAGCTGGAGGAATGGGAGCAAGCTGGCGGATGGCAGGCGGCCGCTGGTCAAGTGACACACTGGCACTCGCCCGGGCCCGCACTGCAGCATGCGCTGCAATGCGCCGAACGACAGACCGCTGTGCTGCTACAGCGCGGCGGGTGTCCTGGCGATGCCTGGCTGACGCAGCGAGTGTGGCATCAGTGAGTGCCCGTGCTGCCCTAGTCTGTGACCGCATCAGACCAGCCAGTGACTGCATGGCACCACTGATCACCTGCCCACTCGCTGCGTGAGCTGCCCCGAATTCCACCCAACTCGCTGCCTGTACTGCCCCGAATTCCAGCCGACTCGCTGCCTGTGCTGCCCCGAAATCGGCACGACTCGCGGCCTGTTCTGCCCCGAATTCGGCACGACTCGCGGCCTGTACTGCCCCGAATTGCTCCAAACTCCTGGCCTGTGAGGCCCCGAAATCGGCCACACTATGAGCCAGGGACTCGATGGCCTCAGGCATCCGTGCCACAACCCCCATGAGCTCGGTGTGCCGGCGCTCCGAGTCCACGGCCATTTGATCGAGGAGGCGCAGCTCCTCAGAGTTGACCATCGCCGGACTTGAGGCCGGACTCTCCCTCTGGGGAGAAGGCCGCCGAGCTGCCCGACCCTTCCCGCGTTGCTGGATGCCACTGGGCCCAGCAACTACACCCCTCTGGGAAGAAGGCCGCTAAGCAACCGCACACCCCCTGCGTTGCTGCACGCCACTGGTCCCAGGAGCGACACTCCCCTCCGACACTTCCCCCAGGCTCTCGTCCACGGAAGACGTGTCCCCTACATTGGCATCCCCTGGCGCGGGTGAGGGTTCCCCTAATGGGCCGCGTTCCTCTTCCTCCTCCTCCTCCTCCTCTTCCGAGGGGCTGTCACTGGCAGCTTCAGGGACTTCCTCCTCACCA
This sequence comes from Somniosus microcephalus, assembly GCF_052327205.1. Classification (NCBI taxonomy): domain Eukaryota; kingdom Metazoa; phylum Chordata; class Chondrichthyes; order Squaliformes; family Somniosidae; genus Somniosus; species Somniosus microcephalus. The sequence goes on from NC_140989.1 coordinate 98,120,353, forward strand.
TCTGAAAGCAGGAAGGGACAAGTGTAGCTTTAGATTGTGGAGAGGGCGTCAGCGAGGGAGGCATGAGTGGTGGCATTCAGCGCATTGGTCGGACAGTGGCAAAGGATGTAGATCTGATGCGCAAGTGGGACGAGAGAGGTCCAAAAGGTGATGTCCTTACCATTGGTGCCCAGAACAGGGTCGGCATCTCCACTGGCAACGGGACCAATCACCCGGGCTCCCATGAGGCGACCCACGCGCTCTTCCAGGTCAGTGAGCTGCTGGATCTGGGGACCGCCTCCCCCGGTCTCAGTCCGGCTCTTCTGATTGTGGGCCAGCTTGGCCTGCAAGAGAAAGGACGGCCTCTAAGTACAGTGTGTAGCCCTGATCTGGTGTGCACTGCCTCCCATGGTCGAATAGCTTGGCCAGTGTGTAGCCCTGATCTGGTGTGCACTGCCTCCCATGGTAGAATAGCTTGGCCAGTGTGTAGCCCTGATCTGGTGTGCACTGCCTCCCATGGTCGAATAGCTTGGCCAGTGTGTAGCCCTGATCTGGTGTGCACTGCCTCCCATGGTCGAATAGCTTGGCCAGTGTGTAGCCCTGATCTGGTGTGCACTGCCTCCCATGGTCGAATAGCTTGGCCAGTGTGTAAAGTGCAGAATGTGCAATTGATGATCATGCCAGTCCCATAGCTGCTGGATGAGGGCTGGCCATTAGGGCTTTCAGGTCCCTTTGCCCATAATGTGAGGTGCACATGCAAGGATGAGGAGGACACTGGAAAGGGGACTCACCCTGACAATCCTGGTGAGGTCATTGAACTTTTTTCTGCATTGGACAGAGTTCCTGGGGACCTCGCTGTTGGCTGTCACCCTGATGGCGACCTCCCTCCAGGCTTTCCTGTCGACGCTGGTCGCAGGCTTCTTCCCACTGTCCGGGAACAAGACTTTGCGTCTCCTCTCCAAAGCCGTAACCAGCACCCTCAAATCATGGCCAGTGAAGCGCCGCGCTCGTTCACGGGCCTTCTGCATCTTTCCCGGCGCTATTTCTGTTCACCAGCAGTGTTTGGGCCTAGCTGGAGGGCTGCAGTGTCCAGGGCGTCGCAGCAGAAGGAATCGACCTTTCCCCCTTTAAGAGCTGGCCGGCGCCAGGGTGTCTGCTGTCAATCAAGAAATGGCCGCACCTGCGCTGCGCCCGGCCTCGGCGGTTTCGCTCAGCACCGCCAGCTTTGCGCCTAAAGATAGTTGTGCAACGCCAGTTTTAGCGCTTGAGCAAACTCTTAGGGCGAAGCTACTGAATATCGGCGAAGTGGCCTCGACTTTGCGCCGGGCGCAAACTTTAGCGGCCGCCCGACTTTTCCGCCCCAAAAGTGGCTATACTGAATTTCTAGGCCGATGTACCTGTGGTAAACCACTTTTATCGTTCACTATCGTTACACTATAGTTATCACTGTTATATCGTTACTCTATGGTTATCACTGTTCACACTGTTGTATCACTATATGAGGTCGCCTCTTGTCACACTGATATACCTGGGCTGACCACTGCTGACTCCGCCCATGGCTCCACCTACCTGCCCAGGTATAAAGGTGGTCGACTGGCTGGTATTCCTCCTTGTTGGATCCGATCACCCACGAGGGTGGGCTCTGTTATTTAGCCAATAAAAACCTATAGTTACTTTCTTAACTCGTCGCTTTTCATTGGATGAATTGATAGGTATATCAATTTTATTGGCTAAATTTTAAAATGTCGTTCCCTGAGCAGCAAAACGACCAGCCAGATGCTGAGCTACAACAGCCACAGCAGCCAGCTTGGCTGCAAGCCCTCAGACCACCGTACCTGGATCTAAACCCACTGGCTGCAAACTCAGCCCTCGACTTCGAACACTGGCTGAGCTGTTTCGAGTCCTACCTGGGAGAATCCGGCGTGCCTCAGAGATCCAAGCTAAGAGTTCTGACCGCCCAAGTGAGCCCTAAAGTATTCGCACTCATCCGGGACCTTAAAACATACGAGGACGCCATCAACCAGCTGAAAAGACAGTACCAGAGCCCGGTAAATTCCATGTATGCCAGACACCTCCTAAGATCCTGCCCGCAACAGCCAGGAGAGCCCGTGGATGAATTTTTACGGGTGCTACAAGCACTCGGCAGAGACTGTAACTTTAAAGCGGTAATGGCAGCAGAAAATACTGAAGACAATGTCCGCGATGCCTTCGTGAAAGGCCTGCGGTCCGACTACTCACGGCAAAGACTACTGGAAGCAAAGGACCTCGACCTGGACAAAGCTGCAGCCCTCGCTCGCTCTCTAGAAGTGGCCCATCAGGACCTCGAGGCATACTCAAGGTACTGTAACTCGCGACCCTGGGACTTGGGACCGACCCCGACCGCAATACCCCCCGCAGCAACCCCCCTGGGACCTACCTCAGCGTCGGCGTCCCGGACCCGATCGAGACCGCCACCCCCAGTACCGGCTCCGACATCGGACCCCCGCGATCGGGCCGCCGGCTGCTTCTTCTGCGGCCAGGCGAAACACCCGAGGTCGCGCTGCCCTGCCAAAAACGCGACCTGCTCGACCTGCTTGAAGAAAGGCCACTTCGCAAAGGCCTGCAGAGTGGGATCAACAGAGGCCAGCAGTGCCTCATGCGAGCTGTAGGGGCGGCCATCTTCCATCAAGGCAACAGAGGCCAGCATCCCCACATGTGAGTCATGGGGGTGGCCATCTTTGATCCAGGCAACCGACACCAGCAGTGCCTCATGTGAGTTACGGGGGCAGCCATCTTCTCCGCCATTTTGTCCAACCTCGTGGGAGACGCCATTTTACCCACCACGCTCGACCGCCACCGTGCCTCTAGACCCGACTACCGCCTCACCCGCAGACTACAGCAACTCGCTCAGCTATACACTAGCCTCCGTCACACTGGACCAAGCCCGCCCGCATCACCTGTCCAAGTCCATGATGGACATCAAAGTAAACGGCCACGTCACGACCTGCCTGTTCGACAGCGGAAGCACGGAGGGTTTCATCCACCCAGACACGGTGAGCCACTACTCCCTCCCTGTCCAGCCAACGCGCAACCGGATCTCGATGGCATCGAGGTCCCACGCCACAGACATCAGCGGCTACTGTGTTGTGACCCTGTCGGTTAAGGGTACGGAGTATAAAAATTTTAAACTCCTCGTCCTGCCCCAGCTATGCGCTGCCATCCTACTAGGGCTAGACTTCCAATCCCACCTCCAAAGCGTCACGTTAGCATACGGCGGACCCCTCCCCCCACTCACAGTCGACAACCAGCAGATTTTAAACCGCCCACCGCGTAACACCTGCGGCCTATCCACCCTCAAGGTCCCGCCACCTTCCCTGTTCGCTAACCTCACCCCCGACTGCAAACCCGTCGCTACCAAGAGCAGGCGGTACAGCGCCGGGGACAGAGCTTTCATTAGCTCTGAGGTGCAGCGTCTCCTGAAGGAGGGCATCATCGAAGGGAGCACCAGCCCCTGGCGTGCCCAGGTCGTGGTCGTTAAGACCGGCAATAAAAACCGCCTGGTCATCGACTACAGCCAGACCATAAACAGGTACACCCAGCTGGACGCATACCCCCTTCCCCGCATATCTGATATGGTCCATCAGATCGCACAATACCGAGTATTCTCTACCATCGACCTTAAGTCGGCCTACCACCAACTCCCTATCTGCCCTGAGGACCGCCAGTATACCGCCTTCGAGGCGAATGGCCGCCTCTACCACTTCCTTAGGGTTCCCTTCGGCGTCACCAACGGGGTTTCGGTCTTCCAAAGGGAGATGGACCGGATGGTTGACCAGAACGGGCTGCACGCCACGTTCCCCTACCTAGATAATGTCACCATCTGCGGCCGCGACCGGCAGGACCATGACGTTAATCTGGAGAGATTCCTCCGTACGGCCCAACGGCTGAACCTCACCTACAATAAGGAGAAATGTGTGTTTAACACCTCGCGCCTTGCCATCCTTGGCTGTGTAGTAGAGAACGGAGTCATCGGCCCCGACCCCGAAAGAATGCATCCCCTCATGGAGCTACCCCTCCCCCACTGTCCAAAGGCTCTGAAGAGAACCCTGGGGCTCTTCGCCTACTATGCCCAATGGGTGCCCAATTATGCAGACAAAGCCAGACCCCTCATGAAGTCCACATCCTTCCCCCTTACGGAGGAAGCGTGCGCAGCCTTCTCCCTCATTAAGGGAGACATTGCCAAGGCCACAATGCACGCAGTGGATGAGTCCATCCCCTTCCAAGTGGAGAGCGATGCATCCGACTTCGCCCTAGCCGCTACCCTTAACCAGGAGGGGAGACCAGTGGCCTTCTTCTCAAGGACCCTACAGGGCCCTGAGATCCGACACTCGTCGGTCGAGAAGGAGGCCCAGGCGATTGTGGAGGCGGTACGACGCTGGAGGCATTACCTCGCAGGCAAGCGATTTACCCTCCTCACCGACCAGCGTTCGGTCGCTTTTATGTTTAATAACAAGCTGAGGGGCAAAATCAAGAATGACAAGATCTTGAGGTGGAGAATCGAGCTCTCCACCTATGATTATGATATCTTGTACCGGCCAGGTAAGCTGAACGAACCCCCTGATGCTCTGTCACGAATTACATGCGCCAGCGCGCAAAGTGATAGACTTCAGACCCTCCACAACGACATCTGCCACCCCGGGGTCACCAGACTTTACCACTTCATTAAGGCCCGCAACCTGCCCTACTCCATCGAGGAGGTCAGGACCATGACCAGGAACTGCTAGACCTGTGCCGAGTGCAAACCGCACTTCTTTAGGCCGGACAGAGCAAGCCTGATCAAGGCCACCCGCCCCTTCGAGCGCCTGAGCATCGACTTTAAGGGGCCCCTCCCGTCCTCTGACCGTAATGTGTACTTCCTCAACATTGTTGATGAGTACTCCCGTTTCCCTTTTGCCTTCCCCTGCCCAGACATGACCAGTACCACGGTCATTAAATGCCTGAACGACCTCTTCGCCTTGTTCGGGTTCCCAAACTATATACATAGTGACCGGGGCTCCTCCTTCATGAGCGAGGAACTCCGTCAGTTCCTACTAGCGAGAGGTATTGCCGCAAGCAGGACCATCAGCTACAACCCCCGAGGGAACGGCCAGGTGGAAAGAGAGAACGCGACGGTATGGAAGGCCGTCGTCTTAGCCTTAAAGTCTAAGGGCCTCCCAACCTCCCGCTGGCAGGAAGTCCTCCCGGCAGCGCTGCATTCCATCCGGTCACTACTTTGCACTGCCATTAACGCCACCCCCCATGAACGAATGTTTGTTTTCCCCAGGAAGTCGACTACGGGAACCACTCTACCAACCTGGCTGACCTCTCCGGGGCCAGTCTTGCTGCGAAAGCACGTGAGGGCCCATAAAACGGACCCCCTGGTCGAGAGGGTGGACCTCCTGCACGCCAACCCCCAGTACGCCTATGTGGCATACCCAGACGGGCGGGAGGACACAGTCTCCTTACGAGACCTCGCACCCTCGGGCACTCCGGAGACACCACCTTCACCCCCCCCCACCACCCCCCCAATTCCAGCCCAGGTAGACGGCATGCCGGAACCCCACGAGCCTTCGCCGACCACGCAGACACCAGCATTAACACCGGATAATGCAACACCGCCGCTGCGACGATCAGAAAGGCTTACGAGGCCTCCGGACAGACTGACATACCAGAACTGGTAGTACACTTCACCCCGCCGGACTCAAATCTAAACAAGGGGTGAATGTGGTAAACCACTTTTATCGTTCACTATCGTTACACTATAGTTATCACTGTTATATCGTTACTCTATGGTTATCACTGTTCACACTGTTGTATCACTATATGAGGTCGCCTCTTGTCACACTGATATACCTGGGCTGACCACTGCTGACTCCGCCCATGGCTCCACCTACCTGCCCAGGTATAAAGGTGGTCGACTGGCTGGTATTCCTCCTTGTTGGATCCGATCACCCACGAGGGTGGGCTCTGTTATTTAGCCAATAAAAACCTATAGTTACTTTCTTAACTCGTCGCTTTTCATTGGATGAATTGATAGGTATATCAGTACCTTGCACAACACCATGTTGACTCTGCCTGATTACTTTGAACTTTTCTAAGTGCCCTGCTATAATGTCTTTAATAATAGCCTCTAACATCTTCAGATGTTAAGCTAACTGGCCTATAGTTTCCTGCTTTCTATCTCCCTCCCTTTTTGAATAAAGGAGTTACATTTGCTATTTTCCAATCTAATGGAACCTTCCCCGAATCTAGGGAATTTTGGAAAATTTAAGACCAATGCATCAACTATCTCACTAGCCACTTCTTTTAAGACCCTAGGATGAAGTCCATCAGGACCTGAGGACTTGTCAGCCCGCAGCTCCAATAATTTGCTCAGTACCACTTCCCTGGTGATTATAATTTTCTTGAGTTCCTCCCTCCCTTCCATTTCCTGATTTATAGCTATTTCTGGGATGTTACTTGTATCCACTATAGTGATGACCAATGCAAAATACCTGTTCAATTCAACTGCCATCTCCTTATTTTCCATTATTAATTCCCCAGACTCACTTTTTATACAACCAGCGTTCACTTTGTTAACCATTTTCTTTTTTAAATATCTATAGAAACTCTTACTATCTGTTTTTATATTTCTAGCTAGCTTTCTCTCGTACTCTAATTTTTCTCTCCTTATTAATCTTTTAGTCATTCTTTGTTGTTTTTTATATTTTGTCCAATCTTCTGACCTGCCACCCATCTTTGCGCAATTATTTGCTTTTTCTTTAAGTTTATTACTATCTTTAACTTTTTTAGTTAACCGCAGATGGTGGGTCCTCCCCTTGGAATTTTTCTTTCTTGTTAGAATGTATATATTCTGTGTATTTTGAAATATCCCCCGTTTTGCCACTGCAACTCTATTGACCTATCTCTTAATCTAATTTGCCAGCTCACTTTGGCTAGCTCTGCTTTCATGCCCTCATAATTGCCCTTATTTAAGTTTAAAATACTAGTCTTTGACCCACTCTTCTCTCTCTCAACCTGAATGTAAAATTCAATCATATTATGATCGCTGCTACCTAGGGGCGCCTTCGCTATGAGGTCATTAATTAATCCTATCTCGTTGCACAATACCAGGTCTAGTATAGCCTACTCTTTGGTTGGCTCCAGAATGTGCTGTTGTAAGAAACTATCCCGAAAACATTCCATAAACTCCTCATCTATGCTACCTTTGCCCATCTGGTTTTTCCAGTCTATATGCAGATTAAAATCCCCCATGATTATTGCCGTACTCTTCTGACAAGCTCCTTTATACTCCATCCCACCATGTGGTTACTGTTAGGGGGCCTGTACACCACTCTCACAAGTGACTTCTTGCCTTTATTATTTGTCATCTCTACCCAAATCGCTTCTACATCCTGGTTTCCTGAACTTAGGTCATCCCTCTCTATTGTGCTAATACCATCATTAATTAACAGAGCCACCCCTCCATCTTTTCCCACCTTCCTGTCCCTCCTAAATGTCATGTACCCTTCAATATTCAGGTCCCAATCTATGTCATCCCGCAGCCAAGTTTCTGTAATGGTTATCAGATCATATTTATTTATTTCTATTTGCGCTATCAGTTCATCTGTTTTGTTTCGAATGTTACATGCATTCAGATGCAGAGCCTTTAATTTTGTCCTTTTATTATTTTTGTAACCTCTAGCCTTATCTGTTAGATTTGTCTCTCTATCTCTTCCTGTCATGGTCTGTTTATCATTTCCCATATTAATACCTTTCTCTATTGCCTTGTCTCTAATCTTTGAATTACCACATCTTCCCAAATTTGATCCCATGCCCCCAATATTTAGTTTAAAGCCCTCTCTACCGCCCCAGTTATATGACTCGCCAAAACACTGGTCCCAGCACGGTTCAGGTGAAAACCCTCCCAATGATACAGATCATAATTTCCCTAGTACTGGTGCCAGTGCCCCAGGATTTGAAACCCATTTCTCCCACACCAGTCTTTGAGCCACACATTCATCTCTCTAATTTTATTTACCCTATGCCAATTTGCTCGTGGCTCAGGTAATATTAATACCCTTGAGGTTCTGCTTTTTAATTTAGCCCCTAGCTACTCATACACTCTTAGCAGAACTTCTTTCCTAGTTCTACCTATGTCTTTGGTACCTGCATGGACCATGACCACTGGATCCTCACCCTTCCACTGCAAGTTCCTCTCCAGTCCAAAGCAGCTGTCCCGAACCCTGGCAGGCAACACAGCCGCCTGGACTCTCGCTCTTGGCCGCAACCAACTGTATCTATTCCCCTGACTATGCTGTCCCCAATTACCACTACATTCCTATTAACTCCCACCCACCCCCACTTGAATGGCTTCCTGTACCTCAGTGCCATGGTCAGTCTGCTCTTCCACCCTGCAGCCATGACTTTCATCCATACAGGCCGCAAGAACCTCAAACCTGTTGGACAATTGCAAAGGCTGAGGCTCCTCCACCTCCTGGGTCCCCATACTTGCCTCACTCGCAGTTTCATCCTCCTTTCCCTGACTGTTATGTTCATTAATAACTAGTCATTTTTATTAAGAATAGCTAGCTTTTGCTAGACACTTTATTGAGCCCATGTGGACTAGGTACAATATCTGTAGAGGCCTCCATCTTGACTGCTGTCTTGTGGGTGGCGTAGTGCATTGTGGGTAGCCCACTCTTATATACATACAGCACCACCTAGTGTACCATTCCAGAATGACAGGTTACTGATCATTACACCCCCCTTTCTTTGAGGTTAAAGAAAATCAGTATCAATCAATATCAATCAATAACAACATAAACATCTTCAACAGTCAAAACATTTTCAATGTAGTTTTCTTTGTACTCAAAGATTAAGTCTATCAGGCTTTTTTACTTCACATGTGGATCTTCTCAGCACAGGTAAGTCTGATGTGTTTTCATGAGAGCCTGTATGTGTATTTGTGTTAGATTGTTCTGGTGGTGAGTGACAAGATTCAGTTGCGGCATTGTCATCGATTTGCTCTTCGATAGTCCCTTGTGTTTTTAGGAGGGAATGGCGGTTCCTCCTGAGAATATGTCCTTCCTCAGTTCTAACAGTGTATGACCTTGGTCCTACTTCCTCAAGAACTGTAGCTTTCCTGTTCCATGCATCTGGATCCTCAATCCTGACAACATCATCCCTTGTCAATGGTTTCAGAGTTTTGGATGACTTGTCATAGTATGATTTCTGTTTCAGCTTTAACAGTTGAAGTCTCTGTCTCAGTTCCTTACTCTGCTTTTCTTTTGCACAGCAGGGTAGCGTGGTACGCAACTTGTGACCCATTAGGAGTTCAGCAGGTGAAGAACCAGAGTCTAAAGGTAAGGCTCGGTAGCTCAGCAGGGCGAGATGAGGATCAGACTTGCTTTCTGTCGCTTTCTTCAGTAGCTGCTTGAGAACTTGAACACCTTTCTCTACCTTACCATTCGACTGAGCATACAAAGGACTGGATGTGATGTGTTGAAAGTCATAATGTGCTGCAAACTGTTGCCACTCCTTACAGTTGAAGCATGGACCATTGTCGCTAACGGCAATCCTGGGAATTCCATGTCTGGCGAAGATGGATTTCACATGCATTATGACACTGCTTGCTGTGGTGCTTGAGAGCAGCGCCATCTCAGGATAGTTAGAATAGTAGTCAATCACTATTAGATAGTCTTTACCATTTAAATGAAAAAGGTCCATACCAACCTTTAGCCATGCTGCTGTTGGTATGTCAGCTACTATCATTGGTTCCTTTGCTTGTTTGTTTTGGTGTTTCTGACATGTCTCACATTTGCCTATCATGTTCTCAATGTCCTTATTTATGCCAGGCCAATAAACAGTGTATCTTGCTCTCCTTTTGCATTTTTCAATTCCGAGGTGTCCCTCATGAATCCTTTTGAGCATGTCTTGACGTAGAACCTGTGGAATGACTATTCTGTTCTGTTTTAGTAATAGTCCACTTGCAACACTCAATTCTGACCTTATGTGAAAATATTTTGGACAGGAACCTTTTGGCCAGCCATGATGAATGTTCTCTATTACTGTTTGTAATACTGTATCTGTTACTGTTTCTTCTGCTATTTGCTTTGATTTTGTGTCTGACACGGGCAGCGCAGCAGTGACCATACTCACATGAACATCCACGTCTTCTTCAGTAGAGCTCACATGACTCATTGTGGGTGCTCGGGATAGTGCATCTGCTAACACTATGTATTTGCCTGGTGTGTAGATCAGTTCAAAGTCATATCTTTGCAGCTTCATCATGAGTCGTTGAATCCTTGGAGACATCTCACTCAGGTTCTTTTTTATGATGGCAACCAGTGGGCTGTGGTCTGTCTCAACTGTGAAGGTGGGAAGTCCATATATGTAGCCATGAAACTTTTCTAGTCCAACTACCAAGCCTAGACATTCCTTTTCAATCTGGGCGTATCAACACTCAGTATCAGTCATAGGCCTGGAGGCATAGGCAACAGGCTTCCAATCTTCACCCTCTGCTTGTAGCAAGACCGCACCTAGGCCATTTTTTGATGCATCCGTTGACACTTTGATTCTTTTTGTTGGGTCAAAGAAGGTGAGTACAGGTGTGGTTGTCGGCATTGTTTTGAGGTTTATCCACTCTTGTTCATGTCTTTCTGTCCATGCGAACTCATTTGTTTTACGTAGCAGGTCTCACAGACAGGCTGCCTTGGCTGACAAGTTAGGAATGAACTTTCCAATGAAGTTTATCATCCCCATGATGCGTAGCACTCCTTCTTTGACAGTGGGTCGGGGCATTTTGAGTATGGCATTTACTTTTTCCATATCTGGCTCTATTCCTTTACCAGATAGATTATCTCCTAGGAAAGTGCCTTACTGGATGCCAAACTGACACTTGGCTTTGTTGAGCTTCAGTCCATTCCGGCGTATGCTCTGTAGCACTTTAGTCAGTCTCTCATTGTGTTCTTTCAGTGTGGAGCCCCAGATGATGATGTCATCAACATAGAGCCGAACTCCTTCCAGACCTTCAATTATGTGTTCCATCGCTCTATGAAAGATTTCAGATGCAGATATTATCCCGAACGGCATTCTGAGGAAATAATACCTGCCAAATGGTGTGTTGAAGGTACAGTATTTGGTGCTCTCTTCATCCAGTTTTAGTTGCCAAAATCCTTGTGAGGCATCGAGCTTTGTAAAGTATCTGGCACCTGACATTTTACTGGTGATTTCTTTTCGCTTGGGAATCTGGTAGTGTTCACGTTTTATGTTTGCATTTAAGTCCTTTGGATCCATGCATATTCTTAGATCATTGTTCTTTTTCTTTACACATACCATGGAGTTAACCCAATCTGTTGGCTCTTCGACTTTCCTGATGACTGCTAGTGTGGTCATTCTGTCCAGTTCATTCTTGAGCCGGTCACGCAGGGGTGCTGGAACTATTCGTGGAGCATGTACCACTGGCTGAGCATCCTCCTTTAGCTGGATCTTGTAAGTGAATGGTAGAACTCCAAATCCTTTGAACACATCCTGAAATTTATTCACTACAGAATCCACCAAGTCATCTGGTCTGCTTATGGCACAGCTTATACGGTAGACTCTCTTGACCAGTTCAAAGTCCTCACAAGCTTTGTCACCCTGTAGTGAATCAAGTCTTTCAGCCACAACAGAAAACATGAGATGATGCACTTTGTCTTTGACTGTCACTTGAAGTCTGCATACACCTAAACTATCTATTTTCTGTCCATTATAGTCCTTCAGTAGTACTGACTTTTTCTGTATTTTGGGCTTTTCTTTCATATTGTTAATGTCACTCATACTGATTAAGTTTGCTTTTGTCCCAGTGTCTAGTTTCAATGTAACTAATGCTCCATTTACCTGCAGTGGGATCATCCATTTGTCCTCTTTTACTTTATGTTCAGCATTGTTAATTCCTGAGGGCTGCACATTTTCTGTATTCTTTTTGATTTTGTCACATGACACCATTCCTACAAAACATGTCTCACTTAAATCAGTGTCCTCAATTACATTAACTCGTTGCCCTTTCTTAGTTTTTACTTTTGAAAAGCATTGTTTGGCAAAGTGATTCTTTTCATGACATTTTGTGCACATTTTTCCAAACGCTGGACATTGTTTTAACTGGTGTTTGTAACCACAGCGTTTACAATTAAAAATTCCTTCCTCCGATTGCTTTTTACTTCTGTTCTGCCCATGTATCCACGTTGTACAATATTCAGCAGATCGTACCAATCCTGGTACCATGTTATTTTCATTAATAACTAGTCGTTTTTATTAAGAACAGCTAGCTTTTGCTAGACACTTTATTGAGCACATGTGGACTAGGTACAGTATCTGTAGAGACCTCCTTCTTGACTGCTGCCTTGTGGGTGGCCTAGTGCATCGTGGGTAGCCCACTCTTATATACATACAGCACCACCTAGTGTACCATTCCAGAATGACAGGTTACTGATCATTACACTGGCCACTGACCAAATCAGAAGACCTTATCCTAAGGGGTGTGACTGCCTCCTGGAATAAAGTGCCCAGGTAACTTTCCCCCTCCCTGATGCATTGCAGTGTCTGCAGCTCGGCCTCCAGCACATCAACTCTGAGCCGAAGCTCCTCAAGCCGCAGACACTTACTGCAGACATGTTCGTCCTGCATCACACTGGCGTCCAGGAGCTCCCACATACTGATCGCTGTGTGACTGGTGTCTGATTCTGATAGTTTTGTGACTGGTGTCTAATTCTGAGAGTTGTGTGGCTGGTGTCTGATTCTGATAGCTGTGTGACTGGTGTCTGATTCTGATAGTTGTGTGACTGCTGTCTGATTCTGATACCTGAGTGATGGTATCTGATTCTCATAGCTGTGTGACTGGTGTCTGATTAAGAACATAAGAAATAGGAGCTGGAGTAGGCCATTCGGCTCTTCAAGCCTGATCTGCCATTCAATAAGATCATGACCGATCATCTTTCTGAACTCCACTTTCCTGCACTATCCCCATATCCCTTGATTCCCTTAATATCCAAAAATCTATCGATCTCTGTCTTGAATATACTCAATGACTAAGCATCCACAGCCCTCTGGGGTAGAGAATTCCAAAGATTCACCACCCTCTGAGTGAAGAAATTTCTCCTCATCTCAGTCCTAAATGGCCGACCCCTTATTCTGAGATGGTGACCCCTGGTTCTAGACACCCCAACCAGGGGAAACATCCTCCCTGCATCTACCCTGTCAAGCCCTGTAAGAATTTTGCCTGTTGCAATGAGATCACCTCTCATTCTTCTAAACTCTAGAGAATATGAGCCTAGTCTACTCAATCTCTCCTCATATGACAATCCCCACATCCCAGGCATCAGTCTGGTGAACCTTCGTTGCACTCCCTCTAAGACAAGTATATCGTTCCTAAGGTAAGGAGACCAAAACTGTGCACAATACTCCAGGTGTGGTCTCACAAGGGCCCGATATAATTGCAGTAAGTCATCTTTACTCTTATACTCAAATCCTCTTGTAATAAAGGCCAACATAGCATTTGCTTGCCTAATTGCTTGCTCTACCTGCATATTAACTTTCAGCGATTCGTGTACAAGGACACCCAGATCCCTCTGAATACCAACATTTCCCAATCTCTCACCGTTTAAAAATACTCTGCTTTTCTATTTTTCCTACCCAAGAGGATATTTCTCCCCATTATATTCCATTTGCCATGTTCTTGCCCACTCGCTTAGCCTGTCTATATCCCCTTGAAGCCTCCTTGCATCCTCCTCACAACTTACATTCCCACTCAGCTTTGCATCATCAGCAAACTTGGATATATTACATTTGGACCCCTCATCCAAATCACTGATATAGATTGTAAATAGCTGAGGCCCAAGCAATGATCCTTGTGATATCCCACTAATTACAGCCTGTCAACCTGAAAATGACCCGTTTATTCTTACTCTCTGTTTTCTGTCCATTAACCAATCCTCAATCCATGCTAGTATATTACTCCCAATCCCATGAGCCCTAATTTTGTTTAACAACCTCTTGTGTGGCACCTTATCGAATGTCTTCTGAGAATCCAAATACACTACATCCACTGGTTCCCCCTTATCTATTCTGCTAGTTACAAACTCAAAAAACTCTAACACATTTGTCAAACATGATTTCCCTTTCATAAATCCGTGTTGACTCTGCCCAATCATATTATTACTTTCTAAGTGCCCTGTTACCACATCCTTAATAATAGAATCTAGCATTTTCCCTACGATTGATGTCAGGCTAACTGGTCTGTAGTTCCCCATTTTCTCTCTCCCTCCTTTCTTAAATAGTGCGGTTATATTTGCTACCTTCCAATCCAGAGGAACCATTCCAGAATCTATGGAATTTTGGAACATGACAACCAATGTATCCACTATCTCTATAGCCACCTCTTTTAAAACCCTAGGCTATAGGCTATCAGGTCCAGGAGATTTAACAGTTTTCAGTCCCATTATTTTCTCCAGTACTATTTCCTTACTAATACTAATTTCTTTCAGTTGCTCATTCTCACTATACCCTTGGTCCTCCACTATTTCCAGAATGTTTTTTGCATCTTCTTCCATGACAGACACAAAGGGCTGGATTTTGCCAGCCCTGGGGAGGCAGGTTTGAAACATAGAAACATAGAAGATAGGAGCAGGAGTAGGCCATTCGGCCCCACGAGCCTGCTCCGCCATTCAATGCGATCATGGCTGATCATCCAAATTCAGTACCCGGTCCCATGCTAATGTAACACCCTTAGTTAAAAAGGGCAGTAGACAGAAGGCTGGAAACTATAGATCGGTTAGCCTAACATCTGTGGTAGGTAAAATTTTGGAGTCCATTATTAAGGAGACAGTAACAGGACATTTGGATAATCATAATTTAATAAGACAAAGTCAGCATGGTTTTATAAAGGGGAAGTCATGTTTGACAAATTTGCTGGAGTTCTTTGAGGAAGTAACATATAGGGTGGATAAAGGTGAACCAGTGGACGTAGTGTATTTAGACTTCCAAAAGGCATTTGACAAGGTGCCACACAAAAGATTATTGCTTAAGATAAAAAATCACGGGATTGGGGGTAATATTCTGGCATGGATAGAGGATTGGCTATCTAACAGAAGGCAGAGAGTTGGGATAAATGGTTCATTCTCAGACTGGCAATCAGTAACCAGTGGTGTTCCGCAGGGGACAGTGCTGGGTCCCCAACTCTTTACAATCTATATTAACAATTTGGAGGAGGGGACCAAGTGTAACATATCAAAGTTTGCAGATGATACTAAGATGGGGGGGAAAGTAGTGAGTGAGGAGGACATAAAAAACCTGCAAAGGGACATAGACAGGCTAGGTAAGTGGGCAGAGATTTGGCAGATGGAATACATTACTGGAAAGTGTGAGGTTATGCACTTTGGCAGGAAAAATCGCAGAGCAAGTTATTATCTTAATGGCAAGAAACTGGAAAGTACTGAAGTACAAAGGGATCTGGGGGTCCTGGTGCACGAAACTCAAAAGGTTAGTATGCAGGTGCAGCAAGTGATTAAGAAGGCCAATGAAATGTTGGCTTTCATTGCTAGGGGGATAGAATATAAAAATAGGGAGGTATTGCTTCAGTTGTACAAGGTATTGGTGAGACCGCACCTGGAATACTGCGTACAGTTTTGGTGTCCATACTTAAGAAAAGACATACTTGCTCTCGAGTCAGTACAAAGAAGGTTCACTCGGTTAATCCCAGGGATGAGGGGATGGACATATGAGGAGAGGTTGAGTAGATTGGGACTCTACTCACTGGAGTTCAGAAGAATGAAAGGCGATCTTATTGAAACATATAAGATTGTGAAGGGGTTGGATTGGGTGGATGCGGGGAGGATGTTCCCGATGATGGGTGAAACTAGAACTAGGGGGCATAGTCTTAGAATAAGGGCTGCTCTTTCAAAACTGAGATGAGGAGGAACTACTTCACTCAGAGGGTGGTAGGTCCATGGAATATGCTGCCCAAAAAAGCTGTCAAAGCTACATCATTACATAAATTAAAAACAGAAATAGACAGTTTCCTAGAAGAAAAGGGAATTAAGGGTTACGGGGAGCGGGCAGGAATTTGGACATGAGTCTAGGTTCGGATCGGTCATGGCCCTGTGGATAGCGGAGCGGGCCCAGGGGCCGTGTAGCCTGATCCTGCTCCTGTTTCGTGTGTCAAATTCTGTTAGATTCAGGAGATAGTCCTGTGATAGTGGATTGGCGGTTAGGATCAGATCAGCCATGATCCTATTGAATGGCGGAGCAGGCTCGAGGGGCCGATTGGCCTACTCCTGCTCCTATTTCTTATGTTCTGATGTTCTTATGCTTTCTCCCCATACCCCTGATCCCTTTAGCTTTAAGAAATATATCCAACTCCTTCTTGAATATATTTAATGAATTAGTCTCTACTGCCTTCTGTGGTAGAAAATTCCACAGGTTCACCACTCTCCGGGTGAAGAACTTCCTCCTCATTTCTGTCCTAAATGGCCTACCCCTTATCCTTAGACTGTGACCCCTCGTTCTGGACTCCCCGACCATCGGGAACATCCTTCCTGCATCTAGTCTGTCCAGTCCTGTCAGAATTTTATAAGTTTCAATGAGATCCCCTCTTATTCTTCTAAACTCCAGCGAGTACAAGCCCAATCGACCCAATCTCTCCTTATACGTCATTCCTGCCATCCCAGGTATCAGCCTGGTGAATCTTCGCTGAACTCCTTCCATGGCAAGAACATCCTGGCCTAGAAATTCAGTCTGGCCACTTTTGGGGCGGTAAAGTCGGGCGGTCGCTAAAGTTAGCGCCCGCCGGAAAGTGTAGGCCACTTCGCCGAAATTCAGTAGATTTGGCCAAGAGTTTGGGCGAGCGCTGAAACTGGCGTTGCACTGCTATCTTCAGGCGCTAAGCCGGTGATGCGGACTGATAACGCCGAGGCCGGGCGCAGCGCAGGTGCGGTCATGTTTTGATTGACAGCAGACACCCTGACGCCGGCCAGCTCTTAAAGGGGGAAGGGTCGATTTTGACTGCTGCCACGCCCTGCATAGTGGAGCCCTGCAGCTAGGCCTCAACACTGCTGGTAGACCCAAATAACGCCTGAAGCCATGGAGAAGGCCCGTGAACGAGCGCAGCGCTTCCCCCAGCATGCTTTGAGGGTGCTGGTTAATGGTGTGGAAAAGAAAAGAGAGATCTTGTGCCCGGACAGTGGCAAGAAGGCTCCCAGGAGGCAGTACAGGAGAGCCTGGAAGAAAATCGCCCACAGGGTGTCATCCACCAGCGATGTCCCCAGGAGTGCGGACCAATGCCGCAAGAAGTACAACGACCTCACTCGGATGGTCAGGGTGAGTACCCTTTCCAGTGTCCTCCTCATCCTTGCATGTGCACCTCACATTATGGGCAAAGGGACCTCAAAGGCCTAATGGGCAGCCCTCCTCCCGCAGCTATGGCACTGGCATGATCATCAATAGCACTTTCTGCACTTAACACACTGGCCAAGCTATTCGACCATGGGAGGCAGTGCACACAGCAACAGGGCACCACACTGGCCAAGCTATTCGACCATGGGAGGCAGTGCACACAGCAACAGGGCACCACACTGGCCAAGCTATTCGACCATGGGAGGCAGTGCACACAGCAACAGGGCACCACACTGTACTTAGAGGCCGTCCTTTCTCTTGCAGGCCAAGCTGGCGCAGAATTTGAGGAGCCAGTCTGCCACCGGGGGAGGCCGTCCCCAGTACCAGGCGCTCAGTGAGCTGGAGGAGAGCGTGGCTCGACTCATGCGTGGCCGGGTGACTGGCCCTGTTGCCATTGGAGATGCGGACCCTGTACTGGGACCCACTGGTAAGGACATGACCGGTTGGACCTCTCTCGTTGCCCTTGCGCTTCAGATCTACATCCTTTCCCACTGTCTGACCAATGCGCATAATGCCACCACTCATGCCTCCCTCGCTGACGCCCTGTCCTCACTCTAAAGCTACTCTTGTGCCTTCCTGCTTTCAGCTGGTGAGGAGGAGGTGGTCCCTGAAGCTCAGAGTGCCAGGCCCTTGGAGGAGGAGGACGACGAGGACCAGGAGGAAGGCGGCACATCGGGGGAACCCTCATCCGCACCAGGGGATGGCAATGGAGGGGAGACGTCTTCCCTGGAGGAGAGCCAGGGGGAAGTGTTGCAGGGGGGTGTAGCTCCTGTGCCCAGTGGCGTCCAGCCACGTGGGAAGGGTCAGGCAGCACGGCTGCCTTCTCCCCAGAGGGGGGAAGTGTTGCAGGGGAGTGTAGCTCCTGTGCCCAGTGGCGTGCAGCCACGTGGGAAGGGTCGGGCAGCTCGGCGGCCCTCTCTCCAGAGGGAGAGTCCGCCCTCCAGTCCGGAGACTGTCCTCGCCCAGGAGGTGCGCCTCCTTGATCAAATGTCCGTGGACTCGGATCGTCGGCACACCGAGTTCACGGGGGTTGTGGCACGGTTGCCTGAGGCCATTGAGTCCCTGGCTCATAGTGTGTCCGATTTCGGGGCCTCACAGGCCAGGGGTTTCGAACAACTCGCGGCAGCACAGGCCAGGGGTCTTGAACAATTCGGGGCATCACAGGACGCGAGTCGGGCACAATTCGGGGCATCACAGGACGCGAGTCGGGACGAATTCAGGGCATCACAGGACGCGAGTCGGGCCGAATTCAGGGCAGCACAGGACGCGAGTCGGGACGACTTCAGGGCAGCACAGGCAGCGAGTGGAGAGTTGATCAGTGGTGCCGTGCAGTCACTGGCTGGTCTGATGCGGGCACAGACCAGGGCAGTACAGGCACTCACTTCTGCCACACTCGCTGTGGCGCGGAAGCATCGCCAGGGCACCCGCCGCCCTGCTGCAGCACAGCGGCCTGGCCTCCACCAGATTGCTGCGCTTGCTGCACTGCCAGCCCGGCCGAGTGCCAGTGTCTCTGGCGAACAGCGCGTGCCTGGCATCAGCCAGCTTGCCCCCATTGGTGCAGCCGACACTGCCACTCCCCCAGCCAAGGTGCGACGAGCTGCTGCTGAGACTGATGCTGGGCAGCCACAGCTGCAGCAGTCAGCAGCCGGCCCCTCCCGGACCGGGCCTCGTCTAGGCTGACCCCCAAGGGCATCTGCCGTCACGCATTGTGGCCCTCATGAGCCTTCCCCCAGCCTTGCCACACCCACAGGGCCCAGGTTGAGGCGGAGCAGCAGGTCGGCCAGGGGCCGGAGAAGCCTGCATAAGGACTCGCCCTCTCGGCACACCCAGTAGAGTGTGGTGATAGCGTTTTTTTTTATATGGGGGTGTTTGTGTTCTGGGGGGGGCTTATTTTGGTAAGGCCGAAGATGAAGGCATTTTTTGTTTTTATGGGGGTGTTTGTGTTGTGGAGGGGGGGGCTTATTTTTGTAAGGCCGATGATGAAGGCCAATTGGACGGGCAAGTTTTGTTATTCCTCCCCAGGTTGTGGGAGTGACAGATGTTTTTGACTGTTTTTTGGGGGTCTCGTCTGTTTTTCTGTTTCATGTGGGAAGGGCCCTGAGTTTGTAAAATAAAGCTTTTTATTTATTCAGCATGTCCAGGTGTCATGTTTCAAGTGGTTGTTGCGTTAACCGGCTGAGGGCTTGCGGAGCGGCTGCATTCAGGTGCGTTCATTGCCACAGGCCATTCCCTGACAGGGGGCCAAGAAGTGTCGTTCAATAAGCCGCCGGCGGACGGCCCTTGGACCTTGTGGCTCCCTCCTGGGCTGGTACTCCTCCTCCTCCTCCTCCTCCTCCTCATGGTCCTCCTGCTCGTCCTCCTGAGGTGGTGGTGCAACGTCAGGTGGCAGTGCCTGAGTCCTGCGGATAGCCAGGTTGTGCAGCATGCAGCACACGACGACGAACTGGGAGACTCTGTCCGGCGAATACTGTAGAGATCCGCCGGAATGATCCAGGCAGCAGAACCGTTGCTTGAGGACGCCAATCGTTTGCTCTATGATGTTCCTTGTGGCTTGATGGCTTTCGTTGTATGCCTCCTCCGCTGGGGTCCTGGGCGCGCGGAGCGGGGTCATGAGCCATGTACACAAAGGGTAGCCCTTGTCCCCAATAAGCCATCCCCTTGGTGGAGGCTGTGCCTCGAACATGTCAGCCACAGTAGTCTGGCGCAGGATAAATGCATCGTGGCTGCTTCCTGGAAAGCGGGCATTGACAGCTAGGATGCGCTGCCTGTGGTCACACACCAGCTGTACATTGAGGGAATGGTAGCCCTTCCAGTTGCGGTAATCCTCGGCATTGTCGATAGGTGCCCGCATAGCCACATGCGTGCAGTCAATGGCGCCCTGCACCATGGGGAAGTCCGCGATCCTGCCAAATCCGACTGCACACTGCTCCTGACTCTCTAGGGTCATGGGGAAGGAGATGAATTGGTGTCTCCTTGCGAAAAGTGCATCGGTGACCTGCCGGATGCAGCGATGCACGGCGAACTGGGAGATGTTCGCTATGTCCCCAGCAGCGGCTTGGAAGGAGCCGCTTGCATAAAAGTTCAGAGCCACCGTGACCTTCACTTCCACCAAGAGAGACGTCCTGCACATCAGCTGTGGACGCAGATCTCTGTGAAGCAGCTGGCAGATCTCTGCAACCACCTCCCTTCTGAAGCGCAGCCTCTTAACACAATGCGCCGCAGTCATGGTGAGATAGGACACCTGCGGCCGGTATTGCCTGAGTGGGTAAGGCCTACGTTGCCGACGCCTGATGGCCCCTCTGCGTCTAGGCATGGCTGGCCCTCTTACACAGCGTCTGCGAGCCCTTCGCACATAATGCTGCAACTGAGGGTTGGAACCCCATACAGCCCCCATAATAAACTTGCAAACAGTGAAATCACAATGATTCAAATTTCAAAGCTCTGGCCAGAAGCCAAAAATACCTCTCCTATGTTGTCCCAAATCAGTAAGCTCTGTTCCTTGGTCTCTGTCCAGAAATCCAAAGCAGTAAAGTCATTGCAGCAAAATGGCTGGGCTTTATAGGTCAGTGTAAGTGCCCTTTAATTAGCGCTCCCCGAGGCCCACAGGGCCTCTGTTGCGTTCCACTTCACAGTTGTTAACAGCGCCACGCCCACATTGGGCGGGCGCCACTGAATTTCCGGTTTGGGGCGCACAAACAGCGTTGCACGACGAAATGACGTCATAAGCTGCGCGCGCAGCTGAGCGGGCGCAAACACTTTGCGCCGGCGCTAAATGTCTACTGAATTTGGGCGTAGGCGCAGATCGGCCTGCGCCCGAGCGCTAAGTGCCTAGCGCTGGAAATATACCCCTCTTATGGCGTTAACGGCTGGCGAACGCAACTGAATTTCTAGGCCCCTTCCTCAGATAAGGCAACCAAAACTGCACACAATACTCAAGATGTGGTCTCACCAAGGCCCTGTACAACTGCAGCAAGACATCCTTGTTCCTATACTCAAACCCTCTCGCTACGAAGGCCAACATACCATTTGCCTTCTTAACTGCCTGCTGCACCTGCATGTTTACCTTCAGTGACTGGTGCACAAGAACACCCAGGTCTTGTTGCACTTCCCCTTCTCCCTATCTATTGCCATTCAGATAATAATCTGCCTTCCTGTTTTTGCCACCAAAGTGGATAACCTCGCATTTATCCACGTTATATTGCATCTGCCGTGCTTCTGCCCAATCACCCAACCTGTGCAAATCATCCTATAGTTACTCGGCATCCTCCTCACAGCACACATGCCCACCCAGCATTGTGTCGTCTGCAAATTTGGAGATATTACATCTAGTTCCCGTGTCTAGATCATTAATATATATTGTGAATAGCTGGGGTCCAAGGACCGATCCCTGCAATATCCCACTAGTCACTGCCTGCCACTTGGAAAAAGACCCGTTTATTCCAATTCTTTGCTTTCTGTCTGCCAACCAGTTCTCTATCCAAGTCAATACCTTGCCCCCAATCCCATGTGCCTTAAATTTACACGCTAATCTCTTATGCGGGACCTTATCGAAAGCCTTCTGAAAGTCCAAATACACCACATCCACTGGTTCTCCCTTATCTATTTTACCAGTTACATCCTCAAAAAATTCCAGTAGATTAGTCAAGCACAATTTACCTTTTGTAAATCCATGTTGACTTTGTCCGATCCTGTCACTGTTCTCCAAGTGCTCTGCTATTACATCTTTTATAATGGACTCTAGCATTTTCCCACTACCGATGTCAGTCTGTAATTCCCCGTTTTCTCTCTACCACCTTTTTTGAATAGTGGGGTAACATTTGCTACCCTCCAATCCATGGGTACTGTTCCAGATTCCATTGAATGTTGGAAGATGATCAGCAATGCATCTACTATTTCTAGGGCCACTTCCTTAAGTACCCTAGGATGCAGATTATCAGGCCCTAAGGATTTATCGGCCTTCAATCCCATCAATTTCCCTAACACCATTTCCCTACAAATACTGATTTCTTTCAGTTCCTCCCTTTCATCAGACCCTATGTTCCCCGACATCTCTGGGAGGTTATTTGTGTCCTCCTTTGTGAAGACAGAACCAAAATATGTATTTAATTGGTCCGCCATTTCTTTGTTCCCCATTATAAATTCCTCTGATTCTGACTGCAAGGGACCTACGCTTGACTTCACCAATCTTTTTCTCGTCACATATCTATAAAAGCTTTTACAGTCAGTTTTTATGTTCCCTGAAAGCTTACTCTCATATTCTATTTTCCCCTTCTTAATTAATCCCTTTGTCCCCCTTTGTTGAATCCTAAACTGCTCCCAATCCTCAGGGTTACTGCTTTTTCTGGCCAATTTATATGTTCTCTCCTTGGATCTTATGCTATCCCTAATTTACCCTTGTTAGCCACGGTTGAGTCACCTTTTTTGTTTTATGCTTATGCCAAACTGGGATGAACAAATTCTGTAGTTCATCCATGCGGTCTTTGAATGTTTGCCATTGCCTTTCCCCGTCAACCCTTTGAGTGACATTCCCCAATCAATCCTAGCCAACTCGCGCCTTATACCATTGTAGTTTCCTTTATTTAAATTCAGGACCCTAGTCTCTGAGTCAACTACTTCATTCTCCATCTTAATGAAGAATTCTATCATATTCTGATCGCTCCGACCCAATGGGCCTCGTACAACAAGTTTGCTAATTAATCCTTTCTCGTTACACAATACCCAGTCTAAGATGGCCTGATCTCTGGTTGGTTCCTCGACATATTGGTCCAGGAAACCATCCCGTAAACACTCCAGGAATTCCTCCTCCACAGTATTGTTACTAATTTGGTTAGCCCAATCTATATGTAGATTAAAGTCACCCATGATGACTGCTGTGCCCTTATTGCACACTTCTCTAATTTCCCTTTTAATGCCATCCCCAACCTCTGCACTAGTGTTTGTAGGTCTATATACCACTCCCACTAACGTTTTCTGCCCCTTGGTAATTCTCAGTTCTACCCATATAGATTCCACATCATCAGAGCTAATATCCTTCCTTACAATTGTGTTAATCCCTTCTTTAACCAGCATGCTACCCCACCTCCCTTTCCTTGTTGCCTATCTTTCCTGAATATTGAATACCCCTGGATGTTGAGTTCCCAGCCTTGGCCACCCTGGAGCCATGTTTCCAATCAAATCATATTCATTTACCTCTATTTGCACATCTAATTCATCCACCTTATTACGAATGCTCCTCGCATTAAGACACAAAGCCTTCAGGCTTGTTTTTTTAACGCTCTTAGACATATTAGAATTATTTTTGTTTTTCTCCTCCCTGTCTTTTGTTTTTATCCTTGTTTCCCTTTCCTCTGTCCCCCTGCTCAGGCTCCCAACCTCCTGTCATTTTACTTTAAACCCTCCCCCAGAGCACTAGCAAACACTCCCCCTAGGACATCGGTCCCGGCCCTGCCCAGGTGCAAACCGTCCTGTTTGAACTGGTCCCACCTCCCCCAGAACCGGTTTGGAGGCGGCACTGCTGAGGAAATGGCAGAATTTGGGGGCGAGTGCCCAACCCGCCTCCATGCCATCTTGCCAGGAGGCGGGTAGCCGACCCGCGCTGGGTCCCATCTCCTCGAGGCGGGAAGGGGATTAATGCCAATTAACTGCCTGTTAACAGGTAGTTAACAGGCAGTTTATTGGCTAATCCTTATTTTGAGCCCTGAAGTGTGGGCTTCCCGACGGCTCCGAACCTCGCTAGGATCAGTGAGGCGGGCCGTCGGTCTGTGGGGGTCGGAGGGGCCGAGATGTCCGGTGTGCAGGTGAGTAATGGGTGCATGTGTGCAGAGATAAGTGTGTGAGGTGTGTGTAAAGTGTTTTAATAAGTTTCACTTACCTTTACTTCTTTCTGCAGGCTTCCTCCCTTCAGGTCTCGGGAGTCCCTCAGCTCACCGGCACAGAAAGCAGAATGGCCGCTGAGCTGTCAAAAGCTGCAGCCTTCTGCTTTCTGATCAGGAAGGCTTTCTAATTGAGTCTTGAGTAAAGACACAACTTAGAAGACAGATTGCCAGTGTTTGACAGCTTCTCAGAGCTGTCAAATGATGACATTTCATCTGTCAAAAGCTCTTGACAGACGAAACAGCACTCGCTGACATCACCTGTAACTGGCTTTCCCTTAATTGGCCTGCTAAGACCGCTGGGCGGGCTTAACAAGGTCAATCAAGGGAAAGTAGCATGGGTTGGCCACAAGTCGATGGAGGCGGGACTAAAATCAACAAGTGGGAGTCCCGTCTCCAAAAGCTCCCCATTGACAAAATCCAGACCAAAGTATTTGTTTAATTTCTCCGCCATTTCTTTATTCCCCATTATAATTTGGGGAGGCACGGTGGCATAGTGGTTAGCACTGTTGCCTCACAGCGCCAGGGACCCGGGTTCAAATCTGGCCTTGGGCGACTGTCTGTGTGGAGTTTGCACATTCTCCCTGTGTCTGCGTGGGTTTCCTCCGGGTGCTCCGGTTTCCTCCCACAGTCCAAAGATGTGCAGGTTAGGTTGATTTGGCTATGATAAATTGACCCTTAGTGTTAGGGGATTAAATATGTGGGGTTACGGGGATAGGGTGGGATATGTGTCGGTGCAGGCTCGATGGGCCGAAATGGCCTCTATCTGCACTGTAGATTCTGTGATTCTGTGATAATTTCTCCTGTCTCAACCTGTAAGGGAACCACGTTTACTTTCGCTAATCTTTTCCTTTTTACATACCTATAGAAGCTTTTACAGTCTCGCTAGTTTACTCTCATTCTATTTTCCATTTCTTTATCAATTTCTTGGTCCTCCTTTGCTGAATTCTAAAATCCTCCCAATCCTCAGGCTTACTACTCTTTTTGGCAACATTATAGGCCTCTTCCTTTAATCTAATACTATCTTTAATTTCTCTTGTTAGCCACAGTTGGAACATTTTTCCCGTGGTGTTTTTATTCTTTAAGGGAATGTATATTCATTGTGAATTATGAATTATTTCTTTAAATGATTCTGATAGCTGTGTGACTGGTGTCTGATTCTGATAGTTGTGTGATTGGTGTCTGACTCTGATAGTTGTTATGTGAGAGGCAGTGTGGTAATACATTATATTAGTGTGTGTCAGAGACAGTGTGGTGATACACTATATTGGTGTGTGTGAGAGGCAGTGTGTTGATACACTGTATTGGTGTGTGTGCGAGACAGTGTGATGATACCGTATCTTGTATCGGAGAGGGGTTATTAGATTGGAGGAGGTTACAAAGATGGGAGGGATGAGGCCATGGAAGGATTTGAACACAAGGATGAGTATTTTAAATTTGAGCTATTAGGTGACCAGCAGCCATATATTCAATGAGGACTGGAGTGATGGCTGAGCAGTTGTAGGGGGTGGCGTGCGCCCAGTCAGCTTCACCTTTGACTGTCTCTGAGCGGTTCAAATCGCTCCCACACCCCTGGGTTCTAGACACCGGACTTAGGTACAGGCAGCGATACAGAAAATCGAGTAGACAAGTGGTTTGGAGCAAGAAAACCGCAATTTTTATTAAAGGCACAATAAGACACAATCTTACTGAGAACTACTGATATAGTTACAAGCATAAACAATTACACTTATATGGGAATGGGGAACACATGGCACATCGAGGGAAACAAACACATTAAAATCCCCTTATCCTTATCCCACCCCTATACCTAACTAGATTAAGCTATGAGGGGCCAGCAATTCACCGAGTCAAAATCTGCTGAGTTCAAACAGCTGTGGGATTTGGGGTTCGCTCTTTGTGCTCTCTGGGGCCTGCCGTCATCACGTGGTCTCAGGGCACTGCAAGGGCATTGTCCAGGTAAAGTACCCCGAGGTTAAAGTCTTTGCTTGGGTACTTTACCTCGCAGGGATGATGGTTCCTCTTCCTCAGGCGGCAGTTGGAGTTTGCATGAAAATAGTCGCAGGTCGGCTGAATTGAAGGCCCGATTATTCGAAGCGTTCTTCAATCTTCTCCCAATTTGTCTCGTCTCATCTCATCTCATCTCACCTCACCTCGCCTCATCTCACCTCACCTCGCCTCATCTCAACCCGCCTCGTCTGGCCTGGTTTGCTCATGTCCACCTGGTGCAATGCCGGGCGTCCCTGATGGAGTCGGGAAAGACACGGGCAGTGGCCAGGCGGCAAGCGCGGGAGGGGAAAAAGAGCAGGAGCCACGCGGGCAAGGAGCAAGAGAGTCAAGGGGAAGACAGCGATTGCTACTGAGGGCCTACAGTTATACTCTTTTCGATGGCCCTTATCTGCGCGCCAAATCAGGTCAGTTCATTGTTTCACTTTTGGCGGGCTGTTTTAAATGATTGTAGCAATCTAAACTAACTGGTTTTAGATGGCCGTTTATTGCACCTAATGGCCTGATGTCCGGGCTGTATTGTCATTAATGCATTTTAATCAGCCTGTGCAGCCTTGGTCGCTTCCCTAAGTTGTTTCCGATTATTTATGCGGACAAACTAATGGCCTTGCACTTAGGCCTAACTGGGGTGATCTGTTCCCATCCGATGAAAATGCATATTCAGTGTTTGCTTAACTGTCTAGGTTTTCAAACACAAAAGTCCTTTTTCACAGAAATGCATTTTAAGTTTTGCTTTCTTTTGGGTACCCTTCTTTAAATTGTCCATAGGGTCCCTTTATTAATAACCCTGGGGGAAATGTGGGAATTTTGCAAATCTTAAAGACCAACAGTGAATTTCCTTCACCAATGAGATTTAAAAATTGAGAAATAAACAGAGAAAGGACTGAGAAGGAGGGTAAATTAGAGTTGGTGAATTCAATGTCAAATCAGGTACAGAAAGAGAAATAAAGAGAGGGAGAGAGAGATTGGATTAAGAGAGGCAAAAAAGAGACAGAAAGGAAAAGTAAGAAAAAAATTTAATATTTGGCATTTTTAAAATCTCCAACAACAATTCATTACCTGAAGGAATGAGACTCCATACATTTAATTGTTCATTTCCTGGCCAGAGAGGTTGATTGGCAGTGATTAATAATTATCATATTGTTAATTACTAGATTTAACTTTCTATGACAATTAAGGTGAAAATGCAGCAACTTCATGAAAATCATGGGAAGGTTAAAGGCAAGATGTTGTTTCCGTGAAGCTAACTTATGAGCAGTGCAAATCAGCCTGCCAAAAGTTGCTGGCCGATTTGCACATTAATAACGGCATGCGTCATTTGTACACTGTTACTTTTTCAGCAAATTCCGGCCAAAGAGAGAAGTGAAGATTTAAACCAAACGAACTGGACGAGGATGATTAACAACTCTTCACTAGATGACAAGTGGAGCACCTGTAAAAGAATAATGCCGGACATGCAGAACATGCAGATACAGACCCCACCACTTAGACCATTCACACTTATCCCAGGCAGCCACCTATATCGGGTAAATGACGCTAACCATTTGCCATTTCCATTGAATTCAATTATAAAACTACCACTTATGATACATTTAGCACGCGTGCTATTTTGGGCAATTCAATGAGCTTTTTGCACCTCATTAAAGTACGATTAAGTACTGATAATTATTCATCTGAGGAGCTGAGTGCCTCAGTACTGCAGGGCCACTGTAATGAAAAATGTTTTAGCAGAAGGAATCCATTTGATACAAATCTTGTCTATCGAAAATGCTATCCTCCCATCCCTTTTATCTGTTTTAAATGCCCCAGGACAGCTGCTTGAAGCTGTCCAAAGTCTCCACTTTCTGACTGCCTCCAGTAATCGTTACCAGTCTGAACAGCTGATGTAGACTTCAAGCAGCTTCAATCAGCTGTTTGCTAAATACAGATAATCTGTTGGTTTCCAGTTAAATAAATCATTATCCAATACAGTGGGACCAGAGAGTCAATACATTTGATCAATAGCACACTCGATCAGAATGTGGTACTGTACTATATTATGTATAGTTTATTTTTTGATAACCAGAAGGATTCCACTTTCACAAACGAACATAATTTTCTCGCTACTGCAGTTTATCAATCCTACGGGGTTATTATGGTTACTTTTTAACTAGAAGTTGAAGTGAACCCCTGGCCTTGTTCTGTTACAGATTGAGCAGTCACCCTTTGAAGTGTACTAGTTTGATAACTTTATCATCAAAAGGCATAAGCTGCAATTTTGATCAGCAAAAGTATAACAGACTCAGTGTTCAAAATCACACATCACAAAATAAGGCATTAGCTATAAAACAAGGTTAGATTACAGGTGCATTAAATAAGTTCTGTTTCTGTCTTGTATTTTGCTCAGAGTGATATGAACTGCACGGCCATGGTTATTAACAGAGATCCGAACACGCAAAACTCAATAACCAGTTTTGTTTTGCACTAGGGAGTCTGAAGGATTTACCATCCAACGCATATAGCAAGCAAATCATGTTAGCACAAACGCATCCATTATATGCGGTGAGGATTGTAGCTAAGATCAGCAAGCTCAAACTAAAGAAGCATGGATTAACAAACAATTTAAAAATGAAATTCCAAACTTAATTTACGTGGTTTATAGTTTCTAGTGTCTCTGTTGTGTAGCGGGAAGTGCTAGTAAACAAGGGCCCTTGAGTATACCAATTAATTGTAGTGTAATTAGTGGTATTGATTTGAGTTAACTTAATTTGAATTAATTAAAGGGTAAGTCATGGCAGCACAGCTCAGCCCCGTGGCATGCTCCTCCTGCACTATGTGGGAAATCAGGGACAATTCCTGTGTCCCTGATGACCATGTGTGCGGGAAGTGTATCCAGCTGCAGCTACTGGCAGACCGCATTGCAGCGCTGGAGCTGCTAATGGATATATACTGGAGCATTTGTGATGCTGAGGACATCGTGGATAGCACGTTTAGGGAGGTGGTTACACCACAGGTAAAGGCTGCACAGGCAGGAAGGGAATGGGTGACCGCCAGGCAGAGTAGTAGGCGCAGGCAGGTCGTGCAGGGTCCCCTGTGGCCACCCCCCTCTCAGACAGATATACCACTTTGGATATTGTTGGGGGAGATGGCTTATCAGGGGAAGGCAGCAGTAGCCAACTTCCTGGCACCATGGGTGGTTCTGCTGCACAGGACAGGAGGAAAAATTGCGGGAGAGCTATAGTGATAGGGGATTCTATTGATAGGCGTTTCTGCGGCCATAAACAAGACTCCAGGATGGTATGTTGCCTCCCTGGTGCAAGGGTCAAGAATGTCTCAGAGCGGCTGCAGGGCATTCTGGAGGGGGGGGGTGGTGAACAGCCAGCTGTCGTGGTGCATATAGGTATCAACGATATAGGTAAAAAACAGGATGAGGTCCTAAAAGCTGAATATAGGGAGGTAGGCGGTAAATTAAAAAATAAGACCTCAAAGGTAGTAATCTCAGGAACGCTACCAGTGCCACATGCTAGTCAGAGTAGAAATAGAAGGATGTTTCAGATGCATACGTTGCTAGAGGAATGGTGCAAGGGGGTGGGATTCAAATTCCTGGGACATTGGAACCAGATCTGGGGGAGGTGGGACCAATACAAACTGAATGGTTTGCACCTGGGCAGGACCGGGACCGATGTCCGAGGGGGAGTGTTTGCTAGTGCTGTTGGGGAGGGTTTAAACTAAAATGGCAGGGGGTTGGGAACCTGTGCAGGGAGACAGAGGAAAGGGAAGCAAGAATAGAAGCAAAAGACAGGAAGGAGAAAAGCAAAAGTGGAAGTGTGTAAATCAAACAGGGCCACAGTAAATAATAATTGTAAAAGGACAAAGAGTGTTAAAAAAACAAGCCTGAAGGCTTTGGCCTAGAAATTGGGTATAGCCCCGCTTGAGGCGTTAGAACTGGCGATGCGCTAAGTTTATAGCCAGACGAGAGCTATCCGCACCTGGGGCGATATTGGGTTGCATCGCCCCCAAAGGGGATTCAGGCGCTAAATCAGCCGTTGCACGGTGCTCTTAAGGCGCAAAAGGTCAGGCGCTACTCAATTTCGACGTGGACGGGTGCAGCGCAGGTGAACTCAATTACGGCAAAGCACGAGACCTGCAGGCGCCGGCCGGCTCTTAAAGGGGTGGGTCAGTCAGACTGAGCTTCAACTCATGGATCTGGAGGAGAGAGTGCACCAGATACTTGGAGGACGTCTGTCTGGTCCAGTGACCACTGCATCTGCCGACCCCATTACCGACAGCGAGGGTAAGACTCTCACCTTTTCCACCTGTTGCCTTCCACTTGGTCCCCCCGCCAGCATGCATCCTCAGTGTGCAGCCATGTCAGAGCCATGCCGCAATCTGGCATGCCTTTCAGCAAACCTGTCCTTTTGCTAAAGCCACTCTTCCACCTCCCACTTTCAGATGAAGCAGCACCAACTCGGGCTCAATGCGCTGAAGCTGCCAGTGCCACCGGAGGCGAGGACCAGGAGGAATCCAGACCAGCCGTTGCAGAATCCGGGGAGCTGAGACATCTGCAGACTGGGGATAGTAGTCCCCTGGAGGGGAGGGGGGGTGGCTCTGAGGATGAACCAGTTGCCGGACCAAGCGGCATGGAGCAACGCAGGGGGGATAGGCAAGTTTGGCCACCGTCTCCCTGGAGGGCAAGGCAGGTCGTGATGACTGCTGCACAGAGTGCAGATGAGGTCCGGCGCCTGGCAGAGATGAGCAAACAGGCCCGGGTCAGACACACGGAGCTGATGGCTGCAGTGGAGAAGATGCCTGAGTCAATAGATTCATTGGCTAGGAGTATGTTGGACTTCGGGGCAACAATGGAGAGGACTCTGCAGGGCTTTGGCGCAACAATGGAGAGGTCTCTCCGGGTGTTCGGGGAAACAATGGACAGGTCTATCCAGGGCTTCGGGGCCACAATGGACAGGACTATCCAGGGCTTCAGCCCAACAATGGAGAGGACTGTCCACGGCTTTGAGTCGGCAATGGAAAGGACTGTTCAGGGCTTCGGACAATCACTGGAAAGGTCTGTGCAGGGCTTGTCCGAGGCAGTGGAGCGGTCGGCTCCTGCCTTGTCCGAAGCCATGGGAAGAACTGTCCAGGCCTTCTCCGAAGCACTGGCACCTGGCACACAGGTCCTCACTGTTGCCACGCATTCACTTGCTGGGCTCCTCCGCAGCCAGATTGGTGCAACGCAATGTCTCACTGCAGCCACCCTCTCTGCATCAGATAGGATCACCCCGGGCCCTTCCACTCCCGTACAAGGCCAGGAATCCGTGGAGCCTGCGATTGTGGCGGATGAGCCGAGCCGCTCCCCTCAGATAGCCAGTGTGTCGTCTGACCATGGTGCAGGTGTCCTCTCTCGGCAGGAGACCATTGCACATGCCAGCACTGGGACGCCTGCATTGCAGCTGCCACCACCTGCAGGCCACACTGCTCCCAGCCATGCTCAAAGCAAGCATCCCGCGTCTGCACCCTCCAAGCCCAGAGGTCGGCCAGGCCGTACCTCAGGGGCTTCTGCGCTTCCAGACAGTCGGCAAGCATCCCCAGCCTTGAGGCCGCCACTGCGGTGCAATTACGTAGGAGCAGCAGGGCGGGCAGGGGCCGGGCGCGAACGAGAAGTCGTTCTCCCTCAAGGGGCCAGTTGTAGAGGGAGGTGCTGAGACATTTGTTTGTCCAAATTCACGGACACCCTCACCTGCTGTCATAGGTGCAGATTTTTGTTGAGTTTTGCTGCTTTGCCGAACAGGTCACTTTTATTTTGGCAGTGATGGTTTCTGCTCACTTTACGTTGTTTAGCTGTAATGAAAGACTTTTGTGTCAATAAACAGAAGTTTAAATGTTGCTTGGTGCATGTGACTACTTTCAGTGATGCTGGCATGCAGAGGCCCTCAAACATCCAAAGTGCCCATGAGGTAAGACTCTCATCATTCTGCCACAGGGGTGTCGAGACGAGTCCAGAGGAGCCTCTGACGAATGGACCTTCCACTTTCAGCAGCCCTTCCATCTTCCTCCTCCTCCTCCTCCACCTGCTCTTCCTCCTCCTCCTCCTCCTCATACTCCTCCTCCTCCGCCTGCTTGTGCAGGGTCCGAGGGAAGGTAATGAATGGACGCGTTCGCCTATAAAGGGCATCTGTCACATGCCGGATGCAACAGCGGATTGCAGCCTGAGCGGCAGTCGCATTGTCCCCAATGGCTGACTGAAAGGAGCCGTTGGCATAAAAATGGAGGCCTTCAGTCAGTGTAGCCATCACGGACAGAGAGGTTCTGCAGCGTTCACGCGGCTGCAGATCCTGACCAAGCAGGTGGCACAGATCAGTAACAATGTCCCTCCAGATTCGGAGCCTTCGCAAACACTGCTCCTCCGACATGTCAAGGCTTGTCACCTGCTGCCTAAAGACCCTCGCAGCCTCCCGTCGGATTGGCCGACCTCCATTGCCCCTCCTCCTTCTGGTCAATCCCGGCTCTCTCTCCCGCCGTCTCTCTGCCCCTTCACAGTGTTGGGCGATGAGGCCATCGCCCTCCAAACAAGCTCCCATTCCGATGCGAGTTGGTCAAAAGGCTTTTAGGTGTAGTGCTGCAAGTGCTTCGGACAGGGTTGAAGGTCCCAAGTACTGTAAAGCTCAAATCCCAGAACTCCGCTCCACATTAGCTCGCCAACTCTCTCCAGCAGCGATCGCAATGAGCAGGCCAAGTGGCAGAAGAATCTGCACTAGAGCTGTCCCCTTTAAATAGCGCCCCCCCTACTCCGAGAAGGGCCTGTTAGCCCTCCTTCGAACTGTCACTAATAGCGCTGGGCGCTAAGGCTCCAGGCGCCACCCAATATGCGCTCAGGCGCTCCTAAAAGGCGTTGCACACTGAAATGACATCATGAGCCGTTTGCGCTCGCGGGCGTGCGCAAACACTTAGCGCAGGCGCTAAATGTATGGTCAATTTCTGAGTCGGCGCTATCCTCATAGCGCTCGCCCCAACATAGGGCTTCGCCCCAATTCTAGGTCTCTTTAGGCGCTCAGCGCCGGCGCTACCAACCCAAATTCTAGGCCTTTGTGTCTTAATGCGAGGAGCATTCATAATAAGGTTGATGAATTAGCTGCGCAAATAGATGTAAATGGATATGATATAATTGGGATTACGGAGGCATGGCTCCAGGGTGACCAAGGCTGGGAAATCAACATGGGGTATTCAATATTCAGGAAGGACAGGCAAAAAGGAAAAGAAGGTGGGGTAGCATTGCTGGTTAAAGAGGAGATTAACACAATAGTAAGGAAGGATATTAGCTCTGATGAAGTGCAATCTGTATGGGTAGAGCTGTGAAATACCAAAGGGCAGAAAATGTTAGTGGGAGTTGTATATAGGCCCCCAAACCATAATGCTGAGGTTGGGGATGGCATTAAACTGGAAATTAGAGATGTGTGCAATAAGGGCACAGCAGTCATCATGGGTGACTTTAATCTACATATAAATTGGGCTAACCGAATTAGTACCAATACTGTAGAGGAGGAATTCCAAGAGTGTATACAGGATGGTTTCCTGGACCAATATGTCGATGAACCAACTAGAGATCAGGCCATCTTAGACTGGGTATTATGTATTGAGAAAGGATTGATTAGCAATCTTGTTGTGCGAGGCCCCTTGGGGAGGAGCGATCATAATATGATAGAATTCTTCATTAAGATAGAGAGTGAAGTGGTTGACTCAGAGACTGGGGTCCTGAATTTAAAAAAAGGAAAGTACGATGGTATGAGGCGCGAGTTGGCTAGCATGGATTGGCGAACATTACATAAAGGCTTGACAGTGGCTAGGCAATGGCAAACATTTAAAGATCGTATGGATGAACTACAGAATTTGTTCATCCCTGTCTGGCATAAAAATAAAACAGAAAAGGTGGCACAACCATGGCTAACAAGGGAAATTAGGGATAGCATAAGATCCAAGGAGAGGACATATAAATTGGCCAGAAAAAGCAGCAAACCTGAGGATTGGGAGCAGGAACCTCACTATTTAAAAAAGGTGGTAGAGAGAAAACGGGGAATTACAGATCGATAAGCCTGATATCGGTAGTGGGGAAAATGCTAGAGTCCATTATAAAAGATGTAATAGCAGAGCACTTGGAAAACAGTGACAGGATCGGGCAAAGTCAACATGGATTTACAAAAGGTAAATCGTGCTTGACTAATCTACTGGAATTTTTTGAGGATGTAACTGGTAGAATTGATAAGGGAGAACCAGTGGCTGTGGTGTATTTGGACTTTCAGAAGGCTTTCAATAAGGTCCGGCATAAGAGATTAGCGTGCAAAGTTAAAACGCATGGGATTGGGGGTAAGGTACTGACTTGGATAGAGAACTGGTTGGCAGGCAGGAAGCAAATATTTGGAATAAACGGGTCTTTTTCCGAGTGGCAGGCAGTGACTAGTGGGTTACCACAGGGATCGGTGCTTGGACCCCAGCTATTCACAATATATATTAATGATCTAGACGAGGGAACTAGATGTAAAATCTCCAGGTTTGCAGATGACACAATGCTGGGTGGGCGTGTGTGCTGTGAGGAGGATGCAGAGAACTCCAGTATGATTTGGACAGGTTGGGTGATTGGGCAGATGCATGGCAGATGCAGTATAATGTGGATAAATGCGAGGTTATCCACTTTGGTGGCAAAAACAGGAAGGTAGATTATTATCTGAATGGCAATAGATCTGGAGAAGGGGAAGTGCAATGAGACCTGGGTGTCCTTGTGCACCAGTCGCTGAAGGTAAGCATGCAGGTGCAGCAGGCGGTTAAGAAGGCAAATGGTATGTTGGCCTTCATAGCGAGTGGATTCAAGTACAGGAGCAAGGATGTCTTGCTGCAGTTGTACAGGGCCTTGGTGAGACCACACCTTGAGTATTGTGTGCAGTTTTGGTCGCCTTATCTGAGGAAGGATGTTCTTGCCATGGAGGGAGTGCAGCGGAGATTCACCAGACTCATACCTGGGATGGCAGGAATGACGTATGAGAAGAGATTGGGTCGATTGGGCTTATATTCGCTGGAGTTTAGAAGAATGAGAGGGGATCTCATTGAAACTTATAAAATTCTAACAGGACTAGACAGACTAGATGCAGGAAGGATGTTCCCGATGCCGGCAGAGTCCAGAACCAGGGGTCCCAGTCTAAAGGTAAGAGGTAAGTCATTTAGGACAGAGATGAGGAGGAATTTATTCACCCAGATAGTGGTGAACCTGTGGAATTCTCTACCACAAAAGGCAGTTGAGGCCAATTCATTAAATATATTCAAGAAGGAGTTAGATATATTTCTTAAGGCTAAAGCGATCAAGGGATATGAGGAGAAAGCAGGGACTGGGTACTGAATTTGGATGATCAGCCATGATCTCATTAAATGGCGGAGCAGGCTTGAGGGGCCGAATGGCCTACTCCTGCTCCTATCTTCTATGTTTCTATGAAATAAAGGGGAAAAATTACCTCTCCAAATCTTACAAGGAGAAATCAGAAGGGGCTTAATGGGATGAATGTAAGAAAATGCTGAAACAAGTTAAAAGGATGATCAGAGTGGCAAGGAAAGACCTAGAACAAAGCAAAACATAACAGTAAAAATGTAAAACTACAATCGCAGGAGGACTGCAAGATATGTGGAAAGAGGTTTTGGGCTGGGAGCTAACCAGACCCAAGGTGGGATGGATTGTAGGGAAGTAAGTAGTCAGCAGGTGGGTATGGACACATTAACCAGGGGAGGCACACATGTAGCCTTTGCGTTTTAGTTTCCTGGGGCCTAAGCTACTCACTGCATTTTTAGTATGCATTTATGCCAAAATTTACACCACTTCATATGAAAATTGCTGTAACCAGAAAACTTGTGTGCAACTCCCTCTGCTGGTGAACAGCATAACATTCCAACACAACAATGGGGCAACGGACATTGAGGAAATTCAGGGCCACAGCTGCAATGATGAGGCGCCTCCGAAATTAACATTTCCTGTCCATCTTTTGCTAATTGGAAGGGCTTAATACCATCCTGACGTTTATTTGGATAGGCCAACTGAGTCAAATGTGACCATAAGAACACTGGGAGTAAAAGCAGAGAAGATTATGTTATGATCATAAGTTATGAATTGAGTTCTGAATACAGATAGGGTTCATACAATCAACTATGCTGCATAGAGTTAGCCTTGGCTCAGTAGCAATTTCACTTTTGTGTTAGAAGGTTGTGAATTCAAGTGCCACTTCAGTCACTTGTGCATATAACCTAGACTGACACTTCAGTGCAGCACTGAGGGAGTGCTACATTGTTGGAGGTGCCATTTTTCTGATGAGACATTAAACTGAGGCCCTAGCTCCTACAGTGTGAAGTTCTTTATACATTCCTGAAAAGTGCATTTTATCTGGCTATCTGCAATGTTTAACAGCATGTTGCACATGGGGCTTACCTATCATGGAATTACCACATGTGACATTCACTATTATGCTGGTCCTACTCACATCGATGCTCTCCACTGAAAGTCCTTAAATATGTTGTCACTTCCCAAATTAGTGCCCATCTTTCCTGTAACTCCATGCTTGAATCTCTCCAATGAGGTTTCCGCCCCTGCCACAGCACTGAAATGGCCCTTATCAAAGTCACAAAAGACATCCTATGTGACTGTGACCATGGTAAACTATTCCTCCTCATCCTTCTCAACCTGTCTGCAGCCTTTGACATAGTTGACCACACCATCCTCCTCCAATGCCGCTCCTCCAATGTCCAGCACTTGCCTTCTTCTATTCCTATCCAGTCGTAGCCAGAGAATCATCTGCAATGGCTTCTCTTCCTGCTCCCACACAATTAGCTCCGGAGTCCCCTGAGATTCTATCCTTGTTCCCCTCCTATTTCTCCTCCACATGCTGCCACTCAGTGACTTCATCTAAAAAAAAGGTCAGGTTCCACATGTACACTGACAACTCACAGCTCTACCTTACCACCATCTCTCTCGACCCCTCCACTGCCTCTGATTTATCACACTGATTGTCCAACATCCAGTACTGGATGAGCAGAAATTTCCTCCAAGTAAATATTGGGAAGACTAAAGCCATTCTCTTTGGTCCCCGCCAAAAACTCCATTCCCTAGCCATTGACTCCCATGCGCCTGCTGCCCTTGTCCTTCTAGGTGGAAGAGGTTGCGGGTTTGGGAGGTGCTGCCGAAGGAGCCTTGGCAAGCTGCTGCAGTGCACCTTGAGATGGTACACACTGCAGCCACGGATGCCGGTGGTGGAGGGAGTGAATGTTTAAGGTGGTGGATGGGGTCCCAGTCAAGCGAGTTGCTTTGTCCTGGATGGTGTCGAGCTTCTTGAGTGTTGTTGGAGCTGCACTCATCCAGGTAATTGGAGAGTATTCCATCACACTCCTGACTTGTGCCTTGTAGATGGTGGAAAGGCTTTGGGGAGTCAGGAGCTGTAGGGGGTGGTGGGTTTGGCGCTTGCGCCAAGTCAGTTATGCCCCTGACTGTTTGTGAGCAGTTCGAATCGCTCCCACGCCCCTGGGTTCTAGACACCGGACTTAGGTACAGGCGGCGATACAGAAAAGACTCGAGTAGACAGGTGGTTTGGATGTGAGAAAACCTAGATTTTATTGAAATAGAAATTAACACAATCTTACAAGAAGTTACTAGTATAAAATTACAGGCAAATACAAAATGACTATACTTACACAGAGAATGGGGAACACACGGCACATGAAGGGAAAACAAACTATCTTAACAATCCCCTTATCCTTATCCCACCCTTATACCTAACTAGATTGAGCTATGAGGGGCCAGAATTCATGCTCACCAATCCAAAATAAAGCCAACTGTTAACAAGTGCGAGTTTTAAAGTCTGGTCTCTGGTCCATCTAGGTACCCCGTCACTACGTGGTCTTCAGGGGCGGGGTGCTGGGTCTGCTACTGCGACACACCTTCTTCCCTCCGCTGCCATCGTCGTCTCGTCACGATGGGTTCTCCTCTTCTTCTCCCTCGGGCGGTCGTCGGTGGCACCGTTGTGCCTACAGGGCAGTTGGCAGTTTTAACTGCCTAGATTTTCCTACCCAAGCTTAAGAACGCCAGTCTATTCGTCGTGGCGTAGCCACCTATGTTTTTGCAGTGTTCAACGAGATGCTTATCTTCCCAAGCGCCAGCTTATAACTAGGCGCTTGGTTTACTTATCAATACGTTTTCCGTTACCCTGCTCTGCCCTTATCGAGTTATTATCGTCTTCTTCGTCTCCACTCATCTCATCTTGCCGGACTACTATACAAGTCCTGGGCTACCTGCTTGACTTCGTCTCACCCCTTTCTGCGGCCTGGGCGTCCTGGATGGCTATGGACTTGGGTCTCGTTCCCCTTCCTTGCAGTTGGTATGGTGTAACTGGCTACTGAAAATCTGCTACGGGGAGAGAATCCGCCATGAGGCCAGGGCACGAGTACGAGCGGCAACCCAAGAGGCCGGAGCTATTAGAGCAGAGAGCAGAGTCAAGAGCAAGGGCCAAGAGAGAGATTGCTACCCGGGGCCTTCAGTTATACTCCTCACGAAAACCCTTATCTGCACGCCAAATCAGGTTAGTTCATTGTCCCAATCTTGGCGGGCTAGTTTAAATAATTGTAGCAATCTAAACTAACTGTTTTTAGATGACCGGTGATCGCACCTACTGGCCTGATTATCGAGTTGTTTTGTTATTAATGCATCTTAATCGGCCTGTCCAGCCTCGATGGCTTCCTTGAGCTGTTTCCGATTATTTATGCAAACAACTTGATGGCCTCAAGTATAGGCCTAACTGGTTTTGGCCTGTCTACAATTTGGCTTAATGCATATTCAAAGTCCTGCTGTCTGCTTTTCAAAATACAAAAGTCCTTCTTCATAGAAACTGCAGCTTAGGTTTCGATTTCCCCAAAAGCTGCTTGTGCCACAGAGTCCAAGCTTTTAAAATCTTGCAGGCTTTTGGTCACGAGGTGCGGACGCCATCTTTGGGTACCCCTTTTAAAATGTCCATGCAGGGTCCCTTTTATTAATAATAACCTTTGGAGAAATGTGAAAGTTTTGCGAATCTTACAGAGGTGAGACACTCACCGCAGAATACCCAGCCTCTGACCTGCTCTTGTAGCATCAGTATTTATGTGGTGGGTCCAGTTAAGTTTCTGGTCAATGGTGACACCCAGGATGTTGATGGTGGGGAATTCAGCGATGGTAATGCTGTTGAATGTCAAGGGGCGGTGATTAGACGCTCTCTTGTTGGAGATAGTCATCGCCTTGCAGTTGTGTGGCATGAATGCTACTTATCAGCCCAAGCCTGAATGTCGTCCAGGTCTTGTTGCATGCAGGCATGGACTGCTTCATTATTTGAGGAGTTGCGAATGGAACTGAACACTGCAATCATCAGCGAACATCCCTACTTCTGACTTTATGATGGAGGAAAGGTCATTGATGAAACAGCTGAAGATGGTTGGGCCTAGGACACTGCCCTGAGGAACTCCTACAGCGATGTCCTGGGGCTGTGATGATTGACCTCCAACCACCACACCCATCTTCCTTTGTGCTAGGTATGACTCCAGCCAGTGGAGCATTTTCCCCCTGATTCCCATTTACTTCAATTTTACTAGGATTCCTTGATGCCACACTCGATCAAGTGCTGCCTTGATGTCAAGGGCAGTCACTCTTACCTCACCTCTGAAATTCAGCTCCTTTGTCCATGTTTGTACCAAGGCTGTAATGAGGTCTGGAGCCTAGTGGTCCTGGCAGAACCCAAACTAAGCATCGGTGAGCAGCTTATTGGTGTCACGTGGAGTGAATTGAATTGGCTGAAATCTGGCTTCTGTGATGGTGGGGACCTTAGGAGGAGATGGATATGAATCATCCACTCGGCACTTCTGGCTGAAGTTAGTTGGAAACGCTTCAGCGTTGTCTTTTGCACTCACTTGCTGGGCTCTGCCATCATGCAGAGTAGCATGGAGTGAGTGGCAATTCTGGGGGTGGAGGCCCTGTGAGGGAGCCCCAAAGATAAAAGGTCCAAGCATTGATGCAGTTTTGCTTACAAAAATTGTGTCTGCTACTACTGACGCTTTGGGCTCCAATTTACAGGAGGCATTTACATCTGGCCTACATAGGCCAGAGGGTTGGTAGAGATTACCTCACAGGCAGGTTTGATGCTCTTTAATACCAGCCAAGGATCTCCCCTCAACCACATCCCTGGTCTTCCACAAGGGCCAGCCAACATCGTGGGTGAGGCAGGAGGAGAGACGATTTCAACTCTCTGGGTGAGCTGCTTCTCTCAAACAGCCCCCTTAGAGGACTGCAGAGAGGCAGTTAAGGGATGGGAGCAGCTAGCCAGCATCGATGCCAAGACATTGATGGTAGTGGCAGGGTTTCCTCATGATTCAGGACAAACAGGTATCCATCACAAATGAGTCCCAGGATCCCCATTGAGAAGCAGCAATGAGATACCACACATGTTGAAGGCAAACATATAGGGATAATAATGAGGGAGAGGGGATTTGACCCAGCATGTTGGTATGGGAGAGTGGAGTAAAAAGAGGCCTATAAAACGGTTCATGCTAGAACAGCAGGGCTGCTTTTAACTGAAAGTATTGTCAATAAGCCCTTGCTGCACCAGTCTGCCTGACCGTGCATCAGCAGGAGCCACTTCTCCTTCCTCCTCTTTCGTGTCCCTCATTTTTCTTTAAGCAAGAGTTCAAGCTTTCTTTCAGCCCTCCTGACTGCATGGATTCCCCTCTTCAGATGACGAAGTTGTGCAGAACACAAATAATCTTGCAGACTTTCCCTGGGCTGTAGCGTAGGATCTCACCTGATCTACTCAGATTAGAAGCATGGCTTTAATATCCCAATGTTATGCTCTACCAGAATTCAGGTGGGGGCATGAGCCTCATTGTACTTTTCTTTGGTCTCAGTGTGAGGGTTCTGGATTGGTATCATTAGTCAGTTCACAAGGGGCATCCATGGTCTCTCAGGAACCATTCTTCCTGCTCCTTCAAAGAGTTGTGGCGTCATCAACTGCTACAAGATGAAAGCAGTATGGCTGTTGCTGGCGTATCCTGGTGTCACCTGCTTTATTTGGTTGCGGTGGTGCTAATGTGGAGCTAGCTGAGTCTGACCACACAGAGACACAATCAAGTGCCCACTTTCAACAGATGACCACTAATATTTTGGGGGAGAGTTGGTCTACTCAAAATAACTTTTGAAATAAAATAAAAATGATATACTGTAGGAATGTCTAGTTCCTATCAAGAGACTGAGGTCGACTCAGGCGATCAAACAAACGATGTTTAATGTGAAACTAATTGAGTTTAACAAACAGATGCAAGAAAACTACGAATACAGGTCTAGTCAGTTCGGAAGCTGCACGAGGACTGCTTGGACGGTCCCGTGGCTGGCGTCATGACGTCATTACGTTTTTCCTGCTGATGGGGGATCACGTGATGAACGACGTGACGTCATCGCGTTTGCCCGCGCTCTTAAAGGGACCGCGCTCTGTACATGCAAACAATATATACAAAGATACAGACTCAGGCTGTAGTTAACATATTGTTAAAGGGAATTATATACATTTGATCAGAGTCCCTTAGTGGCTCCGCCACAATACATTAAAAATATATTTGGGTGAAATAATAAAGGAAATTCCATTCATTGACTTCGATTCCTGAAGGCATCCGGCGAATCGGCAGACACCGCATGAAGGGTCTCTCCTGGCAGAGGCTGAAAGGGAAAATGATTTGGGAGTGGTCATTGATCATACACTGAAAGAACACAGTCAGTTTGCGTCAGTTACTAATAAAGCAAACTGGGTACTAGACTGTAGCTGGAGGGCATTGAACCACAATTTATTCTGATACCGTGCGGATAAATGGTGAGATTAATTCTGGGAGTAAGGTGCGCGGATTTGGTCAACCTACCTCGAAACATAATATGGGGTCACTTGACACTTTAAAAAGGAGATGTACAGTAAACTCTTGTTTAAACGGCACTTAATCATCCGGAATACTTTAATAACCGGCAAAATAGATAACCAGTAATCTTGCTGAATCCATCCAGCACTCGTTTTGCCGAGTCCAAGTCTCCCGTGGTGTCCGAGTTAGTCAGTAGTTTTTATTTTTGTTTGTGTTAAAAATTGCCTTGGTAGGTATATCTCTCTGTTATCCAGAATTTTTCATCAACCGGCACCATCCTGGTCCCATAGGCGCCGGATAAGAAAGAGTTTACTGTATATGTTGAGAAGGGGGTATCAAGGGTTAGAGAGATATTAACAAGACAGATTTTTTTCAGAGAAGGGGAGATCAAGGAAGGAAATTAATGTCCCTGAAGTAGAGGATCAATAGATGTTTCAGGTGGATATTCCATTGTAGAATAATCGTACATGGGCTCTGGGTGGGCTGAATGGTCTTTTCTTGTTTTCGATTTTCTTACATTCTTTATTGGCCATTCAGTAAACTTAAGCAGTAAGCCTACAGATCAATGGTTGTAAATCACATTAATGTATCAGCAGTTATCTGTTGTCTGTAGAACAGGATTTGAATGACCACACAGTAATCACAGAGATGAGGCTAATCACAAGATAATTAGATAATTTCATTTCCTGCTGATGTGAATTTTTGTGAATAGACTGTACAGGTTTATTAAGTTTAGAAATGATCACCACTATATGCAAAGAACATGTCCAAAGTGGAACTATGACAGCAGCCCGGAGAAAGAAAACATCCTGAGGAACGCCTAAACCTGGAACCCACTGGTAGGAGAGACGAGAATAGGCAGTGTCTATAGGGGCTCAGTGACTAAGGCAGCACACAATCTGCAGTATGTGAGAGCAAGTTCTCGGCTTCAACTGCAGCTTCAAGTAAAAACTTCAGAGAAGTATCCAGATATTTATCAAACTCGTTAGTTAAAAGAAATCATTATAATAGTTTATTTTATTTTATTTTATTGTTAGGGGCCTGTGAAAAGGAAACAGCAATTTTATTCAATCAGACCACCCATTGACCCCACAAACTGTGGTAGGATCAGCGACTGAGGTTCACCAGTGGTTGCAATCTCAGCATAACTGCTGGGATTTCAAGGCCAGTGTCTTTCCTCATCCTAATTTCATTTGGATTTAATGGGAAGATGAGTTAGGGCCAGAAGAGGTCCAAAGAGGTGAGCTTTTAAACTTTTTT
Source organism: Somniosus microcephalus (assembly GCF_052327205.1). Taxonomy (NCBI): domain Eukaryota; kingdom Metazoa; phylum Chordata; class Chondrichthyes; order Squaliformes; family Somniosidae; genus Somniosus; species Somniosus microcephalus. The sequence goes on from NC_140989.1 coordinate 98,163,810, forward strand.
AAACTTTCCTTATGGGGCCAAAACCCTCCTGCCCCTTTGGACTGCACAAGGAAAGTCTCGGCTTCCCTTGCCCCTAGTGGCCCCTCTCCTTCTTGCTCGCCTCAACCCCCGTCCACCCAAAATTAGTGTTTTCAGAGATCTCTAAGAAGGTTACAAAGCATGCTGCAAGACCTGGGATGCCTCACCTTCACCCAGTGCTGTTAGGCCCATGCCCTCTCCTTCCCCTTACTGTTGACAGACACCAGAAATCCATCAGTAGCCCAAACCTATATTCCACCCCCAGTTCTGTCAAACCCCAGGTTCTCTATTCACTTAGATGTCAGACCAAATGACTCCCCACCCCGCCCATGCTGCTGAAGCCCAGAAGCCCCACTGGAGTGCTGCCAAACTCCAGGACCCCCCCCTCCCCATTTTAGCCAAAGCCCAGGGCCATCCTCCAATGCAATGGTAGTCCAGAACTGTACCTAATGCTACCGAAAGTGCCGCAGTGCTCCCAGAGCAGCTTAACGCCACACTCCCTACTCAGAATTGTTAAATACCAAGCCCCAAATATCTGCTGAGTCACTGTAACAGTGGCGACAGGGTCTTCCCAATCATTGACCAATGATACCCATCGCCCCTCGGTAATTTCCCAGGCCAGGCAATTTGTATAAAGTTGGTGAGTGCCTGCGCCAGTATCGGCCTAGATGGCAGTGGGGGGGGGGGGTGGGGCGGAGAAATTGCAACCTTATCCAGCCCACAAATTTATGGTTTTCACAGAATGATGGTGTTCTGTACCCACACCACAAGTAAAAATCCCAGAATATCATATCATACAAAATAGAATTGCAATTATTGAGTCTTTATAGTCAGTGGCCCTGATGTTATCCCGATGTGGCATAAACACTCCTACTGTTATAAAACTGTCTGATTTATTGTGAGCAATGCCAGCTGCTAGTTATATGGAAAGAGCAGTGACACATGCTATAGAGGCTGGGATCGATAGGTTAATCTCTTCCCTGGCAGCCAACCACCAGTCAGTTCTTTTTCCATGAAATGACTGGTAATTCCAAAACTGAGTTCAAGGTGTTGCCAAGTTAATTAGCACACACATCAATAATGACATCCATAGTGTCACGTGCCACCTCTAGATTGTTAGAATGGATGCTTCCTCTGTTAAAATAGATGCGCACATTCTTGGCAGATTCATGAGAGCATGTAGGTGCCATATATAATACCCAGTACATTAAGGAATGCTATGGTGACAAGGAAGGTCTCTAGGTCTCTGCTTCTACCGTGAGCAGGTTGGTAAATCGATATAGTGATGTGTCCTACTGAGCAAAGCAGTGAGAAATTACCTTGGCTATTGCTGACCAACCGATATCAAGGGTGCTCTGCCCATTGCAGTTATCTTCATTGGCATTTACATGAGTCTAACCCTCCATATTCGCTTGACTCCTCACACAAGTCATAAATCATTTACTTATCAGATTTAAGTCTATGTATGTCTACAAAACTAAGGTGATATCTGCAAGACCTGAGGAATCCTGTCTTCTACAACAAGGGGTTTTAAGTACCACCAATATAGACTGGCAAAATCACTCTAGTATTGCCTTATACTCCATGTGGTTATTTAAATGATTTGGAAACAGTATACACAATGATGTAGAAGGGATAGGTTTTAAAACCAACTTATTGGGAATAGAATAGCCACTCAGAGCGCTATGTGATGACATGGATCATTTATATTCAGGTAAGCTGCTGCAAAAAAGGACTGGATAAATATTTGATTAGGAATGGGGTTGAAGGTTTTAAAAATAAGTAGAGACAGTGATGATCTAATCTAATGGGCCTGGTGTTGCTTTAATAGAGAAGTCCTCTGTGCAAAGCACAGGCCAGGTTTCAACAATGAAGCTATAGATTTAGATAGATATTGTGGTGTTTTTCTTAATTACCTTTGAGGATTTGAGAAACAATTTGCAGAATTTTCCCTCAGGTGATCACGTTTAATATGTAAACTTCATGAAAGGGAAGACTGTACCTGGTCGGTTGGAAAGCAGTCTTGTAACAAATGGCTATTTCTGTTCCATTTTCTTACATATGGAAACACAAAGAAATTATTGTGTGCCATCCACAGCAGTGATGTAGAATATGACATACATCATAAGGTGGTGCGTGTTATAATCTGCATTTAAGTATAGTGCAAAATGTATATTGTGCCGGTATATCTGGATTTAAACTTTAGCATTGAATCAATTTTTTAACTCTCTGTAACCTTAGGTCAACAGTACCAGAAGCCAACAGCAAGGAATTCGGAGACTGCCACAGTGACCTTAATAACCCCTGCACAAAATAAATAAAATAAAGGGTACAACTTGTTTTACTAATGCCAGTTTGTTTTTTCTTCTCTCTAGTTTCCTTCATCAATCTTTTTCCATACTTTCGTTTCCTGAACTCTTTGCTAAGGAACAGTTCGATGAGTTGCCCTCTGGTACCATCCCCAAGTGGCCAATATTCATTCCTTGACAGTACATGTTACCAGGCTATCCAACCATGAAGGTGAATTCTGTCCTCACCCAACATTCACATTTACACGTTTCCATCACAGGTCACTGAATAACAATCAAGAGCAAGAACCCTAACTCAGGGGAAACTCAGCAGATGAATTAGCTCAGGCAGGGCGAAACCCAACCTCAGATTTTTAACCTATCAAGTACCTCTTCTCTGGACAAGAACAAAATGATAATAAAGAAATACAGCAAAGAATGAATGAGAAAAGAAAAAACTAACGCAGGTGAAATCCACCTGAGCAAACTAACTTAACGCACACAGTAAAGCATCAGTCCATAACAATGTATAATGTCATCCAGCACATCCAGCAAGAAATCAGAGGCCTGCAAAATTGGGCGTAGACCCGGCTGCACACGTCCCAACCCATTTCCTACCTTTGCTCACCTCAGTTCTGCCAAAAAGTTGGCAGAGGATGGCCACAAAATCCAAACTTATAGGGTTGATTATAACTTATGGCGGGTATTGAGCGGGCGGGGGTGGGGGGCGGGGGGAAGCAGGGGAAGCCCCGATAACGTTGTCGGCGTGAGGCCAGGGACATTTTAACTCCCGGGCCGCATTACATCCTTCAACATGCAATCACAAGGGCACACCTCTCTTGCTCATTCCAAACAAATACACCTCTTCCTTTCCTCTCTTTACACTACACAACAACAACATTCTCATCTCAGATACCACCACTTGCCCAACGATTAACTACTCCCACCATTACTTCCTCACCACATCACACACATTTCCCTTTACTTTCAGTACCATCCTTATTCCATCTTGCTTCTCTACACCTCTCACCAAATTGACTATATGCACAAGTCCCAGGCATCTCCACTCACCTTCTCATCGCACACTCACTAACCCTGGCCTTCTCTTTCTGTGGGATAAGACCATGCAAAATGCCACAGAGAGGAACAAGATGGGTGGAGGAGTCTCCAACATCATTGCCTTCACACAGGCAGAGCAAGAAGCCCTGGCGGAGTCATGAGCATCGGGGAATGAGAGGGTGGTGGCATACCCAAGTAAAGTGTCTGTATATTACTTGTAACTCTTTTTTTAACTCAGCACAAATGCAGCAAGCTTAGCAACTTCAACTTGCATTCTCAAGACTGTCACCTGTTTATGTGCAGCTTCTCACGTTCATCCTAACTCTTGTCCCTTTTCTCTTCTATGTCCTTTTCAATGATGAGACTTCTGCAGAAAAACAGACTTTAGAGGAATGCACTATCAGGTGCTTCAACCCTCGCAGGCACTTGCTCAGATCGTAGCACTCTGCATGGGCTAGATAATGAGCTAGAGGGGTCTGCACGTGTGTGTGCACCAGTGGGCAGCAGCAGCTACCGGTGGCCGGAACAGCACAGCTGACGATGACAGAGATGAGGACTTCGAGGGCCCAACCATCTTAAGAAAACTGCTAGCGTGGTACAAACAGCTGTACGTGGTTTTGGAAGGCATGCCAAGGAGTTCCACCTCTCTGGTGGAGAGTGCAGAGGAGTCTGCATCCAGCCTCTGTGGTGTCATTTTACACAGCATCAGTACTCTGCAGTCTGCTCTGGATAGTGTGGTCACCTCCAGGGACGCTGTAGCCGGGCCCTTACATCAGGAGCCCATGTTCACATGATTTGCAGCTTTGGTCGAAGCTCAAACGGTTGCCATGCAGATTCTGGGCTCCACAATGGAGAGATTGGCAATCGAATGGATAGGGGTTTGAAGGGGGTCAGTCAACTTCCGCAATATGTTCTCCCACACATCAGTGGAAGTACTGAGCTCCAGCCCCAAGAGAGTGGCAGTGGTGCAATAGGAGGTGAGATACATACTGGCTTCTCTCAGGTTGGCTGCACAATCACACCCCACACCCCTATCTCCCATTTACTTGAGCATTCCAATTGTGTGATCTATAAGGGTCTGGGTTGTGCCTTGCCTTTGATTGTATCTGCGGTGCTCGCACATGGTGGGTCTATCATCAGCCAGGTCTGCAGGGGGTTTCCCTCATCCCCTAGCACATTTCTCCCAGGGTCAAATAAAAAGGATAAAAGTATCGTACCAGCTCCCCGGGTACCTTGTGCAGACCGGCATGATGCTGTTCCTGTGATCGGCCACTATCTGGACATTGATAGAGTGGTATCCTATTCTGTTGATGAACGTTGCTGGCTCATATTGTGGTGCCTTGATGGCCACCTGTGTACTGTCGGCCACCCCATGCATTTAAGGGAAGAAAGCCACTGTTGCAAAGCCACGAGCTCTCTCCTGTTGACTCCTAAGGTCAGTGGGGAAGGTGATGTACTGGCCCTGCCAAAGAGGACGCCGGTCACCTGCTTAATGCAGCTGTGAACTGCAGCCTGAGAGATTCGGGCATGCTCCCCTGGTCAACAGGCAGCAGGTCATGTTGCAGGAGGTTGCGACAACCCGTCTGGGGAAGCACAGCCTCCTCCTTCACTGCACCTCAGATAATTGCTGTAGACCCTGTGTGCTGGGTATGGTCTCCTGTGCACAGCCCACCTCACCGGTTTTATTCTGAGAGGCCCAGGTGCTGGTGCTGGTGGTTGTCAAGGCTTCTGCTCCTCCTTCAAGACTTGCTTCACCCAGAGGAAAGAAGCAAGAATGACACCCGTAATAAATAGCAAAAGCTGAGTAACGGGTTGTAAGGTAGCAAAAGTGTAGAGGTCACCATCTGGAAGCTGGAAATACTCCTGGCAATCCAGACAATGAATGATCCTGCGATCCAGTGAGTTACAGCTGAGAAAACCCTTTGATTCTGCTTCAGAAGCTTTCAGACACTAATTATTGTATACTAGGATTTTCTGGCTGATCCAAGACTGAGTGGGGCATCTGCGATTTTGAGTTATAATTCAGCGGGGGCAGGTGTGGCGTCATCGGAGCGAGACTTTGACCTTTGAATTAGGATCCCGCTTGACTGGGGCGGGTGCCTGACACGCAGCCATAAACTGGTGAGGTAAAATGATGGGGAAGGTAGGAGCACTGAGGGAAGGGAGTGGGGAGCCCACAGATTGTGCCGTGCAGGCTGGTTTAAAATTGGGGTTGATATCTCTGCTACAGCACATCATTACCCACCTAAGCCTCTGGTTTACTCGTCAGCGTGAATATCTGGGTTTTCAAAAAGAATTATTTTTGCTGTCAAGTGGTTAATGGTATGATTATGATGTGTTTAGTGGATCTGTCAGGGCCAACAGTGAAATGTGATAAATAGCTCCATAACTGAGTTAAACTGGATAACTCATGAGCAACAAAATCTTGAGTGTGTGAATTATGGCCCACCTCATATGCCAAGGTGCTTGTCATATCTCACTGCTAGCCTGACATTTTCTACTTCTATTATGATTTAAATTATGCACTTAAATAATTTGTTTTTATATTATCTCATATATATCACCATAATAATTCCCAGACCACTGTGATGTACATTAACAAAAGGTGCACAGTTTATAACTGTTCCATAATAAAGTTGAATGTATATGATTTCATTCTTCAGCTTAATAAAACATGACTTTTTTTACTTATTTATATGCTGGTGGATCTCTTATAACATTACTGACAGATAAAGAAAATCTAACTGAATACACAAATAGTGTGTCCCTCATGTACCCGTGTCAGATAATAAAATAAACCTGTGGAAATTAACGTGTTGTTGTAACATAAGTAAAGGTGTGTTACTCACACATTACAGTTAGGTATATAAATAAATTGGAGTTTAGCAGCACCTTTGGCACGTGTTAATAATAAGTAGAAATAGAAAAGAATGGGGAAATCTGCAGAATACACAATCCTGAGCCTAATTTCCTTTGCCCCAACAGCACTCCTGTGGTGGAAGTTGGGTTCAGGAGGCCTAATAGATACAGGGTATCTGGTGAGACCTGGGTTGCTGGGTCTCCAGTCAGAATCCCGTCATCTGGAAGTTTATCCAGAGACCTGGATGGGGCAGAACTTCCATCTGCCACCCCAAAATTCTCCTGACATCAGAGGAGTTGGAACCATGCCAGGAAGTTCTGCACCTCGTCCTCTCTAATGTCTAAGGGCCTGAGCGCTGGGATGTACTCACTTTAAGGGTTGTCAGAGCAGTGTGTGGGGGGGGGGGGGGGGGCGGGGGTACACCTGTGGCCTGTGTCGTTGCTTGGATACCTCCATTGCAAAGGTGGCAGAATGAGAAGTAATGCCCACTGCCCCTTATAAAGGGCAGTGACGGACAACTTTTTCCAAGCTAGCTACCGATCGGCTGGCCAGCACTGCTTCTCCTGATCTCCCCAGCAGGCACCGTTGACACCCCCATAGTGGTACAGGCGCCTGTACAACATGTGCAAGAAAGGTTCCCCTCCCTGACCAGTGGGGTGAAAGTGGAGGTCACCAGCGCTCGCTCTGCCACATGTCAGCTGGTGAAGTATGACTGAGCATTTTTGGGCACTCAATATTTAACTTTCTAAAGTTTATACAGTATTTATTTGATCACCAATTAAAACTACAACAAGTATGTAATCAGTACAGTTTATCTTTTTATCCCTTTTGTCTCTCTCTCTTACACACATGCACAAACGATCTCTCTGAATAAAACAAAACACAATATACATTTTACCTGAATAAAGCTTTTGGAATTTATCCTCCAGCATTTCTTCAAATAACTTGGCAAAACAACCAAATATATTTTATGACTGAGAGAACCATTTCATCATTTGGCTAATGCAAGTATATTCTGGCAAGTTGTGCACACTGCACATGCTCAGACTGCAGGACCTGCCTTCAGCTCTGTGCAAAAATATCAGGATAAATTTTCCTCTGTTGCCCCCTGCTGTGCACCTGGCAGGCATAGTGTGCCTGAGGTGCACTGCACCTGTGATGAAAGAGATACCCTGATTTTACTGCCCTGAGCCATTTGCATCGTCCATGTACACCCCCAACACAGGCCTAGTGAGGGTGTATCAAAAAGGAGGCCAGGGCCCTGAGAGATCTTCAGCTGAACTCCTGGCCGCTGCCATTAGGACATTCTGGTTGCAACTAGAGGTTGGGGGGGTGCAGCTGAAAGGAGGACGTGGTTGGTTTGTCTGCTGAACCATGGGGTTGCTCCTGCAGATCTTCAGGTCCACGGGTGTCTTGGTGCAAATCCTGGTTCTTTGGGCATCCCTCCACTGGGACGACCAATGGTCAAACCATGAGGAAACTGAGGTGGTAACCTGGGCCCACCCCTTCCACCTCCCTTCCATGGATCTGCGTCTACTCCAGGTGCACACCTACTGTTGCATTGTTGAGGATGCTGAGGGAATCCCGGCGTTGTGTATGGTGGACGAAGACCTAATATACCAAAACTCTGACCATTTTCCCTTTCCACTGCACTTGGGAACTGAGCAATCTCCAGGTGCAATGAAGAGGGAGTCCATCCTTTGAAATCCAAGACTAGGCTTTCCAGTGAGGTTCAGGCCTACAAGTAAAAATTTTAATGATGTTATTAAAACATATAAAAATAATTCAATGGATGCATTTAATCATGTTAGGTGCACAATATGTCATTTAAATAAATATATTTTGTTTTAATTCATTTATCAAGAAGTATTTTGAGTGATTTGATTGGATCAGCAACAAATTATGAAGGTAAAATGCTCACAAATGGTTTTCCTGTTATTGTGGCAAAGCCACCGAGAGACTCTTGCAGTAATGTATATAATTGCCTTTAACAGGGGTTTGTTACCTTTAAATGTTTGCTCTGTATAAATAGCGCGGATTCGGTAAAATGTCGATCCAGCACGATGACGTCATCACGCAGGTCACGTGACGTTCCCAATGGCGGGAAACGTGATGACGTCATGACGTCAGAGGGGAGAGGCGTGTCCTTTCAGTCCTCGTGGAACCAAGTATTGTACAGACCTGTTTAGAGTTTCTCCTGCGTTTTTGTTTGTAACTTTTACCAGTGCATTAAACCACATTTGGTTAACTGCTAGTTTCAATCTCAGTACTTTTACATTGGTGACCCCGAATCCTCGCGGATGTTTTTCACGGCAGAAACGGAACGCAGGCCATGATGGAAGCCAACGCAGTGGCTTTGAAGCTCCCCCAATTTTGGGAACAACAGGCGGCCTCCTGGTTCGTACAAGCGGAGGCGCAGTTCGAGCTCCGCAATGTCGTGCAGGATCAGACCCGTTATCTATACGTGATCTTCGCACCCGACAGCTCGACGGCGTCGAGGATCATCAGCCTACTGGAAAACCCCCCGGCTACCGACAAGTACGTCGCCATTAAGGCTCGGCTCATGCAGGTATTCGGCCTTACGAAGGCAGAGCGCGCACGCTGCCTACTCACGCTGCCCGGGTTGGGTGACTCCAAACCTTTGGAGTTGCTGAGCCAGATGCTCACTCTCCTGGGGTCGGAGCCGCAATGTTTCCTGTTCCGTGAACTGTTCCTCACTCAACTGCCCGAACAGGTGCAGGCGGCCCTCGCCAGATCGGACGGCGCGAATTGTATAGCGCTCGCCGAAGAGGCAGATAAAATATACGCGGTCCGACAGCAATACTGCGCCATCGCGGGACGCCCCGTCCCAAAGGGCCGTGCCTTGACGCCTCCTCCAACCGGTTTCTGCTATTACCACGCTCGGTTTGGCGTGAAGGCCAGATGCTGCCGTCCACCTTGCAGTTTCGCGCCTAAAGCAACGAACAGACCCCTGCGCGTCAAGAGCACCGGATCCGGGGCGTGCCCCGCAGCCACGATGGCAGTCGGCGATTCCGGGAAATTACTTTATTTAACCGACTCCATCTCGGGCTGTCGTTTTTTGTGCGACACAGGGGCGCAATGCAGCATCCTTCCCGCGTCGGTCCTCGACCTTTGGTCCGGCAGGCGGGGTTCTCCCCTCCAAGCTGCCAACGGGGGCGTGATTCGTACTTTCGGGACCCGCCGGGTCCAGGTCTGCTTTGGTGGCCAACGTTTTATATAGGATTTTGTCACCGCCAGCATCTCACAGGCACTCCTAGGTGCCGACTTTTTATGCGCCAACGGCCTGCTGGTTGATTTTTAAAATCGTCGGCTCGTTCACGCCGCCACGTTCGACTGTATTCCATGTGTACGCGGCACGGTCGCGCCGCACTCGGTCTCCTGCGCTTGGCCACCTCCCGACGACTTCTCCCGCCTCCTCTGGGACTTTCCCGAGCTGACCAAGCCCACCTTTACAGCTTTGACCGCCAAACATGGGGTGGAGCACCATATAACAATGACCGGCTCTCCCGTCTATGCCAGGGCACGGCGGCTCGAGCCCGGTAATCTCGCGGCTGCTAAGGCAGAGTTCGCCACGATGGAGAGGTTGGGGATTATTCACCGGTCGAATAGTCCCCGGTCTTCACCTCTCCACATCGTCCCCAAGCCCGGGGGTGGATGGCGGCCCTGCGGTGACTACCGTCGCCTCAACGATGTCACGACTCCCGACCGGTATCCCATACCGCACATACAAGATTTCTCCGCACATCTGGCAGGGACTTCGGTTTTCTCCAAGGTCGACCTCGTCCGTGGGTACCATCAGGTACCGGTGCATCCCCAGGACGTCCAAAAGACAGCGGTCATCACTCCTTTTGGCCTGTTTGAGTTCCTCCGCATGCCGTTTGGACTTAAAAACGTGGCGCAGGCGTTCCAGCGCCTGATGGATTCAGTGCTGTGGGATCTCAAATTTTTGTTCGTCTATCTGGATGACATACTGATCGCCAGCTCCACAAAGGGGGAACATCTCCAGCACCTGCGCATCCTCTTTCGTCGCCTTCAACAGCACGGCCTCATTGTCAACCCGGCCAAATGCCAGTTCGGCCTGCAGCAGCTCGACTTCCTAGGCCACCGCATCACTTCAGAGGGGGCCATGCCGCTTCGGGCCAAGGTGGAGGTGATCGCGGCTTTCCCGCGGCCGCAGTCCGTGAAGGCGCTCCAGGAGCTCCTGGGTATGGTAAATTTTTACCATCGTTTTGTTCCCAGGGCCGCGCAACTAATGCGGCCGCTCTACGAGGCCCTCAGAGGGAAGCCGGGTAAGGAGCCCGTGGTTTGGATGCCGGAGATGGACCGTGCCTTCGGAGACACAAAGACCGCCCTCGCGAACGTGACGATGTTGGCACACCCCCTGCCAGGAGCCACCATCGCCCTCACAACTGATGCGTCGGACTACACCGTTGGAGCTGTCCAAGAGCAATGGGTCGATGGCACGTGGCAACCACTGGCGTTTCTTAGCCGACAGCTGCGACGGCACGAACGCCAGTACAGTACATTTGACAGGGAGCTGTTGGCATTGTTTTTGGCCATTCGCCATTTTCGTTTTCTGCTCGAGGGCCACCACTTTACTGCGTTTGTCGACCACAAACCGCTCACGTTTGCGATGGCCAAGACTGCCGAACCGTGGTCAGCTCGTCAGCAACGACAGCTTACATATATTTCCGAATTTACCACCGACATCCGGCACGTGGCCGGGAAGGACAATGTAGTAGCGGATTGCCTGTCCCATGCCACCGTCCAGGCCGTTCAATTGGGAATTGATTATGCGCGCACGGCGGGACGACCGAGCTGCTGACCCGGAGACTCAAGCCTTTCGTTCCGACTCCGCCAGCCTTCGGCCGAGGGATGTGCCATTCCATTCGGCTGGCACCGCTTTACTCTGCGACGTCTCCTTGGGGGACCCCCGTCCGATTGTTCCGTCTGCCTGGCGCCGGACGGTTTTCGACGTCATACACGGGCTTTCGCATCCTGGTGTGAGGGCGTCGCAGAAGTTGATGGCATCTAAATTCGTATGGAAAGGGATGCGCAAGGGCGTCCGCGACTGGGCGAACACTTGTGTGGTTTGTCAATGAGCCAAAGTCCAATGACACGTCAGGGCCCCCTTGGCCACCTTCGAGGTGGCGGAACGTCGGTTCGACCACGTCCACGTCGACCTTGTGGGGCCACTCCCGCCGTCGCAGGGTTTCACGCACCTTCTGACGATGGTCGATCGCACCACGAGATGGCCCGAGGTGGTTCCCTTGACATCTACCACCTCTGCGGATGTCGCTCGAGCCTTTATCTCATCATGGGTAGCACGCTTTGGAGTTCCGACGGATATTTCGTCCGACCACGGTCCGCAATTCTCATCTGAGCTTTGGAATGCGGTGGCCTCGGCCTTAGGCACCACACTCCATCGCACCACGGCCTACCACCCGCAGGCGAATGGGTTGTGTGAGCGTTTTCACCGTTCGTTGAAGGCGTCGCTCAGAGCTAGCCTCCTGGACGCGGCATGGGTCGATAAACTACTTTGGGTTATGCTGGGGTTGCGCACGGCACTGAAGGAGGACCTGCAGTCTTCTGCCGCGGAGATGGTTTACGGCCAGCCACTCCGGGTTCCAGGCGAATTCCTGCCGTCCCCTACACAGCCGTGGTCTGCGGCCAGTCAGCGGGAAGCCCACCGGGAAGCGGCCCAGTGCTTCAGGCCGGTTCCGACGTCGCAGCACGGTTTTCCTGCCTCCCACATTCCAGTGGAGTTGATGAAGGCCAAATTCATGTTTGTTCGTCACGACGCCCACCGCAGCCCGCTCAGGCCTCCGTATACGGGTCCCTTCCGGGTTTTACAGACGAGGGCTAAGAGTTTTTTGGTCGACCTCGGGGGCCGGCCGGACCACATCTCTGTCGATCGCCTCAAGCCCGCGCACCTGGACCTAGAACAGCCAGTCGTGCCTGCTCAACCGCCGCGCCGGGACCGACCACCGGCTGTTGCCACCCCTGACCGAGCCGCTACACCCGCCAGCTCACCGCCTGCTCAGCGTTTTCCTCTCCGGGAATTTAGGAGTCATTCCAACAGGCTCGTCCGACCTCCTCAGCGATTGACTTTTCTTATTAAAGACAATTCTGGGGGGGCGTATGTGGCAAAGCCACTGAGAGACTCTTGCAGTAATGTATATAATTGCCTTTAACAGGGGTTTGTTACCTTTAAATGTTTGCTCTGTATAAATAGCGCAGGTTCGGTAAAATGTCGATCCAGCGCGATAACGTCATCACGCAGGTCACGTGTCGTTCCCAACGGCGAGAAACGTGATGACGTCATGACGTCAGAGGGGAGAGGAGTGTCCTTTCAGTCCTCGTGGAACCAAGTATTGTACAGACCTGTTTAGAGTTTCTCCTGCGTTTTTGTTTGTAACTTTTACCAGTGCATTAAACCACGTTTGGTTAACTGCTAGTTTCAATCTCAGTACTTTCGTTAGGAGTTGAGAACTCCTACATTATAACATTTTTACATAAATGTTCATTTACAGAATCTCAGTAGAAAGATTTACATCATAAATGTTGATATAAAAAGTGTTACAGGGATTAACATCTTTGGGCAGGAAATTCATGCCAAATGCAAGATTTTTAATAATATTCAGATGTCATTCGTGTAATGACCAAACTGTGAGTCTCAAACACAATGCTAAATCATTAAAATCAAGTGCAAGAGAGGAATAATGAAGCAGGTACTGTGACAAGAATATTTAACACAGCACATTTTAAAAGTAACTTTCAGATGGTGAGGTTCCACAGCAAACAGATTACATTACTCCTGGGAGAAGCTTGACACTTTGTTGCACCTTGCGTCCAACAAAACATTGCATGGTGCCAATATCAACTAGTCAGAGTGGATACATGTGGATAAGCAAGGTAGTAAAGCAGAACAAAGTCATGTGACCACTGAACTAGAGGCACATTTTATTATCATTATTCACAATTGCTTTCATAAGGATCACTGAGCACAACTTTCATGTGCTTATTTTGTTCCAGGTAAGGGTGATGGGTGTTGATATTTCTCTTTTGCTGCAGCCCATGAGGGAGCAGCCTGTGGGTATAAACCATATTTGAAAATCTTTGACAAGAAAAGTATGTTTTCATGTTTAAGAACAAGATGGCCATTATGAATAATCTACTGCTAATGAAAAGATGGGTTTTTCTTTTATTGTTTAGAAACCAAGATGAAGACCCATAGTTTGAAAAGAGGGGAGATAAAATGAATCAGGAAATAGTGATTGGGTGTACATCATACATCAAAACAGGAAACTGGAAAAGACAGATTCATGTTTCAGTTATACACCCAACATGACCTAGAGAACATTACGCAGTAAAGAGCATGATGAATGCGACCAAAGTTTACCTCTTCCTGGAAACTATAGGAGTGATTGAGAAGGCAATATAAGAACATAAGAAATAGGAGCAGGATTAGGCCACACGGCCGCTCGAGCCTGCTCCGCCATTCAATAAGATCATGGCTGATCTTCGACCTCAACTCCACTTTCCTGCCTGATCCCCATATCCCTTGATTCACTTAGTGTCCAAAAATCCATCGATCTCAGCCTTGAATATACTCAATGACTGAGCATCCACAGCCCTCTGGAGTAGAGAAGTCCAAAGATTCACAACCCGCTGAGTGAAGAACTTTCTCCACATCTCAGTAGTGGTTGGGATTCCCTGAAAAAGGAACAGTTTGGAAAGAACATGCTGAGGTTATTCATGATTAAATCTGCTAAAAAGGAGATCGGAGAAGAGATCTCTTTTAACCCTAAAGCAAAGGAGACTATTGATGATGTGTCCTACAGGGAGATACCAGCATATTCACTTTCCCAGTTCTTTTCAAAGTCACTATGAAAGTAAAATGCAATGATTTGCCAGAACTGAGAAATGCTCTCCTGGGATTCCCATCTTCCTGAAAACATTATTGGCTGGGAAATCCAGCACTCTGAGAAATACATCTGAGGAGCCTTTGTACTGTTGCATTTATTCTTTTGTGAGACTAATCCTGTTTGAACTTTTTATCTGCTGTGAGTGTGTACCCCTTCATTATCATGCCAGACGATCACCATTATGCATCTGTGGAGAGAGAAAAACTTTTCAGGTCAATGACCTTTTGATCTGAAATGTTAACTCTGTTTCTCTCTCCACAGATGCTGCCTGACCTGCTGAGTATTTCCAGCATTTTCTGTTTTTATTGATGGGATTGCATGGCGCGATAAAGACTTTTGGCTAGAAATTCAGCACTACGGTGCCGTTTTGTGTCCATAATGGCATCCGCGCTGGACGCACAAACTTCTGGTGCGGGCTGCGCTAGATGCCATCTTGGAAAAGGCCAAACAAGAGGCATCCTTTACCCACGTCTGAAGCAGGTGTTAGGCCATTAACATATGCAAATGAGGGGCATAACACCTTCTTCTGCTCCCTATGGATACATACTGGAACATTCGCGATGCTGAGGACATCATGGATAGCATGTTTAGGGAGTTGGTCACACCGCAGGTAAAGACTGCACAGGTAGGAAGGGATTGGGTGACCGCAAGGCAGAGTAGTCGGCGCAGGCAGGTAGTGCAGGGGTCCCCTGTGCCCATCCCCCTCTCAAACAGATATACCGCTTTGGATATTGTTGGAGGAGATGGCTTATCGGGGGAAGGCAGCAGCAGCCAACTTCCTGGCACCATGGGTGGTTCTGCTGCACAGGACGGGAGGAAAAAGAGTGGGAGAGCTATAGTGACAGGGGATTCTATTGTAAGGGGAATAGATAGGCGTTTCTGCGGCCGAAAACGAGACTCCAGGATGGTATGTTGCCTCCCTGGTGCAAGGGTCAAGGATGTCTCGGAGTGGCTGCAGGGCATTCTGGAGGGGGAGGGTGAACAGCCAGCTGTCGCGGTGCATATACCGCGGCGCGGTACCAACAATATAGGTAAAAAATGGGATGAGGTCCTTAAAGCTGAATATAGGGAGTTAGGAGGTAAATTAAAAAATAGGACCTCAAAGGTAGTAATCTCAGGATTGCTACCAGTGCCACGTGCTAGTCAGAGTAGAAATAGAAGGATATTTCAGATAAATACGTGGCTAGAGGAGTGGTGCAAGGGGGAGGGATTCAAATTCCTGGGACATTGGAACCGGTTCTGGGGGAGGTGGGACCAGTACAAACTGTACGATTTGCACCTGGGCAGGACTGGGACCGATGTCCTAGGGGGAGTGTTTGCTAGTGCTGTTGGGGAGGGTTTAAACTAAAATTGCAGGGGGTTGGGAACCTGTGCAGGGAGACAGATGAAAGGGAAGCAAGGATAGAAGCAAAAGACAGGAAGGAGAAAAGCAAAAGTGGAAGGCAGAGAAATCAAGTGTGTAAATCAAACAGGGCCACAGTAAATAATAATTCTAAAAGGACTAAGAGTGTTAAAAAACAAGCCTGAAGGCTTTGTGTCTTAATGCGAGGAGCATTCGTAATAAGGTGGATGAATTAGCAGCGCAAATAGATATAAACGGATATGATATAATTGGGATTATGGAGACATGGCTCCAGGGTGACCAAGGCTGGGAATTCAACATCCAGGGGTATTCAATATTCAGGAAGGACAGGCAAAAACAAAAAGGAGGTGGGGTAGCATTGCTGGTTAAAGAGGAGATTTAACACAATAGTAAGGAAGGATATTAGCTCTGATGGTGTGGAATCTGTATGGATAGAGCTGAGAATACTGTGGAGGAGGAATTCCTGGAGTGTTTACAGGATGGTTTCCTGGACCAATATGTCGAGGAACCAACTAGAGATCAGGCCATCTTAGACTGGGTATTATGTAATGAGAAAGGATTAATTAACAATCTTGTTGTACGAGGCCCCTTGGGTCGGAGCGATCATAATATGATAGAATTCTTCATTAAGATGGAGAGTGAAGTAGTTGACTCGGAGACTAGGGTCCTGAATTTAAATAAAGGAAACTACAATGGTGTGAGGCGCGAGTTGGGTACGATTGATTGGGGAATGTCACTCAAAGGGTTGACGGTGGATAGGCAATGGCAAACATTCAAAGACCGCATGGATGAACTACAGAATTTGTTCATCCCAGTTTGGCATAAAAATAAAACAAAAAAGGTGACTCAACCGTGGCTAACAAGGGAAATTAGGGATAGCATAAGATCCAAGGAGAGGACATATAAATTGGCCAGAAAAAGCAGTAAACCTGAGGATTGGGAGCAGTTTAGGATTCAACAAAGGAGGACAAAGGGATTAATTAAGAGGGGAAAAATAGAATATGAGAGTAAGCTTGCAGGGAACATAAAAACTGACTGTAAAAGCTTTTATAGATATGTGAAGAGAAAAAGATTGGTGAAGTCAAGTGTAGGTCCCTTGCAGTCAGAATCAGGGGAATTTATAATGGGGAACAAAGAAATGGCAGACCAATTAAATACATATTTTGGTTCTGTATTCACAAAGGAAGACACAAATAACCTCCCAGAGATGTCGGGGAACATAGGATCTGATGAAAGGGAGGAACTGAAAGAAATCAGTATTGGTATGGAAATCGTGTTAGGGAAATTGACGGGATTGAAGGCCGATAAATCCCCAGGGCCTGATAATCTACATCCTAGGGTACTTAAGGAAGTGGCCATAGAAATAGTAGATGCATTGCTGATCATCTTCCAACATTTGATGGAATCTGGAACAGTACCCATGGATTGGAGGGTAGCTAATGTTCCCCACTATTCAAAAAAGGTGGTAGAGAGAAAACGGGTAATTACCGGTAAGCCTGACATTGGTAGTGGGGAAAATGCTAGAGTCCATTATAAAAGATGTGATAGCAGAGCACTTGGTAAACAGTGACAGGATCGGACAAAGTCAACATGGATTTACAAAAGGTAAATCGTGCTTCACTAATCTACTGGAATTTTTTGAGGATGCAATTGGTAAAATAGATAAGGGAGAACCAGTGGATGTGGTGTATTTGGACTTTCAAAAGGCTTTTGATAAGGTCCCGCATAAGAGATTAGCGTGTAAAGTTAAGGCACATGGGATTGGGGCAAGGTATTGACTTGGATAGAGAACTGGTTGGCAGACAGAAAGCAAAGAGTTGGAATCAATGGGTCTTTTTCCGAGTGGCAGGCAGTGACTAGCGAGGTACCGCAGGGATCCGTCCTTGGACCCCAGCTATTCACAATATATATTAATGATCTAGACGAGGGAACTAGATGTAATATCTCCAAGTTTGCAGACGACACAAAGCTGGGTGGGCGTGTGTGCTGTGAGGAGGATACCGAGAAACTCCAGGATGATTTGGACAGGTTGGGTGATTGGGCAGAAGCATGGCAGATGCAATATAACGTGGATAAATGCGAGGTTATCCACTTTGGTGTCAAAAACAGGAAGGCAGATTATTATCTGAATGGCAATAGATTGGGAGAAGGGGAAGTGCAATGAGACCTGGGTGTCCTTGTGCACCAGTTGCTGAAGGTAAGCAGGCAGGTGCAGCAGGCGATTAAGAAGGCAAATGGTATGTTGGCCTTCGTAGCGAGAGGATTTGAGTACAGGAACAAGGATGTCTTGCTGCAGTTGTACAGGGCCTTGGTGAGACCACATCTTGAGTATTGTGTGCAGTTTTGGTCACCTTTTCTGAGGAAGGATGTTCTTGCCATGGAGGGAGTTCAGCGAAGATTCACCAGGCTGATACCTGGGATGGCAGTAATGACGTATGAGGAGGAATTGGGTCGATTGGGCTTATACTCGCTGGAGTTTAGAAGAATGAGAGGGGATCTAATTGAAACTTATTAAAATTCTGACAGGACTGGACAGACTAGATGCAGGAAGGACGTTCCCGATGGTCAGGGAGCCCAGAACCAGGGGTCACAGTCTAAGGATAAAGGGTAAGCCATTTAGGACAGAAATGAGGAGGAATTTCTTCACCCAGAGAGTGGTGAACCTGTGGAATTTTCTACCACAGAAGGCAGTAGAGGCCAATTCATTAAATATATTCAAGAAGGAGTTGGATATATTTCTTAAGGCTAAAGGGATCAAGGGATATGAGGAGAAAGCAGGGACAGGGTACTGAATTTGGATGATCAGCCATGATCTTGTTGAATGGCGGAGCAGGCTCGAGGGGCCGAATGGCCTAATCCTGCTCCTATCTTCTATGTTTCTATGTTTCTATGAGAAATACCAAGGGGCAGAAAGCATTAGTGGGTGTTGTATACAGACCCCCAAACAGCAATGCGAAGGTTGGGGATGGCATTAAACAGGAAATTAGAGATGCGTGCAATAAGGGCACAGCAGTTATCATGGGTGACTTTAATCTACATATAGATTGGGCTAACCAAATTAGTAACAATACTGTGGAGGAGGAATTCCTAGCATGTATACGGAATGGTTTCCTGGACCAATATGTCGAGGAACCAACTAGAGATCAGGCCATCTTAGACTGGATATTATGTAATGAGAAAGGATTGATTAGCAATCTTGTTGTGCGAGGCCCCTTAGGGAGGAGCGAACATAATATGATGGAATTCTTCATTAAGATGGAGAGTGAAGTAGTTGACTCAGAGACTAGGGTCCTGAATTTAAATAAAGGAAACTATGATGGTATGAGGCGCGAATTCGCTCGGATGGATTGCAGAACGTTACTTAAAGTGTTGACGGTGGATAGGCAATGGCAAACATTTAATGATCGCATGGATGAACTACAGTATTTGTTCATCCCTGTCTGGCATAAAAATAAAACAAAAAAGGTGGCACAACCATGGCTAAAAAGGGAAATTAGGGCTAGCATAAGATCCAAGGAGAGGACATATAAATTGGCCAGAAAAAGCAGCAAACCTGAGGATTGGGAGCAGTTTAGGATTCAGCAAAGGAGTACAAAAGGATTAATTAAGAGGGGGAAATAGAGTATGAGAGTAAGCTTGCAGGGAACATAAAAACTGACTGTAAAAGCTTTTATAGATATGTGAAGAGAAAAAGATTGATGAAGTCAAGTGTAGGTCCCTTGCAGTCAGAATCAGGGGAGTTTATAATGGGGAACAAAGAAATGGCTGACCAATTAAATACATACTTTGGTTCTGTCTTCACAAGGAGGACACAAATAACCACCCAGAGATGTCGGGGAACATAGGGTCTAATGAGAGGGAGGAACTGAATGAAATTAGTATTTGTAGGGAAATGGTGTTAGGGAAATTGATGGGATTGGAGGCCGATAAATCCCCAGGGTCTGATAATCTACATCCTAGGGTACTTAAGGAAATGGCCCTAGAAATAGTAGATGCATGCTGGTCATCTTGCAAAATTCTATAGACTTTGGCTCAGTTCCCATGGATTGGAGGGTAGTTAATGTAACCCCACTATTGATATAAGGTGGAAGAGAGAAAACGGGGAATTATAGACCGGTAAGCTTGACATCGGTAGTGGGGAAAATGCTAGAGTCCATTATAAAAGATGTAATAGCAGAGCAGTTGGAAAACAGTAACAGGATCGGACAAAGTCAACATGGATTTACAAAAGGTAAATCGTGCTTGACTAATCTACTGGAATTTTTTGAGGAAGTAACTGGTAGAATAGATAAGGGAGAACCAGTGGATGTGGTGTATTTGGACTTTCAGAAGGCTTTCAATAAGGTTCTGCTTAAGAGATTAGCGTGTAAAGTTAAAGCACATGGGATGGGGGTAAGGGATTGACTTGGATAGAGAACTGGTTGGCAGACAGGAAGCAAAGAGTTGGAATAAATGGGTCTTTTTCCGAGCGGCAGGCAGTGACTAGTGGGGTACCGCAGGGATCGGTGCTAGGACCCCAGCTATTCACAATATATATCAATGATCTAGACGAGGGAACTAGATGTAATATCTCCAAGTTTGCAGACGACACAAAGCTGGGTGGGCGTGTGTACTGTGAGGAGGATGCAGAGAAACTCCAGTATGATTTGGACAGGTTGGGTGATTGGGCAGATGCATGGCAGATGCAGTATAATGTGGATAAATGCGAGGTTATCCACTTCGGTGGCAAAAACAGGAAGGCAGATTATTATCTGAATGG
This sequence comes from Somniosus microcephalus, assembly GCF_052327205.1. Lineage (NCBI taxonomy): Eukaryota > Metazoa > Chordata > Chondrichthyes > Squaliformes > Somniosidae > Somniosus > Somniosus microcephalus. The sequence goes on from NC_140989.1 coordinate 98,184,106, forward strand.
CAATAGATTGGGAGAAGGGGAAGTGCAATGAGACCTGGGTGTCCTTGTGCACCAGTTGCTGAAGGTAAGCATGCAGGTGCAGCAGGCGGTTAAGAAGTCAAGTGGTATGTTGGCCTTCATAGCGAGAGGATTCGAGTACAGGAACAAGGATGTCTTGCTGCAGTTGTACAGGACCTTTGGTGAGACCACACCTTGAGTATTGTGCGCAGTTTTGGTCGCCTTATCTGAGGAAGGATGTTCTGGCCATGGAGGGAGTGCAGCGAAGATTCACCAGACTCATACCTGGGATGGCAGGAATGATGTATGAGGAGAGATTGGGTCGGTTGGGCTTATATTCGCTGGAGTTTAGAAGAATGAGAGGGGATCTCATTGAAACTTACAAAATTCTAACAGGACTAGACAGACTAGATGCAGGAAGGATGTTCCCGATGGCGGGGGAAGTCCAGAACCGGGGGTCACAGTCTAAAGATAAGGGGTAAGCCATTTAGGACAGAGATGAGGAGGAATTTCTTCACCCAGAGAGTGGTGAACTGTGGAATTCTCTACCACAAAAGGCAGTTGAGGCCAATTCATTAAACATATTCAAGAAGGAGTTTGATATATTTCTTAAGGCTAAGAGTTCAAGGGATATGGGGAGAAAGCAGGGACAGGGTACTGAATTTGGATGGTCAGCCATGATCTCATTAAATGGCGGAGCAGGCTTGAGGGACCGAATGGCCTACTCCTGCTCCTATCTTCTATGTTTCTACGTTTCTATGTTTCTTGCAACTTTGCTTGGCGCCTAAGACAGCCAGCACCAATGTTGATTGCCTCCAGGAAAACAACACTAAACAGTACAGAATTTAAAAAAGGTTACCATAATCACCGCGCTCCTGGTCATGAGCTCTCCGACCTCACTTCTGACTCCAATATCCAGGCTCCCCCGATCTCCACTCGGGCCCGGCCCCCAGCTCCTAACCCCCCCGACAGCACTCCCGACCCCCCAACAATACTCCAGACCCCTGTGATCTTCCTACCCAGTCCCTGACTGCCCTCCGATTGGACTCCGCGGCACAGCCGTTCCTCCTCCAGACCCCTGCGATCTTACCCAATCACTAACCTGAAAATTGGTGCAAGAACCTGTGTGGGCTCTTATTGCTGTGCCATCTACTTGATAATGAGGTCCGAAGCTCAAAATCGGGGGCTTCCCCATTTGAGCGTGGGCTGTTAGCACTCTGCAGGTAAGGCACCCAAAAATGGATGCTACCAAATTTCTAGGCCTTTATATTTCACTGTTCATTGACAGATCAGGCATTTATTGCATTTAGTGGCAGTGAAGGGGTGCAGCTGGTCCCTCTGCTCCTCACAAACATGCACTGACTATGGATAATGTTACCTTTGGCAGTAGAGGAGGAAATAAAGGTTGGAATTTTGCAGGCGTTCAGCGGACAAGATGGGTGGCGGGTCAGCTGTGAAATTTAAAATGATTGACAGCGGGTCAGGAACCTGCTGTCAAATTGCACACACTGGACTTTCCCAATGTCGGATCTGCCAGCGCTGAGCAGACCCGATAGGCAGAGGTGGGGGGAACCAATTCAAATCATTAGTGGCTTCTTTACAGCCAGTTAACAATGGTTTTTCCCCAGCTTTTTGATTTTGACAGGTCGCCCACCAGTTTCCCATTGTGTCTAGACCTCGCCTGTGAAGCTGAGGCAAAAGGTCAGTGGCCATTGAATCAGCTGATGAGTTGACAGCTTCAAATGTCAACTCAAAGCTCCCAGCTGATTGAGAAATGTTCCGTAAGTCATTAGCTTCTCTGAACTGCCATTCCACTACAGATTCAGAATGCTGCAAGTCTTTACACAAGTCTCCATCCATTCTGACCTCATTACCTCTCCCACTATTGACAGATCACTTCTGTCATCTCTACTTCACCTGCCGTCTATTCCATTAGCATCGATGCACTTTATAATCTCTCACTTTGGTCCTCCGAATCCCACCATGATCAGCCCAAACACCAGCAGCACCAGGCACACAAGCAGCACCAACAACAACACCAACCTTCTCCGCTATCAACTGATGCTGCACAGGTCACAGGGCATCAGCACCCGATCACATTATTGCCCAGGATGCCAGGAATGGCCTCACCATAGCCAGATTTACTTCACTTGAAGCTGTACAACCTGGCTGCCACATGATGCGCCAGGTTGGCACCACCCCACAGCAACACCATAAAGCATCCCTACAATGCCCAAGCCATTCCTTACACATTCATCACCATTACCGGGGGTACCGTTATGACTCAACATTCACTGCAACTCACTAAGCCACTTCCAAAGGTGCACACAAAACTGTCCAAGAACGCAAAGTGTTGAAAATAAAGATTTTAATGTTTGACAGCATATTAACAGAAACTTCACATGAACATTGGCTAAAACATACAAGTGTCTACCCTTCTGTGTTGTTAGTTGGTATGATTGGACTAGGATGAGGGTGAGTGTGAAGGGTGGCTTGTGAGATGGGGATGTGATAATGTAGATAGAGAGGGATGGGTGGAGGTGCAAGGTAAGTTGGTGTGAGTAAAGATGTGCAGGAGTAGGGCAGGGAAGGCAGAGTGATGGGGATGTGATGAGTGCCACAGCAGGATGAGGTTGAGTGTGGCTTTGCAGTAATGTTTTGTGATCTACTGAGATCATTGAAAGGTTTGCACCACCTCCTGACGACATCCCTGCTTGTGCCCTCCTGTGCAATGTGCAACCAGGCTGCATTGGTCTCCTGCCCATGGGAAGGGAAGAGGACCTCCTGTGTGCTGTGACTCCCTCCATAACCATATGGAGGGGGTCATGCGGGAGCCTGGGTGCAGCCCTGCACCTTTGTGCAGTGCTTGTCAGTGTTTGCTGCACCTCAATACTGTAGAACACTGACAGCACAAATAGCAAAATCAATGTGGGCATGGTCCCTTTAAGGAAACCGGCTGACGACGCGTCATCAAATGACACCATCAGACCCGCTTCTTTTAATTGGCTGGGAAACGTGCTGGGTGGGCTTAACAAGCCCAATCAGGGGAATGCCATGTCAGAGGCTGGGCTGGAAACAGGAACGGTGCCCAGACTCGCCACCGACGTCGCCCGCCACGGTCCCGTCGAGGTAAGTAAAATCGTGACCACGGCCTCTGCACCTCCCAGTCATTCACTGACTGAACGGCTTCTCTTACAGGAAAATAGAACTTCTTTTGGCAATTTATAAATTTGATATAGGCCTAGAAATTCAGTGCCCTTAGCGCCGATTTTGCGGCGCTAGAGGGCCTAGCGCTGCAATTGGTGCCGGCGCCGAAATTGCCTGGGGCCCTTCCGCCGCGGTAGACCGGTAGCGCTGCGCCGGCACCGATGACGTCATCGGTGTGCGCAGCGTCCCGGTTGCCATGCCGACGGGCCCCAGCGCCGAAATTCAGTTGCGGCCGCCTCGCCCGTGGCAGCCGCAACTAAGACTCTGGCAACAGAGTCTTACATGACTTTGCGCCGGCGCATTAAAGGCCCCGCGGCGGCCGGCCGCTTTCCCGCTGGCCGCCTGGCCGCAGCTCCCTCCCCGGACTTCCCCCCCCCGCCCCCCCGGAACAGAAGCAAGCCCGGCACTTGTCCGAGGTGCCGGGCTCATTTTTAAAAAGATTTTCGCGGGCCGCGGCCGGGTGCAGGCAGCTCCTCCTTAAGGGAAGGAGGAGGCCTGCACTTCCCGAACCTGCCGCACCGCAGCGGGCGCCGCAGCGCCGGAATAGCGCCGAAATTCAGCGCGTAGCGCAAGTTTTCAGGCGCAAACAGCTCTCAGCAGCGCCGGCAGCCGTTTGGGCGCAGAACTATTGAATTTTTGGCCCGCCCAGCGCGACTTAGCTCCGGCACTAACTTCCGGCGCTAAAGCCGTCGCTGCGCCAAAACCCAATTTCTAGGCCATAATGTTTGTAAATATAATGGCCTAGAAATTGAGTTTGCGCTGCGCCAGGGCTTTAGCGCCGGAAGTTAGCGCCGGCGCTAAGTCCCTTTGCGCGCGCCAAAAATTCAGTAGTGCCGCGCCCAAACGGCTGCCGGCGCTACTGAAGGGTTTTAGCGCCTGAAAACTGGCGCAACGCGCCGCATTGCGGCGCTATTCCAGCGCTGCGGCGCCCGCTGCGGTGCGGCAGGCTCGGGAAGTGCAGGCCTCCTCCTTCCGTTAAGGAGGAGCTGCCTGCACCCGGCCGCGGCCCGCGCAAATCTCTGCAAAAATGAGCCCGGCACCTCGGACAAGTGCCGGGCTTGCATCTGTTCCGCGGGGGGGGAGAAGTCCGGGGAGGGAGCTGCGGGCAGGCGGCCGGCGGGAAAGCGGCCGGCCGCCGCGCCTCCTTAAAGCGCCGGCGCAGACTCCGGCAGCACTCGTTTGCCGGAGTCTTAGTTGCGGCTGCCACTGGCGAGGCGGCCGCAACTGAATTTCGGCTTGGGGCCGGGTTACCACGGCAACCGGGACGCTGCGCACACCGATGACGTCATCGGTGCCGGCGCAGCGCTACCGGTCTACCGCCGCGGAAGGGCCCCAGGCAATTTAGGAACCGGCGCCAATTGCAGCGCTAGGCCCTCTAGCGCCGCAAAATCGGTGCTAAGGGCACTCAATTTCTAGGCCAATGTGCTTTGAAAGCTGAGCTTTTCTTTAAATCAATCCTCATTGTTTTTAATCAAGGCTTAGTTAAATTGGCTTCCATTCCACATTTGATCAGGTTTGGCTGCTGTGACTTCTACCTGCAATAATTTTGTAGCCATTAGATCATCAATCATTGGTTTTATGATAAATTGAATCCCATTAGCAAATTATCTTGTAGTTACAATGATTTCAGGACATGCTCTGATAAATTTTTAAACCCTCATAGCAAATATGTTAGAATTCAGTCCTATTTGTAAGAACGCATTGGAAAACAATCTTAGTTGCGTCAAGCTGTTCGTTGCAAAATTATTGATTATAGTTTAACAATTTCTGAAATTTTGAAATGTAATAATAATGACTGGATTATCTAGATGTTATGTAAAAGAAAGAACTTGCATTTATAGCGCCTTTCATGACCTCAGGAGATCACAAAGCACTTTACAGCCAATGAAGCAGGTTTGAGGTGTAGTCACTGTTGTAATATTAGCATATACAGTTAAGATTACATCCACCTGCCTGAGATCAGCATCTGTACAGCACAATACCTAAGGCTCAAATTTAAGCTATATACTGCCAAATGTACCTCACACAAAGTCGAGCAATGGAGGAGCTCTGACCGGAGGGGGGGCGGCGGCGGAGGGGGGTGAATTTCCTCGCCATTTCTGATGTACTACGCTGCTGGAATGGCTTAGGATCAATCTTATACGAGGAATCTTGGTTGGAAGTGTTTTCCGCAGCTTGTAGAATCATAGAATCATAGAATGGTTACAGCACAGAAGGAGGCCCGTCAAGCCCGTCAAGCCCGTCAAGCCCATCAAGCCCATCGAGCCCGTCGAGCCCATCAAGCCCATCGAGCCCGTCGAGCCCGTCGAGCCCGTCAAGCCCGTCAAGCCCATCAAGCCCATCAAGCCCGTCGAGCCCGTCGAGCCCGTCGAGCCCGTCAAGCCCGTCGAGCCCATCGAGCCCATCGAGCCCATCAAGCCCATCAAGCCCGTCAAGCCCGTCGAGCCCGTCGAGCCCGTCGAGCCCGTCGAGCCCGTCAAGCCCGTCAAGCCCATCGAGCCCGTCGAGCCCATCGAGCCCATCAAGCCCATCAAGCCCGTCAAGCCCGTCGAGCCCGTCGAGCCCGTCAAGCCCGTCGAGCCCGTCGAGCCCATCAAGCCCATCGAGCCTGTCAAGCCCGTCGAGCCCATCAAGCCCGTCAAGCCCGTCGAGCCCGTCGAGCCCGTCAAGCCCGTCAAGCCCGTCGAGCCCGTCGAGCCCGTCGAGCCCATCAAGCCCGTCAAGCCCGTCAAGCCCGTCAAGCCCGTCAAGCCCATCGAGCCCGTCAAGCCCGTCGAGCCCGTCAAGCCTGTCAAGCCCGTCAAGCCCATCGAGCCCGTCAAGCCCATCGAGCCCGTCAAGCCCATCGAGCCCGTCAAGCCCGTCGAGCCCGTCGAGCCCGTCAAGCCCATCGAGCCCGTCGAGCCCGTCAAGCCCGTCGAGCCCGTCAAGCCCGTCAAGCCCGTCAAGCCCATCGAGCCCGTCAAGCCCATCGAGCCCGTCAAGCCCATCGAGCCCGTCAAGCCCGTCGAGCCCGTCGAGCCCGTCAAGCCCATCGAGCCCGTCGAGCCCGTCGAGCCCGTCGAGCCCGTCAAGCCTGTCAAGCCCGTCAAGCCCGTGCTGGTTCTCTGCAAGAGCACTTCAGCTCGTCCCACTCCCCTGCCCTTTCCCCGTAGTCCTGCAAATTATTTTCCTTCAGGTACTTATCCAATTCCATTTTGAAAGCCAGAATTGAATCTGCCTCCACCACCCTTTCAGGCAGTGCATTCTAGATCCTAACCACTCGCTGCGTAAAAAAGTTTTTCCTCATGTCACCTTTGGTTCTTCTGCCAATCACCTTAAATCTGTGTCCTCTGGTGCTCGACCCTTCTGCCAACAGGAACAGTTTCTCTCTATCTACTCTATCTAGACCCCTCATGATTTTGAACACCTCTATCAAATCTCCTCTCAACCTTCTCTGCTCCAAGGAGAACAACCCTGGCTTCTCCAGTCTATCCACATAACTGAAGTCCCTCATCCCTGGAATCATTCTCGTAAATCTTTTCTGCACCCTCTCTAAGGCCTTCACATCCTTCCTAAAGTGCGGTGCCCAGAATTGGACACAATACTCCAGTTGAGGCCGAACCAGTGTTTTATAAAGGTTCATCATAACTTCCTTGCTTTTGTACTCTATGCCTCTATTTATGAAGCCCAGGATCCCGTATACTTTCTCAACCTGCCCTGCCACCTTCAACGATTTGTGCACATATACCCCCAGGTCTCTCGGTTCATGCACCTCCTTTAGAATTGTACCCTTTAGTTTATATTGCCTCTCCTCGTTCTTCCGACCAAAATGTATCACTCCGCACTTTTCTGCGTTAAATTTCATCTGCCACGTGTCAGCCTGTCTATGTCCTCTTGAAGTCTATCACTCTCCTCCTCACTATTCAGTATACTTCCAAGTTTTGTGTCATCTGCAAATTTTGAAATTGTGCCCTGTATACCCAAGTCCAAGTCATTAATATATATCAAGAAAAGCAGTGGTCCTAGTACCGACCCCTGAGGAACACCTGTGTGTACCTTCCTCCAGTCCGAAAAACAACCGTTCACCGCTACTCTTTGTTTCCTGTCACTTAGCCAATTTCGTATCCATTGTGCACCACTAAACCACTTCCCCAGGGTTCCTTTATCTTTTTGGCCCTTCCCACCAGCCAGCCCACAGACTAATACTAATACCCGCTCCTGTCGGCCAGTGGCGCTGCAGATGAGAGTTTCCAGTTTTTGCACCCCTATTGCACTCTGGGTAACTTACACCCAGATAAAAGTGGCACAGCTGCTCCTCCTATCACCTGATCACATTTTTTGTTTTATAATACTCCTGTGAAGCACTTTGGGACATTTTCCGATGTTAAGGGCGCTATATAAATACAAGTTGTTGTTCTTATTGATCAGGTGGGAATGAGAAGTTTGAGAGTTTTGGAGAGTCCTTAAACTTTGCTTACAGATTGCTGACTTTTGAAAACGCTTTTTCAGCATTTTTTTTTTTGCTTTGCATTTACTGAGGCCTGCACTTCATTTTGACTGAGTGCTGCTGTCTCACTCCACCTGAAGATTTGTGCCCTGCCCCCTGCAGTCAGTTTAACACAGGAGCGGGTATGTCCTTCCCATGGATACACCTTTCTATGCTATCATTAGGGAAGAGCAGCAGTGTTTGGAGATAAAGAGAGTCAGGCAGCACAGCAGAAGACTGTAGCCTACAAGATACCCCACTCCCACACACACAAAAGAATCTACAAACTCTACAGGTCCTCGGAGGAGCTCTATGTCCAAAGGATTTGCTTCTCCAGAGCTGCCATTGGCCAACTCTGTGGCCTTCTGAACAAAGATCTCAAGCCACTCTCATCTGCCAGAACTGCTCTGTGGCAATGAAGGTCACCACTAACCTCAACCTTTAGGGCTCAGGATCCTTTCAGGCAGCCACAGGGAATCTCTGCAAAATAAACCAGGGAGCAGTAAGGGCAATGGTCACTGACAACGTGTACAGTACAAAGTCTCACTTCATTACCTTTGGCATCACAGCCAGAGAGAAAGGGCCTTACAGTTCTGTGGGACTGCTGTCTTCCCCAAGGTACAGACCACCATTGATGCACTCATGTCACATTGACAGCATCCAGCGAGCACCCCCTCACCTATGCGAACAGTAAGGGATTCCACTCTACGAGTGTGCAGATAGTTTGTGATACCACTGAGAGGATCCTTCATGTCAATGCCCAGTATGCAGGAAGCTGACATAACACCTTCATTCTCCGGCACTCGGCATTCCCTCACTCTTCAGGGGAGAAAACCTATATCATCAGATGGTTACTGGGTGACAAGGTTGCTGCCATGGCTGATGACCCCACTCCGACTACCCCAAACACACGCAGAGGAGCGGTACGGCGAGGCCCATGCAGCTACCAGGCTGCTGATGCAGAGGACCATTGTAGTGCTGAAGGTGCGCTTTGGATGCCTGGATAGGTTAGGTGGAGTTCTGGTATGCGCCAGACAGGGTCTCCAGAATTATCATTGCCTGATGCGCCCTTCCCAACTTTGCCATCCAGGAAGGGCTGCGGTTTGACATGGCTGAAGATGTGGTCCCGAAAATCCTCACTCCAGGTGGCACGACTGATATTCCTGGGCTGCTTGGTGGATCGCAGACCTTGGAATCTGTGCCTCCTGATTTCAATCGCATCCAGAAGGGTGTGGAGCTCGTCATCAGAGGGGATCTCTGTCCTTCTCAAGATATTGGTGAGACATGTTGTGAGGTAGATTGAGAGAGAAAAAGGAGAGAGATGCAGAGTTTGTGACTTAACTGCTTGTTCCCAGGAATGCTAAACAGTTTTTTTATAGGGCTACACAGAAATCTTTTGGGGGCTTAGCTGCTTATACCCCTTTTACATGGATTTTAGACCATTGCTTACATCAGTAGATATGCAAATAAGCATTCCCAGAAAACTTCACTGTATCTCCCTCTAGAGGCCAGCGGAGAATATAAAAAAATGATAAAGGTGCAACTGTGATGTAAATCACATTCAGTTAGTTCTGGGCCTATGAGCTTGATTAGATGCATGCACAGAACCCTAGTCCTCAACAGCTTAATTCTTAACATTAGGAGAAAGTGAATGCAGAGTCTGTTTCCAATGGACCCCATAGTACTTTTAAAATGCTGCAGTTATACTACAGCCAGCATGACCTCAAACACCATCAGACTGCCTACTGGCAGTGCTCTCACATCTCGAGCTGCTCGGGATTCAGATCACTGACCTGCCTCCTGAGTTATGCAGCCGTTTTCAAGCCAATGTGCAGCCAAAACCATTTTGTAAAAGCCTGCACCACAAAGTCAGATTGACCTCAGTTACTTCAAAAAATGATTAGATGGAGTTTAAAATGATTTGAGAAGACATGTAGATTTAGTTCCTGGTGACTCCAGCATATTAAATTATTTGGTTAATATAATCAAACAAAGCTGTAAAATTCACCTCTAAACACATTTGGGGAGAAATTCGGTATCGCCCCATTTGGGGCGCAATTCTCGGCCGGGCGCAAATTATCGCCACCTACTGCGAAATTGGTCTGTCTCGCCCCCGGAGCCGATTGCAGCGCTAAATCAGGCGCTGCACGACTCTCTTAAGACGCTAAGCCGGAAGAGCAAGGCATTAACTCAGAGGGCGGGCGCAGCGCAGCGCAGGTGCTGTCAGTTAGCGATTGCCCACAGACACGCTGGTGACAGTCAGCTCTTAAAGGGGAGGTTCGATCTTGATTTGCAGCCACACCCTGCACATCGGAGCCCTGAATCTCGGCCTGGACAGACCTGGTGCCAAATCCTGCAGCCAAGGACCATGGAGAGGGCCAGGGAGTGAGCGCAGCGTTTCAGTGAGGGGGCCTTGGAGGCTCTGGTTGGCGCGGTGGAGCGCAGGCGATCTCTCCTGTACCCGGAGAGTGGCAGGAGGCCTCTGCCCAGCGAGTACCGAAAAGCTTGGAGGGAGGTGGCTCACAGAGTGACCTCCAGCAGCATGGTGCCTAGGACCCCTGTGCAATGCAGAAAGAAGTTCAACGACCTCATTCGGGTCATCAGGGTTGTGGTGTATGTAACCTGTTCCACCTTAAGAGAACTTAAGCCTGTTCCACCTTAAGAGATGTACTACTTTCTCTGGCTGCTGTATACGTAATGCCGGTGGTGACCACCGGTATATAAGCACTGTGTAGTAAGATTGTATTTCATATAGTCCTGACCTCCAACCAGTAAAGACCTGTTGAACTTTAACCTTGTAGCCTGTGTGTTATTAATTACAACTAGAACACACAGGCCTAGAAATTCAGTGCCCTTAGCGCCGATTTTGCGGCGCTAGAGGGCCTAGCGCTGCAATTGGCGCCGGCGCCGAAATTGCCTGGGGCCCTTCCGCCGCGGTAGACCGGTAGCGCTGCGCCGGCACCGATGACGTCATCGGTGTGCGCAGCGTCCCGGTTGCCATGCCGACGGGCCCCAGCGCCGAAATTCAGTTGCGGCCGCCTCGCCCGTGGCAGCCGCAACTAAGACTCTGGCAACAGAGTCTTACATGACTTTGCGCCAGCGCATAAAAGGCCCCGCGGCGGCCGGCCGCTTTCCCGCCGGCCGCCTGGCCGCAGCTCCCTCCCCGGACTTCCCCCCCCCCCCCCCCCGGAACAGAAGCAAGCCCGGCACTTGTCCGAGGTGCCGGGCTCATTTTTAAAAAGATTTTCGCGGGCCGCGGCCGGGTGCAGGCAGCTCCTCCTTAAGGGAAGGAGGAGGCCTGCACTTCCCGAACCTGCCGCACCGCAGCGGGCACCGCAGCGCCGGAATAGCGCCGATATTCAGCGCGTAGCACCAGTTTTCAGGCGCAAACAGCTCTCAGCAGCGCCGGCAGCCGTTTGGGCGCAGAACTATTGAATTTTGGGCCCGACCAGCGCGACTTAGCTCCGGCACTAACTTCCGGCGCTAAAGCCCTGGCTGCGCCAAAACTCAATTTCTAGGCCACAGACTTTACAGCGGCGACGAGTCAGATTCTTACCCTGCGGCAGTTATATCCATGGCGGCTTCGTCCACAGAACGGACGTCGAAGAGAGGTTTCCACCCTCATCACCCTGCTGGAAGACACGTCGCGCGGCAGACATCGAGAAACCAGAGTGCAGAAGACATCCTGAACTCGAAGCCTCCATCAGCGGCTGTCAGCTATCTTCTTTCTACCTCGGTAGTGGGTAAGCCGGGCAGCGACGCGACCAGAAAATCGGCCACGTTGGCTGTACAGACGGGGAGGGAAGACGGAGGAATAAGGGCGGTGAGATCGATCGCGGCTGGTGATAAGGGCCGGGCCGCATTCGGGCTAAAAAGGCGCAGCGTCTGGGGAAACTGAAGGCGCGAGAGCCGCGGTGAAGCGGAGACAGCGTCGGGGGAAGGGTGAAGACCGCCAAGCGCGGGAAAACCGCCATTTTGTAGGCGGAGGACGAAGACAAGAGCGCGGAAGCCGCCATCTTGGATAAAAATAAAAAGAAATTAAATTGCAACGATGCCTAAACATGGGAACATTAATACCTTTGATAGCGACATCGAAGATTGGGCTATGTATGTAGAACGCATACAAAATTATTGTAAAGCAAATAAAATCCCAGATGCAGAGAAAGCACTAACATTATTAAACTTAATGGGTGCGAAGACATACGGGCAATTGAAACACCTTGTATCACCAGATGAACCGGCGGATAAGACGTTCGAGGAGATTGTTACTGTCCTGAAAAATCACCTAAACCCCATGCCGCTGATGCTAGCGGAACAATTTAAATTTTACAGCAGAAGGCAGCTGAAGGATGAAAGCAATGCTGAATATTTAATGGAATTGCGTAAGCTAGCAAAGTACTGTCAATTCGGAACGAGATTGACAGAGGCGCTACGAGATAAATTTGTGTGTGGTTTATTAAAAGAAGATACACAAAAGCGATTGCTCGAGGAGAATGAGCTGACGCTTGAGAAAGCGGTCACTATGGCAGCAGCACACGAAGCCGCAGCGAGAGGCACGGCAGTAATGCAGCTACGGTCACCGGAACTCAGTACAAATAAATTGGGTTTGAGTACTGTAAAATGTTATCGTTGCGGAAAGACAACGCACGATCAGAACCAGTGTTGGTTTAAAAACCAAGAATGCAGAACGTGTGGCAGGCTTGGCCACATAGCTAAAGTATGCTGGTCAGGAAAGAAGACCAGCAACAAAAAGTCACCGCAAGGAAAATACATAAAGGTACACAAGGTGACAAAGAACAGTTCAACCGAACAGAAGTCAGATTCAGACGCTAGCAGTAATGAACTGGGTAGCTTAAGGGTACACAACGTTGGTAAGGATGCAGATCTCCAGACAATTTGGGTCACCCTTCAGATAGCAGGAGTCCAAGTAAAGATGGAATTGGACACTGGATCGGCATTGACGGTCATGAATAAGAAAGATTACAAAAGGTTATTCCAACATATTCCCCTACGGGATATGGAGATTATATTGAAAACATACACGGGGCAAAGAGTGTACCCCGTCGGAAAGATAGAGGTAAAAGTGGTCCACAAGGGCGAAGAAAGCCAAGTAATGGACTTATATGTGCTACCTGAAGGAGGTCCACCACTACTGGGACGGGAGTGGATTAGGAAAATGAATATGGACTGGCACTCCTTGAAGGCACTAACGGTAGATTCCGGGGAAACAGATGTCAAACCTAAACGATTGTCCAGAATATTGGATGATGCTAAAGAGGTGTTCCAGCAGGGACTGGGAACACTGAGAGGAATTACGGCAAACATCAAGATTGATGAACATGCACAACCAAAATTTTTTAAAGCCAGACCGGTACCCTATGCAATACGACCTACTGTAGAAGCGGAACTGGAAGTGCTAGAACGTTCAGGTGTACTGTCTAAGGTAGATTGGAGTGAGTGGGCTACGCCCATTGTTCCCGTTATGAAACGTCCTTCAAGCAACAAGCCAGGAGAACCAGGGAAGGTTCGCATCTGTGGAGATTTCAAAATCACCGTTAATCCGGTGCTTCACACGGTGCAGTATCCGCTTCCGCGGATTGAGGATATTTTTGCTTCATTGTCTGGCGGGAAACACTTCACCAAGATAGACCTGGCGCAGGCGTACTTGCAGATGGAGGTTGAAGAAGAGTCACGCCAATACCTCACGATCAACACGCATCGAGGTTTGTACCGGTACAATAGACTGGTTTTTGGAGTGGCATCGGCTCCAGCAATTTGGCAGAGGGCCATGGAGCAGGTATTACAGGGAATTCCAGGCACACAATGTTACCTGGACGATATTCTGATTACAGGTGATGGTGATGAAGAACACCTCGCAAACTTGGAACTGGTGCTCAACAGACTGAAAGAGTATGGACTTAGAGTTAATCGGCAGAAATGCGAGTTCTTCCAGAAGCGGATCTCGTACTGTGGTCATGTCATTGACCGGGAGGGGCTTCATAAGTCTCCTGACAAGATAGAGGCAGTTGTAAAGGCTCCCACTCCGGATAATGTCTCTCAGTTGAGGTCGTTTCTAGGATTGATTAACTATTACCATAAATTTCTACCAAATCTATCCACGGTACTGCACCCGCTAAACACTCTTTTACAGAAGGGGGTACCATGGGAATGGAGCGAAAACTGTAAGAAGGCATTTCGCAAAAGCAAAGAATTGATCACCTCAGAGGAAGTGTTGGCTCACTTCAACCCGACACTGCCTATTCGGTTGGCTTGTGATGCTTCTCCATATGGTATTGGGGCAGTACTCTCACACAAGTTGCCAAATGGCACGGAAAGGCCAGTCGCGTTTGCATCCAGATCATTGACCTCCGCTGAGCGCAACTATGTGCAGATCGATAGGGAGGCTCTCAGCCTTGTATGGGGAGTGAAGAAGTTTAATCATTACCTGCAGGGCCAAAAATTCACACTTCTGACAGACCATCAGCCGTTGGTATCCATTTTTAACCCTAAGAAGGGTGTTTCAGTGATGACAGCACAGCGTCTCCAGAGATGGTCCCTTTTCCTAGGGGCACATCAATATCAAATAGAATTCAAAGGTACGAAGCAGCATGGCAATGCTGATGGGCTGTCGCGCCTGCCACTACCTGAAGAAGAAGAAACGACGAAAGTTGACCCTGTTGAGTTATTTCATTCGACCATCATCGAGTGTTTACCAGTCACCAATGCAAGTATTGAAAGAGAAACCAGGAACGACCCGACACTGTCCAGAGTCTATGAGGTGACAGTGAAAGGATGGCCAACACGTGGTGATCCTCTGTTACCGGCATTCTCGGCAAGGCGAGACCAGCTGTCCGTCTGCCATGGTGCTTTGATGTACGGGACAAGAGTGATTATTCCTCCCAAGTTAAGGGAAAGAGTTCTAAAAAAACTGCATGAAGGTCATCTGGGGGGAGTTAAGATGAAAAGTCTTGCTAGGGCTTATGTATGGTGGCCGGGTATTGACCAACAGATAGAGGAGTTGATGAAAAGCTGCGCTGGGTGCCAAAAAAGTGCAAAATGCACCTCCGATCGCACCACTACACCCATGGGAATGGCCTTCAGCCCCATGGCAACGCGTACATATTGACTTTGCTGGTCCATTCATGGACTCCATGTTCCTAATTGCGGTGGACGCACATTCCAAATGGCCAGAAGTGATCAAGATGAGTACCACTACTTCAGAAAAGACAATTGCGGTGTTAAGAACAATATTCGCAAGGAACGGATTGCCAGAACAGATCTGTTCGGACAACGGACCACAGTTCGTGTCGGAAGAATTCCAAAAATTCTTAAAGAAGAATGGGGTGAAACATTATACCTCTGCCCCATATCATCCGGCGACAAACGGGTTGGCCGAGAGATTTGTCCAAACATTCAAAAAGGCAATAAAGGCCATGAACGATGACCAGATTCCGCTACAGCACAAGGTGGACAATTTCCTAATGGCGTATCGAAACGCCGCTCATGCAGTGACTAACCAAAGTCCTGCCATGATGTTTTATAACAGGAGGTTGCGGTCCAGGTTGGACTTGTTAAAACCAAATGTACGGAGGGAAGTGGAAAACAAACAGTTCCGGCATATTAATAACAAGTCCACTCGAAGTTTCGAAGTAGGACAACCAGTGTTGGCAAGGGGCTATGGAAACGAAAAATGGCAGCCCGGAACAATTCAGGCCAGACAAGGACCTCTGATGTACACAGTAGATATTGGTAACAATGTGATAAGGCGTCATGCGGATCAACTGGTAGAATCAAGAGCAAGGGTCGAACCCATGGTTGCGACAGAGACAACTGTGGAAGACGTTAATGAACCTGAAGCATCTACCTCGGCAGGGACTGTACCTGATGATGACGTCCAATACATAGGAAACCAACAAGCAGAGTCACCTCAGCAACAAGAATCAGAGACCACTGAAAGGCGTTATCCAGACCGAATCAGAAGGCCTCCTGAGAGACTGAACCTTTGAGCTGTTTATACCTGAAGTTATATATATGTATATATGTTATGATGTTATGTTAAATGGGGATATGACTATTAAGCTAAAAAGGGAGGATTGTGGTGTATGTAACCTGTTCCACCTTAAGAGAACTCAAGCCTGTTCCACCTTAAGAGATGTACTACTTTCTCTGGCTGCTGTATACGTAATACCGGTGGTGACCACCGGTATATAAGCACTGTGTAGTAAGATTGTATTTCATATAGTCCTGACCTCCAACCAGTAAAGACCTGTTGAACTTTAATCTTGTAGCCTGTGTGTTATTAATTACAACTAGAACACACAGACTTTACAATGGTGAGTGCCTTTTTCAGAAACCTCTTCATCCCTCCATCTCAACCTCGCTTTATGGCCAAAGGGTCTTGAAAGCTCCAATGCCCAGCACTCCTCCAACACCTTTGGCCCTTTCAGGAAACTCACATGCACATTCAGCACTTTGCACACAGTAAAGGCTATTCGACCATGGGAGGCATTTCAGCCAAGATCATGGCTGCACACAGTAAGGGCTATTCCACCATGGGAGGCATTTCAGCCAAGATCATGGCTGCATATTTAATCAGACCCCATCCTTTTTCTTGCAGGGCAAGCTGGCACATAATAGGAGACAGCAGCAATGGACCGGGGTAGGCCGGCCTCACCTTCAAGCCCTGACCGATCTGGAGCAGCGAGTCAACCGGATTGTGGCAAACAGGATGCTTGGCCCCGTCACCACTGGAGACGCCGACCCCATTCTGGCCAGCAATGGTAAGGTCATCACCTTTTTGACCTCTCTCCTTCCACTTGTTCCTCACAACAGCATCCTTTGACACTCTCGATCCAAATCAGTACATCGCTGCACTCATTCCTCTCTTGCTGCCACCCTGTCCTCACGCTAAAGCCACTCTTGTACCTCCCTGCTTTCAGATGCTGATTCACCAGGTGAGGAGGCAGGCCCTCAAGCTGCCACTGGGAGTGAATCTGAAGGCGAGGAGGAAGAGGAAGCCGGACCATCAGCGCAACCATCTGCCGAGGCAGCCCATGGCCATACTGGGGACACGCCTTCTCTGGAGGGGAGCGGGGGGGAATGGTCTGATGAGGGTGAAGCTCCAGGACCCAGCGGGCTGCAGCAATGCGAGGGGGGGAGGGAAGCTTGGGGGCCTTCTCCCCAGAGAGAGAGTATGGCCTCCAGTCCTGCTACAGTGAGCGCAGAAGAGGTGCGGCTCCTCGCTGAAATGAGCGCCCAGGCGGAGCAAAGGCACACTGAGCTCATGGCTGCAGTGGCAAGGATGCCCGAATCCATTGAGTCACTGGCAAGGAGTGTCCAGGACTTTAGTGCAGCACAGGCGTCTGCCACGCAAATGCTAAGTGCGGCAATGCAGTCAGTGGGTGGTCTCATGCAGACGCAGATTGAGGCCACGTGGGCACTAACTGTGCCACCCTCGCTGGATCGGGCAGATTTCCCCGGGGCTATCACCGCGCCGCAGCAGGCCAGCAATCTGTGCTCCCGCAGATTGCTGCGCATGCTGAAGTGCTACCCTGTGGGAGTGCCAGTGTGTCGGTCGAGCGGGGAGTTGCTGTCCTCTCTCAGGATGACAGCATTCCTGCTGCCAGCACTGTCACTTCTCCACTGCAGTTGCCACCACCTGTAGGACAGACTGCTGCTGCCCATGCAGAGTTGGAGCAGTCAGCAGCCAGGCCCTCCAGGCCCAGAGCTGGTCCAGGCCGTCCCTCAAGGGCATCTGCAGTCTCAGTTTCTGACACTCAGCAGCCTTCCCCCAGCCTTGCTGCAGCCACTGGGGCCCCAGTGCGGAGGAGCTGCAGGGTGGGAAGGGAGCAATTTCGCAAGGGAAGCAGATCACCCTCGAAGGGCAAAAAGTAGAAGGTATGGCAAAATGTGGTTCATTGTTTTTTTGAAGGCCTAGGATCGTGGTCATATCTTTGTTACTGTTTTGGACATTGTCTCCAGGTTGTGAGAGCCAGTTATGTGATTGACTGTGTCTTTGTGTCTTTCCGTCTATTACTTTGTCATGCGGGAAGGATACACAGTTTTGTTAATAAAGAAGTGTGTTAATTCAAAATGTGCATGTTTGCTCTTTGCACTCATTGTTGCCTTGACTGGCTTAGGGGTTGCGGCATGGTTCCATTCAGGTTCTTTGAATGGCAGAAGCCATTCCCTCAGAGGGGGCCTAGAAGCGACTTGCGATAAGCCTTTGACGGACGGCCCTTGCACTTTGTGCCTCCCTCCCGTCTTGGTGCTGCTGCTCCTCCTCCTCCTCCTCCTCCTCCTCCTCTGCTGGTGCTCCAAGGCCCGCTGGCATTGGCTGGGCCCTGAGGATTGCCAGGTTATGCAGCATGTAGCAGACAACAACGAAGTGGGAGACTCGCTCAGGCGAGTACTGCAGGGGTCCTCCAGAGTGGTCTAGACAGCGTTGCTTGAGCACGCCGATTGTGTGCTCAATGATGTTCCTAGTAGCTTGATGGCTCTCATATCGTTCTTCTGCAGGGGTACTGGGCGAACGGAGCGGGGTCATCAGCCAGGTGCACAGAGGATAGCCCTTGTCCCCGAGAAGCCAGCCTCCTGGGTGAAGCGGAGCCTCAAAAAGGTCTGCCACAGAAGTCTGGCGCAGGATGAAGGCATCGTAGCTGCTGCCTGGAAATTGGGCATTGACAGCGAGTATCAGCTGTCTGTGGTCACAGACCAACTGGACGTTCAAGGAATGGAAGCCCTTTCGGTTGCGGACATCCTCGACATTCCCTTGCGGCACCCGCAAAGCCACATGGGTGCAGTCAATGGCGCCCTGCACCATGGGGAAGCCCGCTATTCTTGCAAAGCCCGCTGCGCGATCTTGCTGCTTGTCGGGGGTCATGGGGAAAGAGGTGTACTCTCGTCTCCTTTTAAAGAGGGCATTTGTGACTTGACGGATGCAGCAATGCACCGCGAACTGGGAGATATTGGCAATGTCCCCAGTAGCAGATTGAAAGGAGCCGGTGGCATAAAAGTTGAGAGCCACTGTGACCTTCACTGCCACCGACAGAGACGTCCTGCTCCTCAGTTGAGGTTGCAGATCTGGCTGGAGGAGGTGGCAGAGCTCAGTGACCACCTCCTTGCTGAATCGCAGCCTTTGCAAACACTGGTCCTCAGACATATTGATGTATGAGAACTGTTGTCGAAAAACCCTGGGACGGTAAGGTCTCCTGTACCGACGCCTGTTGGCCCTCCTCCGTCTGGCCATGATTGCCACGCTATCTCTGCGTCTCTGTGCCCTCTCAATGTGATGGAGAAGCACAACGTGCCCATCCATTGCAGCCCCCATAATATGTGGGCAATCAAAGTTATGCCGGTGAAAAAGCAAAGCAGCTACAAAGTTATGGGCAGAAGCCAAAACTACCTCAGCCAGCGTTGACTCAATGCAGAAGTCTCTGTTTCACCGTTTGTCTCTCAGCAAATCTCTCTCTCTCTCTCAGAACGAGTGGTCCAAAAATGGCTACCACACAGAAGACAGGAAGAGCCCCCTTTAAATAGCGCCCCCCCCAGCCCCACAGCGACTGGGAACCGTTCCAGTCAACCTGTCGTTGGTGGTGACAGGCGGAAAGGAGGGGGTGCCACTGAATTTCCGGTCCGGGGCGCCCCAAGGGCGTTGCACTCTGGAATGACATCAGGATCTGCGTGCGCAGGGGAGCGGGCGGTAGGGTTTAGCGCCGCCGCTAAATGTCCGCTCAATTTCGCGAGAGGCGCAGGGCTCGCCGCGCCCGGGCGCTAGTTGGTTAGCGCCCCACTTATCGCCCTCTTAAGGCGCTAACGGGTGGCGCAACCAACTGAATTTCTCCCCCATATAGTTTGCCAGGACTTATATGTGTGCCAAATTAAATCATTCCAAAATTGACAGTAAAGAATTCAATAAAAAAACAAAATAATGTAAATAGGCTATTTTGTGAATTGATGAACTATTTATCCTGGCCTGATAAATGGGAAATATTGATACCTTTGTGGAAACTGAACAATTATTGGAAGGAATCACTCTGCTTAACAGAGATCACACTGCCCCCTGGTGTCTATTATGCAAAAATACTGATTGTACATCCACCGCACAGGCTGTTTAAAGAAACACTTTTTGAGAAATATAATAATGGTCATTTTTAACTACAGTAGAAAAATAACCTTTACAGATCAAATTATAAATTTATTCGCAGTATCATCCGATAATATCAAGACTGTTACAGTACTTCTACCCTTGTCTTTAATATTACATGCCCTCATTATGCATATTCTTATACAGCAATCCTATTATGAATTATTTCTTGAATTATACACTGTTTTATTTCTGTTACTATTACACTTTTTATTAGCATTTTTGTGTTTAATTCTTTGTATGGCCATATGTTGTATTGGCTGAGGGGCCATCCATAAAATCAAATATGTGAGCATGCGGTGGCAGACAAACATTAAATTTTTTTCAAACAATATTTTCTATCACAAAGAGATGGTTCTGTACAACTTACTCATTTTCCATTTCTAGTTTTCAGTATTAAAAAGTTAAAAGTTTCATATAACAAGAACTGAATGCAATGTGTGTTGCCCAGATGTATTCCATCTTTGAGTTAATCCATACATTAGAAGATTATCATTGGATTGGTTGCACGATGAATGCTGTTTACTAATAGCTATTTCTAATCTTTTTCCCTGTAACATTCAATCTCCAACCAATCCAATAGTAACTACCCAATGTATGGACCTACCATTACATTTTGCCCTGAAAAAGTAAATGTGGCTAAACTGGTGAGCAACATCAATTACAGAATTGTATTCTATTATTAGTTCCACTCACAATGTTCATACCCTAAAATGGATGCAAAGAGAGTGAGATGAAAATCAGAAAAATAAAGTTTGTTAAGGTCCTGTTAATGACTATTAAGAGCTTCATAAATGCTTTTGAGAAACACGTAAAGCATTGCTCAGGGGAATGGGATACAAACAAAAAATTGTGTTGCTTGCTCCCATTCAGAATGGGAATACCAAATATACTAACATTTTAAATTTAGGCCACTGTTTGAGGATTTAAAGTAGGGGTACCATCTTATATGTGAGTCATTGCAGCGAGTAGCATTGTAACTCATTCTGGGGCAGTGCGCTTACCTGCTGCTGAGCCAGTTCATGTATCCACCTCCATCTGCTCCTCTGCAATTTGATAGCCTAGAATTGGTACCACACCCGTTTCTTGTTACTAATAGGCTCATACCGTGAAAAATGGCAGTACAGTGCCTTCACCGACATACTCTTCACAAACTCATGGCTGGTGTGCCCGGAAGGAAGCAACTGCCATTTCAAATGTGTTTTCCTCTGATGAAAGCTGCATGTGTATCTTTGCACTTTAGTCTGTGAGGAAAATTCACCCCATTCACGCTCTTCTTCATGTCATGTCATGGAGCCTTTTGTGCACTTCCTGCCAAGTTACCCTTGTATTGGAGTTGCAGTTCACCAGCTCAGTGAACAGCTTCTATGTTTGGTGCCTCTGCTGCTTTCGGTGCACTGTTCCGTGACATCAAACAGATCATGCCATTTGGAAAAGGCATTGTCGACAATCAGTACCGAACATGATTTGTGAATTCTTCTTTGAACCATGGCTAATGTGTTTTCCTTTCCACAGTGCACTGCATGGCTGGATCAACAAACTTTTCATGTTTAAAGGGAATATAAAGGAGAAACTTTAGAAGGACTAAAACCTGAGAACACGTCATAGCATTAGCCAACTTTTACCCAGTGCAATGATCAATAACATGTCATTCTATAGTGGACACTAGGTGGAGCCGTAGAGCTGTGTAGAGCTGTATATAGCTCTATGTATAAGACTACACTACCCAGCTGTATGTATATTAAGACATTACCCATGAGGCACTAGGCTACCCACAAGGCAGCAGTCAAGATGGAAGCCTCTACAGATACTGTACCTAGTCCACATGGGCTCAATAAAGTGTCTAGCAAAAGCTAGCTGTGTTCATAATAAGAATGTCTATTTATTAATGAACATAAGATGGTACCAGGATGGTGAAGATCTGCTGAAAATTGTGAAAAGCGACATGGAGAATTTGAAGCCACCAGAGCGTTTGAAACTCACAGGAAACATCGACTACAATTGGCAGACTCTTAAACAACAATTCGAACTCTACATTGCAGCCATCAGATTCGGTACGAAGCCAGACGCAAGAAAGATAGCGTTGCTGCTTATGGTTGCAGGCCCACAGGTGATAGAGGTATTTAATACATTTGTATTTAATCCAGAGGAGAACAGAGAAAAATTAGAAGATGTGCTAAAAAAATTTGATGCACATTGCTCTCCCAAAAAGAATGAGACCTATGAAAGATACATCTTCCGTTCTCAGACACAGCAGCAAAATGAGACTTTTGATAGCTTTATAACTGATCTGAAACTAAAAGCACAGACATGTAATTTCTCTGAGCTCAAAGCATCCATGATTCGTGACCAGATTGTGTTTGGTATTCATGATAAAAAAGTCAGGGAACGTCTGTTGAGAGAAACCAAACTAAATTTGGAAAATGCGGTGAAAATATGCCAAGCCAGCGAGCTAGCTCGAAAGCACATGAAGACTTTCAGTGAAATCAATAATGATGCAATTGTAATGAGTGATAATGCTGCTGTCGGTGCTGTGTCCTACAAGGGGAAAAAACGTGGGCAGAACAGAAATGAAAAGCAATCGGAAGATGAAATTTTTAATTGTAAACGCTGTGGTTACAAACACCAGTTAAGACAATGCCCAGCGTTTGGAAAAATGTGCACAAAGTGTAATGGAAAGAATCATTTTGCCAAACAATGCTTTTCAAAAGTAAAAACTAAGAAAGGGCAACGAGTTAATGTAATTGAGGGCACTGATTTAAGTGAGACATTTTTTGTAGGAATGGTGTCATGTGACAATATCAAAAAGGATACAGAAAATGTGCAGCCCTCAGAAATGGACAATGCTGAACATAAAGTTAATGCAGTAAAAGAGGACAAATGGATGATCCCACTGCAGGTAAATGGAGCATTAGTTACCTTGAAACTGGACACTGGGGCAAAAGCAAACTTAATCAGTATGAGTGACATTAACAATATGAAAGAAAAGCCCAAAATACAGAAAAATCAGTACTACTGAAGGACTATAATGAACAGAAAATAGATAGCTTAGGTGCATGCAGACTTAAAGTGACAGTCAAAGACAAAGTGCATCATCTCATGTTTTCTGTTGTGGCTGAAAGACTTGATTCACTACTAGGTGACAAAGCTTGTGAAGACTTAGAACTGGTCAAGAGAGTCTACCGTATAAACTGTGCCATAAGCAGACCAGATGACTCAGTGGATTCTGTAGTGAATAATTTCCAGGATGTGTTCAAAGGATTTGGAGTTCTACCATTCACTTACAAGATCTAGCTAAAGGAGGATGCTCAGCCAGTGGTACATGCTCCACAAAGAGTTCCAGCACCCCTGTGTGACCGGCTCAAGAAAAAACTGGACAGAATGACCACACTAGGGCCTAGAAATTCACTATGGCCCCGCCAGCTGGCTAGCGCCCAAAAGTTAGCGCTGGGCGCGGAGCCATTTGCGACCGTCAGATATTCACTTTTTGCGCCCCAAGTCGGAACCGGGCGCTATTCCAGGGTGTGCCCGCCCCCGCTTGGGGCGCTGAAACTGAATTTCAGCGCTCTAGGTGCCGCTGCGCCACCCGATGCGGTGCGGCAGGCTGCGGTACTGCAGGCCTCCTCCTTCTCTTAAGGTGGAGGTGCCTGCAACGGGGAGATCGCCGCTGGATTGTGCCGGCAAATGAGCCCGGCACCACGGAGAAGTGCCGGGCTCGCGGAAAGCAGCCGGCAATGCCGCGGGGGGGGTGGTGGAGGAGGCCGAGGAAGGAGGTGCGGGCAGGCGGCCGCACCTCCACCTTTATGCGCCCCACTAAGGCTGCAGTAAGGCCCTGGTCTCCGGATGTTAGTAGCGGCCGCCACGGAGGAGGCGGCGGCAACTGAATATGGGCGTCGGGCCGGCATCGGGGCAGAAACGAGGCACTGCGCACACCGATGACGTCATCGTTGCCGGCGCAGCGCTACCAGCTACCGCCGCCATTACCACCGAGCTCAATATCAGCGCAACCTCCTCTACTGGCGCAGAAGCCCTCTTTAGGCGGTAACTGGGCGCAAAGCTTGCAGCGCCTCACTGAATTTCTAGGCCACGGAGTCATCAGGAAAGTCGAAGAGCCAACAGACTGGGTTAACTCCATGGTATGTGTAAAGAAAAAGAACAATGATCTAAGAATATGCATGGATCCAAAGGACTTAAATGCAAACATAAAACGTGAACACTACCAGATTCCCAAGCGAGAAGAAATCACCAGTGAAATGTCAGGTGCCAAATACTTTACAAAGCTCAATGCCTCACAAGGATTTTGGCAACTAAAACTGGATGAAGAGAGCACCAAATACTGTACCTTCAACACACCATTTGGCAGGTATTATTTCCTCAGAATGCCTTTCGGGATAATATCTGCATCTGAAATCTTTCATAGAGCGATGGAACACATAATTGAAGGTCTGGAAGGAGTTCGGGTCTATGTTGATGACATCATCATCTGGGGCTCCACACTGAAAGAATACAATGAGAGACTGACTAAAGTGCTACAGAGCATACGCCGGAATGGACTGAAGCTCAACAAAGCCAAGTGTCAGTTTGGCGTCCAGGAAGTCACTTTCCTAGGAGATAATCTATCTGGTAAAGGAATAGAGCCAGATATGGAAAAAGTAAACGCCATACTCAAAATGCCCCGACCCACTGACAAAAAAGGAGTGCTGCGCATCATGGGGATGATAAACTTCATTGGAAAGTTCATTCCTAACTTGTCAGCCAAGACAGCCTGTCTGCGAGACCTGCTACATAAAACAAATGAGTTCGCATGGACAGAAAGACATGAACAAGAGTGGATGAACCTCAAAACAGTGCTGACAACCACACCTGTACTCACCTTCTTTGACCCAACAAAAAGAATCAAAGTGTCAACGGATGCATCAAAAGATGGCCTAGGTGCGGCCTTGCTACAAACAGAGGGTGAAGATTGGAAGCCTGTTGCTTATGCCTCCAGGTCTATGACTGATACTGAGTGTCGATACGCCCAGATCGAAAAGGAATGTCTAGGCTTGGTAGTTGGACTAGAAAAGTTTCATGGCTACATATATGGACTTCCCACCTTCACAGTTGAGACAGACCACAGCCCTTTGGTTGCCATCATAAAACAAAACCTGAATGAGATGTCTCCAAGGATTCAATGACTCATGATGAAGCTGCAAAGATATGACTTTGAACTGATCTACACACCAGGCAAATACATAGTGTTAGCAGATGCACTATCCCGAGCATCCACAATGAATCATGTGAGCTCTACTGAAGAAGACGTGAATGTTCATGTGAGTATGGTCACTGCTGCGCTGCTCGTGTCAGACACAAAATCAAAGCAAATGGCAGAAGAAACAGTAAAAGATACAGTGTTACAAACAGTAATAGAGAACATTCATCATGGTTGGCCAAAAGGTTCCTGTCCAAAATATTTTCACATAAGGTCAGAATTGAGCGTCGCAAGTGGACTATTACTAAAACAGAACAGGATAGTCATTCCACAGGCTCCATGTCAAGACATGCTCAAAAGGATTCATGAGGGACACCTCAGAATTGAAAAATGCAAAAGGAGGGCAAGAGACACTGTTTATTGGCCTGGTATAAATAAGGACATTGAGAACATGATAGGCAAATGTGAGACATGTCAGAAACACCAAAACAAACAAGCAAAGGAACCAATGATAGTAGCTGACATACCAACAGCACCATGGCAAAAGGTTGGTATGGACCTTTTTCATTTAAATGGTAAAGACTATCTAATAGTGATTGACTACTATTCTAACTATCCTGAGATGGCGCTGCTCTCAAGCACCACAGCAAACAGTGTCATAATGCATATGAAATCCATCTTCGCCAGACATGGAATTCCCAGGATTGCCGTTAGCGACAATGGTCCGTGCTTCAACTGTAAGGAGTGGCAACAGTTTGCAGCACATTATGACTTTCAGCACATCACATCCAGTCCTTTGTATGCTCAGTCAAATGGTAAGGCAGAGAAAGGTGTTCAAGTTCTCAAGCAGCTACTGAAGAAAGCGACAGAAAGCAAGTCTGATCCTTATCTCGCCCTGCTGAGCTACCGAGCCTCACCTTTAGACTCTGGTTCTTCACCTGCTGAACTACTAATGGGTCGCAAGTTGCTCACCATGCTACCCTGCTGTGCAAAAGACAGCAAAGTGAGGAACTGAGACAGAGACTTCAATTGTTAAAGCTGAAACAGAAATCATACTATGACAAGCCATCCAAAACTCTGAAACCATTGACAAGGGATGATGTTGTCAGGATTGAGGATCCAGATGCATGGAACAGGAAAGCTACAGTTCTTGAGGAAGTAGGACCAAGGTCATACACTGTTAGAACTGAGGAAGGACAGATTCTCAGGAGGAACCGCCATTCCCTCCTAAAAACACAAGAGACTATTCAAGAGCAGATTGATGACAATGCCGCAACTGCACCTTGTCATTCACCGCCAGAACAATCTCATGAAGACACATCAGACTTACCTGTGTTGAGAAGATCCACAGATGAAGTAAAAAAGCCTGATAGACTTAATCTTTGAGTACAATGTAAAGCTTTGAAAATGTGTTGACTGTTTTGAAAATGTTTATGTTTATAAAGCACTAACAAAAGCTTTACTGATATTATCTTTATTGTTTTCTTGAAAGTTGATTGATATTGATTTTGTTAAACCTCAAAGAAAGGGGGATGTAATGATCAATAACATGTCATTCTATAGTGGACACTAGATGGAGCCGTAGAGCTGTGGAGAGCTGTGTAAACCTGTATGTATAAGACTACACTACCCAGCTGTATGTATATTAAGACTACATTACCCATGAGGCACTAGGCTACCCACAAGGCAGCAGTCAAGATGGAGGCCTCTACAGATACTGTACCTAGTTCACATGGGCTCAATAAAGTGTCTAGCAAAAGCTAGCTGTGTTCATAATAAGAATGTCTATTTATTAATGAACATAAGACCCAGTAATTTTAGAAAATTCACAGATCACTCAGGATAAAAGCATAAAGGAAAATCAGGTGGGGGTGTCTGATGGGTGGTGGTCCACAATCGTCCGTTTTGCACCCCTGTCGAAGTTAAATCCCCCCCCCCGAGTTTTGTTGTCTATGTGAGGAGCACTATGAAAATGGAAATTGTGGTTGTTGGAGAAATGATACCCCATGTGCCTGTTGGAAGCTCAATAAAGCCACCCATCTCAGATTGATTTTAAAGGAAAAGATGAAAAGAAAGTCAGCACATGCTGAACATCTGAAATATCAACACAAACTGTTGGAAATACAAGTCAACCATTTTTGTTATAGATGGGCCCTGCCTGAAATGTATCATTCTCGTTCAGCAGTTTCTGACTCCAAAGAAATGTAAATTTATGTCACTCCAAATGGATATCAAAGTCAGTGACAGGGCCAAATACTGAGGAATCACTATTAGGAAAGTTAAGAAACAAGAGAAACGAAAAACCCGTAGTTAAGAAATAAAGCAATAGCTTCTCTCTGGAGCAGGAGCTTGTCCTGATTTGGACATCTCGCTTTAGCATTAAACATCCTTGATTCAATATTGAACAAATACATTGGTATTTTATTCCATTTGGAAGAACAAACCACATTGTATAAAAAGTGGCATGATTATGAATAAGAAAACTTAAGTGTAACAGACTTTGCAGTTTTTGTTTGGTCATACTTAAGATTCACTGACTAGAAAAGAATTCTGATTAATGGTCATTTTTATAGATGGAATGCCAGGCTAGCTCACTGAGCTGAGTGATGGAGTTGGTGCTAGAAGTTCCAGTGTTTGAATCCCATTAGGATTCATTCAGCCTTTCATTCTTCTGAGGTGAATAAAATGAGTGCCATCTATTAGGATGCAGGGAGAAAGCAATAGACTTTGTGTAATGCTTGATATAGGATGAGAACTTGATTGAAAAAGCTTGCACTGCTGTTACCGTTTTAAAAGATTGTGCCTGCCAGTGACCTCTAGACAGTGTTATACACCGGTTGCCTTAGAATTCCCAATAGCGCAGTCATTGGTGTGAAACCCATGTAAACGGATGTAAGCAGCTGAACTACCTGGAAACGTCTGTGCGACCTTTAAAAGGATAGTTCAGTCTGCTCTCTTCAGCAACAGACTGGGTGACAACCAGGTAAGAGAGAAACAGTGCTTGAGTCTTTCACTTCACTCTTTAATAACTTTATTGCATGTCATAGCAATGTTTTTATTATACTTGTGAAGAATGATGATTTCGCAGACACCCCCCTCTGGACCCAGATGACAGTAGGTCATGGCATCAAGCCAGAGAATCTCCAAGCCCTCCTCAAGAAATTCAAAGGCAGCTGGTGTTAAATCCGTGAATCTTGATGTATGGTGTCTTTCAATAAATAGACAGAGACTGCAGAGGAACAATCAACGGTGTTTACTGGATGAGGGTTACTCTAAAACTAACAGTACAAATCCCTACTCAGGGTTTATATACAGGTGTGGTCACTGCCGGTACTACAGTATACAGGAGCTGTAAAAAGTAGTTCTCCCCTTAAAGGTACATACAATACAATTCCTCCCCTTTTAGATTAACAGGACCATAACATTCATTTAACAATAAATATCAACTAATTACAATTAACACTTTTAACATGCAACATTAACTGAAAATAGTCTATTTATAAATTCAGTCTTTGGGGAGGCTTCCTGATCCTTTCTGGATAGTGCCTTTCCTGAGTGCCTTGCTCTTGGTGCTGAGGCGATTCTGGCCCCCTGTCGTCAGTTGGTTCATCAGCTTCCGATGCTACTGTTTCTGGGGTACATGCTACCAGTATGTCGGGTTCATCACCAGGTACGTATGGGCGAGACATGGGGTTGACTCGTTCCTGTGACTCTAGGATCTGGTCAACATGGTGTCTCACAATGTTCTCCCCAACATCCACTGTGTACATTAGTGGCCCCTGCCGTGTGCATATCGTTCCTGGTTGCCATTTCTCTGTTCGGTAGTCGCGGGCCAAGACTGGTTGCCCTACATTGAAGCTCCTTGTCGGCTTCTCATTGATGTGCTGGAATTGCTTATTCTCAACATCGCTTCGTACATTTGGTTTGAGCAAATCCATACGAGATCGCAACCTTCGGTTAAAGAACATCATGGCCGGGGTCTGGTTGGTGACTGCATGTGTCGCATTTCTGTAGGCTAACAGGAAATTGTCCACCTTGTGCTGCAGTGGAATGTCGTCATCGCACATGGCCCTTACTGCTTTCTTAAAGGTTTGTACGAACCTCTCAGCCAATCCATTTGTGGCTGGATGATACGGGGCGGATGTGTAATGCTTTACCCCATTCCTCTTCATAAATCTTCGAAACTCCTCGGACACAAACTGTGGTCCGTTATCAGAGCAAATCTGCTCTGGCAAGCCGTTCCTGGCAAATATGGTCCGTAGGACTGCAATAGTTTTCTCCGTGATGGTGGAGGACATTTTGATC
This sequence comes from Somniosus microcephalus, assembly GCF_052327205.1. Taxonomy (NCBI): domain Eukaryota; kingdom Metazoa; phylum Chordata; class Chondrichthyes; order Squaliformes; family Somniosidae; genus Somniosus; species Somniosus microcephalus. Next base: position 98,213,419 of record NC_140989.1, read on the forward strand.
ACCTCAGGCCATTTCGAGTGCGCATCCACGGCTATTAAAAACATTGAGTCCATGAATGGACCAGCAAAATCAATATGCACCCGTTGCCATGGAGATGAGGGCCACTCCCATGGGTTTAGAGGGGCATGTGGTGGTGCATTTTGGACTTTCTGGCATCCTGAGCAGCTCTTTGTCAGGTCCTCGATTTGCTGATCGATCCCCGGCCACCACACATAAGCCCTAGCAAGGCTTTTCATTTTCACCCCTCCCAGATGGCCTTCGTGAAGCTCATTGAGCACTCTCTCCCTTAACTTGGGTGGAATTACCACTCGGGATCCACACATCAAGGTCCCCTGGCATACTGACAGCTGTTCTCTTCTGGATGAGAATGCTGGCAACAGTGAGTCGCCATGTGTTGGCTATCCCTTCACTGTCAAGTCATATACCCGAGACAATGTCGGGTCATTTCGGGTCTCCTTCTCTATATCAGTGTTAGTTACAGGCAAGCGTTCAATTATAGTCAAATGAAATATTTCGACAGGGTCCACTGCTGGTGCTTCCTCCGCAGTAGGCAGTGGCAGGCGTGATAGCCCATCAGCGTTTCTATGCTGTTTCGTGCCCTTATACTCGATTTCATATTGGTTCGCCCCTAGAAAAAGGGACCATCTTTGTAGCCGTTGCGCAGTCATCACCGGAACGCCCTTCTTTGGATTAAAGATGGAGACAAGTGGTTGGTGGTCAGTCAGCAAGGTGAACTTCTGCCCGTGCAGATAGTTGTTGAACTTTTTCACTCCCCACACTAGGCTGAGGGCCTCCCTGTCAATCTGGGCGTAGTTACGCTCGGCTGAGGTTAGTGATCGTGACGCAAAGGCTATTGACCTCTCTGAGCCGTCCGAGAATTTGTGCAACAGCACCGCTCCAATGCCATAGGGTGATGCATCACACGCCAACCTAATTGGTCGTGCTGGGTTGAAATGAGCCAACACCTCTTTTGATGTGTTCAATTCTTTGCTCTTCTGGAAAGCTCGTTTACATTCGTCATTCCACTTCCATGGTACCCCCGTTTGCCGTAGGGTGTTCAGTGGGTGTAGTATGGTAGACAAATTTGGCAAGAACTTATGGTAGTTGTAAAGTCCACGCCTCAATAATACACGGACTTCGGGAGAACAGTTTAACAGGTACTTTACTGAACAAGAGGCAGCTTGAAACTGAAACTACAGAAGCCTGCTAGGGCCTTTTATACAGGGGTGGTCACTGCCGGTACTGCAGTCTAAGACCAGTTATTCCCTTAAAGGGACATACACAACAATTCCTCCCCTTTTAGATAAACAGTACATAACATTCATTTAACAACTAAATAATAACTAATTACAATTACAATTTTCTCAGTAATATATACGTCAACTGGAATAGTCATTTATAAGTTCAGTCTTTGAGGAGGCTTCCTGATCCGGACTGGATGGTGCCTTTCTCGAGTATCCTGTTCTGGCGGTGGAGTCAATTCTGGCTCATTGTCATTGGTTGGTTCGTCAGCTTCCAATACCCCTGCTTCTGAGGTAGACGCAATCTGTACTTCGGGCTCATTACCAGGTGCTCATGCTTGTGGTACAGGTTTGGCTTCTTCCTGTGACTCTAGAATCTGGTCAGCATGGCGTCTCACGATGCTCTCTCCAACGTCCACTGTGTACATTAGTGGTCCCTGCTGTGTGCATATCGTGCCTGGCTGCCAGTTTTCTGTTCAGTAGTCGCGGGCCAAGACCGGTTGCCCTATCTTGAAGCTCCTGGTTAGCTTCTCATTTATGTGCTGCAACTGCTTATCCTCAACATCTCGTCTTATGTTTGGTTTGAGCAAATCCAAGCGACATCTTAGTCTCCGGTTGAAAAACAGTATGGCTGGAGTTTGGTTGGTTACTACATGTGTCACATTCCGGTAGGCAAACAGGAAGTTATCCACCTTGTGTTGCAGTGGTATGTCGTCATTATACATTGCCTTTATGGCCTTTTTTAAGGTCTGAACAAACCTCTCAGCCAATCCATTTGTGGCTGGATGATATGGGGCAGATGTGTAATGTTTCACCCCATTATTCTTCAGGAACCTCTGGAAATCCTCAGACACAAACTGTGGGCCATTGTCGGAACAGATCTGTTCTGGCAACCCATTCCTGGTGAAGATGGTCCTTAGGACTGCAATAGTTTTCTCCGTGGTGGTGGAGGACATTTTAATGACCTCTGGCCATGTCGAATGGGCGTCCACAGCGATTAGAAACATTGAGTCCATAAATGGACCAGCAAAATCAATGTGTACCCGTTGCCATGGAGATGAGGGCCACTCCCATGGATGTAGCGGGGCCTGTGGTGGAGCGTTTTGGACCTTCTGGCATCCTGTGCATCTCTTGGTCATATCCTCGATTTCTTTATCGATTCCCGGCCACCACACAAACGCCCTGGCTAGGCTTTTCATTTTTACCCCTCCCAGATGACCCTCGTGAAGCTCATTGAGTACTCTATCTCTCAACTTGGGTGGAATTACCACTCGGGATCCACACATCAAGGTTCCCCGGCACACTGACAGCTGTTCCCTCCTTGGCCAGAATGCTGGCAACAGTGAGTCGCCATATGCTGGCCATCCCTTCACCGTCAAATCATAGACCCGAGAGAGTGTCGGGTCATTTCGGGTTTCCTTCTCAATACTTGCGTTTGTAACAGGCAAACATTCGACTATGGTCGCATGGAATATCTCCTCCGGGACCACTGCAGGTGCTTCTTCTGCCGTAGGCAACGGTAGGTGCGACAGCCCATCAGCGTTTCCATGTTGTTTCGTACCTTTGTACTCTATGTCATACTGATGTGCTCCTAGAAAAAGTGACCATCTTTGCAGCCGTTGTGCCATCATCACCGGAACGCCCTTCTTTGGGTTAAAAATTGAGACCAGGGGTTGATGATCAGTCAGTAGGGTGAATTTCTGCCCGTGCAGATAGTGATTGAACGTCTTCACCCCCTACAACAGGCTGAGGGCCTCCCTGTCAATCTGAGCGTAGTTACGCTCGGCTGAGGTTAGCGAGCGCGATGCAAAGGCTATTGGCCTCTCTGAACCGTCACAGAATTTGTGTGACAGCACCGCTCCAATGCCGTAAGGTGACGCATCACATGCCAACTGAATCGGTAGTGTTGTGTTGTAGTGGGCCAATACTTCTTTTGAAGTGATTTGGCATTTACATTCCTGAAAGGCACGCTTACACTCATTACTCCATTTCCATGTTACACCAGTTTGAAGGAGGGCATTCAGTGGGTGCAGAATTGTAGATAAATTCGGCAAGAACTTATGGTAGTAGTTCACCAACCCGAGGAACGACCTCAGTTGCGACACATTTTCTGGTGCTGGAGCCTTGACTACAGCCTCAATCTTGTCCGGCGACTTATGCAACCCTTCCTCATCAATCATGTGGCCACAATATGAGATCTGTCTCCTGAAGAACTCGCATTTGGGACGGTTGGCTCGTAGCCCATATTCCTGCAATTTCGTGAGCACCTGTTCCAGGTTGGCAAGGTGTTCATTGTCATTTTCGCCCGTAACCAGGATGTCGTCCAAATAACACTGGGTCCCCGGAATCCCTTGCAGGACTTGTTCCATTACCCTCTGCCACATAGCCGGGGCCGATGCTACCCCAAATACCAGTCGATTGTACTGGTAAAGGCCTTTGTGAGTGTTTATCGTGAGGTATTTCCTAGATGCTTCTTCCACCTCCATTTGTAGATACGCTTGAGCCAGGTCAATCTTTGTAAAACGTTTCCCTCCAGATAGTGAGGCGAAAATATCTTCTATCCGCGGAAGTGGATACTGTACTGTGTGCAGGACTGGGTTCACAGTCACCTTGAAGTCCCCACAGATGCGAACCTTCCTTGGCTCCCCAGGCGTGCTGCTCAATGCTTTCTTCATTACAGGAACGATGGGTGTGGCCCACTCGCTCCAGTCCACCTTAGACAGCACCCCCGAATGCGCCAGACTCTCCAGTTCAGCTTCCACAGCTGGGCGTATCGCGTATGGCACCGGTCTGGCCTTGAAAAATTTTGGGGTTGCGTTATCCTCAATCTTTATGGTTGCCTTTACTCCTTTTAGAGTCCCAAGTCCTTTTTGGAACACCTCTTCCGCGTCAGATAGAATTTGTGACAGACGTCCAGGTGCGACGTCATCATCTTTTTTGTCAGTCACAGTTAGTGCCAGAATGGAATGCCAATCCAATTGTAGTCTTCGGATCCATTCATGCCCCAATAATGGTGGTCCTCCATCTCGTAGTATATACATGTATAGTTTCTGTGTTTCCTTTCCGTTATATTCAACTGGCACCCTTATTTTTCCTCTGGGGTAGACATTTTGCCCCGTGTATGTCTTCAATACAATGGACGTGTCCTTTAAGGGAATGTGTGAGACTAGCTGCTCATAGTCTCGTCGATTCATGACAGTTAGGGCTGATCCTGTATCCAATTCCATCTTCACTGGGGACCCTGCTATCATGAGGGTGACCCAAATGGTTTGGTGATCTTCTTTTGCGATCACGTTGTGTAACTTTAAACAACTTAGTCGTCTGCTCCCGGAGACCTTATCACTCTCCTGATCTTCTGAACTACTATCTGTCAGTTTCTTTACTTTCCTGTACTGTTCCTTAGTAGTTCTTGTCATGTTGGTCTTCTTTCCCGACCTGCAGACTCTTGCTATATGTCCCATTTTACCGCATTGCCTGCATATTTTGTCTTTAAACCAGCAGTCCTTCTGCTCATGGGTTGTTCTGCCGCAGCGATAGCACTTTTCGGCTCCATACGCCATTTCGTTAGCGCTGTATTCTTGTGGTTTCTGTTGTATTTCCGCAGCTCCCCGTGCTGCTGCTTTGTAGGATACTGCCACGCTGAAAGCCTGTTCTAGCGTCAGGTCCTTTTTTGAAAGTAGTCATTTCTGGGTTCCTTCACTCTGGAGCCCGCAGACAAACTTATCCCGTAAGGTGTCTGCCAGTCCTGCTCCGAACTGGCAGTGCTTCGATAACTTGCGTAGTTCCGTAAGATAGTCAGCATTGCTCTCATCTTTGTGCTGGTTTCTTTTATGGAACTTGAATCTTTCTGCTATCAGCAGTGGTGTAGGGCTTAGATGTTCCTGTAAGATATGAACAATCTCCTCAAAACTTTTCTCCATTGGTTTAGCTGGGGTAATAAAATTCCGCAATAGGCCGTACGTACTCGCACCCATCAGATTTAATAATACCGACGCCCTCTTTCCATCAGCCACCTCATTTGCCTTGCAGTACACTTCAATTCTTTCCACATACGTGGTCCAGTCTTCTACCTCGTTGTCGAAAGCAGTGATACTGCCACTTTTCGGCATCTTGGGCGATTTAAAATGGCGCCTCCCGCGCTTTTGCTTCTTCCCCAATGGAATAAAATGGCGCCTCCCGCACTTTTGCTTCTTCCCCAATGGGATAAAATGGCGCCTCCCGCGCTTTTGCTTATTCCCCTTACTGCCACGCTGCTCCTAGCGTTCTATGGGGTAATGACAGCGACCCGCAGCTTCGGCGCGTCTCGCTTTCCTTCCCCTCCCGTTTAGTTTCTCTCCGCTGTCCTGTTCTCGAGCACCGACTGCGCCCTGTGCGCTCCACCCTCTCTCTCTTGTTTTCTTTTCCCGGCGACGCTGCGCGGCCCGATTTGTAGAGCCGCTCGATCGAGCTTGAGCCCGCCGCAGTCCGGAAGGGTCAGCGCGCTACCTGCTACCAGCACGATTCGCTGGAACCACAGTCTCTCCCGCAATTCTCCAAACACCGATGGATTCTTTGGGCGGTTGCCCTCGGTCGATGCCCGTTGCTCAGACTACGACCTTCCAGGACCTTCCTTTCAGGCGAGATCCCCGTCAGATGATGCCACACTGCAGGTGAGTTCGAACTTACTCGTCGCCACTGTAAAGTCTGCGCCTCAATTATACACGGACTTCGGGAGAACAGTTTAACAGGTACTTTACTGAACAAGAGGCAGCTTGAAACTGAAACTACAGAAGCCTGCTAGGGCCTTTTATACAGGGGTGGTCACTGCCGGTACTGCAGTCTAAGACCAGTTCGTCCCTTAAAGGGACATACACAACAGTAGCAGTTCACCAGCCTGAGGAACGACCTCAGTTGTGACACAATTTCCGGTGCTGGAGCCTTGACTACTGCCTCAATCTTTTCAGGGGACTCATGTAACCCCTCTTCATCAATAACGTGGCCACAATATGAGATCTGCTTCTGGAAAAACTCGCATTTGTGGCGATTAGCTCGGAGCCCATATTCCTTCAATCTAGTGAGCACCTGCTCCAGGTTGGCGAGGTGATCACTGTCATTTTCGCCCGTGACCAGGATGTCATCGAAATAACACTGGGTCCCTGGAATCCCTTGCAGGACTTGATCCATTGCCCTTTGCCAAATAACCGGAGCTGATGCTACCCCGAACACCAGCCGGTTGTATTGGTAGAGACCTTTATGAGTGTTGATCGTGAGGTACTGTTTCGAGGCTTCTTCTACCTCCATTTGCAGGTACGCCTGGGCCAGATCAATCTTAGTGAAGCATTTCCCTCCAGATAGCGAGGCGAAAATATCTTCAATCCGCGGAAGCGGATATTGTACCGTGTGAAGGACTGGGTTCACTGTCACCTTAAAGTCCCCACAGATGCGAACCTTCTTTGGCTCCCCAGGCGTATTACTCAATGACCTCTTCATTACAGGAATGATGGGTGTAGCCCACTCGCTCCAGTCCACTTTGGACAGTACTCCTGAACGTTCCAAACCTTCCAGCTCTGCTTCGACGGCTGGGCGGATCGCATAAGGTACCGGTCTGGCCTTAAAAAACTTTGGGCTTGCATTTTCCTCTATTTTGATCGTCGCTGTTATGCCTTTTAGTGTTCCGAGTCCCTCCTGGAACGCTTCATGTGCGTCAGTTAGCATTTTTGACAGTCGTCCAGGTGTGACGTCGTCATCCTTTTTGGCATCTACAGTCAGTGCTTGTATGGAATGCCAATCTAGCTGTACCTTCCGGATCCATTCACGTCCTAGTAGTGGTGGTCCTCCATCTGGCAATACATATAGGTCCATTTTTGGTGTTTCCTTGCCGCTATATATAACGTTCACCCTTATTTTTCCTTTGGGGTAGACTTTTTGCCCCGTGTACGTCTTCAAGACGATCTCTGTATCTCTCAAGGGTATATGTGAGAATAGCCGCTTGTAGTCCCTTCGGTTTATGACTGTTAGGGCTGATCCTGTGTCCAATTCCATTTTCACTTGGACTCTGGCTATCTTGAGCGTGACCCAGATAGTTTGGTGATCCTCCGTTTTGATCACATTATGTAGTTTCAGACAACCCAGCTCCTTGCTTCCGGAGTCTGTATCCCTTTTCTGTTCGTCTGAACTACTCTCCGTCACCTTATGTACCTTCTTGTACTTCTCCTGTGGAGATTTCTTGCTGCTGGTTTTCTTTTCCGACCTGCAGACTCTTGCTATGTGTCCTACTTTTCCACACTGTCTGCACACTTGGTCCTTGAACCAGCAATCCTTATGGCCGTGTGTTGTTCTGCTGCAGCGATAGCACTTCACTGTTCCGTATGCCATTTCATTTGTGCCATATTCTTGCGGTCTCCATTGTATCTCAGCCACGCCCCGTACTGCTGCTTCGTGTGATACTGCCATGCTGAAAGCCTTGTCCAGCGTAAGATCCTTTTCTGATAGAAGCCGTTTCTGGGTTCCTTCACTTTGAAGCCCACACACGAACTTGTCCCTTAAAGTATCTGCTAGTCCCGTTCCAAACTGGCAGTGCTTCGATAGCTTGCGCAGTTCCGTTAAATACTCAGCATTACTTTCATCTTTATGCTGGTTCCTTTTGTGAAACTTAAATCTTTCTGCTATCAGCAGCGGTGTGGGGTTTAAGTGGTCCCGTAGGATTGACACTATGTTTTCAAAATTCTTTTCCGCTGGTTTCTCTGGGGTTACTAGGTTTTGCAGTAAGCCATACATTTTTGCACCCATTGAATTCAACAATACCAGCGCTTTCTTGTCATCTGGCACTTCATTCGCCTTGCAGTATACTTCAATGCGTTTGACATATGTCGTCCAATCTTCGACTTCATTGTTGAACGCTGTGATACTGCCACTCTTCGGCATTTTTTTTTTGTTGGTATGGTTAGACCGGCTCAAAATGCCGTCTCCCGCGCTCTCCCTTCTTCTCCGCTGGCTCAAAATGGCGTCTCCCACGCTTTCCTTTCTTCTCCGCTGCGGCTCAAAAATGGCGTCTCCCGCGCTCTCCCTTCTTCTCCGCTGCGGCTCAAAAATGGCGTTTCCCGCGCTCTCCCTTCTTCTCCGCTGCGACTCAAATGTCGTCTCCCACGCTTTCCTTTCTTCCCCCGCGGACGCTGCTCAGCCCTTGAACACCGGCCGCGCTCTGTGCGTTTTCCTGCGCGCCTCTCTCGTTGACGCCGCTCGGCCCTGAACCCCGGCTGCACCCCGTGCGCTCTACCCTCTCTCTCTTTTTTTTCCGTCAACGCTGCTCGGCCTTCCCCTGTGCCGTCGGTCGTCTCCAGCCGCCGCCGTCTGGGAAGGGTCTGCACCGTACCTGCTGCCAGCCCGTCTCGCTGGAGTCTCCGCCGGATGGTCGACGCCTGTGCCCCTGGAATCGGCCTTCTTCTGCAGAGTTGCAGGTAGGTTCAAATCGACTCGTCGCCAATGTTAAATCCGTGAATCTTGATGTATGGTGTCCTTCAATAAATAGACAGAGACTGCAGAGGAACAATCAACGGTGTTTACTGGATGAGGGTTACTCTAAAACTAACAGTACAAATCCCTACTCAGGGTTTATATACAGGTGTGGTCACTGCCGGTACTACAGTGTACAGGAGCTGTAAAAAGTAGTTCTCCCCTTAAAGGTACATACACTACAGCTGGCGCAGGCTCCAAGCCATCCAGAAATGTAACTCATGCTGCCCGGAGGGAGGTGGCACTGGCACTGTGTACTAACTCCCTCACCCGAGGACTTCAAAACAGTGCCTCAAAAAGTTCACCGATCTCACCAAGGCTTGTAACACACTGACCACGCACCCTCTTTCTTCCTTCCCCACCGTGGACACCAGCACATTCTTCATCCTTTTAAAACAACACTTGCACAACTAACCTTTCACACTGCACTCTGGTTAAGGGTGGCTCTAACTTCCTATCCAGGAATATGGCTACAAGCTCCCCTAACACCAATAACTAGCATGAACACCCCGAAAACCCCTTCCTCCACTTTAACAGTCTCATACCCCCACATCTGTTAGTTCACCTCTCTTATGCCACTTGGCACACACTCCTCAACTGCTAGCCTTAGCCTCATTCACGTTATCTTTTTGCAGGACAAATTGTCACACAATGCCTGCCAAAGGTGGGCCACCGGAGGGGGCAGCCCATCCTTAAACCTTTCATTCCCCTTTGAGGATTAAGCCAAGCGCTCGCTGGTATTCACTCGGCTCTTGCTGTGGAAGATGATGAGATCAGTGGCATTTTGCTGGCACCAGGTTAGTAACTGAGCACCTACAATGGCGCCTTGGCAACCCAGTGAAGGACCACACAGACATAACCTTACACCCCTCCTCTGCCTCCTTAATCTTAAAAGGGTAATGCTCACACATTCTTACCTTCTACCCTCCTTTCCTGCAGAAACAGGGAGCCATGGAGGAGGAAGGTGGTGATGATGAGGATAATGATTAGGAGGAAGAAGAGCAGGGGAGATATTTCTCCCTCATCACATATGACAATGAAGAGGAAGCGAAGTATGAAAACCAGGACATTTCTACCCGAATCCCTGCCAACTCACCACCTGCGGCACTTGCTTCCTCACTCAGCTCAGATACTTTCTCTTAGGGGGACTTAGATAGCAGTCGTGAGGATGTGGCAAATTGCGATTCACAAAGCGCACAGAGGAACATCATACACATGTGCAGATTTTCTTTTATTCATTCTCAGGATCACTGGCAAGGCCGCATGTATTGTCTATCCCTAGTGGAACCTGTGAACCACTGTGTGGGGAAAGTGCTTCCACAATGCTGTTTGGTAGCAAATTCCAGATTTTGACGAGTGACACTGAAGGAACAGTGCTATATGCCCAAGTCAGGATGGTGTGTGCCTTGGAGGGGAACTTGGTAGTGATGACATTCCTATGTACCTGCTGCCCAGTTGCTGGTGGTCGCAGATTTAGGAGATGCTACCAAAGAGGCCTTGGAGAGCTACTGCAGTGCATCCTTTAGATAGGACACACTGCAGCCATGGTGCGCTAGTGATGGAGGTAAATCATAAATCATAAAATGATACAGCACAGAAGGAGGCTATTTAGCCCATTGTGCCTGTGCCGGCTCTTTGGTAGAGCTATCCAATTAATCCCACTCCACTGCACTTTCCCCATAGCCCTGTAAATTTTTTCCCTTCAAGTATTTATCCATAGAATCATAGAATGGTTAAAGCACAGAAGGAGGCCATTTGGCCCATCGAGCCCGTGCCAGCTCTCTGCAAGAGCACTTCAGCTAGACCCACTCCCCCGCCCTTTCCCTGTAGCCCTGCAATTTTTTTCTCCTTCAGGTACTTATTCAATTCCCTTTTGAAAGTCAGGATTGAATCTGCCTCCACCACCCTTTCAGACATTGCATTCCAGACCTTAACCGCTTGCTGCCTGAAGAATCTGTGTCGCCTTTGGTTCTTTTGCCAATCATCTTAAATCTGTGTCCTCTGGTTCTCGACCCTTCTGCCAATGGGAACAGTTTCTTTCTATCTACTCTATCTAGACCCCTCATGATTTTGAACACTTCTATCAAATCTTCTCTCAACCTTCTCTGCCCTAAGGAGAACAACCCCAGCTTCTCCAATCTATCCACGTAACTGAAGTCCCTCATCCCTGGAATCATTCTCGTAAATCTTTTCTACACCCTCTCTAAGGCCTTCACATCCTTCCTAAAGCGCGGTGCCCAGAATTGGACACAATACTCCAGTTGAGGCCAAATCAGTGTTTTATAAAGGTGCATCATAACTTCCTTGCTTTTGTACTCTATGGGCTCAAATTTCCAAGTGCCGTGGAGGCGGGTTTGGAGGTGAGGGTGGTGGGAAAATTGCAGAATCGGGGGGCAGGAACCCATCCCGCCCCCAACCCGCCTCCGTGCCAGTGTCCCAGGAGGCGGGTATCCGACCTGTGCTGGGAGCCGCCTCCCCAAGGCGGGAAGGGGATTAGTGCCAATTAACTGCCTGTTAACAGGTAGTTAATAGGCAGTTTTTTGCCTAATCCCTATTTTTAGCCCTGAAGTGTGGGCTTCCCGACAGCCCCAAACAAGTTAGCGAGGCGGACTGCCGGTCTGCAGGGGTTGGCGGGGTCGAGATGGCCGTTGTGCAGGTGAGTGATGGGTGCATGTGTGCAGAGGTAAGTGTGTGAGGTGTGTGTAAAGTGTTTTAATAAGTTTTACTTACCTTTACTTTCTCTTGCAGGCTTCCTTCCTTCAGTTCTTGGGAGTCCCTCAGTTCATCAGCACAGAAAGCAGAATGGCCGCTGAAATGTCAAAATCTGTAGCATTCTGCTTTCTGGTCTGGAGAGATCTCTAACTGAGTCAGAGTAGAAGGACTCAAGTTAGAAGACAGGTTGTCAGTGTTTGACAGCTTCACAGAGCTGTCAAATGCTGATTTTTCATCTGTCAAAAGCTCTTGACAGATGAAATGTCAATCACTGACGTCACCAGTAACCAGGCGTCCCTTAATTGGCCTGCTGAGCCTGCTGGGTGGGCTTAACAAGGTCAATCAAGGGAAAATAGCATGGGTTGGCCACAAGTCGATGGAGGCGGTACTGCAATCCAAAAAGTCGGAGTCCCGCCTCCATCACGTCCCTATTGACAAAATCCAGCCCTATACCTCTATTTACGATTCCAGGATCCCATAGGCTTTTTTAACCGCTTTCTCAACCTGCCCTGCCACCTTCAATGATTTTTGCACATATACCTCAGGTCTCGCTGTTCATGCATCCCCTTTAGGATTGTACCCTTTAGTTTATATTGCCTCTCCTCGTTCTTCCGGCTAAAATATATCACTTTGCACTTTTCTACGTTAAATTTCATCTGCCACGTGTCTGCCCATTTAACCAGCCTGTCTATGTCTTCTTGAATTCTATCACTATCCTCCTCACTGTTCACTATGCTTCCAAGTTTTGTGTCATCTGCAAATTTTGAAATTGTGCCCTGTATACCTACGTCCAAGTCATTAATATATAGCAAGAAAAACAGTGGTCCTAGAACCGACCCCTGGGGAACACTACTGTATAACTTCCTCCAGTCCGAAAAACAACCGTTCACCACTACTCTTTCTTTCCTGTCACTTAGCCAATTTCGTATCCATGCTGCCACTGTTCCTTTTATTCCATAGGCTTCAACTTTGCTGAAGTTCTCTTTTGAATGTTTATACTTAATCCGCTTCCACCACCCTTTCTGGCAGTACATTCCAGATCACAACAACTATCTGTGTAAAAGAACGTTTCCCCATTTTGCCTCTGGTTCTTTTGCCAATCACCTTAAATCTGTGCCCTCTGGTTACCGACCCTTCTACCATTGAAAATAATTTGTTCTTATTTACATCATCAAAACCAGTCATGATTTTGAACACCTCTATCAAATATCCTCTTAACTTTCTCTGTTCGAAGGAGAACAACCCCAGCTTCTCCAGTCTCTCTGCATAACTGAGGTAGTGGATGTTTAGGCTAGTGGATAAGCAGACTGCCTTGTTCTGAATGGCATTGATCTTCTGGAGTGTTGTTGGGGCTGTACCCATCCAGGCAAGTGGAGACTATTAGAGGATCTAGAGGCACTGGAAAATGTGCAATAAAGATTCACAGGGATGATACCAGAGCTGAGATGTTATAACTATCAGGAAAGACTGAACAGGCTGGGGCTCTTCTTTTTTATTTGTTCATGGGATGTGGGCATCGCTGGCAAGGCCAGCATTTATTGCTCATCCCTAGTTGCCCTTGAGAAGGTGGTGGTGAGCCACCTTCTTGAACCGCTGCAGTCCGTGTGGTGAAGGTACTCCCCCAGTGCTGTTAGGTAGAGAGTTCCAAGATTTTGACCCAGCGACGATGAAAGAATGGCGATATACTTCCAAGTCAGGATGGTGTGTGACTTGGAGGAGAAGGCTGTTCCCGATGGCGGGGGAGTCCAGAACCAGGGGTCACAGTCGAAGGATAAGGGGTAAGACATTTAGGACTGAGATGAGGAGGAATTTCTTCACCCAGAGTGTGGTGAACCTGTGGAATTCTCTACCACAGAAGACAGTTGAGGCCAATTCATTAAATATATTCAAGAAGGAGTTAGATACATTTCTTAAGGCTAAGGGGATCAAGGGATATGGAGAGAAAGCAGGGACAGGGTACTGAATTTGAATGATCAGCCATGATCGCATTGAATGGCGGAGCAGGCTCAAGGGGCCGAATGGCCTACCCCGCTCCTATCTTCTATGTTTCTATGAACTTGGAGGTAGTGGTGTTCCCATGCACCTGCTGCCCTTGCCCTTCTAGGTGGTAGAGGTCGCGGGTTTGGGAGGTGCTGCCAGAGAAGCCTTGGCGAGTTGCTGCAGTGCATCTTGTAGATGGTACACACTGCAGACACAGTACGCCGATGGTGGAGGGAGTGAATGTTTAAGGTGATGGATGGGGTGCCAATCAAGTGGACTGCTTTGTCTTGGATGGTGTCGAGCTTCTTGAGTGTTGTTGGAGCTGCACTCATCTAGGAAAGTGGAGAGTATTCTATCACACACCTTAATTGTGCCTTGTAGATGGTGGAAAGGAGGTGAGACACTCGCTGCAGAATACCCAGCCTCTGACCTGCTCTTGTTACCACAGTATTTATGTGGCTGGTCCAGTTAAGTTTCTGGTCAATGGTCAATGGTGACCCCCCCAGTTTATTGATGGTGGGGGATTTGGCGATGGTAATGCCATTGAATGTCAAGGGGTGGTGGTTAGATGCTTGCTTGTTGGAGATAGTCATTGCCTGGCACTTGTGTGGTGAGAATGTTACCTGCCACTTATCAGCCCAAGCCTGAATATCATCCAGGTCTTGCTGCAAGGGGGCATGGACTTTTTCATTATCTGAGGAGTTGTGAATGGCACTGAACACTGTGTAGTCATCAGCGAACATCCCCACTTCTGACCTTATGATGGAGGGAAGGTCATTGATAAAGCAGCTGAAGATGGTTGGGCCTAGGACACTGCCCCGAGGAACTCCTGCAGCGATGTCCTGGGACTGTGATGATTGACCTCCAACCACCACAACCATCTTTCTTTGTGCTAGGTATGACTCCAGCCAGTGGAGAGTTTTCCTCCTAATTCCCATTGACTTCAGTTTTACTAGGGCTCCTTGATGCCACACTCGATCAAATGCTGCCTTGATGTCAAGGGCAGTCACTCTCATCGCACCTCTGGAATTCAGCTCTTTTGTCCATGTTTGGACCAAGGCTGGAATGAAGTCTGGAGCTGAGTGGTCCTGGCGGAACCCAAACTGAGCATCAGTGAGCAGGTTATTGGTAAGTGCTGCTTGATAGCACTGTTGACGACACCTTCCATTACTTTGCTGATGATTGAGAGCAGACTGATGGGGCGGTAATTGGCCGGATTGGATTGTCCTGCTTTTTGTGGACAAGGCATACCTGGGCAGTTTTCCACATTGTCGGATAAATGCCAGTGTTATAGCTATAATGGAACAGCTTGGCTAGAGGCGCAGCTAGTTCTGAAGCACAAGTCTTCAGCACGACAACTGGGATGTTGTCGGGGCCCATAGCCTTTGCTGTATCCAGTGCGCTCAGCCCTTTCTTGATATCAGGTGGAGTGAATCGAATTGGCTGAAGACTGGCTTCTATGATGGTGGGGATCACAGGAGGAGGCCGATATGGATCATCCACTTGGCACTTCTGGCTGAAGATGGTTGCAAACATTTCAGCCTTGTCTTTTGCACTCAAGTGCTGGGCTCCACCATCATTGAGGATAGGGATATTCATGGAGCCTCCTCCTGTTAGTTGTTTAACGGTCCACCACCATTCACGACTGGATGTGACAGGACTGCAGAGCTTTGATCTGATCTGTTGATTGTAGGATCGCTTAGCCCTGTCTATAGCATGCTGCTTCCACTTTTTAGCATGCATGTAGTCCTGTGTTGCAGCTTCCCCAGGTTGGCACCTCATTTTTAGGTATGCCTGGTGCTGCTCCTGGCATGCTCTTCTACACTCCTTATTGAACCAGGGTTGGTCCCCTGGCTTGATGGTAATGGTAGAGTGAGGGATATGCCGGGCCATGAGGTTACAGATTGTGGTGGAATACAATTCTGCTGCTGCTGATGGCCCACAGTGCCTCATGGATTCCCAGTTTTGAGCTGCTAGGTATATTCTGAATCTATCCTGTTTAGCACGGTGGTAGTGCCGTACAACACAATGGAGGGTGTCCTTTATGTGAAGACAGGACTTCATCTCCACAATGACTGTGCGGTGGTTGCTGCTACCAATGATGTTTGTGACAGGTAGATTGGTGAGTTTTTGCTAGACACTTTATTGAGCACATGTGGACTAGGTACAGTATCTGTAGAGGCCTCCATCTTGACTGCTGCCTTGTGGGTAGCCTAGTGCATCATGGGTAGCCCACTCTTATATACATACAGCACCACCTAGTGTACCATTCCAGAATGACAGGTTACTGATTATTACATCCCCCTTTCTTTGAGGTTAAACAAAATCAGTATCAATCAATATCAATCAATAACAACTTAAACATCTTCAACAGTCAATACATTTTCAATGTCGTTTTGTTTGTACTCAAAGATTAAGTCTATCAGGCTTTTTTACTTCACGTGTGGATCTTCTCAGCACAGGTAAGTCTGATGTGTTTTCATGAGAGCCTGTATGTGTATTTGTGTTAGATTGTTCTGGTGGTGAGTGACAAGATTCAGTTGCGGCATTGTCATCGATTTGCTCTTCGATAGTCTCTTGTGTTTTTAGGAGGGAACGGCGGTTCCTCCTGAGAATCTGTCCTTCCTCAGTTCTAACAGTGTATGACCTTGGTCCTACTTCCTCAAGAACTGTAGCTTTCCTGTTCCATGCATCTGGATCCTCAATCCTGACAACATCATCCCTTGTCAATGGTTTCAGAGTTTTGGATGACTTGTCATAGTATGATTTCTGTTTCAGCTTTAACAGTTGAAGTCTCTGTCTCAGATCCTTACTCTGCTTTTCTTTTGCACAGCAGGGTAGCATGGTACGCAACTTGCGACCCATTAGGAGTTCAGCAGGTGAAGAACCAGAGTCTAAAGGTGAGGCTCGGTAGCTCAGCAGGGCGAGATAAGGATCAGACTTGCTTTCTGTCGCTTTCTTCAGTAGCTGCTTGACAACTTGAACACCTTTCTCTGCCTTACCATTCGACTGAGCATACAAAGGACTGGATGTGATGTGTTGAAAGTCATAATGTGCTGCAAACTGTTTCCACTCCTTACAGTTGAAGCACGGACCATTGTCGCTAACGGCAATCCTGGGAATTCCATGTCTGGCGAAGATGGATTTCACATGCATTATGACACTGCTTGCTGTGGTGCTTGAGAGCAGCGCCATCTCAGGATAGTTAGAATAGTAGTCAATCACTATCAGATAGTCTTTACCATTTAAATGAAAAAGGTCCATACCAACCTTTTGCCATGGTGCTGTTGGTATGTCAGCTACTATCATTGGTTCCTTTGTTTGTTTGTTTTGGTGTTTCTGACATTTCTCACGTTTGCTTATCATGTTCTCAATGTCCTTATTTATGCCAGGCCAATAAACAGTGTATCTTGCTCTCCTTTTGCATTTTTCAATTCCGAGGTGTCCCTCATGAATCCTTTTGAGCATGTCTTGACGTAAAGCCTGTGGAATGACTATTCTGTTCTGTTTTAGTAATAGTCACTTACGACACTCATTTCTGACCTTATGTGAAAATATTTTGGAGAGGAACCTTTTGGCCAACCATGATGAATGTTCTCTATTACTGTTTGTAATACTGTATCTTTTACTGTTTCTTCTGCTATTTGCTTTGATTTTGTGTCTGACACGGGCAGCGCAGCAGTGACCATACTCACATGAATCCACGTCTTCTTCAGTAGAGCTCACATGACTCATTGTGGGTGCTCGGGATAGTGCATCTGCTAACACTATGTATTTGCCTGGTGTGTAGATCAGTTCAAAGTCATATCTTTGCAGCTTCATCATGAGTTGTTGAATCCTTGGAGACATCTCCTTCAGGTTCTTTTTTATGATGGCAACCAGTGGGCTGTGGTCTGTCTCAACTGTGAAGGTGGGAAGTCCATATATGTAGCCATGAAACTTTTCTAGTCCAACTACCAAGCCTAGGCATTCCTTTTCAATCTGGGCGTATCGGCACTCAGTATCAGTCATAGACCTGGAGGCACAGGCAACAGGCTTCCAATCTTCACCCTCTGCTTGTAGCAAGACCGCACCTAGGCCATCTTTTGATGCATCCGTTGACACTTTGATTCTTTTTGTTGGGTCAAAGAAGGTGAGTACAGGTGTGGTTGTCAGCACTGTTTTGAGGTTTATCCACTCTTGTTCATGTCTTTCTGTCCATGCGAACTCATTTGTTTTACGTAGCAGGTCTCGCAGACAGGCTGTCTTGGCTGACAAGTTAGGAATGAACTTTCCAATGAAGTTTATCATCCCCATGATGCGTAGCACTCCTTTTTTTGTCAGTGGGTCGGGGCATTTTGAGTATGGCGTTTACGTTTTCCATATCTGGCTCTATTCCTTTACCAGATAGATTATCTCCTAGGAAAGTGACTTCCTGGATGCCAAACTGACACTTGGCTTTGTTGAGCTTCAATCCATTCCAGCGTATGCTCTGTAGCACTTTAGTCAGTCTCTCATTGTGTTCTTTCAGTGTGGAGCCCCAGATGATGATGTCATCAACATAGACCCGAACTCCTTCCAGACCTTCAATTATGTGTTCCATCACTCTATGAAAGATTTCAGATGCAGATATTATCCCGAAAGGCATTCTGAGGAAACAATACCTGCCAAATGGTGTGTTGAAGTTACAGTATTTGGTGCTCTCTTAATCCAGTTTTAGTTGCCAAAATCCTTGTGAGGCATCGAGCTTTGTAAAGTATCTGGCACCTGACATTTCACTGGTGGTTTCTTCTCGCTTGGGAATCTGGTAGTGTTCACGTTTTATGTTTGCATTTAAGTCCTTTGGATCCATGCATATTCTTAGATCATTGTTCTTTTTCTTTACACATACCATGGAGTTAACCCAATCTGTTGGCTCTTCGACTTTCCTGATGACTCCTAGTCTGGTCATTCTGTCCAGTTCTTTCTTGAGCCGGTCACGCAGGGGTGCTCGAACTCTTCGTGGAGCATGTACCACTGGCTGAGCATCCTCCTTTAGCTGGATCTTGTAAGTGAATGGTAGAACTCCAAATCCTTTGAACACATCCTGGAAATTATTCACTACAGAATCCACCGAGTCATCTGGTCTGCTTATGGCACAGTTTATACGGTAGACTCTCTTGACCAGTTCTAAGTCCTCACAAGCTTTGTCACCCAGTAGTGAATCAAGTCCTTCAGCCACAACAGAAAACACAAGATGATGCACTTTGTCTTTGACTGTCACTTGAAGTCTGCATACACCTAAGCTATCTATTTTCTGTCCATTTTAGCCCTTCAGTAGTACTGACTTTTTCTGTATTTTGGGCTTTTCTTTCATATTGTTTATGTCACTCATACTGATTAAGTTTGCTTCTGTCCCAGTGTCTAGTTTCAATGTAACTAATGCTCCATTTACCTGCAGTGGGATCATCCATTTGTCCTCTTTTACTGCATTAACTTTATGTTCAGCATTGTTAATTCCTGAGGGCTGCACATTTTCTGTATCCTTTTTGATATTGTCACATGACACCATTCCTACAAAACATGTCTCACTTAATTCAGTGTCCTCAATTACATTAACTCGCTGCCCTTTCTTAGTTTTTACTTTTGAAAAGCATTGTTTGGCAAAGTGATTCTTTCCATGACATTTTGTGCACATTTTTCCAAACGCTGGACATTGTTTTAACTGATGTTTGTAACCACAGCATTTACAATTAAAAATTCCTTCCTCCGATTGCTTTTCACTTCTGTTCTGCCCATGTTTCTTCCCCTTGTAGGACACAGCACCGACAGCAGCACTTACTGCAATTGCATCATCATTGATTTCACTGAAAGTCTTGGCATGCTTTTGAGCTAGCTCGCTAGCTTGGCATACTTTCACAGCAATTTCCAATGTTAGTTCGGTTTCTCTCAACAGACATTCCCTGACTTTTTTTTATCATGAATACCAAACACAATCTGGTCACGAATCATGGATGCTTTCAGCTCAGAGAAATTACATGTCTGTGCTTTCAGTTTCAAATCAGTCAAAAAGCTATCAAAAGTCTCATTTTGCTGCTGTGTCTGAGAACGGAAGATGTACCTCTCATAGGTTTCATTCTTTTTGGGGGAACAACGTGTATCAAACTTCTTTAGCACATCGTCTAATTTTTCTCTGTTCTCCTCTGGATTAAATACAAATGTATTAAATACCTCTATCGCCTGTGGGCCTGCAACCGTGAGCAGCAACGCTATTTTCCTTGCGTCTGGCTTCGTACCGTACCCGATGGCAGCAATGTAGAGTTCGAATTGTTGTTTAAAAGTCTGCCAATTGTAGTTGACATTTCCTGTGAGTTTCAAACGCTCTGGTGGCTTCAAATTCTCCATGTCGCATTGCACAATATTCAGCAGATCTTACCAATCCTGGTACCATGTTATGTTCATTAATAACTGGTCATTTTTATTAAGAACAGCTAGCTTTTGCTAGACACTTTATTGAGCACATGTGGACTAGGTATAGTATCTGTATAGGCCTCCATCTTGACTGCTGCCTTGTGGGTAGCCTAGTGCATCGTGGGTAGCCCACTCTTATATACATACAGCACCACCTAGTGTACCATTCCAGAATGACAGGTTACTGATCATTACAGTGAGGACGAGGTCAAGTAGGTTTTTCCCCTCGTGCTGGTTCTCTCACTCCCTGGCGCAGGCCCAGACTGGCAGCTATGTCCTTCAGGACTCAGCCAGCAGTGGTGCTACCGAGCCACTCTTGGTGATGGATATTGAAATCCCCCACCCAGAGTACATTCTGTCTCCTTGCAACTCTCAGTGCTTCTTCCAAGAGGTGTTCAACATGAAGGAGTACTGATTCATCAGCTGAGGGAGGGTGGTAGGTGGTAATCAGCAGGAGGTTTCTTTGCCCATGCTTGATCTGAAGCAATGAGACTTCATGGGGTCTGGAGTCAATGTTGAGGACTTCCAGGGCCATTCCTTCCCAACTGTATACCACAGTGCCACCACCTCTAGTGTGTCTGTCCTGTCATGTCCTGATGGTGATGGAGGAGTTTTGATTCTCTGAGTATGACTATGCCAGGCAGTTGCTTGACTCATCTGTGGGACAGCTCTCCCAATTTTGGCACAAGTCTCCAGATGTTGGTGAGGAGGACTTTGCAGGGTCGACTGGGCTGGATGTGCCATTGTCATGTCCGGTGCCGAGGTCAATACCCGGTGGTCTGTCCGGTTTTATTCTTATTGCTTATTCGTAGCAGTTTTTCACAACTGAGTGGCTTGCTAGGCCATTTCAGAGGGCAGTTAAGAGTCAACCACATTGCTGTGGGTCTGGAGTCTTATATAGGCCAGACCAGATAAGGACGGCAGTTTCCTTCCCTAACAGACATTAGTGAACCAGGTGGGTTTTTATGACAATCCGCTAATTTCATGGTCACCATTACTGATACTAGCTTTTTATTGCAGATTTATTTAATTAATTGAATTATCTCAGGATCATTAGTCCAGGCCTCTGAATTACTAGCCCAGTATGCTACTGTTGTCTCTAGAGAAGAGAAGGCTGAGGGGTAACCTAATAGAGGTCTTTAAAATTATGAAGAGGTTTGACAGGATAAACATAGAGAAGATGTTTCCATTTGTGGGGAGTCCAAAACTAGGGGTCAGAAATATAAGATAGTCAGTAATAAATCCAATAAAGAATTCAGTAGAAACTTCTTTACCCAGAGAGTGGTTAGAATGTGGAACTTGCTACCACAAGGAGTAGTTGAGGCGAATAGTTGCCTTTAAGGGGAAGCTAGGTAAGTACATGAGGGAGAAAGGAATGGAAGGATATGCAGATAGGGTTAGATGAAGTAAGGTGAGTGGAGGCTCGTGTGGAGCATAAACACTGATAAAGGCCAGTTGTGCCGAATAGCCTGTTTTAGTGTTGTGAATTCTATGTCATTCTAAGTAATTTCATCACACTTGTGCCTTGTAGGTGGTGGTGAAGCTTTGGGGAGTCAAGAGGTGAGCCAGTCACCACAGAATACCCAGCCTCTGACCTGCTCTAGTAGCCATGGCATTTATGTGGCTGGTCCAGTTCAGTTTCTGGTCAATGGTGATTCCCAAGATTTTGGTAGTGGGGATTCGGTGGTGGTAATACCACTGTAGGTCAGGGGAAGGAAGGTAGACTCGCTTTTGTTGGATATGATCATTGCCTGGAATTTATATGGTGCAAATGTTACTTGCTACATATTAGCCCAAACCTGGGTGTTGCTAGTTCTTGCTGCATGCATTATCTGAGGAACTCCAAGTAGAACTGAACACTGTACAAACATCAGCCAACCCACTTCTGACCTTATGTCGGAGGGAAGGTCATTGACAAAGCAGCTTAAGATGGTTGGGCCTAGGACGCTGCCTTGAGGAACTCCTGCAGCCAATCCTGGGGCTGAGATCATAAAACCATAGAAATTTACGACTCAGAAGGAGGCCATTTGACAAATCGTATCTGTGCCGGCTGAAAGAGCTATCCAGCCTAATCCCACTTTCCAGCTCTTGTTCCGTAGCCTTGTAGGTTACGGCACTTCAAGTGCATATCCAAGTACTTTTTAAATGTGATGAGCGTTTCTGCCTCTACCACCCTTTCGGACAGTTAGTTCCAGACCCCCACTGCCCTCTGGGTGAAAATAGTTCTCCTCAACTCCCCTCTAATCCTTCTACCAATTAAATTAAATCTATGCCCTGGTTATTGACCTCTCTGCTAAAGGAAATAGGTCCTTCCTATCCACTCTATATAGGTCCCTCAGAATTGTATACACCTCAATCAAGTCTCCCCTCAGATGTCTATGTTCCAAAGAAAACAACTCCAGCATACCCAATCTTTCCTCATAGCTAAAATTCTCCATTCCTGGCAACATCCTCGTAAATCTCCTCTGTACCCTCTCCAGTGCAATCACATCTTTCCTGTAATGTGGTGACCAGACTGTATGCAGTACTCTAGCTGTGGCCTAACTAGTGTTTTATACAGTTCAAGCATAACCTCCCTGCTCTTATATTCAATGCCTCGGTTAATAAAGGAAAGTATCCCATATGCCTTCTTAACCACCTTATCTACCTAACCTGGTACCTTCAGGGATCTGTGGACATGCAAAGTAGCGGAAATGGCTTTCACACAAATTTCCTCACTTAAAACATTTCTTATGCTATTCTTGAACGGTATGTACGCCAGAAATGGCAAGGAGATTCACCCCCACGCTGTCACACTATCTGTTGTAGGATACCCCTAACTATTTGACAATGGAAACTGGGATCAACACTGTACCTAAATAGATATTTTACTTACAGAGACAGACTTCCCTCAGTATACCATCTCTTTATGGATAATTGGATCAAATTATATTTTCATGAATCTTACCATTCATGTAGAAATGACTCATGAGATAGCACTGGGCAGCCAGCTGGTGGCGCCGTCCAAGGATAGTGTAAGTACTCGGGCATGGGCCCAGCTTGCTCAGGACATTTTTGCAACCAGGAACTAGTGATGTAACTAGAAACTCATTGTAATGATCAATAACCTGTCATTCTAGAATGGTACACAAGGTGGCGCTGTAGAGCTGTATGTATATAAGACTAGGCTACCCAGAAGGCAGTAGTCAAGATGGATGCTGTACAAGTCCACATGTGCTGAATAAAGTGACTAGCTCAAGCTAGCTGTTCATAATAAGAATGTCTATTTATTCATGAACATAACATGGTACCAGAAGTGGTAAAATCTGCTGAATATTGTGAAACGCGACATGGAGACTTTGAAGCCACCAGAGGGTTTGAAACTCATGGGGAATGTCGACTGCAATTGGCGGACCTTCAAACAACAATTCGAACTCTACATTGCCGCCATCGGATTCGGTACGATGCCAGATGCAAGAAAAATAGCGTTGCTGCTCACGGTTGCAGGCCCACAGGTGATAGAGGTATTTAAAACGTTTGTATTTGATCAAGAGGAGGACAGAGAAAAGATGGAAGATGTGCTAAAGAAATTTGATACACATTGTTCTCCCAAAAAGAATGAAACCTATGAGATGTACGTGTTCCATTCACGGACACAGCAGCAAAATTAGACTTTTGATAGCTTTGTGACCGATCTGAAACTGAAAGCACAGACATGTAATTTCTCTGAGCTGAAATCATCCATGATTCGTGCCCAGATTGTGTTTGGTATTCATGATAAAAAGGTCAGGGAACGTCTGTTGAGAGAAATCGAACAAACATTGGAACATGCTGTAAAAATATGCCGAGCCAGTGAGCTAGCTCAAAAGCACGCAAAGACTTTCAGTGAAATTAATAATAATGCGATTGTAGTAACTGATAGTGCTGCTGTCGGTGCTGTGTCCTACAAAGGGAAGAAACATGGGCAGAACAGAAATGCAAAGAAATCGGAGGATGGAATTTTTAATTGTAAACGCTGTGCTTACAAACACCAGTCATGACAATGCCCAGCGTTTGGGAAAATGTGCACAAAATGTCATGGAAAGAATCACTTTGCCAAACAATGCTTTTCAAAAGTAAAAACTAAGAAAGGGCAAAGAGTTAATGTGATTGAGGACACTGATTTAAGTGAGACATTTTCTGTAGGAATGGTGTCATGTGACAATATCAACAAGGATACAGAAAATGTGCAGCCCTCAGGAATTAACAATGCTGAACATAAAGTTAATGCAATAAAAGAGGACAAATGGACAATGTCACTGCAGGTAAATGGAGCATTAGTTACATTGAAACTAGACACTGGGACAAAAGCAAACTTAATCAGTATGAGTGACATTAACAATATGAAAGAAAAGCCCAAAATACAGAAAAAGTCAGTACTACCGAAGGACTATAATGGACAGAAAATAGATAGCTTAGGTGTATGCAGACTTAAAGTGACAGTCAAAGACAAAGTGCAACATCTCATGTTTTCTGTTGTGGCTGAAAGACTTGATTCACTACAGGGTGACAAAGCTTGTGAGGACTTAGAACTGGTCAAGAGAGTCTACCGTATAAACTGTGCCATAAGCAGACCAGATGACTCGGTGGATTCTGTAGTGAGTAATTTCCAGGATTTGTTCAAAGGATTTGGAGTTCTACCATTCACTTACAAGATCCAGCTAAAGGAGAATGCTCAGCCAGTGCTACATGCTCCATGGAGAGTTGCAGCACCCCTGCATGACCGGCTCAAGAAAGAACTGGACAGAATGACCACACTAGGAGTCATCAGGAAAGTCGAAGAGCCAACAGACTGGGTTAACTCCATGGTATGTGTAAAGAAAAAGGACAATGATCTAAGAATATGCATGGATCCAAAGGACTTAAATGCAAACATAAAACGTGAAAACTACCAGATTCCCAAGCGAGAAGAAATCACCAGTGAAATGTCAGGTGCCAGATACTTCACAAAGCTCGATGCCCCACAAGGATTTTGGCAACTAAAACTGGATGAAGAGAGCACCAAATACTGTACCTTCAACACACCATTTGGCAGGTATTGTTTCCTCAGAATGCCTTTCGGGATAATATCTGCATCTGAAATCTTTCATAGAGCGATGGAACACATAATTGAAGGTCTGGAAGGAGTTCGGGTCTATGTTGATGACATCATCATCTGGGGCTCCACACTGAAAGAAAACAATGAGAGACTGACTAAAGTGCTACAGAGCATACGCCGGAATGGACTGAAGCTCAACAAAGCCAAGTGTCAGTTTGGCGTCCTGGAAGTCACTTTCCTAGGAGATAATCTATCTGGTAAAGGAATAGAGCCAGATATGGAAAAAGTAAACGCCATACTCAACATGCCCCGACCCACTGACAAAAAAGGAGTGCTACGCATCATGGGGATGATAAACTTCATTGGAAAGTTCATTCCTAACTTGTCAGCCAAGACAGCCTGTCTGCAAGAACTGCTACATAAAATAAATGAGTTTGCATGGACAGAAATACATGAACAAGAGTGGATGAACCACAAAACAGTGCTGACAACCACACCTGTACTCACCTTCTTTGACCAAACAAAGAGAATCAAAGTGTCAACGGATGCATCAAAAGATGGCCTAGGCGCGGTATTGCTACAAGCAGAGGGTGAAGATTGGAAGCCTGTTGCCTATGCCTCCAGGTCTATGACTGATTCTGAGTGTCGATACACCCAGGTTGAAAAGGAATGTCTAGGCTTGGTAGTTGGACTGGAAAAGTTCCATGGCTACATATATGGACTTCCCACCTTCACAGTTGAGACAGACAACTGCCCACTGTTTGTCATCATAGAAAGAAATCTGAATGAGATGTCTCCAAGGATTCAACGACTCATGATGAAGCTGCAAAGATATGACTTTGAACTGATCTACACACCAGGCAAATACATAGTTTTAGCAGATGCACTATCCCGAGCACCCACAATGAGTCATGTGAGCTCTACTGAAGAAGACGTGGATGTACATGTGAGTATGGTCACTGCTGTGCTGCCCGTGTCAGACACAAAATCAAAGCAAATAGCAGAAGAAACAGTAAAAGATACAGTGTTACAAACAGTAATAGAGAACATTCATCATGGTTGGCCAAAAGATTCCTGTCCAAAGTACTATCACATAAGGTCAGAGTTGAGTGTCGCAAGTGGACTATTACTAAAACAGAACAGAATAGTCATTCCACAGGCTTTATGTCAAGACATGCTCAAAAGGATTCATGAGGGACACCTCGGAATTGAAAAATGCAAAAGGAGAGCAAGAGACGCTGTTTATTGGCCTGGCATAAATAAGGACATTGAGAACATAATAGGCAAATGTGAGACATGTCAGAAACACCAAAACAAACAAGCAAAGGAACCAATGATAGTAGCTGACATACCAACAGCACCATGGCAAAAGGTTGGTATGGACCTCTTTCATTTGAATGGTAAAGAATATCTATTAGTGATTGACTACTATTCTAACTATCCTGAGATGGCACTGCTCTCAAGCACCACAGCAAGCAGTGTCATAATTCATGCTAAATCCATCTTCGCCAGACATGGACTTCCCAGGATTGCCGTTAGCGACAATGGTCCATGCTTCAACTGTAAGGAGTGGAAACAGTTTGCAGCACATTATGACTTTCAGCACATCACATCCAGTCCTTTGTATGCTCAGTCGAATGATAAGGCAGAAAAAGGTGTTCAAGTTCTCAAACAGCTATTGAAGAAAGCGACAGAAAGCAAGTCTGATCCTTATCTCGCCCTGCTGAGCTACCGAGCCTCACCTTTAGACTCTGGTTCTTCACCTGCTGAACTCCTAATGGGTCGCAAGTTGTGCACCACGCTACCCTGCCGTGCAAAAGAAAAGCAGAGTAAGGAACTGAGACAGAGACTTCAACTGTTAAAGCTGAAACAGAAATCATACTATGACAAGTCATCCAAAACTCTGAAACCATTGACAAGGGATGATGTTGTCAGGATTGAGGATCCAGATGCATGGAACAGGAAAGCTACAGTTCTTGAGGAAGTAGGACCAAGGTCATACACTGTTAGAACTGAGGTGGACAGATTCTCAGGAGGAACCGCCGTTCCCTCCTGAAAACACAAGAAACTATCGAAGAGCAAATCGATGACAATGCCGCAACTGAATCTTTTCACTCACCACCAGAACAATCTAACAAAAACACACATACAGGCTCTCATGAAAACACATCAGACTTACCTGTGCTGAGAAGATCCAAACGTGAAGTAAAAAAGCCTGATAGACTTAATCTTTGAGTATAAAGTAAAGCTTTGAAAATGTGTTGACTGTTGTGAAAATGTATATGATTATAGAGCACTAACAAAAGTGTTACTGATATCATAAGAACATAAGAACATAAGAAATAGGAGCAGGAGTAGGCCAATCGGCCCCTCGAGCCTGCTCCGCCATTCAATAAGATCATGGCTGATCTGATCCTAACCGCCAATCTACTATCACAGAAACATCTCCTGAATCTAACAGAATTAGACACACGAAATAGGAGCAGGATCAGGCTACACGGCCCCTGGGCCCGCTCCGCTACCCACAGGGCCATGACCGATCCGAACCTAGACTCATGTCCAAATTCCTGCCCGCTCCCCGTAACCCTTAATTCCCTTTACTTCTAGGAAACTGTCTATTTCTGTTTTAAATTTATGTAATGATGTAGCTTCTACAGCTTTTTGGGGCAGCATATTCCATGGACCTACCACCCTCTGAGTGAAGTAGTTCCTCCTCATCTCAGTTTTGAAAGAGCAGCCCCTTATTCTAAGACTATGCCCCCTAGTTCTAATTTCACCCATCATCGGGAACATCCTCCCCGCATCCACCCGATCCAACCCCTTCACAATCTTATATGTTTCAATAAGATCGCCTCTCATTCTTCTGAACTCCAATAAGTAGAGTCCCAATCTACTCAACCTCTCCTCATATGTCCATCCCCTCATCCCCAGGATTAACCGAGTGAACCTTCTTTGTACTGACTCGAGAGCAAGTATGTCTTTTCTTAAGTATG
Source organism: Somniosus microcephalus (assembly GCF_052327205.1). NCBI lineage: Eukaryota > Metazoa > Chordata > Chondrichthyes > Squaliformes > Somniosidae > Somniosus > Somniosus microcephalus. The sequence continues at coordinate 98,241,321 of NC_140989.1, forward strand.
GACATCAAAACTGTATGCAGTATTCCAGCTGCGGTCTCACCAATACCTTGTACAACTGAAGCAATACCTCCCTATTTTTATATTCTATCCCCCTAGCAATGAAAGCCAACATTCCATTGGCCTTCTTAATCACTTGCTGCACCTATATACTAACCTTTTGAGTTTCGTGCACCAGGACCCCCAGATCCCTTTGTACTTCAGTACTTTCCAGTTTCTTGCCATTAAGATAATAACTTGCTCTACGATTTTTCCTGCCAAAGTGCATAACCTCACACTTTCCAGTATTGTATTCCATCTGCCAAATCTCTGCCCACTTACTTAGCCTGTCTATGTCCCCTTGCAGGTTTTTTATGTCCTCCTCACTCACTACTTTCCCCCCCATCTTAGTATCATCTGCAAACTTTGATATGTTACACTCGGTCTGCTCCTCCAAATCGTTAATATAGATTGTAAAGAGTTGGGGACCCAGCACTGACCCCTGCGGAACACCACTAGTTACTGATTGCCAGTCTGAGAATGAACCATTTATCCCAACTCTCTGCCTTCTATTAGATAGCCAATCCTCTATCCATGCCAGAATATTACCCCCAATCCCGTGATTTTTTATCTTAAGCAATAATCCTTTGTGTGGCACCTTGTCAAATGCCTTTTGGAACTCTAAATACACTACGTCCACTGGTTCCCCTTTATCCACCCTATATGTTACTTCCTCAAAGAACTCCAGCAAATTTGTCAAACATGACTTCCCCTTCATAAAATCATGTTGACTTTGTCCTATTAAATTATGATTATCCAAATGTCCTGTTACTGTCTCCTTAATAATGGACTCCAAAATTTTACCTGCCACAGATGTTAGGCTAACCGGTCTATATTTCCAGCCTTCTGTCTACTGCCCTTTTTAAATAAGGGTGTTACATTAGCAGTTTTCCTGTCTGCCGGGACCTTTGCCGAGTCCAGGGAGTTTTGGAAAATTATTACCAATGCATCCACAATCCCTACCGCCACTTCCCTCAAGACCCTAGGATGTAAGCCAGGTGATTTATCCGCCTTGAGTCCCATTATTTTACCGAGTACCACTTCCTTAGTGATTTTGATTGTGTTTAGCTCCTCCCCCCCATAGCCCCCTGTTTGTCCAGTGTTGGGATATTCTTAGTGTCCTCTACTGTAAAGACTGATACAAAATATTCATTCAGTGTTTTTGCCATCTCCATATTTCCCACCATTAATTTCCCGGTCTCATCCTCTAAGGGACCAACATTTACTTTAGCCACCCTTTTTCTTTTTATATACCTATAAAAACTCTTACTATCTGTTTTTATATTTTTTGCTAATTTACTTTCATAATCTATCTTCCCTTTCTTAATTAATCTTTTTGTTATTTTTTGCTTTCTTTTAAAGTTTTCCCAATCCTCTATCCTCCCACTAGATTTGGCTACCTTATATGCCCTTGTTTTTAATTGAATACTATCCTTAATTTCTTTACTTAGCCACGGATGGCTGTCTTCTTTTACACGCTTTTCTTCTCAGTGGAATATATATTTTTTGGAAGTTGTAAAATAACTCCTTAAATGTACACCACTGATCATGTATTGTCTTAATCTATTTTCCCAATCCACTCTACTCAATTCCGCTCTCATACCTCCATAGTCTCCTTTATTCAAGCTTAGCACGCTTGTTTGAGATCCAATCTTCTCACCCTCTAATTGAATATGGAATTCAACCATGTTATGGTCACTCATTCCAAGGGGATCCTTTACTAGGACATTTTTAATTAATCCTGTCTCGTTACACAGGACCAGATCTAAGGTTGCTTGCCCCCTGGTCGGTTCAGTTACATACTGCTCAAGAAACCCATCCCTAATACACTCAATGAACTCATCCTCAAGGCAGCCCTGCCGAATTTGATTTGTCCAATTAATATGATAGTTAAAATCCCCCATAGTTATAGATGTTCCCTTATTACAAGCCTCAACTATTTCCTGATTGATACTCCGTCCAACAGAGTTGCAACTGTTCGGAGGCCTATAGACTACGCCCACTAGTGTTTTTTCCCCTTATTATTCCTTATCTCCACCCAAACTGTTTCATTATCCTGATCTTTTGACCCAATATCATTTCTCTGTATTACAGTGATTCCTTCCTTTATTAACATAGCCACCCCACCTCCCCTTCCTTCCTGCCTGTCCTTCCTGATCATTAAATAACCTGGTATGTTTAGTTCCCAGGCATTGTCACCCTGCAGCCATGTTCCTGTAATGGCCACAAGATCATACCCATATGTAGTTATTTGTGCCATTAACTCATCTATTTTGTTACGAATGCTACGTGCATTCAGATAGAGAACTTTCAAATATGTTTTGTGACACTTAGTTCCTGCTTTTGCCCTTTTTATTACTTTATCTTTTACTCCATACCTTCTGCCCCTTCCTGACACGCTCTGGTTTTTAATTTCCCCACTGCTACCTAAGTCTATGACCTTCTCTGTTGTCATTTTTATTATTTGCTCTCTAGGAACCTCCCCCCCACTAGTTAGTTTAAAGCCCTCTCTACAGCCCTAGTTATATGATCCACCAGGACTCTAGCCCCAGCACTGGCCAAGTGAAGCCCATCCCAACGGAACAGCTCCCTCCTGCCCCAGTACTGGTGCCAGTGTCCCAGGAAGCAAAACCCATTTCTCCCACACCAGTCTTTGAGCCATGCATTTAACTCTCTAATTTTATTTGTCCTAGCCAAATTCGCTCTTGGCTCAGGTAATAATCCAGAGATTATTACCCTTGAGGTTCTGTCTTTTAATTTGACCCCTAGCTGCTCATACTCCTTTAACAGAACTGGCTTCCTAGTCATATCTATGTCGTTTGTACCAACATGGACCACGACAACTGGATCCATCCCCTCCCACTGCAAGTTTCTTTCCAGCCCAGAGGAGATGTCCTTAACCCTGGCACCGGGTAGGCAACACAGCCTACGGGACTCTCGCTCATTGGCTGCAGAGAACTCTATCTATCCCCCTAATAATACTATCCCCTACCAGTACAACATTTCTATTTACTCCCCCCTCTTGAATGGCCCCCTGTTCCACAGTGCTGTGGCCAGGTTGCTCATCCTCCCTGCAGTCCCTGCTCCTGTCCCCACAGGGAGTAAGAACCTCAAACCTGTTGGACAAGAGCAAGGACTGCGGCTCCTCCAACACTACCTCCTGGATCCCCGTACCTGCCTCACTCGTAGTCACACCGTCCTGTCCCTGACCATGGGCTACATCTGAGTTAATTAACTTCATAGGTGTGACCATCTCCTGAAACACAGAGTCCAGGAACTTCTCCCCCTCCCTGATGTGTCGCAGTGTCTGAAGCTCAGACTCCAGCTCATCAACACGGAGCTGGAGTTCCTGTAGCAGCAGACACTTGTCACAGACGTAATCACCGTGAGCCTCAATGGGGTTCACCGGCTCCCACATCTCGCAACAGTAACACATCACCTGCTCCATTCTATGTAATTAATTAAATTTTTTATTGTTAGTTATGGACACCCTCTGCCCAATTATAGATGCTAGTATCCCCTTTAATTTATTGGATTTAAATTAAATCAATCCCTCTAATTACACCAGTTAAATGGTTCACCAACAGTCACTCTGCACCAGAAAGGCCTTATTAACTGCAACCCACAGAGTTAAAGTTTGAAAAGAGCACCTAACACCCCACTTACCCTAACTCACAGCACTCTCTGCTGACCTCGCACTCAGTGCTTGCTCGCACTAGCAATGGTCTTTTTATACTGTTTGTTTGTTTACAGCCAAATGAGTCACCCCTGCTGATTGGTTAGAAAACTGGTTTCCACTGCCTGCTGTGCCAATTTACTCCTACTGCAGTGTAACCTTGTTTTACTCTTCTTAAACCAACAGAATCCCAAATACTTAACTTTTCCCCTTCACTTAAACTGCTTAAGTAATCTTATCAAGAATGATTTAAAAAGAAATAACAATTAAAGAACTCTCACACTTACCCAAACTCACAGCACTCTCTGCTGACCTCGCACTCAGTGCTTGCTCGCACTAGCAATCTGGTATCATTCCTTCAGCAACTTCCTCAGGGTGTGTGGTGAAAATGTTCCTGATAAATTAGAGATACTTGCATATTATGTATCTCCTCATGTGTTTGACTATATCGAAGACTGTGTCGACTATGACTCCGCTATTCTAATATTACAGCGACTATATGTTAAGGCCCCAAATGAAATTTTTGCTCGGCATCTACTGGCCACAACTCGACAACAACCCAGTGAATCACTTGACAAATTCCTTCAAAAGCTTTGCAGGCTCAGCAAGAATTGTAATCTTAAAGCTGTCACAGCTGAGCAGTACCAGGAGGAGTTAATTTGTGATTCCTTTATTAATGGGATTGCGTCTCCCTTCAAACACCAGCGTCTGTTGGAGAATAAAACCCTTGAGTTACAGGTTGCCTATGACCAGGCATGTTCTCTGGACTTAGCAAAGAGGAATGCAGATACCTATCTTTTACCACGTGCACGGGCTGCTGCTATCATTTTTAGAGACTCCTTAGATAGGCCTCAGGCGGAAGCCCTCACTGATGACAACTCTAACCTAGCTGATGACAACCCTACCCTAGAAGCCTTCACTGATGATGACCCTGCCTTAACAGTATCTTGGCAATCTGGAAGGAAGTGTTTCTTCTGTGGAGGTGCATTCCATTATAAGAAATTTTGTCCTGCTCGTAACGCAACCTGCAAGCATTGCAGTAAGAAAGGTCACTGTTCTAAGGTATGCCAGTCAAGAGTCGCTGTTAGTAAGAAAGGCCACTTTTCTAAGGTATACCGGTCAAGATTCACCAGGATGTTACCTGGGATGGAGCGCCTCAGCTATGAAGAGAGGCTGGACAGGCTGGGGTTGTTTTCCTTGGAGCAAAGAAGGCTGAGGGGGGACCTGATTGAGGTGTACAAAATGATGAGGGGCATAGATAAGGTAGATAAAGAGGAACTTTTCCCCTTAGTAGGGGGGGTCAATAACAAGGGGGCATAGATTCAGGGTAAGGGGCAGGAGATTTAGAGGGGATTTGAGGAGGAACTTTTTCACCCAGAGGGTGGTTGGAATGTGGAACTCAATGCCTGAAAGGGTGGTAGAGGCAGGAACCCTCACAACATTCAAGAAGCATTTGGATGAGCACTTGAAATGCCATTGCATACAAGGCTATGGACCAAATGCTGGAAAATGGGATTAGACTGGACAGGGATGGATGGGCGGCGCAGACACGATGGGCCGAAGGGCCTCTTTCTGTGCTGTAAAACTCTATGACTCTATGACTCTAAGAGCCCCTGTTAGTTTTGCAGCTACTATCTATAAAACTGCTCCTCCCCCAAGAGCCAGTACTAAGGTTACAGCTGCTATCTATAAAACTGCTCCTCCCCCAAGAACCACTAATAAGGTTACAGCTGTCAAGGGTAAAACTGCTCCTCCTCCCATCACAGCTGTTTTTCCCCAAAGTCTGTCCAATGTAGCCATGAAGGTTTTGGTAAATGGACACATTTTGAGTGCACTAATCGACTCATGCAGCTCTGACAGCTTCATTAATGAGCAGGCTGTCAGTAAGTTAAAACTGCGTATTTACCCCTAGGACAGGGAAATTGCAATGTCTCTGACGACACTAACCACCAACTCTTCCGGCTTTTGCCTTGTTGACCTTATTCTCAATGGCCGCACTTATTTCTCCACCCGGCTCTGGGTGCTCAAGAACCTATGCAGTGATGTGCTCCTGGGACAGAATTTCCAGAAACAACACAAAAGACTCACTTTCGAGTTTGGAGGGTCAAAGCCGGAGCTTACTATTTCCAAAGTACCGTTTTGTGCGCTTTCGGCGACTTCGCTCGACGAGCCCTCCTTGTTTGCCAATCTTTCCCCCCGATGTAAGCCCATAGTCACTCAATCATGACGTTTCAGCCAGGATGATCTATCCTTTATCGAGGCAGAGATCTCTCGCCTTCTAGCTGACAGTATCATTGAGCCATGTTCATCTTCCTGGCGGGCTCAAGTCGTTGTTGTTAAAAATCCTCTGAAGCAACACAAGAAACGTCTTTGCATCGATTACTCGCAAACTATTAACCAGTATACCGACCTGGATGCCTACCCACTACCACGCATCGATGACGTGGTCAATAACCTTGCCAACTACAAGGTATTTTCAACTTCTGACTTAAAGAGCGCGTACCATCAAGTACCGATAAAAGATTCTGACAAAAAGTATGCGGCCTTTGAGGCCAATGGTCGGCTTTACCAGTTTTGTCGCCTTCCATTTGGGGTCACCAATGGGGTGGCCGTCTTTCAATGGGCAATGGATAGCCTAGTCAAACAGGAGAACTTAACGGACAATTTTCTATATCTGGATAATATCACCATTGCTGGTCATGACCAGAAGGTGCATGATGCCAACCTCCAGAAATGTTTTGACGTTCTCCATCGTCGCAACTTAACCTTAAATGAGTCCAAATCTGTGAAATCAGTACCATCAGTCAACATCCTTGGCTACTGGGTGGGCAATGGTGTCATCAAACCGGATCTGGAGCGACTTCGTCCGCTTCAGGAGCTCCCTCCCCCTACGAATCTCGGCTCTCTTCGTCGGGCACTCGGCATGTTCGCCTATTATGCGAAATGGATACCCCACTTCTCTGACAAGATCCAGCCCCTGCTTCACGCAAAGTCATTTCCATTGGAGGCAACGGCTATTTCAGCTTTCAACCTCCTCAAGCGACAACTGGAAAAAGCCACGCTTCGTTCCATCAATGAAAATCTCCCTTTCGTGGTCGAGTGCGATGCATCGGATGTGTCGATCTCGGCTACCTTGAATCAAGATGGTCGACCCGTTGCATTTCTGTCCAGAACTTTGCAGGGTAGCGAGCTCCATTATCCTCCTGTCGAGAAGGAGGCTACGGCTATCATCGAAGCAGTACGTAAATGGAGTCATTTTCTCGCTCGTCGCCATTTCACGCTTATAACCGATCAGCGCTCTGTGGCCTTTATGCTGGATAACCGGAAACGCACTAAGATCAAGAATAACAAAATAAAGCTCTGGAGGATGGGATTGGTCGCCTTTGGCTACACCATACATTATCGACCCAGCAAAGAGAATGTGGCCCCGGATACCCTCACGCATGCATTCTGCTCTTCTATGTCAACTTCGACTCTTGCAGATCTTCATACTGACTTATGCCATCGTGGCGTTACCCGTATGTTGCACTTTGTGTGATCTAAAAATCTCCCATTTTCTATGGAAGACGTGAAAAGAACATGTTCCACTTGTAGAATTTGCATGGAATTAAAACCGCAATTCTTCCCTCCATTGGATGGCTCGCTCATACACACTATACAGCCTATGCAGCGCCTCAGCATTGACTTTAAAGGGCCATTGCCTTCCTCAACGTGAAACATCTACTTGCTTACTATGGTGGACGAATATTCATGCTTTCCCTTTGCTTTCCCCTGTTCCAATATGCTTACTTCCACAGTGATCAAATGCCTCGATCAGGTCTTTTCCCGTTGCGGTACGGCCAATTTCATCCACTCTGATTGGGGTCCCTCCTTCATGTCAAGCGAACTCAAAAGTTATCTTTCCCAACGGGGAATCACCACAAGTAAAACGACACCGTATCATCCCATCAGTAACAGACAGGGTGAGAGATGCAATACTATCATTTGGAATGCTGTTCATCTTGCACTGAGGTCACACAACCTACCAGACCAGCAGTGGGAAACTGTGCTCCCTGATGTGTTTCATTCCATCAGGTCTCTTCTTTCTACGTCCACCAATTTTACTCCTCATGAAGGATTCTTCGGGTTCCAGTGTCGCTCCACTCATGGGATGTCCCTACCATCATGGTTGGCAGCTCCCGGCCCCATGCTGCTTCGAAGATTCGTTCGATCTTCCAAGAATGATCCCCTTGTCGACGAGGTGGAACTAACAGGCGTTAATCCCACATGCACGCACGTGCGGTACCCTGATGTCCGGGAGTCCACCGTTTCACTCCGAGATCTGGCTCCCTGTCCAACCGGTCCCACAGACCCCACCGATAGAGGGATCCATATTAATGATGCCGATACTCTGCGCTCCTTTGAGGATGACGCCCTACCCGGGACATCAAGGGATCTGCCAGCTACTCCGCCGAATCAACTCGGGGAGCAGAGCGCTCCCCACGGGATGGCCACCCGAAGCCAGGACACCGGACAATTACCAGCTACCAAGCAAGATGAAGCCAGCTCTGCGCCTGTGGGGACCCGCACCCGGAGTCACGATCTCCCCAGTCCCCCTCAGATCGATCAAGGCGACACGAGCCCTGTCAACCTACCTGTACGAACCAAGTGACCCAGGGACCAAGACACGGTCCGAGGAGACATGCCTTCCGGCCACAAACAGAAATCAAAACGACTGCAGCTCTTCATGGTCCGTTATATCCGCTAGAAGGAAATCATCAGGCTTCCAAATCTTTCAGGCGGGAAGAATGTCATGAATCTTACCATTCATGTAGGAATGACTCATGAGATAATACTGGGCGGCCAGCTGGTGGCGCCGTCCAACAAAAGTATAAAAACTAGGGCATGGGCCCAGCTTGCTCAGGACGTTTTCGTAACCAGGAACTAATGATGTAACTAGAGCTCATGGTTGTGAAACAGTTGATTAAAGCCTTGTTTTACACTCAAACCAAGTGCTTAGTAGTTTTCTTACGTCATATATATTGAAGATTCTGCTAACATATAATTTTGTAGTAGACAGACCTCTAGTTAAATTAATTAAAATGCTATTCTATTTTTTAACAGCTTACGATGAATATCTTACCCTCATTCCTCACTGCCTGAAACCATATTGTAGGACAAAAATGTATTTTATTTAAAAATAAACCAATGTGGTTTGGGAATTGGGTAAAATATAAAACTATTCATATGAAACTGAAGATCTCGTCAGTGAGAGACTCATGTTGTTAAATCACAATAAAAGTACGGTAGTCTAAAGTAATGGATAGGCTGCTGTCTCTGAAACAGTACTATTGAGGCTTGCTGTTTGCTATTGCATGAAAATATTACCAACGAAAATAATTGTACTATTTAATTTATTAGACCAAAATTAACAATGCACTGGAATGCTAACTGCTAAAATAACCTTGGCCAAAGCTTGGGGTATTTATCTGGACTGTCTAGTGCCACTAATGGTAAGACATGGTACAGTATAAGAACCTGTGCTGAATATAATTTGTATGATTTTAGAATTGCAGAAATTAATTGCTCCCTCTGCAACTCCTTCCCGAACACCATAAAACATATTTCTGTAGCTATGTCTATGCAAACCACTACAGATTGATATTCCTGCCTTTACTATAGCCAAGGTTAATTTAGATGACCTATTTTAACCTTATGACTCCATATTTGTTTCATGTTCATCAGAACTACTGGCTGTCCTTTTACTATAATGTTATAATTCTGTGTTGAATTCTATATTAATTTTCTACACATTAGACATTCACATGTTTTGCTATTGAAGTACAATTATACATGAATGCATTAGCGGCAAGAGATTTTCCCCTCCCCCTTTTCCCAGCCCCAAACTTGCTTTAAAATCTATTCTGTTTCCTGCTTTTTTCCAGTTCTGACGAAAGGTCTTCGACCTGAAACGTTAACTCTGTTTCTCTCTCCACGGATGCTGCCTGGCCTGCTGAGTTTTTCCAGTGTTTTCTGTTGTTATTTCAGATTTCCAGCATCCGCAGTATTTTGCTATTGTAAGAGATTTTCTCTGTTTGCTATATGTTTGTTATTTTGTACACAGAGCAGGAAGATTTGCTGGGGTAGAACTTCAGTGAAGGTTCTCCCGATCTCTTGTTGTATCTTCGGTAGATCGGCAGAAACCCCGGAGACACAGCATAAACGGTGGTAAGGAGGTGATTGAACGCTTTACCAGTGTTATAGGATGTATATTAGCACCAATGGCTTGACTTACCTTAGCTACCCTTGCCAGGTCATTGAACCTCTTCCTTCATTATGTGGCAGTTCTCAGGAGGTTCCACTGACTGCCGCTGTCATCTCCCTCAATACACTCTGAACCATCCTTCCAACTGAGGGCTTCCAACCCTCAGTGCCCAACAGTCTCAATCTTCTGGCTGTCATTTCAGTCAAGGGGACCTCCTCAGATGAATCCAAGAATCTAGGAACCCTTCTAGCTGCTGACGCCCCTGAGGCTGCTGCTCTGCCAGACAATTTGGCTACTGTTGTCTGCTGCACTCCAGAAACCTCTGTGCCCCTTTACATGGCTGCAGCATTTAAAAATATTGCAGTTGTGAATTTTCCTCCCGCCCAGCAGTGATAAACCTGTGAGCAGTAGCATTACCTACTAAACCTACCCCACATACACAATGAGGGCTTCGGGAGTAAATTGAAGTGAATTAGGGGTGGAGTTACAAGGGTGGGCCTTAGTCCTGTCACTTACCCACCAGAAGGAGAAGAATCTAGCCCTAATTGTTCTTACTTTTTTTGTTGTTGCAGTGAATGAAATCTATGATGGCCTTCCTACACCCCATCCCCTTCCTCCCAGAACCACAATAGGATTCCCCTTGTCCTTACCTTCCGCCCCACCAGTCTCCACATTCAACAGATCATCCTATGCCATTTCCAATGTGATCGCACCACCAACACATTTTCCCCTCCACTTTCAGCATTCCGAAGGGACCGTTCCCTCGGTGCCACCTTGGTCCACTCCTCAATCACCCCCAACACCCCCTCCCCCTCCCACGGCACTTTCTTGTGCAAGCTCAGGAAATGCAACACCTGCACTTTTACCTCCTCCCTTCTCACCGTCCAGGGCCCCAAACACTCCTTCCAGGTCAAACAGCGATTTACTTGTACTTCTTTCAATTTGGTATGCTATATTCGCTGTTAACGATGCAACCTCCTTTACATTGGGGAGACCAAATACAGATTGGGTGACCACTTTGCGGAACACCTCCGTTCAGTCCGCAAGCATAACCCCAAGCTTCCGGTCACCGATCACTTTAATTCTCCACTCCACTCCCACTCTGACCTCTCTGTCCTCAGCCCCTTACACTGTTCCAGAACAGCACTTGATCTTTCAATTAGGCACTTTAGAGCTTTCTGGACTCAACACTGAGTTCAACAATTTCAGATCATAACCTCGGCCCCCATTTTTTCAGACGCCAGCTATTGCTGATGATTCTGCTATTCCCACTTACACCTCTTCTAGACCCATCTTTTGTTTCTTTACTTGTCCCATTATCATCTCCTTTTGCCTTGTATGATCATACCTTTTGTCTTTTAATCTCTCCTGCCTTCCACCCTATCACAGACCTTCCCTTTTGTTCTTTCCTCTCCTTCCCTCCCCCTTTCCCTGCCTTTGCACCTGCTTAAAGCTTGTTATAGCTCTAACTTTTTCCAGTTCTGACGAAGGGTTATCGACCTGAAACGTTAACTCTGTTTCTCTATCCACAGTTGCCACCTGACCTGCTGAGTATTTCCGGCATTTTCTGTTTTTATTTCAGATTTCCAGCATTCGCAGTATTTTGGTTTTGTGTTACAAAGGCCTATGTTCATCTGACAAATGATCAAAAATACACTGGGGGATATATGAGAATCCCGGTCAGAAACTCACCTCTCAATCTCTCATCCCACCATAAGAGCCAGTTGGAGATAGAGTGCCTCATGCACTCATGGCATAGAATATTAGTAATATAATTCAGTATGTTTTATACCATCATTGTGTAAACATAAGCTGACTGCAGTTAGTCAATCTGATGTCTACATTAATCTGTAGCTTGCATGTCATCAATCAGAATTTTTTGGAGTAAGTTGGGATTGATAGGATAGCTGCCTGTGACGATACAGATCAATTATATTCAATCTGATACATAAAAAGATCAGGAGTTTAATTTTCAAACTGGTTTGAGAGTAGTAAACACAGGTTGTAATAAACAGAATCTAGGCTCCAAAATTCCTCGAGGATTCCACTCACCTGCCACTCCTCAGGAAAAGACCAGTGAAAACCCCAGAGGATGATGTATACCCAGTTGAGCTGGATCCCCGCCATTTCCAGAAGTTTCCTCTTTGCCTTTTAAGGTGATGGAACCTCTATCTTCCCTTACAAGACAAATGATGGCCAGGGATGGGGCCAGGGGTGGGGACTCCCTTCACTGGGTGTTCTCACTCCTTAGGCTCCAGAGTGGAGGCCGATGTGATGAGTTAGTGAAGGTGTAGCAGCCTCCTCAAGGACCAAAGAAGCAGCCTGGACCACTGAAGAATTTTTTGGCAAATTTTAGTAAACCAGCTCCCTTGCTTAAAGGGCTGAGGAGACCATGGCATGGTCGGGGGGAGCGGGGGGTTGAGTAAGCCCCCCATGGGCACCACAATTTCCGACTGACGTGGGAAGGTGGCAACCAGAGATACAGCTGATGTTACACTTGCACCCGTCTGTCCCACAGTAAAAAGGTCCCCACCTGTTCGCCCCACAAACTCCAGCAGGATCAGCACCAGAGGCTCCAATGGGTGTCATTCTGGTGCACCTGGCAGGACTGTGGATCATGGATTTTTAGACCTTAATATCTAAGAAACAACGGAGCCAAATATCTAGCCCAAGATTTTTTTTTAGGCTTTTACTGTGAGCTTCAGTGCCAATGGTAAGAAATATATGTACGACCCACTGTATCATTTGGCAGTGTGATATGAAATGATATATCACCAAATGAATTATTAATATTTTAATTTAAATACATTTCCACTTCCACTGCCATTACTGTGTTCAGGGTATTTATAGTGGCAATTCCCCTGCCAAGATTCTCTATGTGAAAAATAATGAAATTAGATGCTGTTCAGTACTGTTGCCCATTTTGAGAAAATGTGGGCCGTGATTTTGAGTTCAAGTAGCCGACGTTGGAGGACCCCAGCCGGTTCCCTGGTCCGGCAGCGATGAGGTCGCTCCAATTTTGAAGCCCGGGACTCTTTTGAATTTGGCAAGTGAGCTGCGGAAGCCAAATGGATGTCCCAAAGCAGCTTGTCGCTCTTCGGCCTCAGGTACATCGGCAGAGGTTTGCAGGTAGGTCCTCGGGGCAGGGTGCGGGGTGGGGTTGGGGGGGGGACGATGCAGAGGCGGGGCAAGGTCAAGCTGTCAGCGACCCACAGTATATTTGTGAAGCCAGGAAGAGCACTGCTGCTCCTTCTTACTCCAGAAAACAATTAGTTAAAATTTTTCTGGCTTTTTCCAGATAACAACGTCAGTACCCATGGGTGGAGTGTTTGTGTCACAAGCTCCATCCATGTCACCCTTAATATTGCATTAGGAGTCCTAACTACATCATTAGGACTCTGATTTCCATGGGAAAGAGACCTACTGCTTGTTCCAGGCAGGCATTTCAGCCGCACAGCTAGGCCCCTGTGAAAGTCACAGCAGATCGATCATTGGGGTTAACGGGGCGGTAAGGATACCAACCCTATATTTAGGCCCTTACCATCCCAATTAATGCCGATTTTCCCAACAGAAAATCAACCCCTCTAATGTCCATTATTTATTTCTCTTACAAAAATTTCAAATACCGCCATAGTACAATTGATGGATGATTTTCCATTCTGCTTCCGCCTGATTTCAGGTGGATCTGGGAACGGGAAATTGGCTGGGGAGCCTTACTGTCAGCTCCCTATTGCTTCCAGGATTTTCCGCTGGAAGTGGTGGTGGAGAACGAATATTTCCCACCAAATATGGCAGAAGAATAGAGGAATAGCATCATATGTCACATTTTCTGCCATTACCACCATGGCAATGCTGGATGCAAAGGGCGCCAGCATGTTGCGGGCGTGTAGAGTTGCTATGATGGGTAAAGTGGATTTAAAATTTAAATTGTCCCTTAAGGATCGCTGAGCAACCCTTTGCACTTCCACACCCCATGAAGTTTAACATTTGTTTTACAAGTTGGCTCTCCTCTTTGGGTTCAGCAGCAGAGAAATTGGACAGGGAAGCCAGCCTCACCTACTTTACGCTGGCTTTCAATCAAACTAGGAAACCTTAGCCCCCTGGCAGGCTGAAGCCCTCATAGGGCTACAGAATGTGTAAGTATAACTCTAGTAGCTGTCGCCACATCACATTAAACAGGACCTGCCTGTCACAGGAGCTCAGTGCTGAAGTTGATGTCACGTCTAGTGGGGGGAGTGGGGATCACTGTGGTTGCCCCAGAAGTTATGTCCCAAATCTGTGCTATTCCAATCCACCTATTTTAGAAAGGAGTTCAGCATCTTAATTCCTCAGATTTATGCAAGATTCACTAAACTCTATGCAACATTTTTGAAAGAAGAATCTGCTGCATTCTTTTCACAGTCCCACGGCACCTTGCCCTACTCTTAGTTCTACCAGCTTCAGAGTCCCACGTACATTTCAAAAGCCACAGAGCCCCAAAGACAATTGAGTCGTTTTGAATATATTAATGGAGCCAGGTTTACTCAATCAAACACTTTCATTCAAACTTGCCCCTCAAAGGTATTTTAAATTCAAATAATGTTGAGTGTACTGTTGCCGTGTGCTGAATACGAGCAGAAAAATATAGGACGTTTGTCAATCAAGCTGCTATTAACCCCATTACTGAATATTGACTACTCCATGCTACATTTTCCAATCATGCTGAGGGTGGTGGGGAGGACACTTGTCATAAATTATAATAGAAAAACTAATATATAGCTTTCGATTAGCTAAGTTAATGTTCTTTCTTTCAAGTTAGAGAAGGTAATGCATACTCACATGAAGTAGGTATACTTGCCGTACAAATACTGTAAATGGGCCCCACAATACCGTATCCAAAATTCAATTGATTGCAAGGAGCAAAATTGCCAGTAAGATAGTGATAGACCAACCTTGATGAAAAATATTGACATTTCTTGTATTAGGCCAGACCAATCCGCTCCAGCCCCGCACTCCCATACCCCAGATTAGGCAGCAAGCTACTGCCTCTCTCCTAACTACTTTGATACAATTCATTCTTTCAATGTGTAATATGTTGCACTTGTCCATATTGAATTTCATCTTTCATTGTTTTTACCACTTTCAAAGTCTTTCCATATTTCCTTGGCTGCCTTGACATTTCCCGCTGCCCTCACCACCCCGCCAACCACCCTCCCCCCCCCACCACCCCCCAGCTTAGTATCATAACTGAATTATACCAATTTACCTTTTGTTTTTGAATCATACTACATTTATGTAGAACAATAAGGGCTCCCCCATTGATTCCTGGGGTATTTCACCCAGTGCAACTCCCCTAACCTGACATCACTTCCCAAATAGCACCTATTGCTTCCTCTTTTTCAGCCAATTTATTATCCACATAAAGCCATGTCTGTCATTCATAGCTCCAGGATGCTTATGATCACTAATCTGACCTCATCTAAGTACTTGCCCATCTTTCAAGCTATATTTCATTCCTAGGGGGCTCTTGAACACCAACGTGCAATGTCCATACGTTTGTTTGATGCCTTCCTTCACCAGTGGGTACTGAATGAAATTATTGTTTGTCTCCACTAACATTTGATTTAATTAGTTATTCAGTTAATTCTGGTTTAAAATCAAGGTTTAAAACCAGAATGGGCCAAACCAACTGGGGTAAAGACAAAATAATTCAAGGGAAGCATTTGTTTGTGATTCTGTGTAGTTAGGCTTGCCTGGTTTATTTCTACCACTGCCTTAAGCTTTTGCAGCAGCTTTTCATACATAACATCCTGGAAGTTTAGATAGACTATATCGTAGGGTCTCCTACTGTTAACAAGTTGTCATCTCCTCACTCAAGAGTTTGGTCAGGCAGGAACTCTCTCTTCTGAAACCATGAATTACCATTTGCTGAGTTACTGTTATGCAAATAATCTCCTAGTTTGTTCCTGATGGTCAATGACATTATTTTGCTAATTAGTACGATTAGGCTAATGGGTTTTTCTTACTCAGGTTTGTTTTGAAGTTAGGTACCATCCAACTCACTGGCTCCCTCAATTAGTCCACTGGCTCAAGAGTTCTATATAAATCCAGAAATCTATAAATCAGTCTCCCATTACAGATCCCCTGAGAAAAGTCTGAAATAAATTTTAGAATGGTACAACAAGCCTCAGGCAAAACTTGATATTGAAATGAGTAATTTCCCCAAAGTGTCATGGATATGAGGGTACGGTAACATCGTGGTTATGTTACTGGACTAGTAATCCAG
Source organism: Somniosus microcephalus (assembly GCF_052327205.1). Classification (NCBI taxonomy): domain Eukaryota; kingdom Metazoa; phylum Chordata; class Chondrichthyes; order Squaliformes; family Somniosidae; genus Somniosus; species Somniosus microcephalus. Next base: position 98,257,542 of record NC_140989.1, read on the forward strand.
AGGCCTGGACTGATAAACCAGAGACTGTGGACGCGATCTTGCCAGCCCTGGGGAGGCGGGTATGGAGGCGGGACTGCTGGGAAAATGGCAGAATTTGGGGGCAGATGCCCAACCCACCCCCAATCCGCCTCCGTGCCATCTTCCCAGGAGGTGGGTAGCCATCCCGCGCCGGGTCCCATCTCCTTGGAGGCGGGAAGGGATTAAAGCCAATTAACTGCCTGTTAACAGGTAGTTAACAGGCAGAAAATAGGCTTATCACCATTTTGCCCTCACAAGTGTGGGCTTCCCGAAGGCTCCGGACCCTGCCAGGGTCACCGAGGCGAGTAGTGGGTCTGCGGGGGTCGGAGGGGTGCAAAAGTGCGCTATGAAGGTAAGTGATGGGTGCAAGTGTGGAGAGGTGAGTATCTGAGGTAAGTGGCAAGTGTTAGAAAAAGTGTACTTACCTTTGTTTCTTCCTGCAGGCTTCAGTCGGTGGGTATGCGAAGAGTCTCGCACCTCCGCGGTAGAGATGACAGATGGCTGTTACATTCTCCAATGCAACAACCATCTCATTTCTGCAAAAGAAAGAGGTTTGATGAGGTCTTAAATTCAAGACCTCATCAAACTACAGAGAATGTCACTGTTTGACAGCTTCACAGAGCTGTCAAACGATGACAATTCATCTGTCAAAAATTTTTTGATAGATGAAATGTCATACGTTGACGTTCTCTGCAACTGGCTTTCCCTTAATTGGCCCGCTGAGCGGGCTTAACAAGGTCAATCAAGGGAAAATAGCGTGGGTTGGCCAAAAGTTGAGGGAGGCAGGACTGAAACCCGACGAGTAGGAGTCCCGCCTCCAAAAGCTCCCCATTGGCAAAATCACCCCCTGTGATTTCAAATCCCACCACAGCAGTTGGAGAATTTAAATTCAGTTAATTAAATAAATCTGAATGAAACGCTAGTACCAGTAATGATGACCATGAAACCACCAGATTGTTGTAAAAATCCATCTGGTTCACTAATGTTCTTTAGGGAAGGAAATCTGCCGTCCTTACCTGGTCTGGCCTACATGTGACTCCAGACCCACAGCAATGTGATTGAATCTTAACTGCCCTCTGAACTGGCCTAGCAAGCTACTCAGTTGTACTGCAAACTGCTACAAAGAAGTACTGCAGTGGTTCAAGAAGGTGGCTCACCACCACCTTCTCAAGGGCAATTAGGGATGGACAATAAATGCCGGCCTTGCCAGCGACGCCCACATCGCAGGAATGAATAAACAAAAATGTGGAGTAGACTCCAAGCAGTTAATATCATGTTGATTAAAAGAGATTAAAACTTCAAAAAGAGTTGGATAAAGTTCAAAATTGAGGGTTATAAGAAGTCCAGTTATAGATAATGGTGTGCTGTATAGAATATACGGGTTCCTGAGCTGCTGTAGCCACCGAAATGTCATTTTAAGGATGACAACTTTTGTAGGATGTAAGGTTAGATAATAAAAATTTGCAGTATCTTTCTGGGAAAAAGTGGGAGGGGCAGAGTCCATGGTGTAGTGTATGTACCCGTCTACCTTTAAGAGAACTATTGTATGTAACCGTCCACCTTTAAGAGAACTACTTTAGGTGTTGCACTACTTTGTTGGCTTCTGTATACTGTAATACCGACGGTGACCACACCGGTATATAAGTGCTGTGTCAGGATTTATTGGGCAGATTCGCCCTGACCTTCGAATAGTAAAGTCCTGTTTTAGGTTACTCTGGTCGTCTGTGTATTAATTAACTAAACAACCCACAGACTTTACAGTGGCGACGAGTCCGATCGTACCCTGCGGCAACAATACTTCCGAAGCAGTTAACGAGCGTCGAGAAGAGGCAACCGCCCTCGTCATTCTGCTGGGAGAAAACTCGAGTCTGCAGAGCTGGAAAGGAGGAAGAATTCAGAGACAAAGACTTCCATCAGCAACAGGCACTGACTGTCCCTTCTGCCACGGTGAGGAGTGAGCCGATCAGCACGAGAAGCAAGCCGGCCACGGTGACTGTGAGTAAGGGAAAAGTAAAAAGAATAACCGGAGGATAAGGGCGGTGCACTCGACCACGGTCGAGGGGGAAAGGAGCCGGACAGAAGTCGGGCCCAGAGGCGCTGAGACTGGGGCAGCGTGGAGCAAGGAAGCCGCGGTACAGACAGGCTGGGGACGCAACGGCGTCGTGAGACAGCTAGACCGCGACTGGCGAAAAAGGCCGGGCAGCGACCGAAGCCACGAAGCGCTGCGACCGGGAGCGTAGGCGCGGGAAGATATAAAAACTCAGCCGCAGCCGGGGAGGGAAGCTCCGGACTGCGAGAGGGCTGGGAGGCGCGATTGGGAGCCGAGCGAGCGGGAGAGGCAGAGCCGACCAAGGGAGACTGAGCGAGAGCCAGTCCAGCGGCTGAAACTGTTCGCCGTCAACGGGGGGTACCCAGCGCCGGTAGAGCCGAGCGAGCAGGAGAGAGACAGAGCCCGAGCAAGGGGAACTGAGCGAGAGCCAGCCCAGCGGCTGAAACTGTTCGCCATCAACGGGGTGTACCCAGCGCCGGTTGCCCTGCCGAGAAAAGGGAAAGCACTGAAGCCGACGCGCAGGCTGTGAACCTGAAAGCCAGCGGCCGTCGCCCGTGGGGAAAGTGTACCCCTCCCGCTAGGGAAGAAACGCGGGAAGCCGCCATTAGGCGGGGAAGAAGACAGAAGCGGGAAACCGCCATTGAAGTGGGCGGGGAGAGAAGATAAGCGCGGGAAACCGCCATTTTCGCGGGAACCGCCATCTTGGAAAAAAAAAATAAAAGAGAATTTAAAGAAATAATTCGTGGGGTTATCAGGAAGAGAGGAAGATGCCTAAGCGTGGTAACATCAACGATTTTAATTCCGAGGTAGAAGACTGGGCCACGTATGTGGAACGCATTGAGATCTATTGTGAGGCCAATAAAATAGAAGAAGATGACAAAGCTATAACCTTGCTAAACTCGATGGGCGCGAAGACATACGGGCTCTTGAAGCATCTACTAGCACCAGCTAAACCGGCGGATCAGACTTTCGATGATATTGTGACTGTTCTGAAGGATCACTTGAACCCCACACCATTGATGTTGGCGGAACGATTCAAATTCTATGCGAGAACGCAAAGGAAAGACGAAAGCAACGCAGAATACTTGGTCGAACTGCGTAGACTAGCAAAACACTGCCAGTTTGGAGGGAATCTGACAGAGGCATTGCGAGACAAGTTTGTGTGCGGGTTGTCAAAGGAAGGAACGCAAAAGCGACTACTCGAAGAGAACGACCTTACACTTGACAGGGCTGTCCTTATTGCAGCATCGCACGAAGCCGCAGCGAAGGGAACTGCGGAAATGCAGCTAAAGGCAGCGGCACTCAGTGTGGATCAAATTACCTCGAGTACAACAAAATGCTATCGTTGTGGGAAGACAACACACGACCAGAACCAATGCTGGTTTAAGAACCAGGAATGTAGGAAATGTGGCAAACTGGGTCACATAGCTAAGGTATGCCGGTCAGGGAAGAAGACCAACAACCAAAGGAAGCCATCACAGGAAAAGTACAACAAGGTACACAAGGTGGCTGAGAAGAGTTCAGACGAACAGAATTCGGACTCAGACCCAAACGGCCAGGAGCTGGATAGTCTGAGAATTCACAATGTGAGTAATGAAGCTGACCGACAAGCTATCTGGATCACACTACAGATTGCAAAAGTCCAAGTGAAAATGGAAGTGGACACCGGATCGGCGTTGACGGTCATGAATAAGCATGATTATAAAAAGTTATTCAAGCATATTCCCCTACGGGATACGGAACTAGTATTGCAGACATACACAGGGCACAAAGTATACCCCATCGGAAAGATAGAAGTCAAGGTGAGATACAAGGATAAAGATCACCAAAGGATGGACCTGTATGTGTTGCCTGAGGGAGGTCCACCACTTCTGGGACGGGAGTGGATCAGGAAAATAAAGATAGACTGGCATTCACTAAACACCATGACGGTAGATTCCGGAAAGGAAGATGTCAAACCTGAACGGTTGTCCAGAATATTGGACGAAGCTAAAGAGGTATTCCAGCAAGGACTGGGAACACTGCGAGGAATTAAAGCAAAGGTTAAGATTGCAGAACATGCAAGCCCAAAATTTTTCAAAGCCAGATCGGTACCTTACGCGATACGACCTGCTGTGGAGGCAGAACTGGAAGAACTTGAATGATCAGGGGTACTGTCAAAAGTGGACTGGAGTGAGTGGGCCACGCCCATTGTTCCCGTCATGAAGTCTTCACCAAGTAACAAGCCAGGGGGACCGGGGAAGGTCCGCATCTGCGGAGACTTCAAGATCACAGTGAATCTGGTGCTTCACACGGTACAATACCCGCTTCCGCGGATTGAAGATATCTTTGCTTCGTTGGCTGGAGGGAAACACTTTACCAAGATAGACCTGGCACAGGCATACTTACAAATGGAAGTCGAGGAAGAGTCGCGTCAGTACCTCACCATCAACACACACAGAGGCTTGTATCGTTATAATAGACTGGTTTTTGGGGTAGCTTCGGCTCCAGCAATTTGGCAGAGGGCCATGGAGCAGGTATTACAAGGAATTCCAAGCACGCAGTGTTACTTAGACGATATCCTGATTACGGGAGAAGACGAGGAAGAACACCTCACAAATTTGAAACTGGTGCTCACTAGGTTGAAGGAATATGGCCTTCGAGTTAATCGCAAGAAATGTGAGTTCTTCCAAAAACGGATCTCGTACTGCGGTCATCTCATTGACCGAGAGGGGCTGCACAAGTCACCTGACAAGATAGAAGCTGTCGTGAAGGCCCCCGCTCCAGAAAACGTATCACAGTTAAGATCATTCTTGGGGTTGATTAATTATTATCACAAGTTTCTGCCGAATCTATCCACGGTGCTGCATCTGCTGAATGCTCTGTTGCGGAAAGAAGTACCATGGAAGTGGAGTGAGGAATGTAAAAAGGCCTTTCGCAGAAGCAAGGCGTTGATTACCTCTGAAGAAGTGTTGGCTCATTTCAACCCAACGTTACCTCTTCGTCTAGCTTGTGATGCTTCCCCCTATGGAATTGGAGCAGTACTTTCACACAAGTTACCAAATGGCTCGGAAAGGCCAGTGGCATTCACGTCCCGATCATTGACCTCCGCGGAGCGAAATTATGCTCAAATAGATAGGGAGGCCCTCAGCCTTGTGTGGGGCGTAAAGAAATTCAATCATTACCTGCAGGGCAAGAAGTTCACATTACTGACAGACCACCAGCCGTTGGTGTCCATATTCAACCCTAACAAGGCCGTTTCCACCATGACAGCGCAAAGGTTACAGAGGTGGTCCGTGTTACTTGGGGCACACCAATATGACATCGAATACAAAAGGTCCAAACAGCATGGAAATGCTGATGGGTTATCGCGCTTGCCATTGCCGATAGTAGAAGAAGCGACTACAGTGGACCCGGTAGAGATGTTCCACTCATCCATAGTGAAATGTCTACCAGTAACAAATTCGATGATCGAAAAAGAAACAAGGAATGACCCGGCTCTCTCACGAGTCTATGATTTAACGGTGGAGGGGTGGCCAGCACAGGGCGAACCAACGCTGCCAGCATTTTCACAGAGAAAAGAACAGCTGTCAGTGCGTCGAGGAACCCTGATGTGTGGATCTAGAGTGGTGATTCCACCCAAACTTCAACAGAAGGTGTTAAAGGAGCTGCACGAGGGACATCTGGGTGGAGTGAAAATGAAGAACCTAGCAAGAGCGTTTGTGTGGTGGCCAGGCATTGATGGGGACATCGAAGAAATCACTAAGAGCTGTCTAGGATGCCAGAAGGTCCAAAACGCGCCACCACAGGCTCCTCTGCATCCATGGGAGTGGCCCTCATCTCCTTGGCAAAGGGTACACATCGACTTTGCTGGTCCATTTATGGACTCAATGTTTCTAATAGCGGTGGATGCACACTCCAAGTGGCCGGAGGTAATAAAGATGTCCACCACCACCACGGAAAAAACCATCACAGTGTTAAGGACCATGTTAGCTAGGAATGGGCTGCCGGAACAGATCTGTTCTGATAATGGACCGCAATTTGTGTCCGAAGAATTTAAGAAATTCTTAAAGAGCAATGGGGTTAAGCACTACACGTCAGCCCCATACCATCCCGCCTCCAATGGATTGGCTGAAAGGTTTGTCCAGACCTTCAAGAAGGCCATAAAGGCCATGGGTAATGAAGCCATTAACTTACAACATAAGGTGGATAGCTTCTTGTTGGCGTACAGGAATGCAACACATGCGGTCACAAATCAAACTCCCGCCATGATGTTTTTTAATAGACGACTAAGATGCCGGCTGGATTTGCTTAAGCCAAACGTCAGAAGGGACGTAGAGAACCGGCAATTCCAGGGCATGAATGAAAGGCCAACTAGATCTTTTCAGATAGGTCAACAAGTTTTGGCCCGGGACTACTGTACCGAGAAATGGCAGCCTGGAACTATTGGAAAAAGGCTAGGGCCGTTGATGTATACGGTGGACATTGGGGACAGTATAATAAGGCGCCATGTTGACCAGATCATAGGGTCAGCCACAAATGGCCAACCTACTCCACCACCTTACACGGTTAATGTTGAGACAGAGATACCCAGAACACCTACCTCCGATCTGGTAATACTGGAATCAGATGAACCTGACACTGTCCTTCAAGCCGAATCGACCTTGCCAGAAGCACCTACTACCCCGCCGGGTGTTACGACACCACCGAGGCGTTATCCGGACAGAGTCCGGAAACCTCCAGAGAGACTGAATCTGTGAACTGTCTTGCATAAAGTTGTATGTATGTTATAATGTATGTTTAATGGGGAATCAGTATGTTGTAAGCTAAAAAGGGAGGATTGTAGTGTATGTACCCGTCTACCTTTAAGAGAACTATTGTATGTAACCGTCCACCTTTAAGAGAACTACTTTAGGTGTTGCACTACTTTGTTGGCTTCTGTATACTGTAATACCGACGGTGACCATGCCGGTATATAAGTGCTGTGTCAGGATTTATTGGGCAGATTCGCCCTGACCTTCGAATAGTAAAGTCCTGTTTTAAGTTACTCTGGTCGTCTGTGTATTAATTAACTAAACAACCCACAGACTTTACACATGGGGCTGATATTAACTTACCAAAATCGGCATTAACGACCTCAAAATGAAGTCAGTAGATTTACTGCCCTATTAACTTCGAAACTCCCACTGCCACCGCTTCACAAGGGCTTACCACTGGGCCTCAGAAGCACCCGCCAGTTTCAGACAGTCGGCTACTTTCAACATGCAACTTAAGGTCCTTTGAAATGCATAGGATCCGGTTGTCATTTTAGGACAGAACTGTCCTAGAAATTGGTATGCATTGCGCCTGTTTTACCCGCCAAATGGGCACAACACATACTAATTTAGCAGTGGAACGGCCTGCACCCAATCTGCACAGGTGCTGGTCCCAGTGCTAGATTCGTGGAGCCTATTTTCTTAAGCGTGGCATTCGATCCCTTGAATATATTAATTAGTGGCCTAATGCCTGTTGAAGGAACCCTAGGAGAAATCTGTTATCGATCAGCAGGGCAGGCATTGGACCTGCACTCAGGATTCTTCAACGGCCCTGTGGTCGGCAACTAATGGTAAATTTAAAATATTTAAAAAAAATAAAAACCTTTCCTGTGGTGCCACGAGAAGCAAGAGGTATGATAGCTTTCCCTTAATTATCTTAGACTTATATTGCAATGTTATTTGCATATTCATATGGTGTAAGGAATGTCATGCTGTCTGTATCAGCAAACAGAATGTCTACTTACAATTTTTTTAAGCTTTGCACTTGTAAGAGATCCTACACTGCCACCTAATGGACATCATTTTACATTTTAGACCAAACTGCAGATTGTGTTTAAAATAGAAAGGGAGACAAATTGGGTTTTAGCGGGGAATTGATGCAAACAGTAACACATTGAAAACATGCAACCGAAGATGGAGGCCCAAGGCCTCGGACTTTATTTCCATAAAATTGGCAAGTTGCGAACGTCAATCGGGTGTTCTGATGCTACCCGCCGGTCTTAGTCTTCCAAAAATCATCTGGCTCAGACACTGACCAGCCCACAAATATGTCCTTGGGGAGGGGATGGGGGAGAAGGGATTGGGAGGGGGACAATCGCGGACAAGCGCAGCCCGCAGTATTGCTGTGGAACCAGGAGAAGCCACTCATGGCACCACGTTCACGTAAATGGAAACAGGAAAATTTACCTCATCTTCGACAGCCTGCAGCAGTCACTCTAAGGACCACTGAGTAAGCCGCTGTAGACCCGTAAAAACTGAAAGGATTATGCTTGGTGCATGATCCATCCAGATTTTGCTTAATTTGGCATTGGGGTTCTGAAACAGGTGGTAGGCCCCTGATTACCATATTCAAGGGGCCTAACGATTGTTTCAGGCATGTGTCCTGGCAACTAAAAGTTGCCCGATTTAAAATGGAGGCTGCTGAACCTCAGGTTTGATCTGGCCTGATTATTGATAAATTTCTCCCATGTTTTACACCCGCCAAAACGGCCAAAACGAGGTTGAGTTTCTTTGCAAAAGCATCTCATTTCAGGCCAACTGACCCCAAAAAGCTAAGCTATTGACTCAAAATCTAAGATCTATTCCTTTAAAATAAAGTCAGGAGATTTTGATATTTCAAAGATTAAATCTTGATTGCTCTCAAAACAGCTCTCTCAATAGTTCAATATCTGTGGAACTGTGCCCTGTAAAGAGCAATACTTTCAGAAGAGAAGAGAAAATTGATGCAACCCAAAATTAAAATTAGAATAGTTATCAGTGTTGGCAGGACATTAAAATGTTTTTTAAATGATAACATTTTCTTTGTGTTATTGTGGTAATGAGATTGGGACAGGCAATGGATTGGATTCAAAAGTCTGGGAGACACCAGTGCAGGAAAATGACCTGTAAATTCTCAAAATGGAGTTTCAGTAGAAGTGACTACACAATAATTAAACTGAATGCTGGAAAATGGCTGGTAAATTGAAACTAATTAAACCCATGAAGATGTTTATTGGAACAGAACATTCCTGACCAGTAATAAGAAGCATTAGTGACTTTGATAAAGTGCCACAAAATAGGCTTGTGAGCAAAATTGAAGCCCATGGGATTAATGGGTCAGTGGCGGTGGTGGCGTGGATACAAGATTGGCTGAGAGGGAAAGCAGAGAGCAGTGGTGAACGGTTGGAGGGGAGTATACAGCGGTGTCCCCTGGGGTCGATGTTGGGACCACTGCTCTCTTTGATATATATCAATGACCTGGACTTAGGTATACAGGGAACTATTTTAAAGTTTGTAGATGACACAAAGCTTGTAAATGTAGTAAATAGTGAGGAGGATAGTAGCAGACTTCAGGAGGCCATAGGCAGATTGGTGATATGGGCAGACACATGTCAGATGAAAATTAATGCAGAGAAGTGCGAAGTGATTCATTTTCAAAAGAAAAATGAGGAGATACAATATAAATTAAATATTATAATTGTAAATGGGGCGCAGGAGCAGAGAGGCCTGCGGGATCATGTGCCCAAATCTTGAAGGTGGCAGGACAAGTTGGTCAGGCTGTTTAAAAAACATACGTGAGCCTTGGCTTTATAATTAGAGGCATAGAATACAAAAGCAAGGAAGTTATGTATGGTAAGCCTTTATAAATCACTGGTTAGGCCTCAGCTAGAATATAGTATCCAATTCTGGGCACCACACCTTAGAAAGGATGTCAAGGCCTTGGAAAGGGTGCAGAGGAGATACACTAGAATGATATCAGGGAAGTCAGATTTCAGTTACATAGAGAGACTAGACAAGCTGGATTGTACTCCTTACAGCAGAGAAGGTTAAGGAGAGATTCAATAGAGGTGTTCAAAATTATGATGTGTTTTGATGAAGTAGATAGGGAGAAACTGTTTCCACTGGTATGAGGGTTGGTAAACAAAGGACACTGATTTAAGATAATTGGCAAAAAAGCCTGGGGAGAGATGAGGAGAATTTATTTGCGCAGTGAGTTGTTATGCTCTGGAATGCACTAGCTGAAAAGGCGATGGAAGCAGATTCTATAGTAACTTTCAAAAGGGGGTTGGATATATACTTGAAAAGGAGAAATTTGTAGGGCTATGTGGATAGAGCAGGAGAGTGGGACTAAGAGTGGCTCTTTCAAAGAGTCAGCACAGACAAAATGGGCCAAATAGTCTCCTTCTGTGCTGTATGACTCTATCGTTTTATGACTAAGCTCAGGAATAGCTCATTCATGGGACATAAGTATGCCATCTGGACCTGTGTAGGACCTTTGTTAAAATAAAGGTTGTGAGGTTAGGGGAGTAAAAAGCAGAATTTGGTACCTAGGTATCCATGCCTCATTAATTTTGGCATCTTCCAGAACTTTACGTGACTGTTAGACGTGACTGACAGAAAAAGAGGTGAATCCTTTGAACACATGTAACACCCTGATTGGTCAATTGCATGGAAAGGGTTTTTCTGTGAATTTAGGTTTACAAGAAGGGTGCTTCACAAACCTCTCAGTAGATTCACTGGCTGGAATTTTCTCCAGGTAGGCGGGTTGGGGGCAGGGAGGGGGGGCCTCCGAGGCAGGCGGGAATCCCGGGAGGCTGGGTTTCCCACAGGCCCTGCTCACATTAATGGCAGGGCCTGATTTGCAGATGAGACCTCGTATTCTCATCCCCAGCCAGCCAGATTGAGAGCGGGTAGTCCTTCAGATGCAGAGAGGGAGCGAGGGGTAGGTCCGGGGGAGGGATCACACGAGGGGGGAGGGCTGCAGTCTGGGATCGGTTGGCTTGGTCGGGGATTGGTAGGGTACGGGGGGTGGTGTCGGGGATCGGGGGGATCGGGGGGATTGGGATCTGCATGGGCTAGATCAGGGTCCGGGGGGATGGTCGGAGATCCTTGGCGGGTGTGGGGGGGGGTGTCGGCCGGGATCAGAGTCGCCCAGGGATCGGGGCGGGGGGCCAAAGAATTTGGGGATTGACGGGGGTGAGGGTTGGCTGGGAATCGGCATTTGGGGAGAGAGGATTGTGGCCAGCCTCAGCATGATTGTTGGGGGGGGGCTCAGGTTGGCGATCGGAGGCTTGGGAATGTGATCGGAGGCCTCCTGAGGTGGTCTCCGATCGCGGGGGGTGAATTAGGTAGGGACCCTGGATCCAGGAGATAGTTGTAAAGCCATTTACCTCTTGGATCCAGCAGTCCCCGCCTTGGATTAACTGCCAGGTTTCACGAATTGTATGAAATCTGTCCACATGCAGTTAAATTCAAAATGGAGATTAAAAAGAGGCTGCCAACCTCATTATAATATTAAAATTGACATTCTGCCCCCTGGGAGCGGGTTGTTCGCCTGACCCCACCCATCCCACCCCTCCCCCCCGCCCATCCCGCCTCCGTTAAAACCGGAAGTAGGCGGGTTGGAGGCGGGATCAGGTCGGCAGTCCCATTTTTAACACTTTAACTATCCCCACGTTCCAAATCCACCCACTCTTTGTTAGATGTAGTTTCTATGGCCGCGATTTTGATGGCGCTCAGCGCACCCAATTGGTGGCAGGTCAGCTGTGAAATTTAAAATGATTGACAGCGGGTCAGGAACCCGCTGTCAAAATGCAGACACTGGACTTTCCCAATGTCGGATCTGTCAGTGCTGAGCAGACCCAACAGGCAGAGGTGGGGGAACCAGTTCAAATCATTAGTGGCTTGTTTACAGCCACTTAACAATGCTTTTTTCCCAGCTTTTTAACTTTCACAGGTCTCCCACGGGTTTCCTGCTGTGCCTTGGTCTCGTCAGTGAAGCTGAGGCAGGAGGTCAGTGGCCATTGAATCAGCTGATGAGTTGACAGCTTCAAATGTCAATTCAAAGCTCCCAGCTGATTGAAGCATGTTCTCTTAAGCACTAGCATCTCTAAACTGCATTTCCACTGCAGATTCAGGATGCTGCAAGTCTTTACACAAGTCTCCCTGTAATCTGACCTTGTTACCTCTCCCACCATTGACAGATCACTTCTGTCATCTCTACTTCACCTGCCATCTATTCCATCAGCATGGGTGCACTTTATACTCTCTCACCTTGGTCCTCAGAATCTGACCTCGATCAGCCCCAACACCAGCATCTCCAGGCACACCAGCAGCACCAAAAACAACACCAACCTTCTCCGCAATCACCTGATGCTGCACAGGACATAGGGCATCAGCACCCGACTACATTGCTGCCTGGGACGCCAGGGATGGCCTCATCATGGCCACATTTACTTCACTTGACACTGCACACCCTGGTTGTCACATGATGCACCAGGTTGGCACCACCCCACACCAACTCCAGAAAGCATCCCTGCAATGCCCAAGCCATTCCTTTCACACTCATCACCATTGCAGGGGGTACCATTATGTCTCACCATTCACTGCAACTTACTAAGACACTTCCAAAGGTGCACACAAATCTGTCCAAGAAAGCAAAGTGTTGAAAATAAAGAATTCAATGTTTGGCAGCACGCTAACATAAACTTCTCATGAACATTGGCTAAAACACACAAGTGCCTATTATTGTGTGTTGTTAGTTGGTATGATTGGACTAGGATGAAGGTGAGTGTGAGGGGCGGCTAGTGAGATGGGGAAGTGATAATGTAGATACAGATGGGTGGAGGTCCAAGGTAAGTTGGTGTAAAGATGTGCAGGAGTAGGGTAGGGAAGGCAGAGTGATGGGGATGGGATGAGTGGCACAGCAGGATGTGGTTGAGTGTGGCTTTGCAATAATGTTTCGCGATCTACTGAGATCATTGAAAGGTTTATGCCACTGCAGCCTGGTCCTGACGACATCCCTGCTTGTGCCCTCCTGTGCAATGTGCAACCAGGCTGCATTGGTGTCCTGGGGATGTCTCTTCTGCCCATTTGAAGGGAAGAGAACCTCCCTGAGTGCTGTGACTCTCTCCATAAGCACATGGAGGGAGTCATGGGAGAGCTTGGGTGCAGCCCTGCACATCTGTGCAGTGATTGTCAGTGTTTGCAGTACCTCAATGCTGTAGAACTCTGACAGCACAAATGACAAAGTAAATTTGCGCCTGGGCCCTTTAAGGAAACCGGCTGATGACACGTCATCAAATTACGTCATCAAACCCGCTTCCTTGAATCGGCTGGGAAACTCGCTGGGCGGGCTTAATAAGCCCAACCAGGGGAAAGTCATGTCAGAGGCCGAGATGGAGTCAACAGTGGGGCCGAGACCCACCACCGACATCGCCCGTCACGGATCCGTCAAGGTAGGGAAAATCACGGCCTCTTTGTTAGTTAGAAGAATCTTCTCTTCTCTTTCCCTGTAGTAATCCTTACCTTGCAGATGTAGAAGGGTACTTTTACAAATACAAGTAAGAGAAGTTATATAAATCAGATTACGGCTAAACAAACCAGTTACAGGCAGAGATAAGTGTATCACTTAACTGTGCAAGTTGTCTGAGATCAAGGAAGGTGAGAGTTAAGCCAGCTAACTCAGATACAGTCACTCGTGTGTAAGGTGGATTCAGCTGGAACAGAGAATCCGAGTGGAACAGATAACCCAACCGAAGGGTTTCATCAACTTTAAATTCCAGTAGCTAATGCTGCCGTCTCAAGGGAGTAAGAAGATCAATTAAAATATGCTGTTCATAAGGACTGTGTCGTATAAGGTCTGGAAACATTGTTAACCACCAACACATAGCTGTTAATCTACTTAATGGACTGTCTATGTAATGCTGTTCACTTGTCAATATATATCATTCTCAGACACTGATCTCAAATAGAATTTGATAATGAGTGATCAAGTTAATGCTGAGTTACAGTGATACACTGAACTGCCTTTAGAACCTCTATTATTTAATTTGTTAAGTAGCTCAGTGTTAATTATTTGTTATTCAAACTGCGAGGTAACCCTGCCTATAACTAGTTCTATCTGTTCATTGTTTGTATACTCAATATTTAAATTTAACTTAGTTAAATTGACCTAAAATTTAGCAGTTCTGATGAAGGGTTAACTCTGTTGCTCTCTCTACAGATGCTGCCTGACCTGCTGAGTATTTCCAGCATTTTCTGTTCTTATTTAAATAGTGATAATTATGGTATTATAGTCAATAAATAGTTGTTAGTGCATGACTTTGAAGGGATAATTACAAGTCCTAGCCCTGTCTTGGGCTACCCCAGATCAGGCGCATTCCCCACACGTTCACCTTCAACTTAAGTTAGAGATAGCCGAATTCCATAAGATGCTTAAATGGGTCTAAAGGTTCAGGCTATCTCTCCCTAAAGGAAAGGAATGACTGAAGATGTTACCGTCCTCCAGATAGCACTTTTAATAAGTTTAACTAGACTGTAACCTTCCGAATATTATGAGGGTCCAGAATACCCCCCAGAATTCTGCAACTCCTTACAAAAGTGTGTACAGAAATTGGGTTCGCGAGTTTATACAGAAATACTCTTTGAGACAATTCTAAAAATATATAGTTTTATTTAAGAGCCAACATTCAGTTAACAGCTGTTGAATCAGTCACAACATTAACAATTCAAAATACAAATAGCTTACATTTCTTATTTCTCAGAGATCCTTATTCTCAAATCTTTACTTTGTTACATTTCTTATTTCTTACTTATTTCTAAATCCAGATTATCCACCAAAATCAATTACGTTGATTACCCAAGACTCAAAGTTAAAAACTTACAGATGGTGCCTGTAAAGTTGAGAAATGCTTGGCCCATTCAGCGAGTTCTGACTTTCTGTTTGAAAAGCTCTTATTTTTATACCCTTTTTGCAGTGGTTTGAAGTTCTCTGCTGATGTCAGCTAATTGTCTTTATTGATACCTCTGTTGAATGATTTCTATCTTACTGTGAATTCAACTATTGCATGCATAATTATGTCTCTACCTTTAGGTGTTTCAAAAACTATCATAAAAACAATATGACAGCAATGGTTTCTGTTTGATGCCATTCTTCTTCGGGTCCCCACAGGTGAGTACGCACTTGGCAGTTGGAGGAGGCCCAGGATCGGAATCCCACGTAGGCCCACAGCACAATGGCCGGCGCGCTAGGTAAGTGCAGGTCGGAGGCTTGCACCCGTGGGAAGCCTCCGACCCGAATTTCTGGGCCAATGTAATTGCTTGGTGTATCTATTGAAGTCATATCTTCAAAGTGTTCTTGTTGGTATCATATTTACTATGTATAAATTAAAGACACTTTGACTAGAGTGTTTCATGCATTTCTAGCTATCTCAATTGGTTGCATATTTAATCTTATGTTTCCTGTCTTCCAAGTTTAACATAAAAACGATTTGATCAGCAGGTATTTCTTTTACTTGATGGCATTGTTTCAAAGGCACATGCCTCTTTTAATGTTTGTGTTTCTGTTCAATGTGTTAGCTTATAACACCTTAAACTGAGTCTTCCATTGTGTTATTCCCAAACTCCAGACCCTCTGGAAGCACCAAACTGCCATTTCAATAGGGTCATTGTTTTAGTATATTTAACTAATTCCCATTTCAAAGCTTGTTTGTTTACAACTTTGTTAAACAACTGATCTTTATCTCAGAAGCCTGTCTTCTGTTTGCAGCCTGTGTCTCCGAGGCGTTAGTTTTTTAAACCCAGTATATCATGTATTAATAATGTCAGAAATCTGTTCATATTATGGTGTATCTTTCTGAAATATGGTTTATTTCCTCACAACTTGTCATCTAACTTCTTTGGTGATTTGGCAACAAGTTAATTCATCACTCAGTAGCTTGTGGGTATCCTAATTGTGGGTTGGTAAGGTGAACTCAAATTCAATCTGAACTGAGTGATCTAACACAGTACGGTGAGCAACATTCACTCCTGCACCTAAGCTGGGCAGTAAACCCCAGACATTTCCCTAGCAAAGAGTGAAGTTAGGGAGTTGTGATTTTGTCTGGTTCCTTAGCATATAATTGTTGGGATACCAAATCCAGCGTTCCTACACCAGTGATAAGAGTTTTCCAAGTACTTTAATTTAGTTGTGTAGGTAATATTAGGCCTACTGTTTATAATGGATTATTAGTTCCATTTAAAAATAAGCAAGGAAACATGTAATTAATGTGATATTATCACGGGGCAGTTATTTAGAATATAAATGTGGTCGTTCTATTGAGTGGTAGTGTTAGGCTGAAACCAGTTGGAAAGTGACATAGTATTCAGGCAGACTTCAAGAGGAATATGGGGAAGGGGCAATAAAACATTTCTGTACTGAGAACAATTGTGTGGCATTAACGTAAACTGGAAACAGCTCGGAACCTTCACATTTCTGCTTTCATTCTGTAGTAGTTTCCTCCATTCTATTAAAGCTCAATAGTTCTCATTTAACAAGGAGAGTAAATGAAGAAGATATCAGTGCAGCTTATGTAATTTGTCTGGCGCCCACTCTGCAGACAACTGGTGATCCTTGCTGAAGATTAGTGATATGAGGAATTCATTCATCCACAGTTTGAAAATCTCTTCAAAAAATCCAAGCTGAGAATTTACCAAACTTTTTTCTGATATGCTTAAGTGAAAGCCAACCCAACAATCACAAAATACTTCTTCTTCTTAGGCAGTCTCTCGGAACCGAGGATGACTTGCTTCCACATTGAAAATGAGTTCTCAGGTGGATGATGAGTCCAATGCAGGACCTACAGTGTCTGTCACAGGTGGGGCAGACAGTGGTTGAAGGGGCAGGCAGGTGGGGTGCTTGGGTTGACTTGCACTGCTTGCGCTTAGCTTCCGCTTGCTCCCGGCGAAGAGACTCGAGGTGTTCGGCGCCTTCCCAGATGCTTCTCCTCCACTTTGTGCAGTCTTGGGCCAGGGATTCCCAGGTGTTGGTGGGGCTGTTGCACTTTTTCAAGGAGGCTTTGAGGGTGTCCTTGAAGCATTTCGTCTGCCCACCTGGGGTTCTCTTGCCGTGTTGGAGCTCTTGTTTTGGGAGTCTTGTATCGGGCATGCAGACAATGTGACCTATCCATCGGAGCTGATTGAGCGTGGTCAAAGCTTCGATACTGGGGATGTTGGCCTGAGCGAGAACACTGATGTTGGTGCTCCTATCCTGCCAATGGATTTGCAGGATCTTGTGGAGTCAGCGTTGGTGGTACCTCGCCAGTGCTTTGAGGTGCCTGCTGTACATGGTCCATGTCTCTGAGGCAGACAGGAGGGCGGGTATCACTACTGCTCTGTAGACCATGAGCTTGGTGCTGGGTTTCAGGTCCTGGTCTTCAAACACTCTCTTCCTCAGGCGACCGAAGGCTGCACTGGCACACTGAAGGCGGTGTTGGACTTCATCATCGACGTCTGCCCTTGTTGACAGTAGGCTCCCGAGATATGGATTTTGATAATCGGGGGCAGTACTGTGTGGCGGGGGCAGTTTGGTAGAGGGCCTTTGTCTTACAGATGTTTAGTGTAAGGCCCATGCTCTCGTATGCTTCGGTGAAGGTGTTGACGATGGTTTGATGGCAGACTGTGAGTCTACCGTGATCTATACAAGAATATAGCAGCATAGGAACAGTAGTAGGCGATTCAGCCCCTCGAGCCTGTTCTGCCATTCAATGAGATCATGGCTGATCTGTGACCTAACTCCATATACCCGCTTTTGACCCATATCCCCTAATACCTTTGGTTATCAAAAATCTATCAATCTCCGATTTAAAATTAACAATTGACCCAGCATCAACTGCCATTTGTGGAAGAGAGTTCCAAACTTCTACCACCCTTTGTTTGTAGAAGTGCTTCCTAACTTCACTCCTGAGAGGCCTGGCTCTAATTTTTAGGCTATGCTCCCTCGTTCTAGACTCCCCAACGAGCGGAAATAGTTTCTCTCTATCTACCCTAACAGTTCCCCTGAATATCTTGAAATCTTTGATCAGATCACCTTCTAAATTCCAGGGAATACAACCCTAGTTGGGTGGATCCTTTATGTAAATTCTGAGTTTGTGGTTTACAGAACAGACAATAATTCCTTATATCGAATACTCTTTCAAATAGTTGTTTCACACTTCTACAGAGGCAGACTGGCTCACCCGAAAGGGTACAGGGTTCTTCGGGATTCTCATGGAAAATTCCAGGGAATACAACCACAAAAATCTAGGCTGACACTCCAGTGCAATACTGAGGGAGTGCTGCACTGTCAGAGGTGAGAGATGTTAAACCGAGGCCCAGTCTGCTCTCTCAGTTGGATGTAAAAGATCCCATAGCACTATTTCGAAGAAGAGCAGGGGAGTTATCCCCGGTGTCCTGGCCAATATTTATATATAAAAAGAAAGACTTGCATTTATATAGTGTCTTTCATGACCACCGGACATCTCAAAGCGCTTTACAGCCAATTAAGTACTTTTGGAGTGTAGTCACTGTTGTAATGTAGGAAAAACGGCAGCCAATTTGCAGTTGTGATAATGACCAGATAATCTGTTTCTGTTATGTTGATTGAGGGATAAATATTGGCCAGGACACCAGGGATAACTCCCCTGGTCTTCTTTGAAATAGTGCCATGGGATCATTTACATCCACGTGAAAGAGCAGATGGGGCCTCGGTTTAATGTCTCATCCAAAAGACGGCACCTCCAACAGTGCAGCACTCCTTCTGCACTGCACTGGAGTGTCAACCTAAATTTTTGTACTCGGAGCAGGGAGCAGCGAGGAGGAGCCCGGCATAAAAACCGGTGACAGCAACGAGGCCCGACCACTCGGAGCAGGGAGCAGCGAGGAGGAGCCCGGCATAAAAACCGGCGGCAGCAACGAGGCCCGACCACTCGGAGCAGGGAGCAGTGAGGAGGAGCCCGGCATAAAAACCGGCGGCAGCAACGAGGCCCGACCACTCGGAGCAGGGAGCAGCGAGGAGGAGCCCGGCATAAAAACCGGCGGCAGCAACGAGGCCCGACCACTCGGAGCAGGGAGCAGCGAGGAGGAGCCCGGCATAAAAACCGGCGGCAGCAACGAGGCCCGACCAACTCAGCAGCGGGGAGAGAGGTAAAAAGTAATCAGAGTGTGACGTCACCAGGGAGCAGGTAAGTGATTGGTTGGTGAGTATTTCTCTTTTTTAAACTTTAACTCTGTAGTTTATAGTTACTAGGGTCTTTTCTGGTGTAGCAGGGACTGTTGGTAGACCATACAAGCGCCTTAGAGATATCTTTAATTGGTGATAGTGAATTAATTTAAATGAATTAAAGGGAAGGTCATGCCAGGAGAGCCCAGCCCCGTGATATGCTCCTCTTGCTCTATGTGGGAATTCAGGGACACTGCCGGTGCCACTGATGACCACGTGTGCCGGAGATGCATCCAGCTGCAGCTACTAGCAGACCGCATTGAGGCGCTGGAGCTGCGGGTGGATGGGTTGTTGAGCATTCACGATGCTGAGAGGGTCGTGGATAACACGTTTAGTGAGTTGGTCACACCGCAGGGTAGGGCTGCACAGGAAGAAAGGAAATGGGTGACCACCAGGCGGAGCAATAGAAGCAGGCAGGTAGTGCAGGAGACCCCTGTGACCATTCCCCTCTCAAACAGGTATACCGCTTTGGATACTGTTGAGGGGGATGACTCACCAGGGGAAGGCAGCAGCAGCCAACTTCCTGGCACTGGGGGTGCTCCTGCTGCCCAGGAAGGGAGGAAAAAGAGTGGGAGAGCAATAGTGGTAGGGGATTCTATAGTAAGGGGAACAGATAGGCGTTTCTGTGGCCGTAGACGTGAATCCAGGATGGTTTGTTGCCTCCCCGGTGCCAGGGTCAAGGATGTCACTGAGCAGCTGCAGGGCACTCTGGAGGGGGAGGGTGAACAGCCAGAGGTCGTGGTCCACATTGGTACCAACGACATAGGTAAAAAGAGGGATGAGGTCCTGCAGCAAGAATTTAGGGAGCGAGGTAGAAGATTAAAGAGCAGGATCTCAAAGGTTGTAATCTCTGGATTACTCCCGGTGCCACGTGCCAGTGGGTATAGGAATAGGAAGATAGAACAGATGAATGCGTGGCTAAAGGGATGGTGCAGGAAGGAGGGCTTTAGTTTCCTGGATCACTGGGTCTGCTTCTGGGAAAGGTGGGACTTGTACAAGTCGGACAGTTTACACCTGAACCAGAGGGGGACCAATATCCTTTCGGGGAGGTTTGCTAGCACTGCTGGGGGGCGTTTAAACTAACTTAGCAGGGGGATGGGATACAGAGTGGAACTATAGTAGGGGGTGATTTACAGCCAAATACAGAGGAAAAAACAAGTCAGCTGGGAAGGCAGAGCAAATATGTAAAGGCAAAAGGGAATATGTCAGGGCTGGAAGGCATTTATTTTAATGCAAGGAGTCTTGCAAATAAGGTGGATGAACTGAAGTTGTTGTTGAACACATGGGAGTACGATATTGTTGCTATCACGGAGACATGGTTGAGGGAGGGTCAGGACTGGCAGCTCAATATTCCGGGGTATAGAATCTTCAGGCGAGACAGAGGGGGGTGTAAAAGGGGAGGGGGTGTTGCAATATTAATTAAGGAATCAATTACTGCTGTAAGGAGGGATGATATATTAGCGGGTTCCTCTAATGAGGCCATATGGGTAGAACTTAAAAACAAAAAGGGGGCAAGCACTTTGCTGGGAGTGTACTATAGGCCCCCAAACAGTCAGGGGGAGATAGAGGAACAGATATGTAGGCAAATCTCAGAGAAGTGCGAAAATAATAGGGTAATAATAGTGGGGGATTTCAACTTCCCCAATATTAATTGGGATAGTCAGAGTGTGAAAGGCTTAGAGGGTGCAGAATTCTTAAAGTGCATCCAGGAGAGCTTTTTGAGCCAACATGTAGAAAGTCCTACAAGAGAGGGGGCGGTACTGGACCTAATTCTAGGGAATGTAGCCTGGCAAGTGGTGGAAGTGTCAGTAAGAGAGCATTTTGGCGACAGTGACCATAATTCGGGGAGATTTAAGGTGGTCATGGAAAAAGACAAAGACGGCCCGGAAATAAGGGTTCTAAATTGGGGAAAGGCCGATTTTAATATGATAAGGCAGGATCTGGCCAAAGTGGACTGGGAGCAGCTACTTATAGGAAAATCCACATCAAAGCAGTGGGAGACTTTCAGGAGGGAAATAGAGAGAGTACAACGCCAACATGTTCCTGTAAAGGTCAAGGGTGGGACCAACAAGCAAAGGGAACCTTGGATGACAAGGGATATACAAAAATGCATTAGGAAAAAAAGGGGGGCTTTTGGCAGTTACAAAAGACTAAAGACGGAGGAAGCCCTAGAGGAGTATAAAAAGTGCAGGGGCATACTTAAAAAAGAAATTAGGAGAGCAAGGAGGGGCCATGAAATAACACTGGCGAGCAAAATAAAGGAAAATCCTAAGATGTTTTATAAGTATACTAAGGGCAAGAGGATAACCAGGGAAAGGGTAGGGCCCATTAGGGACCAAAGTGGCAATCTGTGTGTAGAGCCAGATGATGTAGGCGGGGTTTTAAATGAATTTTTTGCATCTGTGTTTACTATGGAGAAAGACGATGTAGACATAGAAATCGGGCAAGGGGACTGTGACATACTTGAACATATTAGCATCGAGAGGGAGGAGATACTAGCGGTTTTAGCAGGCCAAAAAGTGGATAAATCCCCAGGCCCGGACGAGATGTATCCCAGGCTGTTGTGTGAGGCAAAGGAGGAGATTGCAGGGGCTCTAACACAAATTTTCAGAACCTCTCTGGCCACAGGGGATGTACCAGAAGACTGGAGAACAGCTAACGTAGTACCATTATTCAAGAAGGGTAGCAGGGATAAACCAGGGAATTACAGGCCAGTGAGCCTAACATCTGTGGTAGGGAAATTATTGGAAAAAATTCTGAGGGACAAAATGAGTCTCCACTTAGAGAGGCAAGGATTAATCGGGGATAGTCAGCATGGCTTTGTCAAGGGTAAATCATGTCTGACCAATCTGATTGAATTTTTCGAGGGGGTGACTAGGTGTGTGGATGAGGGAAATGCTGTGGATGTGGTTTACATGGATTTCAGTAAAGCTTTTGACAAAGTCCCGCATAGGAGACTGGTCAAGAAGGTAAGAGCCCATGGGATCCAGGGTGCCTTGGCGCGTTGGATCCTAAACTGGCTGAGTGGCAGGAGGCAGAGGGTGATGGTCGAAGGTTGCTTTTGTGACTGGAAGCCGGTGTCCAGTGGGGTACCTCAGGGATCGGTGCTGGGACCCTTGCTGTTTGTGATCTACATAAATGATTTGGATGAGAATGTAAAAGGTATGATCAGTAAGTTCGCAGATGACACGAAAATTGGTGGGGTGGTAAATTGCGAGGAGGAAAGCCTTAGGCTACAGGACGATATAAACGGGTTGGTCAGATGGGCGGAAAAGTGGCAAATGGAATTTAACCCTGAAAAGTGCGAGGTGATGCATTTTGGACGGACAAATAAGGCAAGGGAATACACAATGAGTGGTAGGACCCTAGGAAGTACAGAGGGTCAGAGGGACCTTGGTGTACATGTACATAGATCCCTGAAGGCAGCGGAACAGGTAGATAAGGTGGTTAAAAAGGCATATGGGATACTTGCCTTCATTAGCCGAGGCATAGAATATAAGAGCAGGGAGTTTATGATGGAGCTGTACAAAACGCTGGTGAGGCCACAGCTGGAGTACTGTGTGCAGTTCTGGTCGCCTCACTATAGGAAGGATGTGATTGCTTTGGAGAGGGTGCAGAGAAGATTCACCAGGATGTTACCTGGGATGGAGCGCCTCAGCTATGAAGAAAGACTAAACAGGCTGGGGTTGTTTTCCTTGGAGCAAAGAAGGCTGAGGGGGGACCTGATTGAGGTGTACAAAATGATGAGGGGCATAGATAGGGTAGATAAAGAGGAACTTTTCCCCTTAGTAGGGGGGTCAATAACAAGGGGGCATAGATTCAAGGTAAGGGGCAGGAGGTTTAGAGGGGATTTGAGGAGGAACTTTTTCACCCAGAGGGTGGTTGGAATCTGGAACTCACTGTCTGAAAGGGTGGTAGAGGCAGGAACCCTCATAACATTCAAGAAGCATTTGGATGAGCACTTGAAATGCCATTGCATACAAGGCTATGGACCAAATGCTGGAAAATGGGATTAGACTGGACAGGGATTGATGGTCGGCGCAGACACGATGGGCCGAAGGGCCTCTTTCTGTGCTGTATAACTCTATGGCCTAGAAATTCATTATAGCCACTTTTGGGGCGGTAAAGCCGGGCGGCCGCTAAAGTTTGCGCCTGGCGCAAATTCGAGGCCACTTCTCCGATATTCATTAGCTTCGCCCTAAGAGTTTGCTCGAGCGCTAAAACTGGCGATGCATGCCTCTCTTTAGGCGCTAAGCCGAAGGTGCTGAGCGAGAGCGCCGAGGCCGCTGGCACCCTGGCACCGGCCAGCTCTTAAGGGGGAAGGGTCGACTTGGTCTGCTGCCACGCCCTGGATAGTGGAGCCCTGCAGCTAGGCCTGAACACTGCTGCTGGACCCAAATAGCACCTGAAACCATGGAGAAGGCCCGTGAACGAGCGCAGCGCTTCTCAGAGCTTGATCTGAGGGTGCTGGTTGGTGCTGTGGAGAAGGGACGCCATATTTTGTTTCCGGACAATGGCAGGAAGCCGCCGGCCCGCGTCTACCGGAGAGCCTGGAGGCATGTCGCCACCAAGGTGTCATCCAACAGCGAGGTCCCCAGGAGCGGTGTCCAATGCCGCAAAAAGCTGAATGACCTCGCCAGGATTGTCAGTGTGAGTACCCTTTCCAGTGCCCTCCTCATCCTTGCATGTGCACCTCACATTATGGGCAAAGGGACCTGAAAGCCCTAATGGCCAGCCCTCATGCAGCAGCTATGGGACACTCATGAACATCAATTGCACATTGCGCACTTAACACACTGGCCAGGCTATTCGACCATGGGAGGCAGTGCACACAAGATCAGGGCTACACACTGGCCAGGCTATTCGACCATGGGAGGCAGTGCACACAAGATCAGGGCTACACACTGTACTTAGAGGCCGTCCTTTCTCTTGCAGGCCAAGCTGGCCAATAATAAGAGGAGCCGGAATGCGACCGGGGGATGCGGACCCCAGATCCAGCCGCTCACCGAGCTGCAACATCGCGTGGAGCGCATCATGGGTGCCCGGGTGATTGGCCCCGTTCCATCTGGAGATGCCGACCCTGTTCTGGGCACCAATGGTAAGGACATCACCTTTTGGACCTCTCTCGTCCCACTTGCGCATCAGATCTACATCCTTTGCCACTGTCCGACCAATGCGCTGAATGCCACCACTCATGCATCCCTCGCTGACACCCTCTTCTCACTCTAAAGCTACTCTTGTGCCTTCCTGCTTTCAGATGGTGAGGAGGAGGTACCTGAAGTTGCCAGTGACAGCCCCTCAGAAGAGGAGGAGGAGGAGGAGCAAGAGGAAGGCGGCCCATCAGGGGAACCCTCAGCCGCGGCAACCCATGCCAATGTAGGGGACACGTCTTCCCTGGAGGGGAGCGTGGGGGAAGTGTCGGAGGGGAGGGTAGCTCCTGGGACCAGCGGCCTGCAGAAACGCGGGAGGGGGGTGGAAGCTCAGCGGCCTTCTCCCCAGAGGGGGGAAGGGTCGGAGGGGAGTCCAATTGCTGGGCCCAGCGGCGTCCAGCAACGCAGGAAGGGTTGGCCAGCTCGGCGGCCTTCTCCCCAGAGGGAGAGTCCGGCCTCCAGTCCGGAGACGGCCAATGCCGAGGAGATGCGCCGCCTCGAGGACTTGTCCGCGGACTCGGAGCGCCGGCACACGGAGCTCATGGGGGTAGTGGCACGGTTGCCTGAGGCCATCGAGTCCCTGTCTCGGAGTGTGACCGAGTTCAGGGCCTCACAGGCCACCAGTCGGGCAGAATTCGGGGCAGCTCAGGCAGCGAGTGGCCAGGTGATCAGTGGTGCCGTGCAGTCACTGGGTGCTCTGATGCGGTCACTGAACAGGTCAACACGGGCACTCACTGCTGCCACACTCGCTGTGTCAGCCAGGCATCGCCAGGGCACCCGGCGCGCTGCAGCAGCACAGCGGTCTGTCCCTCGGCAGATTGGTGCGCATGCTGCAGTGCTGGCCCGGCCGAGTGCCAGTGTCTCAGGCGACCAGCGAGCGCCTGCCATCCGCCAGCTTGCCCCCATTCCTCCAGCCGCCACTGCCACTCCCCCAGTAGAGCTGCCAGGAGCTGCTGCAGCGACTGATGCTGGCCAGCCACAGCTGCAGCATTCACCAGCCAGCCCCTCGACGGCCAGACCTCGTCTAGGCCGACCCCCAAGGGCATCTGCCGTCACGACATGTGCCCCTCAGGAGCCTGCCCCCAGCCTTGCAGCAGCCAATGGCCTCACTTTGAGGAGGAGCAGCAGGGCGTGCAGGGGCCGCCAAAGTTTGCGGAAGGCATCGCCCTCGCGGGCCACTAAGTAGAGGGTGTGTCCAAATGTTGTGTTTTCTGGAATGTGTGTTTTGTGAAGGCTGAGGATGAAGGCCATTTTTGTTTACATCTTTTGTTAATGCTCCCCAGGTTGTGGGAGTGAGTCATGTGTGTGAGTGTTTTTTGGGGGGTTTCGTCTGTTTTTGGTTTTCATGTGGGAAGGGCCCTGAGTTTGTACAATAAAGCATTTTATTTATTCACATTGTCCACGTTTGATCTTTGAAGTGTTTGTTGCCTTAACCGGCTGAGGGCTTGCGGAGCGGCTGCAATCATGTTGTTTCATTGGCACAAGCCATTCCCTGACAGGGGGCCTAGGAGTGACGGTCAATAAGCTGCCGACGGGCAGCCCTTGGACCTTCTGCCTCCCTCCTGGGCTGATACTCCTCGTCCTCCTCCTCCTCCTGAGGTGGTGGTCCAACGTGAGGTGGCAGTGCCTGAGTCCTGCGGATAGCCAGGTTGTGCAGCATGCAGCAAACGACGACGAATTGGGAGACTCGCTCCTGCGAATACTGGAGGGCTCCCCCGGAGCAATCCAGACAGCGGAACCGTTGCTTGAGGACGCCGATTGTTTGTTCTATGATGTTCCTAGTCGCTTGATGGCTCTCGTTGTATGCCTCTTCAGCAGGGGTCATGGGCGCGCGGAGCGGGGTCATGAGCCAGGTACACAAAGGATAGCCTTTGTCCCCGATAAGCCATCCTCTTGGGTGAGGCTGTGCCTGGAACATATCAGCCACAGTTGTCTGTCGCAGGATAAAGGCATCGTGGCTGCTGCCTGGAAAGCGGGCATTGACAGCTAGGATGCGCTGCCCGTGGTCACACACCAGCTGTACGTTGAGGGAATGGTAGTCCTTCCGGTTGCGGTAATCCTCGGCATGCTCCAGAGGTGCCCGCAAAGCCACATGCGTGCAGTCAATGGCACCCTGCACCATGGGGAGGCCCGCTATTCTTGCAAATCCCACTGCACGCTGCTGCTGCTTCTCCAGGGTCATGGGGAAGGAGATGAATTGATGTCTCCTTCTGAAAAGGGCATTGGTCACCTGGCGGATGCAGCAATGCACGGCGAACTGGGAGATGTTAGCGATGTCCCCAGCAGCGGATTGGAAGGAGCCGGTGGCATAGAAGTTGAGAGCCACCGTCACCTTCACTGCCACCGACAGAGACGTCCTGCGCATCAGCTGTGGACGCAGATCTCTGTGCAGCAGCTGGCAGATGTCTGCAACCACCTCCCTTCTGAATCGCAGCCTCCTAACACACTGCGCGGCAGACATGGTCAGATAGGAGGACTGCTGGTGGTATACCCTGGGTGGGTAAGGCCTCACTTGGCGACGCCTGTTGCCCCCTCTGCGTCTAGCCAGGGCTGCCACTCTCTCACGGCGTCTGTAAGCCCTTCCAGCATAAGGCTGAAACTCAGCGTTGGCACCCAATGCAGCCCCCATTATATGCTGGAAAACACTGAGATCTCAATGAAGGCAAAGATAATTGCTAAGCTCTAGCCTGAGCCAAAAATACCTGTCCTAGTGTTGGGCCAAAGCACTAAGCTCTCCTCCTTGGTCTCTCTCCAAAAAACCGTTGCACAAGAGTGAATGCTGCAAAATGGCTGGCCTTTATAGTGCAGGATAAGTGCCCTTTAATTTGCGCTCCCCGCGGCCCGCCTCGGCTGTGTACCGTTCCACTTCACAGTCGTTAGGGCCGCCCGGCGCACAATGGGGCGGCGCGAGTGAAGTTCCGGTTCCGGGCGCACAAAGGGCGTTGCACGACGAAATGACGTCATGATCTGCACGCGCAGCAGGGCGCGCGCTAAGACTTTGCGCCGGCGCTAAATGTCTACTGAAGTTGGGGCGAGGCGCAGATCACGCTGCGCCCAGGCGCTAAGCGCCTAGCGCTCGAGATCTACTCCTCCTAAGGCGCTAACGGCTGGCGCGCCCAACTGAATTTCTAGGCCTAAGTCCCTGGAGCAACAATCCCTCAATCAACATCACTAAAACAAATTATCTGGTTGTTATCACTTTGCTGTTTGTGGGAGACTACTGTGCGGTATGGGATGTGGGTGCCACTGGCAAGGCCAGCATTTATTGCCCATCCTTAATTGCCCTTGAGAAGGTGGTGGTGAGCCGCCTTCTTGAACCGCTGCAGTCCGTGGGTTGAAGGTACTCCCACAATGCTGTTAGGGAGGGAGTTCCACAATTTTGACCCAACGATGATGAAAGAACAGCGATATATTTGCAAGTCAGGATGGTGTGTGACTTGGAGGGAAACTTGCAGGTAATGGTGTTCCTGTGTCCTTGTCCTTCTAGGTAGTAGAGGTCGTGGGTTTGGGAGGTGCTTTTGGAGAAGCCTAGGCAAATTGCTACAGTGCATCTTATAGATGGTACACACTGAAGACATGGTGAGCCGGTGGTAGAGGGAGTGAATGTTTAAGGTGGTGGATGTGGTGCCAATCAAGGGGGCTGCTTTGTCCTGGATGGTGTTGAGCTTCCTGAGTGTTGTTGGAGTTGCACTCATCCATGCAAGTGGAGAGTATTCCATCACACTCCTGACTTATGCCTTGAAGATGGTGGAAAGGCTTTGGGAAGTCAGGAGGTGAAACACTTGCCGCAGAATACCCAGCCTATGAACTGCTCTTGTTGCCACAGTATTTATGTGACTGGTCCAGTTAAGTTTCTGATCAATGGTGACCCCCAGGATGTTGACGGTGGGGGATTCGGCGATGGTGATGCCGTTTAATGTCAAGGGCGGGGTGTGGGGAGGTGGTTAGACTCTCGCTTGTTGAAGATGGTCATTGCCTGGCAGTTACGTGGCGTGAATGTTACCTGCCACTTATCAGCCCAAGCCTGAATGTCGTCCAGGACTTGTTGCATGCGGGCATGGACTGCTTCATTATCTGAGGAGTTGTGAATGGCGCTGAACACTGTGCAATCATCAGCGAACATCCCCATTTCTGACCTTATGATGGAGGGAAGGTCATTGATGAAGTAGCTGAAGATGATTGGGCCTAGGACACTGCCCTGAAGAACTCCTGCAGCGATGTCCTGGGGCTGAGATGATTGGCCTCCAACAACCACAACCATCTTCCTGCCTAGGTATAATTCCAGCCAGTGGAGAGTTTTCCCCCTAATTCCCATTGATTTCAGTTTTACTAGGGCTCCTTGATGCCACACTCGGTCAAGCGCTGCCTTGATGTCAAGGGCAGTCACTCTCACCTCTCCTCTGGAATTCAGCTCCTTTGTCCATGTTTGGACCAAAACTGTAATGAGGTCGAGAGCCAAGTGGTCTTGGCGGAACCCAAACTGGGCATCAGTGATTGGTGAGTAAGTGCCGCTTGATAGCACTGTCGATGACACCTTCCATCACTTTGCTGATGATTGAGAGTAGACTGATGGGGTGGTATTTGGCTGGATTGAATTTGCCCTGCTTTTTGTGGACAGGACTTACCTGGGCAATTTTCCACATCGTTGGGTAAATGCCAGTGTTGTAGCTGTATTGGAACAGCTTGGCTAGAGTCGCGGCTAGTTCTGGAGCATAAGTCTTCAGCACAACAGCCGGGGTGTTGTCACGGCCCATAGCCTTTGCTGTATCCAGTGCGTTGAGCCGTTTCTTGATATCATGAGCATCCATCTAGACTAACACAGGGCTACAGCCCCTCAGAAGTCTTGCACAAATTAAGCCTTAGACTGCTACAAACAGACTTGTGCAGTATGTAGGTTCTCAGGCTAAAAGGTTAATACAACAAACCATATCTACTTTCCTCTCCAGCATATAACTACTCATCTAATTATAATAATACTGTTGCATCACGTAACCTCAGCTTCCAGAGAAAACATTGCTTAACACATTCCATTACCTCTAGGGGCATCCTGTAGAACTGCACACTGTGTTAAAAGCTTTATCAG
This sequence comes from Somniosus microcephalus, assembly GCF_052327205.1. Lineage (NCBI taxonomy): Eukaryota > Metazoa > Chordata > Chondrichthyes > Squaliformes > Somniosidae > Somniosus > Somniosus microcephalus. The sequence goes on from NC_140989.1 coordinate 98,286,853, forward strand.
TTACAAGTAAATAATTATGGAATAAGCTTTGCTTGTATTAGGGTAACAGGAAAGTCACTATGTGGAGACAACAGTTATTGTTATGCCAGAGGCCAGAATAGTACATTGTCATGGTAACCCAAGTGTTCAGCCATGATAGAGCTTATGAAAGGCCAATAACTGCTTCTTATTCAGAAATAAGGTGAACACAAAGACAGAGAGAGAAATCTAATGATCAATAAATAAATACCCAATAACTCTACCCAAAAGCATTCATTTTCTTCATGAAAAAATATTTTAGTACACCTACTTTCACTGATTTGTGAGCTTAACATTTTGGCCCAGAATTTGGGGTTGTATTGACAGCAAAACTGTCAGCGTTCACCGTCATTGCTCTGTAAAACTGACAGCAACTTCTGGCGTCCGCACATGCTCAATTAAATGCGGAAATCTGGAAGTTGCTGTCAGTGATACCCTGCTCCTCCACAGGGTGCATTGCTTTAGTCTTCGCCGACACAATCAGCATGGAATCAATGATTTGACATGAACCTAAACTTTTTACACATTCATTCTCACTGTAAAAACCACTGTAAAAGTTAAGTCTTGTTGAATGAGGTATAACTGAGTTTGTAATGATATAGCAAGTCATAATTATTACTGAGCAACCTCTCTGGCCCTGAAAAACTAAGTTTACAAGTATGAAGTGTCATTCTCTCCATTCCATGATAAAAATGTCATAGATTTTTAAAATAATAAAAAATATATATATTTTTAAGTTTGTTTATGATATTTCAGCTTCTGCCTTAATCCCATGCATATGTCCCAATCTTTATTTGGCTTTCTGTAAAACTATTAAAAAGTAAATGATAAAACCTGCTTTTTACATCCTGGTTTGTGGTCTGTGAGAATTCTTCAATGTGATTGGCTGTTCAACCTGCTTGATGACATCACAGTTGCTGGATGCCATAGATCCCCTATAGATAGCGCCACGTGGAAACGCACATTGGAAAAAGGGAAATCGATGCCACAGAGCCCGCTAAAACATTGTGGGTGGCTTTCTTTGAGATCAGCGGTGAGCGGCGTCACTTCGCCGCTGACCACAAAATCCGGGCTAATGTTCTAAGCCATAATAAAACATATTGGCCTAGAAACTGGGTCAGGTAGAGTCCATTTTCAGGTGCTATGCGGCTTCCTAAGCAACTAAAAATGTGAGCAGGAAGTACACACACAATCAGAAGTCTGTCACCACCATATTGGGTAAGGATGAACAAGAGGCGTCCTTTGTCCATGCCTGAAGCAGGCATTAGCTGTTCATTAATAACTAGTCGTTTTTATTAAGAACAGCTAGCTTTTGCTAGACACTTTATTGAGCACATGTGGACTAGGTACAGTATCTGTAGGGGCCTCCATCTTGACTGCTGCCTTGTGGGTAGCCTAGTGCATCGTGGGTAGCCCACTCTTATATACATACAGCACCACCTATAGTACCATTCCAGAATGACAGGTTACTGATCATTACATCCCCCTTTCTTTGAGGTTAAACAAAATCAGTATCAATCAATATCAATCAATAACAACATAAACATCTTCAACAGTCAATACATTTTCAATGTAGTTTTCTTTGTACTCAAAGATTAAGTCTATCAGGCTTTTTTACTTCACGTGTGGATCTTCTCACCACAGGTAAGTCTGATGTGTTTTCATGAGAGCCTGTATGTGTATTTGTGTTAGATTGTTCTGGTGGTGAGTGACAAGATTCAGTTGCGGCATTGTCATTGATTTGCTCTTCGATAGTCTCTTGTGTTTTTAGGAGGGAACGGCGGTTCCTCCTGAGAATCTGTCCTTCCTCAGTTCTAACAGTGTATGACCTTGGTCCTAATTCCTCAAGAACTGTAGCATTCCTGTTCCATGCATCTGGATCCTCAATCCTGACAACATCATCCCTTGTCAATGGTTTCAGAGTTTTGGATGACTTATCATAGTATGATTTCTCTTTCAGCTTTAACAGTTGAAGTCTCTGTCTCAGTTCCTTACTCTGCTTTTCTATTGCACAGCAGGGTAGCATGGTACGCAACTTGCGACCCATTAGGAGTTCAGCAGGTGAAGAACCAGAGTCTAAAGGTGAGGCTCGGTAGCTCAGCAGGGCGAGATAAGGATCAGACTTGCTTTCTGTCGCTTTCTTCAGTAGCTGCTTGAGAACTTGAACACCTTTCTCTGCCTTACCATTCGACTGAGCATACAAAGGACTGGATGTGATGTGTTGAAAGTCATGATGTGCTGCAAACTGTTGCCACTCCTTACAGTTGAAGCACGGACCATTGTCGCTAATGGCAATCCTGGGAATTCCATGTCTGGCGAAGATGGATTTCACATGCATTATGACACTGCTTGCTGTGGTGCTTGAGAGCAGCGCCATCTCAGGACAGTTAGAATAGTAGTCAATCACGATTAGATAGTCTTTGTCATTTAAATGAAAAAGGTCCATACCAACCTTTTGCCATGGTGATGTTGGTATGTCAGCTGCTATCATTGGTTCCTTTGCTTGTTTGTTTTGGTGTTTCTGACATGTCTCACATTTGCCTATCATGTTCTCAATGTCCTTATTTATGCCAGGCCAATAAACAGTGTCTCTTGCTCTCCTTTTGCATTATTCAATTCCGAGGTGTCCCTCATGAATCCTTTTGAGCATGTCTTGACGTAGAGCCTGTGGAATGACTATTCTGTTCTGTTTTAGCAATAGTCCACTTGCAACACTCAATTCTGACCTTATGTGAAAATATTTTGGACAGGAACCTTTTGGCCAACCATGATGAATGTTCTCTATTACTGTTTGTAATACTGTATATTTTACTGTTTCTTCTGCTATTTGCTTTGATTTTGTGTCTGACACGGGCAGCGCAGCAGTGACCATACTCACGTGAACATCCACGTCTTCTTCAGTAGAGCTCACATGACTCATTGTGGGTGCTCGGGATAGTGCATCTGCTAACACTTTGTATTTGCCTGGTGTGTAGATCAGTTCAAAGTCATATCTTTGCAGCTTCATCATGAGTTGTTGAATCCTTGGAGACATCTCCTTCAGGTTCTTTTTTATGATGGCAACCAATGGGCTGTGGTCTGTCTCAACTGTGAAGGTGGGAAGTCCATATATGTAGCCATGAAACTTTTCTAGTCCAACTACCAAGCCTAGACATTCCTTTTCAATCTGGGCATATCGACACTCAGTATCAGTCATAGACCTGGAGGCATAGGCAACAGGCTTCCAATCTTCACCCTCTGCTTGTAGCAAGACCGCACCTAGGCCATCTTTTGATGCATCCGTTGACACTTTGATTCTTTTTGTTGGGTCAAAGAAGATGAGTACAGGTGTGGTTGTCAGCACTGTTTTGTGGTTCATCCACTCTTGTTCATGTCTTTCTATCCATGCGAACTCATTTGTTTTACGTAGCAGGTCTCGCAGACAGGCTGGCTTGGCTGACAAGTTAGGAATGAACTTTCCAATGAAGTTTATCATCCCCATGATGCGTAGCACTCCTTTTTTGTCAGTGGGTCGGGGCATTTTGAGTATGGCGTTTACTTTTTCCATATCTGGCTCTATTCCTTTACCAGATAGATTGTCTCCTAGGAAATTGACTTCCTGGACGCCAAACTGGCACTTGGCTTTGTTGAGCTTCAATCCATTCCAGCGTATGCTCTGTAGCACTTTAGTCAGTCTCTCATTGTGTTCTTTCAGTGTGGAGCCCCAGATGATGATGTCATCAACATAGACCTGAACTCCTTCCAGACCGTCAATTATGTGTTCCATCGCTCTATGAAAGATTTCGGATGCAGATATTATCCTGAAAGGCATTCTGAGGAAACAATACCTGCCAAATGGTGTGTTGAAGGTACAGTATTTGGTGCTCTCTTCATCCAGTTTTAGTTGCCATAATCCTTGTGAGGCATCGAGATTTGTAAAGTATCTGGCACCTGACATTTCACTGGTGATTTCTTCTCGCTTGGGAATCTGGTAGTGTTCACGTTTTATGTTTGCATTTAAGTCCTTTGGATCCATGCATATTCTTAGATCATTGTTCTTTTTCTTTACACATACCATGGAGTTAACCCAGTCTGTTGGCTCTTCGACTTTCCTGATGACTCCTGGTGTGGTCATTCTGTCCAGTTCATTCTTGAGCCGGTCACACAGGGGTGCTGGAACTCTTCGTGGAGCATATACCACTGGCTGAGCATTCTCCTTTAGCTGGATCTTGTAAGTGAATGGTAGAACTCCAATCCTTTGAACACATCCTGGAAATTATTCACTACAGAATCCACCGAGTCATCTGGTCTGCTTATGGCACAGTTTATACGGTAGCCTCTCTTGGCCAGTTCTAAGTCCTCACAAGCTTTGTCACCCAGTAGTGAATCAAGTCCTTCAGCCACAACAGAAAACATGAGATGATGCACTTTGTCTTTGACTGTCACTTTAAGTCTGCATACACCTAAGCTATCTATTTTCTGTCCATTATAGTCCTTCAGTAGTACTGACTTTTTCTGTATTTTGGGCTTTTCTTTCATATTGTTAATGTAACTCATACTGATTAAGTTTGCTTTTGCCCCAGTGTCTAGTTTCAATGTAACTAATGCTCCATTTACCTGCAGTGGGATCATCCATTTGTCCTCTTTTACTGCATTGACGTTATGTTCAGCATTGTTTATTCCTGAGGGCTGCACATTTTCTGTATCCTTTTCTATATTGTCACATGACACCATTCCTACAAAAAATGTCTCACTTAAATCAGTGTCCTCAATCACATTAACTCAGACTTGTTGCCCTTTCTTTGTTTCTACTTTTGAAAAGCATTGTTTGGCAAAGTGATTCTTTCCATGACATTTTGTGCACATTTTTTCAAATGCTGGACATTGTTTTAACTGGTGTTTGTAACCACAGCATTTACAATTAAAAATTCCTTCCTCCGATTGCTTTTCACTTCTGTTCTGCCCATGTTTCTTCCCCTTGTAGGACACAGCACCGACAGCAGCACTTACTGCAATCGCATCATCATTGATTTCAATGAAAGTCTTGGCATGCTTTTGAGCTAGCTCGCTAGCTTGGCAGATTTTCACAGCAATTTCCAATGTTAGTTTGGTTTCTCTCAACAGACGTTCCCTGACTTTTTTTATCATGAATACCAAACACAATCTGGTCACGAATCTTGGATGCTTTCAGCTCAGAGAAATTTCATGTCTGTGCTTTCAGTTTCAGATCAGTCAAAAAGCTATCAAAAGTCTCATTTTGCTGCTGTGTCTGAGAATGGAAGATGTACCTCTCATAGGTTTCATTCTTTTTGGGAGAACAATGTGTATCAACCTTCTTTAGCACATCGTCTAATTTTTCTCTGTTCTCCTCTGGATTAAATACAAATGTATTAAATACCTTTATCACCTGTGGGCCTGCAACCGTGAGCAGCAATGCTATTTTCCTTGCATCTGGCTTCGTACCGTACCCGATGGCAGCAATGTAGAGTTCGAATTGTTGTTTAAAGGTCTGCCAATTGTAGTCGACATTTCCTGCGAGTTTCAAACGCTCTGGTGGCTTCAAATTCTCCATGTCGCATTGCACAATATTCAGCAGATCTTACCAATCCTGGTACCATGTTATGTACATTAATAACTAGTCGTTTTTATTAAGAACAGCTAGCTTTTGCTAGACACTTTATTGAGCACATGTGGACTAGGTACAGTATCTGTAGAGGCCTCCATCTTGACTGCTGCCTTGTGGGTAGCCTAGTGCATCGTGGGTAGCCCACTCTTATATACATACAGCACCACCTAGTGTACCATTCCAGAATGACAGGTTACTGATCATTACACTTTGCATCTGCAAATAAGGGGTCTAACGCTTGCTTCATGGCCAACTAACACCGGTTTGCCATGAAGTAGCTGGCAGCAGCACCGGCCACACTCAAGGAAACCAACCCTAAAATCGCCTGTTTAAATAAGTAAGTTACTTGCCTGGAAAGCACCAATGCAATCGCTGCTGCTCCCAGCTCCCCCAGTCCTGAGGTCCCCACCTCTGACCTCCAGGCCCTGACCACTGACCCCGCTTCTCCTGGTCCTGACCTCCAGTCTCCAGTGCCGACCTCCGATCTCCCTGCTCCCACCTTGAAATTCCTGACCGCCAGGCCCTGATCTCACAGGCAGCTGGCGGCCAACACCACATATCGCCCACCCGAGGCAGGAGATCCTGTGCCCGAGCCCCTCAATCAGGGTGGGGATCATACGACTCAGGGAGAGGCTTGAGTGGATTGCAGAGCAGGATCGAGGGGCTCGGGGAGTGGGATCGAGGGGCTCAGGGAGTGGGATCGAGGGGCTCGGGGAGTGGGATCAAGGGGCTCGGGGAGTGGGATCGAGGGGATCGGGGAGTGGGATCGAGGGGCTCGGGGAGTGGGATCAAGGGGCTCGGGGAGTGGGATCGAGGGGATCGGGGAGTGGGATCGAGGGGCACAGGGAGTGGGATCGAGGGGATCAGGGAGTGGGATCGAGGGGCTCGAGGAGTGAGATCGAGGAGCTCAGGGAATGGGATTGAGGGGCTCAGGGAGTGGGGTCAAGGGGCTCGGGGAGTGAGATCGAGGAGCTCAGGGAGTGGGATCGAGGGGCTCAGGGAGTGGGATCGAGGGGCTCGGGGAGTGGGATCGAGGGGCACGGGGAGTGGGATCGAGGGGCACGGGGAGTGGGATTGAGCGGCTCGGGGAGTGGGATCGAGGGGATCGGGGAGTGGGATCGAGGGGCACGGGGAGTGGGATCGAGGGGCTCGGGGAGTGAGATCAAGGAGCTCGGTGAGTGGGATCGAGGGGCTCGGGGAATGGGATCGAGGGGCTCGGGGAGTGGGATCGAGGGGCTCAATGAGTGAGATCGAGGAGCTCGGGGAGTGGGAACTTGTGGCTCGGGGAGTGGGATCGAGGGGCTCGAGGAGTGGGATCGAGGAGCTCGGGGAGTGGGATCGAGGGGCTCGGGGAGTGGGATCGAGGAGCTCGGGGAGTGGGATCGAGGGGCTCGGGGAGTGGGATCGAGGAGCTCGGGGAGTGGGATCGAGGGGCTCGGGGAGTGGGATCGAGGGGCTCGGATATGGAACCGAGAGGCTCGGGGAGTGGGATCGAGAGGCTCGGGGAGTGGGATCGAGGGGCTCGGGGAGTGGGATTGAGGGGCTTGGGGAGTGGGATCAAGGGGCTCGGGGAGTGGGATCGAGGGGCTCGGGGAGTGGGATCGAGGGGCTCAATGAGTGAGATTGAGGAGCTCGGGGAGTGGGAACTTGTGGCTCGGGGAGTGGGATCGAGGGGCTCGGGGAGTGGGATCGAGGAGCTCGGGGAGTGGGATCGAGGGGCTCGGGGAGTGGGATCGAGGAGCTCGGGGAGTGGGATCGAGGGGCTCGGGGAGTGGGATCGAGGGGCTCGGATATGGAACCGAGGGGCTCGGGGAGTGGGATCGAGAGGCTCGGGGAGTGGGATTGAGGGGCTCGGGGAGTGGGATCGAGGGGCTCGGGGAGTGGGATCGAGGGGCTCGGGGAGTGGGATCGAGGGGCTCGGGGAGTGGGATCGAGGGGCTCGGGGAGTGGGATCGAGGAGCTCGGGGAGTGGGATCGAGGGGCTCGGGGAGTGGGATCGAGGAGCTCAGGGAGTGGGATCGAGGGGCTCGGGGAGTGGGATCGAGGGGCTCGGATATGGAACCGAGGGGCTCGGGGAGTGGGATCGAGAGGCTCAGGGAGTGGGATTGAGGGGCTCGGGGAGTGGGATCGAGGGGCTCGGGGAGTGGGATCGAGGGGCTCGGGGAGTGGGATCGAGGGGCTCGGGGAGTGGGATCGAGGGGCTCGGGGAGTGGGATCGAGGGGCTTGGGGAGTGGGGTCGAGGGGATCGGGGAGCGGGGTCGAGGGGATCGGGGAGCAGGGTCGAGGGGCTCGGGGAGCGGGATCGAGGGGATCGTGGGCCTCAGTGAGAGATTCAGAAATCGCGTTGTGTCCAGAAGCCGACTCGAACGTGCTGACATGCAGGTCTAACTCGGGCACATTTGGCTGGATGCGTGTTACCCCTTCAGAGAGGCAGGTTAGCGATTTCAATATGGTAATTGCACAATTCTAATGATAGTTCAACCAACATTCAAATTTAACTGTGCATCCACAGGTTTCCCGGGCTTCCTGAAACTCACCAACGAAACCCAGGTGATAACACAACAGTAATACATAAGGCTCATTAATAGTTAGGCAAACACAGCAATAAATACTCAATGCTCACAGCTGCTTTCTTACCTACCACTGGGAAATGATTTCATAGAATTATAGAATAGTTACAGCACAGAAGGAGGTCATTCAGCCAATCAAGCCCATGTCGGCTCTCTGCAAGAGCACTTCAGCTAGTCCCACTCCCTCGCCCTTTCCCTGTAGCCCTGCAATTTTTTTTCCTTCAGGTACTTATCCAACTCCCTTTTGAAATCCATGATTGAGTCTGCCTCCACCACTCTTTCAGGCAGTGCATTCCAGATCCTAACCACTCGCTGCGTAAAAAAGTTTTTCCTCATGTCGTCTTTGGTTCTTTTGTCAATCACCATGAATCTGTGTCCTCTGGTTCTCGACCCTTCCGCCAATGGGAACAGTTTCTCTCTATCTACTTTGGCTAGACTCCTCATGATTTTGAACACCTCTATCAAATCTCCTCTCAACCTTCTCTGCTCTAAGGAGAACAACCCCAGCTTCTCTAATCTATTCATGAAACTGAAGTCCCTCGTCACTGGAATCATTCTCGTAAATCTTATCTGCACCCTCTCTCAGGCTTTCACATCCTTCCTAAAGTGCGGTGCCCAGAATTGGACACAATACTCCAGTTGAGGCCGAACCAGTGTTTTATAAAGGTTCATCATTGCTTTTGTACTCTATAGGCTCCATTTTATTAATGGAGGTGGGTTGAAGGCGGGCCCGTTGCTCGGCAACTTTCCGACCCGTTCCCGGCTGCCGCCTCTCATCGCTTACAATTTTGGCTTGAGTAGCCTCGTTATGGCCGATGTGCGGGTCCCTCCAGGCAATTGCTTGGAGGCTGTCAGTTTCTCACGCCTGATGACGCATTGTTTGAATGAAAATTTAAAGGGGCCATGTCCCCTTTGGAAAAAATGTAAATGGGATGGATTGGTGCTGTATTGTATAGAAAGGGGAGTTGACAGCATCTGTTCTGAACAAAATTTAATGGATGAAATTGCTGGTCATATTATTCCAGAAAGATATTAATGATTTTTTATATATCAATTTATTATCTGACTATGAAATGAAAAAGATGCCAGATTTGTTCCAATCATTTGCTTAGTAATATTAATGCTTTTTTCTCTTAAAGGTGTTGGGAGCTGCAGGAATGGCAGCCCCAATAACTAAGGCTGCACCCAGGATCAATGAGGGCTCTCTCCATGCTCTTGCTGAGGGAGTTAGAGGACATCAGGAGGTCCTCTTCCCTGGAAACCAAGGCAACTTGGCTGCAAGTTGCTGAGGAGGTGAGCTCGAGGTCTGTGTGCAGACGCACATGGGTTCAGTGTGGGAAAAGGTTTAACAATCTGCTGAGATCACCTAAAGAGTGGCCTCTGTGTTCTGGGAAATGGAAGTTCAAGAGTGAGGGCTCAGGGTGATTTCCGTGTAGAATGTTGATGGTGACACTGAGCGCAAACCATCGTTTATTGGACTGATGGGGTTTTGAGAATGTTGGACTTATATCCATCTCCATGTGCCAGCCACCTGTGCTTGACGCATACGCTTACGTGAATTTGGCATGGATGAGTGCATCCCTTGCCTGACGACCAGCAATGTGGTCGCCTGCTGCTGGATTGGCCATATCCGGCCCAGCAAGGCAACACTCCTCATTCTCTTCCTCATCCTCTTCATCTTCTTCCAAGGAGGCTGTGTGCTGAGCCACTTGTTTATCCAGCACCACTAAGCTGCGCTGCTCTTCCTCGACCAGGATGAGAGGATCTAAAGGATTCCCATCCCGTTGCTATAGATTTCAGTTGAGGCAAGAAGCGCGCACTCAAAGTGACCTGAAATTATTCTAATCAGGTCACACAGCAGATGGGTGTCAGCTTGACCAGTCACAAGGTCAGTAGATTTGCAAAATCTTATCCCAAACCTCCAACAACAAAGTTGTTGCAGTTGAATGGCAGCCATGTTACAGGAGTGCTTTTAAACTGCTGCACCAATAATGACTACATATCATGTCCTCCACCAACTTGTCTCCTTGCAGCTGGACTGTTTCTGACAAGACGGGAAACAGGAGCCAGAGGCACGAAAATGGGAAACCACTATAAAAATAGGATTATCAAGGCAGTTAACAGGCTCTTAACTGTCTTAACTGCCTATCCCACCAGTTGAATTCAGGTCAGTTTGATAGCAGCTGAACAGATACTCACGAAAATTGCATGGGGGTGGGATGGAGGTGGGTTGGCAGTCTGAAGCCATTTTTTCCGATTTTCGCAGCTGACCCGCCTCCAAACCCACCTCCTCATGGCTATTAAAATCGAGCCCTATGTCTCTATTTATGAAGCCCAGGATCCTGTATGCTTTTTTAACCGCTTTCTCAACCTGCCCTGCCTCCTTTAATGATTTGTGCACATATACCCCCAGGTCTCTCTGTTCATGCACCCACTATAGGATTGTACCCTTTAATTTATATTGCCTCTCCTTGTTCTTCCTACCAAAATGTATCACTTCACACTTTTCTGCGTTAAATTTCATCTGCAATGTGTCCGCCCATTTCACCAGCCTGTCTATGTCTTCTTGAAGTCTATCACTATCCTCCTCACTATCACTATACTTCCAAGTTTTGCATGATCTGCAAATTTTGAAATTGTGCCCTGTACTCCCAAGTCCAAGTCATTAATACATATCAAGAAAAGCAGTGGTCCTCGTACCAACCCCTGGGGAACACCTTCCTCATTACTCTCTGTTTCCTGTCACTTAGCCAATTTTGTATACATGCTGCCACTGTCCCTTTTATTCCATGGGCTTCAACTTTGCTGGTAAGCCTATTATGTGGCACTTTATCAAATGCCTTTTGGAAGTCCATATACAACATGTCAAATGTATTGCCCTCATCAACCCTCTCTGTTACCTCATCAAAAATTCGAACAAGTTAGTTAAACACGATTTGCCTTTAATAAATCCGTGCTGGCTTTCTTTAATTAATCCATACTTGTCCAAGTGACTGTTAATTTTGTCCCCGATTATTGTTTCTAAAAGCTTCCCCACTACCGAGGTTAAACTGACTGGCCTATAGTTGTTGGATTTATCCTTACACCCTTTTTGAACAAGGGTATAACATTTGCAATTCTCCAGTCCTCTGGCACCACCCCTGTATCTAAGGAGGATTGGAATATTATGGCCAGGACCTCCGCGATTTCCTCCTTAATCTCCCTCAGTATCCTAGGATGCATCCCATCTGGGCCTGGTGACTTATCAACTTTAAGTTTCGACAGCCTTTCTAGTACCTCCTCTTCATCAATTTTTATCTCATCCAGTATCTCCACTACCTTCTCTTTCACTATGACATTGACAGCATCTTCTTCCTTGGTGAAGACAGATGCAAAATACTCATTTAGTACCTCAGCCATGCCCTCTGCCTCCATGTGTAGGTCTCCTTTTTGGTCCCTCATTGGCCCCACCCCTCCTCTTACTACCCGTTTATTATTTATATACCTTAAGAAGACTTTAGAATTCCCTTTTATGTTAGCTGCCAATCTATTCTCATACTTTCTCTTTGCCCCTCTTATTTCTTTTTCACTTCCCCTCTGAACTTCCTATATTCAGCCTGATTCTCACTTGTATTCTCAACCTGACATCTGTCATACGCGCCCTTTTTCTGCTTCATCTTACTCTCTATCTCTTTCGTCATCCAGGGAGCTCTGGCTTTAATTAAAGGTGTTGCGATGGGAACCCGCATGAGCCCAAGCTATGCCTGTCTTTTCGTGGGATATGTGGAACATTCTTTGTTCCAGTCCTACTTAGGTCCCCTCCCTCACCTCTCTTTCTGGTACATTGATGACTGTATTGGTGCCATTTCCTGCTCTCACCCTGAACTAGAAAATTTAATTCACTTTGCTTCCAATTTCCACCCTTCCCTCACCTTCACATGGTCCATCTCCAACTCTTCCCTTCCCTTCCTCGACTTCTCTGTCTCCATTTCTGTGGCTAGGCTATCGGCAAACATCCATTATAAGCTCACTGACCCACAACTACCTGGACTACACTTCCTCCCACCCCGATTCCTGTAGGACCTCTATTCCATTCTCCCAGTTTCTCCGTCTCCACCGCATCTGTTCTGATGATACCACCTTCCAAAGTAGTGCTTCTGATATGGCTTCCTTTTTCCTCAACGGAGGATTCTCCTCTACCATGGTTGACACGGCCCACGACCGTGTCCATTTCATTTCCTGCACTTCTGCTCTCACCAAATCCCCTCCCTCCCAGAACCATGATAGGATTCCCCTTGTCCTCACCTTTCACTCCACCAGCCTCCACATTCAACGGATCATCCTCTGCCATTTCCGCCACGTCCAGCATGATCCCACCACCAAACGCATTTTCCCCTCCCCTCCCCTTTCAGCATTCTGAAGGGACTGCTCCCTCCGCAACACCCTGGTCCACTCCTCAATCACCCCCAACAGCCCCTCCCCTCCTCACAGTACCTTCCCGTGCAAGCGCAGGAGATGCAACACCTGCCCTTTTACCTCCTCCCTTCCCACTGTCCAGGGCCCCAAACACCCTTTCCAGGTGAAACAACAATTTACTTGTGCTTCTTGCAATTTAGTATACTGTATTCGCTGCTCACAATGCGGTCTCCTCTACATTGGGGAGACCAAACGCAGATTGGGTGGCCGCTTTGTGGAACACCTCCGTTCAGTCCGTAAGGGTGACCCCGAGCTTCCGGTCGTTTGTCACTTTAATTCTCCACTCCACTTCCACTCTGACCTCTCTGTCCTCGGCCTCTGACACTGTTCCAATGAAGCTCAATGTAAGCTCGAGGAACAGCACCTCATCTTTCGATTAGGCACTTTACAGCCTTCTGGACTCAACATTGAGTTCAACAATTTCAGACTATAACCCCTGCCCTTATTTTTTCAGGCTGTAAGGGGTGGTGTTTGGGTCAGCTTCGCCTCTGACTTATGAGCGGTTCGAATCGCTCAGGGAGTCAGAGGTAAAGCTGACCACACACACCACCCCTTACAGAAATGACGACCGTGGCACGAACTTGGCAAAGGGGATGTGATGCAGTAGACACTGTTTTTGAGGAAAGAAATAAGATGGAAGAGAGGATTTCCTCTTTTGTTTTTGAGAAGGTGAATATCACCAAGAAATGGGTGGCCAGTCTGTTGTGTGCTGGGCGTCCCATGGATGCTGCAGCCAAATGGACTGAGAGCAAGGATCATAAGAAGTCGGTAGAGAAGGCCATCTGGTTGGTCTGCGTCCTACGACAGATCCAGCTTTTAGATCAGCATGTTAAAACGTTAACAGAAGAGCTGCAGGAGCAAGGGCTCTAGCAGGGGAACGATTATTGGAGGAATTAAACACCCAAAATCAGGAAAGACTACAGATAGTAGAGAAAAATAGGAACAAACAGGAATATTTTCGGTATCAAGTCACCGAGGCTAAAAGCAATGAGTTAGTGTTAAGAGAGGAGAACGTTCGCCTAACCAGACAGTTAAAAGAACAGGAAGAAAAGTTCAGAGACGTGAAGGCAGCTTATAAGGTAGCAAGCACTAGGGATTTTGAAGCGGGAGATCATGGCCCCTGTCAAAAACAGATCGACAATTTAAAACTTGCTCTGTCCAGGGCAAAAGTCATGGTATGCCTAGTGAGCCCGGGTGCGGCCCGGGTAGACCTGGAAGTAAAAGTAGAAACGGTTCAGACGTCACCTGTGGCGCCGGGGAACAACTCGGTTGGGCAGCAGGAGGGACAAGCAATCTGTAGGGAGGACAGGGAGGAGTGCACACCACCGCCACCTGTGGCGCCGGGTTTTGACTCGGTTTGGTAGCAGGGAGAAGTGGGCAAACAAATGCAGAAAAGGTCGGAGCTGGGGCCGATGTGCCCGGCTCGACAGCAAAAGTTTGGCCCACCCGGGGTTGGTGTGAGGCAGGGACCCCTTGAAAGCCAATTCGTGATTCCCCATGGGACCCAGCAGCTTAGGGCTATGGTAAGCCACCTGAGCAAGCTCACCCACAAGGGAGACCCCTCAGTCCACTTTATGGAAGTGGAACAAGCAGCAGGCATTAATGAGTGCGACGACTCAGAAATGGCCAAGATGTTTCTGTTCACCTTAGATGGCAAGCTGTACCAGTCCCTCTCTGCTGAGTGCAGGAAGGGACAGGGAGGGTACGCTGCTGTTGTGTTTGTACCGCTATACACAACTACAGGAGCGGAGCGAAGAGGCAGCAGTCGGCGAGACTCGGGGCCATTTAAAAAACAGCTGAGGCGGAAGTCCAGCTCTTGAGCTTTTTTTCAGAAGCGGACCTGGTGGGAAGCACCCAGGTGAAAGGTATTTAAGGAGGGTGGTGGCTTAAACCCGAGTTCCTACAGAGTAGGAACCCCCACCGCCCCCCTCCTCTAACCTAGTAGTCTTTTAGCAGCTGTCTAAAAACAGAGGTCACAAATTTTTTGGTCTCAGTTTCTTTTCAGCAGGGCAGGAACCGGGAGGAGCGGGAAGTCGGCGTAGGACCAAGGGGACAAGACCGGGAAGTCAGTGAAAGACCAGGGAGGTAAGACTAACTGGTAAGTACTTTCCTCAAACCTTCCTAGAAAGTAAAACCAAAACTAGTGGGATTTGGTTAGTTTAAAAAGGAATAAGAGGAGTACAGTATACATTGGTCTAAGTAAGCTTCGGGAAAACAAAAGTCGATAAATAAACTAAAACTAGAAAATTAAAAAGTAATATAAGGGTTAAGTCATGGCAGTAGAGCTCGGACCTGTGTCATGCTCCTCCTGTAACATGTGGGAAATCAGGGACGCTTCCTGTGTCCCTGACGACTATGTGTGCGGGAAGTGTGTCCAGCTGCAGCTCATGTGGGACCGCATGACGGCCCTTGAGCTGCAGATGGACTCACTTTGGAGCATCCACGATTCTGAGAGGGGTGTGGATAGCACATTTAGTGAGTTGGTCACACCGCAGGTTAAGGCCAGCGTAGACAGTACATGGGTGACCAAAAGGCAGAGCAAGGGCAGGAAGGTAGTGCAGAAATCCCCTGGGGTTGTCTCCCTTAGCAACAGGTTCACCGTCTTAGGTACTGTTGTCGGGGGGGGTGACGCATCGGGGGAAGGCACCAGCAGCCAGGCTCATGGCACCATGACTGGCTCTGTTGCAAAGAAGGGAGGGAAAAAGAGTGGCAGGGCTATAGTAATAGGGGATTCGATTGTAAGGGGAATAGATAGGGGTTTCTGTGGTCGCGACCGAGACTCCAGGATGGTATGTTGCCTCCCTGGTGCAAGGGTCAAGGATGTCTCGGCGCGGGTGCAGAACATTCTGGAGGGGGAGGGGGAACAGCCAGTTGTCGTGATACATGTTGGTACCAACGACGTAGCTAAAAAAAGGGAAGAGGTCCTACAAGTAGAATTTAGGGAGTTAGGAGCCAAGCTAAAAAGTAGGACCTCGAAGGTAGTAATCTCTGGATTACTACCAGTGCCACGTGCTAGTAAGAGTACAGAGAACAGGATAGTTAGGCTAAATACGTGGCTTGAGCAGTGGTGTAAGAGGGAGGGTTTTAAATTTTTGAGGCATTGGAACCAGTTTTGTGGTAGGTGTGACCTATACAAAAGGGACGGTCTACACCTGTGCAGAGATGGAACTGATGTTCTCGGGGTAATTTTTGATAAAGCAGTTCGGGAGCATTTAAACTAGTATGGCAGGGGGCTAGAAACCTATGTAGTGAAATAGAGGAAAGTGAAAGGCAGACAGAAATAAATGGTAAAAGGGTGAGGAACAAAAAACAAAGGGCCAAACTAATTCATAAAAAATGTGAGCATAAAAAAAGCCTGAGGGTTTTATACCTTAATGCGAGAAGCATCAGGAACAAGGTAGATGAATTAGCTGTGGAAATAGAGGTTAATAATTATGATCTAATTGGGATTACGGAAACATGGTTGCAGGGTGAGCAGGGCTGGGAGCTTAACATACAGGGGTATTCAGTATTTAGGAAGGATCGACAAAAAAGAAAGGGAGGAGGGGTAGCATTGCTAGTAAAAGAGGGGATAAATGCAATTGAAAAGAAGGATATTAACTCAGTTAATACAGAATCTATATGGGTGGAGCTAAGAAATAGCGAGGGGCGAAAAACATTAATAGGAGTGGTATATAGGCCTCCAAATAGTAAAATAGAGGTTAGGGAGGGCATCACGAGGGAAATTAGAGAAGCGTGCAATAAGAGCACAGCTGTCATCATAGGTGACTTTAACTTACATATAGATTGGACTAGCCTAATCAGTAAAAATAATGAGGAGGAGGAATTCCTTGAGTGTTTAAGGGATGGTTATCTGGATCAATATGTCGAGGAACCAACTCGGGAACAGGCTATATTGGACTGGGTACTGTGCAATGAGAAGGGACTAATCAGTAATCTTGTTGTACGGGGACCCTTGGGTCAGAGCGATCATAACATGGTCGATTTCTCACTCGAAATGGAGAGCGAAGAAATTGACTCAGAGACTAAGGTCCTGAATTTAAACAAGGGGAATTATGATGCCATGAGACGGGAACTGAGTAGGTCTGATTGGACAACGTTCCTGGGAGGACTGGAGGTAGATAAACAATGGCAAACATTTAAAGATAGAATGACAAAATTGCAAAAATTGTTTATACCAATCTGGCATAAAAGGAAATCTAAAAAGGTGACTCAACCGTGGATAACAGGGGAAATTAGAGACAGCATAAAATCCAAAGATAGGGCGTATAAAATAGCCAAAAAAAGCGCCAGAGCGGAAGATTGGGAACAGTTTAAGATAGAGCAAAGGAGGGCAAAGGGCATGATCAAGAGGGGCAAAATAGCTTACGAAAACAAGCTGGCGGAAAATATAAAAACTAACTCCAAAAGCTTTTATAAATATATCAAAAGGAAAAGACTGGTGAAAACCAAAGTTGGTCCATTGCAGTCAGATACGGGGGAATATATAATGGGAAATAAGGAAATGGCAGATCAACTAAATGCATACTTTGGGTCAGTCTTTACGAAGGAAGACACAAAAAACCTCCCTGGGATATCGGGAAAAATAGGGACATTGGCAAAGGAGGAACTGACGCAAATCAATATCTCTAAGGATATGGTGTTAAGGAAGCTAAAGGGATTGAAGGTGGACAAATCCCCAGGGCCTGATAACATGCATCCTAGGGTACTGAAGGAGGTGGCCCTAGAGATAGCGGATGCACTAAGGATGATTTTTCAGAATTCATTAGACTCGGGAACAGTGCCGATGGATTGGAGGGTAGCTAACGTTACCCCACTATTCAAAAAGGGGGGTAGGGAAAAAGCAGGTAATTACAGACCTGTAAGCCTTACATCAGTTGTGGGCAAAATGCTGGAGTCCATCATTAAGGATGAAATAGCGGAGCACTTAGCAAATGGGGACAGGATAGGACAGAGTCAACATGGATTTACAAAGGGTAAATCGTGCTTGACTAATCTATTGGAATTTTTTGAGGGAGTAACTGGTAGAATAGATGGGGGAGAGCCAGTAGATGTGGTGTACCTGGACTTCCAAAAGGCCTTCGATAAGGTCCCACATAAAAGATTAGCATGGAAAATTGAGGCTCATGGGATAAAGGGGAAAGTTTTGGCGTGGATAGGGAACTGGCTGTCAGATAGAAAACAGAGAGTTGGAATAAACGGCTCATTTTCTGAATGGCAGGCAGTAACAAGTGGGGTACCACAGGGATCTGTCCTGGGCCCCCAGCTGTTCACAATTTACATTAATGACCTGGATCAGGGAGTCGGATGCAGCATTTCCAAATTTGCAGACGACACTAAACTAGGAGGGGGGGTGGGCTCAGAGGAAGAGACCAGGAAGCTCCAGAGCGATTTGGACAGACTGGGCGATTGGGCGGATAAATGGCAGATGCACTATAATGTGGACAAGTGCGAAGTTATCCACCTTGGGTGCAGGAACGGGAGGGCAAATTATTATTTAAATGGCAATACATAGATACATAGAAGATAGGAGCAGGAGTAGGCCATTCGGCCCTTCGTGCCTGCTCCGCCATTCGATGAGATCATGGCTGATCTTTTAATTCAGTATCCCGTCCCCGCCTTCTCTCCGTAACCCTTAACCCCTTTTGCCCGTAGAAATATATCTAATTCCCTCTTAAATATATTTAATGAGCTGGCGTACACTGCCCTCTGTGGCAATGAGTTCCACAGGTTCACCACTCTCTGAGTGAAGAAATTCCCCCTCATCTCTGTCCTAAATGGTTTAGCCCTTATCCTCAAATTATGTCCTCTAGTTCTGTTCTCACCCGCCAAGGGAAACATTCCTTCTGCATCCAGTCTGTCTAGACCTGTCAGAATTTTATACACTTCTATGAGGTCCCCTCTCAATCTTCTAAACTCCAGTGTGTACATCCCTAAACTACATAGTCTCTCCTCATAGGTCATTCCCGCCATTCCTGGTATCAGCCTGGTGAATCGCCGCTGCACCCCCTCCATGGCAAGAACATCCTTCCTCAGATGAGGCGACCAAAACTGTACACAGTACTCGAGGTGTGGTCTCACCAGTGCCCTGTACAGCTGCAGCAAGGTATCCCTGTTCCTGTATTCTAACCCTTTTGCTATGAAGGCCAGCATACCGTTTGCCTTCTTGACTGCCTGTTGCACCTGCATGCTCGCCTTCAGTGACTGGTGTACAAGAACACCCAGGTCTCTCTGTACTTCCCCCTCTCCCAATCTATTGCCATTTAAATAATAATTTGCCCTCCCGTTCCTGCACCCAAGGTGGATAACTTCGCACTTGTCCACATTATAGTGCATCTGCCATTTATCCGCCCAATCGCCCAGTCTGTCCAAATCGCTCTGGAGCTTCCTGGTCTCTTCCTCTGAGCCCACCCCCCCTCCTAGTTTAGTGTCGTCTGCAAATTTGGAAATAGATTGGGAGAGGGGGAAGTACAGAGAGACCTGGGTGTTCTTGTACACCAGTCACTGAAGGCGAGCATGCAGGTGCAACAGGCGGTCAAGAAGGCAAACGGTATGCTGGCCTTCATAGCAAAAGGGTTAGAATACAGGAACAGGGATACCTTGCTGCAGCTGTACAGGGCACTGGTGAGACCACACCTCGAGTACTGTGTACAGTTTTGGTCGCCTCATCTGAGGAAGGATGTTCTTGCCATGGAGGGGGTGCAGCGGCGATTCACCAGGCTGATACCAGGAATGGCGGGAATGACCTATGAGGAGAGACTATGTAGTTTAGGGATGTACACACTGGAGTTTAGAAGATTGAGAGGGGACCTCATAGAAGTGTATAAAATTCTGACAGGTCTAGACAGACTGGATGCAGAAGGAATGTTTCCCTTGGCGGGTGAGAACAGAACTAGAGGACATAATTTAAGGATAAGGGCTAAACCATTTAGGACAGAGATGAGGGGGAATTTCTTCACTCAGAGAGTGGTGAACCTGTGGAACTCATTGCCACAGAGGGCAGTGTACGCCAGCTCATTAAATATATTTAAGAGGGAATTAGATATATTTCTACGGGCAAAAGGGGTTAAGGGTTACGGAGAGAAGGCGGGGACGGGATACTGAATTAAAGGATCAGCCATGATCTCATCGAATGGCGGAGCAGGCACGAAGGGCCGAATGGCCTACTCCTGCTCCTATCTTCTATGTATCTATGTACATAAAATAATAAAGCAGCAGAGACTGAGAGTAACTTCAAGTGATCTTTACTGGGTAACTGGAACTTCGGCACTGACTATACAAATCGATACGCGCCTGTTATATACGCTCGCAACTAAGGATGTACATCCGCAAAACAAAGTAGTCCCTTCAATGTTGTATACATTACAGCTGCCATCCGGGATCAAGTTCTGGAGGCGATGGGGATGAATGATGGTAGTCCATTCTCCCGGGTGGAGAAGACTACACAGTTAGCAGGGGAGACCCCACAGGCTTTCGCAGACAGGCTGTGGCCTGTGTACAGGAGTGCCTGTAATGGGGATCTCGACCGGGCTAATTTGAACCAGGATGAGCTGGCTCACTGGCTCCGAAGTCTGGTGGCAAACAGCTTGCCACGGATCAGAGCCAAGGCCGAGCTGTGATTCGACCCAAAGGGCCCCCAAGTCACCGAGGAGACAGTCGTCAGACAACTGACCCTGGCTTACCGCAATGGTAGAGGGGTGGAAGAACCACAAGCTAAAGGGAAGGTTCACGAGTTAAAACCCAGCCAGAGTAAGAAGGAACGGCACCAGGAAGGGGGTAACCCTTCCGAGGTGAGGCGTAACTGCTTCGGGTGCGGGAAAAGTGGGCATTGGAGAAGGGATTGTAGAAATCCTTGGAAAGATAGTGTAGGGAAAAATTCCCCAGCTCCTGCCCCAAAGGCAGACATGCCAACCTCTCCCCCCACAGTTGATTAGTTAATAGCTGCACTTCGAGTTTTGTTGGCTGGCCCAGGGAAGGTGGCCACCGCCACTGGTGCTTTAACCCCATCTGCCCCATACAACCCAGACCTATGACTAGAGCCAGCGCAGCCTATCGACTTGTGTCCCCTTGAATACGATGAGGGGGGCAGGCCCTGTGTTAAGATGGGGGTGGAGACGGTGCAGGGGAGATATTTGGTGGACACTGGAGCTTCCAGCACGGTGGTCCATTCGGAAGACCCAACCAATTCACCCAGGTCTAACAAGGTCCCATTTAGCCTAATGGGATCCACAGGGAACGAGCAGGCTGGAGAAATGTCCAAACCTTTGGCTATAGATTTAGAATCCCTCCATACCACGTAGGAGGGTAACCAAAAGACTGACGAGGTGACCAAGCAGGGGGTCAGGGAAGGAGAGCTCTGGGATCCCTGTAGAGCAGGTCCATTAGCCGCAATCTGGGACAAGGGAGGCACACAGGGGGTAGCTTTGGCCTCGGACTTAAAGCAGGTCCAAGCCCAGGATTCCATCCTGAAGGCCGTCCTGGCAAAGAGAGAGAATGGGGAGTCCATAGAAGGCCTGTTTGGGGCAGCGGACGAGACTTTAAAACAGGCTAACTGTTCAAGACTGAGAGTGGAGAACGGCCAGCAAGGGCGAACCGTGTTAAAGCTAGAGAGCAGCAGCCTGCAGCTGTGACAGACTCACAGACCGCAAAGGTGGGGGCAGTGACGTGTGTGACTGGAGAGGCCCTCCCACCAATTAAGTGGGACTCAGGTACACCCCCAATAGCCGGAGCCTTAAGGAGGTCTCCTCGCATACCACAGCCTAAACTACCATGGTCACCCGAGTATCACTTTAAACGGTCCAGCTCCAGGAGAGCCCTTAACAAAAGGGGAAAACCCAAGGTCAGGGACAAGTCTAGGGATACGGATCCCCAGCCTGCCGCCTCCAAAGGTGAGGGACTCACAGGAGAGGTAGCATTGGGCAGAGAGAGAGAGAAGGGTCCCCAGCCTGTGGCATCAGGCTGCGGGGAACCCACAGGACAGGATAGGGACTCGGCAGCCACACAGAAAAGGCGTAGTGCGCTGCAGCACAGGAAGACACACTCCCCCGATTAACTGGGATTCAGGGAAACTCCCAGGTGTTTTAAGGAGGACTCTCCGGGTCCGGTGGCACAGGTCACCTTACGTCCAGGCGTACAAGCTGCCCAGATTCCACAAAAGGCAGAGGCCTATCAGGAATTAGCCTGGCTGTCCGGAGATGGGTGGCGGATGTATATAGCTTTTAGTTTAAGAGTGTTTTTACAGTTTGGAAGTTTGGGATTTTAGTGGTTTAATTTCAGTCGAGGATAAGTTTAAGTTTTGAATTTTGATAACTGTGTCAGGCCAGAGAACCTTCGGGACATGGATATTTTGTATGTGTGTCCCTACAGAGAGGAAATCGGGATGAGAAAGATTCTGCTCCTGCTTGCCCTGGTAGGGGTGAGCATCGGTGATCGAGGAGACGTGGAGAACTCCTATATCTATGGATGTTCAGGAGAGAGAGCACCGATCGTTACCGCAGTGGGTGGCGAACGGGGTGTGGAGGAGCTCGCCACCTACTTCCATGAGGGAAGGTGGCCAGGGTGGTTGGGGTCCAACTCAACACAGTACTCCAGCCAGGCTGGGTTCACGTACGGGGAGGCCTCCATCCCGTGCCCCAGGGTACAGGTCGTTGCTACAAGGGTCAGCGTCACTGAGGGGAAACGTGTGTGTTTGACCTGCAAGGGACAGATTCCTTTGGCTAGGTGGTGGTGGCTCAGAAGGCTGAGAAAGGATATAGGAAACCCCGCAGTCAATTGGGAATGATTGGGGAACAATACCCATTGGACGATTACAGGGACCCAAGGGGGACTGAGTGTGTGCTGGGACAAGTGGTGGAAACCGAATATGGGGATTTACGTCTGAATATGGGGTTCAGAGAAGGTCTGCCCCACAGGCATATCCATCATTTTCCACCGGCAATGGCAAGATGCTGGGGAGGGGATGGAGTGGGCTTCCAGCCTGCATGCGTGCGCGGTCCCGCACTCCCCGATCCCAGTCAACGCCACTGAACTTGTGACCTGCCCCCGAAAGCCCCTGCCCATGACCACAACATCACGGACTATAGTACAGAGGTGTCCTACCACCACCAAGGGACCAGGGAATGGGTTAGTCCTAGTGCCAACTGACAAGCTGCTGTACCAGGGGGTACACTATGCAGTGGCCTCAGTGATCCTGAACCTGACTGAGGTGCAGTTACCTGAGTGGTGTCCTAAGGAGACAGAACAGTTGTACCAAGCCCCGCTGAAGGAAATGTTTAGAAAATGTTATGAATTTTACTTTGCCAATGTAGACAAAGCGAGACTGTACAGTTTACATCCTGAGCATAATATGGGCGCGGGGAGACAAAGAAGGGAGACCTGGAATGATATTTTTACAGCTTATAGTACAGGATCCTCAGTAATAAACAGCCTAGATGATATAGAGCTACAAACTCAGATAAATGGTTTAAAGACCCAGTTAAGAAAACTCCTAACAGAGGAGAACACATTGGTGGGCTCAGAGCTACATGAGGACCAGGCTATGACAGTCCATTTAAAGGAGATAATAGCTGAGCTGGCAAGACACGCCAAAACAGTAAATGCACTTATACGGGAGGACAGGAATGCTTCGGATCAAGCTGCACAGAATGAGGTGTGCGTGCTATACGGGGCATGGTTGCTGGGCGAGGGCCGAAGCAACCTGGAGGATTTAAAACAAGGTTTAGCCCCCTCCTGGATTAGCAACAAGCACCTCGCAGCCCTCCACCCATTTAGTAATTCACTGAACCCGTGTCAGCTCCACCTAGCCTCTGAAGCCTACCCTGTCCCAGTGGATTGTGGACATTCCAATCATACTATCATGGGGATAGTAGTGAGGATGCCGGTCATGGGCGGGACAGCCCGACCCGTACCGGTATACAGGGTGGAGAACATTGGGATCATTCAAGGGGGTGCACACGTCCGTTTCGCAGAGGTCCCACCTTATGTCATAAAGTGAGAGCACGCTATGACAGGTACAGACCTCTCCGGGTATCAGAGCCAGGGAGCACACATAATACTGTGCCCCCAGCACTTGAATGCCTATTCGAGACCACAGTGTGGGTTTAAAGCTGCTGGCGCACAACCTGTGAACTGTACCATGGAGGTAATGGCTCAAGGCCATGTTTCCCCACAAGTAGCATTCATAGGGGGTGGGACATATTGTGTCACCACAAGTGTGCCCCACTACCGGCATGGACAGTACATCTGGTGTCCGGTGAGCGACAGCAGTTTTTGTTTTAAACCCGAGGCAGAAGTTCAAGTGGCACAGGAACGGATTGTACCCATCCCTGAACCCTCGACTGTTCACCTCACTGTCAGGGAAAACATCACCAACCTGCAAAATTACGTAACACATTTTGGCTATGAAATTCCCCCTCTACCAGAACATCTTATCACCCTATTAAAAGCAGTGGTCATCTCACAGAAACATTTCTATACATTAGAGCAGAAGACAGTCGAGATAGGGGCCAAAATCTTGAATATCGTAGTTCCACCCTGGTGGGACATTTTTGAAAATATAGAAGTCCCCTCTTGGATTAGGCTGGCTTCACACATTTTAGTGGTTTGTCAGCTGGGCATAGTTTTCTACCTGTTGTGTGCAAAGTGCAAAGGAAGGGACCAGATGCTCCGCTCTCAACATGAGGGAGCATGGGACAAAAACAAAAATAACGTCTATGACCAGGTATAAAACCAACTTGACCGTTATTAAAAATAAAGTTTAATGAGTGTGTGTGTTTTATTTTTCCTATGTGTATGTGTAATTTTCCAAGTGGTGCGGGGGTGTTGGACCCCCTCCGTGCTTGGATGTGAATGTAGTAAAAGTTTTTGTACCTTGTATATATCTGTTAAACACTACACTTAAAGGGGAACAGGAGAGTGTTTTTTGTTTTGAGTTTTAGTTTAGGTAATACAGGGGAAGGTTGGCTCCCGAGGATCAGAACATTTTGCTCACAACTGCATGATACTATAGTGATAAAGTATCACGGGGGTGTGTAAGGCTCGCAAAATTACAACGATTCCCCCAAAGTAAGAAAGGAGAGATATTGGACTGTTTGAAGGAAATATTGGGCCAAAGGGATTTAAAAATCAAAACCCCAGGTAGATTTGGCTGGTTTAAAAGGCATGTTCAGGCTTGTGGAAAACTGTGACAAAGGGGAGGTGCGATGGGCCCCCTGAAACACAGACAGTTTGAGTATTGGGCCATCTGGGAATGTTTTGGGCCACCACAGCCTTTACATAAAGACAATAAAAGCTGTTCCCACCGAAACTCGCAGAGCCACCAAGTACATGAATAAAACAATACATGCCAACAGCCAACAAAAGAAAGAACATGGCCCCAGCAGGAAACAACAATCAAACAGCAGTTTAAAACCAATCAGAGAGATTTCCAAAACGTTTTACACATTTTAAACTGGTTTCAAGGCAATCCTGAAACCAGTTAAAGGCCAATTAAAGTTAGATGGACCATCACCGAAGCTCGTTAAAGTTAGTTGGGCCATCCCCGAAGCTCGTTAAAGATTTAAAACATATTAAAAATAACGAGCCCGCCAAACTTAACAAAGAAACCAGAGATTTGGCGGTCAGATAAGCCAGGCCTCAAACCAGTATAATTGAGGCCTGCTTGTTCAGTGAAACAGTTCATCATCAGAGCACACAGTCAGCACGTCAAGTTCAGTACAGGAGAGACCAACATCACCATTGCGACAGCACGGGAGAACCGGAGACTTGAAGAAAGAGAAGAAAAAGGAAAGTTGCGGCAACCAAAGGCTTCATGAAACCAACAACTACCAATATTACCACCAACCAGGTAATATTGGGCCACCGCGACCAACATGAAACCAACCACCGAAAAATTCGAAAATCAAAAACTTGTTTCCACTCTACAGGCTAGACTGACTTACCCCTGGTTAAGATTTGACACAAAAGACCCTAAAAATTTTACCTAACCAAAGAAAATTGGGTACTTACCCGATACATCCAACTACGCAGCGAACCGCATCAGCGGACAAACCCAAACTGAAGACCCAATGCAGGTGCAGTCTTCTACCACGTCCGGGGTACGGCAGGCCCCAACCGCCACAACTAAGGAGAACCCCGAAATTGCGAACCTCTACAATCTGTCAAGAAAGTCGTTCGGTGAGCATTTCCTGGTCCTCTGGATTTCAACCTAGTTAGGATAGTGGGGTTGGGAGGGTAAGGGGTTTTTGTCTATTGTAATTCTCCCTCGCATATTCCGAGTGTTCCCCACCCTTTTAGAGTATAAGATTTATTGTATTGTATATTTTCCTGTCTCAAAATAAAGATCTCAATTCTTTTGACCAACCCAGGTATCTGTTGCAATTTCATTACAACCCCCAAATAAGTCCAAAGTCTAGAACCAAAGGAGTGGGAGCGATTCAAACTGCTCAGGGAGTCAGAGGTAAAGCTGACCACACACATCACCCCTTACAAGGCGGCAGGTGTTGATGATTCTGCCATCCCCATTTGCAACATTTAACCACTCCTGCCTTCTACCCAGTCACAGACCTTCCCATTTGTTCTTTCCTCCCCTCCCCCTTTCCCTGCCTCTGCACCTACTTAAAACCTGTTACATCTCTAACTTTTCTCAGTTCTGACAATGGGTCATAGACCTCAAACGTTAACTCTGTTTCTCTCTCCATGGATTCTGCCTGACCTGCTGAGTGTTTCCAGCATTTTCTGTTGTTATTTGAGCTCTGGCTTTAGTTGCCCTACATTTCCTCGTGGGAATGTACCTCGACTGTACCCGAACCATCTCCTCTTTAAAGGCAGCTCATTGTTCGATTACAGTTTTGCCTGTCAATCTTTGATTCCAATTTACCCGGGCCAGATCTGTTCTCAACCCACTGAAATTTGCCTTCCTCCAATTAAGTATTTTTACTCTAGATTGCACCCTATCCTTTTCCATAGCTAATCTAAACCTTATGATACTATGATCACTGTTCCCTAAATGTTCCCCTACTGACACTTGCTCCACTTGACCCACCTCATTCCCCAGAACCAGATCCAGCAATGCCTCCTTCCTCGTTGGGCTGGAAACGTACTGATCAAGGAAGTTTTCCTGAACACACTTCAGAAATTCTTCCCCATCTCTGCCCTTTACACTATCATTATCCCAGTCTCTGTAATTTCCCTGCAAATTTTCTCCTCTGTCGGTGAAAAATTGGGTTGGTTTGCGCCTCCTGTTAGCGTCCTAACAGGACACAAATCCCCTCGTGCCCAGGCCTGGCACCGCTAACGCCTCCCGCGAAATTCAGCGGGAGGTTAGCGGCAGCGGTAGCCGGTAGCACCCCGCGCCGTTGCGCCGCCAGCGATGACATCATCGTCATGCACTGCGTCGTGCTTGCGCCCTGACTGCAAACTTCCCATGTGCCCCCTGACCTATCGCCACATGATATGTGCGACAGGATCAGGGGGACGGTTTGGCAGCGGCGGCGCCGCAAGATAAAGGGCAGGTGTCAGGCGGCCATTTTTATTATAATTATGCTACCTTTCGCTTTTGTATTGCGGGTTCCGGCCGCGATCGTTCAGCCCAGCACTCCTCTTGAGTGCCAGGCTGTTTTCACGTCACGCCGATCCTCTCTAGCCACGCATTCATCTGCTCTATCCTCCTATTTCTATGTGCACTAGCTCGTGGCACAGGGAGTAATCCAGAGATTACTACCTTTGAGGTCCTGCTTTTCAATCTCTTTTCTAGCTTCCTAAAATCTGCCTGCAGGACCTCATCCCTTTTTCTACCTAAGTCGTTGGTACTGATATGGACCACAACCTCTGGCTGTTCACCACCCCCCCTCCTCAAAATGTTCTGCAGCCTCTCAGTGACATTTTTGACCTTAGCACCAGGGAGGCAACATACCATCCTGGAATCACGTCTGCGGCCACAGAAACGCCTGTCTGTTCCGCTAACTATAGAATCCCCTACCACTATTGCCTTCCTAATCTTCCTCCTCCCACCCTGTACAGTTGAGCCACCTGTGGTGCCATGGACTTGGCTCTGGCTGTACTCCCCAGAGGAACCATCACCCTCACCGTATTGGTTGGAGAGTGAGATGCACTCTGGGGACTCCTGCACTACCTGCCTGGTCCTCCTTGTCTGTCTGGTGGTCATCCATTCCCTCCCTGCCTGCACACTCTTATGCTGCAGGGTGACCACCTCCTGAAATGTGCTATCCATGTGGCTCTCAGACTCATGGATGCACTGCAGTGACGCCAGCTGCTACTCAAGGACTGAAACTCGGAACTCAAGCTCCTCCAGCCGACGACACTTCCTGCACATATGGTTGTCCAGGACATGGGAAGCATCCTGGATTTCCCACATGGCACAGGATGTGCATCCCATGGGACTGAGGGGCCCTGCCATGCCTTTATTTATTCGACTATTAACTAACTTACAGAAATAAACTTAAGACTAGGGGGGAAAAAATTCAGTTGGTTAGCGCCTCCAGTTCGCGCTCATGGGAGCGCTAATGGAGCGCTGATACAGTAGCGCCAGGGTGAGGCGAATCCAGTGATGCACGACAAATCCGCTCCCCCCACTCCGTAGCGCCACCGCTACGAGTTACCGCTGGGGATCTCAGCACCAGGCAGATCGTGACATCAGTGAGTATGCAACGCTCACAGGGCTCCCGATCTGCAAAGCTCATTGTTGCCCCCTGCCTTAGTGCCTCACCCCAACAGCGACAGGGCGCTATAAAAAAGATCATGAGTTATGAGTCGCAGCTGTCAGGTTAGTGCTGTTTCACTGCTTCCTTGTCAATTTGACATTGAATTAAACTGTTGCACAGTCATTTAAAGGTTGTTTAGTATCAGGAGTGTTGTGGTTACTAACAATTAATCACATTTATTCTCACAACAGGTCAGCGTGCTACACTTGGTTACATTAATGGGTGCTATACTGGCAGTCGACCTCGCTCGCCAGGATCTACGGCGGAGGGAGCGCAGGCAGCGAGAAAGACTGGAACATGTGGCCAGAGGGAGGAGGAGGGCCATCAGGGCTCTCAACAGGAGGCCTTATCCTCCGAGGGTATTCCAAGAGCACTTCTCCTACCCCCAATTAAGCAAGGAGAAATGTATTAGGAGGCTCTGCTTCAGCAAGGAGGTGGTCACAGAACTCTGCCACCTCCTGCAACCAGACCTCCAGCCTCAGAGCAGGGTGACCACAGCTCTCTCAGTGGCAGTCAAGGTCACCGTTGCCCCCAATTTCTTCGCCAGCGGATCCTTCCTGTTTGCAACAGGAGATATAGCTAACATCTCACAGTTCGCCATCCATCACTGCATCTGGGAGGTCACAGAGGCTCTCTACAGTAGGAGAAGGGATTACATTTCCTTCCCCATCACCAGAGAGAAGCAGGACGAATGTGCATGTGGCTTTGCCAGGATAGCGGACTTCCCCATGGTGCAGGGAATCATTTACTGCACCCACGTGGCTTTGCAGGCACTGCATAGCAATCCTGAGATCTTCCGTAACCACAAAGCCTACCACTCACTTAATGTGCAGTTGGTGTGCGACCACAGACAGCGAATCCTCACCGTCAATGCCCGCTATCCTGGCAGCAGCCACGATGCCTTCATCCTGTGCCAGACCGGTGTGCCAGCACTCTTCCAACCGCCACTGGTCGGAGACAAGGGTTATCCACTCTCCACCTGGCTCATGACTCCCCTCCGCAACCCCAGCACTCCTACTCAGCACACATATGAGAGCCATGCTGCCACCAGGAACATCATCGAGCAAACCATCGGGGTGCTCAAGCAATGGTTCCGCTGCCTTGACCACTCGGGAGGAGCCCTCCAGTACTTGGCTGAGCGGGTGTCCCATTTCATCATGCTCCCTAACTTGGACATCATGAGGGCCCAGCCCTTGCCACCAGGGATTGCGAGACCACCTCAGGAGGAGGAAGAGGGAGAAGAGGAGGAGGAGGAGGAGGACGAGAAGGAAGAGGAACAGGAGTGAGGGAGGAGGCAGCCACTCAACCGGCCTTCTGGAAGGGCGGTCCATGACCGCCTCATCAGACTGCGGTTCCAATAAATTAAACCCCAGATCCCCATTGTTCACCACATCCCCATCATTCCATTCCTGTCGCAGGCCATATCACAGCGCAAAGCTGAAATGAGAGACACCACAAAATAATCCAAACTGAATTAATAAATTTATCAATTATCAGTGAATACATATTTATAACAACAATATTACCTATTCACCCTTGTGCAATCCCTTAGTGCCTCTCGTTACTGTGCCTTTGCCCTCTCTCGTCCTTCTACGAAGTGTTGGCCCCCCGGGGCAGCACCTCAGCATCCCTAGCAATCTGTTGCAGCACAGATTGTTAGCCTGCTGCGACACTGTGAAAACCCCGGTCGACAGTGGTAGACCCAGCCACGATGGCAGCAATCAGAGCTTGCGTTACATCAAGCTAAGACTGCATGAGAACAGTCTGAGATTGAATGCCATCAAGCACAGATTGCATTACAGCACTAAGACGTTGTGTTGCTTCCACCTGTGCTGCAATGGAAGCTGCAACATCACCCATAACACACGGCATCAGGTCTGGCTCAGCATGGTCTCTCTGGGAGTCTACCATCCTTTTCAGACTGGAAATGATAGGCTCCATGGTGTGCGCAGAGCTCTGTGCAATGTTGGAGGCGATCTCCTCCACGCTCCTTACCATTGCCGAGAGGCTCACAGGCACCCTTGTCATTGCACCTATCATCTCTGTGTGCATGCCCATCACCCTTCTTCTAAAGGCCTCCCCATCGAGGTCCTCATTTGAATCCTGTGCAGCAGAACTCGCACGCGAACTCGCCATCCGGGAAGCTGGCCCCTGAGCTACCCTTTCCCACTGGCCTTGCTGCTGCCTGCTCGTCCCTGGTGCATCACCCTGTGCAGATCCCGCTACTATACCAGCCTCTGAAAAATGCATAATGCCAGTATCTGAGATGGTATCTGCAGGTGAGATGTGCAGTGACGTGGTGTCTTCTTCTCCTCTTCTTCTCCCGCCTCGCTCTCTACGGTACCCTCAGGAACTGGCTGCTCAGGTGCTTGCTCATTATCTGAAAGCATAAAGGCACAAGATTCGGGTTAAGGTGAGGGGAGGGGTGCAGGAAGGGAGAAATGCATGCATATAGCATGATTAGCTGGAAAGTGCGAAAGGCTTGCGCGGTGAAAGGAAGTGGGATGTGAGAAGACGTAGGGATGAACATACCGTTGTTGTCCCCAAGGGGGTCAACGTCGCTGGTGGCCAAGGCGTCCACCACCTGGCACCCAATAATCTAGAGCACTCGAGTCTCTTGCTCAGACAATGGTTGGGTGTCGGCTTGTCCCCGACCTGTGTGCTCCTGCTCCCTCCTGTTGTGAGACACCTTAGCCTGCAAGAGAAAGGAAAGTGTTTGAGTGAGTGTGGAGCAATGTGTTTGGGTGATGTGCCTGCCATAGTTGACTAGCTCTAATTGTGTGCAAGGTGTGAGATGTGGGTATGAGTGTTGGTAGGTAGATTGTTGTTGTGTGAGTGCTGGGGGTGTGGTGCTTTGAGCAGTGTGTGCAAACTATGGTTCAGATGGTGGTATATAGCATTTATTGAAGCATTGACTCACCCTGACCACCCGAGTGAGGTCATTAAATTTCTTCCTGCACTGTGTGTGGGTCCTGGGGCCCACAGTGCTGCCTGAGACATGCTGGGCTATCTCCCTCCACATGGTGCAGAAGATTTGTGGTGACCGCCTCCTGCCACTTGCCAGGTAGAGCATTACCCTCCGTCTTTCCACTGCGAACATCAAAGCTTCCAACGCATGGTCACAGAATCTGCGGGCTCTTTCCCTGGGACGTGGATTTGCCATCATTACGGCTGCTTAAGTCCTCCAGCTCCTTCTCCTTGACCTGCTTGCTGCTGACTGAGACAGCTGCACAGCCAGCAACAATGAGAAGGAGGTTCTGCAGCATCAATTAACCTCCCCTTTAAGAACTGGAAAGAGCCTGTGGCAATGATGACTTGTGATTAGACTGCACCTGATATAGGTTAGCGCTTCAAGTTTAACGCCACTGAGCTGGGCCATTACCACTTGATTTAGCGCTCCAATCCTTTCTTTGTGCAATGAGACTAAATTTTGTGTGCAGTCTAAAGCATTAGCGCCTAGCGCTAATTCACAAACTTTTCAAAAGTTACCACCCATTCTTGGGCTATAATGAATTTCTCCACCTAGCAGTCTTAAAAGTTGGGCCTACCTTTATCCCCGGCTGCTTTTCTCGCTATCTAATTTAAAGTCTTTATTCACACGATTATTTATAGTTATATTAATTAGTTTATCTAGTTACGTTAGAGAGAATAAAGCACTAATACTCACCCACCAATCACCTACCTGCAGTCCTGTGACGTCACTCCTTGCTTTTGCTGTTCTTTTGGAATTCGCTGGATTTGAATCTGCCTCTGCTGCCGACTCCTCGAGGGTCTGCACTGTCCCTGGGTCCCACCCTCTTTATTCTCTCGTGGCTCTGCTGCCGACTCCTCACGGGTCCGTGCTGTCCCCGGGTCCCGTTCTCTTTATTCTCTGCTCCCTCTGCTGCCGACTCCTCACGGGTCCGCACTGTCCTCGGGTCCTGTGCTCTTTATTCTCTGCACCCTCTGCTGCTGACTCCTCGAGGGTCCGCGCTGTCCTCGGGTCCCGCTCTCTTTATTCTCTGCTCCCTCTGCTGCTGACTCCTCACGGGTCCGTGCTGTCCCCGGGTCTCGCTCTCTTTATTCTCTGCTCCCTCTGCTGCCAACTCCTCGCGAGTCTGCGCTGTCCTCGGGTCCCGCTCTCTTTATTCTCTGCTCCGTCTGCTGCTGACTCCTCGCGAGTCCGCACTGTCCTCGGGTCCCGCTCTCTTTATTCTCTCGTGCCTCGACTGCCGACTCCTCATGGGTCCGCGCTGTCCTCGGGTCCCGCTCTCTTTATTCTCTCGTGCCTCTACTGCCAACTCCTCGTGGGTCCGCACTGTCCTCGGGTCCCGCTCTCTTTATTCTCTCGTGCCTCTACTGCCAACTCCTCGTGGGTCCGCGCTGTCCCCGGGTCCCGCTCTCTTTATTCTCTGCTCCCTCTGCTGCTGACTCCTCGTGGGTCCGTGCTGTCTCTGGGTCCCGCTCTCTTTATTCTCTGCTCCCTCTGCTGCTGACTCCTCGTGGGTCTGCGCTATCCTCGGGTCCCGCTCTCTTTATTCTCTCGTGCCTCTACTGCCGACTCCTCGTGGGTCCGCGCTGTCCCCGGGTCCCGCTCTCTTTATTCTCTGCTCCCTCTGCTGCTGACTCCTCGTGGGTCCGTGCTGTCTCCGGGTCCCGCTCTCTTTATTCTCTGCTCCCTCTGCTGCCGACTCCTCTTGGGTCTGCGCTATCCTTGGGTCCCGCTCTCTTTATTCTCTGCTCCCTCTGCTGCCGAATCCTCTTGGGTCTGCGCTATCCTTGGGTCCCGCTCTCTTTATTCTCTCGTGCCTCTGCTGCCGACTCCTCGCGGGTCTGCGCTGTCCCCGGGTCCCGCTCTCTTTATTCTCTCGTGCCTCTACTGCCGACTCCTCGTGGGTCCGTGCTGTCCCCGGGTCCCGCTCTCTTTATTCTCTCGTGTCTCTACTGCCAACTCCTCGCGGGTCTGCGCTGTCCCTGGGTCCCGCTCTCTTTATTCTCTCGTGCCTCTAATGCCGACTCCTCGTGGGTCTGCGCTGTCCCCGGGTCCCACTCTCTTTATTCTCTCATGCCCCTACTGCCGACTCCTCAAGGGTCTGTGCTGTCCCCGGGTCCCGCTCTCTTTATTCTCTGCTCCCTCTATCGCCGACTCCTCGCGGGTCTGCACTGTCCTCCTTGTTTTTGTATTCAATGGCCCTGTTTACAAAGCCAAGTATCCCATACGCTTTCTTAACTGCTTTTTCAACTTGCCAAGCTACCTTCAAGGATTTGTCAATATGCACCCCCAGGCCCCTCTGTTCTTGCACCCCCTCAATATAGTACCATTTAGATTATACTGCCTCTCCATGTTGTTTCTCCCAAAGTGCATCACTTCACCCTTATCCGCATTAAATTGCATCTGCCATGTGTCTGCCCATTTCACCAGTCTGTAGATGTCCTCCTGATGTCTGCTACTATCCTGTTCACTATTTGCTACATTGCCAAGTTTTGTATCATTTGCAAACTTCGAAATTGTACTCCTTATATCCAAGTCCAGGTCATTTATATATAACAAAAAGTGCAATGGTCCTAATACCAACCCCTGGGGGACCCCACTGCATACTTCACTTCAGTCAGAAAAACAACCCTTCACCACTTCTTTCTGGGGGTTAAATGAGATAACCCCCGAAAATGGGTGTGGGGATCGTTGTACGTGATTAACCCAAGCACATTCATTGCGTTGCAGGCAGCATGTTAATTTGGTGCTGCCTGCTGTTTTAAATGATTGCTGCATGCAGCCAGCGCTCCCCACACTGTTCATTGGCTGCACGCAACAGCAGGGGCCCCAATATCCACTTCCTCCACTTCCTCCTCCTCTTCTTCCTCGCGCTCCTGCTCCTCAGCTTCTCGCCTGATAGGTGGTGGCAAGGGCTGTTCCCTCATAATGGCCAAGTTGTGCAGCATGCAGCATAGTGCCACAAGTCTTGATACCTACTCAGCTGAGTACTGCAGTTTTCCGCCAGACCGGTCCAGGCAGTGGTCGCACACCAGCTGCATATTGAGGGAATGGAATCCCTTTTGGTTCATGAAAATTAGTTCACATGAGATGCATGCAGGGCCATATGAGCGCAATCAATGTCACCCTGCACACGGGGAAGCCTGTAATCTGTGCAGACCCTTGTGCTTGCTCCGCCTGCTTGTCTCTGGCAAGAGGGAATGAGTCAAAACTGTCTCTCTGTGTATAGAGAGCTTCAGTGACCTCTGTTATGCAGCAGTGCACTGCAATCTGTGAGATGTTGCTTATATCTCCAGTAGCAGCCTGGAAGGAGCCTGACGCATAAAAGTTAAGAGCCACAGTCATCTTGACTGCCACTGGCAATGCTGTCCTTGCCCTACTTTGAGGTTACAGTTGTGGCTGCAGCTGGCAGATTTCAGTCACAACCTCTTTAGTGAAGCGAAGACGTCTCAAGCATTGGTCGTCCCTGAAGTTGAGATAAGAGAATTGCTCCTTAAAGACCCTTGACAGATATGGCCTCCTGCTGCGAACCCTTCTCCCCCTTCCTCCTCCTTCCTCTTCTGGCAGCTTGTCCTGCTCTGCGTGACCTCTCTTCATTCTCCCAGTCATGCTCAATTCTCAGAGGAAGCCTTTCCAGGCCATCCATTTCTGGAAGCAAGTTGTTTCAGCACAAGCTTTTAAACCAACAAATAGTACATCAGCACCAGCCAGACTGCTCCCTGTAGATGATTCAAACTTGAGCCAGGTATATGAAAGCTCCAAAAATGCATACAATTGCATCAGCAGCCAGAAGAGAAAATCCAGCAACTAACCAGTAAGTAGTTTATGAACCCTTTCAATAGCGCTGGTGGGGATCCTTCATTTCATTTAACATTGTGTTCAGCTGTGCGAAGTTAAGACAGGCTCTTGGTTGGGGTGTGGAGTTCGAAAATGGCAGCGGTGGCATCAAATTAATGTTGCACACTGATTGACATCATAATCTGCCTGTTCTGCATGCTGCCAGCAGTGGTTAGGCACGTGCCCGCAAGCCCCTTTACCAAGATGGCACCCTGCACACTTCCTGTCGGAAATGTGCATGTGCATTTCAGACCCCATTTTCAAGCATTAGGAGGCCACGTAGTGCCTAAAAAAAGGGCACTGCATGGCATAATTTCATCCTCTCTGCCTCAGCCAATTTTGTACCCAAGTTACCAGCATCCCTTTAATACTATGTGCTTCTAATTTTTGAATAAGTCTGTTATGCGGTACGTTATCAAATGCCTTTTGAAAGTCCATATATACAATATATACTGCACTATCTTCATCAACATTCTCTGTTACTTCATCAAAGAACTCAATCAGGTTAGTCAGGCATGATTTGCCTTTAACAAATTCATGCCCTCGATCCCTTATTAACCCATGATTCTCCAAATGACAATTAATTTTATCCTTGCCAATGTCTCTAGTAGTTTTCCCACCACTGATGTTGGCTAGAAATTCTGCTCGTTTGCGCCTGCCATTAGTGCCTCTGGGGGGCGCTAATGGGGTGCAAAGGGTTTATCGCCTGATGGGGGTGGGGGGGGGAAAGCACCTCCCAAGAAATTCAGTGGGGCATTGCTGAGGCACTACCCGATAGCACCGCGCTCGCGCTGATAGCGCCCCGGGCCACTGCGCCATCAGCAATGAAGTCATCACCATGCACCGCGACCACTTAGCACCCGCCGCATCCCCTTACCACCCGCGGCAGAAATTCAGCTGCACCTGCCGCGTGACATCAGTGCCAGCCTCATGGGTTACGAACCGGGCCGACCTCTGCTCGCGGGGCGGTAGTTAAAGGGGAGGTGCGGCATCTACCCGTGCCGCCATTTTCATTTTTTGGCCAACTTTTAGCTTGGCCCTCCGTGGTGGGCCGTGGCATAGCCCTGGCCGCCATCACCACACCGCCCTGGTGGCGGCCACCGGAGGCCCTACAGAGTGTGCATCGGCCCTCCCCTTTAACTGAAGGGTAGGAGCGTTGAAATGCGGCAGCGCTCCACGGAGCCTCCGCCGAGCACTGTCGATCATGCCCCGACATCGCCTTGGTTACCGCCCCACCAGGAAGTGGAGATTGCGCTCCACTCCCTGTGTGGGGGCAGTAAGCCAAATTTAGCGGTCGGGGCGGTACTTCTGCACCAGGCGCTAAATGTCCGGCCTTAACTTGGTTAGTGCCCCCAAATGGGTGTAACTGAATTTCACACCCTCTGTTTTTTAAGTGATGTTGGTTGAAGGATAAATATTGGCCAGAACACTCTCCTGCTCTTACCCTAAATAGTGTCATGGGATCTTTTACATTTATCTGAGAGGCCAGACAGGGCCTAGGTTTAAAGTCTCATCTGAAAGACACAGTGTAGTACTCCCTCAGTACTGTACTGGGAGAGCCAGCCTAGATTATGTACTCAAGTCTCATGGAGTGGGGCATGGACCCACAACCTTCTGAGTCAGAGGCAAGAGTGCAACCATTGAGCCACAGCTAACTTAAATCAATTCTGCTGAGTTTGTTCAGAGTACTTGTGGAGAGAGGTTCATTTCTGCACTTTGGAGGTATTGAGAATCAGATCAGGATGGGTGGCACCACGGCTGCCTTAGATCAGATCTTGATGAGGAGCAAGATGGCCATCAGCAGCAACAACAGCCTGCTGTGGGGAGACTTTCAGGTGGTGAACAGAGAGCGGAGCAGCAGAGAGGGGAGCAGAGGGGTCAGGATCGCAGGAGGCACTGCCCCCGTAACTGGGTGTACAAGGCAGAGGCTCAGCTTCCTTGACCTCTTGGAAGAGCAGTGCCTCTGGAGGCTCAGATTGTCACATCAGGTGGTCACAGACATCTGCAGCCTCCTAGAAGAAGACCTGCTCCCTGCTGGACCTGGTGGCCAAGCATTACCAGTGACCACCGCCCTCAACTTTTTTGCCTCCGGATCCTTCCACGGCTCTGCTGGAGAGATATCCATGATCTCTCAGTCAACGGCACATAATTGCATAAGGCAGCTCGCTGATGGGTTGTTTGCCAGCTCCGGCAATTATGTCAACTTCGCCTATGATGACGCCAGTCAGAACGAGCGGTGCTCAGGTTTGCATCTCTGGCTGGTTTCCTACAGGTGCAGGGAGTCATTAACTGCACACACGTAGCAATCCGCACCCCCCCCCCCAGATCAACCAGGAGTATCCATAAACCGCAAGGGGTTCCATTCCAGCCCAGCACCAGCCGCTCGCATTGCTGCCTGGGATGCCAGGGATTCCCTCATGGCTGTAAGGTTCAGTTACTTACACCACTGGATCCATGTAACAACCACATCCAACAGCTACTCTTATACATTCATCAACAAGCAACTGAAAAGGCGAGTTGTCACCCAGCAACCAAGAATGGACAACATGGGAAAGTGGTGCAAAGTACAGTAATACATTTTATGTGATTCTCCTAAAGAACGGAAACTTAACAACGTAACATTTTCTCAAACACTGATGTGCATACCTTTGTGCAACTACAAAGTTTTACTCTTCTTTTTCTTACTGCTGCTACGAAGTGCAACTCTGTGTCTTCAGCAGAGGTAGAGGCAGTCTGCTCAGATCCCTGCTCTGACTGCGGAGATGCTCTTGGCAGACGTCCTGCTCCACCTGCACCTGTGCAGGGACAGAAGAGAAACGTTGACACATAGAAGATAGGAGCAGGAGTAGGCTATTCGGCCCCTCGAGCCTGCTCCGCCATTCGATGAGATCATGGCTGATCATCCAAACTCAGTACTCCGTACCTGCCTTCTCCCCATATCCCTTGATACCTTTAGCTCTAAGAAATATATCTAACTCCTTCTTGAATATATTTAAAGACTTGGCCTCAACCGCCTTCTGTGGTGGAGAATTCCACAGGTTCACCACTCTCTGGGTGAAGAAATTCTTCCTCATCTCTGTCCTAAATGGCTTACCCCTTATCCTTAGACTATGACCCCTGGTTCTGGACTCTCCGACCATCGGGAACATTCTACCTGCATCTAGTTTGTCCAGACCTGTCAGAATTTTATAAGTTTCGATGAGATCCCCTCTCATTCTTCTAAACTCCAGCGAGTATAAGCCCAATCAACCCAATCCCTCCTCATACGTCATTCCTGCCATCCCAGGGATCAGCCTTGTGAATCTTCGCTGAACTCCTTCCATGGCAAGAACATCCTTCCTCAGATAAGGCGACCAAAACTGCACACAGTACTCAAGGTGTGGTCTCACCAAGGCCCTGTACAACTGCAGCAGGACATCCTTGCTCCTGTACTCAAGCCCTTTTGCTATGAAGGCCAACATACCATTTGCCTTCTTCACCGCCTGCTGCACCTGCATGTTTACCTTCAGCGACTGGTGCACAAGGACACCCAGGTCTCGTTGCACTTCCCCTTCTCCCAATCTATTGCCATTCAGATAATAGTCTGCCTTTCTGTTTTTGACACCAAAGTGGATAACCTCGCATTTATCCACGTTATATTGCATCTGCCACGCTTCTGCCCAATCACCCAACTTGTCCAAATCATCCTGGAGTTTCTCGGTATCCTCCTCGCAGCACACACGCCCACCCAGCTTTGTGTCGTCTGCAAACTTGGAGATATTACACCTAGTTCCCTTATCTGGATCATTAATGTATATTGTGAATAGCTGGGGTCCAAGGACCAATCCCTGCAGTACCCCACTAATCACTGCCTGCCACTCGGAAAAAGACCCGTTAATTCCTACGCTCTGCTTTCTGTCCGCCAACCAGTTCTCTATCCAAGTCAATACCTTGCCCCCAATTCCATGTGCCTTAACTTTACACACTAATCTCTTATGCGGGACCTTATCGAAAGCCTTTTGAAAGTCCAAATACACCACATCCACTGGTTCTCCCTTATCTATTTTCCCAGTTACATCCTCAAAAAATTCCAGTAGATTAGTCAAGCACGATTTACCTTTTGTAAATCCATGTTGACTTTGTCCGATCCTGTCACTGTTTTCCAAGTGCTCAGCTATTACATCCTTTATAATGGACTCTAGCATTTTCCCCACTACCGATGTCAGGCTTACCGGTCTGTAATTCCCCGCTTTCTCTCTACCACCCTTTTTGAATAGTGGGGTAACATTAGCTACCCTCCAATCCATGGGTACAGTTCCAGATTCCAGCGAATTTTGGAAGATGATCAGCAATGCATCTACTATTTCTAGGGCCACCTCCTTAAGTACCCTAGGATGTAGATAATCAGGCCCTGGGGATTTATCGGCCTTCAATCCCGTCAATTTCCCCAACACCATTTCCCTACAAATACTGATTTCTTTCAGTTCCTCCCTCTCATCAGACCCTATATTCTCCAACATCTCTGAGTGTCGGGTACTGACTGGGGGAGGGGGGGTGGTGTCGGGGATCCACGGGTGAATAGTGGGAGCATTTTGAGTGGTGTTCCCACGTCCGGGTCCCCTTTCGCCTCTCCTGGGCCAGCCGCACTTCACTCCTACCACTCTGCCAGAGAGCAGGTTGGTGCAGACCAGTGACACGCTGTAAGGCCAAGGCTGAGATGTTTGACATCACCGATTTTCTGCTGCCCCTCAATGAGTCTCCTTTTCATCGGTGGCCCCCAAGGTACAGCATCTGTGTCCAGCAGAACAGAGCTTGGATAGAGCCCTCCGATAGCTGTCCACACCACCACTATCTGCTCTTGCTCACTTGTGAACTGTGAGTCACCAGGTGAAAACCCAACTATCTGTCTTACTGGTCCCACCGCAGTGAGTATCTGCCCTGGTGCACGGTAAGCATGAGTCCTGTGATAGTGCAGTCAGAAGGAATCAGCTCCTCTGAGGAATCGTCATCCGCGAGGTCCACGGACCCCTGCTGCACGCATGAAGGGCCTGGCAGAGAGAAAAGATATGAATTAGCACTGGCCAGGTAAGATTGTTAGCAACTTATCATTATGAAAATGGTCACATTTCACTCAATGCTGAAATCAAGTCAACGTGACTGAGTCTTATATAACATGTAGGCCGATGATATTTAATTCTGTTACCAGGTCCCCATTTCTGATAGCCAGGGACGCTTCAATGCCACTCATCTCCAGCGGCTCCTCCTCTGCAGTTGTCAGTTGTCTCAGTAGTGTTCTGTGATCTCTTCTCCTGCAACGGGTGAAAGAACAGACCTATGAGTGACTGTAATGGCATGTGTTCACCCGATGGATGCAGTGAATTTGGTGAGGGTGACTATCAGAGAGAAGCATCAAATTGCATAAGGGTGAGGGTGAGTGGGAGTGGTGGGTGGATAGATGAGGTCTGCATCAGGCCTGCTGCGACGCATTCAACGCCAAACCCGGAAGTAAGATGATAATGAGGTGGCTGTGTTAAAATGCCACAGACTGAATTTGATCTTGTTAGATCCGTGTGTTAATGGAGACACGGAATGCAGGAGTTGATTTAACAAGTGTTTACTGAACAAAGTCTGGAGGTGAACTAAACTACACAAGACGCTACACAGGCTTATATACCCGAGTGGTCACTACTGGTACTACAGTATACAGGGGCTTCAAAAACATAGTTCCTCTTAAAGGTACATACACTACAATTCCTCCCCTTTTAGATAAATAGTACATAACATTTTCAGTAATCATTAAATAACATTTTTACAAGAACAATAATCTACACATTTGCTGAAGTTAATCAATTACAAATTCAGTCTCTCTGGAGGCTTCCTGACTCAGTCCGGATAACGCCTCGGTGGTGTAGTAGGTTTCGGTGGTGTAGTAGGTTCTTTTGGCAAGGTCGATTCGGCTTCAATGCTAGTGTCGGGTTCATCTGGTTCCAGTATCACCGGATCGGAGGTAAATACTATGGGTATCTCTGCTTCATCACTAGGCGTATAGAGTTGTGGTGTAGGTTGTCCTTTTTCGGATGACTCTATGCTCTGGTCAGCATGGTGCCTTATTATGCTTTCTCCAATGTCCACGGTACACATCAGCTGTCCTAGTCGTGTGCAAATAGTTCCAGGCTGCCATTTCTCGGTACGGTAGTCCCGGGCCAAAACTGGTTGACCTATCTGGAAGGTTCTAGTTGGCCTTTCATTCATGCTTTGAAATTGCCGGTTCTCTACGTCCCTTCTGACGTTTGGCTTGACCAAATCCAGCCGGCACCTTAGTCTTCTATTGAAAAACATCATGGCGGGGGTTTGGTTTGTAACCACGTGTTGCATTCCTGTACGCAAACAAGAAGTTATCTACCTTATGTTGTAGATTTATGTCTTAATTACCCATGGCCTTTATGGCCTTCTTAAAGGTCTGGACAAACCTTTCAGCTAATCCATTGGTGGCGGGATGGTATGGGGCAGACGTGTAGTGCTTAACCCCATTGTTTTTTAAGAACTTCCTGAATTCTTCGGATACAAATTGCGGTCCATTATCAGAACAGATCTGTTCAGGCAGCCCATTCCTGGCGAATATGGTCCTTAATACTCTGATGGTTTTTTCTGTGGTGGTGGAGGACATCTTTATTACCTCCGGCCACTTGGAGTGTGCATCCACCGCGATTAAGAACATTGAGTCCATAAATGGACCAGCAAAGTCGATATGTACCCTTTGCCATGGAGATGAGGGCCACTCCTATGGATGTAGAGGGGCGTGTGGTGGGGCGTTTTGGACCTTCTGGCATCCTAGACAGCTCTTGGTCATTTCTTCGATGTCTCCATCGATACCTGGCCACCACACAAACGCTCTGGCTATGTTCTTCATTTTCACTCCACCCAGATGCCCCTCGTGAAGCTCCTTTAGCACTTTATGCTTGAGTTTGGGTGGAATCACCACTCTGGATCCACACATCAAGGTTCCTCGGCACACTGACAGCTGTTCTCTTCTTTGCGAGAATGCTGGCAACAGTGGTTCGCCATGTGCTGGCCATCCCTTCACCGTTAAATCGTAGACTCGTGAGAGAGTCGGGTCATTTCTCGTTTCCTTTTCAATGGTAGAATTTGTCACCGGTAGACATTCCACTATGGTCGAGTGGAACATCTCCACTGGGTCCACTGTAGGCACCTCTTCTACCGTTGGCAACGGTAGGCGCGATAACCTGTCAGCATTCCCATGCTGTTTTGTTCCTTTGTATTCTATGTCATATTGGTGTGCCCCTAGGAAAAGGGACCACCTCTGTAGCCTTTGCGCTGTCATAATGGGAACGCCCTTTTTAGGGTTGAATATGGAGACGAGGGGTTGATGGTCAGTCAACAAGGTAAATTTTTGTCCGTGTAGGTAATGGTTGAATTTCTTCACCCCCCACACCAGGCTGAGTGCCTCCCTGTCGATCTGGGCATAGTTACACTCAGCTGAGTTCAATGAGCGTGACGCAAAAGCTATCGGCCGCTCCGAGCCATCAGGGAATCTATGTGATAATACCGCTCCCACGCCGTAAGGGGATGCATCGCACGCTAGTCTGATTGGCAGTGATGGGTTGTAATGAGCCAACACTTCCCTGGACGTGATCAAGCCTTTGCATATATGGAAGGCACGTTTACAGTCTTCGCTCCATTTCCAAACTACTCCCGTTTGTAGCAGTGCGTTAAGAGGGTGCAGAACCGTCGACAAGTGCGGTAAAAATTTATGATAGTAATTTATTAATCCCAGGAATGACCTTAATTGTGAGGCATTTTCAGGCGCTGGGGCCTTTACGACCGCTTCAATTTTTTCAGGTGACTTATGCAACCCTTCTTCGTTAATGACATGGCCACAATATGATATTTGTTTCTGGAAAAATTCGCACTTGGGGCGATTTGCTCATAGGCCCCATTCTCTCAGCCTCGTGAGCACCTGCTCCAAGTTGGCAAGGTGCTCGTTGTCGTTTTCTCCTGTTACAAGGATGTCGTCTAGGTAGCATTGAATCCCTGGAATCCCTTGCAGGACTTGCTCCATAGCTCTTTGCCAGATAGCCGGAGCTGATGCCACTCCAAAAACCAGTCGATTGTACTGGTACAGGCCTTTGTGTGTGTTTATCGTGAGATACTTTTTAGAGGCCTCCTCAACCTCCATCTGTAGATATGCCTGTGCTAAGTCAATTTTGGTGAAACGTTTCCCTCCGGATAGTGAGGCGAAAATATCTTCTATCCTCGGAAGAGGATACTATACCATGTGAAGAACCGGGTTTACAGTCACCTTGAAGTCCCCACAGATGCGAATTTTTCTCTGTTCTGCAGATTTATCATTATTCAACGTTTTCTTCATGACCGGGACGATGGGTGTTGCCCACTCGCTCCAATCTACCTTGGATAACACGCCTGCCTTTTCCAAATTCTCCAGCTCTGCCTCGACGGCTGGACGAATTGCGTATGGCACCGGCCTTGCCTTAAAAAACTTGGGAATTGCCACATCTTCCACTTTTATTGAGGCGGTGGTGCCTTTCAGGGTTCGTAGTTCCTGTTGAAACACTTCTTTGGCGTTAGCCAAGATTTCTTTTAATTGTCCAGGTATGACGTCATCATCATTTTTTTTCTTACTGGTCACCGTCAGTGCCTGAATGGAGTGCCAGTCTAAACGTATCTTTCTGATCCATTCACGTCCCAACAACAGTGGACCACCATCTTGCAGAACGTATAAATACAACTTCTGTATTTCCTTGCCGTTGTATACAACAGGCACCCTTATTTTCCCTCTTGGGTATACTTTCTGCCCCGTATATGTCTTCAAGATAATGGATGTGTCTTTCAAAGGTATATGCGGAAATAGCCGCTCGTAATCCCGTCGACTCATGGCGGTCAGAGCTGATCCTGTATCTAGCTTCATTTTGACTGGGGACCCTGCTATCGTGAGGGTAACACAAATGGTCTGGTAA
This sequence comes from Somniosus microcephalus, assembly GCF_052327205.1. NCBI lineage: Eukaryota > Metazoa > Chordata > Chondrichthyes > Squaliformes > Somniosidae > Somniosus > Somniosus microcephalus. Next base: position 98,331,004 of record NC_140989.1, read on the forward strand.
TCTTCTTTGGCAATTACATTATGTAATTTGAGACAGCTTAGTCTCTTGTTTCTGGAGTCGCTATCACTCTTCTGGTCTTCGGAGCTACTGTCCGTCATCATTTGTACCTTTCTGTACTTTTCGTTATTGACCTTTTTACTGTCAGCGGATTTTTTCCCAGATCTGCATACACGTGCAATGTGTCCCATCTTTCCGCATTGCCTGCATGCTTTGTCCTTGAACCAGCAGTCCTTCTGGTCATGGGTGGATCTGCCGCAGCGATAACATCTCTCGAAACCCCGTGTCATTTCATGGGTGCCGAAGTCCTGTGGCTTTTGCTGTATCTCTGCAGCTCCTCTTGCTGCTGCTTCGTATGATACAGCCACACTGAAAGCCTTGTCCAGTGTCAAATCTTTCTCAGAAAGTAGTCTTTTCTGTGTTCCTTCGCTTAGGAGACCGCAGATGAATTTGTCTCGTAGAGAATCTGCCAGTCCTGCCCCGAATTGGCAGTGCTTTGACAGCTTTCGTAATTCGGTGAGGTAATCAGCATTACTTTCATTCTGGTGCTGATTCCTCCTGAAGAATTTGAATCGTTCCGCTATCAGCAGTGGTGTTGGGTTTAAGTGCTCCTGTAAGGTATCAACAATCTCCTTAAAATTCTTGTCCATCGGTTTGGCTGGAGTGATCAAGTTTCGTAACAGCCCGTATGTCCTTGCGCCCATCAGATTTAGAAGTACCGATGCCTTTTTATCATCCGCTACTTCATTCGCCTTGCAATATACCTCCACTCTTTCCACATATGTGGTCCAATCTTCTATATCACTATCGAAAGCAGTAATATTGCCAGTCTTCGGCATCTTGAAAATCTAAAATGGCGCCTCCCGCGCTTTTCCTCCGTCCCCGATGGATCAAAATGGCGCCTCCCACGCTTTTCTTTCTTCTCCGCCGAGTTAAGATGGCGCCTCCCGTGCTTTCCCGCCACTGCCGCTGCTGCCAACGCTGTTCTCCGCGGTTCCCGTTGCGACCTGCAGCTTTTCGCGGTATTTCTATTTTAAATTTTTTTTTATATATATCTCTTCAATAGTTTCTCCGTTACTTGGAGAACCGTTCCCGTCATGGAGCGGACCCTCTGGGACTTTCCCCTCCCTCTGCTCGGTCCGAACGCCGACCTGTTTTGCAGCACCGGCCGCCCCCTGAGTGCGCCACCCTCTGTCTCTCTTTGCTTCTGCTTCCCGACTCGCTGCCCGGCCCCGTTGCAGAGCCACCCGGTCGAGCTCTAGCCCGCCGCAGCCCAGGAAGGATCAGTCCACTACCTGCCACCAGCCCGTTTAGCTGGTGAAACCACAGTTTTTTTTGTTTTCTTTTCTTCTTGCTCCTGGCTTTGACTTTCGTCTGAGGAATCGATCCCCTTGAGGTGCTGCCGAATTGCAGGTAAGTTCGTTTCTAACTCGTCGCCACTGTTAGATCCGTGTGTTAATGGAGACACGGAATGCAGGAGTTGATTTAACAAGTGTTTACTGAACAAAGTCTGGAGGTGAACTAAACTACACAAGACGCTACACAGGCTTATATACCCGAGTGGTCACTACTGGTACTACAGTATACAGGGGCTTCAAAAACATAGTTCCTCTTAAAGGTACATACACTACAGATCTCCCCCGCGATCGGACCATGGCTGCCACCCTTCACCCCGCCGCCCCTGCACCAAATGCACCTCGAAGTTAATAACGGAGCCATTGGCTCCGATTTTAATTCCAGGTCAGTTTTCATCTGGTGAGCAAGGGAATGAGTTAGAAAATCAGCTGCTGCTTCAGAAATGAGGCCCGGGATAATTTAACTTCAGGCCTCCTTTAAATCCCATCAGTTAGCAGCTAAAATGCTGCCTGCCGAGACCAGGTCAGTGGCGGGATCAGCAACCAGGGCTGTCGAGTAATTATAAGCTATGCTGCTTTAAGTCTACTTCTTTGCTCATTAATATGTTGCACGTTGCACAGCCTTTATTCGATCCTCAGTTGGTGTGTATCCAATACTGCCACCTCGTGGGCAGAGTTGTGCATGTAGGAACTTTTGTTTTTTAAAAAAGAGCACACGTTTATAAAATAATTTTCTACCAATTTATAAGCAATAAATAACAGATGCAAAGTGATTCATGTCCTGATTTTCAAAAGTAAGCTTATTTATTTGACAGCCACGCAAACCTTCTAGTCTAATAGTTATCAGCAGTCACATTTCCACATCTGTTTGTATCATATTCCAATCATTGCGGCCAAGCCAAATTCCAGACTGATGGGAGAAGACTACAGCTACTGTAATACAGGCTTATAATATGACTGGATAATTCAAACATACAGGTTCAGTAATCTGGTAACTGCGTGTATGTGGGTGAGTCTACATGACCATTTTGGTGCCGAGACCAATTTGTATTTTTGACTATTCATAGGGAGCAAAGTTAACTCTACCTGCCCGGCAGAAAAGGAGCAGGGTACTTACCCACTCGGGCCTCTTTCATGCCATTTCAGATTTTAACTGACAGGATTCTGCAGGTGGGAGCCTCCTGAATTTATGCAAATCAGGATTGTATGACACCAATGGGCCCCTGATTGTACTTTAACGGGGGTCTGAGTGGGGAGCAGCCACTGCTTTCCCACCAGGCTGAAGCAGGCCTGCGTCTGGTCAGGAGACGGAAGATGCCCTCCAAGATATGTGTAAAGCTTTCCTTTGTGGGGCAGGAGGAGCAGGAGTGCTCCTTTGGGCCCCACAAGGAAAGTCAGAGCCTCCCTTGTCCTGGACTCCCCATTTCCTCCTGCAAGTCCCTCCCCACAACTTCCCTGCTTGCCGGCGAGCCTTCCCTTAGTGCCGGCTGGTGGACCCTGGCCGCCGGCACCTTCTCCCTCGCCTCAAGCTTATGCCAACGAGTGCATTTTACAGGAAAGTGTGCACGTGAATGTCAAATGAGTGGTGAATCAGGACTGGTTGTGATGGTGAAATAGCATCCCCCTGTCTGCAAGAAGAATGGGTAACGTACTGGAGGACTGCAAGCTCTTGTGCAACTGCAATCCAACAAGAGGCATTGCTTCTAGAAGCAAAATGGGCAAAACGAGAAAATATTGTAAAAGTCATCTCCCTGGATGTTTCTGTGCAGCCTTTCAAATGCACTGTTCAGCCTGTGCTCTTCAGCAGCTCACTGGAAGGCAAGAAGATAAGGCAGGAACAGTGCTTTGTTCTTTCATTTCTCTTTCAACATACTTCACTGCATGTCTTACCAATATTTTTATTACACTTGGACAGAATTATGAAAGTTCTGTGCCATCTGTGCTCCGAGAACAGGAGAGCAGGCCAGAGGGGAAGAATGCACAATTTCACTTGTTCAGATCTCAAAGCCCTCCCGGAGGGCATTGAAGGCAGGACCAATAGACTCCTGCCGAAAGTCACCCAGAATTATCGCTCGTGCCAGCTGGAGTGAGGTGACACTGGCACTGACTGCCAACTCCCTCACCCATAGAACTACAGAACAGTGCAGCAAGAAGTTCAACATCCTCAGCAGGGCAGGCAAGGCAACACACATGATCTCTCTTTTCTTCCTTGCCCAACCTGGGCACCAGCACATTCTACGCCCTCTAAAAGCAACGCTTCCACAACTAATCCTTTGTAATGCTCTCGGGTTAAGGGGTCTCCAACTCCTATCCTGTACTATGGCTGCACAGCTCCCCTAACACACAACTGCCTTTCACCATCCCAAGATCCCTCACAGCCCCACATCTCTCACTTCACCTCTCTCAGGCCACTTGCCACACATTTCTTAACTGCCGGCTTTACCCTCATTTACATATGTCTTTGCAGGAGAAATTGGCACCCAGTGCCAGCCAAAGGCTTTTCCACCTTGAAATCCTTCACCTCCTTCAAGGACCAGGCCATACATCTTGTGGGACGGCGCTCAGCTGTTGCCACAGGAGAAGGTGAGGTTGGCGGCATCTTGCTGGCAGCCAGGTTACTGACTGAGCACCTGTACTGTCACCCTGGCATCCCTGTGAAGCAGTCCACAAACAGAACCTTACAGCTGCTTCTCTGCCCCCTTAATCCTAAGGGGGTGATGCTTACCTATTCTTAGATTCTACCCTCCCTTGCTGCAGATCCACCAGAGAAACGGGTGGCACAGGAGGAGGAAGATGATGGTGAAGAGGATGATGAGGACGATGCCACCCATGAGTCACTGCTGCATGATACAGCCATCCCACTGGAAAGCCCCTGATGCCTGGCCTCCAGCCATCCCCCTCAGAGCACCACATGGTAGAATGTGGGAGGTGAGACCAGGCTGCCTGGGGATCACCCTCCAGAGCTGCAGCCAGCAGTGGCTCCATGCCAGTCCCACGACCCTTCTGTGCAGCATAAGGAGCCAACCACTTCCCGTGATCCTGGCTGTCAGCTGGCACCTGGAAGAAGCATGTGAATAGCTGGCCATAGTGAATGCCGTACCTCCTGCTGAGTAATGTTGCCATTGGGTGAGGGGGGTTCTGGGTGTCCGAAAATCTGCTGCTGTTCCAACTCTTTGAGAAGCAGTCAGAAGTATGTGTGTGTAGTATTAGGCAGAATGGGAAAAGATCTTGCAAATTTGTTTCCGAGCTGCAGAGATCTGTTTTTAAGAGATCTTCAGCCTCTTCTTTGTCAGGAACTCTTCACTGCAACGGCTGATCCTGGCAGCTGCTGCTTCTCATTGAACTGAGTTGTATAGAATGATTCTATAGCTCTTGGTGGTGTAGTAAGTAGAGTAGGCGGGAGCATAAAATTACAAAGAGACATTGATAGATTGTGAGTGGGTGGAACTGTGGCAGATGGATTTTAACGCAAGTAGGTGTGAGGCCATCTATTTTGGACCAAAAAAGGACAGATTTGAGTATTATTTAAAAGTTGAAAAGCTAGAAATGTGGAGGTCCAAAGAGATTATGGGGTCCATGTACACAGATCACTAAAATGTAGGGGTCAGGTACAAAACATAATGGGCCGTATTTTCCGAGGTCTACGGATGTGTACACATCCATAGGGACATCGGAAGTGGCGGTTTCAGGCATGCGAAGCGTATGTGCTGAAAACCGGCATTTCCGATCTGTCAAGAATCTTCTTCACAGATCGGATGCCTGCCCCGGAGAAGGGCCTCTGTGGGTGGGAGAGTTCCGCTTTCTGCAGAACCTCCGCCCGCTGAAAACCCTTAGAAATCTTACGCCTGGTAAAAGCAGCGCAAGGCCTGCTCTTACCAACATAAGAGTTGAAAAAAGTAAAAACATTTTTTTTCACTCATTTATAATTTTAAAATACTTTTAAAAAAGGTAAGTTTAGTTTTAGCCCCTTAAAAAACTTTAATTTTTTTTTTAATATAAAATTTTTGTTTAAAATATTTAATTTATTGTAATTTTAACTCATCTTAAAAATGTGAATTAAAAAAAATTATTTAATGTTTTACTGTGTTTTTGGGGTGATCTCCATTCATATATTTGACAGGTCTGTCTGTCAAAAGTATGAAGGGAGATTCCCTTCTCCTATTGGCTGGCCTGGCCCACGTGATCCCAGGGACGCTTGCGAACCGCCTGCGCCTCTGGGATACGTGGGCCCTGAAAATTTCGAGTTTGGCAAGGCCCAGGAGCGGAAGTGTCTGGACCTCGGGAGCACTCAGGTAAGAGCGTAGATTTTTTTTCTGATAGAAGGCATCCGCACGCAGGAAGCCTCCCATCGGAATTTACGGGCCAATGAAAAAAGGGCTAATGGAATGTTAACCTTAATAACGAGAGGGCTAGAATATAAAGGGGAGGAAGTTTTGCTACTTCTATACAAAGCCCTGGTTAGATCACATCTGGAGTACTGTGTACAGTTCTGGGCACCACACCTTAGAAAGGATATATTGGCCTTGGAAAGAGTTCAGCACAGATTCACCAGAATCTTAGCAGCGCTCCAGTGGTTAGGTTAAGAGGAGAGATTATATAAACTAGGCTTGCATTCCCTGGAATATAAACGGCTAAGGGGTGATTTGATTGAAGTTTTTAAGATTTTGGGTAGATAAAGAAAAACTTTCTCCACTGGTGGGGGAGTCTAGGGCAAGGGGACATAACCCTAAAATGTAGAGCCAAGCCATTCAGGAGAGAAGTTAGGAAACACGTCTTCACACAAAGGGTGGTAGAAGTATGGAATTCTCTCCCACAAAAAGCAGTAGATGCTAGTTCAATTAATCATTTTAAATCTGAGATCAATAGATGTTTGCTATACAAGGGTATAAAAGGATATTGAGCCAAGGCGGGGGGATAGAGTTAAGATACAGATCAGCCATGATCTCATTGAATGGTGGCACAAGCTCGAGGGGCTGAATGGCCTACTCCTGTTTCTGTGTCCCTATGTTCATTGAACTGAGTTCTAGAGAATGATTCTATAGCATGATGGGCTGAATGGCTTCCTTCTGTACTGTATGATTCTATGGGGCGATTTTCCCCGGATACTTTAGGCGCTAAAGAGCTTCCAAGATGGCCAAAATGGGACCTTAAGCTCAAATGCCAGTTTAGCCCGCATTTAGCGCAAGATGCCATCTTGGTAAAGGAGTTGAAGCCGGCGCTAGGAGCGGTCGACCGGAGGATCGTTAAGCAGCTGATTGCCACTTAAGTTGCTGGATAGCGCTCATTAATGAGGCTGCATGGCATGTTGGTGGCTAGTGCTTGACCGAACGCCCTCTCCTAACACCGACAAGCTGATTGGGAGTAAACTAGTCGCTGCAGAGGATTTTGAGTGCTACTCGCAGGTATATCACCTTTTACTGTTCATTTGCTGTTTGAGGTTTGAAGAGGACTTTTGTAGCACATCGGGAGACTTTCTGGGGTACCAACACTCCATTAACTTTCATTCTGGAAATTATCTGAGGACTTCACCTAAAAAGAGTGAGTGCTGTGCTACTCCAACTTATCAGACACCTCATAGAAGTCACCAGGAGAAAGGGAGTGCTTGGTCATGGGCATCTTACTAGGGGTCCCCCTTGGCCTGCAGGAGGAATGGGAGGAGGACATGAGGCCAGGCAGAGCAGCACCAGCTGCTGCAGGAAGGATCGGAGGGACAAGAGGGTGAGGTGGACTCTTTCCCTCCTGCAGGCACAGGACACCCCTCCTCCTCTGGACCTCCTCCACCAGGACCTCCAGTGCCACATCTGAGAACCTGTACACCCTCTCATTCAGTCCCTGAGCCATCCTGCAACGTGTCACTGTGTGTCAGCCAGCCCAGTCCACACCTTCAGCGGAAGTAGGTGCGAGGAGCCCACATATACTGCTCCATGAAAATTGCATCTAATCAGCAGTCGAGTGCTAAACCTGCAGGTGTCTCTGTTTTCACACCTCCAGGCAAGTTCAAATTATGGTAATCAGCAGTTAGGCCCAAAATTGCATGCTACAACCAGACTTTCAAACAGACATGTCTTATTAGCACAGCACCCATTTAGTGCCTGGTTTCACCCTTTCACCAAAATAACCTCCTTTGAGTGTAACTTGCCCTGGGCTCAGCATCTGTGTAAAGTCTTGAAATTCAGGGGTCCGTCATCACTGACATTCACTCAGTGGGCCAATCGCAGCACAGCTCCAGGATCACAAGCCATAATGCAAAAGCCGGGCGGAAACGGCTTCCATCCGACTTTCCTCTTTAAAGTAGCCGGTACCACTGTTCCATCGCTGCTATAGCACTGGAAATGATAAGGAAATCTGTCCCCAACTGTGTTATAAAAATACCATTACATCACTCATGATATCTTTGCGACCACAAGATGCTTTAGCTCTTCTCCCTCACTGGTGATAATTTCCCACCATTGTGTAAAAATAAATGAAAAACAATAAAGCATTCTCTGTCTCCATTACAGCCGCTCAGGCAGGCCAAGGAATTGCAGTTCCACATTCCCATCTCCTTGCTGAACTAAAATAACAACAGAAAATGCTGGAAAAACTCAGCAGGCCAGGCAACATCCGTGGAGAGAAATTAGAGTCAACATTTCGGGTCAAAACCCTTTATCAAGATTAAAGAGGCACAGGGAATGAAATAGATTAAGAGGCCGGGCTGGGAGAGAATAAAAGAGAAGAGACATTAAGAGGTATTCAAAATGAGACGAGATGGTGATAGGACTAGTGGAAACAAAAGACAGCTCTAGATTAGGTGTGAAATGCGCTGGCAGAATGGGAGATAGCTGCCATGTGGGAGAGTGGAAAAAGAAGGAAAGTGGGGGGGGGAGGGAAACCAAAACAAAGGTGTGGATAAAAAAATAAGTGAAAATGTAATAGGGGCCGAGGTTATGATCTGAAATTGTTGAACTCAATATTGAGTCCGGAAGGCTGCAAAGTGCCTAATCGGAAGATGAGGTGCTGTTCCTCGAGTTTACGTTGAGCTTCCGTGGAACAATGCAAGAGGCCAAGGATGGTGAGGTCCGAGTGGGAATGGGGCGGTGAATTAAAATGACAGGCGACCGGAAGCTCAGGGTCACCCTTACGGACTGAATGGAGGTGTTCCGCAAAGCGGTCACACAATCTGCGTTTGGTCTCCCCAATGTAGAGGAGACCGCATCGTGAGCAGCGAATACAGTATACTAGATTGCAAGGAGTACAAGTAAATCGCTGTTTCACCTGGAAGGGGTGTTTGGGGCCCTGGACAGTGGGAAGGGGGGAGGTATAAGGGTAGGTGTTACATCTCCTGCGCTTGCACAGGAAGGTGCGAGGTGAAGGGGAAGGGGTGCTGGGGGTGATAGAGGAGTGGACTAGGGTGTCTTGGAGGGAGCGGTCCCTACGGAATGCTGAAAGGGGAGGGGAAGATGCGTTTGGTGGTGGGATCACTTTGGAGGTGGCGGAAATGGCGGAAGATGGTCCGTTGAATGTGGAGGCTGGTGGGGTGAAAGGTGAGGACAAGGGGAACCCTATCGTGGTTCCGGGAGGGAGGGGCAGGGGTGAGGGCAGAAGTGCGGGAGATAGAACGGACACGGTCGAGGGCCATGTCAACCACGGTAGAGGGGAATCCTCGGTTGAGGAAAAAGGAAGACATGTCGGAAGCACTGGTGTGGAAGGTGGCATCGTCGGAGCAGATGCGGCGGAGACGGAGAAACTGGGAGAATGGAATACAGTCCTTACAGGAGGCGGGGTGGGAGGAAGTGTAGTGCAGGTAGCTGTGGGAGTCAGTGGGCTTGTGTGAATGTTGGTCAATAACCTATCCCCAGAGATGGAGACGGAGAAGTCGAGGAAGGGAAGGGAAGAGTCAGAGATGGACCATGTGAAGGTGAGGGAAGGTTGGAAATTGGAGGCAAAGTGAATGAAATTGTCTAGTTCAGGGCGAGAGCAGGAAACGGCACCGATACAGTCATCAACGTATCGGAAAAAGAGGTGAGGGAGGGGACCCGAGTAGGACTGGAACAAAGAGTGTTCCACATATCCCACGAAAAGGCAGGCATAGCTAGGACCCATGAGGGTACCCATAGCAACACCTTTGATTTGGAGGAAATGAGTGGAGTTAAAGGAGAAGTTGTTCAATGTGAGAACAAGTTCAGCCAGGTGGAGGAGGGTAGTGGTGGATGGGGACTGGTTGGGCCTCTGTTCAAGGAAGAAGCGGAGCGCCCTCAGACCATCCTGGTGGGGGATGGAGGTGTAGAGGGATTTCCAGCATCTGCAGTATTTTGCTATCGTCCTTGCTGAACTAGTCTGGTGGAGATTCTGCGGGTTATTTTGGGGAAAGGGTGAAAACAGGCACTTAGTGGGTGCTGTGCTAATAAAACGCGTCTGTTTAAAAGTCTGGATTTAGCCTGCAATCTTGAGGCTAATTGCTGATTACCATGATTTAAACGTGCCTGGAGGTGCTAAAACAGAGACCTGCAGGTTTAGCACTCAAGTGCTGATTAGTAGCAATTTTCCTGGAGCGGTATTTATAGCCTCCATGCACGCACTTCTACTGAAAGTCTGGAGTACGCTGACTGACAGTGACAACGGCACATATCAGGAGAGCTCAGGGATCGAGGGAGAGGACTCACAGGTTCTCAGAGGTGGCACTGGAGGTCCTGGTGGAGGAGGTACAGCAGAGGAGGGATGTTCTGTACTCGCAGGCGGGCAGGAGGCCACAGAGGCAACTAATGCGGTGGATATGGGAGGAGATCGCCAAGGAAGTCACAGCCAGGAGCACTGCCCCCAGGACATGGCTCCAGTGCTGCAAAAAATGTAATGATTTGACATGAGTAGTCAAGGTAAGATCCCATCACACAAACACACTTCTCAATAATTACACCACCACCAGCATCACAACCTCAACCTCAACACATTGTATCCACCATCTAACTATACACTGACATTCGCAAATTCCACACTATTGTATTCTTCACAGGCACTACTCACACCTCAGACACATCTCACAGCTCTTCAACCATGTGAGGCAACACACACACACAAACACACCTGCCAATACACTTATTCACAATCACCACTCTTTCTCTTCCAGGACAAAATAGCACATAATAGGTGCCAGTAGGACCTTGCCGGGGGAGGGGAACCACGACTCCATGAGATCACGCCCCTTGAGTAGGCAGTGCTGGCAGTAATCAAGAGGGGAATGGCAGATGTTGTGGCCACAGGCAGAGCAGGGGACATATTGCCTAGAGATATATGGCCACTCCAGCTTCCTTACATATGCACAACTATTCCTGATCCCTAATCCCCCAAACCTATCCTCACTCACAAGCTCCATATGGTCTCATCACACACATCCTCCTATAGTGGCCACACACGCTGCACCCTAACCCTTCTAGTTTTATCATTGCAGACTCCCAGAAGCAAATTCCACCTCGCCCCCCAGAGGAACTGGAAGAGGAAGAAGAACCACCTCATCTCCCGGAGGAGGAGAGTGAGGACGATTGCACTGCATCAATTGCTACCATTGTCGCAGGCACCAGCTCAGAGACCGGCGCCCCGCATAACTTAGAAGCTAGGGTAGAACAGGGATCGTCGCAGTGGCACACACTGGGCACTAGTGGGCAGCAGCCACGCCGGGTAGAAGGGATACCACAGGTGCCACCTTTCCGGGGGCTGGGGGACGGGGGGTGGTGGTGGGGCAGCAAGTTCACATTCTAGTTCTGCTATAGATGAGTCAGATGAGGATCTCATAGGGCCAAGCTTTAGAAGAATGCTGATGAATTTGACAAACCAAATACTTAATGCAATGGACAACCTGCCTGAAAGCTTATGGATCGTGGCTAGGGGGATGGAGGAGTCTGCCTCCAGCTTGGTCCATGGCTTGATGCAGAGCCTGGAAGCCATCCTCTCCAGTGTGAAGAGGCTGGCCAATTCCATCCAGCGACCTGTGGAGCCCAACATCATCTGATGACTCAGGTCGCAGCTTCCGCTGCAGTCACAGTAGCTTCCCTGGAGCACCAAACGGCTTCCATGGGATGTCAAAGTGCCGCAATGGAAGCTCAGGCAGCTTCCATGCTGGCTTTGGGCTCCTCAGTTGAAAGGGGCTTGCAGAGTGTCTCAGCTGCACAGAAATCTGTCCTCCAGCAGATCACTGGGCTGGCTGAACAGAGGCCCCGAGGTAGTGGCGTGGGAATCATGGAGCAGGAACCTACTGGCCTCTATTCGGATTCCAGCATTGCTGCTCCCTCTCCCTCTCCACCATTGCCCTTGCCGTTGTCTGTCAGCCAGGTGGCCCAGACTGCTCAAGCCCATGCTGAGATGGTGCAGTCTGAGACAGGGCCATCACAGCCCACAGCCTCTTGAGGGTGATCCAGAAGGACATCTGAACTCTGCTCTTCATATTCTCAGCAGCCATCCACCTCACCTGCTGCTGCCACTCGGGATGCACTTCGTGGGCGTGCACAGAGGATTGTGATATGTGACTGATATCACCTGTGACAGCCTGGAAGTTTCCAGTAGCATAGAAATTAAGAGCTACTGTGACCTTGACTGCCACAGGCAATGCAGTCCTGGCCATGCGGCGATGTCTCAGTCTGCCTTCCACGAGGCCACAGATCTCTGTGACAACATCCTTGGTAAAGTGCAGCCTCCTTATTCATAAGAACATAAGAACATAAGAAATAGGAGCAGGAGTAGGCCAATCGGCCCCTCGAGCCTGCTCCGCCATTCAATAAGATCATGGCTGATCTGATCCTAACCGCCAATCCACTATCACAGAACCATCTCCTGAATCTAACAGAATTGGACACACGAAATAGGAGCAGGATCAGGCTACACGGCCCCTGGGCCCGCTCCGCTACCCACAGGGCCATGACCGATCCGAACCTAGACTCATGTCCAAATTCCTGCCCGCTCCCCGTAACCTTTAATTCCCTTTACTTCTAGGAAACTGTCTATTTCTGTTTTAAATTTATGTAATGATGTAGCTTCTACAGCTTTTTGGGGCAGCATATTCCATGGACCTACCACCCTCTGAGTGAAGTAGTTCCTCCTCATCTCAGTTTTGAAAGAGCAGCCCCTTATTCTAAGACTATGCCCCCTAGTTCTAGTTTCACCCATCATCGGGAACATCTTCCCCGCATCCACCCGATCCAACCCCTTCACAATCTTATATGTTTCAATAAGATCGCCTCTCATTATTCTGAACTCCAATGAGTAGAGTCCCAATCTACTCAACCTCTCCTCATATGTCCATCCCCTCATCCCTGGGATTAACCGAGTGAACCTTCTTTGTACTGACTCGAGAGCAAGTATGTCCTTTCTTAAGTATGGACACCAAAACTGTACGCAGTATTCCAGGTGCGGTCTCACCTATACCTTGTACAACTGAAGCAATACCTCCCTATTTTTATATTCTATCCCCCTAGCAATGAAAGCCAACATTCCATTGGCCTTCTTAATCACTTGCTGCACCTGCATACTAACCTTTTGAGTTTCGTGCACCAGGACCCCCAGGTCCCTTTGTACTTCAGTACTTTCCAGTTTCTTGCCATTAAGATAATAACTTGCTCTACGATTTTTCCTGCCAAAGTGCATAACCTCACACTTTCCAGTATTGTAATCTCAGCCCACTTACTTAGCCTGTCTATGTCCCCTTGCAGGTTTTTTATGTCCTCCTCACTCACTACTTTCCCTCCCAGCTTAGTATCATCTGCAAACTTTGATATGTTACACTTGGTCCCCTCCTCCAAATCGTTAATATAGATTGTAAAGAGTTGGGGACCCAGCACTGACCCCTGCGGAACACCACTAGTTACTGATTGCCAGTCTGAGAATGAACCATTTATCCCAACTCTCTGCCTTCTGTTAGATAGCCAATCCTCTATCCATGCCAGAATATTACCCCCAATCCCGTGATTTTTTATCTTAAGCAATAATATTTTGTGTGGCACCTTGTCAAATGCCTTTTGGAAGTCTAAATACACTACGTCCACTGGTTCCCCTTTATCCACCCTATACGTTACTTCCTCAAAGAACTCCAGCAAATTTGTCAAACATGACTTCCCCTTCATAAAACCATGCTGACTTTGTCCTATTAAATTATGATTATCCAAATGTCCTGTTACTGTCTCCTTAATAATGGACTCCAAAATTTTACCTGCCACAGATGTTAGGCTAACCGGTCTATAGTTTCCAGCCTTCTGTCTACTGCCCTTTTTAAATAAAGGTGTTACATTTGCAGTTTTCCAGTCTGCCGGGACCTTTGCCTAGTCCAGGGAGTTTTGGAAAATTATTACCAATGCATCCACAATCCCTACCGCCACTTCCCTCAAGACCCTAGGATGTAAGCCATCAGGTCCAGGTGATTTATCCGCCTTGAGTCCCATTATTTTACCGAGTACCACTTCCTTAGTGATTTTGATCGTGTTTAGCTCCACCCCCCCCCCTTTAGCCCCCTGTTTGTCCAGTGTTGGGATATTCTTAGTGTCTTCTACTGTAAAGACTGATGTAAAATATTCATTCAGTGTTTTTCATTCACTGGTCTTCACAGAATCACAGAATCCCCACAGTGCAGATAGAGGCCATTTCGGCCCATCAAGCCTGCACCGACACATATCCCACCCTATCCCCGTAACCCCATGTATTTAATCCCCTAACACTAAGGGTCAATTTATCATAGCCAAATCAACCTAACCCGCACATCTTTGGACTGTGGGAGGAAACCGGAGCACCCGGAGGAAACCCACGCAGACACAGGGAGAATGTGCAAACTCCACACAGACAGTCGCCCGAGGCCAGATTTGAACCCGTGTCCCTGGCGCTGTGAGGCAACAGTGCTAACCACTATGCCACCGTGCCCCCCTCACCTTGGGTCATGTAAATGTACTAGTGCTCTCTGAAGACACTGGTTGGATAGGGCCTTCTGCTGAGAGCCCTCATCACACTCCTGTCCCCTCTCCTCCAGCAGCTGGTGCTGCTTTGTTTGGCCTGATCCCCATCCCCCATTCCTCCTCCAGACCAAGGGGGACCCCATGTAAGATCCCATCACCAACCATTCCTTTTCTCCTGGTGACTTCTACAAGGTCTCCAATAAGGTACAGTAGCATAGCACACACTCCCTTTAGCGGAAGTCCTCAGAGAATTTCCAGAATAAATATTGATAGAGTATTGGTGAAGTCTTGACAAAGTGTCCCAGAAAGTCTCCCGATGTGTATCAAAAGTCCTCTTCAAACGCAGTGTTGTCAGTCGATCTCAATCAGCAAATGAACAGTGAAAACTAAGCATGGCTTTAAGTAGTGCTCACAATCCTCACCAATGATCTCTTTACTCCCGTTCAGCTGGTCGCTGTTAGGAGAGGTCAGTAATTGCAGTGCTAGTCAGAAAAATGGCGTGCAGCCTCTTTAATGAGCATTAGGAGCCAATATAATTGGTAATCAGAGGCTTAATCATCCTCGGGGCAGCCGTTCTTAGCGCATGCTTAAACTCCTTTATCAAGATGGCATCTTGCGCTAAGAGTGGACTAACCAGGCGCTGCAGCTCAAGACCGCATTTTGGGCACCTCGGAGGCTCTTTAACGCCTGAACTACCTGCGCTACAGCGGGGAAAATAGCTACCTCTATAAGAAATGTACTTTTTCCTCCTGTTATTACTGTTCTCTCCCACAGGTGGTGACTCATCCTGTCGATGTTCCTTGGGCACCAGCAGTCCTCTGGTACCCTGTCCAAGTGGCACATTCTTCATGTGTGAACCTGTACAGTGACTATCATGAGGCTATTTAACTGTGGGGTATCATAGCCTGGTTCTGTTCTTACCCAATGTATAAATACACACACACATATACTTCTTTTACAGTAGTCCCGTTTACCCATCAACCTATGCTCGATGACCTACATTGCCTCCTGGTCCTCCAAAGCCTCAATTTTAAAATACTTATCCTTGTGTTCAAATCCCTCCATGGCCTAGTCCCTCCCTAGCTCTGTAACCTGCAACCCTCCGAGAACTCTGCGTTCCTCCAACTCTGGCCTCTTGTGCATCCCCCCACTACCTTCACCTCACCATTGACGGCTGCGCCTTTAGCTGTCTAGACTATAAGCTCTGCAATTCCCTCCTGAAATCTATTTGCCTCTCCACCTTGCTCTCCTCCTTTAAGACTCTGCTTAAAACCTAGTTCTTTGACCAAGCATTTAGTCACTTGTCGTAATGTCTTATTATTTGGCTCAGTTTTAATTGTTGTCTGATTATGCTGCTATGAGGTGCCTTGGGACATTTTACTACGGTATAGGTGCCATCTAAATTGTTGTTGTTGTTGTTGCAGTGACCATAAATGGGAAAACTGACTGTTTTGTTCCCTATTTGCACTTGAGACAGTGAGTGAAGCCTTTTAACTTCCCCACTATTTCCTCAGCTGAGATCAACTAGCCCAGCATAGACCAGGGATCAAATGTTGGACTTTTTTGCTATGTATGGCTCAGTATAACACCACAGAGTACAACACTGAGCATTCAGGGGAGTACATTTGTCTGTTAAGAGACCTTTTACAAGGTAACGCAACCCCTTTAATTCTTTTAGAATTTCACACAAAATTAAGGCTATTACTGTATCAATGTTTTAAACATTGGATTGTTAGTTCTGGAGGAATAAGGCTGTTAAAGCTATCTATCAAATTTTTATATTATGAAGGCCATTACAGTAAAAATGATTAAACATATTGCTACATCAATTTTTTAAAAGCATGGATACTGTTGTATAACAAAAGGGCTATTAAAACCATTAAAGTCATTTCTTCAGCACATTTTCTTTTAAGTGGGAATACTATTGATGTAAAAAGACTATTAAAGTCGCTCAAGCTATTACTACAACTGTTAAATGTTAAAAAAAAACCTGCATCTGTAGGTAACATTCATTAAAGAATGGGGAGTGCGATTTATGTTCAAGACCCCTGGGATGCAGAAAAAGATGGAACTCTGCAACAGTTTAAAATATAGTTGTATACTGGCCCCAGTGTCTGAAAAAAGAGTTCACATCGCATATTTTATTTGACACATTCCCACAGATAATGTCACAAATGTGTTGATACAATCACCATCCAACATATTAGGGACATTTTATTACCAGAACACCAGTGCTAAATATTTCTAAGGCCACATCACAATGTTAATGGAAATTTTACTTTGGGATGCAAATATAAAAATCAAGCTCTAAACATTCCATTTGTTAAATGCTGAGATGCTTTACTGGAAAACAAGCTAATAAAATATATGACAGCATATACCAAAGAAGCTCACTCCCTCGGTATGTTTCTACACACATACAAAGTGTCAGCCAAGCTCAGCGGTAACACTCTCACCTCTGAGTCAGAAGGTTGCGGATTCAACCCGACTCCAGAGACTTGAGCACAAAATCTAGGCTGAAATTTCTGTGCAGTGCTGAGGCAGTGCTGCACTGTCAGAGGTGCTGTCTTTCGGATGAGGCAATGGCCCAGAAATTCGGGTCTCCACGGGTGAGTACGCACGGGGTACTCACCCGTAGGCCAAATGGAAGTGCCGGTTTTCTGCATGCACTGCGCATGCGCGGGAAACCGGCACTTCTGATCCTCTGAACGAAGGGGTTCAGAGGTTGAACGCACGCGCAGGAGAGGCTGCGCATGCGCTTTGAACTTAGATTTTTTTTACAGGTTTTCCCGGGAACGTAAGCCTGCAGGATTTACACATTTAAAAAGCAGGCGTAAGGCCTGCTTTTTGCAAGGTAAGTGGTCAATTAATTAAAATTAAAACATTTTTTCCACAGGTTTATTATTTTTATATACTTTAAAGCAAGGTAAGTTTATTTTTAGCCCCGTTAGAATATAAAATTATTTTTTTCAAAAATTTAAATTATTTTTTAAAATAATTATTTAATGTAATTTATAGTTTATTTAAAAAGTGTGATTTAAAAAAAAATTATTTGAAGGTTTACTGCTATTTTGGGGCCCGTAGTATTTATAGGTTTCGACAGGTCTGCCTGTCAATCTTATGAATGGGCTTTTCCCTCCTCCGATTGGCTGCCCATGGCTCACGTGATCCCGGGGGACGCATCGCACTAACTACGCCCCTGGGACACACAAGCACAGCGTGCCGGCAGCTGGGCCAGGCCCCGGAGTGGAATTCCACGGGGCGCTACAGCTCAACTGCCGGCGCGCAAGGTAAGTGCAGGTCGGGGGCTTACACCCGCGGGAAACCCCCGACCCAAATTTCTGGGCCATTAAACTGAGGCCCTGTCTGCCCTCTCAGGTGGATGTAAAAAAATTCCCATGGCACTGTTTTGAAGAAGAGCAGGGGAGTTATCCCCGGTGTCCTGGCTAATATTTATCCCTCAATCCACGTAAAAATAAAACAGAATATCTGGTTTTCTCACATTGCTGTTTGTGGGAGCTTGCTCTGCGCAAAATTGGCCACCACATTTCCTACATTACAACAGTGACTACACTTCAAAAGTGCTTCATTGGCTGTAAAGCGCTTTGGGGCGTCCTGAGATTGTGAAAGGCGCTATAGAAATGGAGTCTTTCTTTTACTCAGGGAAAGCAGAGCTTAGTGCGTGCAGACTTTAACGCAAAATTATGTAAAAAAAGCCCAGCAGTGCAATGCCAGTATCTGCCCAATACTTACTGCCATCCTCCTAGAAAGTGACTCCAATGTGCCTGGGCTGAGCCTGGACTTCATTTTCACTAGCTGGTGACATTTCATGTTAGAAAAGAGTTGACAAGAAGGTTGGTTCTCCTTTTTAAAACAAAACAAACTTAAAAGTGGAATAACAACAGAGAATGCTGGAAAAACTCAGCAGGCCAGGCAACATCCATGGAGAGAGAAATAGAGTCAACGTTTCGGGTCGAAACCCTTCTACAGAACTGAGAGAAAAGGCAGGAAATGAAACAAAAGGCAGTTTGGGGGCTGGGAAATGGGGGAAGGGATGAAAGAAGAGGCATTAAGAGATATTCAAGGTGAGACAAGATGGTAATAGGACAGGTAAAGAAACAGACAATGGCTCTAGATGAAGAGTGTTCTGGACATTATGTGACATTCTGGACATTTTTACATGGAGTAGCACCCTTTGGTGGTGGTTATTTTGTTAGCAGTGTGTTTGTATGAAACAGAGGTCATTTGACCTTTGTTCCTTTCTTCCTGTGTGAGGTCATTTGACCTTCGTACCTTTCTTCCTGTGTAACCCAGGAAGTAGAACCCCAGGAAGTAGAATTCCAGGAAGAACCTGGCAGTAATGGAGGATTCCATAAGGGTTTCACAATCCAATGTAATCTGATTTCATATGTTAGGCCAAGCGCAGTATCTGTGAGTATCTTTGTTTGTTAGCATAATAGCAATGTTGTCAGAGTAGTATTTTGTTAACACTATGTTTATAAAAGGTTAATATTTGATAGTTACAGAAGTGAGTCCAAATGTTAGTTAGTTATACAATTAGTCTATTCTACTGTTATAAATATGTTTATATCTTATGTAATATCGAATGTATAGTACTCAGTTTATGTACAAAACATACTTTATCTTTGTTTACAGTTTCACAAATTTGTTCAAGTAAAGGCTTCAAACAGCAAATGGCTTCATGAAGAATTATTTTGAATAAGTGTTTAACTTGCTGGATAACTAGATAGGAGCACGTCTAGCGCGGCCAGTACAAAGTGTGAAATGCGCCGGCAGAGTGAAAGACAGCTGCCATGTGGGAGAGAGAGAAAAACAAGGTAAAGTCACAAACCAAAAGTGTGGATAAAAAGCATAAAAATATACTAGGGGCCGAGGTTATGATCTGAAGTTGTTGAACTCGACATTGAATCCGGAAGGCTGTAAAGTGCCTAATCAGAAGATGAGGTGCTGTTCCTCGAGCTTACGGTGAGCTTCCGTGGAACAATGCAAAAGGCCATAGATGGTGAGGTCTGAGTGGGAATGGAACGGTGAATTGAAATGACAGGTGACCGGAAGCTCAGGGTCACCCTTACGGACTGAACAGAGGTGTTCCACAAAGCAGTCACCCAATCTGCGTTTGGTCTCCCCAATGTAGAGGAGACCACATCGTGAATATCTCTTAATGTCTCTTCTTTCATCCCCTCCCCCATTTCCCAGCCCCCAAACTGCCTTTTCTTTCATTTCCTGCCTTTTCTCTCAGTTCTGTAGAAGGGTTTTGACTTGAAACGTTGACTCTATTTCTCTCTCCATGGATGTTGCCTGACCTGCTGAGTTTTTCCAGCATTTTCTGCTGTTATTTCGGATTTCCAGCATCTGCAGTATTTTGCTATCAAACTTAAAGGTGGGTTAGGTTAACATCAGGGCTGTGGTGTCTGGTTTACCTCCAAGAAATTTCCAGATATCGTATTTAAAAACCAGATTGCCCAGTCCAAAACTCGATGGATGGCTCCCCCCAAATAAGAGTGGCAATCACTCAATCGGGTATAAACTATTAACTAAACATAGAAACATAGAAACATAGAATATAGGAGCAGGAGTAGGCCATTCAGCCCCTCAAGCCTGCTCCGCCATTCAATGCGATCATGGCTGATCATCCAAATTTTGATGCATGCCTCTCTGAAAAATAGAAAACGTATGTTTAATTGGCTTTTCCTTCTGTCTCACTCATGTTGATCACAGCTTTTCTCCAGTGCTGATAGTTCTGGCTCATAAGGCTCTTTCACCAGATTTGAAAACACAGCTTTAGCTTGACTTTAAAGATTTTATGAACACTCACTCAAATCAGCTGAACTCAGAACCTACAGCTCAAACATAAACTGACGCTAAGGGCAGATGATCATACAGAAGAAGGGAGCTTACTTTAGTCAGGTTGAACACCTACCACTGCCTCACTGCCTTGATTAGACTTCCCCTCTTTCCACACCCACCGGGACTGCCACTGGCCATTTATTTCCCACCTACCATATGCAAATGACGGTGGTGGGTGTGGTCTGGGTCCCCGGAGAATTTCCCCCCAACCACCCCACTTACCACCGCCTCCTGGGTTCGTCAAATAGAACATGGTGGTAGGCCCTGGGAAGCAGCAGAAAAGTCTCAAAGTCTCCAAATGGAAGGTAAGGGCCTTACAGTGGCCTCCTCTCCCTCCAATTCAAGTCCAAGTCTTATCTGTTGAATGCCTCAGTCTCAGCTGATGCCATTAATGGTAGCCTTAATGCTGTCTTCAGCGTGCTTCTGTCTCTTCAACGTCCCTCGCCACCTCTTCTGGTGCTATAACTGCATCATTTTTGCATTTCTAAACAATATTAAGGTCTCCTCTCAGTATCTGACAGCCGAAGTTTGCTAATAGGATGACTTCATGATTGACGCCATTCCAACATCAAGTATTGAGTGTTAAATATCAGGAGAAGGTACACCTTGTTTCCTCTTTTCCTTTGGTGTAACAAGGATTCCACTTGCAAGGCCATACTGATAGTCAATTACTGCCCCCTGCTCAACAGACCAGGGATTCAGCTCTTTCTTTGCTTTCCATTCTAAAATGTTTGTAGCAAGGAAGTAGAGCAAATCAGAAAAAGGTTGGACTTACTCACCTCCTAGTAGCTTAGATAGAGATTTGCCTACCCGGCCACTTGCCCAGAAATGGAACAAGATGTGACAAAACTTAAAGATGATGCGGAGAAGGAAAAAGTCTGAGAAATGATAAAGCTGCATGATTATAGATGTATTTATCACTAATGTGAGACAAATTATTTGTGGGTCTTCAAACCCATCAGCTGAATTTGTTTTAAAAGAAATGGCATCAATTATCTGCTCTACAGTAGAGAGCCTGCTTTGATGATGAGATATATTTGTATGTAAACTAAGTATTTAAAAGTTCCAAAACCAATGATTGGATTCTGATAAGAGTTCACTGCACATTAGTGGATGATTGTTTATTGACTGGGAATCTGAGTGAGCAGCTAGAGTGAAGCAAATAAAGCCTTGCTCGGGTTATCAAGTTATTAGATTTCAACCATTTAGTATTTTTTATCCTCAAGATATTTTTAGACCTCGGTTGATGCAAGGTTCAATGAAGAATGGTCTTTTTGCAGGCGATCTTCACAAAATAATTCCACAGCAGCTGCTGTGAAAATGATGAACAATCTCTACTGCAGCATAAATCAAAAGTCTGGTTCAATATCAACAACACAGTTTACCTTTTGTTTCATTGATTCTTCCCATAGAAATTTTCAAATTGTACTGCTCATTAAAACAGGGGAAAGATCAGATTTAAACAAATAAGACTGTGGGCTTTTATGGCAGTTATCAATGTAAGTATATTTTTTTCCAGCAAATTATTTATTTTAGTATAAAACTTGCAGCACCTTTTTGTCTCATTGAACGAAATGGCCTACAGTACATTTGCCACCCAAAGAGGACGACATTGCAATATTGAAAACAATTATTTGTGTTAATTTTCAGTTTCAATTTATATTTCATTCCCAAGGTCTCTCTTCACGGATTGGCCTGCAGTGCAGAAAATGAGATTATCTGGGCCACAGACTGTTCCATAATTAATGCTACTGTGTGATTGGCAGGCCCAAAGCACAGTTTGAGAGGCCAATATAGGCAATGCCAGTTTGTTTCTCTTGCCGAGATGGAACACTTCATTTACATGCGATGGTCCATATACAGACCTCAGTGACACCTGAGATAGGCTGATTGAAGTGACAAGCAGCTCTGGAATTAAAATCTGTAACTCTTTGATGGTAGGTGATCACTCTGCTATCAGTACTGCCAGGTTGCATCACAAGTCTTCCTCTACAAAGATGAAGCTTTTCAAAGTCTGGTCACATTAGACAGAGACTTTCTGATTAGAATCAACTTTTGGTTGCTTTGCGGCTATCCATCAATGTTGGCTTTGCTTAGAAATTAACAACAGTCATTTATTTATTTTGTTGAATTTAACCTGATCGCATCAGTATAATCTAATTCATAAAATGCCTCATGTTCATGATGTTTTATTAATTGCACAAAAATCAAAGAGAATTATGCAAAAAGAAATATAGGTATATACTATTCTGAGTGTATTTTGTTCAAGTTTAACTACACGTTTGGGCTGTTGACATGGGTCTTCTTCTTCTCTCCTTCTTCTTAATGTGCTTGAAATGTACAGTACAAGTGGAGGTGACCATGTAGTGTATTATATCATTGCACTAACACTGTAAGGTGTCAGAGTGTAGCTTTTCAATGACCCATGTGGCTTGCCTGTGTCACCTCGGGGAAGTAGCCAGCAGATGATCTTTCTTTAGTAGCTAGTTCAAGAGCAGCATTTACAGAGGTCCAGGTACAAATTTCATGCTTACCTCCTCGGTCAGCAGACATTGTATGGCACGGAGAACACACAATGAGGTGGGAGAAAATAACATAGGAAAAGGGGAGGAAGAGAAGAAAAAAAACAAATATATTTTACACACATGGTTCAAACAGTCCATTTATGGCTCAAAAAGTTAACAAAATCATGAGAAAAATGTTCTTTGACCTTATTCAAAGGTATACTGAGAATTTTGTAAAATGTAATTGCATTGAATCCATCATTATTTATTAACATTGGACAAAAAATTCAGGGGCTTAGTGCTACCCTTTACGGCCAGATTCAAGGAAAAAATGGCGGCCACTGCGCTCCCGCCTGCTGCCGGCGGATCCCGCAGCGACCACCATTTTTGGGTGGCTGGCAGCACTGCCGATGTTGGCGCTCGCCAAAATTATGTAGATGATGCAGATCATGACGTCAGTGAATGTGCAACGCCCTCTTGATGCCTGATCTGCGAGTTTCAACTTCGCCGCTCCACTTACCTGCAAGCCTTAAGTGCGACCAGCTGAGCAAGCATTGACAAGCAGGAAGGAGGCTCCAGCAGCGGTATTTAAAGGGATCATCAGCAACAACTTGCAGCTGACATGTTTCTGCAGTTTGACTGACTCTGTGCAGCTTTCTGCAACTCCAGAAGCTTTATAAACTTCTTTCAAGGTTCTAAGGTCACTGGGAGTATTGTTGCAAGCGAAGAATGGCTTCATTCTGATTTAAAGGCTTCTGCTCACAACACTTGCTCACAGTCATGGGAGCCCTACTGGCAGTCCTCCCCCCACTTGAGTATCTTACGGAGAGGGAGTGGAGGCAGCAAAGAAGAGAAGATGTGCACAGAGGGAGGAGGAGGAGGGCCAGGAGGGTTCTCAACAGGAGGCCTTACCAAGCTAGGGTGTTCAGAAAGCACTTCTCTTATATTCACTAAAGCGAGGAACAGTGTATTAGATGGGGAATATAAAGAGAAAATGCTGGCAGCATCGGTGGAGAGAGAAACAGAGTTAATGGGCTGGACTTTCTCAATGGGGAGCTTTTGGAGGCAGGACTCCCACTTGTCGGGTTTTAGTCTCGCCTCCATCGACTTGTGGGCAACCCATGCTATTTTCCCTTGATTGACCTTGTTAAGTCGGCCCAATGGGTTTAGCAGGCCAATTAAGGGAAAGCTGGTTACAGGTGGTATCAGCGAGTGACGTTTCATCTGTCAAGAGCTTTTGACAGATGAAATGTCAGCATTTGACGGCTCTGTGAAGCTGTCAAACACTGACAATCTGTCCTCTAAGTTCAGTCCTTCCACTCAGGCTCACTTAGACATCTCTCCTGAGCAGAAAGCAGAAGGCTGCAACTTTTGACAGTTAAGCGGCCATTCTGCTTTCTGTGCCGGTGAGCTGAGGGACTCCCGAGACCTGAAGGGTTGAAGCCTGCAGGAAGAAGTAAAGGTAAGTAAAACCTATTAAAACACCTTACACACATCTCACACATTCACCTCTCCACACTTGCACTCATCACTCACCTGCACACCGGACATCTCGACCCTTCCGACCCCCGCAGACTGATGGCCCGCCTCGCTGACCCCGGCGAGGTTTAGAGCCATCGGGAAGCACACACTTCAGGGCTGAAAATAGGGATTCTCCAATAAACTGCCTGTTAACTACCTGTTAAGAGGCAGTTAATTGGCACTAATCCCCTTCCCGCCTCGGGGAGGCGGCTCCCAGCGCGGGTCGGGTACCCGCCTCCTGGGAAGATGGCAGGGAGGCAGGTTGGGGTGGGATGGGTACCCGCCCCCAGATTCTAAGGGATGGGTACCCGCCCCCAGATTCTAAAATTTTCCCAGCAGTCCACCTCCTTACCTGTCTCCCCAGGGCTGGCAAAATTGCCCCAACGTTTCAGGTCGATGACCCTTTGTCAGAACTGGCCTTTCTCTTTTTATTTCAGATTTCCAGCATCTGCAGTGTATTAGGAGGCTCCACTTCACCAAGGAGGTGGTCACAGAGCTCTGCTACCTCCTGCAACCAGACCTGCAGCCTGAGAGCAGGGTGACCATGGTTCTCCCAGTGGCAGTCAAGGTCACCATGGCCCTCAATTTCTTAACCAGTGAATCCTTCCAGTCTGCAGCAGGAGACATAGCTAACATCTCACAGTTTGCCATCCATCACTGCATCCAAAAGGTCACAGAGGCTCTCTGCACCAGGAGAAGGGATTACATGTTCTTCTCTCTGAGCAGAAAGAGAGAAGCATACTTAATTGGAGGAAGGCCAATTTCTGTGGGTTGAGAATGGATCTGGCCTGGGTAAATTGGAATCAAAGATTGGCAGGCAAAACTGTGATCGAACAATAGGCTGCCTTTAAAGAGATGGTTCGGGTACAGTTGTGGTACATTCCCATGAGGGGGAAAGGTAGGGGAACCAAAGTCAGAGCTCCCTGGATGACAAAAGAGATAGCGAGTGAGATGAAGCAGAAAAAGAGCGCATATGACAGATGTCAGGTGGTGAATACAAGTGAGAATCAGGCTGACTATAGAAAGTTCAGAGGGGAAGTGAAAAAGAAAATGCACACACGTGGCTTTGTGGGCACCGCATAACAATCCTGAGATCTTCTGTAACTGTAACCACAGAGGCTACCACTCACTTAGTGTGCAGTTGTTGTGGACCATGCCCAGCGATTTCTGATGGTCAATGCCCGCTATCCGGGCAGTCATGACGCCTTCATCCTGCATCAGTCCGGTGTGCCAGCAATCTTCGAGCCACCACATGAAACTCGAGGGTGGCTGCTGTGAGACAAGGGCTATCCGCTGTGCACCTGACTCATGACTCCTCTCCGCAACCCCACCACTCATGCCCAGCACTCATATAATGAGAGCCACACTTCTACCAGGAACATCATCGAGTAGACCATCGGGTTACTGAAGCAAGAGTTCCGCTGCCTTGACCGCTCAGGCGGAGCCCTCCAGTACTCGGCGGAGCGAGTGTCCCATTTCATGGTGGTCTGCTGCATGCTTCACAACTTGGCCATCATGATGGTGTAGCCCTTGCCAACTAGGATTGCGGGACCACCAGGAGGAGGACAAGGGAGAAGACTCCGATGCTAATGAATTAAACCCCAGATCCCTGTTGCTCACCGCATCGCCAGCATACCATCCCTTTGTCACTGAATATCATAGCGCCCTCCTGGGCACAAAGCTGAGAGATACCACAAAAGATTCCAAACAAAATTACTAAATTGATCAATTTACACATAGGATATCAACTAATCACCCTTGTGCAATCCCTTAGTGCCTGTCGCTTGGGTGCCCTTTCTTGATCTAGTGCTCCTATGAAGTGCTTCCCCAGTGGCTGCAGCGCAGCTGGTGGAAGGCTGCTGAGTTTCCATGGTGGAGATTTCAGATGGCCTTGCAGGATGACCTCGAGCAGCTAGGCCTAACGGGTCCGGCTGTAGACTGCACCACCTCGGCAGCAGTCTGGGCTGGCTGGCTGACAAGCAGCGGCAAGGGCAATGGCGGAGTGGCAGTGGTGGGAACAGGAATGCTGTCATTCTGAGAGAGGACAGCGGGATCCTGCTCCACTGACCCACTGCCATCCCCTGGGGTTGGAGCACAGATTGCTGGGCTGCTGCGACACCCTGCAAGCCCCAGTTGACAGGTAAAATTAGCCACGATTGCAGCAGTCTGAGCTTAGGTGGCAGCAAGCTGAGACGGCACGAGAGCCGTCTGCACTTCCGCTGCACCACTAAGACATTGGGTCGCTTCTGCCTGTGCTGCAATGGCAGCCGAGACATTGCCCATCACAAGCAGCATCATGTCTGGATCGACATGGTCTCTTCGGGAGTTGTACATCATTACCATGATGATTCCTCCATGCTCCTTGACATTGCCAAGAGTCTCGCTGACAGGTTTACCATTGCACCTAGCAATTCGGTGTGTATGCCCATCACCCTTCAGAAGAAAGGTACTTCTGAAGGCTGCCCTATCGAAGTCCTCAACTGAGTCCTGTGCAGCAGAATTCGCACACGAGCTCGCCCTCTGGGGAGCTTGCCCTCCGCTAACATTTCCCCCTGGCCTTGCTGCAGCCCACTCATGCCCGGTGCCTCACCCTATGCAGATCCCACTTCTACACTACCCTCTAAATTATGCACAGTGCCAGTTTCTGAGCTGGTGTCTGCGAGTGACAGATGCAGTGACGCTGTGTCTTCTTCTTCTTCTCCCCCCTCGCTCTCCACAATCGCCTCCGGGACAGGCTGGCTGGTGCTTGGTCTTGATTATCTGAAAGCGGAAAGGCACAAGAGTCGGGTTATGGTGGAGGTAGGGTGGGGGGTGGGGGGGGAAGCAAGGTATGCCTGAATACAGCTCAGCAGCTTGAAAGTGAGAAGAGATTGTGGGATGAGGGGGAAGTGGGATGTGAGAAGAAGGATTAGGTATGAGCGTACCGTTGTTGCCCCCAAGGGCTTCAACCTCACCGGTTGCCATGGCCTTCATTACTAGCTGCCCAATGATTTTCAGTTCCTTCAGATGGCTAACGTCCTGCATGGCAACTTACCACCCACCTGTCAGCCGCTGCTCCCGGCGATTATGCGCCAACTTGGCCTGCAAGAGAAAGGGAAGTGTGTGAGTGAGTGTGCTGCAATGCCCGGAATTTTGCGGGGAGGGCAGCGAGCGCGATCGGTGGTGGGTCGGGTGGGAAAGCATTTTTTTTTCACAGCGGGTTAGGACCCCACTGTGAACCCGCCGCCACGCGCCTTTCCCAATGTTGGGTCTGTCAGCGCTGAGCAGACCTGACACGCAGCAGCACGGAAGCCAATTCAGGTAATTAGTGGCTTATTTAGAGCCACTTAAGAATGATTTTCAGCTTACCTTTTACATGTGACAGCTCGCCCATGGGGCCAATGTTGGTCGTTAACCACACCTGTCAAACTGAGGCAGAAGATCAGTGGCCATTGAATCAGCTGTTGAGTTGACAGCTTCAAATGCAAAGTAAAAGCTCCCAACTCACAGAGATATCTTCTGTCAGCCTCAAGATCTTTCTCACTGCATTTTCACTACAGATTCAGAATGCTGCAAGTCTTTACAAAAGTCTCAATCCAGTCTGACCTCATTACCTCTCTCACATTGTCAGATCGCTTCTGTCATCTCTACTTCACCTGTCATCAATTCCATCAGCATGGGTGCCCTTTATACTCTCTCACCTTGGTCCTCTGAATCCCACCACGATGAGCCCCAACACCAGCAGCACCAGGCACACCAGCATCACTAACAACAACACCACCAAACTTCTCCGCAATCAACTGATGCTGTACAGGACACAGGGCACCAACCCCTGACCACATTGCTGCCCGGGATGCCAGGGATGGCCTCACCATGGCCAGATTTACTTCACTTAACACTGTACACCCTGGCTGCCATGTGATGCGCCAGGTTGGCACCACCCCACACCAACACCATAAAGCATCCCTACAATGCCCAAGCCATTCCTTTCACACTCATCACCATTGCTGGGAGTATCGTTATGTTTCACCATTCACTGCAACTCACTAATCCACTTCCAAAGGTGCACACAGATCTGTCCAAGAATGCAAAGTGTTGTAAATAAAGGTTTCAATGTTTGACACCACATTAACAGAAATTTTACATGAACATTACATAAAACACCCAAGTGGCTACCCTTGTGTGTTGTAAGTTGGTATGATTGCATTAGGATGAGGGTGAGTGTAAGGGATGGCTAGTGAGATGGGGATGTGGTAATATAGAGAGAGAGGGATGGGTGGAGGTCCACGGTCAGTTGGTGTGAGTAAGGATGTGCAGGAGTAGGGTAGGGAAGGCAGTGTTATGGGGATGTGAATAGCTGTCAGTGTGTGCAAGGTGTGAGATGTGGGTGTGAGCGCTGCAACAGTGGTAAGGTTGTGAGGGTGTAGTGAAGCTATGATTGTGAGGTCTGAGTGGTGCTAGGTAGATATTGTTGGTAGGTGAGTCCTGGGGATGTGGTGCGTAGAGCAGTGTTTTGAGGCTTGTGGTGCAGATGGTGGGATATGGCATTTACTGAAGCCTTCACTCAGCTTGACCTGCCATGCAAGGTCATTAATCTTCTTTTGGCACTGGATCGCTGACCTGGGGACCACAGTGCTGGCTGTCACATAGTTGGATATCTCCCGCTACAGCCTTCTAGATGTATGGGCTTCCTGCCAATCTGCGGGAAGAGGACAGCCCGCCTCCTCTCTACGGCCACCACCAGTGCCTTCAGAGCCACATCTGAGAATCTTTGGGCTCTCACCCTGTGCTGAGGCTCAGCCATTTGTTTCCAGTACCGTCTTCTTCCAGCTGAAGTTGTAAGTGGCTTGACAATGAGGTGCTGTTGCATCAACGCACCTCCCCTTTAAGTACTTAATAAAGAGTGTGTCACACATGACTAGGAATTAGACTGGACCTGATATTGGCCTATCTGTTGAGCGGTAAGCAAATGAGCAGTGGTTTTAGCGCTGAAATCAGCAGTATAATCATGTTAATGAGGACTAAGCATGAATTTTGTGTGCTACCTAGACCATATTGACACGGCGCAGCTTAACAGCATTGAGCCATGACACTGCCCATTTTCTGGCCATATCCAATTTTTAGCCCATTATTCCTAGCTTCATTTTCAAACAACTATTTTAAGAACATGTAGTCATTTTTTTCCATTTGCAGAATATGCTTTGATACTTGCTGTGAAGTAGGAATATTTTTATATACAATAGGATTCCTGCAATTGATTGAAACAAATGAAACAGCCTTTTATGTACATTTGGTTATTGCTAAACTTTGAATGACTGCAATGTATTAATATTCATCTATTAGTTCAATATGAAGCACTGGTGCTGTCCATTGTAAAAGTGGTGAGTCAGTTCCATGGAAAATGCTCCATTTTTCCAACTTATCTTGAAATGACATGCATAATTTTAAAATGAAGTCTTGTAGATAATGATATATTCTTATGAATTATTTTTTAGGAAAAAAGTAGTTGTTACTGTGAAATGAGATCCTCAAACCTTATTAAATGTTGCCATTAATACAGCGCAAGAATTTTGAATTGAAGGATACTTTCCAGCTGCAAGATCCATTGCTTAAGCAGCATTATAAATGTAATATTTTATTAAAAAGATAGTTCACTGAACAGCCATGCAAGAATAAACTAATTACTTAGTTCTGAAATAATCCTGGCAAAGTCCATTATACATCTCTCACAAAAATTATATTTTTGAAGAGCCACTGGGCAGGATTTTCATTGGGCCGTGGAGGCGGGATTGGAGGTGTGTGGGGGGTTAAAATCCCGAAATCTGGGGGCATGAACCCATCCCACCCCCAACCCGCCTTCATGCCAGTTTCAAAGGAGGCGGGTACCCGACCCGCACTGGGACCCGCCTCCCCGAGGCGGGAAGGGGATTAGTGCCAATAAACTGCCTGTTAACAGGTAGTTAACAGGCAGTTTTTAGCCTAATCCCTAATTTCATTGTTGAAATGTGGGATTCCCGACGGCTCCAAACCACGCCAAGTTAGCGAGGTGGGCCGTCGGGATGAAGGGCTTGGAGGGGTCGAGATGTCCGGTGTTCAGGTGAGTGATGGGTACATGAGTGCAGAGAAGTTGTACTTACATTTACATACCTTTACAGCCTTCCTTCCTTCAGGTCTCGGGAGTCCCTCATCTCACCGGCACAGAAAGCAGAATGGCCGCGATCTGTCAAAAGTTCCAGCATTCAGCTTTCTGTTCTGGGGAGCTCTCTAAATCATTCTGACAGGAAGGAATTAACTTAGAGTACAGATTGTCAGTGTTTGACAACAGCTGTCGAACGCTGATATTTCCTCTGTCAAAAGGTCTTGACAGATGAAATATCAATCTGTGATGTCACCTGTTGCCGGGTGGCCCTTAATTGGACTGCTGAGCCTGCTGGGCGGGCTCAACAAGGTCAATCAAGTCAAAACCGCGTGGGTTGGCTAGAACTCGATGGAGGCGGGACTACAACCCTGAAAGTTGTAGTCCCGCCTCCTACCCGACTCCTCAATGAAAATCCAGTCCACTATATTTTTGGACACATTTTTAACCAGTGTTGCTCATGGTGAGTCAGAAATATTAAGCTATGTAATGTGGAATGTATTATTCTGATGCTAAGGGGTTGCTGTGTGTAATTGATTGTAAATAAACACTTTATGAAAGGAATTATCAGCCTGAGATGAATAAAAGTGATTGTTTCTTTGTAGGTTGGCAACAAGACAGGACTGGCCTTCATTCTTTGTACACTATTGTTTTTAAGATTCGCCTTGCAAAGTATGGCCTCTGAAGTGTAACATCTGAAGAATGACAGACTGAAATTTTATGTATGTGGCCTAGAAATTGGATTGTGCCCGAATCGGGGCACCTAATGAGGCCAGCGGCAGAGCCACATTATATTGGTCCGCCAGTCTCATTAACTATAGTGTTGGTTCGCTGCAGGTGCCAGTCACAGCCCCAGAGGCAGCTCACTGGTCACTAAGGGGGGGTCGCAGGATTGGCAGCCTGGGACACCGACCAAGAGTCTAAGGTAAGTTTGGGGGTGTGAGGCAATTGGGAGTTGGGCAAGCATGGGCCAGCAACAGGCACACGGTTTTAGGCTGCGATTTTGCCTACCGCTGCGGGTCCGGTGCGGCCAGGGTCGGTGCCGGGGTGTGACCCTGCTGCTGGCTCCATCCCATTCTGTGAAAAGATTTTTACGTTGATTGGGCTTGTTAAGCCCGCCCTGCTCGTTTCCTGGCCAATTGAAGGAAGCGGGTCTGTGAGTAAAGATGTGCAAGCGTAGGATAGTGAAGGCAAAGTGATGGGGATGTGATGAGTTGCACAGCAGGATGAGGTAGAGTGTGGCTTTGATAATGTCACTTAATGATGCGTCATCAGCCAGTTTCCTTAAAGGGACCATGCGCAAATTGTTTTTGACAGTTCTGCTGTCAGTGTTCTACAGCATTGAGGTGCTGCAAACAGTGACAAGCACTGCATAGAGGTGCACGGCTGCACCCAGGTGCTCCAATGACTCCCTCCATATGCTTATGGAGGGAGTCACAGCACGCAGGTATTGTAATGATCAATAACATGTCATTCTATAGTGGACCCTAGGTGGAGCCGTAGAGCTGTATATAGCTGTATGTATATAATAAGACTACACTACCCAGCTGTATGTATATTAAGACTACATTACCCATGAGACACTAGGCTACCCACAAGGCAGCAGTCAAGATGGATGCCTCTAAAAGTACTGTACCTAGTCCACATGTGCTCAATAAAAGTGTCTAGCAAAAGCTAGCTGTGTTCATAATAAGAATGTCTATTTATTAATGAACATAAGATGGTTGCAGGATGGTGAAGATCTGCTGAAAATTGTGAAAAGCGACATGGAGAATTTGAAGCCACCAGAGCGTTTGAAACTCACTGAAAAAAAAATCGACTACAATTGGCAGACTTTTAAACAACAATTCGAACTCTACATTGCAGCCATCAGATTCGGTACAAAGCCAGACGCAAGGAAGGTAGCGTTGCTGCTTACGGTTGCAGGCCCACAGGTGATAGAGGTATTTAATACATTTGTATTTAATCCAGAGGAGAACAGAGAAAAATTAGTAGATGTGCTAAAAAAATTTGATGCACATTGCTCTCCCAAAAAGACTGAGACCTATGAAAGATACATCTTCCATTCTCGGACACAGCAACAAAATGAGACCTTTGATAGCTTTATAACTGATCTGAAACTGAAAGCACAGACATGTAATTTCTCTGAGCTGAAATCATCCATGATTCGTGACCAGATTGTGTTTGGTATTAATGATAAAAAAGTCAGGGAACGTCTGTTGAGAGAAACCGAACTAAATTTGGAAAATGCAGTGAAAATATGCCAAGCCAGCGAGCTAGCACGAAAGCACACGAAGACTTTCAGTGAAATCAATAATGATGCGATTGTAATGAGTGATAATACTGCTGTCAGTGCTGTGTCCTACAAGGGGAAGAAACGTGGGCAGAACAGAAATGAAAAGCAATCGGAGGATGAAATTTTTAATTGTAAACGCTGTGGTTACAAACACCAGTTAAGACAATGCCCAGCGTTTGGAAAAATGTGCACAAAGTGTAATGGAAAGAATCACTTTGCCAAACAATGCTTTTCAAAAGTAAAAACTAAGAAAGGGCAACGAGTTAATGTAATTGAGGACACTGATTTAAGTGAGACATTTTTTGTAGGAATGCTGTCATGTGACAATATCAAAAAGGATACAGAAAATGTGCAGCCCTCAGAAATGGACAATGCTGAACATAAAGTTAATGCAGTAAAAGAGGACAAATGGATGATCCCACTGCAGGTAAATGGAGCATTAGTTACCTTGAAACTAGACACTGGGGCAAAAGCAAACTTAATCAGTATGAGTGACATTAACAATATGAAAGAAAAGCCCAAAATACAGAAAAAGTCAGTACTACTGAAGGACTATAATGAACAGAAAATAGATAGCTTAGGTGTATGCAGACTTAAAGTGACAGTCAAAGACAAAGTGCATCATCTCATGTATTCTGTTGTGGCTGAAAGACTTGATTCGATACTAGGTGACAAAGCTTGTGAAGACTTAGAACTGGTCAAGAGAGTCTACTGTATAAACTGTGCCATCAGCAGACCAGATGACTCAGGTGATGAAGCAGAGAGCCCATCAAGGATGAAAAGGCCAAAGGGTATCCATGTCTTCAAAAAGCCTAGTTTCTCCAAGAAGAAAGAAAAAGACTTTAAGGTCAAAGAGAAGCCAAAGGAAGAAAAGCACAAAGAGGAAAAACACAAGGAGAAAAAGTCCAAAGATATAACCGCAGCAGATGTTGTTAAGCAGTGGAAAGAGAAAAAGAAAAAGAAGAAGCCTGCACCAGAGCAGGAAGCAGTTCCGGTGGATACTCCTTCTTCCCTCAGGCCAATCTATGGTGTTCCATTAGCTGAGGCTGCTGAGAGGACTATGCTGTATGATGGGATCCAGCTGCCAGCAGTTTTTCGAGAGTGCATTGACTACATTGAGAGTTATGGCATGAAGAGTGAAGGAAACGCTGAAACCCTCTCCAAGCAAAGATCGCAAGGAGACCTCGATCTATATAAGAGCAGATCGATGACAATGCCGCAACTGCATCTTGTCATTCACCGCCAGAACAATCTCATGAAGACACATCAGACTTACCCGTGTTGAGAAGATCCACACGTGAAGTAAAAAAGCCTGATAGACTTAGTCTTTGAGTACAATGTAAAGCTTTGAAAATGTGTTGACTGTTTTGAAAATGTTTATGTTTATAGAGTACTAACAAAAGTGTTACTGATATTATCTTTATTGTTTTCTTGAAAGTTGATTGATATTGATTTTGTTAAACCTCAAAGAAAGGAGGATGTAATGATCAATAACATGTCATTCTATAGTGGACACTAGGTGGAGCCGTAGAGCTGTATATAGCTGTATGTATATAATAAGACTACACTACCCAGCTGTATGTATATTAAGACTACATTACCCATGAGACACTAGGCTACCCACAAGGCAGCAGTCAAGATGGATGCCTCTACAGATACTGTACCTAGTCCACATGTGCTCAATAAAAGTGTCTAGCAAAAGCTAGCTGTGTTCATAATAAGAATGTCTATTTATTAATGAACATAAGAGGTATGTTCTCTTCCCTTGCAATGGGCAGAAGACACCTCCCCAGGAGATCAACGCAGCCTGGTTGCACATTGCACAGGAGGGCATAAGCAGGGATGTCATCAGGAGGACCAGGCTGCAATGGTGCAAGCCTTTCAATAATCACAAAACGTTACTGCAAAGCCACACTCAACCTCATCCTGCTGTGCCCCATCACTTTGCCTTCCCTATCCTACTCCTGTACATCTTTACTCACACCAACTTATCTTACACCTCCACCCATCCCTCTCTATCTACATTATCACATCCCCATCTCACTAGCCACCCCTAACACTCACCCTCATCCTAATGCAATCATACCAACTTACAACACACAAGGATAAGCATTTGGGTGTTATAGCCAATGTTCATGTGAAGTTTCTGTTAATGTGCTATCTTAAACATTGAAATCTTTGTTTTCAACACTTTGCATTCTTGGACAGATTTGTGTACACCTTTGGAAGTGGCTTAGTGAGTTGCAGTGAATGGTGAGACATAACAGTACCCCCCACAATGGCGATGAGTGTGAAAGGAATGGCTTGGGCATTGTAGGGATGCTTTATGGTGTTGGTGTGGGGTGGTGCCAACCTGGCACATCATGTGGCAGCCAAAGTGTACGGCGTCAAGTGAAGTAAATCTGGCTATGATGAGGCCATCCCTGGCATCCCAGGCAGCAATGTGGCTGGGTGCTGATGCCCTGTGTCTTGTGCAGCATCAGGTGATGTTGGAGAAGCTTGGTGTGGATGTTGGTGCTGCTGGTGTGCCTAGTGCTGCTGGTGTTGGGGCTGATCTTGGTGGGATTCTGAGGAGCAGGTGAGATTTTTTCAACAGCCAAGGTGCTGATGGAATAGATGGCAGGTGAGGTTGAGATGACAGAAGCGATCTGTCAATGGTGAGAGAGATTGTTCCAGTGAGGTGACACTGGATAGAGAGTTTGCTACAAACACTTGCAAGCTGCATAAAGCTCAATCTGTTTTCCAACTGCAGAAGCAACAGCTTCTAACCTTGGAGAGTGAACACTTATGAAATGGAAGCTTTTATCGACCATTTGCTGCTGTCAAATAAAGAAATCATCCCATGCTGACACAACACCAGACCTCCTTACCTGACGTGATCCCCAAGCAGCAGGGAAGCCGTTGGCGAACTCTAAAAACCTAAAGGTGAGCTTAAAATACTAGTTAATTGCCTCTTAACAATTTCTCTAATGATGTAAACTGCTTACCCGCCACATGGTGCCAGGTCTGTTCAGCGATGGCAGACCCGATATCTGGGAGACTAGCATGGAGGCGGGTTGACAGCAGGTTCCCTATACGCTGTCAAAAAAAAATTTTTTCAGCCAACACGCCACCAAACATGCCCACTGAACCCCCCAAAAATTCCCCCTTAATGTTGAGCCAATAGTTACAGATTTACCATTTGTTGCTGTTTTAGGAATATGGGCCTAGAAATTCAGTTGCGTCCGCCAGCCGTTAGCGCCATAAGAGGGGTAGATTTCCAGCGCTAGGCACTTAGCGCCCGGGCGCAGGCTGATCTGCGCCTACGCCCAACTTCAGTTGACATTTAGCGCCGGCGCAAAGTGTTTGCGCCCGCTCAGCTGCGCGCGCAGCTTATGACGTCATTTCGTCGTGCAACGCTGTTTGTGCACCCCAAACCAGAAATTCAGTGGCGCCCACCCAATGTGGGCGTGGCGCTGTTAAGAACTGTGAAGTGGAACGCAGCAGAGGCCCTGCGGGCCTCGGGGAGTGCTAATTAAAGGGCACTTACACTGAACTATAAAGGCCAGCCATTTTGCTGCAATGACATGAGTGCTTTGGATTTCTGGACAGAGACCAAGGAACAGACCTTCCTGATTTGGGACAACATAGGAGAGGTATTTTTGGCTTCTGGCCAGAGCTTGGACATTTGACTCTTTGTGATTTCACTGTTTGCAAGTTTATTATGGGGGCTGCATGGGGTTCCAACCCTCAGTTCCAGCATTATGTGCGAAGGGCTCGCAGACGCTGTGTGAGAGGGCCAGCCATGCCTAGACGCAGAGGGGCCATCAGGCGTCGGCAACGTAGGCCGTAC
This sequence comes from Somniosus microcephalus, assembly GCF_052327205.1. NCBI lineage: Eukaryota > Metazoa > Chordata > Chondrichthyes > Squaliformes > Somniosidae > Somniosus > Somniosus microcephalus. The sequence goes on from NC_140989.1 coordinate 98,367,397, forward strand.
CCACTCAGGGAATACCGGCAGCAGGTGTCCTATCTCACCATGACTGCCGCGCATTGTGTTAAGAGGCTGCGCTTCAGAAGGGAGGTGGTTGCAGAGATCTGCCAGCTGCTTCACAGAGATCTGCATCCACAGCTGATGTGCAGGACGTCTCTGTCGGTCGAAGTGAAGGTCACGGTGGCTCTGAACTTTTATGCAAGCGGCTCATTCCAAGCCGCTGCTGGGGACATAGCGAACATCTCCCAGTTCGCCGTGCATCGCTGCATCCGGCAGGTCACCGATGCCCTTTTCGCAAGGAGACACCAATTCATCTCCTTCCCCATGACCCTAGAGAGGCAGGAGCAGCGTGCAGTCGGATTTGCGAGGATCGCCGACTTCCCCATGGTGCAGGGCGCCATTGACTGCACGCATGTGGCTATGCGGGCACCTATCGACAATGCCGAGGATTACCGCAACCGGAAGGGCTACCATTCCCTCAATGTACAGCTGGTGTGTGACCACAGGCAGCGCATCCTAGCTGTCAATGCCCGCTTTCCAGGAAGCAGCCACGATGCATTTATCCTGCGCCAGACTACTGTGGCTGACATGTTCGAGGCACAGCCTCCACCAAGGGGATGGCTTATTGGGGACAAGGGCTACCCTTTGTGTACATGGCTCATGACCCCGCTCCGCGCGCCCAGGACCCCTGCGGAGGAGGCATACAACGAAAGCCATCAAGCCAAAAGGAACATCATAGAGCAAACGATTGGCGTCCTCAAGCAACGGTTCCGCTGCCTGGATCGTTCCGGCGGATCTCTCCAGTATTCGCCGGATAGAGTCTCCCAGTTCATCGTCGTTTGCTGCATGCTGCACAACCTGGCTATCCGCAGGACTCAGGCACTGCCACCTCACGTTGGACCACCACCTCAGGAGGACGAGCAGGAGGACCATGAGGAGGAGGAGGAGGAGGAGGAGTACCAGCCCAGGAGGGAGCCACAAGGTCCAAGGGCCGTCTGCCGGCGGCTTATTGAACGACACTTCTAGGCCCCCTGTCAGGGAATGGCTTGTGGCAATGAACGCACCTGAATGCAGCCGCTCCACAAGCCCTCAGCCGGGTAACGCAACAACCACTTGAAACATGACACCTGGACAAGCTAAATAAATAAAAAGCTTTATTTAACAAACTCAGGGCCCTTCCCACATGAAACACAAAAACAGACAACACCCCCAAAAAACAGTCACAAACATCTCTCACTCCCACAACCTGGGGAGGAATAACAAAACTTGTCCATCCAATTGGCCTCATCCTCGGCCTAACCAAGACAAACCCCCCCATACAGAACACAAACACCCCCATATAAAAAAACATTTGCCTTCATCTTCGGCCTTAGCAAAATAAGCCCCCCCCATACAGAACACAAACACCCCCATATAAAAAAAACAGTTGGCAACACACTCTACTTGGTGTGCCGACAGGGCGAGTCCTCGTGCAGGCTTCTCCGGCCCCTGCCCGACCTGTTGCTCCGCCTCAACCTGGGCCCTGTGGGTGTTGCAAGGCTGGGGGAAGGCTCCTGAGGGGCACAATGCGTGACGGCAGATGCCCTTGGGGGTCGGCCTAGACGAGGTCCGGCCCTGGAGGGGCCGGCTGCTGACTGCTGCAGCTGTGGCTGGGCAGCATCAGTCTCTCCAGCAGTTCGTCGCAGCTTGGCTGGGGGAGTGGCAGTGGCGGCTGCATCAATGGGGGCAAGCTGCCTGATGCCAGGCGCTCGCTGGTCGCCAGAGACACTGGCACTCAGCCGGGCTGGCACTGCAGCAAGCGCAGCAATCTGGTGAAGGCCAGACCGCTGTGCTGCAGCAGGGCGGCGGGTGCCCTGGCGATGCTTCCGTGACACAGCGAGTGTGGCAGAAGTGAGTGCCCGAACTGCCCTGGTCTGTGCCCGCATCAGATCAGCAAGTGTCTGCACGGCACCACTCATGAATTGTCGACTCGCGTCCTGTGCTGCCGCGAGTTGGTCGACACCCCTGGCCTGTGAGTCCCCGAAATCGGCCACACTATGAGCCAGGGACTCAATGGCCTGAGGCAACTGTCCCACAACCCCCATGAACTCGTTGTGGCGCCGCTCCGAGGCCACGGACATTTCATCAAGGAGGCGCACCTCCTGGGCGAGGGCCCTCTCCGGACTGGAGGCCGGACTCTCCCTCTGGGGAGAAGGCCACCGAGCTGCCCGACCCTTCCCGCATGCCTGGATGCCACTGGGCCCAGCAACTACACCCCCCTGCAACACTTCCCCCCTCTGTGGAGAAGGCCGCCGAGCTGCCCGACCCTTCCCGCGTGCCTGGACGCCACTGGGCCCAGCAACTACACCCCCCTGCAACACTTCCCCCCTCTGTGGAGAAGGCAGCCGTGCTGCCCGACCCTTCCCGCGTGCCTGGACGCCACTGGGCCCAGGAGCTACACCCCCCTGCAACACGTCCCCCTGGCTCTCCTCCAGGCAAGACGTGTCCCCTCCATTGCCATCCCCTGGCGCGGATGAGGGTTCCCCCGATGTGCCGCCTTCCTCTTGGTCCTCGTCGTCCTCCTCTTCCGAGGGACTGGCACTCTCAGCTTCAGGGACCTCCTCCTCACCAGCTGAAAGCAGGAAGGCACAAGAGTAGCTTTAGAGTGAGGACAGGGCATCAGCGAGGGAGGCATGATTGGTGGCATTATGCGCATTGGTCGGACAGTGGCAAAGGACGTAGATCTGAAGCGCAAGGGGAACGAGAGAGGTGCAAACGGTCATGTCCTTACCATTGGGGCCCAGCACAGGGTCGGCATCTCCAATAGCAACGGGGCCAACCACCCGGGCACGCATGAGTCGAGCCACGCGCTCCTCCAGGTCACTGAGCCCCTGGAACTGGGCACGGCCTCCCCCGGTGACAGTGTGGCTCCTCAGATTCTGCGCCAGCTTGGCCTGCAAGAGAAAGGATGGCCTCTAAGTACAGTGTGGTGCCCTGTTGTTGTGTGCACTGCCTCCCATGGTGGAATAGCTTGGCCAGTGTGGTGCCCTGTTGTTGTGTGCACTGCCTCCCATGGTCGAATAGCTTGGCCAGTGTGTAAAGTGCAGAAAGTGCTATTGATGATCATGCCAGTGCCATAGCTGCGGGAGGAGGGCTGGCCATTAGGCCTTTGAGGTCTCTTTGCCCATAATGTGAGGTGCACATGCAAGGATGAGGAGGACACTGGAAAGGGTACTCACCCTGACCAACCGAGTGAGGTCGTTGTACTTCTTGCGGCATTGGTCACCAGTCCTGGGGACATCGCTGTTGGCTGACACCCTCAGGGCGATTTCCCTCCAGGCTCTCCTGTACTGCCTCCTGGGAGCCTTCTTGCCACTGTCCGGGCACAAGAGCTCTCTGTTCTTTTCCAACCCCCTAAGCAGCACCCTCAAAGCATGCTGGGAGAAGCGCTGCGCTCGTTCACGGGCCTTCTGCAAGGCTTCAGGCGCTATTTGGGTCCACCAGCAGTGTTCAGGCCTAGCTGCAGGGCTCCACTATCCAGGGCGTGGCAGCAGACAAAGTCGACCCTTCCCCCTTTAAGAGCTGGCCGGCGTCAGGGTGTCTGCTGTCAATCAAAACATGACCGCACCTGCGCTGCGCCCGGCCTCGGCGTTATCAGTCCACACCGCCGGCTTAGCGCCTAAAGATAGGTGTGCAACGCCAGTTTTAGCGCTCGCCCAAACTCCTTGGCCAAAGCTACTGAATTTTGGCGAAGTGGCCTCCACTTTCCGGCGGGCGCTAACTTTAGCGGCCGCCCGACTTTACCGCCCCAAAAGTGGCTAGACTGAATTTCTAGGCCATGAAGTTTGAGCTCATCAGGTGAAAATATAACATGGAAATTTGCAGGTGTCCCAGCGTGACACTGAGGACTGGATTGTGCATGTGTCCCAGCGTGACACTGAGGACTGGGTTGTGCATGTGTCCCAGCGTGACACTGAGGACTGGATTGTGCATGTGTCCCAGCGTGACACTGAGGACTGGATTGTGCATGTGTCCCAGCGTGACACTGAGGACTGGATTGTGCATGTGTCCCAGCGTGACACTGAGGACTGGATTGTGCATGTGTCCCAGCGTGACACTGAGGACTGGATTGTGCATGTGTCCCAGCATGACACTGAGGACTGGATTGTGCATGTGTCCCAGCGTGACACTGAGGACTGGATTGTGCATGTGTCCCAGCGTGACACTGAGGACTGGATTGTGCATGTGTCCCAGCGTGACACTGAGGACTGGATTGTGCATGTGTCCCAGCGTGACACTGAGGACTGGATTGTGCATGTGTCCCAGCGTGACACTGAGGACTGGATTGTGCATGTGTCCCAGCGTGACACTGAGGACTGGATTGTGCATGTGTCCCAGCGTGACACTGAGGACTGGATTGTGCATGTGTCCCAGCGTGACACTGAGGACTGGATTGTGCATGTGTCCCAGCGTGACACTGAGGACTGGATTGTGCATGTGTCCCAGCGTGACACTGAGGACTGGATTGTGCATGTGTCCCAGCGTGACACTGAGGACTGGATTGTGCATGTGTCCCAGCGTGACACTGAGGACTGGATTGTGCATGTGTCCCAGCGTGACACTGAGGACTGGATGGTGCATGTGTCCCAGCGTGATATTTGTTAAGTCTGTGTGTTCTAGTTATTGTTAATAAGAATCACTGCACACAGACCACAAGAGTAAATTCAACAGGTCTTTACTAGTCGGAGGTCAGGCTGAACTGCCCAATAAATCATTACACAGCACTTATATACCGGTGTGGTCACCACCGGTATTACAGTATACAGCAGCCAAGATAAAGTAGTGCATCTCTTAAAATAGTTCTCTTAAAGGTGGAACGGTTACATACACCACAATCCTCCCTTTTTAGCTTAACAGTATATATTCCCCATTAAACATAACATAATAACATATATACACAACTTCATGTAAAAACAGTTCACAGATTCAGTCTCTGAGGAGGCCTCCTGATCCGAGACGGATAACGCCTTTCAGGGGTCTCTGGTTCTCGTTGCTGGGGAGACTCATCTAGTTGATCCCCTATGGATAGGACATCATCATCAGGTATATTCACTTCTGAGGTAGATGCTTCAGGTTCACTAACTTCCTCCACGGTTGTCTCTGTCGTAACCATGGGCTCGACCCTTGTTCTCGATCCCACCAGTTGGTCAGCATGACGTCGCATTACATTTTCACCAACATCTACCGTGTACATCAGGGGTCCTTGTCTGGCCCGAATTGTTCCAGATTGCCATATCTCGTTTTTATAGTCCCTGGCTAACACCGGTTGTCCTATTTCAAAACTCCGAGTGGGCTTCTTATTGATATGCTGGAACTGTTTGTTTTCGACTTCCCTCCGCACATTTGGTTTTAACAAGTCCAACCTGGACCGCAACCTCCTGTTATAGAACATCATGGCAGGACTTTGGTTTGTTGTTGCATGGGTGGCGTTTCGATATGCCAGTAGGAAATTGTCCACCTTGTGTTGCAGTGGAATCTGATCTTCGCTCATGGCCTTTATTGCCTTTTTGAATGTCTGTACAAACCTCTCGGCCAGCCCATTCGTAGCTGGATGATATGGGGCAGAGGTATAATGTTTCACCCCATTCTTCTTCAGGAATTTCTGGAATTCCTCTGACACGAACTGTGGTCCGTTGTCTGAACATATTTGCTCTGGCAATCCATTTCTTGCAAATATCGTTCTTAGCACCGCGATCGTCTTCTCCGAGGTAGTGGTAGTCATTTTAATCACTTCTGGCCATTTAGAATGTGCGTCCACCGCAATTAAAAACATGGACTCCATGAATGGACCAGCAAAGTCAATATGTACACGTTGCCATGGGGTTGAAGGCCATTCCCATGGATGCAGCGGTGCAATTGGAGGTGCATTTTGGACTTTTTGGCACCCTGAGCAGCTTTTCATCAGATCCTCTATCTGTTGGTCGATACCCGGCCACCACACATAAGCCCTAGCAAGGCTTTTCATCTTGACTCCCCCCAGATGACCTTCATGTAGTTCAACTCTCTCTCTTAACTTAGGAGGGATAATCACCCTTGTTCCATACATCAATGTTCTCTGACAGATGGACAGCTGTTCTCGTCTTGCTGAGAATGCCGGTAACAGTGGATCACCATGGGCTGGCCATCCCTTTACTGTCAATTCGTAGACCCGGGACAGTGTCGGGTCATTCCTAGTCTCCCTTTCAATATTTGCATTGGTGACAGGTAAACATTCGATGATGGTCGAGTGAAATAACTCCACCGGGTCAACCGTCGGTGCCTCCTCCTCAGTAGGTAGTGGCAGGCGCGACAGCCCATCAGCATTACCATGCTGCTTTGTACCTTTGAATTCTATCTGATATTGATGTGCCCCTAGGAAAAGGGACCATCTCTGGAGCCTCTGTGCTGTCATCACCGAAACACCCTTCTTAGGGTTAAAAATGGATACCAACAGCTGGTGGTCTGTCAGCAGTGTAAACTTCTGGCCCTGCAGGTTATGATTAAACTTCTTTACTCCCCACACAAGGCTGAGAGCCTCCCTATCTATCTGAGCATAGTTGCGCTCAGCGGAGGTCAATGATCTGGATGCAAATGCGACTGGCCTTTCCAAGCCATTTGGCAACTTGTGTGAGAGTACTGCTCCAATACCATAAGGAGAAGCATCACAAGCTAAACGAATAGGTAGCGTTGGGTTGAAGTGAGCCAACACTTCCTCTGAGGTGATCAATGCCTTGCTTTTGCGAAAGGCCTTCTTACAGTCCTCGCTCCACTTCCATGGTACTTCTTTCTGCAAAAGAGCGTTCAGCGGGTGCAGCACCGTGGATAGATTTGGCAGAAACTTATGGTAATAGTTAATCAACCCTAGGAACGACCTCAACTGGGATACATTTTCCGGAGCGGGAGCCTTCACAACAGCTTTGATCTTGTCAGGTGACTTGTGCAGCCCCTCCTGGTCAATGACATGACCACAGTATGAGATCCGTTTCTGAAAGAACTCACATTTCTGGCGATTAACTCGAAGTCCATATTCCTTCAATCTGGTGAGCACCAGTTTCAAATTTGCAAGGTGTTCCTCATCGTCATCTCCTGTAATCAGGATATCGTCCAAGTAACATTGAGTGCTTGGAATTCCCTGTAATACCTGCTCCATGGCCCTCTGCCAAATTGCTGGAGCTGAAGCCACTCCAAAAACCAGTCTATTATATCGATACAAGCCTCTGTGCGTGTTGATTGTGAGATACTGGCGCGACTCTTCCTCAACTTCCATCTGTAAGTACGCTTGCGCCAGGTCTATCTTGGTGAAGTGTTTCCCGCCAGACAATGAAGCAAAGATATCCTCAATCCGCGGAAGCGGATATTGTACCGTGTGAAGCACTGGATTAACCGTGATCTTGAAGTCTCCACAGATGCGGACCTTCCCCGGATCCCCTGGCTTGTTACTCGATGAACGCTTCATGATGGGAACAATGGGCGTGGCCCACTCACTCCAGTCCACCTTAGACAGTACTCCTGAACGTTCTAGCCCTTCCAGCTCAGCTTCCACAGCAGGTCGTATCGCATAAGGTACCGGTCTGGCTTTGAAAAATTTTGGGTTTGCATGTTCTGCAATCTTGATTTTTGCCGTAATTCCTCTCAGTGTTCCCAGTCCCTGTTGGAACACCTCTTTAGCCTCATCCAATATTTTGGACAATCGTTCAGGTTTGACATCTTTTTTTCCGGAATCTACCGTTATTGCTTTTAGGGAGTGCCAGTCCATATTTATTTTCCTGATCCACTCCCGTCCCAGAAGTGGTGGACCTCCCTCAGGTAGTACATATAAGTGCATTCCTTGGTGTTCTTTGCCCTTGTGTACCACCTTGACTTTTATCTTTCCGATGGGGTATACTCTTTGCCCCGTGTATGTCTGCAATACTATCTCCGTATCCCGTAGGGGAATATGTGTGAATAACCTTTTGTAATCTTGCTTATTCATGACCGTCAACGCCGATCCGGTGTCCAATTCCATCTTCACTTGGACTCCTGCTATCTGAAGTGTGACCCAGATAGTTTGTAGGTCAGCTTCCTTACTCACATTGTGAATTCTCAGACTACCCAGTTCCTTGCTGTTGGAGTCTGAATCCGAATTCTGTTCATCCGAACTCTTCTCAGCCACCTTATGTACCTTTCTGCACTTTTCCTGCGGTGACTTTTTGTTGCTGGTCTTCTTTCCTGACCGGCATACTTTAGCTATGTGACCAAGCTTGCCACATTTTCTACATTCCTGATTTTTAAACCAGCATTGGTTCTGATCGTGTGTTGTCTTTCCACAACGATAACATTTCACTGTACCCAAAGCCATTTGATCTACGCTGAGTACCGCTGCCTTCAGCTGCATTTCCGCAGTGCCTCTCGCTGCAGCTTCGTGCGATGCTGCAATAGTGACAGCCTTATCAAGTGTAAGATCATTCTCTTCAAGCAGCCGCTTTTGTGTTCCTTCTTTCGACAATCCACACACGAATTTGTCTCTCAGTGCCTCTGTCAGTCTTTCCCCAAACTGACAGTATTTCGCTAGCTTACGCAGTTCAATTAAATACTCCGCGTTGCTTTCCTCTTTCAGTTGCGTTCTCGCATAAAATTTAAATCATTCCGCTAACATCAGCGGTGTGGGGTTCAAATGATTTCTCAGGACAGCAACAATATTAGCGAAAGCCTGATCCGCCGGTTTAGCTGGTGATAGAAGATGCTTCAATAGCCCGTATGTCTTCGCACCCATTGAGTTTAGTAAGGTTAGTGCTTTATCTTCATCTGATATTTTATTTGCCTTACAATAAATCTCTATGCGTTCTACATACGTGGCCCAATCTTCAACATCGGGATCGAAATCGTTGATGTTACCACGCTTAGGCATGCTTGCAATCTTCTTGAGAAACAAAAAGAAATTTTTATTTTATTTTATTTTTTTTCAAAATGGCGGTTTCCCGCGCTTGTCTTCTTCCCCCGCCTACGAAAATGGCGGCTTCCCGCGTTTGCCTTTCTCCCCCGCTGGCTGTAATGGCGATTGCCGTATTGCTGCGTTCGCCCTCCCCAGCGGTTCTCAAATCGTGCCTCCCAGCCCCTCTTGCAGTCCGGTCCTTTCCCCCGGCTGCGGCTGAGTTCTCCGCGTTTTTTTATTTTTATTTTATCCCGCGCCTCGCGGCCTCGGTAGCTGCCCGGCCTTTTTCCCCGGTCGCGGTCGAGCTCTCTCTCGACGCTGTTGCGTCTCCCAGCCCGCTTGCAGCCCGGTCTTTTACACCGGCTGCATTTGCATTCACCGCGGCTCCCGTGCCTTACGCTGCCCCAGTCTCAGCACCTCTGGCCCCGACTTCTGTCCGGCTCTTTTCCCCGGCCGTGGTCGAGTTCTCCGCCCTTATATCCTCCGTTTTTCCCTCCCCTACTTCACAGCCAACGTGGCCGACTTGCTGCTCGTCGCTGATCGGCTTACCCACCGCCGTGATAGAAGGGATGATCACTGCCTGTTGCTGATGGAAGGCTTCGTGTCAGGGTTCTTCCTTGCTCTTCAGACCCGAGTCTTTTCTCAGCAGGATGATGAGGGCGGATGCCTCTTCTCGACGCCCGTTAAACTGCCTTGGATATATCTCTGCCACAGGGTAATATCGTCATCGTCGCCACTGTTAAGTCTGTGTGTTCTAGTTATTGTTAATAAGAATCACTGCACACAGACCACAAGAGTAAATTCAACAGGTCTTTACTAGTCGGAGGTCAGGCTGAACTGCCCAATAAATCATTACACAGCACTTATATACCGGTGTGGTCACCACCGGTATTACAGTATACAGCAGCCAAGATAAAGTAGTGCTTCTCTTAAAATAGTTCTCTTAAAGGTGGAACGGTTACATACACCACAACATTGAGGACTGGATTGTGCATGTGTCCCAGCGTGACACTGAGGACTGGATTGTGCATGTGTCCCAGCGTGACACTGAGGACTGGATTGTGCATGTGTCCCAGTGTGACACTGAGGACTGGATTGTGCATGTGTCCCAGCGTGACACTGAGGACTGGATTGTGCATGTGTCCCAGTGTGACACTGAGGACTGGATTGTGCATGTGTCCCAGCGTGACACTGAGGACTGGATTGTGCATGTGTCCCAGCGTGACACTGAGGACTGGATTGTGCATGTGTCCCAGTGTGACACTGAGGACTGGATTGTGCATGTGTCCCAGCGTGACACTGAGGACTGGATTGTGCATGTGTCCCAGCGAGACACTGAGGACTGGATTGTGCATGTGTCCCAGCGTGACACTGAGGACTGGATTGTGCATGTGTCCCAGCGTGACACTGAGGACTGGATTGTGCATGTGTCCCAGCGTGACACTGAGGACTGGATTGTGCATGTGTCCCAGTGTGACACTGAGGACTGGATTGTGCATGTGTCCCAGCGTGACACTGAGGACTGGATTGTGCATGTGTCCCAGCGTGACACTGAGGACTGGGTTGTGCATGTGTCCCAGCGTGACACTGAGGACTGGGTTTTGATACTGGAGGCATGTAGGAGGCAGGACTAAACTTTTGTAGTCCTGCCGCCATCGAGTTGTGGCCAACCCATGCGATTTTCAGTTGATTGACTTTGTTGAGCCCACCCAGCGGGCTCAGCAGGCCAATTAAGGGCCACCCGGCAACAGGTGACATCACAGATTGACATTTCATCTGTCAAGAGCTTTTGACAGATGAAATATCAGCGTTTGACAGCTCTTTGAAGCTGTCAAACACTGATAATCTGTACTCCAAGTTAATTCCTTCCTCTCAGGCTGATTTAGAGATCTCTCCAGAATAGAAAGCTGAATACTGCAACTTTTGACAGCTCGCGGCCATTCTGTTTTCTGTGCCAGTGAGATGAGGGGCTCCCGAGACCTGAAGGAAGGAAGACTGTAAAGGTATGTAAAACTTATTTAAACACTTTACACACACCAAACACACTTACCTCTGCACTCATGCACACATCACTCACCTGAACACCGGACATCTCGAACCCTCCAAGCCCTTCAGCCCGACGGTCCACCTCGCTAACTTGGCGTGGTTTGGAGCTGTCGGGAATCCCACACTTCAGGGATAAAAATAGGGATTAGGCTAAAATCTGCCTGTTAACTACCTGTTAACAGACAGTTAATTGGCACTAATCCCCTTCCCGCCTCGGGGAGGAGGCTCCCAGCACAGGTCGGGTATCCGCCTCCTTTGAAACTGGCATGGAGGCGGGTTGGGGGCGGGATGGGTTCGTGGCCCCCGATTTCGCAATTTTAACCCCCCACACACCTCCAATCCCACCTCAACGGCCCAATGAAAATTGAGCCCTGAGTGTGGCACGGGAGGTGTGACAGACAACAGGGAATGTGCACAGGTGTATTGGTTTTATAATCTATAATATATTAAAGAATGTGCATGTATTCTGTCTGCACCACTTGAATTCCTGTATCATATTTATATCACACCTTTTACATCAATTTAATGCATTCATATGTTCAAATCTATTATGGATTTGCGTATGTAAACCATCACTCTGTGCATTCTGGCCACTGGGTTCTGTAATCAAGCTACTGGATTCTCACAATTCTCTCTTAATGTTTTCGGATTTTTTTTTTCATTTGCCATTTTATAATTCAGTGGCTTTCTAATTTCTAACATCCAGAATAATGGTTTAAACAAAAACATTTTCAAATATTACATATTTCACAATGACGTGATTAAATTTATCAATTGTATTTTGTATTTTTAATGCTTTTGTTAAAGTTTTCACTTCAAGGTGTCAGGTTCTCCCAAAGATGGGCTTGGAGTTGATATTTCTGAAAGAGAGAGAGGGAGAGGGATTGACAGAGAGCACTAAGGGGGAGTTGATTGACAGAGGTTGAGAGAGAGGATAGGAGAGAAAATGAAGAAGAGATAGAGGAGGTTGAGAGTTAGAGGAGGTTGAGAGAAAGGTGAGTTGAGAGGGATGTTGAGAGAAACATACAATGCGAGGGAGGGGAAAGGGGGTGCACGAGTAACTAGGGGAGGGAATGTGAAAGGTGATAGTGAGAGCCTCACAGCCCCACCCCAAATGCAGTCTACGGCCATTGAGGGCTCCCAACTGAAAGGACAGAAGAAGAGAAAAGAGAGAAGCAGAACAGGACAGAGAAAGAAGTAAAAAGTGTTAAGGAAATAGAAGCAAGAAAGAAAAGAAAGAGAGACATAAGCAGAAGAGGAAGAAGAGCAGCATGAAGACAGAAGAGACAAGTAAAAGAGTAAACGTATTGTCCAACTAACTATGTTCAATGCCACACCTGATTGACTGGTAGTATAGTTGAATAGATAGAGGTCATACAGTATCTACAAATTAAAGTTTTAATTACTTTAATTATAGCATGTTATAGTTCTCAAACTTTCCAAAAACAATGCTGAGAAAAAAACCTTTCACACAACAGATATATAATTGAACTGCTTCATTCTTGCCTTTTGCACTCACGTGCTGGGCTTCGCCATCATTGAGGATGGGGATGTTCATGGAGTCTTCTCCTCCCGTTAATTGACCACCGCCATTCACAGCAGGATGTGGCAGGACTGCAGAGCTTTGATCTGATCCATTGATTGTGGGATCGTTTAGCTCTGTCTATAGCATGCTGCTTCCGCTGTTTAGCATGCATCTAATCCTGTGTTGTAGCTTGACCAGGTTGGCACCTTATTTTCAAATATGTCCAATGATGTTCCTGGCATGCTCTTCTACACTCTTCATTGAAGCAGGGTTGGTCATCTGGCTTAATAGTGATGGAGGAGTGAGGGATATTCTGGGCTATGAGGTTACAGATTGTGATGGTATATAATTCTGCTGCTGCTGATGGCTCACAGTGCCTCATGAATGTCCAGTTTTGAGCTGCTAGGTCTGTTCTTAATCTATCCCACTTAACACGGTGGTAGTGCCACACAGAACAATGGAGGGGGTCCTCAATGTGAAGACGGGACTTGGTCTCCACAAGGACTGTGTGGTGGTCACTCCTATGAATACTGTCATGGAAGACACATCTGTGACAGGTAGATTGGTGAGGATGAGGTCATATGTTATCCCCTCATGCCTGAACTCTCACCACCTGCCGGATGGCCAGTCTGGCAGCCATGTCATTCAGGACTCAGCCAGCTCGGTCAGTGTTGATACTACCAAATCTTGGTGATGGACATTGAAGTCCCCCACCCAGAGGATTTTCTGCACCCTTGCTACCCTCAGCTTTTCCTCCAAGTGGTGTTCAACATGGAGAAGTACTAATTCATCAGCTGGAGGTTTACGTGCCCATTTTTGACCTGAAGCCATGAGACCTAATGGGATCCAAAGTCAATGTTGAGAACTGCTAGGACCACTTCCACCCGACCGTGTACCACTGTACCCCCATCTCTGGTGGGTCCATCCAGCCACTGGGGAAGGACATACCCGGCGATGGTAATGGAGGAGTCTGGGACATTGGCTGATAGATATGATTCTGTCAGTATGACTATGTCAGGCTATTAATGATGGCCCCAAGCTGACAAGCTGGCACTGTGCTAATGAGAATAGCCCTTAAAATAGACCAGGTCCAGGAGGCCCAATCAGTCAATGCACTTCCCTGGAGCCATGCAAAGTAACCACTATGGGATAAAAAATTGTTTATATTTCGCCAAGTTTTTAGGAGTGAAATCGGCATTCCACTTACCAATTTCATGCTGGAAGTGCACACAGAAAGCATCTGCCACCAAATTGGTTAAGGCACCATTGAGGCGTCCCTGGCAGCCGCCTGAAATTAACAACGCCCTCATTATAGCATTTAAATAGGGGTCATGCACTTGTATTAAGACTCTGTTGGGAAATTGGTGCCTGGGAGTTTTTGATTCGGTCATTGTTAAGCCCACCCAGAAAAACATGACGCGAACACTCAGGTAGCTGGCTGAAGCAGCGATATTTAAAGGGATCCGAACCTCCATTGAGATAAGTCTCTGATAGTCATTGGTGATTTGATTTGGCTTTTTGTGATTTTTGGAGTCATTTTTTAGTGCTTTGGTTGACTTTTCAAAGTCTTTAGCTGCTGTAGAGCTGACTTTTGGCTGCAGCTGTACCCTGTCACTTTACTGGCTGCAGGAGTACTGGGAAAGTTAGGAATGTTGCTGGTATTGTCATTGAGGCTGCCATACCAGGGAGAACAGCAGCAGCAAGCATGGCAGCAGAAATCTGTGGAGGGTCAAAGAAGAGGGCAAAGGAGGCCTTACAGCATGTTGGTCTTCTACAACAGGTTGTCTTACCTCAACACGACAGAGGAGCAGTGTGTGAGGAGGCTGCGCTTCAGCAGGTAGGCAGTCACTGTGTGAAGGAATTCTACCTTATAACCTTTTTAGAAAAATACACTATATAGCCCTTTTAGAAAAATACACTACCTTATGAAAGAATTCTGGCCTTGTTGAGATAAGACAGTGGTTGACCCTGAAAGTACCTTATCAGGAACTCTACATTATAAATTCTTAAAAACATGACAAACTGGGTTTGGAAATTTAGAAACCTAACTATGAAATAGCTATGAAAGAATTCTGGCTATTGAAACAGGACAAGTTGTTGACCCTGAATAAGTAACCTTATTAAAACAGAAGAATGGGTGGCCCCGAATGGATAACCTTATTAAAACAGAACAATGGTCAACCCTGGATAAATAATCTTGATTAAACCTCTTAAGGATGACACACGTGGTAAGGGACATCTGCCCTTTGCACATATATGGTAAACTCCCAATAACTATTGCTGATGTGGCAGTAAGAGTTGCCGAGGTCAACTAAAAGATGATTAGTGATAATTAACTTGGATCAACAGAAACCTTATGAAATACAACTGAAAAAGGATATAAATATTGGATTTTCGAATGAGATATCAGACTCGCTTTAATCGGGCAAAGCGATTCTCTGTAGTCTTCCACTCATTGTACCTCGGGGATCAAAGGTAATTTGATAATTGATGGATAACCTGTATAGAAAATTTTAAGAATGTAATACTGTAGCAAAGTTAAAATTTAAAAGTAAGATTCAGTGTTAAAAATAAGATCGTATTTTTCTCTTTTTAGAACTGTTAACGTTGCGATTGACTGATTCACCAACTGTAAATTGCATGTTGGTTCTTTTAATAAATCTCTATATATTTTTAGAATTATCTCACATAAGTCTTCTGTATCAATAACTCATGAACCCAATCTCTGTACACTCTTTGGTGAAAAGGTACATTTCTCATAATATCCGGGACTTTACAGTCTGGCTAAACTTATTAAAAGTGTTATCTTGAGGACAGTAACATTCTCGGGTTGCTGCTTTCCTTTAGGGAGAAATATACCGGACCTTTAGGCCCAGTTAAGCGTCTTTAGGATTTGGCTACCTCAACCTTTAGCTGAAAGTGAACATCTGAGAAATACGCCTGATCCAGGATAGCCCCAAAGGGGCTATGGCTAGTAAATATCCTTTCAACTGACCTATGCCACATGTTGCAGCAGGAATTGGTGCCAAACACCAGAGCACACACAGCACTGCCTGTGACTGCACAGCTAACTGTGGCTCTCAACTTCTATGCCATCAAATCATTCTAGGCTGCAACAGGAGGCATCGGCAACATCAGTCAGGTTGCTGTACATATAGCCATCAAGTCGGTGATGGATGCTGTCTTTGCAAGGAGACATCACCTTCCCAACACAGGCTGCTGATCAGAAAGGCAGAAATGCCGGATTTTCTCAACACACACTTGCCCTGCATTCTCCCCATCAAGTACTAGCCATGTTTTATAACAGGGTTCCATTCCCTGAATGTTCATCTGGGCTAAGCACCAATACAGTGAAAACCACACAGAAACCAGAGCTCTCACTGAGCAAACCATAGGCGTCCTCAAACAAAACTTCCAATACCTGGACCCAGCTGGTGGAGTCCTGCAGTATAGCCCAGGGCAAGTCTCCAGATTTGCAGTGGTTTGCTGCATGCTACACAACCATGCTATTCAGAGGGGCCAAGCCTTGCAGGTGCCACAGGTGGAAATAGTGGCGGAGAATGATGAAGAAGGGAAATAGGAAGAAGAAGATGAGGAAGAATATCAGGGCTGAGTAGTGCTGCCAGCTGTCAGACAAATCGTTGAGAAGAGATTCTCTTAAATAAACCCTCCCCCCAGCATGAAGGGATAATTACTAGTCCTAGCCCTTTTGGGCTACCCCGGATTAGGCGTATTCCCCAGACGTTCACCTTCAACTAAAGTTAGAGATAGCCAAATCCTATAAGATGCTTAATTGGGTCTAAAGGTCCAGACTATCTCTCCCTAAAGGAAAGGAACGACTTGAAGATGTTACCGTCCTCCAGATAGCAATTCTAATAAGTTTAACTAGACTGTAACCTTCCGGATATTATGAGGGTCCAGAATACTCCCCCAGAATTCTGCAACTCCTCACCAAAGAGTGTACAGAGATTGAGTTTGTGAGTTTGATACAGAAGTACTATGTGAGATAAATCTAAAAAATATAGATTTATTGAAGAACCGACATGTAGTTAACAGCTGGTGATTCAGTTGCAACATTAACAGTTCAAAATACAAATAGCTTACAATTCTTATTGTCAGAGATCCTTATTCTCAAATCTAACTTTGTTACATTTTTACATTTCTACTTCTTATTCTTAATCCAGGCTATCCACCAAAATCAAATACCTTGTGCTATAAATCTCATCATCAAGAAACTACTCGTGAAATATGCTGGACGGCCAGCTGGTGGTGTCGTCCAAGGAGTATAAATACTCGGGCATGGGCCCAGCTTACCAGGGACATTTTGTAAGACAAGGAACTAGTGAAGTACAACTAGACCTCCATGTTCTGAAACAAGTTGATTAAAGCCTTGTTTTATGCTCAAACCAGGTGCGTAGTGAGTTTTATTACGTCAATTTAATCAACTTGATATCGACTCCACACTTTGGGTGATTTCGGGAACAGCCAGCTACGACTTGAACCATAAAAGGGAACTCAGACAAGGAATCGATCCATCATGGAGAAACTACTCAGACCCGCCCGTCTCGACCTGGACCCGAATTCACTTACAGCTGCTAAGGTATGGAAACACTGGTATCGTACCTTTAGCAACTACCTTGAGGAGTGTGGTGAGAATGTTCCTAACAAGTTAAAAATGCTTGCTAATTATGTATCCCCTTATGTGTTTGATTATATCGAAGACTGTGTAGACTATGACGCCGCTATCCAAATACTACAGCAGCTATATGTCAAGTCCCCAAATGAAATTTTTGCTCGGCATCTACTGGCCACAACTCAACAACAACCTGGGGAATCACTTGATGAATTCCTTCAGGAACTTCGCAGGCTCAGCAAGGATTGTAATCTTAAAGCTGTTACAGCTGAGCAGTACCAGGAGGAGTTAACTCGTGATTCCTTTATTAATGGGATTGCATCTCCCTTCATACGACAGCGTCTGTAGGAGAATAAAACCCTCAAATTACAGGCTGCCTATGACCAGGCATGTTCTCTGGACTTAGCAAAGAGGAATGCATACACCTATCTTTCACCACCTGCACGGGCTGCTGCTATCAATTTTAGTAACTCCTTCAATAGGCCTTGGGTGAAAGCCCTCATGGATGACGACTCCAACCTGGCTGATGACAACCCTACCCTAGAAACCTACATTGATGATGACCCCGCCCTAGTGGCATCTTGGCAATCTGGAAGGAAGTGTTTCTTCTGTGGAGGTGCATTACATTATAGGAAATTTTGTCCTGCTCGTAACGTAACCTGCAATCATTGCAGCAAGAAAGGTCACTTTTCTAAGGTATGCCAGTCAAGAGCTGCTGTTAGTAAGAAAGGCCACTTTTCTAAGGTCGAGAGCTCCTGTTAGTTTTGCAGCTATTATCTATAAAACTGCTCCTCCCCCAAGAGCCACTACTAAGGTTACAGCTGCAATCTATAAAACTGCTCCTCCCCCAAGAAACACTACTAAGGTTACAGCTGTCAAGGGTAGAACTGCCCGTCCTCCCATCACAGCTGTTTTTCCCCAAAGTCTGTCCCATGCATCCACGAAAGTTTCGGTAAATGGACACATTTTGAGTGCACTAATCGACTCATGCAGCTCTGACAGCTTCATTAGTGAGCGGACTGTCAGTAAGTTAAAACTGCGTATTTACCCCTCGGACAGGGAAATTGCAATGACTCTGACGACACTGACCACCAATTCTTCCAGCTTTTGTCTTGTCGACCTTATTCTCAATGGCCGCACTTATTTCTCCACCCGGCTCGGGGTGCTCAAGAACCTATGCAGTGATGTGCTCCTGTGACAGGATTTCCAGAAACAACACAAAAGACTCACTTTTGAGTTTGGAGGGTCAAAGCCGGAGCTTACTATTTCCAAAGTACCGTTTTGTGCGCTTTCGGCGGCTTCGCTCGACGAGCCCTCCTTGTTTGCCAGTCTTTCCCCCCGATGTAAGCCACTAAATCATGACATTTCAGCCAAGATGATCGATCCTTTATCAAGGCAGAAATCTCTTGCCTTCTAGCTGACGGTATCATTGAGCCATGTTCATCTTCCTGGCGGGCTCAAGTCGTCGTTGTCAAAAATCCTCTGAAGCAACACAAGAAATGTCTTTGCATCGATTACTCGCAAACTATTAACCAGTATACCGACCTGGATGCCTACCCACTACCATGCATCAATGACATGGTCAATAATATTGCTAACTACAAGGTATTTTCAACCTTTGATTTAAAGAGCACATATCATCAAGTACCGTTAAAGGACTCTGACAAAAAGTATACGGCCTTTGAGGCCAATGGTCGGCTTTACCAGTTTTGTCACCTTCCATTTGGGGTCACCAATGGGGTGGCCGTCTTTCAACAGGCAATGGATAGCCTAGTCAAACAGGAGAACTTAACGGACACTTTTCCATATCTGGATAATATCACCATTGCTGGTCACGACCAGAAGGAACATGATGCCAACCTCCAGAAATTTTTTGACGTTCTCCGTCGTCGCAACTTAACCTTAAATGAGTCCAAATCTGTGAAATCAGTACCATCAGTCAACATCCTTGGCTACTGGGTGGGCAATGGTGTCATCAAACTGGATCCAGAGCGACTTTGTCTGCTTCAGGAGCTCCCTCCCCCTACGAATCTCAGCTCTCTTCGTCGGGCACTCGGCATGTTCGCCTATTATGCGAAATGGATACCCCACTTCTCCGACAAGATCCAGCCCCTGCTTCACGCAAAGTCATTTCCATTGGAGGCAACGGCTATTTCAGCTTTCAACCTCCTCAAGCGACAACTGGAAAAAGCCACGCTTCGTTCCATTGATGAAAATCTTCCTTTCGTGGTCGAGTGCGATGCATCAGGTGTGGCGATCTCAGCTACCTTGAATCAAGGTGGTCGACCCGTTGCATTTCTGTCCAGAGCTTTGCAGGGTAGTGAGCTCCATTATCCTACTGTCGAGAAGGAGGCTATGGCCATCATCGAAGCAGTATGTAAATGGAGTCATTTTCTCGCTCATTGCCATTTCACACTTATAACCGATCAGCGCTCCGTGGCCTTTATGCTGGATAACCGGAAAGGCACTAAGATCAAGAATAACAAAATACAACTCTGGAGGATGGAATTGGCCGTCTTTGGATACACCATACATTATCGACCCAGCAAAGAGAATGTGGCCCCGGATACCCTCACGCGGGCATTCTGCTCTTCTATGTCAACTTCGACTCTTGCGGATCTTCACACTGACATATGCCATCCTGGCGTTACCCGTATGTTGCACTTTGTGCGATCTAAAACTCTCACATTTTCTACGGAAGATGTGAAAAGAACGTGCACCTCCTGTAGAATTTGTGCGGAATTAAAACCGCAATTCTTCCGTCCATCAGATGGCTCGCTCATACATGCTATGCAGCCTATGCAGCGACTCAGCATTGACTTTAAAGGGTCATTGCCTTCCTCAACGCGAAACACCTACTTACTGACTATGGTGGATGAATATTTCCGCTTTCCCCTGTCCCAATATGCTTACTTCCACAGTGATCAAATGTCTTGATCAAGTCTTTTCCCTTTGCGGTACGGCCAATTTCATCCACTCTGATCGGGGTCCCTCCTTCATGTCAAGCGAACTCAAAAGTTATCTCTCCCAACGGGGAATCGCCAAAAGTAAAACAACACCGTACCATCCCATCGGTAACAGACAGGTTGAGAGATACAATGCTATCATTTGGAACGCTGTTCGTCTTGCGCTGAGGTCACGCAACCTACCAGACCAGCAGTGGGAAACTATGCTCCCTGACGTGTTGCATTCCATCAGGTCTCTCCATTCTACGTCTACCAATTTCACACCTCATGAGCGATTCTTCAGCTTCCAGCGTCGCTCCACCCATGGGACGTCTCTACCATCATGGTTGGCAGCTCCCAGCCCCGTGCTGCTCCGAAGATTCGTCCGATCGTCTAAAAATGATCCTCTCATCGACGAGGTAGGACTCACGGACGTCAATCCCACGTACGAGCACGTGTGGTACCCTGATGGCCGGGAGTCCACCATTTCGCTCCGGGACCTGGCTCCCTGTCCAGCCGCTTCCATGGACCCAACTGATAGAGGGACCCATGGGGATGATGCCGACACTCTGCGCTCCCCCGAAGGTGACGCCCTACCTGGGACATCGGGAGATCTGCCAGCTGCCCCACCGGATCTACTCGGGGAGCCAAGCACTCCCCGTGGGATGGCCACCCGAGGCCAGGACGCCGGTCAATCCCCGGCTATCAAACAGGATGAAGACAGTTCTGCGCCTGTGGGGACCCGCACCCGGAGTCACGATCTCCACAGCCTCTCTCGGGTCAATCAGAGCAACACGGGCCCTGCCGATCCACCGGTATGGATCAAGCAGCCCAGGGATCAAGACATGGTCCAGGGAGATGTGCCTTCTAGCCATAAACAAAAATCTAAATGACTGCGGCTATTCGTGGTCCGCCTAATCCATTAAGAGGAAGTCGTCGAACTTCCAAATCTTTTAGGCAGGAAGAATGTTACAAATCTCATCATCATCAACAAACTACTCATGAAATAATGCTGGATGGCCAGCTGGTGGCGCCGTCCAAGGAGTATAAATACTCGGGCGTGGGCCCAGCTTGCCAGGGACATTTTATAAGACAAGGAACTAGTGAAGTACAACTAGACCTCCATGTTCTGAAACAAGTTGATTAAAGCCTTGCTTTATGCTCAAACCAAGTGCGTAGTGAGTTTTATTACGTCACCTTGATTACCTGAGACTCAAAGAGTTGTAGGCTTACAGGGTGGTTCTCTGAAGCTGAGAATCACTTGCCCCTTCCAGCGACTTCTGACTTCCTATCTGAAAGTTCAATATTTTATACCCTTTTTTCCAGTGGTATATCCTTTGAACTTTTCTGCTGATGTAAGCTAATTATCTCTAGTCATCTTTCTGTTGACTTCTTTCTGTGCTTACTGTCAATTCAGCTGTTAGCTTGCAGAATTCTGTCTGCTGTGTAGGTGTTCAAAACTTATCATAAAAAATGGTTATAACAGGTGTATCTATTTGATGCCTGACGTAAGAAAACTACTTGGCACTTGGTTTGAGTATTAAGCAAGGCTTTAATCAACTGTTTTTCAACATGGAGATCTAGTTGTGTCCTTCACTAGTTCCTGTTAAAGAATGTCCTGAGCAAGCTGAGAGACAAGTACTAGGCTTCATGGCAGCACCCTCGTTCCAAGCACTGGCATCTGCTGGACGACGTCATCGTCCGAGTGAGGGACCGCAAGGACGTCCGCATCACCCGCGCCATGACACGAGCTGATGACTGCTGGACAGACCACCGCCTAATCCATTCTGTCATCTCCATCAATGTAACCCCAAAACAGCAGCAGCAACAGAAACAATGCCGCAGGAAAATTAACGCTGGAGCACTCAAAGACCCCGCCAAGAAAGCCCTATTCAGCCTGCGCCTCACAAACAACCTGACGACTCCCAGTGTGCAGAGACACAGGGTGCCCACAGCGTCTGGTCTGCACTCAAGGGGCTAGATTTTCAGTTGCTTGCGCCAGCAGTTAGCGCCTTAAGAGAAGTGATTTCCGGCCGCTATGCGTGTAGCGCCCGGGCGCAGCGCAGTTTGCGCCCCGCCCCAAATTAAGTTGCCCGTTAGCGCCGGCGCAAAGTTTAGCGCCCGCCCGGATGCGCGCGCAGAAAATGACGTCACATCCTCGTGCAACGCCCTTTGGCCGCCCCGATTGCAAACTTCAGTCGGACCGCCCCATTGTGCGGCGGGCGGCCGGAGCGTTTGGAAAAAGGAACGCAACACAACCAGCGCGGGCCCCGGGGGGCGCTAATTAAAGGGAACGTCCTCTCCAGTATAAAGGCCATCCATTATTTCAGAAAACAGTCTTGTGCAACGCATTTCTGGAGACACAACAAGGAGGATAGCTAACTGGTTTCAAGCAGCAAGAGCCAGGTATTTTTGGACTCAGGCAACAGCGCTGCAAGTGTCCATTTGGAAATTAGAGTGTTTGCCAGGATTTGATGGGGGTTGCATGGGGTGCCAACGCGGAGCTGCAGCTCCATGTCCGTAGGGCTCGCAGACGTATTGTCAGAGGGGCAGCCCTGGCTAGAGGCAGAGGGGGCTACAGGCGTCGGCCACGTAGGCCTTACCCAGTCAGGCTATACCGCCAGCAGTGCTCCTACCTAAACATGAGTGCCGCGCGATGTGTTAAAAGGCTCCGATTCCGGAAGGGGGTGATTGCAGAGATCTGCCACCTGCTTCGCCGAGATCTGCGGCCAAAGCTCAGGTGCAGGACGTCTCTGTCGGTGGAAGTGAAGGTGACAGTGGCATTGAACTTCTATGCCACCGGCTCCTTCCAATACGCTGCTGGGGACATAGCAAACATCTCCCAGTACGGCGCGCATCGCTGCATCCGCCAGGTGACCGAAGCACTGTTCAGAAGGAGAAGCCAATTCATCTCCTTCCCCATGGCCCTGGAGAGCCAGCATCAGCGCGCATTGGGATTTTCCAGACTCGGGGAATTCCCCTTGGTGCAGGGCGCCATTGACTGTACGCATGTGGCTTTGCGGGCCCCTCTGGAGCATGGCGAGCAGTATCGCAACAGGAAGGGCTACCATTCTCTGAATGTGCAGCTGGTCTGTGACCACAAGCAGCGCATCATGGCAGTCAATGCCAGCTTCCCAGGCAGCAGCCACGATGCCTTTATCCTGCGGCAGAGTACTGTGCATGACATGTTCCAGGCACAGCCTCCCCCAAGAGGATGGCTACTCGGGGACAAAGGCTATCCTTTGTGCACCTGGCTCATGACCCCGCTCCGCGCGCCCAGGACCGCTGCTGAAGAGGCCTACAACGAGAGCCATCAAACCACCCGCAACATCATCGAGCTAACTATTGGGGTCCTCAAGCAGCGGTTCCGCTGCCTTGATCGCTCCGGAGGAGCTCTCCAGTATTCGCCGGACCGGGTCTCCCAATTTGTGGTGGTTTGCTGCATGCTACACAACCTGGCTATCCGCAGGACTCAGGCACTGCCACCTGACGTTGGACCAGCACCTCAGGAGGAGGAGCAGGAGGAGCATGAGGAGGAGGAGGAGGAGGAGGAGGAGGAGCAGGAGTACATTCCCAGGAGGGAGCGACCAGGGCCAAGGGCCGCACGACACCACCTTATTACACGGTACTTCTAAGCCCCCTGTCAGGGAATGGCCAGGGGCCATGAGGGAAGATGAATGCAGCCGCTCCGCAAGCCCTCAGCCGGCGAAGCCAACAAACACTAAGAAGAACAACCATGGAGACTGCATGAATAAAGATAATTTTTTATTAAACAAAAATGAAAAGCCCTTCCCACATGAATCCCCAAAAACAATAAACGGGCCCCACAAAAAGCCCAACAAACGACTCACTCCCACAAACTGGGGAGGAGCCACTCCACCTTTATTGAAACCGGGCCTCAACGTCGGCCTAACGCAAAAAAAAAGCCCTCCAAAAGCACAACCATGGGCAAAATAAAGATGGCCACCGCCATATTAAAGGAAAGCTGGCCACACCCTCTACTGAGTGGCCCGCGAGGGCGAGACCTTGGCCAGCATTTTGCCTCCCCTGCCCTGCCTGCTGCTCCTTCGCAAGCTCTGCCCAGTGGCTGCTGCGAGGCTGGGGGAAGGCGCCTGAGGCTCAGATGCCCTTCCGCCAGATGCCGCTGGGGGGCGGCCTACACGGCGTTTGGGCCTCGAGGGGCCGTCTCCTGAGTGGCGCGCCTGAGCCTGGCCACCATCAGCTGCAGCCGCTTGCCCTTGACGCCCCAGAGGGGGAATGGCGGCGACGGATGGTGCAATGTGGGCCAGCTGGCGTCTGGGATGCGCTGGCTGGTGCTGTGGCGCGGTGGCACTCGGCCGGGCCCGCACTGCAGGATCCGCAGCAATCAGCCGACGGCCGGCTTGCTGGGATGGTCCAGCGCGGCGCCTGCCCTGGCGATGCCTGCCTGAGACAGCGCGTGTGGCAGCAGTGAGTGGCCCTGTGGTCCTGGTGTGCGCGTGCATCACATCCGCCAGGGTCTTGACGGCATCAGTTAGCATGCGGCCAGTCGCGGCAGTTGCTGCCCCGAACTCGCGCACACTGGTCGCCAGCGACTCGATGGCCTCAGGCATGCGCCCCACCACGCTCAGGAGCTCCGTGTGGCGCCGGTCCGAGTCGTCGGCCATCTGATCGAGCTTCCGCACCTCCTCCGAAGTGAAGGTGTCCGGACTGGAGTCGCGACTCTCCCGCTGGGGAGGAGGGGGCCGAACTAGGGGACCCTTGCCGCGTTGGTGACGGCGAGTGTGCCGAGCAGCAGCACTCCCCTCTGATCCTTCCCCCCTTTGGGGGGAAGGCCGCGGGCCACGCGCACGGCTGCTGGGTGGCTGGACGCCACTGGTCCCAGAAGCTGCATTGCCCTGCGACAGTTCCTCCAGGCACTCGTCCAGTGAGGAGGTGTCGAGCATTTCCTCCTCTCCTGCGGGACGTGACTGTTCCCCCGAAGGTCCGGCTTGCTCCTCCTCCTCCTCCTGGTTGGAGGTGCTGTCACTGGCAGCCTCAGGGTCCTGGTCGTCACCAGCTGAAAGCAGGAATGCACAAGAGTAGCTTCAGAGTGAGGAGACGGCGTCAGCGAGGGAGTTAGGACTGGTGGGATTCAGCGCATTGGTGGGACAGTGGCAAAGGAGGTAGCTCGGATGGGCCAGTGCGACGCGAGAGGGCCAAAAGGCGAGGTCCTTACCATTGCCGGGCAGTGGAGGGTCGGATACACCGCACGCTGTGGGGACAATCACACGTGCTCCCATGAGCACACACACGCGCTCCTCCAGCCGAGTGAGCTTCTGCAGCTTGGCGCGGCCACCCCTGGCACGGGCCTGGCGATTAAACGCTACTTTAGCCTGCAAGAGAAAGGACGGGCTGTAAGTGCGCAGTGAAGCCCTGATGTAGTGTGCACTGCCTCCCATGGTGGAATAGCTTGGACAGAGTGAAGCCCTGATGTAGTGAGCACTGCCTCCCATGGTGGACTAGCTTGGACAGAGTGAAGCCCTGATGTAGTGTGCACTGCCTCCCATGGTGGAATAGCTTGGACAGAGTGAAGCCCTGATGTAGTGTGCACTGCCTCCCATGGTGGAATAGCTTGGACAGAGTGAAGCCCTGATGTAGTGTGCACTGCCTCCCATGGTGGAATAGCTTGGCCAAAGTGTAGAGTGCCGAATGGCCATTTGATGCTCATGACTGTCCCAATGCTGCTGGCTGAGGGCTGGCCAAAAGGACTTTCAGGTCCCTTTGCCCATCATGTCAGGTGTACATGCAAGAATGAGGAGGAGACTGGAAAGGCTACTCACCCTCACAATCCTGGTCAGATCGTTGTACTTCTTACGGCATTGTGTGTGGGTCCTGGGGGCCTCGCCGGTGAACGTCACCCTCTGGGCGATCTGCTTCCAGGCTTTGGTGTAGTCGTGGTGGGTTGGATTCCTCCCACTGTCTGGAAACAAGATCTTGCGCCTCACCTCCAGAGCTGTGAGCATGATGTCCAGATCACCCTCTGAGAAGCGCAGGGCACGCTGACGGGCCTTCTCTGGCGTTGCCATGACTCCCTGGGGCTGAGCAGTAGTGTTGAGGCCTCTTTGCAAGGCTGCAGTGTGCAGGGCGTGGCAGCAGACCAATTCGTCCCTTCCCCCTTTAAGAGCTGGTCGGCACCACGGGGTCTGCTGTCAGTGCAAAAATGACCGCACCCGTGCTGCGCCCCGCCTGGGCGCTATCCCTCTGGACCGCCGGCTTAGCGCCTAAAGAGAGTAGTGGAACGCCTCTTTTAGCGCTCCACCAACCTCTTAGGGCGAAGCCACTGAATTCCCGGCAACGGGGCGCTACTTTGGGGCGGGCGCTAACTTCGGGCGGGCGCTAAGGTTAGCGCCCCAAAACTGCCTATACTGAAAATCTAGCCCAAGGTCTCCATAATCAGCACCTGTGAAGAGACGCTCGGTCACTCAACCAGGAAACACCAAGACTGGTTCGACGAGAATGACCAGGAGATCCAGGAGCTAATAAGTCGCAAGCGCAAGGCATTTCAGATCTGGAAATAGCAACAGAACTCGAGAGCAAGAAAGCAGCTCTACAGAAGCCTGAAGGCCGAGGTCCAACAAAAAACTCGCGACCTAAAGAACAGATGGTGCATGGATTCTTTAGCGCAGTCAAGACCATCTACGGCCCAAGCACCCAAGGCCCTTCCCCACTGCGGGCCAAGAACGGAGAGGTACTCATCAAGGACAGGGAAGCAGTCAGTGCCCGCTGGAAGGAGCACTTCGAAGATCTCCTTAACCATGACTCTGTCTTCGACACGAGTGTCCTCAACTCCATTCCACAGCATGCTACGCGCCACCATCTCAGCACAACCCCAGCCCGGCATGAGGTTGAAAAGGCCATCCAACAACTGAAGAACAAGGCCTCAGGAGCAGATGGAATCCCCGCCGAGGCACTAAAGCATGGCGGAGAAGCACTACTGGCGCGAATTCATGAACTCATTTCTCTTATCTGGAAAGAGGAGAGCATGCCAGGGGATCTCAGAGATGCTGTAATTGTGACCATCTTCAAGAAAGGTGATGCGCTATCAATTACTCAAAAGACTGAGGTTAAACGAGTAACTAACAGGCTTTTATTAACAAGAGAATGAAGGTGTGCCTCGAGTGGTCGACCAGTCCAGAATACAGAGGGACTGTGGAGCAGTCACCTTTATACCTGGACTCGTGGGAGGAGTCAGCCGAGGCATGTACAGACATGTACACAGTGGAATACAAACACCCACACAGGCAGGTATAACAGTGGTTTACCACATTCACCCCTTGTTTAAAAATGAGTCCGGCGGGGTGAAGTGTATTAAAAGTTTGTGTATTGGAGTCTCTCCGGAGGTCTTGTCTGCCGCTGTGATCGACGTGGCGACGGCAGGGGTAGTGAAGCTTCCAGCGTCGAGTCCCGCGTAGGCTGGGGCACTGGTGTGTAGTCCTCGTGGGTGTTGAGCGGGTCGCGGGGCCCAGGCGTGCCGTCTGCTGGGGTTGGATATTGGATCGTGGTGGGGGGTGGTAGTGGGTAGTGGGTTACTGGGGCCCCCGAGGGTGCGAGGTCTCGTATGGATGGAGACTGTGTCCTCCCGCCCGTCCGGGTACGCAATATAAGCATACTGGGGGTTGGCGTGGAGGAGGTCGACCCTCTCGACCAGGGGGTCTGTTTTATGGGTCCTCACGTGTCTTCTCAGTAGGACCGGCCCTGGGGACGTCAGCCATGGCGGTGGGGACGTCAGCCATGGCGGTAGCGATGTCCCTGATGTGGACTTCCTTGGGAAGACAAACATTTTCTCATGAGGGGTGGCGTTAGTGGCAGTGCAGAGCAGTGACCGAATAGAGTGGAGCGCATCGGGGAGCACATCCTGCCAGCGGGAGGTCGGAAGGCCCCTAGACTTTAAGGCTAGCGGGGCGGCCTTCCAAACTGTCGCATTCTCTCTTTCCACCTGTCCGTTCCCCCGGGGGTTGTAACTGGTGGTCCTGCTTGTGGCAATACCCCTAGCGAGCAGGTACTGGCGGAGTTCGTCGCTCATAAACGATGAGTCCCGGTCGCTGTGGATATAGCTGGGGAAACCGAACAGGGTGAAGAGGTCATTCAGACATTTAATGACCGTGGCACTGGTCATGTCCGGGCAGGGGATGGCGAATGGGAAACGGGAGTACTCATCAATAATGTTGAGGAAGTACACATTGCGGTCGGAGGAGGGGAGAGGCCCTTTAAAATCAACGCTCAGGCGCTCGAAGGGGCGAGTGGCTTTTATCAGGTGAGCCCTGTCTGGTCTATAAAAGTGCGGTTTGCACTCAGCGCAGACTTGGCAGTTCCTGGTCATGGTCCTGACCCCCTCAATGGAGTAAGGCAGGTTGCGGGCCTTGATGAAGTGGACGAACCTGGTGACCCCCGGATGGCAGAGGTCATTGTGGACGGCCCGCAGTCTATCGATCTGCGCGCTGGCGCAGGTGCCACAGAATAGAGCATCCGGGGGTTCATTGAGCTTCCCGGGCCGGTACAAGATCTCGTAATTGTAGGTGGAAAGTTCGATTCTCCACCTCAAGATCTTGTCGTTTTTGATTTTGCCCCTCTGCTTGTTGTTAAACATAAAAGCAACTGAATGCTGGTCAGTGAGCAGGGTAAATCGTTTTCCGGCCAGGTAGTGCCTCCAATGACGCACAGCCTCCACAATAGCCTGGGCCTCCTTCTCAACAGCGGAGTGTCTGGTCTCCGGGCCCTGGAGGGTTCGTGAAAAGAAGGCCACGGGTCTCCCCGCCTGATTAAGGGTAGCGGCCAGGGCAAAGTCGGAAGCGTCGCTTTCCACCTGGAAGGGGATGGATTCGTCCACTGCGTGCATGGTGGCTTTGGCAATGTCTTCCTTGATACCGTGGAAGGTTAAGCGGGCCTCTGCCGTCAAGGGAAAAGAGGTGGACTTGATCAGCGGACGGGCCTTGTCCGCATAGTAGGGGACCCACTGGGCGTAATAGGAGAAAAACCCGAGGCACCTCTTCAGGGCCTTGAGGCAGTGGGGCAGTGGGAGTTCCATAAGGGGACGCATCCGGTCGGGGCCTGGACCGATGACCCCGTGTTCCACAACACAGCCAAGGATGGCGAGGCGGGTTGTGCAGAATATGCACTTCTCCTTGTTATACGTCAGGTTCAGGAGTTGGGCGGTGCAGAGGAATTTTTCGAGGTTTGCGTCATGGTCCTGCAAGTCATGGCCGCAGATGGTCACATTGTCCAGATATGGGAAAGTGGCCTGCAACGCATTTTGATCGACCATCCGGTCCATCTCTCTTTGGAAGACGGAGACCCCGTTGGTGACGCCAAAGGGAACCCTAAGGAAGTGATAGAGGCGGCCGTTTGCCTCAAAGGCAGTATACTGGCGGTCCTCAGGGCGGATAGGGAGCTGGTGGTACGCTGATTTCAGGCCAATGGTCGAGAAGACGTGGTACTGCGCGATCTGGTTGACCATATCAGCTATGCGGGGGAGTGGGTAAGCGTCCAGCAGGGTGTAGCGATTTATTGTCTGGCTGTAGTCGATGACCAGGCGCTGCTTCTCGCCGGTCTTAATGACCACAACCTGGGCTCGCCAGGGGCTGGTGCCGCCCTCAATAATCCCCTCCTTCAGGAGCCGCTCCACTTCGGTTTTAATGAAAATCCTGTCCCCGGCACTGTATCGCCTGCTCTTTGTGGCGATGGGCTTACAGTCGGGGGTGAGGTTAGCAAACAGTGGGGGGGGGGGTGACTCTGAGTGTGGAGAGGTTGCACCTGGTGCGCGGCGGGCAATTTGGAAGCTGCTGGCTGCGGACTGTGAGTGGGGGGAGGGGTCCACCGTACACCATCGTAACACTTTTAAGGTGGCACTGAAAATCTAACCCCAGTAGAACGGCAGCGCAGAGGTGGGGCAGGACCAGAAGTTTAAAATTATCGTACACAGTCCCGTCTACTAAGAGTGTCGCCACGCAGTAGCCGCCAATGTCCGCCGACTGGGACTCGGAGGCCATAGAAATCCGTTGGTGCGCAGGCAGGACTGGGAGAGAGCAACGCCGCACCGTGTCGGGGTGGATGAAGCTCTCCGTGCTCCCAGAGTCAAAAAGGCAGGTTGTTTCGTGACCATTTACCTTAATGTCCATTGTAGACCGGGCCAGTTGGTGCGGTCTCGCTTGGTCCAGCATAACGGAGGCCAGCGTAGGGGTCGGTGTGTCGCTGCGGGTATCAGATGAGGCAGTGTTGGGGGCCTGCTGCGTCCCGGCTGGTGTCCAAGATGGCGGCGTCCATGATCCCCATGTGGCTGGAGGCGTCCAAAATGGCTGCTGTTCCGGTGGTTCGCACATGGCCGGGGAGGCCCAAGTTGGTGGCCCGCACGGCCCACGTGCGGTGCTGCTGGGGTTCGGGGTGGCTTTGGCCCTGCAGACGCTGGCGTAGTGTCCCTTCTTCCCGCAGCCCGAGCAGATCGCATTTTTCGCCGGGCAGCGCGCTCTGGGGTGTTTGGCCTGGCCACAGAAGTAGCATTTCTGGCCTTGGGACACTGCTGCGGTAGTTGGGCCGTTGCTGGGATGTGGCTGGGGTGGCACGGCGCTATGAGATGGTCCTACCGTGTCCCAGGCTGTTGTTCCCCGCGGCGTCCACGGTGCAGAGGAGTAGGCATCCATGCCCCGGTAGGCTGCGTCCAATGATAGTGCGAGTTCAGAGGCCTTGTTGAGGTCGAGGTCACTCTGCTCCAACAGTCGCTGTCGGGTGTAATTGGACCTGTGGCCCGCTACA
This sequence comes from Somniosus microcephalus, assembly GCF_052327205.1. Classification (NCBI taxonomy): domain Eukaryota; kingdom Metazoa; phylum Chordata; class Chondrichthyes; order Squaliformes; family Somniosidae; genus Somniosus; species Somniosus microcephalus. The sequence continues at coordinate 98,398,236 of NC_140989.1, forward strand.
AAAGCGTCCCGGATAAGTTCCTCTGTGTACACGGCGGCCTTTACATCCTTACAACCACAGGCCCGGCCAAGCACAGACAGTGCCTGAAGGTATTCCTCGGTCGATTCCCCAGGTTGTTGTTTACGACTCCCCAGGAGGTGCATGGCGTACACCTCGTTCACTGGGCGCGTGTACTGGTCCTTGAGGAGCTTGAGAGCAGCCGTGTACGAGGTCGCGTCCTGGATGACCGAGTATGCTCGGTGGTTCACTTTGGAGGTCAGGACATCCAGTTTGTCCTCATCCGATTTGACCGTTGCAGCGGAGGCGATCAGAAATCTTTCAAAGCACCTAAGCCAGTGAGCAAACTTGGTGGATGCGTCCGCCTCCCGATGGTCTAAGTCCAGGCATGCTGGTGTGAGGATCTTCTCCATTATAAAAAAATCTTGTTAATAAAATTGATGCGCTATCAATTACTCAAAAGACTGAGGTTAAGCGAGTAACTAACAGGCTTTTATTAACAAGAGAATGAAGGTGTGCCTCGAGTGGTCGACCAGTCCAGAATACAGAGGGACTGTGGAGCAGTCACCTTTATACCTGGACTCGTGGGAGGAGTCAGCCGAGGCATGTACAGACATGTACACAGTGGAATACAAACACCCACACAGGCAGGTATAACAGTGGTTTACCACAAAAGGTGACAAGTCCGATTGCGGTAATTACAGAGGAGTTTCCCTGCTATCTGCCACAGGGAAAGTCATCGCAAGAATCCTCCTCAATCATCTTCTCCCAGTGGCCGAAGAGTTCCTCCCAGAGTCGCAATGCGGATTCCGCCCACTAAGATGCACAATGGACATGATCTTCACCGCACGTCAATTACAAGAGAAATGCAGGGAACAGCACCAACCACTGTACATGGCCTTCTTTGATCTCACAAAGGCCTTCGACACTGTCAACCGTGAGGGATTATGGAGTGTCATCCTCAAATTCGGCTGCCCTCAAAAGTTTGTCACTATCCTCCACCTGCTTCACGATGACATGCAAGCCGTGATCCTGACCAACGGTTCCACCACAGATCCAATTCACGTACAAACCAGGGTCAAGCAAGGCTGTGTCATCGCACCAACGCTCTTCTCAATCTTCCTTGCTGCAATGCTCCATCTCACCCTCAGTAAGCTCCCCACTGGAGTGGAGCTAATTTACAGAACAAACGGGAAACTGTTCAAACTCCATTGCGTCCAGTCCAGATCACAGGTCATCCCATCCTCTGTCATCGAATTACAATATGCAGACAATGCTTGCGTCTGCGCTCACTCGGAGGTCGAACTCCAAACCATCGTCAACACCTTCACCGAAGCATACGAGAGCATGGGCCTTACACTAAACATCCGTAAGACAAAGGTCCTCTACCAACCTGCCCCCACTACACAGTGCTGCCCCCCGATTATCAAAATCCACGACAAGGCCTTGGATAACGTGGACCACTTTCCATACCTCGGGAGCCTGCTGTCAACAAGGGCAGACGTCGACGACGAAGTCCAACACTGCCTTCAGTGTGCCAGTGCAGCCTTCGGTCGCCTGAGGAAGAGAGTGTTTGAAGACCAGCACCTCAAACCCGGCACTAAGTTCATGGTCTACAGGGCAGCAGTGATACCTCCCCTGCTGTATGCCTCAGAGACATGGACCATGTACAGCAGGCACCTCAAAGCACTGGAGAGGTACCACCAACGCTGCCTCCGCAAGATCCTGCAAATCCATTGGCAGGATAGGCGCACCAGCGCCAGTGTTCTTGCTCAGGCCAACATCCCCAGCATCGAAACTCTGACCACACTCAATCAGCTCCGATGGACGGGTCACATTGTCCGCATGCCCAAAACGAGACTCCCAAAACAAGCGCTCTACTCGGAGCTCCGGCATGGCAAGAAAGCCCCAGGTGGGCAGAGGAAACGCTTCAAGGACACCCTCAAAGCCTCCTTGAAAAAGTGTAACATCCTCACCGACACCTGGTAATCCCTGGCCCAAGACCGCACAAAGTGGAGGAGAAGCATCCGGGAAGGCGCCGAACACCTCGAGTCTCTTCGCCGGGAGCAAGCGGAAGCCAAGCGCAGGCAGCGCAAGGAGCGCACGTCAACCCAAGCACCCCACCCACCCGCCCCTTCAACCACCATCTGCCCCACCTGTGACAGAGACAGTAGGTCCCGCATTGGACTCATCAGTCACCTGCGAACTTATTTTTAATGTGGAAGCAAGTCATCCTCGGTTCCGAGGGACTGCCTAAGAAGAAAACTAGGCACTTGGTCTGAGTATTAAGCAAGGCTTTAATCAACTGTTTTTTAACATGGAGATCTAGTTGTGTCCTTCACTAGTTCCTGTTAAAGAATGTCCTGCACAAGCTGGGCCCACGCCCGAGTATTTATACTCTCCCTGGACATCGCCACCAGCAGGCCGCCCAGTATTATTTCATAAATCTTTCCACATGAATGACAAGATTCATGTCAATGCCATTTTTACGAAGGCTTCTATTCAATTCTTAAATCACCTTAGCTGGTTTTAAGCAGACTTCACGTCTCCTATGTTTTCCAAGTTCAATACAAAAACCATGTGATTGCTTGGTGCATCTATTGATGTCATATTTACAAAGTCTTCTGTTTGTATCTTTTTACAACATGTAAATTAAAAACACTTCAACTGAGTACTTGATTGTCTTCTTAGATACCTCAATTGGTTGTATTACAGACTTTCATTTGATGTCATTTTTATGAAGGCATATGGGCCTAGAAATTCGGTGGGCTGCGCCACCAATTAGCGCCCAAAGAGTGCACTTAGTGGGCTTAGCGCCACTGGCCACGCCTCCTGCGAAATTTAGCGGGGCGCTAATGGCGGCGTTAGCCTGTAGCTCTGCGCCGACACCGGTGCGCAGCACCCCGCTACCGCCCCAATCGTGATATTTGGTCATGTCCCCCGCTTTAATGCCAGTCGCAATTTGCAACTGGTTCAGGGGGGCCTACCTGCGGCGGTAGTGGCGCTAATTAAAGGGGAGGTGTGGGGCGGCCATTTTTTTTGCTGGCCGCCTGCCAGCACCTCCTCGCGCCACCATCCCCAGCCTCCTGAGCCCCCCCCCAGCAGTGCCAGCTGTGTCCCAAGAGCCTGGCACTTCTCCTCGGTGCCGGGCTCTTTTGCCGGCACTCGCGATCTCTGATCGCGCTAGTGCAGGCCCCTCCCCTTTAAGAAGGGGAGGAAGGCCTGCAGTACCGCAGCATGCCGTGCCGCAGCATGTGGTGCTGCGGCAGGTTGTGCTGCGATATTCAGTTGCAGCACCCCAAGAGGGACGCGGGGCGCCTCGAGAAGCGCCCCGCTTCTGTTTGGGGCGTTGAAACTGAATATCGGGCTGGCACAAGCAGCTCCGTCTGGAGTGGTAATTCCAGCGCCCAGGTGAGCTTGGCGCCCCAAACGGGGCGCCACCAAATTTCTAGGCCATGGTTCTTTAATGTTCTGTGTTTCTGTTTCCCGACGTGTTGGTTTATAACACCTTAACATTATACCATTGTGCTCTTTCATGTGCCTGTTTACAAAGTGTTTGTTTAAAACAATTTTATTGTGTAAATCTTATTGTGTTCTTTCTAAAGCTCAGACTTTCTGGAAGTTCCAACCCTTCTTCAATAGGGCCATTGTTTCAGTGACAACAACCGATTTTATCTCAAAAGCTTGTATGGTGTTTACAGCTTTGTGTTAACAACTTATCTTATCTCAAAGAGCCTGTATTCTGTTTACAGCTTGTGTCATTGAGGCTTTTAGATTTTTAAACCCAGTTTTCATGTTTTAATAAAGTCAGAAATCTGTTCATAGGATGGTGTATTTTTGTGAATAGGTATGGCTCATTCCTTTACAAGCACACCAAGAGTCCCACCTCCTATCTGACCCACTCCTTCTACCCACCTTCTGAATGCCTTCCAACATGACTACCTCATGGGTCTTCCTCACATAACTAAGATATGAAGACCAATGTTGTAGTGTATGTACTTTGCAGAAGGAACTATATTCTGCAGCCCCTGTATACTGCAGTACCAGTAGTGACCACCCCTGTATATAAGCCTGTGTAGTAACTTTGTACAGTAGTTCCAGTTTTGTCTCCATTCAGTAAACACCTGTTATAACCAACTTCTGCAGTCCGTGTTTCAATTACACACGGACATTACATTGGCGACGAACAGATCCGAACTTACCTACAGTTCTGCACCACCTCACGGGGATCCATCCCTGAAGCGAAGTTATTAGAGGTCGAGGCCAGAAGGAAGAAATCCAAAAAAAAAGGGGAAAAAAACAAACAAACAGAAGAAACGGGCGTCGACCGTGGGCAACCGCCCTCTGATTCATTGAATTCGAAGATTTGCAGGAGAGGCTGTCGAGAGCTGGGTTTGGTTCTCCAGTCTATGGTGTTCCAGGTAATCGGGCTGGTGGCAGGTAGTACACTGATCCTTCCTGGGCTGCGGCAGGCTAGAGCTCGATCAGGTGGCTTTTCAACGGGGCTGAGCAGCATTGTCGGGAAGAGGAGAGAGAGAGAGGGTGGAGCACACAGGGCGCGGCCGGTGCTACGAAGCCAGGCAGCATACAGACCCGAGGAGAGGGGGGGAAGTGTCCCATAGGGTCTGCTCTGACGACGGGAACAGTAATTAAAATAAAAGAAAAAGAAATTAGAAGCGCAGAAAGCCGCAAGGAGCTGCAGTTGCCACGGGGACCACAGAGAGCGGCGTTGGCAGCAGCGCGGGGGGAAGCGTGCGAAGACCATAGGGCGTCACCATCAAGGCATAAAAACGCCAGCAACAGCACTGGCAGCAGCGGAAAAGGCAGAAAGCGCAGGAGGCGCCATCTTAATCCAGCGGGGAAGAAGGCAAAGCGCGGGAGGCGCCATTTTGTTCAATCGGGGAAGAAGGCAAAGCACGGGAGGTGCCATCTTAGATCTCCAAGATGCCGAAGACTGGCAATATCACTGCCTTTGATAATGCAATAGAAGACTGGACCACGTATGTGGAAAGAGTCGAAGTATATTGCAAGGCAAATGAAGTAGCCAATGGGAAAAAGGCATCGGTACTACTAAACTTAATGGGCGCAAGAACGTACGGCCTATTGCGGAACCTGATCACTCCAGTCAAACCGATGGAGAAGAGTTTTAACGAAATTGTTGATATCTTACAGGAACACCTAAATCCTACACCGCTGCTGATAGCAGAAAGATTTAAATTCCACAAGAGAAATCAGCATAAAGATGAGAGCAATGCTGATTACCTTACGGAACTACGTAAGCTATCAAAGCACTGCCAGTTTGGAGCAGGACTGGCAGATACCCTACAGGACAAATTTGTCTGTGGACTCCTGAGTGAAGGAACCCAGAAGAGGCTACTCTCAGAGAAAGAGCTGACGCTAGATAAGGCTTTCAGCGTGGCAGTATCGTACGAAGCAGCAGCAAAGGGAGCTGCGGAAATACAGCAAAAGCCACAGGAATACGGCACCCATGAAATGACTCGGGGATTTGAAAAATTTTATCGCTGCGGCAGAACAACCCATGACCAGAAGGACTGCTGGTCCAAGGACAAAACATGCAAACAATGCGGAAAGATGGGACACATTGCACGAGTTTGCAGGTCCGGGAAGAAGACTAACGACAACAAAAAGACTACTAAGGAAAAGTACAGGAAAGTACAAAAGATGACGGACAGTAGTTCCGAAGACCAGAAGAGCGATAGTGAATCCGGGAACAAGAGACTAAGCTGTCTCAAACTACACAACGTAATCGCAAAAGAGGTTCACCGAACCATTTGGGTCACCCTCACGATAGCAGGGTCCCAAGTCAAAATGGAATTGGATACAGGATCAGCCCTGACCGTCATGAATCGACGAGACTACGAGCGGCTATTCTCACACATACCCTTGAAAGACACATACATTGTCTTGAAGACATATACGGGGCAGAAAGTATACCCCAGAGGGAAAATAAGGGTGCCTGTCGAATACAACGGCAAGGAAATACAGAAATTGTATCTGTACATACTGCAAGATGGTGGACCACCATTATTGGGACGTGAATGGATCAGAAAGATAAGTTTAGACTGGCACTCCATTCAGGCACTGACTGTGGCTGGTAAAAAGGATGATGACGTCACACCTGGACGATTGTCAAAAATCTTAGCTAACGCTAAAGAGGTATTTCAACAAGGACTGGGAACTCTTAAAGGCGTAACCGCCTCGATAAAAATAGAAGAGAATGCAATTCCCAAGTTTTTCAAAGCAAGACCGGTACCGTATGCAATTCGCCCAGCCGTCGAGGTAGAGCTGGAGAATCTGGAGAATGCAGGCATGTTATCTAAGGTAGACTGGAGCGAGTGGGCGACACCCAGCGTTCCTGTCATGAAGAAAATGTTGAACAATAAGTCTGAGGAGCCAAGGAAGGTTCGCATCTGTGGGGACTTCAAGGTGACTGTGAACCCAGTCCTTCACACAGTACAGTATCCTCTTCCGAGGATAGAAGGTATTTTCGCCTCACTATCTGGAGGGAAACGTTTTACAAAAATTGACCTAGCGCAAGCATATTTGCAGATGGAGGTTGAAGAATCCTTTAGGAAATATCTCACGATAAACACTCACAAAGGTCTTTACCAGTATAATCGACTGGTATTCGGAGTAGCATCAGCTCCGGCTATATGGCAAAGAGCGATGGAACAAGTCCTGCAAGGGATTCCGGGGACTCAGTGTTACTTGGACGACATCCTAGTGACAGGCGAAAATGACAGTGAACACCTTCCCAACCTAGAGCAGGTGCTCACTAGACTAAGAGAACATGGGCTACGAGCCAATCGCCCCAAGTGCGAGTTTTTTAAGAAACAAATATCGTATTGTGGCCACGTGATTGATGAAGAGGGGTTACATAAGTCCCCTGACAAAATTGAAGCGGTAGTTAAGGCTCCAGCGCCTGAAAATGTGTCGCAACTGAGGACATTCCTCGGATTGGTGAATTACTAGCATAAGTTTTTGCCGAATTTGTCCACAATTCTGCACCCACTGAACGCCCTGCTACAAACTGGAGTAGCATGGAAATGAAGCGATGAATGTAAGCGGGCCTTTCAGAAGTGTAAAGGCCTGATCACTTCAAGAGAAGTATTGGCTCACTACAACCCATCTCTACCGATAAGTCTGGCGTGTGATGCGTCTCCCTACGGCGTTGGAGCGGTACTGTCACATAAATCCCTTGATGGCTCAGAGAGGCCGATAGCTTTTGCGTCACGCTTGTTAACTGCAGCCGAGCGTAACTACACCCAGATTGACAGAGAGGCCCTCAGCCTGGTGTGGGGGGTGAAGAAGTTCAATCACTACCTGCACGGACAGAAATTTACTCTACTAACTGATCATCAACCTCTTGTCTCCATTTTCAACCCTAAGAAGGGCGTCCCGGTAATGACAGCACAACGGCTACAGAGGTGGTTCCTTTTCCTAGGGGCACACCAATATGACATCGAGTACAAAAGAACTAAACAGCATGGGAATGCTGATGGATTGTCGCGCCTACCATTGCCGACGGTGGAAGAAGCACCTGCAGTGGATCCTGTGGAGATATTCCACTCGACCATAGTCGAATGTCTACCTGTGACGAATGCAAACATAGAAAAGGAAACACGAAATGACCCGACACTCTCCAGGGTCTATGATTTAACGGTGAAGGGATGGCCAGCACATGGCGAACCACTGTTGCCAGCATTCTCGCCGAGAAGAGAACAGCTGTCAGTGTGCCAAGGAACCTTGATGTGTGGATCCAGAGTAGTAATTCCACCCAAATTGAAGGATAGAGTGCTCAATGAGCTTCATGAGGGTCATCTGGGAGGGGTAAAAATGAAGAACTTAGCCAGAGCGTTTGTGTGGTGGCCAGGAATCGATAGAGAAATCGAAGAGATGACCAAGAGCTGTACAGGATGCCAGAAGGTCCAAAACGCCCCACCACAAGCCCCTCTACATCCATGGGAGTGGCCCTCATCTCCATGGCAAAGGGTACACATTGATTTTGCTGGTCCATTTATGGACTCGATGTTTTTAATTGCGGTGGATGCACATTCAAAGTGGCCAGAGGTAATAAAAATGTCCTCAACCACCACAGAAAAAACTATCACACTCTTACGAACCATATTCGCCAGAAATGGGCTGCCTGAACAGATTTGCTCCGACAATGAACCACAGTTTGTGTCTGAAGAATTCCGAAGGTTCTTAAAGAACAATGGTGTTAAGCATTACACATCCGCCCCATATCATCCAGCCACCAATGGATTGGCTGAGAGGTTCGTTCAAACACTCAAGAAGGCTATCAAGGCAATGTGTAATGAAGACATACCCCTACAACACAAGGTGGGTAACTTCTTGTTTGCCTACCGGAATGCGACACATGCGGTTACCAACCAAACTCCAGCCATGATGTTCTTCAATCGAAGACTAAGATGCCGCTTGGATTTGGTTAAGCCAAACATCAGAAGAGATGTGGAGAACAGGCAGTTTCAGAATATGAATGAAAGGCCAACCAGGAGTTTCAAGATAGGTCAACCAGTTTTGGCCCGGGACTACCACACAGAGAAATGGCAGGAACGATCTGCACACGGCAAGGACCTCTAATGTATACCGTGGACGTTGGAGAGAGCATTGTAAGATGCCATTCTGACCAGATTCTAGAGTCACTGGAAAACGTCAAATCTACACCACGATCCTATACACCTGGTGATGAAACCGAAGTACCAATTGCATCTACCTCAGAATCGGTGATATTGGAAGCAGACGAACCAAACAACGACGTTGATCCCGAATCAACTTTGCCAGAAGAACCTGATACCCCAAAGAGGCGTTATCCGGACAGAATCAGGAAGCCTCCTCAAAGACTGAATTTATAATTGATTAACTTCAGCTAATGTATATAGCAACTGTAATTGTAAATATGTTATTTAATTATTAATCGAATGTTATGTACTGTTTAGCTAAAAGGGGAGGAATTGTAGTGTATGTACCTTGAAGAAGGAACTATATTCTGCAGCCCCTGTATACTGCAGTACCAGTAGTGACCACCCCTGTATATAAGCCTGTGCAGTAACTTTGTATAGTAGTTCCAGTTTTGTCCCCATTCAGTAAACACCTGTTATAACCAACTTCTGCAGTCCGTGTCTCAATTACACACAGACATTACAAATATCAATGCAAAAAAACCTCTTTAATTTACATCATGTACTTTGCAAATTTACCAAATTTGACTTCTCTTAATATTGAAATGAAATCATCCTAATGCAATACCTTAGTGCCTTCCCTCGGTGCTAATTTACCATTCTAGTGTTCCTATGAGGAGGCTTGCCTGTCGCTGGAGCCTGGAAGATGGAAGGTTGCTGATCATCCACTGAGGGCAATAGAGCTGGCCATGGTGGGCGACCTCAAGCAGCTCTGGCCTTTGAGGGCTCGGCTGCAGTCTGCTGTGTCTCGGCATCAGCTGGGACAGTCTGGGCCAGCTGACTGTGTCGAACCAACAAGGGCACTGGGTCAGAGTCTGGCAGGGGAGCAGGTATTCTGTCATTCTGAGAGAGGACAGCATGTCTCTCCCATGGAGCTGATGCCACTGTCATAGGGCCGAGGACGGCATGTCTCTCCCATGGAGTCAATGCCACTGTCATAGGGCTGAGGACAGCATGTCTCTCCCATGGAGCAAATGCCACTGTCATAGGGCTGTGCCTTTACACTCCCTGTACTCTGCATGAAGGAGTATAGTGATGCTCTGGAAGTCCCTGTGTTCTGGACATTATGTGACATTCTGGACATTGTTACATGCAGTAGCACCCTCTGGTGGTGGTTATTGTGTTAGCAGTGTGTTTGGATGAAGCAGAGGTCATTTGACCTTTGTTCCTTTCTTCCTGTGAGAGGTCAGTTGACCTTCGTACCTTTCTTCCTATGTAACACAGGAAGTAGAATTCCAGGAAGAACCTGGCAGTAATGGAGGATTCCATAAGGGTTTCACAATCCAATGTAATCTGATTTCATGTTAGGCCAAGCGCAATATCCGTGAGTATCTTTGTTTCTTAGCATAATAGCAACGTTGTCAGAGTAGTATTTTGATAACACTATGTTTATAAAAGGTTAATATTTGATAGTTATAGAAGTTAGTCCAAATGTTAGTTTGTATACTAATTGTATACAATTAGTCTATTCTACTGTTGTAAATATGTTTATATCTTATGTAATATCGAATGTATAGTACTCAGTTTATGTACAAAACATACTTTATCTTTGTTTACAGTTTCACAAAAATTGTTCAAGTAAAGGCTTCAAACAGCAAACGGCTTCACGAAGAATTATTTTTGAATAAGTGTTTAACTTGCTGGATAACTAGATAGGAGCACATCTAGTGCGGCCAGTACACCCTGTTCATGCTCCCTACAGTCCTATCCATGCTCTTCATGGATTGAAAGCCAGAGCTACGATAGCAGCAGTCTGAGCTCTTAGCAAAGCTGTCAGAGCTCACCAGAGGCTCCATCGTGTGGGCCCCACTGATTGTTCATGGAGCTGACCACTCGCTATTTCGTTAACTGCATGGTCTTAATGCCACGCTAGATGTGCCCTCACAAGCTGGAGCTGGACTCCTCCATGCTCTGTGCATTATGTGTAGGCTCGCTGGTCCTGGTTTATAGGATTTAGCCTTTTAATGTAGGCTGTGTCCTCCAGATCTTCATCTGTGCCCTCAGCAGGGCTCTCCCTCCAGCATGCTACTTTCCGGGCTGTGCCATATGCTTGCCCATGCTCCTGCGCACTAGTACTCGGTGATTCTTCCAGTGCAGACCACACTAGCCTGTCCTCTAAAGTACATATAATGCCAGTCTCTAAGGTAAAATCTATTGACACTATATCATCATGGGAATCAGGGAAGGGAATGGTGTGAGTGCTGGGGCTTCTAATAGTTAGGGTTATGCAGAGAGTGATATAAGATAGGAGTTAAGTGCCTTACCTTAGCAACACTGGTCAGGTCATTAAACTTTTTCCTGTATTGCAGCCAGATGCAAGAAGTGATGGTCCTGGCAATGGTCCCTCCGCCACCTGTGCCCACTGCTGCCAAGATTACTTCCTGCCATGGTGGGATGAGGACTTACCTCCTCCTGTCAACCCCCTCCACTAAGACCTTCAAAGCAGGAAGACCTTGAAACTTTTACTTGGCCTGCCATCTTCAGAATTGCCTTCCAGTTGCCTGCAGCTAAAGTGCACTTCCCCTTGAAGAGGTACAGACTGCCTTTAAATTTGTTAGGCACGCCTGATAGTCATGTACCCGATTCAGCGAGCAAGAAATATTACTTTCTAATTCAGCCCATGTGATTAGGGCCATGCTGTCTGCGCAGTGTCAATTCTGGACCCTATTTGTTCAAATGCAAAAGTAGTTTCACGTTTTCTTCCTGTGAAACATACATGAAATCTAAGAGTATGACAAATGAAAGTAAAGAATGGGGATGGAACAGGCACAGGAATGAGAGAACAAAGGATAATGGTTTGTCATATATAAAAATGTCAAATGGTAATTGAGCATGTAGTTTTCTTGTGGATAAAATGTGAATCCTATCTAGGGACAGGAAAGAGAGAACAATGGTTAGTGCATTCTCATGCAAGTAAATCATAATTAGAGATTGTTGCAAGGTAGAGGAAACAATAGATGTGCAGAAAAGCTTGAGCTATTACCTGAGAGACCTCTAAATTCAGCTGTTCTATAAAAGCAATAGTGCCATTAGAAATCTGCAAGATATTTTGACAAAATCTGCAGGAAATCTCAATCAAATGTGCAGGGCCGTTGTCCTTGTATTTTTACTTATGATAAAGTTTGAAAAGACTTTTGTTAGCCACTGGCATGTTTAGGAGAAAAATTACCTGCATCCTGTTGTTTCACTGATGACTAAAGTGCAGGAAGAATGGAATTTGTATTGCTGACAGATAAATCCAGATAGCACGGCAAAGCTAAATAATGGAGGCTAAATCATGGTGAGTCCACCAGAATTTTACATTTTTTAGTGCCATCATCTTTTTCGATGGTATTAGTGCTGTTCTTGCAGGTGGACCTCTGTTCTTATGATTTCTGCACTCTATTCATGCAAAATTGTGTAACAAATGGGCTAACAATAATTCCATGGGCAGTAATCAGATTACTGGATTTATTATACCATACATGCCAAACATTTACAGATTAAAGCAACTAATATCTTTGTTAAAAAATAATATGAAGCACAATGATCAGCAAGCAGTGAAAGTTCAATATATATAAATACTAGCTGGGGGTGCCCGGCGGTGCCGAGGCTTTTTTGAGGGCATGCTGTTGTTGGAAGAGAGAGAGGGAGCGACTGGGGGGAAGAGAGAGAGGGAAGGAGAGAGAGAGAGAGGGAAGGAGAGAGAGAGAGGGAAGGAGAGAGAGAGAGAGGGAAGGAGAGAGAGAGGGAGAGAGAGGGAAGGAGAGAGAGAGAGAGGGAAGGAGAGAGAGAGAGAGAGGGAAGGAGAGAGAGAGAGAGGGAAGGAGAGAGAGAGGGAAGGAGAAAGAGAGGGAAAGAGAGAGAGGGAAGGAGAGAGAGGGGGAAGGAGAGAGAGGGGGGAAGGAGAGAGAGAGGGGAAGGAGAGAGAGAGAGGGGGAAGGAGAGAGAGAGGGAAGGAGAGAGAGACAGGGTGAGAGAGAGAGTGAGAGAGACTGGGGGGGAGAGAGAGAGAGAGAGACTGGGGGGGAGAAGAGAGAGAGAGAGATTGGGGGAGAAGAGAAAGAGAGAGAGATTGGGGGCAGAGAGAGAGATTGGGAGTGTGAGAGAGAGAGATAGAGAGAGAGAGAGACTGGAAGTGTGTGAGAGAGAGAGAGAGACTGGGAGTGAGAGAGAGAGAGAGAGAGAGACTGGGAGTGAGAGAGAGAGAGAGAGAGAGAGACTGGGAGTGTGAGAGAGAGAGAGAAAGTCTGGGAGTGTGATAGATAGTGGGAGTGTGTGAGAGAGAGGGAGAGACTGGGAGTGTGAGAGAGAGAGAGAGAGACTGGGAGTGTGAGAGCGAGAGAGACTGGAGTGAGAGAGAGAGAGAGGGAGTGTGAGAGAGAGAGAGAGAGAGTGGGAGTGTGAGAGAGAGAGAGAGGGAGTGTGAGAGAGAGAGAGAGAGAGTGGGAGTGTGTGTGAGAGAGAGAGTGGGAGTGTGAGAGAGAGAGAGAGAGTGGGAGAGTGTGAGAGAGAGAGACAGACTGGGAGAGAGAGAGGGAGAGAGAGAGACTGGGAGTGTGTGAGAGAGAGAGAGACTGGGAGTGTGTGAGAGAGAGAGAGACTGGGAGTGAGAGAGAGATAGAGAGAGAGAGAGACTGGGAGTGAGAGAGAGAGAGAGAGAGACTGGGAGTGTGAGAGAGAGAGAGAGAGTGAGAGAGAGAGAGAGACTGGGAATGTGTGAGAGAGAGAGAGAGAGAGAGAGACGGAGTGAGAGAGAGAGAGAGAGACTGGGAGTGAGAGAGAGAGAGAGAGAGAGAGACTGGGAGTGTGAGAGAGAGAGAGAAAGTCTGGGAGTGTGAGAGAGAGTGGGAGTGTGTGAGAGAGAGGGAGAGACTGGGAGTGTGAGAGAGAGAGAGAGAGACTGGGAGTGTGAGAGAGAGAGAGAGAGACTGGAGTGTGAGAGAGAGAGAGGGAGTGTGAGAGAGAGAGAGAGTGTGGGAGTGTGAGAGAGAGAGAGAGGGAGTGTGAGAGAGAGAGAGAGAGAGTGGGAGTGTGTGTGAGAGAGAGAGTGGGAGTGTGAGAGAGAGAGAGAGAGTGGGAGAGTGTGAGAGAGAGAGAGACAGACTGGGAGAGAGAGAGGGAGAGAGAGAGACTGGGAGTGTGTGAGAGAGAGAGAGACTGGGAGTGTGTGAGAGAGAGAGAGACTGGGAGTGAGAGAGAGATAGAGAGAGAGAGAGAGACTGGGAGTGAGAGAGAGAGAGAGAGAGAGAGACTGGGAGTGTGAGAGAGAGAGAGAGAGTGAGAGAGAGAGAGAAACTGGGAGTGTGTGTGAGTGAGAGAGAGAGAGAGACTGGGAGTGAGAGAGAGAGAGAGACTGGGAATGTGTGAGAGAGAGAGAGACGGAGTGAGAGAGAGAGAGAGAGAGAGGGACTGGGAGTGTGAGAGAGAGTGGGTGTGTGTGAGAGAGAGAGAGAGTGGGAGTGTGAGAGAGAGAGAGAGAGTGTCAGAGAGAGAGAGAGAGAGAGAATATGTAACAACATGTCACAACCTGAGGACTGTTTAAAATTAAGACTGTTTAAAATTAATATTGAACGTACCAAATGAAGTACAAAGACTGTTTAAAATTAATATTGTTTAAAAGTAATATTGTATGTACCCAACAAATGTCAAATCGATTGACACCTACAGAATGTTGGAAAACTGTACCTTTTTGCTATGTAAGCTTTGGCAATATGGTTCTCTGTAAACTTTCATGCCAATAAAGCATTTGAATTGGAATTGGAATTGGAGTGGGAGTGTGTGAGAGAGAGAGAGAGAGACTGGGAGTGTGTGAGAGAGAGATAGAGAGTGGGAGTGTGTGAGAGAGAGAGAGAGAGTGGGAGTGTGTCTGAGAGAGAGAGAGAGAGAGACTGGGACATCCAGAAAACAAGGAATTACGCCTTACTTATTGTCAGACACTAACACAATACAGAAACACACTCAGAACCAAAAAAGAGCAATATATTAAGAATACACTCAGCTCCATTGAGGAATCCATTGATTCCAATTGTTTCTGGGACAACTGGAATAGATTACACAAAAAACAACACGACGAATTGGCCATTCAAAATGGGGACACATGGGAAAACCACTTTGAAAAATTATACCAGAAAAACACACTAAGGCCAGAGCAACACCAAATATGCAAAAAACTGGAAAAGCTCGAAACGGCCATAAAAGATAACCAAAACCCGCTAGACTCCATAATAACAGAAAAAGAACTTTTTGAAAAACTCAAGGACCTGCGACCAGGAAAAGCTTGCGGGACAGACGGCATACTAAACGAGATGATTAAACACACAGACGACAAAATGAAACTGGCTATCCTAAAACTCTTCAACTTGGTTCTGAGTGTCGGTTACTTCCCTGATATCTGGAACAAAGGACTCATAATGCCCATATACAAAAGGGGGGACAAAGTCGACCCAAATAACTATCGAGGCATCTGTGTAAACAGTAACCTGGGGAAGGTATTCTGTAGCATCATAAACAAAAGACTTATAAACTTCCTTGAGGAGCACAATGTCTTGAGTAAAAGCCAAATTGGATTCCTGCCAAACTATAGAACATCAGATCATATCTTCACCCTACAGACCCTAATTGACAAACACGTTCACCATAACAAAAGCAAAATCTACGCATGCTTTATAGATTTCCAGAAGGCTTTCGACTCCATCTGGCATGACGGTTTATTCCTGAAACTTATCGAAAGCGGGGTAGGGGGAAAAACATATGATGTAATTAAATCAATGTATACAAACAACAAATGTGTAGTTAAAATTGGAGACAAACAAACAAAATACTTCCCACAGAGGCGGGGGTGACGCAGGGCTCGCCAATCTCACCGACACACTTTAATATTTACATAAATGAATTGGCAAAACTACTTGAACAATCTACAGCACCCGGCCTCACCCTATATGAAACCAAGGTTAAATTCCTCCTCTATGCAGACGACCTGGTTCTGCTGTCACCAACTAAGGAGGGTCTACAGCAGAACCTGGATCTGCTGGAGTCGTACTGCCAGACTTGGGCCCTGACAATAAATCCCCAAAAAACCAAAGTCCTTGTGTTCCAGCAAAGATCCAGACATCAGGGACCCAAAATAAATTTCACACTAGGAACAACCAAAATTGAACAAACCACTAACTACACATACTTGGGCTTAAAAATCAGTTCTACGGGAAACTTCAAACTGGCTGTGAATGAACTGAAAGAGAAAGCAAAAAGGGCTTTCTATGCCATTAAAAAATCAATCCAAATAGAAATCCCAATTAGCATTTGGCTCAAAATTTTCAAATCAGTAATTGAACCAATTGCACTCTATGGCAGTGAGGTATGGGGACTGCTAACACTACAAGAATTTGCAAAATGGGACAAACACCCAATTGAGATCCTACATGCAGATTCTGTAAAAGTATCCTCCGGACTCAAAGGAAAACAGTAAACAATTCATGCAGGGCAGAACTAGGCCAATATCCATTAATAATCACTATCCAAAAAAGAGCCACCAAATTTTGGAATCATCTACAAATGAGCAACCCCCAATGCTATCACTACGATGCCCTGAAATGCCAAGAGCTGACCATTAAGAAGAATACCCTCAGTCAACTAGTCCTGGGACTCAGTGAAGTAAACTACTAACACTGCTAACAATAACCAGCCCCAGGATAGTGACAGCATAACACAAAGAATTCGACCCCAACACAATCGTCGCTAAGCAAAAGGAAAAATACTGACATATTGGGCAGAAACAACAAAAAACCCAAAGCAAACTGAATTGCTACTTGGCCCTAAACAGACAATACAACATAGCTGATTACCTGACCAAGGTAAAGGACAGCAAACTGAGAAAAATCTTGACAATTTACAGACTTAGTGAACATAGCCTGGCGATCGAAAAAGGTAGACACAGGCAGACCCGGCTACCAAGAGAGGACAGGATATGCTCTCACTGCAGTCAGGGAATGGTGGAGACAGAGATGCACTTCCTCACAGCTTGTAGAAAATATCAGGGCATAAGGGAGAATTTCTACCCAAAATTTACAAAATATGCCCGGAATTCAGAAAATTGAATGACGACCAAAACTCCATACCTACTAGGGGAAGAGAGAAGTTGCGTAACACTAGCGGCACACTATGTTACAGCTTGCCATAAACAGAGGGACAACCACTAAAGATAAGACAAGAGTATATATAAATTATATGAAAGTATATTTATACACTCAGGGATATATCTGTTTATACACTGTATGGATAAATCTGTATTTTTGTGAACAAACATGAATGTTTTTCGATGCTTTGGCAACATAAGATGTAACTTGTCATGCCAATAAAGCGATTTGAATTGAATTGAATTGAATTGACTGGAGTGTGTGAGAGAGAGACTGGGAGTGTGAGATTGAGAGAGAGAGAGACTGGGAGTGTGGAGAGAGAGAAAAAAGTGGGAGTGTGTGAGAAGAGACAGAGAGTGGGAGTGTGTGTGAGAGAGAGAGAGAGTGGGAGTGTGTGTGTGAGAGAGAGAGAGATAGTGGGAGTGTGTGAGAGAGAGAGACTGGGAGTGTGTGAGAGAGAGAGACTGGGAGTGTGAGAGAGAGAGAGAGACTGGGAGTGTGATAGGGAGAGACTGGGAGTGAGAGATAGAGAGAGACTGGGAGTGTGTGAGAGAGAGAGAGAGAGTGGGGGTGCTAGAGAGAGAGAGAGAGAGTTGGAGTATGAGAGAGAGAGAGACTGGGAGTGAGAGAGAGAGAGAGAGAGTGTATGTGAGAGAGAGAGGAGTGAGAGAGAGAGCGAGACTGGGAGTGAGAGAGAGAGAGAGAGGCTGGGAGTGTGAGAGAGAGAGAGAGAGTGGGAGTGTGTGTGAGAGAGAGAGAGAGAGAGACTGGGAGTGTGAGAGAGAGAGAGATTGGGAGTGAGAGAGAGAGAGAGAGAGCGAGACAGGGAGTGTGAGAGAGAGAGATTGGGACTGTGAGCGAGAGAGAGACTGGGAGTGTGAGAGAGAGAAACTGGGAGTGTGAGAGAGAGAGATTGGGAGTGTGAGAGAGAGAGAGATTGGAGTGTGTGAGAGAGAGATTGGGAGTGTGAGAGAGAGAGATTGGGAGTGTGAGAGAGAGAGATTGGGAGTGTGAGAGAGAGAAACTGGGAGTGTGAGAGAGAGAGATTGGGAGTGTGAGAGAGAGAGAGATTGGGAGTGTGAGAGAGAGAGATTGGGAGTGTGAGAGAGAGAGATTGGGAGTGTGAGAGAGAGAGATTGGGAGTGTGAGAGAGAGAGATTGGGAGTGCGAGAGAGAGAGACTGGGAGTGTGAGAGAGAGAGAGACTGGGAGTGTGAGAGAGAGAGAGATTGGGAGTGTGAGAGAGAGAGAGATTGGGAGTGTGAGAGTGAGAGAGACTGGGAGTGTGAGAGAGAGAGAGACTGGGAGTGTGAGAGAGAGGGAGATTGGGAGTGTGAGAGAGAGAGATTGGGAGTGTGAGAGAGAGAGAGAGAGACTGGGAGTGTGAGAGAGAGAGAGATTGGGAGTGTGAGAGAGAGAGAGATTGGGAGTGTGAGAGAGAGAGACTGGGAGTGTGAGAGAGAGAGAGATTGGGAGTGTGAGAGAGAGAGATTGGTAGTGTGAAGAGAGAGAGATTGGGAGTGTGAGAGAGAGAGATTGGGAGTGCGAGAGAGAGGAGAGACTGGAGTGTGAGAGAGAGAGAGACATAGGGAGTGTGTGAGAGAGAGAGAGACTGGGAGTGTGAGAGAGAGAGAGATTGGGAGTGTGAGAGAGAGAGAGATTGGGAGTGTGAGAGAGAGAGAGATTGGCAGTGTGAGAGAGAGAGAGATTGGGAATGTGCGAGAGAGAGAGAGATTGGGAGTGTGAGAGAGAGAGATGGGAGTGTGAGAGAGGGAGAGATTGGGAGTGTGAGAGAGAGAGAGACTGGGAGTGTGTGAGAGAGTGAGAGAGATAGTGGGCGTGTGTGAGAGAGAGAGACTGGAGTGTGTGTGAGAGAGAGAGGACGGGAGTGTGAGAGAGAAAGAGAGACTGGAGTGTGATAGGGAGAGACTGGGAGTGAGAGATAGAGAGAGACAGGGAGTGTGTGAGA